>NC_080034.1:14248727-15545156 GCF_030020395.1 Manis pentadactyla | reverse complement strand
TCTTGGCTCCGCCCCCCCAATCCTTATATTTTAATTAATGTTAAATATTATATACCTACCCAATTCACTACCATCCAAAACTTCTGGAAAGTAAGGGGGAGGAAAGATCAATTTAGAATTCATGGATCAATTAAAAATCTAAGCTATGATGCTTCAGCTTGACTAAATCAGACAATACTGTTACTCTCAGCAGTTTAACAGAGGTACATGTTAACAGCCGGAATCGGTTTAATTCACCATGTGACCAGCAGCTCATGTAACTGTGTGGTGACTGTAACTGACAAGGTTGTGTCAAAGCAAATGCTTTGGGACATAGAACAGCCCAAGCCTCACGGTCATTCCTCATAGTCCAATCACTGTTTGAAAGGTCCCAATGTAAGCACAAAACTTCCTCAGCAATATCAAACACACCAAGAATATTCCACAGTAAGGAAAATAAAATCACCAAAAGTACTTTGCATCAAGCCTAATAAATCATGCAAATCTAGGTGCAGCTGAAAAATAATTGGCAAAAATTATAAAATATTGTTTGCAGTACATTTTCATTTCCAAGGAGTATCTTCAAAACTTTCATTTTCCCTTTTGCTTTTGCTTTCTGAAGAAGATGCTTCCTCCGGAAGCGTTTACTTGCAGTGCTTATTATGATGTTAGAATAAATGGTCTACCTAGTTATGATGGATTGCTCATGACACCAATCTGTCTTGATTGCCTCCTGATGAATTCTTACAAAGCCCAATTAAATAGTTCTTATAAACATTAATTTATCATATTTCATAGTAATGAACTGACATAGGGTTTCTTAGATTTATGTTTTTAAATCATTTGCTTTTCTAATGTGTTCATTTGCTGTATTCTATGAGGGCAGCTATGCTATAGAGCTGGGTTACACCATCATTTTTAGTTAGGAAAAAAATTATTGGGACAAATGAATATTCTTTGAAGGGAGAGAACATTTTGCTTTTTACTTAAACAAATTTCAAACTGACATGAACAGCACTGATACTGTAACATTATAATATCAGATAATTTGTGCATATCTAGACTTTTAGCTTCATGAAGAAAAGAACTGTGACTGGCTGAGACCTCTACTTGCAGTGTTCAAAACAGTGTCTGCTAAATATTGTCACTTTATAAACAGCTGTTGAAAAATAAGTCTAACTGTCCTCCCTGCATGTAATTAAGAATGATTCTCATCTAACCCAAGCCCATTATGTGCAGAATGGAATGATTATATTCTTTTGACCAGGCTATTACCCAATTATGGGATTACTGAGCCAGGTGAATAGATTCCTATCTTCTTCTGTTCACTGGGTTCTCTTCTGAAACTTTTTCTCTCAAAATGTCTTATAAGGATCCATTGGATTAATTTCAGCTGCCACTAACAAAGTTACATCCAAAACAGAAAAAGGTACCCATCATTTTCTCACAGAAACAGCACACACTTGAAACCAACACACACACACACACCTGTGAAACTGGCACACACTTATTTGTAACATGCACACACCTGAAACCACATGACTATACTATGCTTTAATACTTTATTTAAACACACCTCCATAGACTGAGCCAAGTAAATAGAGTCCTATCTTCTTTTGTTCATTGTTTTCTATTCTCAAACTTTTTCTCTCAAAATGTCATACAAGAATATGTTAGATTGATTTTAACTGCCAGTAACAGAAAACAAACTCAAACGGGTTCTAATAAGGAAATTGATCATTTGACATATTAAGAAGCCCAGAATTAAAGCAAGCCACCAGGGAACGAGTCCACCAACAAACTAGAACTGGTTGCAGAGATTGTGATTCTCTCTGCCCTGCCACCCAGCCAAAGAGAAACACGTGATAGTCCTGGCTCCTTGTCACGTCTTACAGGAAGATAAAGAAACCCTTCTTGGAACCATGACCACAGTCCTTTCTTTCAGCTTTACTGGACTAACTATATATCAGGTTGCACAGAGTTGCTAGGAAAAAGCCATATGGTTGATTGAGATTAAATGGAATCCACCCTTGTGGCTAGTGAGGGTACCTTCCTCAGAAGCACAAAGCTTGTGAAGGCGGCTCAGATACCAGAGCAAAATCTGGCTTCTGTTGGACAGAAAGTGGCATGATGGATAAGTAGGCAATATCTACAGCCAGCAGTCTCTTCCTCAGTCCTTCCATCCCGTTACTGTCTCAATGTTTCCAGACTCTTGAAAGTATGAAATGGAAATTCAGTAGAGTTTTCTCCAAAAGGTACTAATGTTACACAAACTGGATTCAATTTTTCATATCCAACCAATATAGTCTGCTGTTGAGCTTTTAACCCTGAAAGAAATTTAATAAATGGTTTACGAATAGCACAGTTTTCAAAAACCTAGTAATAAAAATGAGATAGGGCCAGAAAACTAGGTTTCAGGTTGATAATTGCCTACAATCATCGGGAAATCAAGTGCTATCAGGATCTCTATGAAATTCTCAAAAAATAGCACCTTTATTCCACTCTCAGTTATGATCAAGATGAGAACTAACAAAAAGACTATAAATGAAGGTAAAAATATCACCTTTATTACTGATAGGGGCCAGGTTGGAGAATGTAGTTTGAATCTGTGAGCTAAATGTGTTGGTTAACCCACAGAGAGCATTACAATGGTCTGCCCCTGGGGAAATAGATCTGGATGCGTGCTCGGGGGATGCTCTTGCCTCCCAGGCTGAACCAGGTGGGGCAGAACGGAGCACTCACAGATTCATGAACCAGATACATCAGTCCACCTCCAGCCATGGAATGCACAAGAGGTCCAGGGTTATACCAAGTGACCACCACGACAAAAAGCAAACTGCCCGATTGGAGAAGGTTGTTCTCTACTGTTGGTACATTTTGTTATGCAAAGACCACCAGTTTAAAAAGTAAGTTGGAGATAGGTGTCTTGTATATGAGGAACTCACCATGGATTTAGAATATGTATCAATGAACTAAATGGGATTTTATCTTGACTCACTCTACATACAGCTAAACATTGTAGAATGATTAAAGATGGATTTATCTGTTATTATAATCATGTAAGTTTGGAGGCAGATAAGTTTTCTTTAGAAATTATGTATGGATTCCAAATTTGCGATTTTATGAATACGAAATAATGCACAAAATACAGTTAAATGCCTGGCTCAAAATAGTTTGACTGATAAAAAAACAACATTAATACTAGAACTCCAGGCCACCATTCTTAAGCTAGCACCTATGGTTTGGAGGAAAAGGAGCCCCAGTCTGCCAGTTGGGTAACCATGGGCAAGTCATCTAATCTCCCATATGCCCTCTGTCTATGTGAAATGTAGGTTTATTACTAACTTCAACCCATTTTCTGTGAAGATTAAGTAACTTGCATGTGTAAAGTTCAATACAAACGAATCAAATAATATATTAATTTAGTCAACAAATATTTACTGAGCACTTTTCATATGCCAGGTATGGAGAACACTGAAAAAAATCATTGAATTATATCCAATGTTCCTCATATCTCAATCTGAGACTTAAAAAATTGAAATGCCATTTTAGAAATATTGTGTTAAAGTTAGAAGTGTTAGTTTGAAAAGTCTAACTCAATAGCCATGCAGTAGTGGAAACAAATTCAATAGCAAGGATAGGCATTAATGCCATTAAATCCTAAAAGCTTCTCTGATGCTGACTGTCTCATTCCCTGTCTTGGGCAGTGAGAAGTGACCAGTACACAGGAGTGCTTGAAAATAAATCATCTAGTAGAGTTTCTAACACTACCACAAAATCATTATCCATTACCATCTCTAATGGCTAAAACAGATTTGACAAAGATTGAAGCTGAGCTTCTGAGTCAGGTTAAAGCCCCTGTGGTTCTCCTTCTGCACCAAAACTCAAATAAGAATTTCAACTAAAAAAAAATAATTATTTTCTAAATATTAGAATGCTTCATTTTTAAGTAGTTTGATTGGTAATGATGAACACCTAATAAAAGATTTAACACAAATTGCTCTATGAAATTACAGAATGCTTATTATGTTAAAAACTGAAGATGTTTCCATTTATTTTCATTTTTTTTTTATCCAACTCAAAATAACAAAACATTGAACTAATGCTCACATGATATGTTTCTATTCTAAGTTCACAGTTTGAAGACCACAAACTCGATACATTGGGTGGTAAATTGTTTACAAAATGTTGCTCTTTTTCTGCCTTCCAACTCACACCTCCCACCTTCTGTTTTATATTTCTCTCTCCATTGCTTCCTGATATTCTTACATTGTTTGGATCTTACAAGTTCAGTCAACTGGTACCACAACCTGCCACTTTCCAACTGGTACCACTAACCTACCCATTTATCAGCCTACATTCTGCCTCTATTTTAGCTGTCTTGAAACTGGAAGCCACGTTGTCTTCTCAAATCTTTCTGAGGATAATTATTACAGAGAATTTTGTTTGTTTTTTAATTTTATCTTCTGGCCCCAGAATTATATTTATTTCCTCTGGGATCAGATATAATGTGCACTTATCTTGTGTTTTCTCACTGAATATATTCCCAATGACTTCGCAAGGAAGGCAATAGAAATGCAAAATTTCCCCTGAGAATGTGATGGAATAGTACAATGTTTTCAGTGACACTCATTTAAAAGATTAAAATAGAAAAACATTCTGAACCCATTTAAAACTTAACCGAGTAAATGGCAAGACTGGTGAAGTATTTTATTTCTCTCCCTCACCACCATCTACTTTCCCAAAACAAACAAGGTATCACAAATCTTCCATGGTGTCCCTGAGATTTATAGAACACAAAAACCAGGTTAATTACTTTGAAAATAATTAAGGAACCTACAGAAATGTCAGATCAAACATTTTGATTCTCCTAACATTTTTTAAACTAACATTATCTTAGGTAAGTCACATTACGTACCTAGACTACCATTTTTTATGCTAATATTAGATGATTATTAAGGCCTTTCCTTAGTCTCTGTTTATACAGTTGGCTTAATGCAAGTAATCGTCAAAACTATTTACTGTCCTGGCACAGGCCACTAACTCTTCTTCATTTTTCAAAAGAGTTATTGATTACAGATTATTTTTGATATGCCATAAAAATACCCCATAATACATGCATCAGAGTTCTTTATGAATTGCTTATTGCAATAGCACTCTCTGTACCTCAATAATAAAGGAGAAGATCACACAAGTATTTCACTCATAATATGCACAGGATGATGAAAGGGAAAAAATATGGTATTTTTTTTCACCTTATCTGGTGAGTTTAACATTCCATCACTGCTTTAAAACCAAGAAGAGGGCTGGTGGAGTGTCTTGGTCAGAACAAAGAGATCTAATCAGAACTTCATCAAGACCAGAAACATAAATAAGAATGTTTACTATGGTAAAAATATGGAAACTTTTAAGTTTCTAAGGACCTGACCTACAAATATGGTAGGAAACAATGAGAAACAAGGGCAAAGAATGTATATAAATTCTGGCTTAAATTTTACAATACCAGTCTACTATGTATGTTGCTTAACACCTTTTTTTTTCCTGAAACAAATGTGTCTTCATACTCAAGAAAACTAAGGAAGGAAGGAACAATGGATAGGAGAAAAATAAGAAAGAAAGGAAGAGAAAGGAAGGAGGAAGAGAGAGAATATTGATAGTCTTTACTGTAATCACTTCCTGAGACTTTAGGCTGGCAAATATTTGAGGGTCTGTGTCTGTAAAATATCACAGAGAATTAAATCACAGCCTAATCTATTGTAATGAGTAGGCATGGATGTCAAGAGAATGGAGCTCTATCTTTGTCCCACCAATACCCAACTGCATGGCCTTGGACAAATCATTAAAACTGACCCTCAGTTTCATCATTAGAAGTTAAGAGCATGATTAAATGACCTAATGATCTTGTCAGAAAATAAATAAAGAGAGCTTTAACATCATGCATTTCCAATAATATATCCTTTTGAAAGAGAATGATATATTTTTTAGAATGACACATTTTAGACACAAAAGAGAGTTACAATCATATCTTAACTTCAATCAAAGCTGACTCCCAAAATATATATGAACAAATAGCCATTGTTCATCATACAGATACTAAAAGGAAAATCACTAGTCAGTACTCACAAATGTTTATGAGGTCTTAAAATATTTGTGATTTTTGTAATACATGTAAATTCCAGCCCTATAAAATTTCCCAGGGATACATACATATATAGAGTTTATATATGTTAATGCTTATATTTTGAAATAAAATATAATCTGATATGAGAAGCAAGCTGTACTACATATGGGAAAAAAATGCTTCCTTCACTAAAAAGAAAATACAGTTAAATTCATCTACTTTACCATCCTATTAACTTATTGGTGCAGTCAACCACTGAATGTATTAAATAGAACTTACATGACCCTAAAGTATTTATTGTTCTAACATAGTTTCAAGACAATATTATATCAGAGGGTCAAATTTGCAAAGCAATACATTCAAAACTTAATCAAATTTTTTTCTGATTAAAGTGAAAAAAACACATCCAAAGCACTAAATTTACTCTCAAAATCTAGGAAATACTGTATACCCCTCATAAAATGGTTGCTAAAACATTAATAATTATGGGTTTTATGCACATTAACCATTAATAGTTAAACCTGAGAGAATAACAGACTCACAATAAAATGAGTTAGATACAAATATCAATATATAAGACAAAAATATCATTTAAAAATTACCTAAATTTCTTAAATATAAGTTTCATTTGCTATACATTAATTTACACACATACAGAGTCTGTGATATGTTACTTGGCATACTAGTTCAGCTTTGCCTATGAATGGAAAATGTGCATCTTTGTATACCAGGGTCTCACTCAATACCACTAGATACTCATTCATTAAGAGTCCTTAGTTGTGCAAACAGACTGACGCAGTTCTCATCTATCAGTTTCCTCTGGATTAAATCCCATTTTACTGTTAAATTTGTGTTGCCCTGACTATTGCTGTCCCCTATCCTACCCACTGCAGGAACATTTAAATGATGAACTGCCACTGTGTTTTATGCAATGATCCCAAAACTAAGTCTGTCCTTAGACATAAGACAAAAATGAGAAAACGGAGTGCAGCATATTAAAATATATTCAGGCTGAAACTATTTGTGTATGAGATTAACACGGTCAGGAAGTCTTCCCAAAACACGCTTTTTGGTGTTTCCCAGGAAAGCACACATCTAAACCAAACTGTTTCCATGCAACCCTGTTCTCACACCACTCTCTAACGTGGCACCTAATGCAACAATTTCATGTAGAAATGGTAGAATTTCCTATTGTCAGAATGGCATCTCTTTCTATCTCTCTCTCATTTTGTTTTATCTTTTTTTTTTCCTGGCATTTCTCACTTTTAAAAAGGTCATAGATTTGCCCTTAGAGAAAAGAGAACCAGGACTTTTTTGGTTGTAAGTTCCAACTTAATGTGTCAGTACAGTTATTTTCAAAAGATTCCCAAAAAAGTCATTTATTCTGCCATATTTTTAGTTCTTACATATTTTTTTCAGAAAATACAGTCTCATTTTATAAAAAGAAAAGCATTGCATTAAATGCCATAGTTGTAGGATATTTATTCAAGGAAGAAAATGAATAAGGTGATTAAATTACAAAAAAACCCTTGTCTGGATAGAGTTTGGAATTTTCCTATAAAGTTAAAAACACACTATACAGCATAGTCATCACACTACATGGTACTTACCCAAATGAAATGAAAACTTTTGTTCACATAACATCTAAAGAAAATACCTTGTATGATTTACTCATAATTGCCAAAAATCAGAAACAACCTAGGTAAATGAATAAACAAGTGGTGGTACATCCATATTATGGAATACAACTTGGCAATAAAAAGGAACAAACTACTAATTTATGCAAAACATGGATGAAACATGAATACATTTTCTTAAATGAAAGAAACCAGAACCCAAAAGCAGTATGCTCTTTGATTCAATTTAGATGATATTTGAAAACACAAAGAACTACAGGAATAGATGTTTTACATGGCTCAAAATAAACTAAAAATGAAAACCTAAAACTGTACACAAAGAGAAAATGTGCCTCACTGTATGTCAAATTAATAACATAAACATAACAACACATGCAAAAATAACTGAAGTTACTTTTGATGCAGTGCTCTGATCATACATCTGCATTGGATATAGTTTAGGAATAAAAAAAACCGCCAAGCAATCAAACTTAATTATTTGACCTTTTTAAATTAGTAGATAGTGACATCTAGAAATTCTGCAACTAGTTATAAATACTTGAGTTTAGAGCAAATGACTACATACACTGATGTTTTGGGAACCAGAATTTTCACTTTAGGAGAAGCAGGTGTATATATGAAATGGGGAGAGATGGGGAAGAACTCTGAATCATTGGATTTGAATTAGAAGTATGAAAACGATCTGCTGATTATTTAAATGCTTATTTGTGTACATACACCAGTGTATGTATATATGTGTGTTTCATAGCCATGCATCCCAAAAGAAGTCCAGGAGAAAAACCACCTCAGTTACAATAAACCCACCACCCTGGATTTCATTTCTAAAATAAATCAGAGAAAATTCTAAAATTTTTAGAGGAATGTTTGATTGCAGAGTTCTAGTGGAAAAAAGTACAAAGTGAGTCTCGAACGTCTTCTTGTACATTTGGCTCCTACTGGCCAAATGTGGGAAAACTTGAATAGAAAAAGAACAATGAAAGTGATAGAGTATAAAATATTGAAATAAGTTATTCAGGAAATCATAGCAATACTCAAGTATATAGTTTAGGAGGAACGGAAAAATTCTTAGTTACAGAAGAATGCAAGTTACTAAATGTAGGGAAAAAAAGACAATTATAAAGTCACCATAAAAAAAACCCAAAGTAATAAATAATTTAGGCAAAGATCATCAATGAATGTTAATACCATTCAGCGAAAGATCCCTAGGAATAGTATGTGTGTGTGTAATATATATACATACATATACTATAGCTCCATATATAACTTATTAATTCATAGGAAAAGTTATTAATTTAATTGGTCATGTCTGCAACACCTTAAATCAACTGAACACACTTTGCAGAAGCAGTAAAGAGGCAAACTGAAATCAAGTGCCTTCTATTGTGCTGCCATGGGAAATTTACACCTCCTATGTAGTATTTTGTCCAAAATATTTAACCTGAATTAATCAGTAATTAAACATACAATAAGATAAGTGGGCTGACTGTAAAAGAAATTCAATGGTATGAAAAACAAAGAAGGTAAGGGAACTCAGAATAAGGGGACTAAAGAGACATTTCAACTAAATGCAACATATGAACTTTGATTCGATCCTGATTTTTTTTAAATAGACTATACAAATTAAATATTATTGAGTCAATGTATAATTTCTCAGGTGTGGCAGCGGTCCTGTTATGTGGAATGTCCTTGTTCTCAGGGGTACAGGCTGAAGTGTTCAGTGCAGGCGTGAAGCGTCTTGAGGTCAGTAACTTACTCTGAAGTAGTTCACAAAAACATGTATACCGATACACACTAACACACACATTTACAGCACCTATATGGCAAGCCATCAATCCAGATGACAGCTGTACTTTTTTAGACATTCTAAGTGTTTTATTTTAGAATAGATTTAGTGCAGAAAAGTTGTGGAAATAGCATGGGCAGTTGCCATATATTTCACACCCAGATTCTCCATCATAAACATCTTACATTTATTAGTATGGTACATTTATCACAATTAATAAACCAAAACAGACACATTATTATTAACTAAAAGCCATGCTTTATTCTGGTTTCCCTCCTTTTGCCTAATGTCCTCATTCTGTTTCTGGATCCCACCCAGGATGGCACATTACATTAAGCCTGTCAATCTCCTTAGGCTTCTATTGGCTATGATATTTTCTCTGATTTTCTCTGTTGCTGATAACCTTGACAGTTTTCAGGAGGACTGCCTGGGTATTTTGTCTCCCTCAACTGGCATTTGACTGATGCTTTTTTCATGATTAGACTGGGGTCTCGGGCTTTTAGGAGGAATACCAGAGTTAAAATGCCCCTCTCATCACATTGTAATACGCATACGTACTGTCGACATGACATCACAAGCGTCATGATTCCCTAGCTGGGGTAGCACCTATCATGTTTCTTCAGTGTAGTTACCCTTCGCCTCCCTTCCCATAGCCCCTGGAAGGAAGTTACTGTGCCCAGCCCACACTCAATAAGAGAGCAGTTATGCTTCATCTCCTTCCTCCTTGATGGTAAATATCTATATAAATTATTTGGATTTCTCTTGTACAGGTCATTTGTGCATGTTCTCCGTTTATTTATGAATTATTTATATTAGTGTGGACCCATGGATATTTATTTTATAATTTGGGTTATAATCCACTACTGCTTTATTTACTTATTTTTTTTACTCAAATTGCTCCAGTTTTGTCATGGTGAGTTCTCAGTGGGCTTCTATGTCCTTCTGACATATTCCTGTCAGTGTGGACTTTCTTTTATATTTTTAAAGAACTTCCTTAACTTTCTAGCACTACAAGATGCACAGGCTTACCTTGTAGATATCCTGCCCCTGTTCTGCAATCAGTGATTTGTCCAAGGACCCTGGTTTCTTTCATAATCATAGAAGTTTATTCAAAAGCAAGATCTGGATGCTGGGTAAGCTTATTGCTTCTGGGGTGTTACTGCTTGTAGGAAATAGACATGTGTACATTAATCATGTATACACAATATACTGTATCTATAAATATATAAAAATATAATAATATAGTATAATATAATATAAATTATGCTGAACATGAGTTCATATTTCACCCTGAATCCATTACCACAGGGATCATTCAAGCCTTCTAACCTTGCTTGTCTACAGCCTCTCACTCCAACGATGAGAAGCATAGTCTCTACCAGCCTCCATATACCTCACTGTGCAGGTCCACTGTACACGTACAAGTGGTTTCAGAATTATCAACCCTTATCTCCGTAAGACACGACTTCACCAGAAGAACACAGTGCTTATATTCAGTTCCTTTGCCTTTGATTTCATAAACGGCACTCATTTCCAAAGTTACTTAGATCAGCACCTTTTTCTCCCTATACAGGTGTTTTTCTTGTGTCCTTTCTGCAGGTTTGAAGTATTTCAAAATAAAAATTGTTGAAGTAATAAAGTAAAATCATCTTATTTTGGCAAACTTATAAATTCATAAAACTATGGGAATGCGTGTCTAGAGGTATTTCAAGTGCCTTTGGAGGGAGCATATAAAAGAGGGGCCCTAAAGCATAAATGTTATCACCTTCTCAGTATCTTCATAACAACCTTATGAGGAAAATCTAAAGGTGGTGATAAGACTAGACGTCACATAAGGATGCAGAAGGAGGTGCTCATCCAGAATTAATAGAAAACCCAAAACAGTGTCTTTTTTTTTCTATGACAAAAGATAAAAGGTCATATACTTCAAGTAAGAAGTTCCAAATAAACTTTAGGGAAGTGCTAAAAGCACTAACCAGTGTACCTGAAAATAAGAGGAAAAACAGAATAAATTGATTATTAAGTAAACCAGCAAGGGCTGGAAAATATATTTACACCTGTACTAGTCCACATACTTTTGTAATCTTTTTTCTAACAGTGCTCAGTTATCCTTAATAAAAGCATTGAAGGTGAGAATCTGCAACAAACCAGAGAGGCAGGAGGCCACCATGGTTAAGAACACAAGTTGTAGAAACAGATGGTTTAAACCTCACTTCCACCATTAACTGTGAGTGTAACTTAGATTAATTACTGAAGTACCATATGCCTAATTTTTATTTGCAAATGGGGATAATAAAACCCTTGTTATGGTGCCTGGCACACAGTTATTGCTCAAAAAAAGGTTAACAAAGAAGGTATATCTCATGATTATACAGGATCTCAAATTTGTGAGCTAAGTATAGCAGAAGGACGAATGGGTGTATATATGATCTGGCTCTGAAAAGAATGCTTGCTTTGCTGGTCTTCTATTCTGTAGGATCAGGGCTATATTCTGGGAAGTTTCAAGAAGGATCTCCCAAATGTCAGCTCGCAGCATTTCCACCTTGGGGAATTTAGTCTGTCCCAAAGTTACATTTTTGATAGGACACCTGAAAACTTCTACTCTGTAGTCCTTCTTCAATGAGTTTATGCGCTTTTCCTTTTTACTTCAACCAACAAAAACATATTTTGGGGTTTTTTACATACAGATATTGTGGCAGGAACAGGTAATTCAAGAGAAAGACCATTATGAGACAGACAGAATGAGACAAGGTTAACTAACAAAGTTCATTCAAACATCAACCATTCTTCAGCTGCATGAGCTGTTAACTTGCTAAAAATTTTAGCCATGGCTGCATAAAAAAATGTCCTAACAAAATCTTAAAATAAGATATTCATTTTACTTGATAACCCTTTTCTTTCCACTTACTAAAAGCAAAATTAAAGATATACGTTTTTGAGCAAAGGCTTCTCAATGACTAACATTTCGGAGCATGCAACCCTTTGTTATGGTGGCTGGCTGTGCAGGAGATTTATTACCAGCATCCTCGGCCTCTCCCCACTAGATGCCAGTAGCTTCCCCCTTCTGCGACAAGCAAAAAGTCTCCAGGATTGCCAATGTCCCCTGGGAAAATAGCACCTGGTTGAGGACCAACACTTTGGAGGAAAGCTATTTTCTGAATTTAAATAAGAGACCCTTTGACAATACAGCAAAGAAGAGGTTTTATTAAACAGAGCTTTTTTCTAGGAGCCAACTGACTAAATTTTATTCCAAAACAGAGTCAACTTCAGTAACACTGAAGAAAAAAGAAAAATACATCTGTTTTATAAATTACATCTTCACAAATAGAGAACTGAACACTGTGCGCCCTCTGAGAACCAATGCTTTTCTTGTTTCTTTCAAGACATCTGCCCTTATGGCATCAGTACAATTTAAAATCCAATCCAAAGCTGGCCTGCATGTTACGACTGCAGGACACGCCTCTTTGCTCTTACATACTTTGTCAGGTCCCACAACCATAAATCTCACAGAATGACAAAAGGTAGGGAAGAAACAGTGTATGTGCTCAGATTATTTTTTCAGAAATGCCTTCCCATCCTGTGAGCTTTGCATCAGTTTAGCCTTGGGTCTGAAATTGATGGGTAGTGACATAGTGGCCTAAATACAACACATGATGGGCAAGGTACAAGTTGTTGTGGCAGAACTAATCAACACACACACACACACACCTTAATAGGATACTTGTTACGAAAATTTACTATTTTATAAAGCCAGAAACATGCAGTTTCTATGTGCTTCTACAGCAGTCAGAGAAACTTGTGATAAAGATTGACATGATGAAGCTATATGTGCCTGGGGGTCAATTTCAAATTTATAATGTAAATATTACTCCTATAATATAGTAGATACACTAAGATGCAGTGACCTCAACATAGAAATCTAAAATGAAAACCATCACAGTGTTAGTCAGGCCTGTAACCAAGTGCAGATGTGGGAAGTGATTATGCTGAGATGTACACCCTTCCAGGGTGGTTTGCTTATATCTAATCTTTACTTTTAAGTGTAAAGAAAGAGCATAATGTTCAATAGACTTGGAAACAAGACATAATAACTCCTTGAAAAATAAAACTAAAAGAAGATGCACTCTAATAGGATAGGAAACAATTCAACTACAAAGAACAGAAGTGTAAAAATGGGCTAAAGGTAAAGTATGCACTTTGGAGTCCGACTCTGTGGGTTCTAACCCCACTTCTCTGTTCATAATCCTTTGGGACTTAGTTATAAGTAAGGATGTCATTGCTGACCTCACCAAACATTTGAGAGGATAGGTTAGGGGGTATGTAAAGTATGAAGCCAGGAGCTTGACACAACAGACTAAATGGTAGACGTGAATCTTTAACAGATAAAGGAAACATCTTGCTCACAGGGTACTAAGATGAATTAGAGATTTTTGAATGCTTTTTTTGTAGTTTTCAAGAGCTACAATGCCTCCTTTTTCCCTTTTAATCAATTGGTGTGATAAATTATATGAATCATGTTTCCAATTATTGAATCATGCTGCCCTTCCTGGAACAAAACAGAAACAAAACATTACTTGTTCCTGTCATCTGCTTCTTTTAAAAAGATGGCTGAGTTTGCTAATAGTTTATTTAGGGTTTTTCCATCTAAATTTACACGTGAAATTACTCTCTTTTTGCTCAGTTTGTTTTATCAGTTTCTTGCGGTGGGTTTTGCCAGCGAGTATAAATACTAGTCGAAATATTTCCAAATTTTTCTGTTAGGGAAGTCTTCATGTGTCACCAAGGGAATAAGTTCAAGGAAAGCTGGATGGGGTTGCCTGTTGTTAAATGGCTCCTTCCATTGTTAGGCAACTATAGTTTTTAAAAAGAATGTCAAAGGAAGTTGAAATTCATGGCCTACAACGTCTCCTCCTGGTGTCAGTCTGCCATAAACAACAAAGAGGGTAGAGGAAGAAATAAGGGAAGTGTAACAAGTGTCAGCATTATGGGGTAACAAAGGAAACACAGAGGCCTTGGTAAGCGGGAATTTAAAAAAAAAAACTATTTTGAGAATAAAGTAAAGACAATGGGCTGGACCGCAGGGGAAGCATAGCTCAGGTATAAAGAAGAAAATGCATTTTTCCTGATATCCAACAACTTTATCTTTGCCGGTGGGTGAATTAAGTTGCCCTTCTATCAGTCCAGTATCTTACTGCACACTCATAAATACAAATAGATTAAACAATAGATTTAACCTGTTTCTAAAGCTCTCGGGTACAGCTCTCTGGACTAAGCCTCCTTGCAGCCAAATCTCCTGTCTGAAGAGCATAACCTCTGTTAGACACCTCAGTTTGCATTTGCTTTCCTGTGTTTCAGCACGTGCATCTGGAGCAGCCTGTGACTATCTAGGGGCATAACGGGCAGAGACAACCAGATAAATATCTGCACCCCACGGCAGCAGGGGCTCGGTCATCTGAGCAACAGACCAGGCAAGCCCGATGCTCAACTCAAACCAGGGAAGGACAGGTGACGTTCTGCTCTGGAGGAGATGGGAATTACGGCATTTTATGAGTTCTACAGCTTATTCCCAAGATCCTCATCTACTAGAGAACTAAAAACACAGCCAACATATCCAAGCAGCTGGAAGGAGTTTTCAAGACTGATGACCAGATGTCTGAACACAAGGTGGAAAGGGCAATTCAGGAATGTTCTTCATCATGTGAGTGCATACCAGGAGGCATGCTGCATTCTCTGTTTTTGCTATTCTCTGTTACTTTTAAACATATTTTCTGGCTTCTAGCAGAAGAATTTTAGAATTTCTAGAATTTTAATCTCATAATTGTCATCTCTGCAGCCCAGAGATCTTAAAAATTTTCTAACTGAATGTTGTAACTGTCTGCAGGTTAAACAAGGAAAATTTTAGTTTCACTACTCTAAAAGAGACTTTATTGAATATTGTTTTAAATGTAGTTTCTCTAAATACAAAACTGTGGCTAAAATCTTTAGAAAACTCAACATCAAGTAATGACATATGATTTTATTTGTTTCTACTTAAGCATTTTCAGTTGAAAGCAGTGTTCTGGCCTAAATATATGTGATTGTTGAAAGAGCTATTGGCAAGAATCAACTCAGACCATGTCTATTTACATTTTCAAAAGTCTGTCAATATTATAAATACCAAATAGAGAGACATCATGTGCCAATACCTATCTTGAGAATTTCTAGAAATATGCTCTAACTGGAGAATCTACAAATCTTAATGTAATTAATTTACTGATATACACAAACCAGTGTTATAATAACCCCCATAACCTAACACTTACCTCGTTTGATCTGTGAAAGAAAATCATCAAAATGGAGGAATATATATTAAAATGAGGAGATCCTGTTACAGTGAACTATCTCCAAAAAAGGACAAGAGAGGCTAAAACAGCCAGAGAACCAGAACAAAGAATCATAGCCAGGCTGAGGAGTTCCATGATATGGAAAAGATCTTACTTAATTATTCGGCAAGTTACATAACTGAGATGGAGTTACATAATTTTGCAACTTAGAAAACATATTTTCTCAGCTAAAACAAACCTGAGGTATCTTTATAAGAAAAACCTCCACTCCCTTCTCTTTTCTACTGCTTATAGTTCATTTTGCAAGTGTGGTTTCCAGATTTTTTTTTATCAGCTGGGCCAGAAGGATATGTAACAGGAATTCTGTTCTTGTTCTTGCAATCTACAGCATACAACTTTAAATATCCTGCTTTACCAAATAAAGGAAGAAACTTTTCAGTGCATAGTACATAGGGCATTTAATCAAAGTCAGCTTTCAAAAGAAAGATATAGAGCCATTTTCAAATGCTGACAAAGTAGGAAAAGAAAAATGAACCCCATGTATCTTTAATGAAGCTTTCAGGGAAATATATCTATGCATATCTTGGGGGTTTCTGATTTCTTTAATATTTTCCCTCACTTGGTAAAGCAAAATATTATACTGTCATTCCTCCCTCAACTGATTTCAGTTTCAATCAAATACACTAATTAAACATAAAGCTTTTTTTTAATGAAACTGAATTTATCAGGCAAGTCATGAAAAGTGGCAATGCTGACTATGTACTTGCAGTGCATTACTTTAAGTTTTTCTGAGGAAATATGTAGACCACTGAATCCTAGGCACCAAGATTTAGCTGAAATAATTTTATCAACAATTCCTCATAAAGATGAAGGCTACCTGATCAATTTCCAAACACATTCATACACACAAACTGTCTCCTGGGAGAGAAGGGGGAGAGATTTCCTCTAAAATGCTTAAGGAAATAGCAACCCTTTCAGGTCTGACTCTGGTAAACAGTAGGATTGTGGTGAGCATTTCTGGTGTATTTTTAAATCGATCCACTATGGCTACAATTGTATTTGGAAGGTTAGGCTCTACTTCCATGGATATTATAGATTACACCAAAAAAGAATGTATGTTTACAGTGAAGTCATTTAACACAAACAAGATATTTCTAGCTTTATACAAAAAAGAGATTTTGCAGAATTACACTAAAATTGTATCAAATATCTTACTTAGAGAAATCAACTGTGCTAAATATTTTACGAATATTATATTATGCATAAAAAAATTTGTTATAGTGTAGCCTTTTTGGGGTGTGGCAAACCTGGATTCTAGAGCTTGCTGTTCATTCACTACCTCTTTACTTTAGGTTTTCTAAGCCCCAGACCCGTCATTTGTAAAAGAAAGCAAATAGCAATTTCCTGCTTTACAGGATAATCACCACTAATGAAGAGAGACAAATATATAAGCACTTTGCACAATAACTGGTACAAAATTAGAATTTAAAAAACTGCAGCTAATACTACTAAATAAATATAGTCAATAAATAGCATCATTCCTCTTGTTAATAAAGAGACAGTAAGTTGGTATTAATTTTCTATTCGATGGATGCTATAGAGAATAGCTCCATTTTTCAAATGGCAGTAAAGTTTCAGTGGGGATGAAGTTTTCCTAAACTGTTATAAAATGAGTCACCCTTCATATTTATATTTAATGGAATACCAGCCTGAAACAAATACACAATTTCAAATCTCAGTCTCTAAATTATTTTCAGATAGAATTGCTAACCAGGAAAGAAGTTATGCACAAATTAACAATTCTGTTATTGCCTACCTTAGAGCCATTAGCTCCACTTTATAGTCAGAAGATAAATTTAATCAAATTACCATAAAATGTGGTTGTATCTATGTTAACTTCCATTATCTCCGTGACTACAGAAAAAAGAAAGGTAGTTACTAATACAAGAGCATGGGAAATTAATAGAATTAGATGAAATTATTAATACAACAAAGGGAATTTTTTCTAAAACTTGGATCCAGCAAGATGTCTGACCTAGCCTCATCTTTATAATGGCAATATGTCTCCAGCTTCATGACTGGTGCAGAGAGCTCAACTGAATTGCTTGATTTTCCTTGGAAGAAAATCCCCAAAGGTAAAAGCATGTTACAAAATAATTACAAAATAAGCATACTGTATCAACTCAACTGCAAACAGGGGCAAACCACCATCAGAGAACTAAGTCATGCTAATTTAGATGAGTAAAGTCTCTCAATTCGGGAGAATGAGGATGCTTACATTTCAGGACCTGGGACAGAGAAAGACAGACTAAAACTACCTAAAATGCTATCATTCTTAAACGTAGTCTCTTTGAATAAATAATCTTTTACATTTGGGTCATGTAAATTTAGCACAAATGTTTGTAGAAAAAAATAATGAGTCTCATCAATCTTTTGTAACTGAGTGCTGAAAAATCTGTTTTAAAAGATACTTTAAACATCCATTCAGCCATTCCCATAAAATTTTCTAAAGTAATTGATAAGCTAAACGTGTATAATTTCTCAGTGTAAGTGTTCTCCACTATCACTTAACTGCTATGATTATTTATATCTCTATCTGTCATTATATATTTATCTGTGCTCCCAACGATCAAAATTACAGAAAATTCATATATCACTAAGGAATGTCTCCCACCTGTATGCCTCCCTGAAAATTTTGTAATGTACATTTTAAAAAGTACTGAGGGCATACCTTAATGGGAAACTTCTTTTTAAACATCTATTTATATGGAGATGTATTGAACACTGCAAGATATTTGTGATAAATCACACATATTAATGGACCAAAATCATTTTTAGATAATTATATAGTTAATAGCCACTCTATTTTTTCAAAAGGAAACATGCAATACTGGGAAAATAAAAATAAATATAGAATAAAAATAGATAACAATTACTAATTACTCCTACAATTACTAATGTAAGAAGTATACATTAAAATAAAATAAAACCCCCCAAAATGTTTAATTTTCACTTCACCTACCCTATAGTTCATGGGATGCATGTGAACATTTAACCCAAACTATAAACGCCATCTTGCTATCCATGTGCAAAACAATACATTGCATATGTAGGTTTTATTTTTCTCTAAAGGGTTTATTTTCAATGTGGAATAATTAAGAGAAGTGGCTTTCATATTTATGAAAAGGAAATGTTCTTCTACTCTTTAATGATGATTAACTCCATGCTGCACATTTCCATAAAAAAGCCTTGCTTCAGATAACTAATATGACAGATTTATTTAATTAAAGAACACATTTAAAGAGGCAGCTTCCTCAGATGTTCAGAAGATCCACTGAGGCACCAATTTTATCCACATGTTGTCTCTTTATCTTTCATTAACTGTGGTGCTCTGTTCTTGTACAGATGACCAGAATTAAATTAAATGCTTTTGTTATTGCTTGAGATAATAAATGAAAATAGTTGCAGGGGCAATGGTCTACTCTCCGAAAAAACTTCAGAAATCACCCCCAGGTAATGTAAAATGAACACTGACTCTCCTGTCAGATGAATAAAGGTTTTTAGTTTTAAAAGAGGACAAAGTACTTTCTCTAGGTCAGCCATTGTTGATGAAATACTGTAATTATAAGGCATGTTTAGACTTGTTTGCACAGGTACATAATATCCTCTGTTGATGACATTTCTCTGCAAATCATATAATATATAAATTTCAGAATACAACTAGCCTTGATTTATCTACATGCAATTAGACAAGTCTCTTTAATTCTATTTAAATAGGTAACTTCCAATGAGAAATTCTATAGGAAATATAGACTTTTATTACAAAAAAGTAGAGCCCATGTACAGGGAAGGAACATAGGAAGTGAGGGAGGGAAGGCAGGAGGGAAAGAAGAGTCTGGCTCTCAGGAGAATGAAGCCTGGCTAATAAACGTGGGGTAAGTGCTAGAATTGGAAAATGATCATTTTTTTAATCATCATAGTAAAGAGTTTATTAGAAATGAATTATTCATTTATACTAAATCTAGAGGGACCCTGAAGTTACCCACACAGACTGCTTTACTGGATGCAAGAGAGAAAAAATATTAATCCTATCATAAATAGGAAGGTTCCATTTAAAAAACAGTGTATGGGGAAGACAGTGGTACTGTATTCTTCAAAATGTCAGTCAAAAGCAAAGACAGATTATGGAAATGTTCTAGATAATAGAGGCTAAAGATACGTAACTCTTCAATGCAGTACAGGATCCCAAGTTTGATCCTGCATTGGAGAAAGAAATGCTATAAAGGACATTTTTGTGTTATCTGATACAAGTGCTATAAGAAAGGTAGGTTACATAAATGTATTGCATCCAAGTTAAATTATTAAGGCAGACAACTGAAGTATAACTATGGAATAGAATATCCCAAATCTTAGATAATACCCAGTATACTGCTTAGGGACAATGAGACATGATGCATGTTAAAAACATTTGAATTTGGATAAAGGATATACCTGGTATTCTCTGCACTATTTTCATTTTTACAACATCTCTGTGAATTTTAAATTATTTTACAATAAAATGTTAAAAAGAGGGGGGCAGAGCGAACATGGCGGAGTGAGTAGGACAGTGGGAATCTCCTCCCAAAAACATATACATTTTTGAAAATACAACAAATACAACTAATCCTAAAAGAGAGACCAGAAGATACAGGACAACAGCCAGACTACATCCACACGTGCGAGAGCCCAGCGCCTGGTGAAAGGGGTAAGATACAAGCCCCGGCCCGGTGGGACCCGAGCGCCCCTCCCCCCAGCTCCCGGCGGGAGAAAAGGAGTCGGAGCGGGAGGGAGAGCGAGCCCAGGACTGCTAAACACCCAACCACAGCCACCTGCACCAGAGCGTAGACACAGTGCATGCGTGGAGGGCTGGAAACTAGGGAAACAGGGCAGCAAGACCTCTGAGTGGGATCCGAAGCTGATGCCCCTGTGACAAAGAAAAGCGAGTGCTTTCTGAAAGTCTTAAAGGGACAGGGACGTAACAGCTGGACAGAAACAACACAGGTCACAGCCCAGTGGCTGGAAATTACATGGAAAACCAAGCCCACTAACCCCCTGGTCAACAGCTCTGAGACCCCTCATGGAGATAAACAGCCAAACAGCACCCCCCATCCATTACCCCTCTGGGCGCTGCGAAAGCAGAGAAGCAGCCTAAGACAGACCACGCCCACAGAAAGGGAGATTCCTCCATACCAGCCGGGCAAGACACAAAGACCCAGCCTACATACAATTACCCAAAACAAGCCACTAGGGGTCGCAGTTGTCCCAGTAAAGAAAGGCCAGGAGCAAGTGAAAAGTTTGGCCCTCCCAGCTGACAGTCAATAGCACCTGTCAACATGAAAAGGCAAAAAAATATGATCCAGACAAGACTAACCCAGACAGCTTCGGCATCTGCTACATCTTCCCCTGAGAAGAAACCTGGGGAGATAGACTTAGCCAGCCTTCCTGAAAAAGAATTCAAAACAAAAGTCATAACCATGCTGATGGACTTGCAGAGAAATATGCAAGAACTAAGGAAGGAGAATTCAGAAATAAAACAAGCTCTGGAAGGACTTCAAAACAGAATGGATGAGATGCAAGAGACCATTAATTCACTAGAAAACAGAAAAGGAATGCAGAGCAGCTGATGCAGAGACAGATAAAAGGACCTCCAGGAATGAAAGAATTCTAAGAGAGCTGAGTGACCAATCGAAACGGAACAATATCCGCATTATAGGGTTACCAGAAGAAGAAGAGAGAGAAAAAGGGATAGAAAGTGTCTTTGAAGAGATAATTACTGAAAACTTCCCCAAACTAGGGGAGGATATGGCCTGTCAGACCACAGAGATACACAAAACTCCCATGACTAGAGATCCATGGAGGGCAACACCAAGACACATAATAATTAAAATGGCAAAGATCAAAGCCAAGGACAAAGTATTAAAGGCAGCCAGAGAGAAAAAAAAGGTCACCTACAAAGGAAAACCCATCAGGCTATCATCAGACTTCTCAACAGAAACCCTACAGGCCAGAACAGAATGGCATGATATATTTAATGTAATGAAACAGAAGGGCCTTGAAACAAGACTACTGTATTCAGCACGAATATCATTTAAATATAAAGGAGGGATTAAACAATTCCCAGACAAGCAAAAGTTGAGGGAATTCGCCTCCCACAAATCACCTCTACAGGGCATCCTACAGGGACTGCTCTAGATGGGAGCACTCCTAAAAAGAGCACAGAAAAAAACACCCAACATATGAAGAAGGGAGGAGGAGGAATAAGAAGGGAGAGAAGTAAAGAATCATCAGACCGTGTGTATAATAGCTCAACAAGCGAGTTAAGTTAGACAGTAAGAGAGTAAACAAACTAACCCTGAACCTTTGGTAACCACAAACTTAAAGCCTGAAATGGAAATAAGTACATACCTTTTAATGATCACCCTAAATGTAAATGGACGGGGTGCAACAATCAAAAGACACAGAGTAATAGAATGGATAAAAAAGCATGATTCATCCATATGATGCCTACAAGAGACTCACCTCAAACCCAAAGACATGCACAGACTTAAAGTCAAGGGATGGAAAAACATATTTCATGCAAACAACAGAGAGAAGAAAGCAGGTGTTGTAATTCTGGTATCAGACAAAACAGACTTCAAAATAAAGAAAGTAACAAAAGACAAAGGAGGATATTACATAATGATAAAGGGCTCAGTCTAACAAGAGGATATAACCATTATAAATATGTATGCACCCAATACAGGAGCACCAACATATCTGAAACAAATACTAACAGAACTAAAGGAGGAAACAGAATGCAATGCATTCATTCTAGGAGACTTCAACACACCACCCCCTCCAAAGGACAGATCCACCAGACAGAAAATAAGTAAGGACACAGAGGCACTGAACGACACACTAGAACAGATGGACCTAATAGACATCTACAGAACTCTACATCCAAAAGCAACAGGATACACATTCTTCTCAAGTGCACATGGAACATTCTCCAGAATAGACCACAAAAAGAGCCTCAGTGAATTCCAAAAGATTGAAATCCTACCAACCAACTTTTCAGACCACAAAGGCATAAAATTAGAAATAAACTGTACAAAGAAAGCAAAAAGGCTCACAAACTCATGGAGGCTTAACAACACACTCATAAATAATCAATGGATCAATGACCAAATCAAAATGGAGATCCAGCAATATATGGAAACAAACGACAACAACAACACAAAGCCACAACTACTGTGGGACACAGCAAAAGCAGTCTTAAGAGGAAAGCATATAGCAATCCAGGCATATTTAAAAAAGGAACAACAATACCAAATGAATAGTCTAAGTTCACAATTATCGAAACTGGTAAAAGAAGAACAAATGAGACCTAAGGTCAGCAGAAGGACGGACATAATAAAGATCAGAGAAGAAATAAATAAAATTGAGAAGAATAAAACAATAGCAAAAATTAATGAAACCAAAAACTGGTTCTTCGAGAAAATAAACAAAATAGATAAGCCTCTAGCCAGACTTATTAAGAGGAAAAGAGAGTCAACACAAATCAACAGTATCAGAAATGAGAAAGGAAAAATCCCGATGGACCTCACAGAAATACAAAGAATTATTAGAGAATACTATGAAAACCTATATGCTAACAAGCTGGGAAACCTAGGAGAAATGGACAACTTCCTAGAAAAATACAACCTTCCAAGACTGACCCAGAAAGAAACAGAAAATCGAACCAGACCAATTACCAGCAACGAAATTGAAGAGGAAATCAAAAAACTACCAAAGAACAAAACCCCCGGGACAGATGGATGCACCTCGGAATTTTATCAGACATACAGGGAAGACATAATACCCATTCTCCTTAAAGATTTCCAAATAATAGAAGAGGAGAGGATACTCCCAAATTCATTCTATGAAGCTAACATCACCCTAATACCAAAACTAGGCAAAGACCCCACCAATAAAGAAAACTACAGACCAATATACCTGATGAACGTAGATGCAAACACACTCAACAAAATTTTAGCAAACTGAATTCAAAAATACATCAAAAGGATCGTGCACCATGACCAAGTGGGATTGATCCCAGGGATGCAAGAATGGTACAACATTCGAAAGTCCGTTAACATCATCCACCACACCAACAAAAAGAAAGACAAAAACCACGTGATCATCTCCAAAGATGCTGAAAAAGCATTTGACAAAGTTCAACATCCATTCATTATAAACTCTCAGCAAAATGGGAATATCTCATAATAATAATAAAGGCCTCAACAATATAAAGGCCATTTATGATAAACCCACAGCCAACATTATATTGAAAAGCGAGAAGCTGAAAGCTTTTCCTCTGAGATCGGGAACTAGACAGGGATGCCCACTCTCTCCACTGTTATTTAACATAGTACTGGAGGTCCTAGCCATGGCAATCACAGAAAACAAATCAATACAAGCAATCAAGACTTGTAAAGAAGAAGTTAAACTGTCACTATTTGCAGATGACATGATACTGTACTTAAAAAACCCTAAAGACTCCACCCCAAAACTACTAGAACTGATATCGGAATACAGCAAATTTGCAGGATACAAAATCAACACACAAAAATCTGTGGCTTTCGTATACACTAACAATGAACCAACAGAAAGAGAAATCAGGAAAACAACTCCATTCACAATTGAATCCAAAAAAAAAAAAACCTAGGAATAAACCTAACCAAAGAAGTGAAAGACTTATACTCTGAAAACTACAAGTCACTCCTATGCTCATGGTTAGGAAGAATTAATATCGTCAAAATGGCCATCCTGCCCAAAGCAATATACAGATTTGATGCAATCCCTATGAAACTACCAGCAACATTCTTCAATGAACTGGAACAAATAATTCAAAAATTCATATGGAACCACCAAAGACCCCGAATAGCCAAAGCAATCTGAGAAAGAAGAATAAAGTAGGGGGGATCTCACTCCCCAACTTCAAGGTCTACTATAAAGCCATAGTAATCAAGACAATTTGGTACTGGCAGAAGAACAGAGCCACAGACCAATGGAACAGACTAGAGAATCCAGACATTAACCCAGACATATATGGTCAATTAATATTTGATAACGGAGCCATGGACATACAATGGCGAAATGACAGTCTCTTCAACAGATGGTGCTGGCAAAACTGGACCGCTATATGTAGGAGAATGAAACTGGACCATTGTCTAACCCCATATACAAAAGTAAACTCAAAATGGATCAAAGACCTGAATGTAAGTCATGAAACCATTAAACTCATGGAAGAAAACATAGGCAAAAACCTCTTAGACATAAACATGAGTGGCCTCTTCTTGAACATATCTCCCCGGGCAAGGAAAACAACAGCAAAAATGAACAAGTGGGACTATATTAAGCTGAAAAGCTTCTGTACAGCAAAAGACACCATCAATAGAACAAAAAGGAACCCTACAGTATGGTAGAGTATATTTGAAAATGACACATCCGATAAAGGCTTGACGTCCAGAATATATAAAGAGCTCACACGCCTCAACAAACAAAAAACAAATAACCCAATTAAAATATGGCAGGGGAACTGAACAGACAGTTCTCCAAAAAAGAAATACAGATGGCCAACAGACACAGGAATAGATGCTCCACATCGCTAATTATCAGAGAAATGCAAATTAAAACTACAATGAGGTATCACCTCACAACAGTAAGGATGGCTGCCATCCAAAAGACAAACAACAACAAATATTGGCGAGGCTGTGGAGAAAGGGGAACCCTCCTACACTGCTGGTGGGAATGTAAATTAGTTCAACAATTGTAGAAAGCAGTATGGAGGTACATCAAAATTCCCAAAAAAGACTTACCACTTGACCCAGGAATTCCACTCGTAGGAATTTACCCTAAGAACGCACCAATCAAGTTTGAGAAAGACACATGCACCCCTATGTTTATCGCAGCACTATTTACAGTAGCCAAGAATTGGAAGCAACCTAAATGTCCATCAATAGATGAATGGATAAAGAAGATGTGGTACATATACACAATGGAATACTACTCAAACAAAAGAAAAGGGCAAATCCTACCATTTGCAGCAACATGGATGGAGCTGGAGGGTATTATGTTCAGTGAAATAAGCCAAGCAGAGAAAGAGATATACCAAATGATTTCACTTATCTGTGGAATATAAGAACAAAGGAAAAACTGAAGGAACAAAACAGCAGCAGAATCACAGAACTCAAGAATGGACTAACAGGTACCAAAGGGAAAGGGACTGGGGAGGATGGGTGTGTAGGGAGGGATAATGGGAGGGAAGAAGATGGGGGGTATTAAGATTAGCAAGCATGGGGGGGTGGGAGAAGGGGAGGGCTGTACAACACAGAGAAGACAAGTAGTGATTCTACAACATTTTGCTATGCTGATCGACAGTGACTATAAAGGGGTTTATAGGGGGAACCTGGTATAGGGGAGAGCCTAGTAAACATAATATTCATCATGTAAGTGTAGATTAATGATAACAAACAAACAAAAAAAGTAGTTCCTGTGTGGTGACCTCCAATGAGTTATACACAATGGTATGAAAGGCATATAAAAGTGTAGGCAAAGGGTCTGTTTGTGTTTATACAGAAGATCAAAGCCTAATTTGGCTACCCCGAAAATGAACTAAGATACGATATGAAAAAAACTTCCAACATCAGCACTCTCTGGAAGACTCATGTCAGAAGATGATCATCAAAGAACCCCAACAAAGATCCACGCACTGCTACAGCTGTAGATGCACTCATCCCACCAGTTCCTGGACTTGCCATGGGAATGATGAAGGAGATATCTAAGCTGGCCTGTGCATACAATAAAACAACAAATTTGACTGGATCTATACTGTTGGAACTCAATCAAGAATTAGGAGAAGTGCAAATTGCAGCGCTCCAAAATCTTACAACTATAGACTATCTACTGTTAAAAGAACATATGGGATGTGAACTTTCCCCAGGAATGGGCTGTTTTAATTTGTCTGATTTCTCTCAGACTGTTCAAGTTCAGTTGGACAATATCCACCATATCATAGATAAGTTTTCGCAAATGCCTAAGGTGCCTAACTGGTTTTCTTGGTTTCACTGGAGATGACTGGTAATTATAGGTCTGCTTTGGTTATGTAACTGTACTCCTATTATGTTAATGTGTGTGTGTAATTTAATTAGTAGTTTAAAACCTATACATGCTGAAGTTACTCTACAAGAAGATATGTCAAAGAAATAATTAATCTTCCCATGTTTTCTTCCGCCTGCTACTTCTATAGCTTTTCTTCTTCCTTCCTAATTGCAACCCTTAAATAGAATTCGTGCCTCATATCGAATTTACCGAGTATCATAATTCTTCCCAGTGGTAAAGATACCTCAAGACAAATGCTGGGCATAGAAGCCACAGGGCATAAATATGCAAAGAAGTAAAAAGCTAACCTTTTCAAACAATAAGGCTTCTCTCTCACTTACCAACTTAACATTTCCCTGTATGGCCCCGGAAGATGACTGGTTAGCCAGAGACGGGTAAGATTCCTCAAGGGAGGAACAACCTAAGACAGGCACAGTCGCAGGGGGGTCATCAGGTGAGAAATTGGGGATCAACAGAGGTGAGGCTTAGAACCGCACCCCCTCTGTTCTGAGAGAAATCTTCTGCATCCGTGGATGTTTTATTGCCCTTGTCTAGCTTGGATTAACACATAGTCTACAGGCACACACCTGATCATCTACATTTGCTCTCTTACAACACTAAACTATGTTTTCTACCTTTATCTTGTATCTACCTACCACTTCAGCATTTTATTAAAAATAATAATAAAGAGAGAAATGTGGTATCCACATATAAATCAAGTATAAAAATCAAACGAATATTCGTATTTGAACTGACTGTTTATAGTTCATAATGCATGAGCAAAACCGAAAGTTTCTGTGATGACTGCCCTTGTACTGTTCACCATGTAACTTATTCACTATGTAAGAATTTGTTCTCCATGTAAAAACTTGTTCGTTATGCTTCAGAAGATTGGAGACTGATGAAAATTAGGCTTGGGGTGGATTAATGATTGTGCATTGAGCATTGACTCCCCTATACAGAATTTTATTGTTGTTAACAACCATTTGATCAATAAATATGAGAGATGCCCTCACAAAAAAAAAAAAAAGTACACACTTCCAATTGTAAAATAAATAAGTAACCGGGATGTAATGTATAGCATAAGGAATATAGTCAAAATATTGTAACAACTTTGTATGGTGATAGCTAGTAGCTAGAATTATCATGTATATAAATGTTGAATCACTGTGTTGTACACCTGAAAGTAATGTAATACTGTGTGTCAACTACCCTTCAATAAAAAATAATTATCTACAAAAAAAAAAAAAGAATGCCATGTCAGGTGGACTGGTACTTTTGGTAGATTTGTGCATTTTTTTTTCAATTTAACAAAAGAAGCATTTACCAGGTGGCATGTGAGTTACTTTATAACGCTTTGCTCATTGAATTCTTAACACCTATTCTTGAGATATATACCCTGTTTTTACAAATAAGGAAACTAAAGCAAACCTCACCTCAAATCATATAGCTTATAATGGACAGAAACAAGATTAAAACCTAGAGAGTCTGAGGACAAAGTTTCTACTCTTACAATTCTATGTTTCATTAAATAAATAGAATATTATGTTGGTAAAAATAGCCAAGGAAGCTTCATCTTAATAAATGAAGAAGACCATGAAGTAGTACAATTATCCTTACCAATGGGTTAGAGGAAGCCTACTCAGTAACCCAAGGTACTAAACTCTTATCCACACAGACACCTAACTCTTTACATTTGATGTTATCATACATTATGGAAATCATTTTCATAACAAAAAACAGACGATGATTCCTGAACCCATGCGTGGCACCTTTTTTACGTCAATTTCACAACTGTTAAGAAATAAAGCAGTAAAATGTAGTTTTAAAGATAAGGGAATAAACAATATTTAAAGTTTTGAGATTAGTAAGAATCCTACAGAATACTAAAATGCTCAAAGTAATTTAAAATCCAAT
This sequence comes from Manis pentadactyla, assembly GCF_030020395.1. Lineage (NCBI taxonomy): Eukaryota > Metazoa > Chordata > Mammalia > Pholidota > Manidae > Manis > Manis pentadactyla. The sequence continues at coordinate 15,516,236 of NC_080034.1, read as the reverse complement.
CCCATTGTCATTTATAATACATCAAAGGGGGACATTTGTGAACATGAATGAATAGCTTACCTATTACCAAGGAGGACATTCTTCGCAGAGCACCTCACATAATAGTATTTATTGACTGAATTTATAAGAGGAAAGGGGTAATAAATTTCGTAGAAATGTGTTCTTTCCCTCAGGTTTTTATATTTTTAATAGGCTTTGTCAAACAATAAAGATAATATTCATTGCTTGATGATACCACTCAATATTATAAGTGCTAGATTTACTCTAGGAGGAACATTTCACGGTCAGTGAGTTTGCAGCAATACTTCGTACTCTCAGGGTCTCTGTGCTTTCACCCAGCCAGAATAACATCACTGTTCTTTTCTATGCATCCATTAATAATAATTTTAACTCATCTCTTTGAATAAAACTTTTCCTATTTCAGACTCAAGTGTTTTCATTCATTAAGCAATAAATATCAACTTCTAGTATATGCCTTCTCATTCCTTTGAATAGCTTATTTACATTTCATTGTAGAAATTGGCTTTTCTTTTTTACCAGTTCTGTCTTTTTCAATCAAATTGACTATAAACTCCTTGAGACAAAGGACCATAAATCTCTGCATTCCTCATAATGTCTATCAGTCTCTCGATGAATCAATTCAATATTTAATTATGATTTGATTTTTAATTTGTCCCAAAGTTTCATAAAGAAAGTTAAAGTGACTTTAAACCTTGTTTGGCAGTCCTTTTGATGACTTAAAAGAAAATAAAACAAATAGCAAGAATATCCTTCCTCTTCTCTCTAGTTAAAATACTCGATTTCTTTAAAATCCAGTTCAAAAAGAGCCTTCTTGCTATTTGCTTTATTTTCTTTTAATAATTTGTGTGTAACATACATAATGTGTATAATATGTATAATGTTTGTATATACATATATACTACATATATACACACACACATTAACATAAGATCATATATGACATTATATTCTATTAAGAAAATCATTCTGGCTTTGTAATTGTTTTATGTATCCCGAATTTCATTACGAGAATTTTGAGGCCAATGAATATCTTCTTTTATTTTCCTGACACCATTTCTAGGATTGTGTTTGGCACACACTAATGCTATCAGGTTTCAAGGTTATCTTCACATTTTAATCAAGGGAGGTTTCTTGCCTTGTGTGTGTTTACGTGTGAATTATAACTAATTTACTCACACTGACACAAAATTACAGACATCCATGGGATATTTATCTTGTTTCTCCTCTTGACCATCCCCAGGAAAGAGCTGGTTGAGCTGAAGCTGGGTCAGTAAGACCCCTCTCTGGGACTTTTTTGTTTAGAGAATTAGAAAAACCATTAAGGCAACCCCCTTCTCTCTCCCTGTCACTCCCCTCTCTCCCTTTACCTCTCTCTGCATTTCATTCTCTTTCCCAAATAAAAATGCAAGATATGCAATCTGAAAGCTGTTTGGCATTCAGGGTCCTTTTCTAAAAAAAAAAGATCTATTATATGAATAAATAAAGTTGACACACAGAAAAAGAAGGGACAGGAAGAGGAGAAAGAAGAAAAATAATCCTGTTATCCTGTAATATATTTGTAGTAATTCTTATAAATAAAAGTATTTTACAATAATTGGTTATTGTAATAATTTGTGCAGAATATGTATAATGTGTATTATACGTAATAGTTTGTGTCCCTGCAATCTATATTTTCAAGGGACCCTGACACCCAAATGCTCTTCCACCTATCTTTAAATGATTTTAAATGACTGGGACATTGGGCATACAAACTACTAAAATTAGCATTATTTTTCTGAAATAATAAAACTTCGCTATTTCTGGTATAACTGTGGGGATTTTTGTTCCTGCACACACATAGACTTGGGGACCAGAAGCCAGAGTTCTTGCATTTGGGGAATTCTCTCATTAGTCAGCAGATGTGCAGAATAGCATAGGCAAGAATTCCAACTTTTAATAGAGACTGAAATGACTGACCTAGAACATCACTGTTAACAAAAACTCAGATGCATGGGAAGTAAAAAGGTGTAACAGGAAGTAAAACATGGTATTTCTTCCTTACAAAAGGTTGACAAAATAAAACAAGTGTTAAAAAGCTGTTATATAGCTTTTATAGTTTCAGGTTGCTCCTAATGCATTTTACATGCCCAACTACCTGAGAGAGCAGGAAGCTTACAGTCAGATATACTGAGTTCTGCCACTTCACCAGCTCCAACATGACAGACACACTTTAACCTTTCTCAACTGCGGTCAATTGTTCATTCAACAATCATTTGAATGCTTAACATATTCTAAGTGCTTTTCTAGGTACAGTGAACCAAAGGTATGAAGGATTCTGCGGTCAGGGACCTCACAGTGTCCAAAAGGAGACACAGCCAATAAGGATGTACATAAGTTATTTAAGTCAGTGACAAATGTTTTCAATAAAAGAAAAGATGACAATGGGATGACAATGACCACTTGATGAACTGGCCACGGAAGGCCGCTCAGAGCTGAGATAAGAACGATGAGAGGGAATGAGCCACTCAAAGTTCTGGGGGTGATGGTTTCCCAGAAAAGTAAACAGTTTAATACAAAGGCCCTAACACAAGAAAGAGCCAACAAGAAAGCCAGAACAAAATGAGCAAGTGGAACGAAAGTAGTGTGAAATTGGATCAGAAAGATAGACAAGGCCAGACAAGGGCACCAGAGTAGGCCACGGTTTAGACGCTGCATTTCATTCTAACTGCAATGGGTGGTTAGGGTTTGGAGAAGGTAAACAATATGCTCTGAAACCTCTGAGTGCAGCTGAAGGAATGGATTATGGAGGGATATAAAAGGATAAAAATACTAACATAAGGTTATTGTTAAACTGATAATGCATGGCACATTGTAAGGCCTAAAAAATGTTGGTGATGAGTGAAAGACCTATACCCTGAAAACTATAAGACATTCTTAAGAGAAATTAAAGAGGACACTAACAAATGGAAACTCATCCCATGCTCTTGGCTAGGAAGAACTAATATAGTCAAAATGGCCATCCTGCCCAAAGCAATATACAGATTTGATGTAATCCCTATCAAATTACCAACAGCATTCTTCAACGAACTAGAACAAATAGTTCAAAAATTCATATGGAAACACTAAAGACCCCGAATAGCCAAAGCAATCCTGAGAAGGAAGAATAAAGTTAGGGGGAATCTCGCTCCCCCACTTCAAGCTCCACTACAAAGCCATAGTAATCAAGACAGTTTGGTACTGGAACAAGAACAGAGCCACAGACCAGTGGAAAAGAATAGAGACCCCAGATATTAACCCAGACATATATGGTCAATTAATATATGATAAATGAGTCTTGGACATACAATGGAGAAATGACAGTCTCTTCAATAGCTGGAACTGCAAAACTGGACAGCTACATGTAAAAGAATGAAACTGGATCACTGTCTAACCCCATACACAAAAGTAAATTCGAAATGGATCAAAGACCTGAATGTAAGTTATGAAACCATAAAATTCTTAGAAAAAAACAGGCAAAAATCTCTTGAACATAAACATTAGTGACTTCTTCATGAACATGTCTCCCTGGGCAAGGGAAACAAAAGCAAAAATGAACAAGTGGGACTATATCAAGCTGAAAAGCTTCTGTACAGCGAAGGACACCATCAGTAGAACAAAAAGGTACCCTACAGTATGGTAGAATATATTCATAAATGACAGATCCGATAAAGGGTTGACATCCAAAATATTTAAAGAGTTCATGCACCTCAACAAACAAAAAGCAAATAATCCAATTAAAAAATGGGCAGAGGAACTGAACAGACAGATCTCCAAAGAAGAAATTCAGATGGCCAATAGACACATGAAAAGATGCTCACTCAATAGACATCAAAGAAATGCAAATTAAAACCACAATGAGATATCACCTCACACCAGTAAGGATTGCCACCATCCACAAGACAAACAACAACAAATGTTTGCGAGGTTGTGGAGAAAGGGGAACCCTCCTACACTGCTGATGGGAATGTAATTTAGTTCAACCATTGTGGAAAGCAGTATGGAGGTTCCTCAAAAAGCTCAAAATAGAAATACCATTTGACCCAGGAATTCCACTCCTAGGAATTTACCCTAAGAATGCAGCAGCCCAGTTTGAAAAAGACAGATGCACCCCTATGTTTATTGCAGCACTATTTACAATAGCCAAGAAATGGAAGCAACCTAAGTGTCCATCAGTACATGAATGGATAAAGAAGATGTGGTACATATACACAATGGAATATTATTCAGCCGTAAGAAGAAAACAAATCCTACCATTTGCAACAACATGGATGGAGCTAGAGGGTATTATGTGCAGTGAAATAAGCCAGGTGGAGAAAGACAAGTACCAAATGATTTCACTCATATGTGGAGTATAAGAACAAAGAAAAACCGAAAGAACAAAACAGCAGCAGAATCACAGAACCCAAGAATGGACTAACAGTTACCAAAGGGAAAGGGACTGGGGAAGATGGGTGGGAAGGGAGGGATAAAGGCGGGGAAAAAGAAAGGGGGCCTTACGATGAGCATGTATAATGTTTGGGGGGGCACAGGGAGGGCTGTGCAACACAGAGAAGACAAGTAGTGATTCTACAGCATCTTACTACACTGATGGACAGTGACTGTAATGGGGTTTGTGGGGGGGACTTGTTGAAGGGGGGAGCCTAGTAAACAATGTTCTTCATGTAATTGTAGATTAATGATAACAAAATGAATAAAAAATATGTTAGTGATGAAAATGTATCGTTATTATTGTCCCCACGAGTTCTGATATCTGAGTAGTGAGTCATGACCTAATCCTGAGATTCAAGCAAAGGTAAACTCCACTCAGGGCCATGCAAACATAATCACTGTACATGGTGGCACTTTAGAAATAGAGAAAAATAAAAAGGCATTTCTCAATTGACAAATGGATCATCTTCCAAAAGTTCTCTCATACCTCTGTAATTGGAAATCTAGAGCACACACTTTCGCAGACACAATGAATGTCAGCTATTTTCCCAGGGTAGCCCAGAGAGTTCTCTGTAATCGATTAACATGCTAATAATACTAGTCTGCAGTTTTGGTTTGATTCAGAGATCCATATGATATGTAAGAGGACAATAAATGCAACTGCCCCCATTGAATTAAATGATATTCAATGATATTTCGTATCAATTAAATTGATTTTAAATGAGTACCAACATTATTTTAAGCTCTAATTAATATCAGCCTGTTGCAATATCATGAAGTAGACATTGTTGTTATGTCCATTTTACAGACAAGACACAAAGAAACACAGGTTCACCAGCCTATGCATCCAGTAGTAGTTGCAGAGTAAGGAGTTAAGCCCTGGCTGTTCCAGCCAAGCTTGCTCTCTTTTAAACCCTCTTAACAACTATGCAGTATCACATTTATTCTTATTTCTCATGCTTTAAAAAAATCCTATAGAAATAGTCATTGTTTGCCTGTGAATCTTTATGAAGCCCTTCTTGGAATTTATTCCTATATCATAGTGCTCCCCCTGAGAACACAGGGTATCCTTCTCTGCTATCCCAAGTAAAACCATCCTGTGCACTTAAAAATGAGATGACAAGTTGGTAAACTAACTCTTTAGTAAAATACTGCACTGACACAAATTTAAAAGACCAACCCGAAGCAAAAACCTTCATCTCAGGGCTAAGGAAGAATTTTAGACTTTTAAGCAGCCCTACAGGGTACCGGAGTCCAGGTACCTGACTCCAGGCTGGGTCATCTCAGGGAACCTAGTCACCTAGTACTGTTTGGCCCAGTTTCTTGCCTGCATCTACTTTTGAAGAATTTATTTTTTCCCCCCAAAACTGCCAGATGGGCAACAATGATAATCCAGAAGTCAGGGGAAGGGGACCAGTACAGTCATTTCTGTTCATTCAGAATACATGGGAGGAGAAATAATATGAAATATGGGGACAGAAAACCTGGGGTTCATATAAGCTCTGACTTTGGGCTAGTTATGTATGTTCTCTAATTCTCTGTGACCTCAAATGGGGCTGACATAGTACCTTCCGCCTGAGGTGGCAGTGCAGATGAATAATTATAAGGTAGTGGGGGAGAAGAGGCGGCTGCAGCTATTGCACTAAGCACTTCCTACATGCCATGCACTTTATCAGCTATTCATACGGATCTATTCTCAAAACTACCATAAAGTTTAGGTCAAATATCATTTCCATTTTGCAGAAGAGAAAATGAAATGTGCAGAATGCTAAAACTTTTTCCAAAGTAACACAATGTGAGTACTGGGATTTGAACACTAGCAGTCTATCTGGATCCCCAATCCCAATCTTAACCCCTCCAGCTTAGCATTCTTCTGGACACACAGTAAGCAATAAAACCCCAATTATGGTTAGTATTGCTATGTCACTTATCAACCCCGTCACTGGGTTATTAGATGGGTTCAAGGAAATGTAAAGCACTAGAGCATTGACGAGCACATAACTGATGCTTCACACACTAATTGCCTTTTCTGTTCTACAAGTGGTGTATTATCTGTTTGGATTTATTAAAACTATCAAAGATGAGAATATTTGAAATAAATATGAAAGCAGATTAATTTTATACAAACATGAAGCAATTAACCCTGCTACAATAGACATTTGAATCATGTATTACTAAATCTGATTTGTCCCTTAATAACTCATACTTATTCTGAAAACTCACTTCGAATACTTAGTGTCAGAAAATCTTTAGGCAGTTTATAGTCTTCAATCCTTGGCTGCCTTTCTCCACTAAATAAGAGCAGGTTCACATCTTTTTATGCTAATGAGTTGAACAGCTACCTTCAGCCACTTATTTCTCTCTTGCCCTGAACTACCTTGAGAGTTTCAAACCTCTCACTCAAATGCTTTTTGTTGTTGTTGTTGTTGTTGTTGTTAGTTTTGGGGGGCTTTTCTAAAACACGAAAGCCCTGGAGGAAGCACCTTGTTTTTTACTTGGAAGCATAAACTCACATCTATTCCCTAGTTTTTACCTAATTACAAGACACGTTTTACCTTGTAAAACCCTGGGGAGACTGGCTTGGCCTCAGACCTGAAGCAGGTCTAACTAGTTGACTGTATCGAGTAGTGTACCTACCCCGTGCCCCTTAGCAGGTGGCTCCACTCTGCCCAAGTTCCCATTAGGGTGACTTCTCTGGTAAGATTGCATTCTGGAGTGTCCAGTGCTAGTACAGAATGTATCTCACATGACCAGGTGCAGATGCCTTCACTTCACATAGGAGAAGATGAGGAATGGGGAAGTGCATCCTTCTTTAGGGTCCCAGGGCACAGCCAGGAGAGAAACCAGTTTTGCGCTCTAACAGACGAAGGCAAATGGGCAAATGGGTTTCAACAGACCCTGGATTACCAATTTACAGCAGGGCACAGTTTTCTTTAAGGAATAGTTTTCTGATTCTCAAGGAAATAAGTGATGATTGTAGAGAATTTGAGAATGACTAAAAATATAATTCAAATAATAATGGCTAATTCCAGACTTTAGAAAAAACTTCCAGTGTATATATTCCAATATTTATTTCAGGATTATGTTACATATAAAGTTTAATTCTCGAAGCAGTTGTAAGCAGTCAGCATTATTCAGGGTGTACTTTGTTACCTGCTCTCACTGTCAGAAAGGCCTTGTTATGCTGTACACGGAATCCCTAGGCTTCACTGTAATTAAGGTCTGGGGTTCAAGCCCAGCTTGGCCACTCCCCAGCCTCATGGACCTTGGCTGCCTAACAGGAAGATGCAAACACTGCTATGTATCATATAAAGCTCTGTTTGAGGCTCAAGAAATGACATGAACCTTAATCTTATAAAAACTCAGATTTATATACATTGTATTTCTACATACAAGGTAAAAATGGTTTTCTCATCAAATACAACCCTTGATCCCATTACCGAAACCTGATTATCGGAGAAGTGTGAGCTAAGTTGTATGTATTTCCATCGAATGGAACACAGTGGCAGCTGCCTTCTGACCCTTCCTAAACCACACCAATTGTGGGCCACTCCTCAGTGCTTCGAAGAAAATAAAAATTCCACACACTTCTCCAGCAGTCCTTGATCTTTGCTTCTCTTCTCCGGTCCAAAGAAATCAGTCTAGCCTTTTTACCTGAAATGCTTAACGACCTCTTTTATGACACTGTGGATAAACATATCAAGTTTTGAAGCTACATTCTACGGGAAAATCACTTGACGAACAGTTTCAATCTTTCTGTGGAGGATTTAACCAAAACTGATTATGGGAAACTCCAGTCTGGGCATTTCCATTTCTACTGCTTTATCCCCTTTACTTTAATTAGGATGGGCAAGCAAAATAGCTAAATAAATGTTTAAGTACCAGGCAAAATTAAGAAATACTGTTTTTATGAGAAGAAAGTAATTTAGTAACAATTCACAACAGAGTTAGAGTAGCCTCTGTTTTCCATATTCTATTTTAAGGACTTTATTTTCTTTTCTCACAACCAGAATTCTCTCCTCCTGAAATCTAGTTACTTGCAATATATCTAATTCTAGGCTACTAAACAGATATGCTCATTTTATTAATCCACAATTTCTTGTTTTTAATACAAAAAATAGAAGAGATTCCAAATGAATGGGCTAAAGTTGTTTATTTAAGTAGCAGTGGTTGAGTAGATTTAAGCTATTATTTTACTTATAATTGCTCCTTTTTACCAAAAGAATAAATCATTAAAGCATAGATTTCTCCATGACTTTTTCCTTATAACTTCTCCAGTCTCAACTGTTTCACATTTCAACCTCTCTACAGTTTTTTTTTGTTTATTCTATCAAGAGGTGGCAGGAGGCATACCCCAGTATTCAGATGCAAATATCTGAATACCTCTGGAAATAGAGTACTCTTTTAGTACAAGACTCCAGAAATGAAGTCTCAAGGGCCTACTATGCATTTCCAGTAATCAATCACATTATAATCCTCACTGACCACATTATAAAAAGAATTCCAATTTTGTATATACCAGGTGCAATTCATTTCAAGTGAACTTACATTATAACACATCTGTCGGCCATACCATTTGAGGTTATGTCACTGTTAGTCATTTCTATCACTCAGCAAAATCAAGCATTTTATGTTCATCTACATAGTTAAGTAATAAAAGTAGATATACAGTTAAAAACTGAAAAAGTATCTGAAGAATTTGAAATACAGGCTTTGACACAGATCTATCAAAATTCATGAAACTTAAACTGGAATCTAACCTAATGCACTAAGTGAAATTCTGAAATTCTGAATTCATGGGGGTTTAAGAGATTATTTTTAGTGAGCATTGCTTTTATCACTTTGTTTATTAACATCTCACACAGTGCTTGAATCATAGTCATACTCTGAACATCTGCTAAGTTGAATTTTAGAATATGTTTAATATACAAAAGTACCTATAAGCATATGCACATCCCTGTTAAAATGAACTAACCTTAGTAGAAAAATAAACTACAAATACATAGAAAAACATTCTAAAATTTTCTCTAGAAAGAAAACATTTTGTCTAAAATCAAATATACGTAACACTGGTGCCTTCATCAGCTTTCCCTAAGTCACACTGACAGACCATCATACCTACATTTAAAACTTGCTGCCAACTAAAAAAGCATGAGATCAAGTGTGAAGACGAGTATAAACAAAAATTATATGATATAAACCTGGCGTTCACACACTGCCATACAATGTTTTGCTAAGAACATTCAAAGAAAGAGCTCATTAGTAACTTATAATTTTATATTTTCATATTCTACACAACTTGTAGTATATTTTGTTCAACCTAATTTTGAAAATCACATCAAGTGCTATGAAATTTCCATAGGAAAAAAAGTCCCATTTTCTTTCTAGAGTAATTTTACAAATTATTTCTCATAAAAGTAAAATTCGGCACAAGATGTGGAATATTTTTCATGCTTAAACATCCAGCACCTCTTCTAGATTTTTTTAGAATCTAGCAAGCTACTGCAATATCAACTCATTTTTTCCCATTACACAAATTATCAACTACATTTTCTGAAATTATTTTAAAACTAAGATGCGCTGCCTGTTGTCTCACCCAAATATTATTTGCACATGATTAAGGTCAAATGCAATGAAAACGACACATTATTTTTGTTTAGCAGAGTGATGATATCTTAATTCCAATGACACTCATTAATACCAAGTTTTTTTTTCACATTTTACCATTTTAAAATATTACTGCAGCTCAGCTCTCAAATCACTGCAAATATACATATTTTTCTGAACCACACTCAGTACCACAAAACTCTGAACATCTTTATAACCACATAATTCCAACTTCACTGATCAGTCATCTTGCCTTTTCCTCAACCCTTTTCTTTTTGAAATCTAACTTTTTAGCTCATTATTTCCTTTATCATCCCATTTACTGAATCTACCTTTTTCTTATTCTGTATTAGAATAATAGATTCTACTAGTTGAAAAGGTGCTCAAAGATAGTCATTCAAGGTTGTGCTGTCTTCCCAGAAATCCCATAAATGTTAGATATCTCACTTCTAACAATTAAATAGGAAGTATTTCAGGTCCCTACTCCTACACTGTGGCTCATCAGACCAGCATTCCAACTATACAATATGAAAATAAATTCTAAAATACAATAGAGCCAGAGGAATAACATAAAATGTGTACTTTGGCAGTATCAATAAAGAGAAGGATCCTTTTTAGTAAGCTTTCAAGCTCAAAGTTTTACTTAAAACATTGTGCAGTAAACTAAGAAAGACAACAGGGATCCCTGAAAGCATCTGTGGTGTAATATATATTAAAACATTATCTAGACAGAAAATGAACTTCTTTGATTTTGCCCATAGGATGTCATCAAATGATAAGCAATAGATAAACCATACCACTGAAAAAACTGTCTCCTTCCTGCCACCCTTGTTGAACAAGTGGCTATTCCTCTCAACTCCAATTCAATTTTTCCAGTTAGCTTCCATCTTGATAAGCAAAAATGATGGGATTACTGTAAAAAATGTGCACGTGTGTGTAAGCCTGTGTGTGTACATGTGTGTGACCATGTATTACCTCTCCTATATGCCATGTATGCATGTACATGTGTGTGTATTTTTTTGAGACATATCATTAGTAGTTAAATTAAATAAACATTTCCAAAGTTAGCACATAAAAAAGGATTTAAAAGTATGGGGTATAGTTTTAAAAACACAGTTAACTGAGGAAGGATTAAGAAAATGAATTAGCTGAATGTTGTATTTTCAATTAAATTCACTTTAACCAACCAGAAAGTCTATAAATATCACAACAGTAAAACAAGAGACCTTGTGACTGTTTCACAAAAATTCTTTTCTTATTTTTTTTTTCTCTTTAGGAATATCTTCTATTCACCCCTTCGCCACAGGCTTTCAGCTTCTAGCAGCCAAGGGAAAGGCAGCGCATGGCAACAGGCCTTCTGAAACCAAACGAAGACTGTCACTCCCAAACTACCAGCTATTTCCCTTCTGAATACAAACACACTATTTGAAGTAATTCATTTAGCTTTTTCTAAGGCACCTTCTGTAACCTTGCAAGTGGTGATTTGTAATGTGGCAGGCTGTTATCAGGCAGCTACAATATTTTGCCTCAGTTCAATAAAGAGCAGTATTATTCTGAAGTTCAATCATATAGAAACATTTCAGGGAGGTACTCTGAAACAAGTTCTTGTTACCCACGTGTTGTTTGAGGGGGCAGGAGGGGTGGGGTAAACTAAACACCCCCATCCCTATCTAGTTGACTCTCTTCTAACTCACAAGGGACTATTGCATGTTCTGTCTGTCCTGGGCAGCCAAACAAGGCATTGGAGCAATCCTACAGCACAGTGTCCTATGCATCACGCGGTCCGTGCTTGCCTCTCTCTCCCCATCCTTTCCACTTCAGGGCACACTGGCCCAAATCCCAGCCGCCTAAGGGTTGTCACCAGCCGTCAGAGCAAGCTTTTTTGCCCCCAAATAATAAGCATGACGAGTGGAGGAAATAATGCTCGCTAATTGCTACTATCAAACAATAGGAAATAGAATTTGGTGTAAATACTCCAGCTCCCTCATCCCTCAGCCTGAACATGCTTTACACTGGCTCCCAAAACTACTCAAGGTGCTTCAGCATCAGTTGCCTATGCTAGTAATTCATTTGAAAAAAGAAAACCAAAATCCACTTTGTTGGCTGCCTTTCCTTCATGTCTAACTTCCCCATTTATTGAGATCACCTCCAAAATAAATTACTTGGGCTCCAATATTTGTTTCAGGGTCTACTTCTAGAAAACTGTCCAGACATTATGTGCCTCTTGCTAAGTAAGTCTGGACTTAACTTCATCCAGAATGAATAGAGGGCAAACCTGAAATACATGCTTATCTGAACACACCACAAGCAATGAGGATGCCGACACAGAAGAGGGCAGCCAAAGAGCTGCGTTCTTTGTCCTTCTTACTTCTATCTCCGAGGAGTAATAGACTTTGAAAGGGAGACATTTTAAATAACAGTGCATACTATGAGTATTTCTAATGCATACATAATTATAGTTATACTTACAAGCATTCAAACAAAGAAAAATGCCAACTCTTTAGAGACTAATACAGTTGCTTAGGCATTTTTAGTTCATTTCAGTGCTAGCAATTATCGCTAGTGCAAATAAATTTCTACATTCAAATCCTCATCTTGGGTCTGCTTTTAGAAGAACCGAAATTGAAACACTACAAGAGATTGCTATTTTTCTAGGACCGTATCTAACGTTTTCTCTTAGTGAACGATATTGTGGTTGCAAACTGCATAAATCAATTGGAGTCATCTTAAGTAATTATCAGACAGGCGCATATCTTTGAAAACGCTGGGGTGTCTCAAGGAACTAAAGTCAGCTGGGTCCCCTGAAAGACTGCCTTAGGAAGGAAATTCAGGAAATGTTCTCTCATAATTGGCCTCACTCTGTGCATATGTTTTGCTCTGTCTAAAGATTAGACCTACACTCCAGAGTCTACATTTTTTAAAATTTTGGTATCATTAATCTACAATTACATGAAGGACATTATGTTTACTAGGCTCCCCCCTTCACCAAGTCCCCCCACATCCCCGTTCACAGTCACTGTCCATCAAAATAGTAAGACGCTATAGAATCACTACTTGTCTTCTCTGTGTTGCACAGCCCTCCCCGTGCCCCCCCCACACTATACATGCTAATCGTAAGGCCCCCTTTCTTCCCCTCCCACCTTATCCCTCCCTTCCCACCGATCCTCCCCAGTCCCTTTCCCTTTGGTAACTGTTAGTCCATTCTTGGGTTCTGTGATTCTGCTGCTGTTTTGCTCCTTCAGTTTTTCTTTGTTCTTATACTCCACAGATGAGTGAGATCATTTGGTACTTGTCTTTCTCCACCTGGCTTATTTCACTGCACATAATACCCTCTAGCTCCATTCATGTTGGTGCAAATGGTAGGAACTGTTTTCTTCTTATGGCTGAGTAATATTCCATTGTGTATATGTACCACATCTTCTTTATCCATTCATCTACTGATGGACACTTAGGTTGCTTCCATTTCTTGGCTGTTGTAAATAGTGCTGCAATAAACATAGGGGTGCATCTGTCTTTTTCAAACTGGAGTGCTGCATTCTTAGGGTAAATTCCTAGGAGTGGAATTCCTGGGTCAAATGGTATTTCTATTTTGAGCATTTTGAGGAACCTCCATACTGCTTTCCACAATGGTTGAACTAAATTACATTCCCCCCAGCAGAGTAGGAGGGTTCCCCTTTCTCCACAACCTCGCCAACATTTGTTGTTGTTTGTCTGTTGGATAGTAGCCATCCTTACTGGTGTGAGATGATATCTCATTGTGGTTTTAATTTGCATTTCTCTGATGACAAGCGATGTGGAGCATCTTTTCATGTGCCTGTTGGCCATCTGAATTCCTTCTTTGGAAAACTGTCTGTTCACCTTATCTGCCCATTTTTTAATTGGATTATTTGCTTTTTGTTTGTTGAGGTGCGTGAGCTCTTTATATACTTTGGATGTCAACCCTTCATCGGATCTGTCATTTTCGAATATATTCTCACATACTGTAGGATACCTTTTTGTTCTATTGATGGTGACTTTGCTGTACAGAAGCTTTTCAGCTTGATATAGTCCCATTTGTTCATTTTTGCATTTGTTTCCCTTGCCAGGGGAGATATGTTCAAGAAGAGGTCACTCATGTTTATGTCTAAGATATTTTTGCCTATGTTTTTTTCTAAGAGTTTTATGGTTTCATGACTTACATTCAAGTCTTTGATCCATTTTGAGTTTACTTTTGTGTATGGGGTTAAACAGTGATCCAGTTTCATTCTTTTACATGTAGCTGTCCAGTTTTGCCAGCACCATCTGTTGAAGAGACTGTCATTTCCCCATTGTATGTCCATGGCCCCTTTATCGAATATTAGTTGACCATATATGTTTGGGTTAATGTTTGGAGTCTCTATTCTGTTCCATTGGTCTGTGGCTCTGTTCTTGTGCCAGTAGCAAATTGTCTTGATTACTGTGGCTTTGTAGTAGAGCTTGAAGTTGGGGAGTGAGATCCCCCCCACTTTATTCTTCCTTCTCAGGACAGCTTTAGCTATTCGGGGTCTTTGATGTTTCCATATAAATTTTTGAACTATTTGTTCCAGTTCATTGAAGAAAGCTGTTGGTAATTTGATAGGGATTGCATCGACTCTGTATATTGCTTTGGGCAGGATGGCCATTTTGACGATATTAATTCTTCCTAGCCACGAGCATGGGATGAGCTTCCATTTGTTAGTGACTTCTTTAATTTCTCTTAAGAGTTTCTTATTGTTTTCAGGGTATAGGTCTTTTGCTTCCTTGGTTAGGTTTATTCCTAGGTATTTTATTCTTTTTGATGCTATTGTGAATGGAATTGTCTTCCTGATTTCTCTATTAGTTTATTGATAGTGTATAGGAAAGCCACAGATTTCTGTGTATTAATTTTGTATTCTGCAACTTTGCTGAATTCCAATATTAGCTCTAGTAGTTTCAGAGTGGAGTCTTTAGAGTTTTTTATGTACAATAACATGTCATCTGCAAATAGTGACACTTTAACTTCTTCTTTAACAATCTGGATTCCTTGTATTTCTTTGTTTTGTCTAATTGCCATGGCTAGGACCTCCAGTACTACGTTGAATAACAGTGGGAAGAGTGGGCATCCCTGTCTTGTTCCCGATCGCAGAGGAAAAGCTTTCAGCTTCTTGCTGTTCAATATGATGTTGGCTGTGGGTTTATCATATACGGTCTTTATTATGTTGAGGTACTTGCCCTCTATACCCATTTTGTTGAGAGTTTTTATCATGAATGGATGTTGAACTTTGTCAAATACTTTTTCAGCATCTATGGAGATGATCATGTGGTTTTTGTCTTTCTTTTTGTTGATGTGGTGGATGATGTTGATGGATTTTCGAATGTTGTACCATCCTTGCATCCCTGGGATGAATCCCACTTGGTCATGGTGTACGATCCTTTTGATATATTTTTGAATTCGGTTTGCTAATATTTTGTTGAGTATTTTTGCATCTACATTCATCAGGGATATTGGTCTGTAGTTTTCTTTTTTGGTGGGGTCTTTGCCTGGTTTTGGTATTAGGGTGATGTTAGCTTCATAGAATAAGTTTGGGTGTATCCCCTCCTCTTCTACTTTTTGGAAAACTTTAAGGAGAATGGGTATTATGTCTTCCCTGTATGTCTGATAAAATTCCAAGGTAAATCCATCTGGCCCGGGGGTTTTGTTCTTTGGTAGTTTTTTGATTACCACTTCAATTTCGTTGTTGATAATTGGTCTGTTTAGATTTTCTGTTTCTTTCTGGGTCAGTCTTGGAAGGTTGTATTTTTCTAGGAAGTTGTCCATTTCTCCTAGGTTTCCCAGCTTGTTAGCATATAGGTTTTCACAGTACTCTCTAATAATTCTTTGTATTTCTGTGGGGTCCAACGTGATTTTTCCTTTCTCGTTTCTGATTCTGTTGATTTGTGTTGACTCTCTTTTCCTCTTAATAAGTCTGGCTAGAGGCTTATCTATTTTGTTTATTTTCTCGAAGAACCAGCACTTGGTTTCATTGATTTTTGCTACTGTTTTATTCTTCTCAATTTTATTTATTTCTTCTCTGATCTTTGTTATGTCCCTCCTTCTGCTGACCTTAGGCCTCATCTGTTCTTCTTTTTCCAATTTCGATAATTGTGACATTAGACCATTCATTTGAGATTGTTCTTCCTTCTTTAAATATGCCTGGATTGCTATATACTTTCCTCTTAAGACTGCTTTTGCTGTGTCCCACAGAAGTTGTGGCTTTGTGTTGTTGTTGTCATTTCTTTCCATGCATTGCTGGACCTCCATTTTGATTTGGTCATTGACCATTGATTATTTAGGAGCATGTTGTTAAGCCTCCATGAGTTTGTGAGCCTTTTTGCTTTCTTTGTACAGTTTATTTCTAGTTTTATGCCTTTGTGGTCTGAAAAGTTGGTTGGTAGGATTTCAATCTTTTGGAATTTACTGAGGCTCTTTTTGTGTCCTAGTATGTGGTCTATTCTGGAGAATGTTCCATGTGCACTTGAGAAGAATGTGTATCCTGTTGCTTTTGTATGTAGAGTTCTGCAGATGTCTATTAGGTCCATCTGTTCTAGTGTGTTGTTCAGTGCCTCTGTGTCCTTACTTATTTTCTGTCTGGTGGATCTGTCCTTTGGAGTGAGTGGTGTGTTGAAGTCTCCCAGAAAGAATGCATTGCATTCTCTTTCCTCCTTTAGTTCTGTTAGTATTTGTTTCACATATGTTAGTGCTCCTGTATTGGGTGCATATATATTTATAATGGTTATATCCTCTTGTTGGACTGAGCCCTTTATCATTATGTAATGTCCTTCTTTATCTTTTGTTACTTTCTTTATTTTGAAGTCTGTTTTGTCTGATACTAGTATTGCAACACCTGCTTTCTTGTCTCTGTTGTTTGCATGAAATATCTTTTTCCATCCCTTGACTTTAAGTCTGTGCATGTCTTTGGGTTTGAGATGAGTCTCTTATAAGCAGCATATGGATGGATCTTGCTTTTTTATCTTTTCTATTACTCTGTGTCTTTTGATTGGTGCATTCAGTCCATTTACATTTAGGGTGATTATCAATAGGTATGTACTTATTGCCATTTCAGGCTTTAAGTTTGTGGTTACCAAAGTTTCAGTGTTAGCTTCTTTACTATCTTACTGTCTAACTTAACTCACTTGTTGAGCTATTATAAACATGGTCTGATGATTCTTTATTTCTCTCCCTTTTTATTCCTCCTCCTCCCTTCTTCATATGTTTTGTGTTTTGTTCTGTGCTCTTTTTAGGAGTACTACCATCTAGAGCAGTCCCTGTAAGATGCCCTGTAGAGGTGGTTTGTGGGAGGCAAATTCCCTGAACTTTTGCTTATCTGGAAATTGTTTAATCCCTCCTTCATATTTAAATGATAATTGTGCTGGATACAGTAGTCTTGGTTCGAGGCCCTTCTGTTTCATTGCATTAAGTATATCATGCCATTCTCTTCTGGCCTGTAGGGTTTCTGTTGAGAAGTCTGATGATAGCCTGATGGGTTTTCCTTTGTAGGTGACCTTTTTTTTCTCTCTGGCTGCCTTTAATACTTTGTCCTTGGCTTTGATATTTGCCATTTTAATTATTATGTGTCTTGGTGTTGCCCTCCTTGGATCCCTTGTCATGGGAGTTCTGTGTACCTCTGTGGTCTGAGAGGCCATATCCTCCCTTAGTTTGGGGAAGTTTTCAGTAATTATCTCTTCAAAGACACTTTCTATCCCTTTTTCTCTCTCTTCTTCTTCTCGTACCCCTATAATGCGGATATTGTTCTGTTTCTATTGGTCACTCAGCTCTCTTAGAATTCTTTCATTCCTGGAGATCCTTTTATCTCTCTCTGCATCAGCTTCTCTGCGTTCCTGTTCTCTGTTTTCTAGTCCATTAATGGTCTCTTGCATCTCATCCATTCTGTTTTGAAGTCCTTCCAGAGCTTGTTTTATTTCTGTATTCTCCTTCCTTAGTTCTTGCATATTTCTCTACAAGTCCATCAGCATGGTTATGACTTTTGTTTTCAATTCTTTTGAGGAAGACTGGTTAAATCTATCTCCCCAGGTTCCTTCTCAGGGGTAGATGTAGCAGATGCCGAAGCTGTGTGGGTTAGTCTTGTCTGGATCATATTTTTTTGCCTTTTCATGTTGACAGGTGCTATTGACTGTCAGCTGGGAGGGCCAAGGCTTTCCACTTGCTCCTGGTCTCTTTACTGGGATAACTGCGACCCCTGGTGGCTTGTGTTGGGCAGTTGCGTGTAGACTGGGTCTCTGTATCTTGCCCAGCTGGTATGGAGGAAGCTCCCTTGCTGTGGGCGTGACCAGCCTCAGGCTGCTGCTCTGCTATGGCGGGGCCCCGGAGGGGTAATGGATGGGGGGCTGTTTGGCTGTTTACCTCCGTGAGGGGTCTCAGAGCTGTTGTCCAGGGGGTTAGTGCACCTGGGTTTCCCTGGAATTTCCAGCTGCTGGACTGTGACCCAGAAAGCTTCCATCCAGCTATGGGGTCCTTGTCCCTTTAAGACTTTCAAAAAGCACTCGCTTTTCTTTGTCACAGGGGCGCCGGCTTCGGGACCCGCTCACCGGTCCTGCTGCCCTGTTTCCCTACAATCCAGGACCCCACGCATGCACTGTGTCTGCGCTCTGGCCCGGAGGGCGGGGGCTGGGTGCTCGGCAGTCCTGGGCTCCGTCTCCCTCCCGCTCTGCCTGCTCTTCTCCCGCCGGGAGCTGGGGGGAGGGGCGCTCGGCTCCTGCCGGGCCGGGGCTTGTATCTCACCCCTTCGTGAGGCGCTGGGTTCTCTCAGGTGCGGATGTAGTCTGCCTGTTGTCTTGTGTCTTCTGGTCTCTCTTTTAGGAAGAGTTGTCTTTGTTGTATTTTCAAAAATATATATGTTTTTCGGAGGAGATTCCCACTGTCCTACTCATGCCGCCATCTTGGCTCCGCCCCCCCAGAGTTTACATTTTTTATTAACCAGCCCAACCTGGTTGGCTTCTTCTCAGTTTTAATGCCAATTTCTCACTAGAGAGAGTCAGGTGGCTGCTCTGGTTCATCTGGCAATAGCCAGGTGAACAAGAGTTGGTAATGCAGTGCTCCAAGAAAGGAATTGGTGACCCAAGAGAATAGGGGCCAGAACAAACTTAAGAGAATCCTCTAAAACATCCATTATACAACAGCAGTTATTAGGGACTAGAAAGTGAGTTGCATCTAAGGAAAGAAGTTAAAATTATGTTTGCATTTCTAATAGGGAGTGGTCAAAATGAGCTACTAATGGTAAATATTGGATGAATGGAGAACTTTATTCTCTCCTGTTCACCCAATGTGAATCTCAAAGTGACTAAAAAGCTTGAAACATACGTAAAAAGATATTTTCTTCCAGGGATTTATATATCTCTATGGTCTACTGTCTAATATAAGGCACACATTCTAACAGTTCATGTTCATATAAATTTCAAAAACAGTTTTCCTTCATAATAACATAAAGAATTATTGACCAATAGTATGAAGTTTTTAAAATTGGAGATAAAATGGCTCTCATCTCTGGAGCATGCCCACTCTCCCTCCCTGAATGCATACTTCGCTTTACTAAACTACTCTTTGCTTGTAAAAAGAAAAAGGAAAAAGAAAGACACAAGATAAAATGGATAATCATAGGTTATTTAATCAAAACTTCCATTTCCAAGAAAGTATCAATAAATATCTTTTGAGGAAAACAGAATGTTTATTGTTCTTTTCTCATAACTTTCTATAGGAGGTTCTAAATACCCCCCCACAGGAACACATTTCAGAACTTCATAACACTGTATCACTCGGCATCGAAAGCCATTTTTCTTCCTGTCCAAATGCAGACAGACATCCTCTACCACATCCCTCTTTCTAAACCCCACAACACAGTACTTTTCCTTCAGGGAGTAGCCTTCCTGCTCGTATAAACACACTCCTCCAAGAATTTCCTTGTCTGATGCCAGCACTGATGTATGCTGTCAGTCTGGATCATTGTTAAATCTTCTTTCTGGTTATTAGTGTTGACATGATGAGTACCTACATGCTTACTAAGTGACGGCGCTTTGGTCCCTGTGTAAACTCACCAGTCTCTTACGCCCTTGGGCAGTTCCAAAAACTTTATGTCACCTTTCCGGGTGATAGCAATGCTGGCAGTGAACATGCCACTGAAGATCGTAGACATAAGTAAGCTATCACTGTGGGCGCAGAGGCAGGTCTTTGTTCATCTGCAGGCATATCTATTTTACCCAGGAGAGGGTTGTTAATGTGGTACAGTATATTGGTTTCTGTATATTTTTTCTTGAAGAAACAGGAAAATCATATAAAGGACTATCTAAAATGATATGGTCTTATTTAATGAAATATTTAATGTGTGTACTATTCCCTACTATTTTGTGATACTAGAACCTACTTTGCTATTCAGTACAGTGCAATTGCCCAGGTTTTTCTAGCTTTCGTTGTTACTCATTAGCAGCAAATACCTTACTTCTTTATTGATGGAATGTTTTACTTGTCAGATTCAGTAAACACCAGGTCCTCTAGGATGGCTAGTCCCTTGGTTACAAGAAGAATAGCATACCCATTTTTTCTCCAAAGATTACGTTCTAACATCTGAGAAAAGAGCAAAAATTTAATACAGACCTAGGTAATTTTAAAGCACAGTATAAACACGTCATGCTTGATAATTCTGATGCAGTCATTGTTTCATTTTGTGTGGGAACAGGCCCATGGAGGGTCAACATTTTAAGACAGTTCACATACACCTAAACACGAATCTTCCCATTCCTATATTTTACCTGTTTGAACTCAATACGTTCATCATGTATAGCCTGTACCCTTGAACACTTTAAACATAACAGTCAGCAAAGGAAAACCATTTCGGCAAATGATGCTGGAACAACTGCATATTCAAATCCCAAAAAAAAGAGAAAAGAAAAAAACTGTGACCCTATCTTAACACCATACACAAAAATTACTTCTAGATGGGTCATAAGCCTGTACTAAAAGCTAAAATCATAGAGCTCCTAGAAGAAAATATTGAGACGGACTTGGTGACCTTGAGGTAGGCAAAGATATCACAAATAGGACATAAACAACACGAAGTATAAAGAAAAAACTGACAAATGATAAATTAGATTCAGAAAAAATTAATAGCTCTGTTCTTCAAAGGACACTTCAGAAAATTAAAAGTTAGGCCACATATTGGGAGAAAATATTTGCAATACATACACTTAACAAAGGATGCAAGTTCAGATCATACAAATAACTGCTAGAACAATAAAAAACCAACAATCCAATTAAAAATTTGTCAACTTTGTAACCAAGTATTTCAAATAAGAAAGTATGTACAAATGGTCAAAAAGCACATGAAAACACACTCAGTGTCATTAATCATCAAGGAAATGCAAATTAAAACCAAAGTAAGTTACCACTCGAAACCACGAGAAGACTGTTATTAAAAAGGCAGAACTTCTAATGTTGGCAAAGAAGTGCAACAACCAGAATTTTCATGCATCACTGGGAGGAGAAAAAAATAAATAGTACAACGACTTCAGAAAACTATTTGGCAATCCCATATAATATAAGGTTACCCATATATACTTTCCAAGACCCAGGAGTTCCACTCCAAGGAAAGAGAAAAATATGTCTGAAAATTGTAAATGAATGATCATAGCCAAGTATTCATAATAAACTAACACTGAAAATAGCCCAAATGTCCATCCTCAGGAGATTGGCTAAGCCAATAGTGGCATATTTATACAATGGAACACGGCAACTCAGCAAGAAAAAAAAAAAAACTATTGATAAATGCAACAACGTGATAACTTTCTAAACACACTGAACTTAAGAAGGCAGAGTGTGTACTCCACTATTCCATTTACATAAAGTTGAAGAACAGTCGAAGTAATCTGATGCTAGAAATCAGAATAGTGGTTGCCAAAGGAAATGCAGATTAACGCGAAGGGTTTATCAGGAGTCTCTGGGCCAACAGAAACATTCTCTGTCTTGCCAAGAGTGCTGCTTACACAACATTATGCAATTATCAAAACTCATAAATTTGTATGACCTAAAAACTGCACTGCATTTTTCTTAAAATTTGCCTCAATTTTTTAAAGTAAGAAACCAGATAAAGTGGAGTGAAGAAAAGAATCTTTATTAATTTCTGCCATTGGATAAATACCACACATACACTTGCATAGGATTCACGAGATGATTGGTTGACCTCTGGTATACTTGCCAAAAATGTATTTCATTGATGAGGAAACAGAGGCTCAAGAGGACTTAGAAATTTGCCCATAGTCCCAAAGCAACCAAGGAGCAGATCGGGAATTCAAACACTGGCGTTTGACTTCACCTATCATGTTCTTTCTACTGTAACAGTAGCTCTTGAACGTTTTTTACCACATTCCAGAGTAAGAAATACCATACCACACACACACAATAATGAATGTTTCATGAAATATTGTTTAATCTTAAAATATATAATTAAAATTTTGCACAAGTACACGTCTGCTTTCAGGTTCAACATAGTACATATTTTCTCCAGTCCTGAAACAAACCTATAAAAGATAATACATATATCTTTTCACACTATAATGTCATTCAGTATAGAGAAATGGCTATACTACAGTTGTAAGGATCTAAGAGTACAGCAGTTTCTGGCACTCATCTCATGCTCACTGTGGATCATAGCTTCAAAGAGGATCAGCATGGAGGCACTAAATTTCCATACTAACTGCAGAATCACAGATTTCAGGGGAAATGCATCAAGAAGATGGCATGATCAACAAAGCCACATGCGCCATCAAGTCAGTAAGGCCTGGCAAAGAAATAGATGCATAAAAGGTGGAATTGGGGTAAGAAAGACTCAGAAGTTCAAAGACAGTCTTAGGAGTCAGGGATAATGTTACAATTTTATGATATAAGATGTACTTTTGTATAAGATTGTTCCATGTTCCACTAAGTTACCATGGTGGAGGCAGAGGGAATGGAGAGCAGAGATGATAGCAGTCTAGGAACTGCACTGTGATTTGAAGTGAGCAAAAGAAACAATATGCAGCTGTCTTCATCTTGTTAATTTAGAACTAACAGTGTCCTCATTTTACACAGGAGGAAAAGAGGAACATAGAGGGTAAAGTAACTCACCCAAAATAATACAGATCTTTAATAATAGGAACAAAATTGAAACCTAGAGAGTCCATTTCCAGCATCTATGCTGTTAACCAACTACATTTAAATGTCTTTTTCATTCTACTGTCCCCTTCCATAGGTAAAGCCAAAAAGACTGCTGTTTTTGTAGGTCAAAGTGATTAAATATCATTCCCTATGGTTCAAGAAAGTAATTGCTTTTATAATATAATCATTTCATACACTTCAATCAATTAGTTCTCTCCTCTATGAACTCCAAGTTCTTGGAGGAGTTTTACAACCTCCTTCTCTTCATAGTCTCACTACTACCTCCTCAAACTGCAGAAAGTTGGGATTTTCTCCAACTCCTCCCTCAATTTGTTCTTTGTTGCCAAATCCATTTGAAATTTTAATTGTCTGTCTTGGCCTGTCTGCAGCACTTGAAAACATTAACTGAATATTTCATTTTTCAAATACTCTATTTACCTGACACTGAACTTACTTGACTTTTCCTACCTACATTCTAGGAAGCTCCTCTTGGTCAGCTTTGTGGATTACTTTTCTTCTGTCTTTCATTAAATGCTGATGTTCCTCGGGGTTTTATCCTAAGACCCCTTTCCTGTTGCACTCCATACACTCTTCCTGTGTAAACTCTTCTACTCTGGAGGTCAACCACTACGTACATGCTAATGAAACCTAAACCATTAGATGCAGCACATATCTTTCTTCAGACACAACTTTCCACCTGCATTTTTACTTTAACACCACACACATCTTCCAATGCAACTCCAACTGAACTCAGTATTAACCTCGTTTTAATTCCTATCTCAAAAACTGGTACCACCCTTAAGCCAATTACCAAGGAACCACCTAGACAGCAGCCTTGACCAACCTTTATTTTTCATCGCCTCTATCCAAGCTGATTCTTTATATTTTACTTGTTAAATGTACTTTAGCTGTGTCCACTTCTTCACTCCTTAGTTGAATTCAGGTCACCACAACTTCTCCTGGATGGCTGCTCTAGTCTAATGTCTTACTTCTGTTGAACCCATTCTTTAATAGAGCAGCCACATTACGCTTTCAATGAAATTCTGATATCACACATGCTGGCTTTTAAAACCTTTAAATGCTTTACCGTTAATTTTAGTATAAAGTCTGTATATTGTAGCATTGCTTACAAGATATGTGTGATGAGCCTGTACCATTCTCCTTAGACCCACTTTTCTTGATGCTTTCTCTTTTACTGCGTTTTCCAAGCATACTTAATCTTTTGGGTTCCTGGACCCAAATCCAATGTTGTGGGGTGGAGGGGTGCGGTCTCCCCAAAGAACACCAGCAGGGTGTCTGAGATTTCAGCTCAATTCTAACACTAACCAGAATCATATCAGATTTTACAGATTAAGAGGTTTGATCCTCCAAAACTGTGCTCCTCCAACTTCAGATGCCAGTTGCCAGCCCAGGTTGTTACTTGTACTTCTAACCAACTGGTTATAAACCAGAGGTTCCCACTGCCTCCTGAGGTTCGATTAATTTGCTAGAGTGGCACTCAGAACTCCCAGAAACATCTTACTTATTAGTTTATTATATACATCTACTTATTAGGCATATTGCCAAGGATATAACCCAGGAACAGCCAGACAAAAGAGATGTGCAGGACAAGGCGAGGGAAAAGCACAGAGCTTCCATCCTCTGAGCTCACCACTCTCCCCAAATCTCCATGTGTTCACGAACCCAGGAGCTCTTCGAACCCAGTCCTTATAGGTTTTCATGGAGGCTTCATTACATACTCATGATTGATTCAATCATTGGCCATTGGCTACTGATTCAGCCTCAAGCCCCTTTCCCCTTCCTGGACGTAGTGATTAGAAGGGTGTGTCTCCTGGCCCCCACCATACAAAAGTCCCCTAATTAAAACCTTTACTACTTTCATCCTTCAGGAAACTCCAAAGGTTTCAGGAGCTCTGTGTCAGAAATAGGGAAGAAGAACAAATATATATTTATTATTCTAAATCACAATATCAAACTTAATTTCTACCTATTCAAATTAGTGTTCTCTGTCTTTGCAGGCTTTGGAGATGCTGCTTGCTGTATTCGTGTATAATTCTCCCTGAATGCGACCCTTTCTTCACTGAATCCTGTCCATATCCTACTTGTTTGTTAGATATCAACTTACAAGGGGATTCCTATGGAAGCCTTCCATTATCTCTGTACACTTCTTTAAGTGCCCTGCTTGGGACTCCTAAATTATCAAGTTTTCCTTACCATTGCATTTAGCAGATCCTATGGAAATTGCTCATTTAATTGCCTCTAACTCTTGTCCCCTCCCTCAACCTAAACATAGGTCTCAGATAGTAATACTGAGCACAGATAACCACCTGCACCAAGTCTGTACTGTTTCTCATTGAGTACCCATGGCTAGTATATACTTAATATGTACACACACACACACACATATACTCTACTCATTTTATTTAAAGAGACACTTTGGTTTAATTGTAACTCATTCCTAATATTAACCATTTCATCTAATGCCATTAATAGCTTTTAATTACCACAATGCTTTATTCCACCAAATTTTCCTAATATGGATATGATATCATTTCCAATCTTTCACTAATTTCAGAATTCTAATTTAAGGCAATAAGCCATCTAGTCAATTAATATATGATAAAGGAGCCATGGACATACAATGGGGAAATAACAGCCTTTTCAACAGCTGGTGTTGGCAAAACTGGACAGCTATATGCAAGAGAATGAAACTGGATTATTGTTTAACCCCATTCACAAAAGTAAACTCAAAATAGATTAAAGACTTGAATTTAAGTCATGAAACCACAAAACTCTTAGAAGACAACATAGGCAAACATCTCCTGAATATAAGCATGAGCAACTTCTTTCTGAATCTATCTCCTCAAGAAAGGGAAACAAAAGCAAAAATGAACTCATGGGACTACATCAAACTAAAAAGGTTTTGTATGGCAAAGGACATCAGCAAAACAAAAAGGCATCCTACAGTATGGGAGAATATATTTGTAAATGACATATCCAACAAGGGGTTAACATCCAAAATATATAAAGAACTGACACACCTAAACACCCAAAAAGCAAATAACCCGATTAACAAATGGGCAGAGGATATGAAGAGACAGTTCTCCAAAAAAGAAATTCAGATGACCAACAGACACATGAAAAGATGCTCCACATCACTAATCATCAGGGAAATGCAAATTAAAACCACAATGAGATACCACCTCACACCAGTAAGGATGGTCAGCATCGAAAAGACTAAGAACAACAAATGCTGGCAAGGATGTGGAGAAAGGGGAACCCTCCTACACTGCTGGTAGGAATGTAAGCTAGTTCAACCATTGTGGGAAGCAATATGGAGGTTCCTCAAAAAACTAAAAATAGAAATACCATTTGACCCCAGAATCCCACTCCTTGGAATTTACCCAAAGAATACAACTTGTCAGATTCAAAACGACATATCCCCTATGTGTATCACAGCAGTTTTTACAATAGCCAAGATATGGAAGCAACCTAAGTGTCCATCAGTAGATGACTGGATAAAGAAGATGTGGTACACATATACAATGGAATACTATTCAGCCATAAGAAAAAAACAAATCCTACCATTTGCAACAACATGGATGGAGCTGGAGGACATTATGCTCAGTGGAACAAGCCAGGTGGAGAAAGACAAATGCCAAATGATTTCCCTCATGTGTGGAGTATAACAATGAAGGAAAACTGAAGGACAAAATGGCAGCAGATTCAGAGACTCCAAGAATGAACTAGTGGTTACCAAAGGGGAGGGGTGTGGGAGGGCGGGTGGGGAGGAAGGGAGAAGGGGATTGAGGGGTATTATGTTTAGTACACATGGTGTGGGGGAATCACAGGGAGAACAGTGTAGCACAGAGAAGGCACATAGTGGATCTGTGGCATCTTGCTGCAATGATGGACAGTGACTGCATTGGGGTATGGGTGGGGACTCCATAATATGGGTAAATGTAGTAACCACATTGTTTTTTCATGTGAAACCTTCATAAGAGTGTATATCAATCATACCTTAATAAAAAATTTAAAAAAAATAAGTCATCTAACCATCCTAAAGTCCATTCCAAAACAATATCATATGATAAAATGCCATCTGCCTCAGCCACCAACCGTTATTTCACCTTCACACAATTCCTTAAAGACCACTTCTTCCACCAGATCTTGGATGGATGAAAAGGCAGCTTCCAGTTTTTGCCTCCAAAAAGAAAAACTTAGACTAAGAAGACATGGATGATCCTTAATTCAATTTAACACCCACTTACATTTCCTCATTTATAACAGTTACCTACCTAAATGTCTAATAAAAAGTATATTCTATTAGGTATTCATTCATCTGCTTGCATTTTATAGTCTTCTCTTATACATGAGTGTTATTGCTGCATGTAAAGAAAATTTCCAAAAAATCAAATTCCTTAAGTTTCCTGGAGAAAAGTATTTTAAAAGAAACAATAAATTCTACCATAACAGGTATTTAATGTTTCTCAAAGTTTTTCAAAGAAAGATCTTAGTATTTCCTTAAGCAATATTCTTCAATAGTGTTTAATGTTTCAAGGTTTAATGGTTTCTTTCTGACACTCTTTCACAGTATAATTGGACATTTACTTAATTTCTGGTTCATTGCTTACAAAATCCAAATTAATTTTGCTACCCTCCAGTCTGTCTCTATCTTTTCTCATAACATAGGGACGATATTACCTGCCTCTGTGGATATAACATAAGGACCTGAGCCAGAGTGTATGCTCAGCAAAAGCAGCCACTACTTTAGTCATCCCTTCACCTCAAAATTAAAAAATTTCTTCTCCTCCAGCCTCATAACTGAGCTTCTGTCACGGAAGTTCCCTCTCCTGAGTTGTAGTCAAAGTGCGTCATTTTCTGACATACAATTCTATGAATCTGCTAAAAATAACCACGCTCTAGAGAAAACACATTCATTCTGTTTTCTGTGAGAAGAGTAAAATCTAATCTTTTTTAAAGGAAATGGGAATCAATTGATAACAGTGTAATACTACTAACCAATCTGTTTCAAAGTTATTACATCCTAAAACCTTAGAACCTACAGATAACATTTAAATCGAGCCACGTTATCTGTTTCTGACCACATGTGAAATCTGCTCACTTCCAAATTTTAAATAAGACTAACCCTGCTTAAGATACAACAGAGGACCTGTAATGTTTCTTCCTCCCTAGAAGAATTCAGGAAATGTAAGCAGTTCTCTAAAAAACATAGAAAGAAATTGCCTCAGCAAGCCAAACATAGTCCTCCAATCCCTTTTGGATTAAAAAAAGCAAAGGCATGGAATGTTCTCCTGTCCCTGCCAGACCTCATCACCAAACTCCCTCAGAAACAATAGTCAATACAAGACACTGAGAAAATGTAGGCTGTTTTAATCATCCTCAACCTAATTCTGGACTTACATAAATTTCCCATTTATAAATTTACTTGCCTTTTGTATACTATACTTATTTGGAATAATTCATCCAATACTTGTTGAGGAACGTACTTCAGAAGTTCATGGCAACAATCATGAACTTGTACACATACTTCGCGTATTAATATTTGACTTTCCTTCAAAGCCTGACTGAAATCCTGTCCCCTCCACAGGAGGCATCATGGTGATTTAATAGTTACACACGGCCTCTGGGCGAGAAAGTCTGGGCTTCAGCTTTGCAATTTATTTACTGTATGACCTGAGATAAATTAATTTCTCTAATTCTTCACCTTTTTTCATTAAACTGTAGCTAAACTGTATTTTTTTCTATAATAGATGTCCTAAAAGATTGTCACTCAGGTGTTCTTGGGAGTTTATTCTCTCTACTGCTAATCTTTTTGGGAGTACCAAAACAAAGATAATGCTAATAGCTATCTCATAAGATGAATGCATGTAGATTAAGTGTGATAATGCATGCAAAGCATCTAGTACAGTGCCTGACAAAGAGTAACCTTCCAATAAGTGCTGACAGCAATAACAATGCTGCTGCTGCTGCTGAATCTATGGTTACCATGACTCACAGGAGGCATGACCTCCTCTGAATCCCTATGTCATCACCTGTAAAACCCAGCAGATCTTCCTTTGCACTGCTCTTTATGTACCTTATGTATATGGTGAATCCCTCACAGATATTTAAAACCTAATAAATTAAACATCTGACTCTTCTCCATATATCGTAACACATACTGCAGAGAGGTGTTAGCAACACACATTCAAGGGCATGCATGATGATAGAGTCAAATGTAGGAGAGTGCTAGCCCAGTGAGATTCATCCCCCAAACTGCAGCTAAACTATCAGCTTTAGCTATAGCACATGGCCTAAAAATTTGTCACTCAGGTGTTTATTATCTCTTTCTACTGCAAGTTTTTCTGGAAGTAGTGTCCACGACACAAATGTAAGCAATGGAGGATATGCTACAGATGACTTGTTTCCCAAAATAGTTAATAATGACTGAGCAGCAGGATGCTGGGCTATGACTTCTCAAGTTTTTAACAAATAAAACATTCAATCATTTCAGAGCTCGCCACTTAAGGAAATGAACCAGTCATATAACAAGGGTATTCACCAACATTCATTTGGGAGGTCTGCTATTAACCAGCATTCTTTTTGAAAAATCTATTTCTATATCATGCTTATATTTAATGGAAATTCACCATTTTTTTGTGAGAAAAGAAATCATATTTCAATCAATGGGTATGTTAGATATTAAATTGCTTATAACTTTAAAAAACAAGCCATTGTCAGAACATAATGGCAATTAATATACATTTCTTATAATATATATTCAGACCAAAAAAGGAGATCAAATAAGGCATCCAAATAAATAAGTACTTAATAAAAACTGGTGATACTATAAAGCTATTTCTAAGGATTTCTAAAAACCTCCTCTAAAACTTCCTTCCCTTCTATAGCTATGGGAACAAACAGCTTCAATCTAGATTGTATACTTAGACACTAAGGACAATAATCAGTCCTCATTGTGTTCCCACTCTCAGGTACTGTGTCACCAAGTCTCTCTACAATAAATAAAAAGAAAAATATGCTGCCCCTTATCCAGTTGGATTTATCCTGGTCATGCTCATTTTAATAAAATGAGTTAATGAAATATGAATGTACAAGGTCTAACATTCATTCACAAGAAAATTTGATAAGGAAATACATTAAAACATAAATGCACGGGGACTGGTATAGGTGTAAGAAATACGGAAGACTTCATGGAAGGTGAAAAGAAGAAGGCAGGCGGGCCGGGCACCGCGAGATGCAGGAGCAACACGGCAGTGATCGCCCTAGTTTCCCTTGCGCCTCACATGTGCCAAAATGGGTACTGGAAAAGCTGGCAATCCAAAAACATCAACACAAGCAGACCCAAAACAGCCTTCAGAAAAGCCAAAGGACTAGAAAGAGGGGAACCTAGTAAGACAGCAAACTTCTAGACAGCAAACATCCTCCTCTGGTCAAACGACACAGTAAACACAACAAAATAAAACCAGCGTCTCATGCTCACCTCCGCCAAGAAAGGCTAAACAGGGAGGCTAGACTTCCAATCTCATCCATCCCTAAGGAGGAATCCTTTTCCCCTCTGGGGGGAAACAGAGAAGACTGAAGGGGAAATAGTTCATTTCCACCCACAGCAGGAAGCCTTCCCGGTGGCAGTGGAGGCCACGTGGAGATGCTGGACTTCCACCCTCATGAATAGCGATATATAAGTTACTATTACTTCATAGTAATGTGTATACGTCATGAATAGTGGTGGCAATGAGTAGGTGCCCTTCTCCCTCCAAGCCAGGGCGGTGTCCGTGGTCTCCCCTGCGGGAACTTACACCATGCTCCGACAGGAGTGAGGCCTGCCTATGGTTCCTCATGCCACTGGAGGCCATGGAGGCCATGGAGGCAGGAGTAAAAAGGTGCTCTTCACCCTCCTGGCAAGAGTGGTGTCAATGGATGCCTAGCGGGAATCTTGTACTTTCACCTCCAACCGGAAGATCAAGGGGGTACCCCCTCCCTCTGTCACCAGGGTGTCAGAGGATCCTGCTCTAGGAGAACAGTGTTTGAAGAGTGACATGGTCTGCCTCTGATTTTTAAATGAGTCAATCTGACTGCAGAGTGTGTGTTGGGGTGGGGGGGCAGAGGGTTGTAGGATGGTGAGGCTAAGATACAAAGAAGAGTAAAACCAATAGCTTGTAGTGCTTGGAAGCCAATGGAGAAACCAAGAAATTGGAAAAAGATCAAGTGCAGCCAAGAGACCTGATGAGAGGTCAGAAAAATTTTACTGGACTTGGCAATTATGAGATGATTTGAGCTCTAGGGTTGCTGGTTTTAGGACCATGATGAGGAAGAAGCCATACTGAGAAGTTCTGAAGAGGTAAACTGAGAAAGTGAGGCAGCCAGGATGACCAACAGAATCACAAACTTGAAGGAAACAAGGGAAGATAAGTGTCGAGAGAGATTACTTTTATTACTTTTGACAGTGAAACAAGTATTCACTGGACCACGTTTATAGACTGCCACGAAACAAGAGTGGACCAGCGGGAAGACATTGTAGATAAAAGCATGTAACGACAGGATGAGCATTAAGGTCAAGGATATGGATGAACAAGTCAGACTTGAACAAAAGGAAGCATTTCATCTTTTGGAATGCAAGACAGTAAGGAGGAGTATGGGAGTTTTTAGGTGGTAAAAAGTTAAAGAATGTCAGAATTATATCCATTGTTCCCACTAAAGAAGAGGATGAGATCAGCTGCCACGAGTGAAGGACACATGGGTTAATGAGGAGGCTTAACAAGGTTTGGAATTACCCTTGAAATAGGACAAGGACAAATGAAGTTCAAGTAAAACACTGACAAGTGACCACTGACTAGGGAATATGGTATTTTAAAAACCCTTGTTGAAACAGTTTTTCATAAGATAATTTATTTCATAATTTGATTTATGAATTCAAATTTCACTCAGCAGTGATTCAAAAAGTAAGGCAGTGCTACTTTCCTTAGAAAAATCAAGCTCCAAGTTGAGGTCAAGTTCACAATGCCATTAAAGTGTTAAGGAAAATTTTAAAAGCAAAATTTTACATTTGTATAACTTCCATTTGTATTTTTAAAAATAACATTCTATATGTTACAGGAAGCAGAAATGTCAACATTCTGTCCCATGTGTATTAATTGCAAAAGCATAATTTTTCTATTAAGTCATAACTGTGTTCTAATAGCAGATCAAAGATACATAATTTAGTTCTTTTGCCAATTTTTGTTTTTTATTTAAGAAACACAAGATTATCCCAAATTTATTGGGAGTAAAAAAGAGATTATATTAATAAAAGAAAAAGTCACGTAAGTTCTATTTTTTCTCAGAAGCTGGTTTTAGAGTATACCAACACCTATCCTTAAGAATTCAGCATGCTTTATAGAAAATTATTTTAAAGAACACAATCTAAACTTTCAAGTGATTCTAAATTTTAAAATGACCCTTACTGAGAACCTTCATGCAGTTAAATCACTACAAGTCAGCATTTGTGATCAATACAAAACCCTGTTTCTCTCATGGTTTTAAAAGTAATCTGTATGTGCAAACACGAAGGCCAATCCTAGATGGATGGCCAAGCTTTTCACCAAAATTCGAAAACAGCACCTAGAGCTTTTAAGAAACCATTTGAAGTATTGGAATATTTGGCACTATTTGACTTCATCATATATGGGCCAACCAAAGCAATGATGAATCTACCAATATTTGTGAAGAATTCAGTTGAGGAAATCTTGCCAACCAAAGGATTCTGTATTTCTAATGACATCTGGGACTACAAAAAAACATACAGATCATCTGGTCAAACTCCTTAATTTTGAGGGACAAGGAAACGGGGCTCAGGGAAGGTAAGTTTACCAAGATTCAGTTTAGTGAAAAGTGGAGCTATACTCCAGGTATCTGGATTCACAGATATATGCACTTCCCAGAGTAATACAGATATAAATAACCTCATCTAATTTCATCTGGCAAGCAACACAGAGGCCGAGTGGGACTTTGAGGATCGTGCTGAGTCTGCTGTTTTATCATATCAGGATCACCTTCCCTAACAAATGGGTAATTAAACAATATCATAATCACAGGAAAAATATTATTTTAATCAGTCAAACATATAAACATTCTTCAAACTATATTATTCAAGATCTCTTCTAAGTTACAATCAAATATATAAAATGTTTGGGCTCCTCCATTAGCTTTCACTACTGAAAATACAGCAAAAACAAGTGAAATAAAACAAACTATAACAAAAAGAACAAAATAGCCAACAAACTAGTACTCTAAACCCATGGCCCTCAATTCTAAGTGAAACAGTCACAATTGAGCACTGATTTGCATCTATCACCAATCAAGAAAGCAACATAAATCATCGTGAAAGTTCATTGGTTTACATCACTGCCCTTATATATATTAGCTTCCGGAAAATCATTCTGAAGAACTGAATCCTCTGGATCATTTTTATTACTCACTCAGTCTTGAGACTGTCTGCACATTACTGACTGAAATGTACTTCACTGTGCACCTTCTTTCCAAACGAATATCTATGTCAGGTTTATTTATAGCCACTGACTTCAATCAGTCCAACATCCAGGTATGAGAAATAAAATCATCTCAACACACTCTCCTATAGAGATCTGAAACAAAGCCTGGAAATCTTGGCAAATGGCCTTTGAAAAGATTATGAAAGATATATAATGTAAAATGCACAAGAAGATTTATTAGAGATTCCAAAGTATACTCGCCTTATACTCTTCAAATAAGCACATGTAAGGAGCCTCAGGTACAATCTGGGAATTTAAGCCTCATGCATCTTTTTTTGCATATCCCTTTGTATACTCCAAGATTATTACCACCTCTTCCATTCTCTTTTCCCCATTATGATTTCCCTGAAATTTGGAGATCTCTTTGTTTCTTACTGAGATGCTTTTCTCTCTTTTTAGGGGCTTTTTCCTTCCATTTCTTTACAAAAGTAGGGCATGCTTCCCCCTACTGGGAAAAAACTAAATTACAAGGTATATCAGAACATGTTCCTAAGTATCAAGAAACCACGTTCCTAGGAAAGGTAAAATGTTGGGGAACCAGGTGCACAGCCTTGTCTGACTGTTTTTTGCTTCACATAAATACTTACCCACTCTATTAAGAGTTTCTTTAGTTTGGCAGTTTTCAAAAGTATACTAACTTTCATTAATGATTGATGAATTAATCATTGAGACTGCTGTCCTAAGTAGTCCAATTAGCAAGTCAGAGAATATGATCAATTTGTAACTTTGTTTTCATTTTAAAGACAGTATCAGTTAAATGAAGACCTATCTGGAAAATAATATTTAAGTAAATTATTTGAGAAGGCTTAATTGCATTTTTAATCATTTTGAGCAAGCTTAAGCATGTATTAACTCATTGATTTTCAATACTGTTATGAAGTTATTGTTAGGAAGTTACTTTTATTTTTTTAATAAAGTGGGGGAGAGTTTAATTTTTTTAATTGACTTTACTTTTCAACTTTAACTTGTTTTTTTATTCAGGAACCAAGAAAGTAGTAAGCATAATTGCACTGTACCTTCCTAAATCTACAGAACCAACTTTTCCTTGCAAAACAGTTGTTGTTTGACACATTCAGTATTTTGACAATAAATCTTTTCTTAATTCCTCAGTATACAAAAACAGAAAAACACCTTACACTTTATTGTGGTTGCAGATAATAACCGGTCAATAAAATATTTAAACTTAGTGGTCCATTTGAATCATACATGAAAGATTACATTTTTTTCCTTCCATGTGCAACTATGTCTCAAAAAAAGAAAATATTTCTTTTGATGCTGAAGGGCTATAAAAGAGAAGTTATCACTTTTAGTTTTGCTCCAAGTCAGTCCATAACCACCTCAGCTGCAAAACTGCACGGTAGTCAATTTGATGATGAAGCAATTCATTACTAATGAAGCATTCATTAAAAAAAAAATCTGAAGTTGTTTTTAAAAAGGCATGTTACACGGCATTATTTCAAGACAAATGGAGAAATTTAGTTAATGTTTCTCTCACACAGAAGTTTGTGGTGTGTGTGTGTGTGTGTGTGTGTGTGTGTGTTTCTAAACAACCTTTCCAAGCAACGCAAAAACCTAGACATACACGTTCCTCTGGGAATGAAATCTCCTTTAACATTTCAGGTACACAAAAGAAAATGCACAGTTGGTAAAACAGTTGATCAATTGTGGAGTGTTCCCGCACGGAGTACCCAATCATCACACTTCAAATAAATTGATAAGCACTTCAGCCTCTGCCACATTTACAAACAGAGACGAACAAGCATAGTTTTATCTAGGTTAATTCTTACACTTTGCATTGGAAAGACTGTAATGAAACAAAAGGGTATCAAAATCACTTCCCAAATGCAGACGAAAAAAAAAAAATGCTGATTTGTAGTTAAGCTCTTAGAACACTACATTGATCACCATTCACTTCCAAATTGATTTCTCTTCCCTCCGCGAAGTGAAAATATCCCTGCAGACCGCGTTACACTTTACGGTTTCTCTGCCAATGGTCCTCACAGGTCACATCACCACTGCCATTAGATCTCATAGCTTTGGTCTTCCCCAAATTCAGACGTAGAGGGGGACCCCTGCTGCCGGCCCCAGGGACGGGCTCTGTCCTCCCAGCTCCTCTGCAAGGGAGACCGGCGTCCCCGCCTAACTTCACTCCCCTGGCCGAGCCGCGGGGGACACGGGCGGCGGGCGGCGTGTGCCCGTCCGTGGGGGCAAGTCCTACCTTCCGCCAAAAGGCGCGACGCGTGCACAAAGGATGGATCCAGGCTATCTTTCTCGGCCATCAGCTCAGGCAAGTATTTCTCCTCTTCCATAGCGCGGACTTCGCACCGGCCCCGGGCGAAGCGCAAGGTGCCGCTCGCTCGGACGCAGGCTCGCCGGGCAGCGCCGGGCTCCCGCGCGGCTCCGCCTCCGCCGCGGCGAGGGGGCCTCCGCACGTCCTCACTGGCCCATGCGACGCGCGTCTGCGACTCCCGCCGTCGGGCTGCGCGGCCCCGCACCCAGGTGGCCGGTCCTTTCCGTCGTCCCTCGCTCGCGCGGGGCCCCAGCTCCCACCAGCGGCCTTAACTGGGGAGGCGGGACCGGCGTGCGTCCCACCTCCGCCATCCCCTCATTGGTGAGGGTGCCACGGGAGGCGGGGCCTCCGGGAAGGCCGCGGGCCCTCATTGGGCCTCGCCGCACGTCGGGTCGCCTGACTGGCAGGAGGCAGCTGCCGCGGGGAGAGGAGCGCAGAAGGTGCAAATGCTTGCTTCTTGCAGCCCGAGCCTTCCCAGCGTATTAGGCATGCCCAGTTGTGCGGAGCACTGTGTCTTCAGCTGAGGTGCGGAGACAGCTGAGGGGAGAGAGCGGTTAAAGCACCGGTTAAACAGAGAAGCTCGGGTCCCAGACTTCAGGAGAGATGAGGATGAGGCGTAAGCGGTTGAGGGATGGGAAAGCCCCGGGGAAAAGTCTCAGGAAGGTTGATGAGACTTCACCTGCGTCCCTCAGGCACAGGTGTCTCTCCTCTCGCTCTTGCAGCTCAGACGCACTCCAGGGTGCAGAAATCAGCAGGGCTCCCGGTCTGGGTACGCCGCGAAGACTGCCTGTGATCCGCGGCTGACCTACATCTCGGGGGCGCAGTAGGATGTTCATTGATAAACAAATAAAGCAGCTTCTGGGCGATGTTGTACAGCAACACGCTTCCAGTGTACAAGCATTGCGGTATTGACTTAGTGGTTTCCCTCCCATCCATCCATCCTCCCCCAATCCCTATCTATGGGAAAGGTTCAGGAAGGGAGCTGAATTTTGAAACTGGAAATCAACATAATCAATTGACCACGTTTGTGAAGGAATTGGGAAGACACGTGAAAAAGGAAGAGACTAGAAAATAGGGAACCGCAGCAGCTCCAATTTCCCTCTTTCCCCTTATTGCAGATGTGGGTCTCTTTCACCGGTACTGTCGCTCAACCACTTGCATCTCTCCCGCCTCTACTTAAGGAGAGTTAAACCCTCCTGGTATCAGCAATGCCAGAAAGGCAGTACCCGTCCTTCTCTCACCAATGGGCCTGAAAATGCAGCTTGCATGCTTCAGATGTTACAAAACAATCTTTCCACCGTATCTTTTCATAAAAAACCATTTTCCAATTCACCTCTCCTTTGCTATTTTCGGTGTGGAAGAAGCAAAGCAACGCTAACTTTCCTACAAATAGAGCATGCTGAAACTTTTCCAAGTTCTCTGACTGTATTCAAATCTTTATTTTTCATGACAAAATGGGGAGATTATCTTTTGCTTATATGTTTTTAAATTTTCATGTGCCTTCACATCCATTTTCTCAATTTGTCCTCACATAAGCACTCTGAAAAAGGTGGTGCAAGTATTGCATTCTCTGTGGCATAGGTGCAGAAACCAAGACAGAGGCCGAGGAGTCCAGTGACCCAGAAGGAACAAATCTGACCTCATGTGGCACTAGCCATGTTCATCCCACCCACAAGCGGAGTCTACGCTATGGTGGTACCAATGGTGAGGGCATATGCAGCTGACAAATGTGGTAGAACCATTCAAAGTTCCTGAAGTAAGCTGTGAGACAACCGCTCATTGATAATTTTGTTATTTGACAGTAGAGGGGAAAAATCACATTTCTTCAGGACTTTTTTTAATCAAGAGTTTTCCTATGTAAAAATCTAAGACTTTAAAATGGTCTGCTCCCTGTAATGTTATCACTCATGGCCTATAAAAATATCCCATAATAGGGATATGGGCAAAATGTGTGAAGGTGGTCAAAATTTACAAACTTCCAGTTATGAAAACATGAGTTCTGGGGATGTAATGTACTACATGGTGACTTATCATTAACTATATGTATCATATACTTAAAAGTTACTAATAGAATAAATCTCAAAAGTTCTCATCACACACACACACAAAGTTCTCACCACACGAAAACAAATTTTTAAGCTCATAGCTAGTTTACACTAAAGCTGCGATTAAAACTCAAGTCTATTTAGTACCATTTAGCTCCAGACTGTACTGTTAGCCTATCTTTTTGTACATTAAATATTTAATTCATTTATGCTTGTATGCATTCAATAAATGTTTATTCAATATTGAAAAGAACCTAGGGACCGTGCTAGAAACTGGAGAAACACTGGTGAACGAGATAACAGGCATTCATTCCCTATCATCACAAAGACATTTTCTAACGGGGAGAGACAAGCCAAATACATGAGAGAACTGGTAATTGCTGGCTGCAATAAAGGCCAAAAGGGAATGAAGCAAGGCGTGAAGAAAGAGAATATAAGGGAAGGGCCATTTTTTTTTTTTTTTTGCCACACAGTCTTGCTAAGCAGTTTACATTTAAAGCAAAATCTAATGGGAAAGAAGGAACATATGTGTAAAATGAACAGAGAAAAGCACTCCGGCCAGGTGAATTTTCCCCTGCAAAAGCCACCAGAAAGAGCTTGGTCTGTTCTTGGAAATGACCCGAGTTCATGTGACTGCAGTGATCTGGGAGAGATGAGACAAATAAGGAGAGGGGATGGATGGGGACAAACTACTAAGATTTGGTGGATGGAAAATAATTTGTATTCCATTCCAAGTTTAGGGAGCTCATAGGGAATTGTCATCACTCTGGATGTGCTTCTCAAATGATAGATCTCTTCTGGCCCCTATCTGACTTTCAAAGAAGAAGTTTACAGTTTAGAATTGAGGATATATACAGAGAGTGTTTGCTATTTTAGTTGAGTGAGGGCAGGATGTTTAGTAAGTAGTAGAAGGGCCTTGCATTCAGCACCTGGGTTGCGAGAGAGGCAGGAAGGAAAAACATGCTGCCAGTGTTTGGAGTGTTGGCCAGGGCCTCCTAGCAGGGGAGGGTAGATAAGATGCCAGCCACAGCTAATAAATTGTAAACATTTTGAAATGAATATAAATTAGAAAAATTATTGCTCAGTAATTGCAATCACATTTTGCTCTGTAGCATACTAAGATATGAAAAGCATATGGTATTGATAGGGACATGCACAAACCCAGTTTCATGAATCATAAAGATGTAGTAACTCTTGTTATGTCCAGCAACAGCAATTACATTATCCATTCGCAGTCCTCTTTTCCATGATTAAAGGTGCACTAAGAAGATATCTTGGAGAGCTATCTAAGGGCTGACTGTATTCTACAATGTCTCTGAATATCTGTCATTATAAATATGGGAAGCTAGCTAAATATTACTTTTCCTAGTTACTAACAAAAAAGATTTATAATTTTATTTTCTCAGGTAAACTCTCAACAAATGCTTAAAAGGCACTCTAGCAGAAAAATAAATGTATTTATGTAGCTTTCAAAAATAAAAAGAAAAGGAATCATAACCCAACCTTTAGGATAGTTTGTATATTTAGCACATAACAGGCATTATAAAATAAAATAAAAACATATAAGCTACACTGACATTTAATAATTGATGTGCTTGGAATTGACTCACAAAATATTGTCTATTTCCAAACAGCATATAGCTGAATAAAGGTAAACTCTCCAAGTATCCAACATCAAACCCATGTGTTTTCAATAGATGACTCCATGTCACTGTGTGTTCTCCATTTATTTCACACATAAATATTTTATAGGTACCACAATTATTTAGTGGATATTCTCAGAGTAATCTTATTAATGCAAAACATTTTATAAACATAGATGCAAACAGAGCCTTCTATGGATGATTGTTGAATGGAGAGTATCATGTGCCTATATATGAATAAATTATAACAACTGGTAAGCTTTAACTCTTCTTCTAATGGCATTAATAACTAAAATCACCACTGAATTGATTTTTATATCTTAGATAAATATTATCTCATTTTAAATATGAGTTTTAGCCCTGAAAGTTTTTTTTAATCGTATTCCATTTACTGCACTATTATTCCAACAATGGGATATTGTGGAAAATTTTGAACTAGCCAAATGTGGTTTTAAAGGATGAAAAATGCAGGCAGTAGAGAAAATGTCCTGTAGTTAATGCACAAACTGTATATTCAATACTTTCACAAACTCTTATAAGAAAGGCCAAGCTAAAGGGCATTTAATCAGGCTTATCTTTGCAGACTAATAAAAAGTACCCAAACTGTATTATTAAATAAAACATAGTTTCTATTTCAGAGTTCTCATCAACTTTAAGGATATCTTACTAGCCTGACTACTTACTCCAATAACTCAGTAGAACCCACTCATATTAAGAACCCTGAATTGATAAAACTATAGCAGTCCAGTCATTCATGTCATGATGGTAGAATCTTAAGGTGTTAATATTTACTAAGCTTTCTAATGCCTTGGTGCCCAGGACAGAGTGTAATACAGGACTGATATATTGACTGCCTCATTTTCATCTCCTGAAGAGCCTATCAGAAGGTGCTGTTTTAATATTTCTATTTATTTTAGTTTCACTAATTAGATAAGTGAAGTCAGTTCCAGTTTCTTTTATAACTTCCATGGTATATTTAAGGGTTGCAAGAAAGGAGAAAGGGAATGGGGACTTGGCTCTGGTGACCAGATCTGGTGATCCAGAGTAGTAGCAGTGCAGTGAGAAATTCCCCATATGTTATGTTTTCAGAGCCAAAATGTATGCTGTATGCTGATATGCCACAGTGCATAAAAATTCACCACTTCACCACTCAAAGCTGGCATATATACATATACTTTTTTCCTGTGTGTGTGTGTATCATGTGACACACACACACACACAGGAAAAAAGTATCTTCTGATTGGAAAGGTTTCAAAGTAGCATATTGGATTTAAGCTGATATAAATATAAATGTATAATTAAAAGGCAGCAGAAAGAGACAGAGAGAAAGTGACTGATATTTGTTGACAACCTACTATTGTGCTTGAAACACTGCAATTCTGAACCCTCACAGATGTGAGAAGGGAAGGCCAAGAATTTCAAAGGACCCCCAATATCTAAAACAATATTGAAATAGAAGAAAAGAATTGGAAGACTCAAACTGTTACTTTCAAAGCTCACTACAAAGCTACAGTAATCAAAAAAGTATGGTACTGCAATAAGCATAGACATATAGATAGTGGAATAAAATTGAGAGTCCAGAAAAAAAAAACATATACCTATCGCCAATTGATTTTCAAAAAATAGCATCAAGACTATTTAAAGTGAAAAGAAGAGTGTTTTCAACAAGTGGTGCTGGGACCACTGAATATCTAAATGCAAAAGAATGAAGTTGGATGCCTGTCTTACATTGTATACAAAAATCATCTCCAAATGGATCAACAGTGTAAGATCTAAAGCCATAAAACTCTTAGAAGGAAACATAGTAGTAACTCTTCATAACCTTGGATTGACAATGGATTCTTAGTTATGACAACAAAAGAGAAGAATGGATGAATTAGATTTCATCCAAACTAAAAACTCCTGTGTCAAAGGAAATTATCAAAAAAGAAAAAAAATAGACAACTTATAGAATGGGAGGAAACATTTGCAAGCCCACACATGGGGAATAAAGAACTTACCTTCATCCACATGTAATATCAAGTTATGCTTACTAATTACATGAGAGGGCTTGTAAAATTTCATGCATTTCTTAAAAAGTATAATAGAGAAACAAGCAAGATAGAAGCATATGCTGCTCAATCTAACCAGGGAGTTGCAAATTTTAAAGGAATGAAAGTAATGTCATGTTTATCCTGTACTAGCGAACTTAAGACTTTAAGAGCAGCATTATTTAAATGAAAAATAAAATATTTTCTAAATATTAGTTCCTTAGAAACCTAGCTAAACAAAAGTTACTTATTCAGCAAATCAACGACCAAGAATATTTGAAAGGGATTTCACCACTATTAGACACTATTAGTTTTGTTTGGACCTAAGCTTCTTTTCCTATTCAATTAATAGATTTTCCAATTATTTTGCTCTGAGTGTCAAGTAAAGCAATCTTTACAAAATGTTGAATCCTTAATGCACTCACTCACCACATTCACATGCACACACACAAAAACACTTTGTCCTTTTTACTTATTAATTTTCAGTTTCTCAGTGCAACTTTCTGTCCGCCTCATCTGTCTGCTTTCCAGCGGGCTCAACTTAAACAATCGTAATCTAATTCTGCAGGCAGAGGTCAGGGACTAGAAGTGTGATCCTAACACTTCTAAGTAGCAGACATGGGCAGAGCCCTAAGGAAATACCAGACACTAATGAGTCTGTGTGAACATGGAGACTCACCATACAGATTAAGCAGGTTCATCTATTTTCTGACTTTAGGAATTCCCTTAGGTATGGGTAGATGAAAGAAGGCACATATAATACATATATATATGTATCAGCCATTTATATAATTCTTGCTATATGCCAGACATACAAATTTTTGTATTAGTTATCTATTGTACAACAAATTACCACTGAATTTAGCAGCTTATAAGAATAATTACCTGAGTCAGGATTAAAGAAGGCAGCGTGAGAGGAGAGACAGAGGCTCCCTCCTAAAACTGGATACAATTAGAAAATTTAATCGGCGCAACTAATCCTGAGAGAGCAACAGGAAAGAGGACGCGTCAGACTTCACACACCTGGAGAAAAGAGCAGACCTCAGTGAACGGGGTAACGTACCAGAGCTGTGGCTCTGCGGGACCTGAGCCCATCCCCCACCCCAGCTCACCGGCAGGAGGAAGACAAATGGAGCAGGGAGGTAGTGGAAGGCCTGGGACTGCTGAATACCTAGCTCCCGAAATCTGTGCTGGGAGCACAAACCTACACTTCATGGTGCTTTCATGAGACTCGCATGACTACTGGGTTGGAAAGTTAATACAGGCAGAGTTCCTGGGGAGACTGGGATTCCGGCTGCTTGTGAAAAGCAGGGATCCATATCTGGCTGCTCTGGGACAAAAACTTATACCTGTGAGCCCGGCCCACTGGCTCAGGCAGTGGAGACATGCACAGCAGCCAGGAGGCAGGGAACAGCTCTTTCCTCCCCCAAGCACAAGTACCGCTCCCCTGCGACCCCCGCCATTGCTTCAGGGGCTCAGAAGCTCCAGGATAGACCTTCTGGACACTAGAGGGCGCCAGATACAAACATGAAACACCAAAGTAACCTTGTGCAGAGTAAAATTGTTAATACAACTCCCAAGAAAGATTTAAGTGATGTGGACCTTGTGACTCTTCCTGAAAGAGAGTTCAAAATAAAAATCATCAACATCCTAATGGAGGTACAGAAAGACATCCAAGAAATCAGGAATGAATTCAAGTCAGAGATCCAATCGTTAAAGAACATGATAGAGGGTATTAAAAGCAGGTTGGATACAGTGCAGGAGACAATAAATGAAGTAGAAACTAGAGAAGAGGAATACAAAGAAGCTGAGGCACAGAGAGAAAAAAAGATCTCTAAAAATGAAAGAATATTGAGAGAACTGTGTGACCAATCCAAGCGGAACAATATTTGCATTATAGGGATATCAGAAGAAGAAGAGAGAGAAAAAAGGATAGGAAGTATCTTTGAGGAGTTAGTTGCTGAAAACTTCCACAGTCTGGGGAAGGAGATAGTCTTTCAGGCCATGGAGATCCACAGATCCCCCTACACAAGGGACCCAAGGAAGACAACACCAAGACACATAGTAATTAAAATGGGAAAGATCAAGGATAAGGACAGACTGTTAAAAGCAGCCAGAGGCAGAAATAAGATCACATACAAAGGAAAGCCCATCAGACTAACAACAGACTTCTCAGCAGAAACCTTACAGGCCAGAAGGGAGAGGCATGATGTACTTAATGCCATGAAGCAGAAGGGCCTG
Organism: Manis pentadactyla; assembly: GCF_030020395.1. Taxonomy (NCBI): domain Eukaryota; kingdom Metazoa; phylum Chordata; class Mammalia; order Pholidota; family Manidae; genus Manis; species Manis pentadactyla. The sequence goes on along the minus strand of NC_080034.1, from coordinate 15,472,207 downwards.
GAACCAAGATTACTTTATCCGGCAAGATTATCATTTAAATTTGAAGGGGGGATTAAACAAGTTCCAGATAAGCAAAAGCTGAGAGAGTTTACCTCCCACAAACCATCTCTGCAGTCTATTTTGGAGGGACTGCTCTAGATGGAAGTGTTCCTAGGGGTGTATAGCTGTCACCAGAGGTAGAAAAATCATGGTATGGAGGGTGGAGCAGCTGATTGCGAGGCAAATGCAAAATTAAATTGACTATCCCCAAAGCCAATCAAGGGATAGAGAAAAAGTATAGAATCTGATACCTAATATATAAAGAATGAAGGACGAAGAAAAAGGAGGAGAAATAGAAAAGAACCTTTAGATTGTGTTTGTAACAGCATACTAAGTGAGTTAAGTTAGACTCTTAGAGAGTTAGGAAAGTAACCTGGAACCTTTGGTAGCCACGAATCTAAAGCCTGCAATGGCAATAAGTACATACCTATCGATAATCACCCTAAATGTAAATGGACTGAATGCACCAATCAGAAGACACAGAGTAATAGAATGGATAAAAAAGCAAGACCCATCTATATGCTGCTTACAAGAGACTCACCACAAACCCAAAGACATGCACAGACTAAAAGTCAAGGGATGGAAAAAGATATTTCATGCAAACAATAGGGAGAAAAAAGTAGGAGTTGCAGTACTAGTATCAGACAAAATAGACTTCAAAACAAAGAAAGTAACAAGAGATAAAGGAGGACATTACATAAGGATAAAGGGCAAAGTCCAACAAGAGGATATAACCATTATAAATATATATGCACCCAACACAGGAGCACCAGCATATGTGAAACAAATACTAACAGAACTAAAGGAGGAAATAGACTGCAATGCATTCATTTTAGGAGACTTCAACACACCATTCACTCAAAAGGACAGATTCACCAGACAGAAAATAAGTAAGGACACAGAGGCACTGAACAACACACTAGAACAGATGGACCTAATAGACATCTACAGAACTCTACATCCAAAAGCAACAGGATACACATTTTTCTCAAGTGCACATGCAACATTCTCCAGAATAGACCACATACTAAGCCACAAAAAGAGCCTCAGTAAATTCCAAAAGATTGAAATCCTACCAATCAACTTTTCAGACCACAAAGGTATAAAACTAGGAATAAATTGTACCAAGAAAGCAAAAAGGCTCACAAACACATGGAGGCTTAACAACACGCTCCTAAATACTCAATGGATCAACGACCACATTAAAATGGAGATCCAGCAATATATGGAAATAAATGACAACAACAACACAAAGACTCAACTTCTGTGGGACGCAGCGAAAGCAGTCTTAAGAGGAAAGTATATAGCAATCCAGGCATATTTAAAGAAGGAAGAACAAACTCAAATGAATAGTCTAACATCACAGTTATCAAAATTGGATAAAGAAGAACAAACGAGGCCTAAAGTCAGCAGAAGGAGGGAGATAATAAAGATCAGAGAAGAAATACACAAAATTGAGAATAAAACAATAGAAAAAATCAATGAAATCAAGAGCTGGTTCTTTGAGAAAATAAATAAAATAGACAAGACTCTAGCCAGCCTTATTAAGAGAAAAAGAGGATCTACACACAACAACAGAATCAGAAATGAGAAAGGAAACATCATGATGGACCCAACAGAAACACAAAGAATTATTAGAGACTACTATGAAAATCTATATGCTAAGAAGCTGGAAAACCTAGAAGAAATGGACAACTTCCTAGAAAAATGCAACCTTCCAAGACTGACCAAGGAAGAAACACAAAAGTTATACAAACTGATTACGGGCAAAGAAATTGACACAGTAATCAAAAAACTACCCAAGAACGAAACCCGCGGGCCGGACGGATGTACCTTGGAATTTTATCTGACACACAGAGAAGACATAATACCCATTCTCCTTAAAGTTTTCAAAAAATAGAAGAGGAGGGAATACTCCCAAACTCATTCTATGAAGCCAACATCACCCTATTACCAAAACCAGGCAAAGAACCCACCAAAAAAGAAAATTACAGACCAATATCCCTGAAGAATGTAGATGCAAAGATACTCAATAAAATATTAGCAAACCGAATTCAACAGTATATCAAAAGGATCATACATCATGACCAAGTGGGATTCATCCCAGGGATGCAAGGATGGTACAACATTCGAAAATCCATCAACATCAACCACCACATCAACAAAAAGAAAGACAAAAACCACATGATCATCTCCATAGATGCTCAAAAAGCATTCGATAAAATTCAACATCCATTCATGATAAAAACTCTCAACAAAATGGGTATAGAGGGCAAGTACCTCAACATAATAAAGGCCATATATGATAAACCCACAGCCAACATCATACTGAACAGCGAGAAGCTGAAAGCTTTTCCTCTGCGATTGGGAACAAGACAGGGATGTCCACTCTCCCCACTGTTATTTAACATAGTACTGGAGGTCCTAGCCATGGCAATTAGACAAAACAAAGAAATACAAGGAATCCAGATTGGTAAAGAAGAAGTTAAACTGTCACTATTTGCAGATGACATGATATTGTACATAAAAACTCTAAAGACTCCACTCCAAAACTACTAAAACAGATATCGGAATACAGCAAAGTTGCAGGATACAAAATCAACACACAGAAATCTGTGGCTTTCCTATATACTAACAATGAACCAATAGAAAGAGAAATCAGGAAAACAATTCCATTCCCAATGGCATCAAAAAGAATAAAATACCTAGGAATAAACCTAACCACAGAAGTGAAAGACCTATACCCTGGAAACTATAAGACACTCTTAAGAGAAATTAAAGAGGACACTAACAAATGGAAACTCATCCCATGCTCTTGGCTAGGAAGAATTAATATTGTCAAAATGGCCATCTTGTCCAAAGCAATATACAGATTTGATGCAATCCTTATCAAATTACCAACAACATTCTTCAACAAACTGGAACAAATAGTTCAAAAATTCATATGGAAACACCAAAGACCCTGAACAGCCAAAGCAATCCTGAGAAAGAAGAATAAAGTGGCAGGGATCTCACTCCCCAACTTCAAGCTCTACTACAAAGCCATAGTAATCAAGGCAATTTGGTACTTTCACAAGAACAGAGCCACAGACCAGTGGAACAGATTAGAGACTGCAGACATTAACCCAAACATATATGGTCAATTAATATTCGATAAAGGAGCCATGGACATACAATGGTGAAATGACAGTCTCTTCAACAGATGGTGCTGGCAGAACTGGACAGCTAAATGTAATAGAATGAAACTGGATCACTGTCTAACCCCATACACAAAAGTAAATTCAAAATGGATCAAAGACCTGAATGTAAGTCATGAAACCATAAAACTCTTAGAAAAAAAACATAGGCAAAAATCTCTTGGATGTGAACATTAGTGACTTCTTCATGAATATATCTCCCCGGGCAAGGAAAACAAAAGCAAAAATGAACAAGTGGGACTATATCAAGCTGAAAAGCTTCTGCACAGCAAAGGACACCATCAATAGAACAAAAAGGTACCCTACAGTATGGGAGAATATATTCATAAATGACAGATCCAATAAAGGCTTGACATCCAAAATATATATAGAGCTCACGCTCAACAAACAAAACGCAAATAATCCAATTAAAAAATGGGCAGAGGAGCTGAACACACAGTTCTCCAAAGAAGAAATTCAGATGGCCAACAGACACACGAAAAGATGCTCCACATTGCTAGTTATCAGAGAAATGCAAATTAAAACCACAATGAGATATCACCTCTCACCAGTAAGGATGGCCACCATCCAAAAGACAAACAACAACAAATGTTGGCGAGGTTGTGGAGAAAGGGTAACCCTCCTACACTGCTGGTGGGAATGTAAATTAGTTCAACTATTGTGGAAAGCAATATGGAGGTTCCTCAAAATGCTCAAAAGAGACTTACCATTTGACCCAGGTATTCCGCTCCTAAGAATTTACCTTAAGGATCCGGCACTCCAGTTTGAAAATGACAAATGCACCCCTATGTTTATCGCTGCACTATTTACAATAGCCAAGAAATGGAAGCAACCTAAGTGTCCATCAGTAGATGAATGGATAAAGAAGATTTGGTACATATACACAAAGGAATATTATTCAGCCATAAGAAGAAAATAAATCCTACTATTTGCAACTACATGGATGGAGCTAGAGGGTATTATGCTCAGTGAAATAAGACAAGTGGAGAAAGACAAATACCAAATGATTTCACTCATCTGTGGAATATAAGAACAAAAGAAAAACTGAAGGAACAAAACAGCAGCAGAATCACAGAACCCAAGAATGGACTAATAGTTACCAAAGGGAAAGAGACTGGGGAGAATGGGAGGGTAGGGAGGGATAAATTTGGGGAAAAAGAAAGGGGGTATTATGATTAGCATGTATAATGTGGGGGTTGGGGGAAAGGGGAGGGCTTTGCAACACAGAGAAGTCAAGTAGTGATTCTACAACATCTTACTATGCTGATGGACAGTGACTGTAATGGGGTTTGTGTGGGGGACTTGGGATAGGGAAGAGCCTAGTAAACATAATGTTTTTCAAAAAATAATAATAATATAAAATAAATAAGTAAAAATATGTGAAACCCCCCCCCAAAAAAGAGAGTAAATACCTACTACAATATACAATTTCTGAGGCTCAGGAATCTGGGATCAACTTAGCTGGGTGGTGCTGGGTTACAATCTTTCATGAGGTTGCAGTAGTGGTTTAGGCTAATGCTATGCTCACCTGAAGGCCTGACCAAGATACAGGACTCATCAACATCGCTCTTCACCAGAGGCCTCCGTCTGTCATGACTGAGAGCTCCTCAGAGCTGTCTGCAGGATGGCAGCTGATGTCTGAGACTATACAAGGGTGTCAATACCAGGAGTCAGGAATCGATCTTACAGGGACATCTTTGAGGCTGGCTACCAGAATCCATTTAATTCTTTTTAAAGCGGGTACTATTGCCAGCCTCCCCTTTTTGCAATGAGAAAAACTGAGGCATGAGAAATTTAAGTTGCCCCGAGTCTCAAAGTTAACACAGAGCAGAATTAATATTCAAACACAGGTAGTTGGGCCCAAGAGTCTGTGCACCTGAGAACCAGATGATGTTACAGTTACACACAATTCCTAAACTTGTAGGAAACGTGAACAGCTCTTATATTACCTGTAATCAATGCTACTTTAAAAGCCATCTCTTCATGAATAACCTGTCTTCAAGATAAAACATGCCACCTATGTCAGGAATTTTTGTTAAGTGCTAGTATTAGCTAAATACTACATAAACCAAACACTATAAGGAGAATATTCAAAATATAGCATGTAACAAAATATAGCAGGTAAAGTCAATATATGTACTTTCATGGCTTACAGACTAGTGCTTGAACTGAATTTAACTATTTCAGAAAATAACTATTTAATTGAATTACAAAAGTAGAAATTTTCTGATTGCCTGTAATTGTTGATAGCTATTCAAAGATTATGAACTTCTAGTTAAATATATCTGAAAAATATCAAACACATTGAATCTCACAGTAGTTGCTGTATTCTACCTGTGTTATTTAAAACAGGACAATAATTATAACACAAAACCATCAACTCAGGAAAATTCTTTTCAGATACCAGAGCTATCCAAGTGGTCCAAAGAATAAGTAAAGTACTAACATATTTTCACTATGATCTCATGTAAGTTTATACCTGCCATGAGCCGATTTATTATTTGAAATGTATCATGAAGTACATGAAAAATGTTTTGAGATCATTTACCAGTTTTCTGTTTTAAAAAAATGTACATCTATTTTAGTTTTCTCTTGTTGCTGTTATAGACGACCACACCTTCAGTGGTTTAATACAGTAAAAAGTTATATTACAGCTCTATAGGTTAGAAGTTGCACATGGCTCTAAGTTAAACTCAATGCGTGGTCAGGGATATTTTTGTACTGCTTTATGGGAGATCTACCTTTTCCAGCTTCCAGAGAATGCATGCATTCCTTGTCTCATGGACCCCCTTCTTCATCTTAACAAGAGCAACAACATACTCTGCCCTTATCACATTGCATGACACTGACCTGTTCTTCTATGACCCCATCTACTTTCAAGGGCTCTTATAATTTCATTGGGCTGATTTATATAATCCAGAACAACCTCCTTGTGTTAAAGCCAGCTGATTAGCAACCTTAATTCCATCTGCAACTGTGGTAGGCTGAGTAACTCCCTTACAAAATGTCCACATCCTCATCCCCAAAACATGTGAACATATTACCTTACATGGCAAAAGAGACCTTGCAGAAGTGATTAAGTGTAGACCTTGCAAAGGGAAGATTATCCTAGATTACTCAGGTAAAGGACCAATAAGAGTCCTTATAAAATTAAGGCAGGACAGTGAGAGACAATTACACACACATATACAGAGAGACAGACAGACAGACAGACATAGAAACAGAAAGAGAGCAAGAAAGAGTAAGGAAAGAGGGAGGAAATGAATGAAGAGGAAGGTAGAAGAGAGACTGAAGCTGTGATTCTGCTGCCTTTGAAGATGAAGGAAGATGAATGTGGCCTCTAGAAGCTAAAAAAGACAGGAAACAGGTTTTTCCCTAGAGCCTTCAGAAGTATTGCAGCCCTGCGCACCCACTTTACACCTCTGACCTACAGAACTATAAAATAATAAAATTGTATTGTTTTTATCTAAGTTTGTGGTATATTGGTACAGCTTCCATAGGGCACTAACACAATGCAACCCTCACATATTCACAGGGCCCTGGGATTAGGATGTAGACATTTATTGGGAGGTATTATCCTGCCTAATACACATCAATATTTTTAGGCAAATGAATTACTAAGTATGCATTCTTGTGATTAGAGTCACTGAAGAATAACCTTCTATTTAGGTAAAAATAATTTTCATATATGATGATGGCCATTACATAAAAAATGTACTCACTTGCTGGTGTCAAGGCAATGGCTTTCAAAAGCTTTTTGCTTCCTTAAAATTCTCTGATAAATCCTTTATAAAAAGAAAAATCATTCCTACAAAGCAGCCAAATGGAAATGTGACTGAACTCAAAATATATAATATTCTCCCATGAATACTAATACATCCTTTCATTAAAAATAAAATAGAGTTCCACTAAGTATATTGGCAGTGTACTATTTCACCAATGTTTATGAAGTATTCTTTGGCATAAGGTTTGAAGAATGGACTAAGTCTCAAAGATGGCTTGTACAAAGTAAAATGAGGGGAAATTTAAATTGTCTACAAAGCTAACCAAGAGAACAAGTGAAACCAGATCAATGATTAAAAAATAGAAATAGAGAAAAATCCAAATGGTACATCATATGACAGAAAAGTCTTTAAATAAAACTAATCAAAGCACAGAGTGGCATAGCTAAGAGCACTGAGAATAGTCTGATGTTATTCGAGATGAACATTGGTTTCAATTACTTTTTTACATTCATTACTGAATGTAAAAGTGTCATTCAGGGAAAGGCAAAACAAGATATTACTATTGGCAACTGGACACAAAGCAAGTTTTAAAGAGATGTTTAGGATTGACAAACTTTCATAAGGTATTCAGGGACACAATCCAATTGGATTGATTTCTAGGGAAAATAAGTGATTGTATATTCAGCAGAACACTGTCATACTCATTACTGTATAGGCAAAAGGCCTTTTAATGTATTGTTGCTTCCTTACAAACAATTACAGCAACAGACAGGGCACTTTAGAAGGCATCCATGAATTTAATCTCTGCATTTTTGTGCCTGGTCTTGTAGAGAGGTCTGTTAATCTTTATCCATAAGCAGGATTTCAGAAGCTATTCAGAGTATTTTCTTGGGAGGCAATGTCTAAACCTGATTGAAAACTTCTGGATTCACTCTATTCCATACTCATTTTGAGAACTGAAACCAGTGGATGTGGACTTCCAAACACTATTTCAGAAGAGAGCATTTTAAGATCAATCTGATTGTTTCCACATTTAAGACAAAATTCCTCAATTAATATTTGTTGAATTGAATGTATTTTTTCTGAACTATAACTGAGACAAGGAAAATGGAAACATGCCTAATAGGAAGATGACAGCTGAACACTAAAGATATTAGTTTAGCATCACTGGGCTTTCCAAATCTTCTCTCCTTTATCCCTCCTTTCCTTCTTTTTTCTAATATTTATTGAGCATCTACTACATACCAGGCATTGTACGCTGAGAAAACCGAAATATGGTTCCCACCCTCATAGAACTTTTAGGCTAGTATATAAGGTAGACAGATTGAAATCAAATAAGGAGAACGAACAGATAAATAAGTGTCAGTGGTAATTAGTGCTATGAAGGAGTCTTTCTTTGAGTCTTCTGAAAGAGAGGAACAGAGGGTTGATGGGTGAAGGTAATTTTGACTGGAAGATCTATCCAGAGAAGAGATATTAAGATAAAACTTGAAAGATAAGGATTATTTAGGAGAAAGGATTAGATCCCTCTAAGCAGAGAATAAACAGTGTGCTAAGACTATGGAGTGGGAGGTAGTTTAGTATATACTTAGGTAACTGGAGGCATAATGGGAGCATACTGCAACATTATGCAGAGAGGTAGTCAAGAACCAGAAAAAAACAGAAGGGCAACTAATAGCTGTCACATTGACTTATTAAAGGTATTTTCCAGGGCCCCTTGTAACTGGTGAGCCATGGCATTAATTCCTGGCCAAAGTTACACAAATTGTGTACTTTTAGGCAGCCCCTTTAGGGAGAAGTAGCACACCCTTCCGCCCTTTTTCCTCCATACTGCAGCCTGTGATGGCTGGAGCTCTTGCAGTTAGTTATCACAGACCATGAGCTTGAGAATCATACCTACGTGATGAGCAGAAGGAATATGGTTCTCTAACAGCTTCCTAGAACCATCTTGCCAGCTCTGGATTACTTAACTCTACATTTCTTTTATTTTAGGAAAGAAATGAGTAACCTTTTAAAGCAGTGGTGGCTTTAGGTGTTCCTGTTATTGCAGCCAATGACTGATACAGGAGACTGATGCAACAGTTCAGCTATAAAATGACAGCAGCTTGTATATAATGGCAGTGGGTTAGGGAGAAAAGGATATATTCAAGATACGTTTTGGGGGTAGAGAATCAAGGACATAACAATAGATTGGATGTAGGAGGGTGAGGGAAATAGAAATGTCAAAAATTAATCCAAGTTAAGTGGCTTGAGCAACCATTTAGTAGATGGTTGTCTTGCCTGAGGGTTTCAGCCCCAGGCAAGTTCACTCTTGATTTCATGAAACCAAAAAATGACAATGGAACGTTCTTGGGGTGAAAATGTTCATACCCAACTTTACTCCCACGGTGGCAGGTTAAGAGCTAGAATCCCATTCCCCTGAGAGCAAGTCTGCCTGCAGCAAGCCTGTCTCTGCCTCTGGGCCTCTCTGTCCCTGCAGCCTCTCAGCCTCTGTCCTCAGCGCTGCCACCACTCCAGCCTCTGCTCTTCTGCAGCCGTGCAGCCCAGAGCATGGGGCAGAGCTCTTTATATAGAGTCACTAGTAAATATTGCCCACACGTGTTCAGTGAGCAAGCCGCCCAGGGCCAGGAGAGAATCCTGGCCACAGGAACTTTCATTTTCTCTACAATGGTGTCATCATTATTGAATGGGGACAAGCAGAGGAGGCACTGATTTGAGGGAAAAGAAAGACTCCATTTGGATATACTTCAGAAATGCTAAGTTCTTCTATCATATTTGTTTTAAATCTATGTCAAATCCATCAAGCAATGCGTATATATCTTCTGAAATGAATGTATTTGGCAAATTCACTATAAAAGTCAGAGTTAATTATAATTTTACCAGAAGATCTATAGCCAGTTTAGAAATTCTCACTGAAACCCAAGTTGTCTTTTTTTCTTTATGTTACTCATAAACAGATTAAGTTGCTGGACAAACATGTCATTTTCTTTTGATCATTATGTATTCTAGAGAGGGAGAAAAAAACCTGAACAGGACCTATTCTTAGACCAGTAACTTCTGTCATTTTTCTCTAGGGGGAATACTAATGTTTTTGAAGTCTAGTGATTCACAGTGTTATCTAATTCAGTCCTTACTCTCAGGATTTGTCATCATCATTTTCCAGATGGGTAACTCAGAGAAGTTAAGTAATGTCAACAAGGTTACACAGTTAGAAAAAAGCAGAACAAGAATTCCAAGCTAGATCTGTCAAACCCTGAGGCCTGTGTTCCTACTGCTAAAAATCACTTCTTTCTTGTCTGTTCATCCTATAAATAAAGCCAAACAAATTCCAAGATACTATCTTAATGCTAATTAGTTAAATGATGAAAATTACTTTTGCAAATATATTTACATATTTATCCACACATATTCATGTATATATGCTCTGTAAAACTTCCAATAAAGAATACAGAGAGAGTCCAACTAGAGCAGAACTCTTCATGAGAAGTCCGGTATCTCTGGGTAGCCTCTGGCATTGATTAAATTGAAGTTTAAAAAAATTATAATTTAGCTCCATCTTCAGACAGCCCATTATCAAACCATAATGCCTTTTAAATGAGTTGAAAAAAAGCCCACAGGCAGTAAAAAGTAGTAAAATCAGGAATGATAGTCTAGTGCATGGTATTTAAATGAGAAGGAAGAGGAGTAAATAAAAGGACATTGCCAATTCTAGCAAGGAGAAATTACAATACATCCACTGGGGAGAAGGCTAGAATACTTTCTTATAGAAAAAATAATAATTTAGTGATATAAAGAGTTCTTTCCCCCAGATTCCTTCTTTTTTAAAAGCCCTGCTTTTCTTTAGTAAATCAATTGCTCGATATCCTGGAGTTCAGTTAGTTCACTATCTATATAGTACAAAACCATGCGTATTGCTCATCCTAGTTATTGGATTCAAATGTAAAGAGATTATATAAAAACATAAACTATGTTGTGCTTACAATCATTGGGAGCTCATTATATGAAAGCACTAAGTGGTAAGTGGATACAAAAGAGATATTTACAGCTTCTTACCTCAAGGAGGTCCCATACCCTGTGAAAGTAACACACAGACACATACACAAATAACTGGTTTCAAGTGCAGGCTGTCATTATGTGTGGGCTCTAGTTCTAAATCGACAAAAACAAGCTTCTCTGCTCATGAACTTCCTTGGTATATGGTTCACTGCTAATGGTTGTGTGAGAAGAATAAACAATAATTTCGTCTACAAATAAATTATTTGTCAGCCTAAGTGGTCTTCAATTTGCACTCAGTTTGCATATTTGAACACTGTATATCGATCATCCAATCCTTCTTAAATCTAAATGAAGACTTTTCAGCTGACGACTGAACAATTTGAGTAACACAACCCCCTCCCCTTCTGTATTTTTTCTTCTCAGGGATGCTTCCTAACTTCGTTGGGGCTACATCAGGCCTCCCTAATCCTACTCTATCCTCTCTTTTGACTCAGGAAGCTATCTACTTTCAATGATGGACAGACACTTTCTCCATCTGTAGCCTACCTTGCTGTGTCCTATTGCCTGAGGGACAAGTTCCTGGCTTGGTCCCTGTCAGGAGCTGAAGAAATAAATACCTGAGGCAGGCAGGCTAATGGCTTGTCACCTGGGAGTTGCTACATTTCCAGCTTGAGCAAGGGTTAGTAACCCTGACCTTCTCCCAAATTTAACCCCTGGTTTATGCAGTCTTGACCCCAAACTTCCAGACAGACATTTTTTCTTTGATTAACTTGAAGTTATATCACTGTTTGATGGTAATTTTGCTTTAAAAAAGTGTAGCCCTCATAATATGTTTTTCTTAATAAAAACTTTTCTCCATGTTTCTGGGTTTTCTTCCATTAATTTATTTTATTAATACTTCTGTTTTTAAGCAGCCAACATTTACTACTCACAGTTCAAGAGACTGGAAATCTAAGATCGGGGAGGTGTGGGGGGAGGTCTGATGTCTGGTGAGGTACTTTTTCTTAAAATAAGTACAATTTTTGGAATTGATTATTTTGATCAAAACAAATTACAGTATTTTTTCAAGTAATCAGAATTAGAGTTCATAACTATTTTTTAGTATATTTTAATGCATTGGAAAAAGAAACAAACTTTGAGAGACATCTATAAAAGTGAAATTAATATACATAAGCATTCCTTTTAAGTATGATGGATATTTAAGTTTGACAGACACTTAAGTTCTAAGTTTAAAATTAGAAATTTTAAAAAGAAAATTTTCTAATTGACATTTGGATATATTTTCTTTCTCATACCAAGGAAAATATGCCAACTTGCAATATAGAAATGCATTTTTAAAACTCAATAAAAAGTATTTTTAAGTTTAAAATTAAATATTGTTTTACATGTAACATACAGTTTTAAAGTTAAAAATTTAATAGAGTGAAAAAACAGTAATATGTCCTTATGTGTTAATATAGAACATGAAGAACAATTATTCTGGGAAGCTTAAGTATATAAACTATTTTTACCCTATGAAGGCAGATGAAAGCTTTCTTAACACAGAAAATTCTACTTTCACACTGGATACTGTTTCAAATAAGTAAAGGTCAAATTACAGGTCAGATAAAAAAAAGTATTTTTTTTCTCATTTCACAGAGAAAGCTTCTAGAATATCAGCAAATTCTACTTTTTCTAGTTATAAGAATATAGGATCAGAATAATTCTATGGGAAAATGTATTTTACCAAACGTGGCACAAGAAAATTTCACAATCTGAATAGATGATAATTAGGGAAGAGAATGAAAAGGATTGAAAGAATTGCCTCCTGAAATTGCCAGTCTGAGTGTCCTGAAGGCGAGTTCAGCCCAACTTTCTGAGAGCAGCTTTATTCATTCCCCATAGCATGTATTTCAGCAAAGAAATAAGGCATTGCTATCATTTGAGAAGTTAAGGTAAGTGACCCAAAACTTTATTTTTAACATCCCAATTCCAATTTTAGAAGAAATGTAAAAATCATAGGTTTATAATATACAATATAAAATATAAAAATATAAGCAAATACACTAAGCATATTAAAATAGTTTCTGATCACCAAGTGCATTATTGGAATGCAAAGGTAATTTAATAGGAGAATATAAGCCTGTGTTTAAGGGAGGGCTTGAGGACTAGCTCAGCTAGTTACTGGATGTTTAACTCTGTCAAGTTAATGAAATTTAACATGCCTCACTTTTCTAATCTACAATGCAGGGCTAATATTATGTATCTTAGATAAGTGTTGTGAAAAATTAGGTTAATTAATATATTGTTAAACGATTACGACAGTATCTGGAAAATTGTAAGAGTTCAATATTTGTTAGCTATTAGTAGTAGTTATTATATTTATTAGGAAAAGGACTAATAACAATTCAACACAATAAATCGTTGAAAAAAATAAATATAAATGTAATCTGGAATAAGCATTAAAATACAATACTGATTACTACAAGCTTAAAAGACAGCAGGAAGATAAGTATACTTACTTATATCAAGAGAAAATATAAAGCTTAAACTAATGACTTATATAACATTATTGGCATAATAGTGCAGTCATTTTTTTTTATTCCAACCCATTCATTCACCCAATTCCCCTGCACACAGGGCACTGTGAGTATAGATAGAAGAGTGGAGGGTTTTGAGAGAGGCTTTAGGAATCGGGCACTTCACCTTTGCCCACATTCCTTTGACCCACAGAACTCAGCCACATGGTCTTACCTAACAATAGGGGAGAATAAAAATGCAGTGTCACCAAGGGAAAAATAAAATAATAATGGGTGAGCACACGAATGTTATATTATATATCTCAACAAAACTGGAAAAATCAAAAACCAAAAATTGAAACACAGTCTGAGTTAATCCAGTCCTGTGACATTTATTTCTGTTTTCCTTATCACTTAACTTACATTTTTTGGTAAGATTCCATGTATACTTACAAAGTTTGTGAATTCCCATTGTTGGCTTCAGTGTTATGCTAATTATGCAAATAATATATTATAAATATTATATTATGTCAAATTTGTTTCAATCATTTGTATTCTTAACATTTTTCTTATCATTTCAGCTCTTGAGAGTTATGTTAAAATTTCACTAATATTGTAGATAACTACATTTATATTTCTAGTTCAATTTTTTCCTTTATAATAATGTTTTGAATCATATCTTATTAAATTTACTGCAAGAATATAAATTTAGGATTATTATATCTATATCTTCCTGATCGATTGACATAATCAATCACATATTTCAATATTTTTGGATAGACCAATATTATTTCTAGTTGAAAAAACTGTCTCAGTATTTCATAATGCAAATTGGTTGTGTGTGTTTATTACTTAACTTTATTTGTAAAAGATACTTCAGTGAATATGGTACTCAACAGTGGCAGGGATTTTTTTCCCCTCAGCATTTCAAATATGTAATTTTAATATTTTTGTTGTTTTAAATCAATGTTACTGAAATAAAATTTACATATAAGAAAATCCACTCATTTTGAATGCATAGTTTAATGAATTTGTTGTCTTTTCTAAAATTTTATATACACTGAATTATACATTATATAATTTATATATTTAGTTTCTCCTGATCAACATAGAATTTTTTAGGTTCATTCATATGCTGGAGGTATATGCAGTTCATTCCTTATTTTGCTCTTATTTCATTATACCACAAATTTGTTACCCATTCACCTGTTGCTGGGTGCTTGGAATATTTCCAATATTTTATTGTTGTGTATAAAGCTGGTATGAGATCCATGTACAAGTCTTTGTGTGGACATATAGTTTCATTTCTACAAGATATATTCCTAAGAGTGGAATTTCTCAGTAACGTGGTAAGTAAATATTTAATTCTGTAGTAAAATGGCAAAGAATTTTATAAATTACATTCCTGCCAGGTATATATAATCCTTATCAGCCCTTGATATTGTCATTCTTTTCAATCTTAGCCATTTAATAAAAGAGCAGTGTATCTTACGTACTTAAATTTACATTTCTTGATGAAAAATGAGGTTGAACATTTTCATGTTTACCAGCTATGTGTGCACCTTCATTTCTGAAGTGTATGTTCAAAGTTTTTGTTCATTTTATTGATTTAAAAGCTTTATTTTTTCTAATATAGACAGAAAAAGCCATAAATCTTACTAAGCTATACCTTAACTATATCCTACTGAATATTATTTTTGTGAATTGTGTTTGTTGAATTGTCATTTTAATTTTCTCCCAATCATTTGTAATTTACTTCAAAATTCTTCTACTCATAAATTGTATTTATATTCCAAATATTTGAAGACACTGGGATATTTTTCTTATGTTGATTTCTAATTTACTTACGTTGTGATAGGGAACATAGTATCATGTAAGTCCTATTAAATTTATTGAGACATCTCTTATTTCTAACTATAATGTCTATCTCTGCTAATGTTCCCGGGGCTGTTGTTGAACATTACTAAGTCTAAGACTACTCATTCTCCATTACTGGGGTGGGATTCCCTGAGAGGTCTACTCAATATTCTTCAAATCATGAGGTTTTTTTTGTTGTTGTTGTTGTTGTTTTTTGGTTTGGCTGAGTGAAGCAGGCACTATTCCTGGCCCTCCTAAATAGTGAGCACTGTTTCCTTTAATACTTCCAGATGGTTCTTTCCCCAGGTCCCATGTAGTTTTCTCACACCTATGAACTAACCAGTTTTGTGTTGAATATTTAAAGGAGACCCTGTGTGTGCAGCTCTCTCCTCTTTCGTACCCTGTCTTTTGAGCTGTAGTTTCCTGACCTCTCTGCACTGTCCCCTCCACCTCCAGCTGGGTGCTCTCCCTGTACTTCAGTGTAGAAGCCCCCTCACAGCCATCAAAGTGATGGAGTAATCATAATGCTCACCTTTGTTGTTTCCTACCTCTCAGGAATCACTTTCCATTATTATCTGGTGTCCACTATTTCTATTTTTTCAATTGGAGGATAAATGTAGTTCTTGTTTCTCCATCTTGGTAGAATGTAGAATTCTACCATTAAAATTATAAAATAAAAAAAATGAACACTCCTATTTCCATCAGGGTCCCAACAGAAGTGGATGGCAAATGAATTATAAAAATGTTTTTAATGTTTATATTCAAAGGGGTTATTTGCAGAGATTTGGTGGTATGTAGGGAGGCCACAAAAAATAGTATAGCAATCCTAGGCTGATAGCAGCAGTGCTGTTACTAATTCTAGTCCCTTTGAGCCTAGGACAAAAAGTGTTTTCTTTAACCCTGAAGGTAGAGTATCCAGGTGAGAAGGCTTCCTTGAGAGGATGCATGACCTGAGGTGGCTCTGATGGGCGTGATCAGGGACACATACTGACCTCACTCTCTTCCATCCCTCTTTTCTTCTGTCTACAGGCTAAATGTAAGCCAGAAGCCAAAGAGCATGGAACAGTTTGCAGAGGTCAGCTTCTTAGAGCACAGAGCAAAGTGGATCTGCAAAGGAAACAGAAGCTACCTGGCACAAGATACTTTTAGGCATTCCTCCACCTATATAGTAGTATATATAAACCAAGGTCCCTCACATCCTTGTTCCAACTGGGCACCGATTCTGTAGATTCAACTTTTCACATGTTACAGAGTTTTCGCTTACTCCCCAGTGGTCACTGTTTTAATCCATTTTGTCACCATGTTTCCTTGCCCTTTATTATAACCTCTCAAATACTTTCCTGGCCTCCCAGTTTTAGTCCCTTCTTTAGAGATAATGGAATTTCTTTCTAATTCAGATCTGATTATTCCATTTCACACCTTTATATTTTCTAATTTCAAGCTTTTTGATGTGGATTTCAAGATGATCCATTTCTGATTTCTACCACTGTCACCACTCTTAAGTAAGACAAAGTCATAATAAAATACAAATGTAAAGCTGGTTGGTTTTCATAAGTTTCTCCTGACAGCTTCTAATCCTTCAACTGTTATTTTATTAGGTAATCTTTTCTCCACAGTGCTGAACTAACTTCCTGTCTCAACCAATTGATGCCACTTTAGCACTCATTAAGCTAAGAATTCCTTCTACTGATCTTTATATTATTTCTCTTAATAAAAGAATATTTTTTATGTAGGGTGTACCTTGTGCCAAATTCAGATGTGAATTAGTCTCTCATTCTTAAAGTATTCAGAATCAATACTTAATTCACTTTATTGCTTAGTGAACCATTGATTAATTCAGGTTCTTATCCACATTTTATTTTATACACACAGTGAAATATAGTATTCTTTATATAGTATCTTAACATTTAAAAATCTTGGTTGCATAGAATATATTTGAGGCTTTTTTTGTATCTCAAGTAAATACACAGAAATAGTGTTCAACGCACCCTTCATTTCTCTCCATCAGTCTACAGCTGTAGAAGTTGTTTGCCGTGTTAGAGGGGAACAGATAATTTGATGTGCACTTATAAGGCCTAGCCTTTCATTATCTCTTCCCACTGTAGTTCCTTCTTCACTAAAATTTTACCCCTCACAACATTACTGTCATCTTTATATTAGATTTCCTCAAAAGCTTAATCATTTCTGGAATGTCTAGGTTTTCACCTAATTTTACCACTTGCTAGCTTGTGATCTTGGACAAGCTCATTTTGGGATCTCAGTTTCCTCAACCATAAAATGTGAATAATAACTCCTACTTTAGGGCAATTTTGTGAGTAACTGAATTAATGTGTTGAAAAGCCTAGACAGTGTTTAGAATATAGGAAGCAGCCTACAAGTGTTACTAATATTATGAAATCAAATATAAATGCTTAATTGTCCCCTCCTTCTCTAAGGCCAGTGGTTTAACCCGATTTGCACTATGCATCACTTGACACCTTGTTGAGGACCTCACTCTCAATTACCTGACTTTTCCTGGATCTTTCATTTTTCTCTAGGCACTGACTCTTTCTTATCAGCATTTAAACACCTTCAAATATTTGTTCAGCAGTAAACAGGTCTCAATATGACTCATGCCCTCCTTTACTTTAGGTCTTGGCTAAAGTCACTTCATCAGTAGGGCTCCCCTGATTGGATTGCTCTATTGAAAACTGCACAACCCCTCCCTACTTGCCATTTCCATTTCCTGCTTTATTTTTCTCCATGGCATTTATGAGCATCTGTTGTTCCACTTACTTATTTGTTTATTTTCTCTTCCCACTCAAAATAAATTCCATGAGGACAAGTCCTCATGTCCATTTCTTTTTCATCATAATGTCTCAGTGCCTGATGCGCACTAGGCACTCAATAAATAGTAATTGAATTAAGGAATGGAAAAATCATAAAGGAATCATTTGAGGGCCTGAGTCCTTTAGCTATTGACTTATCTCTTTCCTATGTTTCACAGACCAACATCTACAAAGAGTTATCTATATTGAATTCTTTTTATTTTCCACTAATTCCTCATTCCCCAGCAAGCTGACCTCTATTTCCTTTATTTCACTTAAATGGCTCTTACCAATTAAGTTAAAATATATGTTGCATTCAACTTATGCCATGGAAACACTGGTTATGCATTTTGCTATTAGCTCAATTCCATGTAAGGCAAGTTCATCCTTTCTAGCAAGTTAAGTTCTACAATATCGAGAAGTTTTCACTGTAAGGCAGAAGTCATAGAAAATAATCAATAATATATTTTGGGAATTCAGGGAAAATAGGATCTGATTTTTAGACACCTAAGTAGGATGGGGAATGATAATGTGAGAAGAACCAAACAGTAGAGAAAGTGAATATCAAGACAAGATTTGTGCATTTACTGGGGGAAAAAATGTAGGTAACATATAACGTCAGTGGTTCTGGCAACAGGCAATAGAAAGTGATTCAGAAAGTTAGTATTTTGGAAGAGGGAGTACCTCATTACCTGATAGGGGCAAGATCCTTGTGGGGAATATAAGAAGTGAGTAAAACCAACACCAGAAAAAAATGAGAACCACTTCCATTTATAGCTGTGACATGTTAGATAGTATTGAAACTAAATTCAATGCTAAATTCAAGCTACATATTGTACCTATGTATAACACTGTTTTAGAGTTATCTAGTGGCCATTGAAAGGTTCTCATCCTGATAGTAAAGGATAACACAAGTTTAATGGTGCATACCTCCTAGATTTCCTTGTGAGGATTTCTTACAAACTGTAGCTAAGGGAAAAAGAACCTGAGAAATCAGCAATGTTCTCTGGGTGGAAAAGATGGAGATTGTGTTCAGCGATGCCAAGAGATTTGAGGGCAGGTATCAGGAGCCTCTGAAAGCTAGCCTTAAAAATCTCTGTAATATGTCCTCCTCCCTTTTGTTCTTGGCTGGCATCTAAGCTGTGAATATGCAGGTGGATCTCTAGTAAAAGAACAGCTACCAAAGACCAGGAAACAAGGAAGAGATTCTGAGTCCGCGTAATGGTGCAGAGCTACAGACTGGAGTTTAGGCCCTTCTGGAATTGGCAGACCTTGATAAATACCCTAGGCTTTCAGCTGATACTGAAGAAGTGACGTACCACGCAAATGAGGACTATCCCGTAAGAGTAAGGCTCACCTTCTAGGAGTGTGTGCAAATCCAAACTCTCCCTCTTTAATAAAGCTTGAAATCAACCATTTGTCTGAATTGGTATGATCTGAAGGTAATGTAACTACATCCATGAAGAAAACTTAATACTATTGAGTGGATATTAAAATAACCCCAAAACTCTTTAAGGTATTTCCCAAATTATCCAGCATAAAAATAAAAATCACTTAGGTATTTGAAGAAGCAGAAAAAATATGTCCAATTATGAAGAGACAAAATAGACCTGAAGATAATCCAGATATTGGATTTAGCAAGTGGCATTTTCAAAGTAATTTATATGTTATAAATAGTGGAAATAAAAGAACAATTGAGGAAAATATGGACAAAACATATGAGATGGAAAAAGTTCAACAGAGCTGAGTAATAAAAATAAAATAGAAATTCTAGCACCAAAAATACAATGTCAGAAATTTAAAAAATCATAGGGTGAGATACACTACAACCTTGATGTAGCAGAAGTCAGAATTAATAAACATGAAGATAGGAACTATAGAAAAACACCAAAATGAAGCACAGAGAAAAAAATGCATGGAAAAAAAAAAGACAAAGTAAAAAAGACACATGGGATATACTCATAAGAGAAAATGTTGGGCATACTCATAGGATCTAGGATATAGGTAATTGGAATCCCAAAGGGAAAAGTGGAAAAGAATTGGATGGAAGCCATACTTGAATAAATAATGACAAGAGCATCAAATCTGAAGGGAGAAAGATATCAACACACAGATTCAAGACATTTCACAAACCTGATCAGGTTAAAAGGCACTTGCCCGCACACACGTGGGTATATTATGTTCACATTGCTGAAAATCAAAGATGAGAGCACACTCTTGAAACAGTTAGAGGAAGAATGCTTGTTATGTTGAATAAGCAACCAAAGAAATAATGGATGCCAAAAGTCACCTTTAACATCTTTAAAGTGATGGAAGAAAAAGAATTTCAATCCAGTATTATATTATTTAGCAAAATTGAAGGAAGGTAAAATGAAATAAATGAAGGTAAAATTCAGATATTTTCAGAACGAAACAAGCAAAGAAAAAAGTTTAAAATTTTTATCGCTAGCAGATGTAAAGATGGTAGAGATTGTAGAGAATTGTAGATAGATAGGAAGTTAATTAAGTTAGGAGGAAGAAATTGAGTTACGTAGGAGTAAGTTTCCTATGTCTTACTATAACTAAAAATAATTCTGATGAACATTCTGATAAGTTAAGATGTATATTGTAAGTCCTAGAGTAACTACTAAGAACAGTAACTCAAAAATATAACTAAAAAGACTGAAAGGAATGAAAATGTTCCACTAACAAAAGCTACTTTGTAGAAAAGAAGGTAAAAAAGGAGAATCAGAGGAACAAAAATCATGAGAATTAATAAACATAAAATAAAAGAGCAGATGGAAATCCAAACACACCACTGATAACATTAAAGATAAATAGATTAAGCATTCTGATTAAAAAGCACAGAATGTCAGATTGAATAAAAACTTAAAGAAAAATTCAACTGCTCTCTATAAGTAGAACAGTTTACATTCAAAGAAATAAATAAGCTAAAAGTGAAAAGATTGAAAAGGATATGCCAGCTAATCAGATCTAGAAAGATGGTCCAAAAAAAAATTGCTAGAATTATTGGATATTACTGGACAACTGCTGAGCTTTCGACCCCATGGGAACACAGAGGGCAAGACACTGACATCACTTGATGGTCAAGGATGACTATCTAGGAGGAGGATTCCATTGAGGGCTATCAAAGCACACTGCAGAAGCACACTGAGGTAGACCAGCAGAGGGGCTATGTGACGGCAGGATTGCGGAACCTCAATTGGGAACTCAAGATCTGTTAAGATTTGATGAGTATATGGAGCAAGAAAGTTTGTAACATGAAGGCAGGTATTGAGCCCTGAAAAAAATCTGAAAGATAGCCTCTCCTATTTGCTCCTCAGGGCAGGGGATAGCATAGATCATTGTTTCCAGAGGGCTTAGTTCAGCAGCTGTTATAGGTTACGTGCAGGGTTGAAATATTAATAGAAGGCAATGAATTGGTCACAAGCAATTGGACAGCTGCTTAGTTAATAGAATTTGGACCCAAAGTCAGAGTAGGATGAACATACTGTTGATTTTAGTTTGATATCCTGAGCTACAAAACTAGAACACCTCTTAATTTGTCTACTTAAAAATAGGATTGGGCAGGGGAATAAGGGGCATTACGATCAGCAAACATAATGTAGGGGAGTCACGAGGAAGACAGTATAGCACAGAGAAGACAAGTAGTGATTCTATAGCAACTTACTACACTGATGGACAGTGACTGTAATGGGGTATGTGGTGGGGACTTGATAATGGGGGGCATCTAGTAACCACAATGTTGCTCATGTGATTGTATATTAATGATACCAACATAAAAAAATTGTTTTAAATGTTAAAACAGAAAAAATGTTTATATTGATTACATCTTGAAATTATAATAGGATATATTGTGTTGAATAAAATATATTATTGCAAAAAAAAATAGGACGGGGCAAGTCAGTACTTTATCTGGTGAGAGTATGAGAAAGAGGAGAGCAGGGACTGAGAGACAGCCTGGAGCACATTTCAAATATAAGTGGCTTTTATAAATGTTATAGTATAAAGATCTTGTTTATCTGATGATGAAGAGAAGTGCTTAATGGCACCTTCGAATCAGTGTTTGTTATATGTATGGATGAGTATTCTTTAGGAAAAAAGATGTAACCATATAACATAGAAAAATAGTTTTTTCCAAAGTAAAACACATATAAATATCATACATTAAATTGAAAGCGGGGAAGACTTTAGACGATAGAAAATGAACAAGGGATCCATATTCAGCTGGAAGCTGCCATCATTAAGTAAGAAGATAGCTTTTTATTCTGGAAAAATTATAACATTTTGAGTAATTTGAATCATTATCTTCCTAGTCAAATATACTTATTTTTATTACATGCAGCTGCATTTGAATATTAATATAATGCATTATTAGAAGTGTCATTTTGTTAGTTACTTTCTCCTCTCATCTGTAATTTGGCATTTAATTAATATATATACATGTATGTTATGCTTATAATACATAATTTAATTATATTATATATTTAATTCACATATCTATACATCTTACTTATATAAAATACATTATTTTATAGAATTAACAAATACAGAGTGCCAAATTAACTGTGTGTGTACACACATACACAACACGCTATTTATTAAAAATCTATATTCAACATTATCTGTTTCTATGCAATTTTATAGTGTTATTTAATAACAAAGCTTCTTAATTGTCCAAACATCTAATCATTGTGCATAAAAGTAAAGGAATCACGATTACTAGATTTACTAGAATATGGTATCTTCCTTCAGCTGGGTCTCATTGCCGCCAATCAATATTTTCATTCACTTCACTTTTCTTGGATTCTTATCTCCTTTTCCATAGGAGATACAGTGAAATTGTTCCCTTCTTTTTCAGTCAACTTACTCTTTCTTCTTCAACTCCAGAAGATGGCTTTGTTGGCAATTTATTTATAAAATTGAGGCCATCCAGTGTGAGTCTCCCCTATTTCTGTTTTTTCCTCAACACATCACTTTCCTAATTACTTTTGTACTGTCACAAATCATCCTGGTAGTGTCCTCCATTAATTCCACTTTTCCTGCAGCCTACAATTGACATTGCCCAAGACTCTGACCGGACAGGGCTCTGTCCCCGCTCTGCCCCTTCCTGCCTTGGAGATCATGTGCCACTTATGACTCCCTCCTCCTGCAAATGCGACCATTTCCCTTGTTACTGCTTCTCTTCATCTCTGCTCAGTTATTTCCCACACCAAACACCTTTCCTTTACCCTTTGGTCAGCTCAGTTTAATTCAATATACAATTAATTAGCTAAGTAATTAATCAATGTGTAAAATAAAAATGGGAATTACTAGTGAGGTCAAGTTCCAATGTTAGGGGAATTTACTCTCTGATAAATGGAATAGTACCTACGCACAGGTGATCACCATGCACATAGCTAAGGGTTTTAGTGATATACAGACCAAATACTAGAGACCCATAGAGACATAATGGGTCCTAAGGGCCCAAGAGACACAATGCCCTCCTACAAAGCTTTTCTCAGGAATATATTAATCATTAAGACTTTATTTCAAAATATCTTTAAAGATTGAGTAGGAAATCAATACGGTGGCGATCAAGGTAGAAGTAACTACAAGGCACTGAGCTATGATATCAGAAAAATTATAGAAATTGCTTAGGAATTGTTATGCAGGAAAAATAGAAGGTAATAAGGTGAAAACTCTAGATTATGGCTAAAACAAAGTTCTAGAATTACAAACAGGTTGAATTTTATCTAATTGAGTTGGCAATGGGCAGCCACTGAAGGTTTTATACAGGGCTGACATAATTGGAATTTCACATTATCACAAAATTTTTCTGGCAACAATGTTTAGGATAAATTAGGGTTGCAAGCAGCTGTTAGGAGACAGGATACAGGCAGGAGTCTACTTAAATTGTTCTTTTAAAAAGTAACATGCGTCATGGAAAGCAGATAACCATGTTTAACATTTTGGGCTACAGAGCTCAGTTGTTGTGCCAGTGCTCCACCCCGTTGTTTAATAGTTTGGTGGCTTTAAGCAAATAATTAAATGTCTTTGAGGATAATTTTCCTTATCTGGAAAACAGAAACTACAGTAATAACTCCTTTTTAGATCCGTTGAGGATTGCATAAGGTAAGTCATGAATGTCCCATAGGGCACTGTTGACACCTAGTAAGTGAGCCCTCACTAAATAGTCACAGCTATTGTTATTGAGTATTCACTAAAAGGTGGTTGCAGAAGTGAAAACAGAAAGCAGAATATGAAAGACGTTTTGGAGGTAACTGAGATATTTTCCACTTATTAGGTGGATGTAGGAAAGAGTCAAAGATGCCTCAGAGGTTTCATTCTGGGTAAGTCAGAGATGGTGTGGTGCCATTAATCAGAACACGCAAATCACCAGGAGTTGCTGCTTTTGGAGCCGAATTAATAAATTTGGGTTTGCTCATGCTGATTTCAAGGTTACATGTAGGTCATACAGGTAGAGCAGTTATTATGCAGTTGAAAATGCATTTTACAGATGAGGGAGAGAAATATAAATCCTAGAATTGCATAGGCAGACTGAAATCTGGAGATGGAAGAAAATTCCTGGCAGAATAAATGATCATTTCAGGAATGAAGGAAACACCACACCCCTCAGCCGTCCCCCAAGGCTCCCTTCTGCACTGTGCTTCTCACATTAGGTTTCATTAAGTTAACCCTTTTGATCTTCTTAGCGATGCCACCATTGTCGGCCATTTCTGCTTCAGTTTATTCACGCATAGCTCATTTTTTTCTTAATGTCGAGAAAGCCCAGCTTCGTGAATCTGTGGGATCGTGTTTGCACAAAGCAAAGGAGGTAACTGAGGACACCTTTTCTCCTTGTGCTTGTGGATGTTCTGTCAGTGAACTGACTCTCACAATGTGCTTCCCCTCACCCTGACACTCAGACCAAGTCCTGAGTTAGACTGGAAAACTATTCACACAACTGTCACCGTGATATATCCAAAGCTCTGATCTTACACTGAATATTTTCCTAGGGAATTCTATGACTTGTAATCATTCATCTAAATAGATCCCCTGGGCCCAGTGGAATTACCCCATTTTTTTTCCTGTTTCCTATTTCTTACTCTTCTTTCTAGGAATTAACTCCCAGATCACTTCCACACTTTAAAATGATGTATTTTTGCATTTTAGCTGTCCAGGTCTAAAGGTTGTTCTTTTCTGTTCCCAGAGGTGTTTACTCAGGACTTCCAGCTCCGTAAGTGTGCATCTTGTCCCGCCTCTGCCTAACTTGTCTACCACCTGGGAAGCAGCCTCTGGAACAGGCGTACATAGTTTCTTAAATTGTATGCTCCAGAAAGCTATTCTGTAAACTATATTTGGGACACTTTGAGAAATTGGCAACATGGAGACCAGCTGCAAATTATCTTAGCAACTTGGGTGAGAAGCAAAAGCACTAACAGGAGGGTGGAAAGCTTAAAATTAAAAAAAGAAGACACAAGAAAACTATGAATATTCAGAGGCTTTGTATTTCTAAGAGATTGACTTAGCCATTTTTAAATCAAATTGACCAAAAACAGAGATATTGACAAGTCCAGTGGGTATTTGCTTGAGATAGTAAACAGTCATGGTTAAGAATTTTCCTTATATTTAATAAATTTGTTACTTTTGTTCTGTGCAATTGCAGTCAGCATTTGTGTGATATGGAGATGTTGGGACACCAACAATTATAACTTTGTTTTTATATTCCTCAGTCCCTGTGCGATTCATTTTCTTCCTAGCCCTAAAGTGAGGTATTTGGTCAAAGAGTAGCATGGGGCCAGCTGTTGCGTTGCTATGCATGACGTAGGTGGCAGCCCCTAGGCAGCGACTCCTTACAGGTTTAGAGAGTCTGAAGCTGCTGTCTAGCTTCAACCACAGAAGGAAACACAAAAGGGGAGACCTAAATCACCATTTTGCTCAGTTCACTTTAAAAAAGTGAAACCCGTTGCCCTCAATTCAGCTTTTCCTTCTGCATACCATCTGCTTGTCCTGAGATTTGAGAGGAAGGAAAAAAGGAATAAAAAGAACAAGAGAGAAGGGCTTCTGGATCCTGACTGAAGAATGCCTCAGAAGTAACAGTGTAAATCACACAGCATGCGACTGGGTATAAGCACAGATAGAGCCCTGGAATCCAAAAATTATTAATTTGGGTCTCTAAAAATTTTTTTCCTAGCCACTTCTGTTGCAAGTGGGTAAAACAAAAATAATCTATTTACATTCTGTAAGACTTTTAAGTAATTTCATGTGCTTTATTATGGCATCGTTGTAAAATATTTCTTTTGTCTCCAAGTGTGCAGTTCGATTTTCTACACAGGATGATGGCTCAATAAATGTTATAATTTAGGATTTATGTTTGATACTGCTATAGGAGATAATGTGAACTGCAAAATTATGTGTTAATACTTATAATTTTAATATTCTGCAAATATTTATCGAATACCTATTATAAGCCAGGCCTGGGGGAAACAAAGCAAATATCATTCCCTGGCTTCTTTGATTTGTAACTTAATGTGCAATTCATATGTGAATTTATTTTATAGAGTGATCAGTGGATCACTTTCATACATTTTGCTGTCGGATTTGAGCTCTGAAAAACCTGATCTGCATCCACAGATCTGTCTCAGTTCTCAGTGTTAAGAAACACACCATCCACTGAGGAACACAATACATAATAAAAGTTGAATGAAACCTAGCTTTTCCATAGGATTTGAAATTTCAAATTTAAAGGAAAGGAAAGGATTTGCAGATATATATCAATAGCTTCATGTTACTAACCATTAGTAATTACTTACTCTCTGATTTTGTTTCTGGATTTGTTTCTAATTGGAATATTGTAATATTTATAATCTAAAGTGATACCTCTAACACCTTAAATGTGATGATTCACTGTCTTCAGTGTGATTGACTAAACGCTTACTCAACACTTCCCACATGCCAGGTATGCACTCGGTGCTGAGCCTAGAAATATATCAAAGATAAACATTCCGTTTTTAAGGAATTGACAATAGGTACATGGCCTAAATGTCCCTAGGAATTCGTGGTGTCAATAATAAATACTAGCCAACCCTAAAATAAAATGCTAAATAAAATTTTAATTTATAGTATCTAATGACCAAGTGAAAATAGTAAATTCATATTGTTTGTTGTAATCAGATCTGAAGGCAAAGAAAAAAGAGGCAAATTATGAAAATGTAATAAATTTAGTGTACTTATATCAAGAACAGATTTAGAAATTACTATAGCACCTATAGTTTGTCATCTACTTATTGATAAGCTAATTATTAATGAAGCTTACAACTGAGTGCTGAAATTTTCACCTATTTATATCCAACTGTGAAAGAGCAACAAAGGTTAAAAAAAAACACATACACATTAATTAATTACATGAACACTGCCTCATGAAGCTGTCCCTAAACTTCAATATATCATTGACAGTTCCATAATCTCAGTAAGTCTTGGTTAAGTTACAGAAAGCCTAATATCAATGCTGGATTTTGGCTTTCAAACTGTTCTCATGGCTTAAAGATGACTGTATCTGTGGACTTTAAACAGTTAGACAAGGCATTAGGGAATTCCATTGCTGAGAAGATTCTGATTATTTATTTGGCACCTCCGAGAGCTGACCTAGGGCACTCTTCCTTAGATTATTGCCTTAACAGAATTTTAAACTATAAAAACAGAAAATGCCAGTTGGAGTGAAGGTAGGGGGCTCTGGCTAGCCCAGTGCACATCTCCCTCCATTCCTGGTCCAAATACTACAGGGAACAGCTGTGGTATATGATGGAGAGCAGGTGTGTACTCAATAAGTTCTTGCTTATTTGCCTAGTAAACTTTGATGTACAAAAATACTAAAATAGTGTAATAACTATTTTTGCTTAGAATACAGGGTTATTGTGAAAACTAAAGGGTCTTAGCTATGTGATTGTTGTGATAGTCTTATCAAGTATAATACAAATGCAAAGCATTAGTATTATTTATTTTTTCATGGAAACCTCATCACTGCTTTGTAGTTAATGTTGATTTAACATTACATCATCCATAGTGTCAGTAGATACATCCCCCAAATTAATGCAGATCTTTTACTAACTAAAGTTTCCATTTATTTCTACTCCTAATACTATGCATTGTATGTATCGATAATAGGAACTTGAGAATGCAGTTAATCTATATGCTGAGCCATCCTTTACATCTAAGATGTATGCTGGAATCTTCAGTGTTGTGGTAGGGAGGTGAGACATGGCCCTTTAAACAAGCCCCCCACCCCCAACCCCATCATCGCCATCACCACACGCAGTCCCCAGGGCCAGCCACTGCAGAATGACTGCGATGGTTTGCCTTCAGATCCCTTCCAGTCTTCTTGGTGTGACCAGGTATCAGTCCACAAATAGATGACAGAAGCACATGCAACTCCAGGTATGCCTTTACATCATCTCTGTTTGAGAATTAGGAGCTGAGGAGTTAAAATTGCAAGATAATTCTGTCTGAGTCTAGTTAGTTCATGTTATATTACTTTACCTAATTTTCAGTCTCTCCAAACCCTTTGGATTCTATTGAGATGAACTTTCTCCCTTTTAACTTGGGAAAGAGAAGGGCTCCCTTACGCTTTTCATCTGCGGTGTAGCTGCTCCTCAACGACGCAGGCTCTGCCTCCCACCCCCAGCTGAGCCAGGGTCTCTCTGCCCACCATCTGTCTATCTGTCTGTCTCTCTCTCCTTTTCTTTCCTGGTAGTCCACTTCTCTCTCTGAACAAAAGCCTATAGGATATGTTCTGTTTATTCTCTGTATTAGCGACCAACATTAGAGTCAGAGTTTACCTAAGAGATGAGGTTACTATAGGTAATTTCATTATAAAAAGGGGGTGGAGAGATTTCAAACACTGCCCTAAATCCTATTTCCCCAAAGCACAGGAGAAGAGCACCCACAGTTAGATCCACCCATATTTTCTGTTTCCTGTTCTCAACATGCACTCTCCAACACGTCCTTTTTCTGATCACTGTGGGAGGAAAGTTTACCATTGCAGGAGTGAGCTCACCGTGCAATTCATCCCTCTTTGTTTTTAGTATGTGTATTAGTCAGTTTGAGCTTCCATAACAAATATCATCGTTTGGGGGGCTTAAACAGAAGGGTATTTTCTCACAGCTTGGGGGCTGGAAATATGAGGCTCAAAGTACCAGGACGGTTGGGTTCTGGTGGCGACTCTTCTCCTGGCTTGGAGAGGCTGCCTTCCTGCTGGGCCCAAACAGGGCCTTTCCTCACTGTGCTCTTGTGGAGAAAGAGAGCTGTCTCTCTCTTCTTAAATGGCTACTAATCCTATCAGATTAGGACCCCACCTTTATGACCTCATTCAATCTTAATTACCCCCTAAAAGCCCTATTTCCAAACACAATCACATTGGGGTGAGGGCCGGTATGAATTTGGAAGGGTACAATTCAGTCCAGAGACAAATATTTCCAAGGGCTACAAATTCAAATGCTTCCAGGGTTAACTAGGTAATATAACTATAGAATAAAACAGATAATACATAGAATTTTAGGACATGGAGAACTGGAGAATACATGCTTATCTAAATACATCAAGTACAAATGCATAGTGCACAGAAAGCAAAATGTCACCAAGCTGAATTCAGTCTGTGAATTGCTGTTCTGTGACCCTTGGTCTAAACATATTTGAAAAATTAGAAATATCCTAACAACCCAAAATCGATAAGGCTACTGATTCACAGTAGCTTTGAACTTCCTTTACAGTGGAGAACGGGGTTCCTGCTCTTCCCTTACCACCCCTAGATGCCTTCAGTATACCCCTGGCCTGTGGAAATAGTCAGTGAAAACCCTTACTGCACAAGGCTCATCCCAACACCCATAGAATGGAAATGAGCGCTTACAAAGCATTCTGTTATGTTCTCAACCAGAGACCATTCTCTCTTCAAACGTTGTCTGGGATGGGGTGGGGTTCATTTCTTTTTCCCACAGGAATCCCCATTTCCTTATAAAAACCCAAAGGAAGTCGACCAATGTCTTGCTCTGCTGAGAACTGTTCCAGAAGAAAGAGGACTGAGATGACAGTGTGGGGTCGCCATCAGGGTGGGAGGAGGCACAGTGTCACCTGCTATGCTGACCCCCAGCTACATACAGCCTCACAGGTACCCTGACACCCTGCTACACACAGCCTCACAGGTACCTTGGCCCCCAGCTACATACAGCCTCACAGGTACCCTGGCCCCCAGCTACATACAACCTCACAGGTACCCTGACCCTCAGCTACATACAGCCTCACAGGTACCCTGATGCCCAGCTATATACAGCCTCACAGGTACCCTGGCCCCCAGCTACATACAACCTCACAGGTACCCTGACCCTCAGCTACATACAGCCTCACAGGTACCCTGATGCCCAGCTATATACAGCCTCACAGGTACCCTGACCCCCAGCTACATACAGCCTCACAGGGACCCTGACCCCCAGCTACATACAGCCTCACAGGGACCCAGATCCCCAGCTCCATACAGCCTCACAGGTACCCTGACCCCCAGCTAGACACAGCCTTGCGACGTCTCTGATCTTTGGCTTCAGGTGCAAGTCTGTTCTTAGAGAGGAACTTGGAGAAGCATTCTCCGTAGAGTGGAGGAATTCCTCCCAGACTCTCTGCCTAATACTTTAACCTCTGGTCTTCACATACTGTGTTTGTAAATATGATTTCAGTTGCCCAACCTCTCCCCACCCTTGTCTCCACTGCAACCCCTGCTCTCTCACACACACACTGGGCCCAGCCCAACACTGAAGGGTCTGGAACAAGAGGACAGAGGAGGCTACATACCCTGTGTCTACATATGTATTATAAATTAAATGTACATTGTTAAATAAATGTGTCCTATCCTCCTACTTTCATAACATCCTGGAAGTCCATGTTCAAATTTAGAATTCTTGGACATTTTGGAATTACTGTGGAAATATGGGAAGTACAGTGCCCCTCAGCCTGTGTTCTTCCATTTTCCAGCTCTGTCCCAAAGGTAAGAAGCCCGACATATATCTGTGTAGCCATTTTGAGTAACAATACATTTGAGCCTCAGTTTCCTCAGGTATGAAATTGGACCTATAATATTTATGGGATAGGATTGTTCAGAGAGTTAAATCACATGGAGCACTTTAAGTATTGGGTCTTGCACTAATGGCTTTCAACAAATGGTTATTTCCTTCACTTCTGAGCACCTAAAAGATATGGGTACCCTTATCTTCATTGCAGCATTATTTATAATAGCCAAGATATGGAAGCAACCTAGGTAACCACTGATTGGTGAATGGATAAAGAAGATTTGGCACATATACATAATGAAATATTACTCAGCCATAAAAAAGAATGAAATCTTGACACTTTGAACAACATGGATGAACCTAGAGGGTGTTACGCCAAGTGAAGTAAGTCAAACAGGAAAAGACAAATAACATCTGCTTTCACTTATCTGTAGAATCTAAAAAACGAGGCAAGTGAACAAGCAAAACAAAACAGAAATAGACTCAGAGATACAGAGAACAAACTGGTGTGAGAGGAAAGGTGGTATATGGGGGATGGGGAAAATAGGCGAGGGGTCTTAAGAGGCATAAACTTTCAATTATAAAATACATCACTGGATATAATATATAGCAAAGAAATATAATGAATAATATAATAACATGGGGACAGATGATTCTAGACCTATTGTAGTGATCATTTTGTAATGTATAAAAATGCTGAATCACTATGCTATACCCCTGCAACTAATAAATATTGTATGTCCATTATAATTCAATAGAAAAATGAAATAAAGGTTAGTCTCCTTCTCACTATTAACTCAATTCTAAAAAGAAAAGTTTTTAAAGGAATGCCATCAGGTTCAAATATAGTATTAAGAAAAGAATAGAAGGCACTTAAACATTTCTCTATGTGAAGAGAAGGAATAGAAAATAAAGCAATTAAGCTTACAGGGGAGAAAGAGAAGGATTCAAAATAAAGTGTATTAGAGAAGACAGAAGCAATAAAGAAGTGGCAGGGTGATAGTGGTAACAGTATTTAACAGTGGGTTAATACTTAGGGAGGTAAGATACATTTTCCATGGTGGTAAAAAGAAAGACAGTGTGTGTCTTTAAGTTAAGGGAGACAGTGAGATTGTGAAGGTTACAGGAAGGTTACTTGTCAAAGTTGTAAAGCTTAGAAGCTCTGATGTGAGAAATGCACAAAGTACTAGTAAGGGAGGAAGTAATGTGTATCAGGCTGGAATGAAAAAATAATGGTAGGATAGTACAAGCTTCTGGAGCATCTCTGAAATCCGGTCTATCACGTTGATTATGGAGACAGGTGAATCTCTATCTTACTCTTATTACTGACTCTGTGGCCTGAGACAAGCTAGGTCACTGTACAAGCCACAGTGCCCTCATCTGTTGATTGGGTCTTTGTAAGGACTGAGGGAACTACTGTATGTGAAGTATTTAGCACAGTATTTGGTACATGGTAGGCACACAATGGATTGTGCTGTCATTACTAATCTGACAGTTACCTGAAATGCTGACAATTCTTGGAAACATTTGAAGACTTATTTTGGTAAGATCTTCAGGAGGTCAACAAACACAAAAATAGAGTGAGGAAAAAGTTTTCCACTTGACAAGAGATGGACAAATAAGAAAGGTATATGTTTCAGTTTATACTTTTTCAGTAATGTTTAAAACTGACTCAAGGCTTTTTATTCTAACTACTATCTCCTGGCAACTATATGTGTACAATCCTTTCACTATTGTATTATTTGTCAGAGAAAATAGTCATTGAAATTCAAAGAAAATGTTTGGTGAAATTCTAAATGTCTTGAATTAAAAAGAAGAAAAGTAGGCAGAATGCATTCATGACCAATGGCTCACAGACAAAATGTCAAGCCAAGAAAGAGGAGTTAATTTTTAAAGCAAATCGTTTTGAAACTTCCTTTATTGAGGTACTGTAACTGAATCGATTATCAATAAGGGTATCAGGGAAATAAAATTAATAGTTTATGTCTCAAAGAAAGGAACACTAGAAGTTGACAAATAAGTTCTGGGAATTATCCAAATACTGAAAGCAGTGTTAATGCTCAAAATTAGCTCTAATGCTCCCAAAAGCACTACACTGGATGTATCAATTTGTTCAAAAGCAATGGAATGAACAGATGGGTCTGCCAGAAGAATGCAGTAGGAATTGGAAGAGAGAGACCCTGGAGTCAGGAGCCTCAACAGGGAGGCCATACTCTAGGCTGAAATAATGAACTCATGTCTTGGAGAAACTGACTTCAGTTTTTTAACAGTTGAAAAACACATCTCTCCCAGCATTCAGTGTCTATTCTGGCCCTAAAAGTCTACCAAAACTAGAATGAATTGTGGTGTTTGCTTGTGAGATATTAAAGATAATCTTTTTCATGATGCAGGCTTTCTACTGATTGCCAAGTAGATAGACAGTGAGGCTGACTTTATTGAACATGACCTCACAACCTAGGAGCATGTCTGGACTCCTCTGTCTGCCCCTTCATGACCTGTCCACCCAACATCTCCCGGTAGCCATTGCTCCACAGCTGCCAGACCCCTGAGGCTTGTTTGCTTCCTACAGACCCAGTCTAATGGGTCCTCTCCCCTGAGCTTGCACTGGGCTTCTCACTCCCTGCCTCAGTCTCTCAGAAACCCACTCGACACTCACAGGGACGCTGGCCAGGGTGGCTACCCTAGACCAGCAGGCAACGATGTCCATTCTGAGCTGCATTGTATAAGATTCCTCAGAAAGTCTTGTGGGATTGAGTACCCATCACTCAGAGCATAAGCCACCTCAGAGACACATGCTTATAATTTTACGTCTTTCCTCTTTACTCACCTGTCCCTCACTCTTGCATCCTAAGATTACACGCCCCAATAACCTAAGCTGCCCAAGCCGCTGTCTCAAGCTCTGCTTTGGGGGAAGCTAGGTTAAGAGAGAACAGTTGTTTCTGACTTCGATATACTAATTTTTCTTTTTACTTCTTTTCCTTTCTCAGAAAATAATCAAAGCCCCTTTGCCTAGGTGGTCAGATAGCTCTACATTTTGTTAAACTGGTTTATTTGTTTGTTTAAAAAAGGAAATGATAGAAAATTAATTTCATTTAAGCTTATTGGAGGAAGAAACCCAAAACTTGCAGCAGTACCTTCCTCCGAGGGAGCACAAATTTAACCATAGTCCGCGTGTGATGGTTGGATTTATGTATCATCTTGACATAGTCCCCAGTTACACACAATGATCTAAGTGTCACCACGGAGGTTTTCCTTAAATGTGGTTAACATCTGTAGTCAGATGACCTCAAGTAAAGGACGTTACCTCAAGAATGTGGGTGGGCCTCATCCAATCAGTTGAAAGACTTTAAAAGCAACAACTAAGATTTCCCAAAGATGAAATTCTGCCTCAAGACTGTAGCATCAACTCCTGTCCAAAAACTACCAGCCTGCTGTTCTGTCCTATTTCAGACTTTCCAGCCCCATAATCATATGGTCAAATTCCTTGAAGTAAAGCTCTCTTATTTTATATATATATATATCTGTATGTGTATATGTATGTATATGTGTGTATACATAAATAAATGCATGTATGTGTATTTATGAGGGTATGTGTATGTGTATATGCATGTGGATTTGTGTATGTATGTGTGCATATATATATCCTATTGTTTCTGTTTTCCTGGAGAACTCTAATACCTCATGCAGTATTGTAAAGTTAACATATTGTTAACGTTATCATAATACAGAATGTGCAGAAAAATATTCTGAGAAAATATTTATATTTAATAATTAATGGGGAAGGAAATATGAATCCTTCTTACAGAAGAATTCCAAGTCATATGTATAAATACCGCCCCCTCCACCATAACCAGGAGGGGTGGGCTGGACTTAATGATTCACTTTTTTTTTTTTTTTTTTTTTGTAGATAATTATTTTTTATTGAAGGGTAGTTGACACACAGTATTACATTACATTAGTTTCAGGTGTACAACATAGTGATTCAACATTTATATACATGATAATTCTAGGTACCAGCTATCACCATACCAAGTTGTTACAATATTTTGACTATATTCCTTATGCTATATATTACATCCCGGTTACTTATTTATTTTACAATTGGAAGTGTGTACTATTTTATTTTTTTTCTGAGGGCATCTCTCATATTTATTGATCAAATGGTTGTTAACAATAAAATTCTGTATAGGGGAGTCAATGCTCAATGCACAATCATTAATCCACCCCAAGCCTAATTTTCATCAGTCTCCAATCTTCTGAGGCATAACAAACAAGTTCTTACAGGGAGAACAAATTCTTACATAGTGAATAAGTTACATGGTGAACAGTACAAGGGCAGTCATCACAGAAACCTTCGGTTTTGTTCATGCATTATGAACTATAAACAGTCAGTTCAAATATGAATACTCATTTGATTTTTATACTTGATTTATATGTGGATACCACATTTCTCTCTTTATTATTATTATTTTTAATAAAATGCTGAAGTGGTAGGGAGATACAAGATAAAGGTAGAAAACATAGTTTAGTGTTGTAAGAGAGCAAATGTAGATGATCAGGTGTGTGCCTGTAGACTATGTGTTAATCCGAGCTAGACACGGGCAATAAAACATCCACGTATGCAGAAGATTTCTCTCAGAACAGGGGGGGTGAGGTTCTAAGCCTCACCTCTGTTGATCCCCAATTTCTCACCTGATGGCCCCCCTGCGACTGTGCCTGTCTTAGGTTGTTCCTCCCTTGAGGAATCTTACCCGTCTCTGGCTAACCAGTCATCTTCCGGGGCCATACAGGGAAATGTAAAGTTGGTAAGTGAGAGAGAAGCCTTATTGTTTGAAAAGGTTAGCTTTTTACTTCTTTGCATATTTATGCCCTGTGGCTTCTATGCCCAGCATTTGTCTTGAGGTCTCTTTACCACTTGGAAGAATTATGATACTCGGTAAATTCGATATGAGGCTTAATTCTATTTAAGGGCTATAATTAGAAAGGAAGAAGAAAAGCTACAGAAGTAGCAGGCAGAAAAAACATGGGAAGATTAATTATTTCTTTGACATACCTTCTTGTAGAGTAACTTCAGCATGTATAGGTTTTAAACTATTAATTAAATTGCACACACACATAAACATAATAGGAGTACAGTTACATAACCAAAGCATACCTATAATTACCAGCCATCTCCAGTGAAACCAAGAAAACCAGTTAGGCACCTTAGGCATTTGTGAAAACTTATCTATGATATGGTGGATATTGTCCAACTGAACTTGAACAGTCTGAGAGAAATCAGACAAATTAAAACAACCCATTCCAGGGGAATGTTCACATACCTTATGTTCTTTTAACAGTAAATAGTCTGTAGTTTTAAGATTTTGGAGCGCTACAATTTTGCACTTCTCCTAATTCTTGATTGAGTTCCAACAGTATAGATCCAGTCAAATTTGTTGTTTTACTGTATGCACAGGCCAGCTTAGATATCTCCTTCTTCATTCCCATGGCAAGTCCAGGAACTGGTGGGATGAGTGCATCTACAGCTGTAGCAGTGCGTCGATCTTTGTTGGGGTTTTTTTGATGATCATCTTCTGGCATGAGTCTTCCAGAGAGTGCTGATGTTGGAAGTTCTTTTTCATATCGTATCTTAGTTCATTTTTGGGGTAGCCCAATTAGGCTTTGATCCTCTGTATAAACACAAACATACCCTTTGCCTACACTTTTATATGCCCTTTATACCCTTGTGTAGAACTCATTGGAGGTTACCACACAGGAACTGCCCTTTTATTATTATTGTTTTTTTGTATCACTAATCTACACTTACATGACGAATATTATGTTTACTAGGCTCTCCCCTATACCAGGTCCCAACTATAAACCCCTTTACAGTCAGTGTCCATCAGCATAGCAAAATGTTGTAGAATCACTACTTGTCTTCTCTGTGTTGTACAGCCCTCCCTTTTCTCCCACACCCCAATGCATGCTAATCTTAATACCCCCTACTTCTCCCCCCACTTATCCCTCCCTACCCACCCATCCTCCCCAGTCCCTTTCCCTTTGGTACCTGTTAGTCCATTCTTGAGTTCTGTGATTCTGCTGCTGTTTTATTCCTTCAGTTTTTCCTTTGTTCTTATATTCCACAGATAAGTGAAATCATTTGGTATTTCTCTTTCTCAGCTTGGCTTGTTTCACTGAGGATAATATCCTCCAGCTCCATCCATGTTGCTGCAAATGGTAGGATTTGCCCTTTTCTTATGGCTGAGTAGTATTCCATTGTGTATATGTACCACATCTTCTTTATCCATTCATCTATCGATGGACATTTAGGTTGCTTCCAATTCTTGGCTATTGTAAATAGTGCTGTGATAAACATAGGGGTGCACTGATCTTTCTCATGCTTGATTGCTGCATTCTTAGGGTAAATTCCTAGGAGTGTAATTCCTGGTTCAAATGGTAAGTCTGTTTTGAGCATTTTGATTTACCTCCATACTGCTTTCCACAATGGTTGAATTAACTTACATTCCCAGAAGCAGTGTAGGAGGCTTCCCCTTTCTCCACAGCCTCTACATTTGTTGTTGTTTGCCTTCTGGATGACAGCCATCCTTACTGGTGTGAGGTGATACCTCATTGTAGTTTTAATTTGCATTTCTCTGGTAATTAGCGATGTGGAGCATCTTTTCATGTGTCTGTTGGCCATCTGTATTTCTATTTTGGAGAACTGTCTGTTCAGTACCTCTGCCCATTTTTTAATTCGGTTATTTGTATTTTGTTTGTTGAGGCGTGTGAGCTCTTTATATATTCTGGACGTCAAACCTTTATCGGATGTGTCATTTTCAAATATATTCTCCCATACTGTAGGGATCCTTTTTGTTCTATTGATGGTGTCTTTTGCTGTACAGAAGCTTTTCAGCTTAATATAGTCCCACTTGTTCATTTTTGCTGTTGTTTTCCCTGCCCGGGGGGATATGTTCAGGAAGAGGTCACTCATGTTTATGTCTAAGAGGTTTTTGCCTATGTTTTCTTCCAAGAGTTAAAGGTTTCATGACTTACATTCAGGTCTTTGATCCATTTTGAGTTTACTTTTGTATATGGGGTTAGACAATGGTCCAGTTTCATTCTCCTACATGTAGCTGTCCAGTTTTGCCAGCACCACCTGTTGAAGAGACTGTCATTTCGCCATTGTATGTCCATGGCTCCTTTATCAAATATTAATTGACCATATATGTCTGGGTAATGTCTGGATTCTCTAGTCTGTTCCATTGGTCTGTGGCTCTGTTCTTGTGCCAGTACCAAATTGTCTTGATTACTATGGCTTTATAGTAGAGCTTGAAGTTGGGGAGTGAGATCCCCCCTACTTTATTCTTCTTTCTCAGGATTGCTTTGGCTATTCGGGGTCTTTGGTGTTTCCATATGAATTTTTGAATTATTTGTTCCAGTTCATTGAAGAATGTTGCTGGTAGTTTCATAGGGATTGCATCAAATCTCTTTATTGCTTTGGGCAGGATGGACATTTTGACGATATTAATTCTTCCTAGCCACGAGCATGGGATGAGTTTCCATCTGTTAGTGTCCCCTTTAATTTCTCTTAAGAGTGACTTGTAGTTTTCAGAGTATAAGTCTTTCACTTCCTTGGTTAGGTTTATTCCGAGGTATTTTTTTTTTTTGATGCAATTGTGAATGGAGTTGTTTTCCTGATTTCTCTTTCTGTTGGTTCACTGTTAGTGTATAGGAAAGCCACAGATTTCTGTGTGTTGATTTTGTATCCTGCAACTTTGCTGTATTCCGATATCAGTTCTAGTAGTTTTGGGGTGGAGTCTTTAGGGTTTTTTAAGTACAGTATCATGTCATCTGCAAATAGTGACAGTTTAACTTCTTCTTTACCAATCTGGATTCCTTGTATTTTTTTGTTTTGTCTGATTGCCATGACTAGGACCTCCAGTACTATGTTAAATAACAGTGGAGAGAGTGGGCATCCCTGTCTAGTTCCCGATCTCAGAGGAAATGCTTACAGCTTCTCGCTGTTCAATATAATGTTGGCTGTGGGTTTATCATAGATGGCCTTCATTATGTTGAGGTACTTGCCCTCTATTCCCATTTTGCTGAGAGTTTTTATCATGAATGGATGTTGAACTTTGTCAAATGCTTTTTCAGCATCTATGGAGATGATCATGTGGTTTTTGTCTTTCTTTTTGTTGATGTGGTGGATGATGTTGATGGACTTTCGAATGTTGTACCATCCTTGCATCCCTGGGACGAATCCCACTTGGTCATGGTGTATGATCCTTTTGATGTATTTTTGAATTCGGTTTGCTAATATTTTGTTGAGTATTTTTGCATCTATGTTCATCAGGGATATTGGTCAGTAGTTTTCTTTTTTGGTGGGGTCTTTGCCTGGTTTTTGTATTAGGGTGATGTTAGCTTCATAGAATGAGTTTGGGAGTATCCCTCCCTCCTCTATTTTTTGGAAAACTTTAAGGAGAATGGGTGTTATGTGTTCCCTGTATGTCTGATAAAATTCCGAGTTAAATCAATCTGGCATGGGGGTTTTGTTCTTTGGTAGTTTTTTGATTACCGCTTCAATTTCATTGCTGGTAATTGATCTGTTTAGATTTTCTGTTTCTTTCTGGGTCAGTCTTGGAAGGTTGTATTTTTCTAGGAAGTTGTCCATTTCTCCTATGTTTCCCAGATTGTTAGCATATATTTTTTCATAGTATTCTCTAACAATTCTTTATATTTCTGTGGGGTCTGTCGTGATTTTTCCTTTTTCGTTTCTGATACTGTTGATTTGTGTTGACTCTCTTTTCCTCTTAATAAGTCTGGCTAGAGGCTTATCTATTTTGTTTATTTTCCAAAGAACCAGCTCTTGGTTTCATTGATTTTTGCTCTTGTTTTATTTTTCTCAATTTTATTTATTTCTTCTCTGATCTTTATTATGTCCCTCCTTTTGCTGACCTTTGGCCTCATTTGTTCTTCTTTTTCCAATTTCGATAATTGTGTCATTAGACCATTCATTTGGGATTGTTCTTCCTTTTTTACATATGCTTGGATTGCTATATACTTTCCTCTTAAGGCTGCTTTTGCTGTGTCCCACAGAAGTTGGGGCTTAGTGTTGTTGTTGTCATTTGTTTCCATATATTGCTGGATCTCCATTTAGATTTGATCATTGATCCATTGATTATTTAGGAGGGTGTTGTTAAGCCTCCATGTGTTTGTGAGCCACTTTGCTTTCTTTGTACAGTTAATTTCTAGTTTTATGCCTTTGTGGTCTGAAAAGTTGGTTGGTAGGATTTCAATCTTTTGGAAATTTCTGAGGCTCTTTTTGTGGCCTAGTATGTGGTC
Organism: Manis pentadactyla; assembly: GCF_030020395.1. Classification (NCBI taxonomy): domain Eukaryota; kingdom Metazoa; phylum Chordata; class Mammalia; order Pholidota; family Manidae; genus Manis; species Manis pentadactyla. Next base: position 15,431,736 of record NC_080034.1, on the reverse strand, counting down.
TATTCTGGAGAATGTTCCATGTGCACTTGAGAAGAATGTATATCCCGCTGCTTTTGGATGTAGAGTTCTATAGATGTCTAATAGGTCCATCTGCTCTACTGTGTTGTTCAGTGCTTCGGTGTCCTTACTTATTTTCTGCCCAGTGGATCTATCCTTTGGGATGAGTGGTGTGTTGAAGTCTCCTAGAATGAATGCATTGCAGTGTATTTCCCCCTTTAGTTCTGTTAGTATTAGTTTCACATATGGTGGTGCTCTTGTGTTGGGTGCGTATATATTTAGAATGGTTATATCCTCTTTTTGGACTGAGCCCTTTATCATTATGTACTGTCCTTCTTTATCTCTTGTTACTTTCTTTGTTTTGAAGTCTATTTTGTCTGATATTAGTACTGCAACCCCTGCTTTCTTCTCGCTGTTGTTTGCTTGAAATATGTTTTTCCATCCCTTGACTTGTAGTCTGTATATGTCTTTGGGTTTGAGGTGAGTTTCTTGTAAGCAGCATATAGATGGGTCTTGCTTTGTTATCCATTCTATTACTCTGTGTCTTTTGATTGGTGCATTCACCCCTTTAACATTTAGGGTGACTATTGAAAGATATGTCCTTATTGCCATTGCAGGCTTTAAATTCGTGGTTACCAAAGGTTCAAGGTTAGCCTCTTTAGTATCTTACTGCCTAACTTAGCTCGCTTATTGAGCTGTTATATACACACTGTGTGGAGATTCTTTTCTTCTTTCCCCTCTTATTCCTCCTCCTCAATTCTTCATATGTTGGGTGTTTTGTGCTGTGCTCTTTCTAGGAGTGCTCCCATCTAGAGCAGTCCCTGTAAGATGTCCTGTAGAGGTGGTTTGTGGGAAGCAAATTCCCTCATCTTTTGTTTGTCTGGGAATTGTTTAATCCCACCGTCATATTTGAATGATAGTCGTGCTGGATACAGTATCCTTGGTTCAAGGCCCTTCTGTTTCATTGTATTAAATATATCATGCCATTCTCTTCTGGCCGGTAGGGTTTCTGTCGAGAAGTCTGATGTTAGCCTGATGGGTTTTCCTTTATAGGTGACCTTTTTATCTCTAGCTGCCTTTAAAACTCTTTCCTTGTCCTTGATCTTTGCCATTTTAATTATTATGTGTCTTGGTGTTGTCCTCCTTGGATCCTTTCTGTTGGGGGTTCTGTGTATTTCCGTGGTCTGTTCGATTATTTCCTCCCCCATTTTGGGGAAGTTTTCAGCAATTATTTCTTCTAAGATACTTTCCATCTCTTTTCCTCTCTCTTCTTCTGCTGGTACCCCTATAATACGGATATTGTTCCTTTTGGATTGGTCACACAGTTCTCTTAATATTGTTTCATTCCTGGAGATCCTTTTTTCTCTCTCTATGTCAGCTTCTATGCGTTCCTGTTCTCTGGTTTCAATTCCATCAATGGCCTCTTGCATCCTATCCATTCTGCTTATAAACCCTTCCAGAGTTTGTTTCATTTCTGTGATCTCCTTTCTGGCATCTGTGATCTCCCTCCGGACTTCATCCCATTTCTCTTGCGTATTTCTCTGCATCTCTGTCAGCATGTTTATGATTCTTATTTTGAATTCTTTGTCAGGAAGACTGGTTAGGTCTGTCTCCTTCTCTGGTGTTGTCCCTGTGATCTTTGTCTGCCTGTAGCTTTGCCTTTTCATGGTGATAGGAATAGTCTGCAGAGCTGGGACGAGTGACGGCTGGAAGAACTTCCCTTCTTGTTGGTTTGTGGCCCTCCTCTCCTGGGAGAACAGCGGCCTCTAGTGGCTTGTGCTGCGCAACTGCACGCAGACAGGGTTTCTGCTTCCTGCCCGGCTGCTATGGAGTTAATCTCCGCTGTTGCTGTGGGCGTGGCCTGGCTCAGGCAGCTGCTCCAATGTGGTGGATTCCCGTTGGAGGGGGAGTGGCTGGGAGGCTATTTATCTCCGTAAGGGGCCTCCCTGCTCCCTGCAGCCCAGGGGTTAGGGTGCCCAGAGATCCCCGTATTCCCTACCTCTGGATTAAGTGTCCCGCCCTGCCCCTTTAAGACTTCCAAAAAGCACCCGCCTAAACAAAACAACGACCACAAAAAAAAAAAAAAAAAGGTGGCCGCTCGTTTTTCTTTATTATCCGGCGCCAGCCTCCGGCATCTGCTCACCGGTCTTGCTGCTCTGTTTCCCTAGTATTGGGGTCCCTATCCCTTTAAGACTTCCAAAAAGCACTTGCCAAAACAAAACAGCAAAAAAAAAAAAAAAAAAAAAATGGTCACTTGCTTTTCTGGTGTCCTCCGGCGCCAGGCCACCGGTGCCTGCTCACTGTTCTTGCTGCCCTGTTTCCCTAGTATTGGGGGCCCTATTCCTTTAAGACTTCCAAAAAGCGCTCACCAAAACAAAACAGCAAAAAAAAAAAAATTGGTCGCTAGCTTTTCTTATGTCCTCTGGCGCCCGGCCTCTGGTGCCCGCTCACTGTTCTTGCTGCCCCGATTCCCTAGTATCCAGGGCCCCCCGTGCACGCACTGTGTCTGCACTCTGGCCAGGATGGCTGGGGCTGGGTGTTCGGCAGTCCTGGGCTCCATCTCCCTCCCACTCTGCCTATTCTTCTCCCACAGGGAGTTGGGGGGATGGGTGCTCGGCTCCCGCCGGGCCAGGGCTTGTATCTTACCCCCTTTGCAAGGTGCTGGGTTCTCTCAGGTGCGGATGTGGTCTGGATATTGTCCTGTGTCCTCTGGTCTTTATTCTAGGAATAGTTGTCTTTGTTATATTTTCATAGATATATGTGGTTTTGGGAGGAGATTTCCGCTGCTCTACTCACACTGCCATCTTCCCTTTTTGATTCTGATTCACTTTCAAAAGAGTTGAGTAGGGAAAGGAAAGCTATTGTTTTTAGTAGCTTTACAATGTGGAAACCTAGCAATCACTCTGTTAATCAAGTGATGAAGCTTTGCATCATTAGTGATACCATGTGCACAGCACATACCCTCATTGTGATGTGACAAGAAAAGCACTTGCCTTCTGTTATTCTTCCCCCTATCACTCCAGGCTAAGCCTAAGAAAAACAACAGACAAACCCAGATTGGGAGATAATGTATAGGACACACAGATGACTCCACACAACAGCCAAAGCCTTAAAAAACAAGCTAAGCCTGAGAGAATGTCATAGACCCGAAGAGAGTCTGGAGACATAACACTTAAATGCAGTGTGGGGCCTTCAGTTGAATCCTAAAAAAGAAAGAGGACATTATGGAAATACTGGTGAACTCCTAATAAAAGTCTGGCATTGATTTAATAGTAATGTACCAATATTGTTTCTGGGCTCTCACAAATGTACCACAGAAATGTAAGGCATTTAAAATGGGTGATACTGGATGTGAGGTATCTGGGAACTATTTTTACTGTCTTTGCAACTTGGTTATGAGTCTAAAAGTGCCTGAAAATAAAAATTTGCTTTCAAAAGAGAAACTACTTACTTACAGTCACTATTTACTAAGTCATGAGGAAACATGCAAAAGATTTGAGAAGCATTTTTGACATCAATGTTTTGAAAAAATTTCATTGGTTAAAGTATATCTTCATTAAATAAGAAAAATGCTACAATTTAATAATCATGAAAGTTATATTACCTTATACTGGAAAGAAAAGCTTGCATATAAAAACCAATTTGGACATTAGCTAAGTCATGGTTCCTCAACTCTTAGGAGAAAAATCCTGAAGACATTAAAATCAGGGAGAATAATATGCAAACGTGTTATGGCTTTTTCCCTCTCATTTTATCTGAAGTCATTCCGGAAAATAAGATCTTAATTGGAATTTTATGGATGTTCATGTAAATTCTGTTACATTATTCAAAATATCACAAAAATTATCTATAAACAAACCTGAAATTTTTGACATATTTGTGCTAAATTTTGGTTACAAAGTATTGGAAATAAATATCTTGGTAGCAAAAGCAGGTTATTTGAAATAAAGTAAGGAAACCAACAAATTTAATAAGAGTCTTTATGTCTACATCACTGATATTTTCAACATACATTGACAAAACATGTTCTACAAGAAAAATAAAAATAGTTTTTGTAACATTCTTTTTATATCTTTATAAGACAGTAAGAAAAATAACAAATTTTGGTTAAATAATATTTACCTAGCTCAGTTCATTTCACATTTGACTCACGATATTATTAAAATGTATGGGAATATATAGAAAAAAATGACATGATGAAAAATAATTTCTATTGGTTATCTTCTAAATTTACAAAGACCAGATTGTACATCTGCCCCCTGTCCTTTCTTGTGACAGGCTTTACTTGTTTCCTAATTAATATCTTCTGTCTGCTGGTTTTGTTTAGGGGAATACGCATCATGAGAATGCTTACATCTCTAGAATCCCTTGCAGTTGAGAGTGGATATGAGACTTGCTATGCACAGCAGGATGTAAACAGGGTCTACTGAGAAGGGGCTTCTAAGAACACACAGTTTCTCTAATAAAGAGGAAAGTCTTAGCCAGCATGTATCTTTTGCTCTTTGCTCTTTGCTCTTTTCATCCTGTGTGGGACATAAACCAAGTCCCGGAGGTACATCAGTCATCTCGAAACCACTGGAACAAAAGACACATGTCTAGGAAAGTAGAACCCGAAGAATGACTAATCAGAATCCCTGCTTATTTACGTAAGCAATTTACTCAGCTCTGGAGAGCCTGCTTGCAGATTTCTTATAACTGACAAATATAAATTGCTGTTTTGTCAAAATGTTATTGTTAAATTTATGTGGCATGTAAATGCTATCATCCTGTACATTATATTCTGAGCCAGATATTTATTACACATCAGTTTGCTCGTTCTTAGTTTAAAATGATAATCCATTGGATATTGAAACTCTTAATCACAGAATTGGGGAACAGTTTTATACTATCTTTCATTGTAGTTGGGAATTTAAGAAGTATAGAGGCTGTTCTCCTCTAAAATCCACACACACCACAGGACCATTTCAATGTACTCTCTTAGTTAAAGGATGATTCCATCTCACGTGGATAAATCTTTCAAAATTATTACCTACATCATATCAGTGTTTATTTATTGCAGTGTATATGACTGCATTTTATGTTTCCCTTCTATAATGTTGTCATTATCCAATTCTTTGGTTGTTTCTTCACATAACAGCCTTCCATTTGGATAGTTACCCCATAATTATATAATTTCATGCACTCACAACTGTGGCCTATTTTCTGAGAAGCATAGTTTTTTATATACTAGTCATTCTTATTTCTTATTTTATATATTGTTAGGAAGAAGTTACAGAGTATACTCTATTCTCTGTGTTACCCAATGTTACATATTATCGTGTTGGTTGTTTAGGATGATGTTTGGTTAAATACAGTAAAAAAAAATGTCTGTTCCACAAAATGGCATAAATAAGATAAAAATCTGTCATGTTAAGAAAGGCTGGAGATAGGCAGTCTAAGTACATTATTGTGGCTTCAAGTTGACATCAGAGACTACAGTAAAGTCTGTATTAAAGAATTTAACCCTACCCAAAAAGAAGTGTGGCCTTTCTCTTTGGCTTCTAGGAGGTAACTTATATGCCTGTAGAATATCTGCCAGATAAAAATGTCTTGGTTGATGTTGGGGCCTTGGGCCAATCATAGGTGAAAATGGGATTTAGCTGGAGAGCTTCACGCTACACCAAGAATATGATTTAGGCTGGGGACCTTGAGCCAGACTATGTAGTACAGGGTGATTTACGATGGGGCTTTGGGTCACATGGTCTCAGTGGACTTGCAGAGGAGTTGAACACTGAAGGGCTCAAAAAGCTTTCCATGATCAAGTGCCTATAAAGACTCCGGACACCAAGGCTCGGGCAAGCTTCCTGGTTGGCAGTAGTCAGTGCTAAGTGTCACACAGCGCTGCTGGGAAGTTAACTCTGCAACTCCATCAGAAGAGGACGAAAAACCCGGGAACTGGAAGCTGGATGCTCTGTGTTGGAATCTCCTCTGCTCTCTTCTGTCTTCCTTCTTCCCTTGGCTGATTCTAATCTTTAACTGAAGTAATATACCATAACCAAGAACTTTCAAGGAGGTCTGTGAGTTTTCTAGCAAATTATTGAACCTAGGAGTGGTCTTGGAGATTCCTGAATTTGCAATTGATGTCAGAAGTGACGGTGTTCTTGGGAGCTCTTCCCTCTAATTTGGAAAGGACTCAGCATTTATTATTGGTTCTATCTAAGTAGCTGGCTTCTAACTTCTAGGTCACTTTATAGCCCAAGATGACTGCTGAAATCCCAGATATTATATCATCATCTAAGATTGAAAGACACATAAGAGGTGTAACCACAAATAGCGGTCACTGCAGGCTTAAGTAAACTTGCTCTCCGTCGCCTTTCCGGAAATTCCACACTGTGTATCTAGTTAGGACTCTGGCTGGAAAGTCATCCTGTGGCCACCTTTAACTGCAATGGAATCTGGGAAGTCTTTTGCTTCAGTGACAAGTATCCAGTCAAATATCAAAATTCTTCTACTTAAAGAAGGAAGCATGAAGCTTGGATTAAACAACTATTGATTTCTGGTACTTGGTTCACATAGTTAATTTGACATAAGCAATACATGTAAATGAACTCTTTGAAGAATAAATTATTTTTAATATCATTTTGATAATAGAAATAAAATATTTGAACATTGGACAGCTGCTTTTAAAAACAGATTCTGTAAAGGTCCCCAAGAAAAATTAAAACATAATGTCATATAGACTCATGCATAAATTATCACAGCATTATTCATAATAGCCAAACACTTTCAACAATTCAAATGTCTGGCTACTGGTCAAGAGATGTCTTTAAAATATGATAAATCCACACAAAGGAGTAATATTGATTAATGGAAAGGAATGAATCACTAATTCATACTATGACATGGATAGACCTTAATCAAATCACTCTCCTAAGTGAAAAAAGCCAGATGAAAAAGGCCACATGAATGATACCATTTATATGAAATACCCAGAAAAGGCAAATGATAGAGACATGAAGTAAATGGCAAAAGAAAGTAAACTGTGAAAGAGTATTAAGGAAGTATTTTGAGCTAATGGACATGTCCCAAAGTTGAAGTGTGATGATGGTTACACAGTTTAATAAACTTACTAAAAACCCTTGAATTATATTCTTATAATGAATGCATTTTACTGTATGTAGACTTTTACCTCAGTAAGGCTAATTAAACATAAATAAGTTATGGGAGCTTCCAGGGAACGTGCGTCAAGGAGCTTCCCTAGCAAGAGTCTAGCTCTGTGAAAATGAGTGTTTTACAGCAGGCTTCGGCTGTGACTCTAAGGGCGGCCTGAAGACCCCTCTCCAGGACTACTACGTAATGTGGTTTGTTACAGATGTTCTTGTACCCCACCCCAGCATCCTAGGTTGGAATCAGATAACTTTCATTTTAATAGTTCTTCAAGTGATTATTTTTCACACTAACATTTGTCAGCCCCTGGTCAAAAGAGAAAGGTAATTCAGGTTAACAATGTAGTATATTAAGGATTTGAGCTAGGGACAAATGGAAAGTTGGATATTATCTGCTCAGCTAGGATTTCATTTTTAAAGCATGATGCCATGATTTGTGTCAAACAGCTGAAGAAAATCATAGATATATCCATAATAGAAATAAATTACTTTCAAGTGTCAAAAGCAAGATACCTTATGAAATAATACAAACTTACAGCACAGGGTAAAAGCCTCACATGTAATAAAATAAATGATTTAATGGAGAAAGATTGAGAAAAATAATGAAGGAATCTCTGGTGTGTCTGGATGGGATTTAATTGTAACAAAGCAAAGGGAGGTTGCTTAAGTTGTTGACACAGTTCTGTCTTTGTCAGAAATATACTTCAAATTTTCTAAAGGTAGCAAACAAGGTAAGGATAAAACAAATTAATACTAATTTTGTCTGAGCTCAAGGGAGAGATATGATATGGAGTAGTTTCAGAATAGAAAGTTAATTTAATCAAGGTGAAGAAGTCACAGTATTGGTGTTGTCCTAGTGCTAGGTACATCATCTCCTTCAAAAAGCAGAAAAAGTGCATCTATTTTTGAAGAAGCCTGCCAGTTCAAAGAAGGAAGAGACAACAGATTTTAAAATATAATAACTGTAATCTAATCCTGAATGGGTAATGGTTATTTAGAAAGTGATAATAGTGAGACAGAGAGTTAAAGACCTTTGGGGAGCAAAAACAATTCTTAAAGAACATCAGTGACAAATGGGGTTGCTATTTTTTCCACTGAAAATTCCACATCATTCTGAAGAACAGAGCAAATGACAAACAATTCCTTAGAACTGAAAACTCATCACTTAAAAAGTTTTTTGCTTGAAAATGCAATTAGTGAAAGGTTAATTACTACCTCAAAATGATACAGAAAAACTAGTTCAGATACAGAAACTTGTTTAGAAACAGTGTTCTGCAAAGACCACTAAAATTACCTAGATTCCAATAATCGGTAACAACAAGGACTTGGACAAGTAATTTTACCTTCATTTTTATTTCTTCATTCTATAAAATGGGGTTAGTAACACTACACGATTTTGAGGATAATGTTGGATGACGTGTGCAAATACTTGGTGTAATGCCTGGCACATAAGCCTTCAACAAATGTTATCTATATATCTATATATATATTATAATTAATTATATGCAATATATTAATGCATACATCTATATTCACATATATACATATTAGATATATCATATAATAATATTACATATGTCATTATCACTATACTTATTATGACTGTTGTTCTTAGGTCAGATTTTTTTTTTAGATGTCTAAATCAAAATAAAAAGCAACCATAGTTTTATTCTACAAATTCTAAGACAAGGAGTACGAGTCATTCCTTTGATGTCAGTTTGGGAATGGCTTATATTTCAGCAGCCCTGAGCTGTCAGTGGATTCTAGCACCACTGAGTCATGCTTCTTTCTGCGTTTAATTACTCCTTCTCCTCTGCTCGGCATTTCCAATTCCTCCTCCATCCCTCTTCTCCTCTAGCTGCCTGGTTCTACCTCAGGATTTCTTACAGTTGAGTCCTGCCTCAAAGCCATTGCCACCCCTACCAGCACAGTTACAGTAAGTGCTCCCCTTCAAGGCTCCTATAGCACGTTTTGTGTAAAATTATCACTGTTTCATCATCTCTTTATTTTATTTTTTTAATTGAAGTACCATTGACACGCAATCTTATATTGCTTTCAAGTATACAACACAGTGGTTCAACAGTTACCTATGTTATAAAATCCTTAGTCCCCCTAATGCAGCTACCTGCCAACATAGGAAGATGTTACAGAACCATTGGCTATATTCTCCGTGCTGTACTACCATTCCTCTGACCAATTTATATTATGACAGAATTTTTATGCCCCTTTGCCCCCCTTACCCTCCTCACCCACGAACCCCAACTTCTCCCCCTTCGTAACCACTAGTCACTTCTGTGTCTCTGTGTCTACTGCTGTTTTGTTCATTCTGTTTCGCTTTGTTTTTATATTTCACAAATAAGTGAAATCATATGGTATTTATCTTTCTCTGCCTGGCTTAATTTGACTGAGCATGATGCTCTTTTATACTTTAGCCAACTTTTTTAAAACAGAGGCTGTTATTATGTCTTTATATATTTTGCTCAGAATAGAGGTTGGCTTATCATAGGTACTTGGTAAATGTTATTTGGATTTGAATCAGTATGTGGAATCTGTTAGAGCTGTGATACAAGTTGAAAAGAGGTTCAAGGAGAATCTGAAAAATACAAAAATACATAGATGAATGACTTATAAGAAATTAATAAAGTAACAGATATATTTAAATATTGATTTACTGGAAAACACTGCCCTCCAGGCAAATGTCCCTGCCATCAAATATATTTGGAACATTTAATTAGATAAACTACAGGTCTTTCTAACTCTGATAATTTCTTAAGTCTGGTGTACACCTGTGTTCCTGTGCTTTCTCATTTCTCACTCATTAGGTCTAACAGTAAAATTCAAACAAAAATACTAGAATCATATAACCCCTTCATTCTTTATAGAATCAACATTTGCTTTGATAATGTTTTATTATATCAGAAATTATTCTTTCAATCCCTTTATAATTAGAATTATAAAATGTGTCCAACAAAACATGAAACTTCAAAGTGATTTATTACTCAAAGGGTTATTGCTTTCTGTACTAATTTGTGTATCAAACCTCAGGTTTCCTTCTTTTAAAAAAGCCTTTCTGAAGCATTTTCCGTCTAATTGGTGTTGAAAACAATTCAATTTATATTACCTTCAATCTAATTAGTATATATTTATGATTAAGACAAAGATAACTACATTGTGGTCCTGCCTTAATGTAATGCCCAACCTAGAGCGAAAGACATTTAGTCATTGTTATAATATATTTATTCCTAAAAAAAATGTGAAGTACTCCTCAGTAAAAGACCTTTATACTGAAAAAAGAATTGATAAATAACAATCCTCTTGTTTATTTGATTAAACAAAAATAAAATAAGCTGCATAGGAACAATTTTAAAGTCCAAAGAGACACAAACTGTGTTTTAAGGCTGCAGTAGATGATACAGCATCTCCCTGCTACCTTCTCCAGCCTTCTCTATGGGCCACAGTGATACATTCAGAAGCCTGTTAGCTAACACAGGGGTTTTTGAACACTTTTCCATTGGTTCTTCACCTGCTCATTGCCTGTCATGCCTGCGGCCTGCAGTATACCATTTAAAAGTAAAAATCCAGAGGGGAGATATAGCAGGTCAAGAGAATAGCTACAAAGTCACAAAATTCTTGTAGAATGAGTATTTTGGTGGTGTGTGTGTGTAGTACACTTTGGAAGGATATTGGTAAGGGTAAAGCTAGAGAGCCAGACTGGAATCACATGCTGGAAAATCTTAGGCTCCATGGTAAGCATGTTAGAGCAAAAGAGACACAGAAATATTTTGAGCAGGGTGTGACATGAGAATTCAGGTGGCTTTAAAGGAGAAAGATCTGGATGAAGAAAGAACAGCTGTATAATTATTGCAGAAATCCAGGTAAGAATTGATTGGAATCAGATCTAGGTCATTGGCAATATTCTTTAAGGAGAGCCATGTTTTTTATATTTTATAGAACCTAGCAAACTACCTTGCATAAAATCCATGCTTAAAAAATGTTAATAGAAGGATACAGTTTCATCCTGTCCTAGTTCTTTTATCCTCTTTTCAGTGTGTAAGACTTATGTCATGATGTCATGAATCAATTTTTAATCTCTTCATATTTCCAGGATAAGAACTGATTTCTGGAAAATATGAATATGTTAGCTTGTATACATTATTGAAAGAAAGGGTTACCAGTATGAACTTGAATACAAAATTTAGATTGCTAACTCAAAAAGTTGAAAGTATCACAGAGATGTAACTTACTCTAGTTGCTAGATTTTTAGAAAGACAAACTAGCAAAAGGAATATTGTTAATAATATAAAATATATCAAGAAATGATGATTTTAGCCTCATTTGTTGCTAAATATAAGAAATATGGGGAGAGGGGTGGAAGATGGTGGCGTGAGCAGAGCAGTGGAAATCTCCTCCCAAAACTACATATATCTATGAAAATATAAGACAACCCTTCCTAGAATAAAGACCAGAGGACACAGGACAATATCCAGACCACATCCGCACCTGAGAGAACCCAGCGCCTCGCGAAGGGGGTAAGATACAAGCCCCGGCCCCGCGGGAGCCGAGCGCCCCTCCCCCCAGCTCCCGGCGGGAGAAGAGCAGGCAGAGCGGGAGGGAGACGGAGCCCAGGACTGCCGAACACCCAGCCCCAGTCATAGGGGCCAGAGTGCAGGGCCCTGGATACTAGGAAAACAGGGCAGCAAGAACAGTGAGCGGGCACTGGTGGCCTGGCGCCGGAGGACATAAGAAAAGCGAACGACCAATTTTTTTTTTTGCTGTTTTGTTTTGGCGAGCGTTTTTTGGAAGTCTTAAAGGGATAGGGCCCCCAATACTAGGGAAACAGGGCAGCAAGACCAGTGAGCAGATGCCTGAGGCTGGCGCCGGAGAATAAAAAAAAACGAGCGGCTACCTTTTTTTTTTTTTTTTTAAATCAAAATTTTTTTTTTTTTAATTTAATTTTTTTTTTTTTTTTGTGGTCATTGTTTTGTTTGGGCGGGTGCTTTCTGGAAGTCTTAAAGGGGCAGGGCGGGACACTTAATCCAGAGGTAGGGAATCCGGGAATCTCTGGGCACCCTAACCCCTGGGCTGCAGGGAGCAGGGAGGCCCCTTACGGAGATAAAAAGCCTCCCGGCCGCTCCCCCTCCAACGCGACTCCACCATATTGGAGTAGCTGCCCGAGCCAGGCCACGCCCACAGCAACAGCGGAGATTAACTCCATAGCAGCCGGGCAGGAAGCAGAAACCCTGTCTGCGCGCAGCTGCGCAGCACAAGCCACTAGAGGCCGCTGTTCTCCCAGGAGAGGAGGGCCACAAACCAACAAGAAGGGAAGTCCTTCCAGCCGTCACTCGTCCCAGCTCTGCAAACTATCCCTATCACCATGAAAAGGCAAAGCTACAGGCAGACAAAGATCACAGAGACAACACCAGAGAAGGAGACAGACCTAACCAGTCTTCCTGACAAAGAATTCAAAATAAGAATCATAAACATGCTGACAGAGATGCAGAGAAATACGCAAGAGAAATGGGATGAAGTCCAGAGTGAGATCACAGATGCCAGAAAGGAGATTGCAGAAATGAAACAAACTCTGGAAGGGTTTATAAGCAGAATGGATAGGATGCAAGAGGCCATTGATGGAATTGAAATCAGAGAACAGGAACGCATAGAAGCTGACATAGAGAGAGACAAACGGATCTCCAGGAATGAAACAATGTTAAGAGAACTCTGTGACCAATCCAAAAGGAACAATATCCATATGATAGGGGTTCCAGAAGAAGAAGAGAGAGGAAAAGAGATGGAAAGTATCTTAGAAGAAATAATTGCTGAAAACTTCCCCAAACTGGGGGAGGAAATAATCGAACAGACCACGGAAATACACAGAACCCCCAACAGAAAGGATCCAAGAAGGGCAACACCAAGACACATAATAATTAAAATGGCAAAGATCAAGGACAAGGAAAGAGTGTTAAAGGCAGCTAGAGAGAAAAAGGTCACCTATAAAGGAAAACCCATCAGGCTAACATCAGACTTCTCGACAGAAACCCTACCGGCCAGAAGAGAATGGCATGATATATTTAATACAATGAAACAGAAGGGCCTTGAACCAAGGATACTGTATCCAGCACGACTATCATTCAAATATGACGGTGGGATTAAACAATTCCCAGACAAACAAAAGATGAGGGAATTTGCTTCCCACAAACCACCTCTACAGGACATCTTACAGGTACTGCTCTAGATGGAAGCACTCCTAGAAAGAGCACAGCACAAAACACCCAACATATGAAGAATCGAGGAGGAGGAATAAGAAGGGAGAGAAGAAAAGAATCTCCAGACAGTGTATATAACAGCTCAATAAGCAAGCTAAGTTAGGCAGTAAGATACTAAAGAGGCTAACCTTGAACCTTTGGTAACCACAAATTTAAAGCCTGCAATGGCAATAAGGACATATCTTTCAATAGTCACCCTAAATGTTAATGGGCTGAATGCACCAATCAAAAGACACAGAGTAACAGAATGGATAACAAAGCAAGACCCATCTATATGCTGCTTACAAGAAACTCACCTCAAACCCAAAGACATATACAGACTACAAGTCAAGGGATGGAAAAACATATTTCAAGCAAACAACAGCGAGAAGAAAGCAGGGGTTGCAGTACTAATATCAGACAAAATAGACTTCAAAACAAAGAAAGTAACAAGAGATAAAGAAGGACAGTACATAATGATAAAGGGCTCAGTCCAACAAGAGGATATAACCATTCTAAACATATATGCACCCAACACAGGAGCATAAGCATATGTGAAACAAATACTAAAAGAACTAAAGGGGGAAATACACTGCAATGCCTTCATTCTAGGAGACTTCAACACACCACTCACCCCAAAGGGTAGATCGACTGCGCAGAAAATAAGTAAGGACACGGAAGCACTGAACAACACAGTAGAGCAGATGGACCTAATAGACATCTATAGAACTCTACATCCAAAAGCAACAGAATATACATTCTTCTCAAGTGCACATGGAACATTCTCCAGACCACATACTAGGTCACAAAAAGAGCCTCAGAAAATTCCAAAAGATTGAAATCCTACCAACCAACCTTTCAGACCACAAAGGCATAAAACTACAAATTAACTGTACAAAGAAAGCAAAGAGGCTCACAAACACATGGAGGCTTAACAACATGCTCCTAAATAATCAATGGATCAATGACCAAATCAAAATGGAGATCCAGCAATATATGGAAACAAATGACAACAACAACACTAAGCCCCAACTTCTGTGGGACACAGCAAAAGCAGTCTTAAGAGGAAAGTATATAGCAATCCAAGCATATTTAAAAAAGGAAGAACAATCCCAAATGAATGGTCTAATGTCACAATTATGGAAATTGGAAAAAGAAGAACAAATGAGGCCAAAGGTCAGCAGAAGGAGGGACATAATAAAGATCAGAGAAGAAATAAATAAAATTGAGAAGAATAAAACAATAGCAAAAATCAATGAAACCAAGAGCTGGTTCTTCGAGAAAATAAACAAAATAGATAATCCTCTAGCCAGACTTATTAAGAAGAAAAGAGAGTCAACACAAACCAACAGTATCAGACACGAGAAAGGAAAAATCATGACGGACCCCACAGAAATACAAAGAATTATTAGAGAATACTATGAAAACCTATATGCTAACAAGCTGGGAAACCTAGGAGACATGGACAACTTCCTAGAAAAATATAACCTTCCACGATTGACCCAGAAAGAAACAGAAAATCTAAACAGACCAATTATCAGCAATGAAATTGAAGTGGTAATCAAAAAACTACCAAAGAACAAAACCCCCGGGCCAGATGGATTTACCTCGGAATTTTGTCAGACATACAGGGAAGACATAATACCCATTCTCCTAAGAGTTTTCCAAAAAATAGAGGAGGAAGGGCTACTCCCAAACTCATTCTATGAAGCTAACATCACCCTAATACCAAAACCAGGCAAAGACCCCACCAAAAAGAAAACTACAGACCAATATCCCTGATGAACATAGATGCAAAAATACTCAACAAAATATTAGCAAACCGAATTCAAAAATACATCAAAAGGATCATACACCATGACCAAGTGGGATTCATCCCAGGGATGCAAGGATGTTACAACATTCGAAAGTCCATCAACATCATCCACCACATCAACAAAAAGAAAGACAAAAACCACATGATCATCTCCATAGATGCTGAAAAAGCATTTGACAAAGTTCAACATCCATTCATGATAAAAACTCTCAGCAAAATGGGAATAGAGTGCAAGTACCTCAACAAAATAAAGGCCGTCTATGATAAACCCACAGTCAACATTATATTGAACAGTGAGAAGCTGAAAGCATTTCCTCTGAGATCGGGAACTAGACAGGTATGCCCACAGTCTCCACTGTTCTTTAACATAGTACTGGAGGTCCTAGTCATGGCAATCAGACAAAACAAAAAAATACAAGGAATCCAGATTGGTAAAGAAGAAGTTAAACTGTCACTATTTGCAGATGACATGATACTGTACTTAAAAAAACCCTAAAGACTCCACCCCAAAACTACTAGAACTGATATCGGAATACAGCAAAGTTGCAGGATACAAAATACAGAAATCTCTGGCTTTCCTATACACTAACAATGAACCAACAGAAAGAGAAATCAGGAAAACAACTCCATTCACAATTGCATAAAAAAAAATAACATACCTAGGAATAAACCTAACCGAGGAAGTGAAAGACTAATACTCTGAAAACTACAAGTCACTCTTAAGAGAAATTAAAGGGGACACTAACAGATGGAAACTCATCCCATGCTCGTAGCTAGGAAGAATTAATATAGTCAAAATGTCCATCCTGCCCAAAGCAATAAAGAGATTTGATGCAATCCCTATGAAACTACCAGCAACATTCTTCAATGAACTGGAACAAATAATTCAAAAATTCATATGGAACCACCAAAGACCCCGAATAGCCAAAGCAATCTGAGAAAGAAGAATAAAGTAGGGGGGATCTCACTCCCCAACTTCAAGCTCTACTATAAAATCATAGTAATCAAGACCATTTGGTACTGGCACAAGAACAGAGCCACAGACCAATGGAACAGTCTAGAGAATCCAGACATTAACCCAGACATATATGGTCAATTAATATTTGATAAAGGAGCCATGGACATACAATGGCGAAATGACAGTCTCTTCAACAGGTGGTGCTGGCAAAACTGGACAGCTACATGTAGGAGAATGAAACTGGATGATAGTCTAACCCCATATACAAAGTAAACTCAAAATGGATTAAAGACCTGAATGTAAGTCATGAAACCATTAAACTCTTGGAAGGAAACATAGGCAAAAACCTCTTAGACATAAACATGAGTGACCTCTTCTTGAACATATCTCCCCGGGCAAGGAAAACAACAGCAAAAATGAACAAGTGGGACTATATTAAGCTGAAAAGCTTCTGTACAGCAAAGACACCATCAATAGAACAAAAAGGAACCCTACAGTATGGGAGAATATATTTGAAAATGACACATCCGATAAAGGTTTGACGTCCAGAATATATAAAGAGCTCACACGCCTCAACAAACAAAAAACAAATAACCCAATTAAAAAATGGGCAGAGGAACTGAACAGACAGTTCTCCAAAAAAGAAATACAGATGGCCAACAGACGCATGAAAAATGCTCCACATCACTAATTATCAGAGAAATGCAAATTAAAACTACAATGAGGTATCACCTCACACCAGTAAGGATGGCTGCCATCCAAAAGACAGAGAACAACAAGTGCTGGCAAGGCTGTGGAGAAAGGGGAACCCTCCTACACTGCTGATGGGAATGTAAGTTAGTTCAACCATTGTGGAAAGCAGTATGGTGTACATCAAAATGCTCAAAACTGACCTACCATTTGACCCAGTAATTGCATTCCTAGGAATTTACCCTAAGAATGCAGCAATCAAGTATGAGAAAGATCAGTGCACCCCTATGTTTATTGCAGCACTATTTACAATAGCCAAGAATTGGAAGCAACCTAAATGTCGATCGATAGATGAGTGGATAAAGAAGAGGTGGTACATATACACAATGGAATACTACTCAGTCATAAGAAAAGGGCAAATTCAACCATTTGCAGCAACATGGATTGAGCTGGAAGGTATTATGCTCAGTGAAACAAGCCAAGCGGAGAAAGAGAAATACCAAATGATTTCACTTATCTGTGGAATATAAGAACAAAGGAAAAACTGAAGGAACAAAACAGCAGCAGAATCACAGAACTCAAGAATGGACTAACAGGTACCAAAGGGAAAGGGACTGGGGAGGATGGGTGGGTAGGGAGGGATAAGGGGGGGATGAGAAGTAGGGGGGTATTAAGATTAGCATGCATGGGGGGGTAGGAGAAAAGGGAGGGCTGTACAACACAGAGAAGGCAAGTAGTGATTCTACAACATTTTGCTATGCTGACAGTGACTGTAAAGGGGTTTATAGGGGGGACCTGGTATAGGGGAGAGCCTAGTAAACATAGTATTCGTTATGTAAGTGTAGATTAGTGATACCAAAAAAAAAAAAAAAAAAAAGGGTAGTTCCTGTGTGGTAACCTCCAATGAGTTCTACACAAGAGTATAAAGGGCATACCAAAGTGTAGGTAAAGGGTATGTTTGTGTTTATACAGAGGATCAAAGCCTAATTGGGCTACCCCAAAAATGAACTAAGATACGATATGAAAGAGAACTTCCAACATCAGCACTCTCTGGAAGACTCATGACAGAAGATGATCATCAACAAACCCCAACAAAGATCCACGCACTGCTACAGCTGTAGATGCACTCATCCCACCAGCTCCTGGACTTGCCATGGGAATGAGGAAGGAGATATCTAAGCTGGCCTGTGCATACAGTAAAACAACAAATTTGACTGGATCTATACTGTTGGAACTCAATAAAGAATTAGGAGAAGTGCAAATTGTAGCGCTCCAAAATCTTACAACTACAGACTATTTACTGTTAAAAGAACATAAGAGATGTGAACAGTCCCCATGAATGGGTTGTTTTAATTTGTCTGATTTCTTTCAGACTGTTCATGTTCAGTTGGACAATATCCACCATATCATAGATAAGTTTTCACAAATGCCTAAGGTGCCTAACTGGTTTCCTCGGTTTCACTGGAGATGGCTGGTAATTACAGGTATGCTTTGGTTATGTAACTGTACTCCTATTATGTTAATGTGTGTACACAACTTAAGTAGTTGCTTAAAACCTATACATGCTGAAGTTACTCTACAAGAAGATATGTCAAAGAAATAATCAATCTTCCCATGTTTTCTTCTGCCTGCTACTTCTATAGCTTTTCTTCTTCCTTTCTAATTACAACCCTTAAATAGAATTCGTGCCTCATATCAAATTTACCGAGTATCATAATTCTTCCAAGTCGTAAAGATACCTCAAGACAAATAATGGGCATAGAAGCTACAGGGCATAAATATGCAAAGAAATAAAAAGCTAACCTTTTCAAACAATAAGGCTTCTCTCTCACTTACCAACTTTACATTTCCCTGTATGGCCCCGGAAGATGACTGGTTAGTCAGAGATGGGTAAGATTCCTCAAGGGAGGAACAACCTAAGACAGGCACAGTCGCAGGTGGGTCATCAGGTGAGAAATTGGGGATCAACAGAGGTGAGGCTTAGAACCTCACCCCCCCGTTCTGAGAGAAATCTTCTGCATACGTGGATGTTTTATTGCCCTTGTCTAGCTTGGATTAACACATAGTCTACAGGCACACTCCTGATCATCTACATTTGGTCTCTTACAACACTAAACTATGTTTTCTACCTTTATCTTGTATCTACTTACCACTTTAGCATTTTGTTAAAAATAATAATAATAAAGAGAGAAATGCGGTATCCACATATAAATCAAGTATAAAAATCAAATGAGTATTCATATTTGAACTGACTGCTTATAGTTCATAACGCATGAGCAAAACCGAAGGTTTCTGTGATGGCTGCCCTTGTACTGTTCACTATGTAACTTATTCACTATGTAAGAATTTGTTCTCCATGTAAGAACTTGTTTGTTATGCCTCAGAAAATTGGAGACTGATGAAAATTAGGCTTGGGGTGGATTAATGATTGTGCATTGAGCATTGACTCCCCTATACAGAATTTTATTGTTGTTAACAACCTTTTGATCAATAAATATGAGAGATGCCCTCACAAAAAAAAAAAGTACACACTTCCAATGGTAAAATAATAAGTAACCGGGATGTAATGAATATAGTCAAGATATTGTAACAGCTTGGTATGGTGATAGCTGGTACCTAGAATTGTCATGTATATAAATGTTGAATCACTATGTTGTACACCTGAAACTAATGTAATGTAATACTGTGTGTCAACTACCCTTCAATAAAAAATAATTATCTACAAAAAAAATAGAAATATAAAAATAAAAAATAAAAAAATGAAAAAATAAAAAACAAAAACAAAAAAACAAAAAAAAAAGAAATATGGGAATCATATGACTGAATAATCGATTACAGGGGATTTTTTTTCTGAGTATATCCTAAATCTTATTTCTTTTTCTATTTCCACTTTATCTATTTTTTCCTATTCTATCCATTATTTTAAAAACAAACCAACTTTGTAGTCTGGAAAATCCAAGTATTTATTTTGAGCCTCATTCTCAAGGCTGGGTTAACCTGATTGCCAGATATTTGAGTTGAGAGATTCTTCTCTAGAATCCCAAAAGCTACCTTGGCACAGCCTTCCAGACCTCACTCCATGATTTGGATGATTTCCTTGGCTTGAGTCCTTACTGCCAATATTTCCCGTTCGGCCACTGTAGGTAAGAGCATGGGATTTTAGTTTGGATATTGATGAATAGAAGTTGTCAGGAAGAATTTGAACAGTTCAGCACTCCTGAAAGGTAGTATTTCCCCCTCTTGCTAGTCCTCATTATCAGTACTTCCCACATCCACACATCGGCATCTACGGCCCACTTCTGCCGTCAGCTGTCGCTGCTTTACATGCAGTTTATAAGTTGCAGGAATGTCATCTTCCGTTCCCCTAATACTCCTGCCATAATTTCTTCAACCGAGAACACCTGAGAGCTGATTACTTAAGAAAAGTGTGTAACTCTGCATTTATTTATTTTTACCCTTTCATCTTCTCTCCTAATTTAATTTTTCTTCTTGATTTTTGTCAAGGTTGTGCCTTTAAATTATTAAGCTTCTGCTGCAAGGAGCTCTTTCAGATCAAAATCAAAGGCACATATGAAAAAGCCCAACGCTGAACTGCCTCTACAGTAGAGAACACGACTGTTATAATATTAACATTACATATATGGAAATAAATAATTACTTTTGAAAAAATGAAAAGTGGGAAATCCCTTATCAATGAAAACCTGACCTTGCATATTAAGTTCCTAGTAGGTGTATGAAGATTATTAACAGAGCAATGTGTTTTCAGCATCTCTTAAAAAATAAGCAGAACTCTTTTAAGCTGAAGTAGTCCCCTGAAAAATAAGGCCCACTCGCTTTGTCATCATTCTCTGAAAGCCACCATGAATATTTAAGTTTACTTTGGAGAAAAGATGAATGCTGCATTATTTTGAGAAATACAGTTTCTCAAGTGAATGTTCTCGGGAACTCGGAAAGTTCAGGCTCACCCTAGTAGGTCTGTAACATGGCTGCCTGTCCTCGTGGGAGCAGCAACCTCAGGAGAGAGGGGGTGAGCGTCCTATTACATTTGAAAACTCCAATATCATGAAAATTAAAAAAGACCAAAAGTAGAGCTATTTTGCATTCAAAAAATTGATATAAAGACATACTCAAGAATGCATGTAGTATATTTTGTTTTCTAATATGAAATTAGCAGAGAAGCAGAGGGTTCATATGCTGGATATGTCAATGTTCCCTGTTTTCTCATGATTCACAAACTGTAACCAGACCAAGCAGGCTCCCAAAATGGAGAATTTATATCCCATGGAGACTGAAAAGCAACAGCAAGTGTAATTCAGGAAACCGCTAATATTTATGGCAAGTTTTATCAAATGTAAGGGATAATGCTACGAAGCTCCTCATTGTCTGCTTTTCTTTATCAAATTAATGCCAGTCAAATTTTGGGAGAAATGATTCTTAAACTACAGTGGCCCTTTGTCTTGCTGTTTTCTTTTAGATTGAATTTCCCTTTTTATTTAAGGATAAATAAGATGGTTTAAATTATTACAGCTCAGGGAAAGACTAATAAGATATGTTTGTTCAGTTAGACTCTGAAAATTACTTTGAAATATTCAGGAAATAGAGCAATAAAATCAGGTTTAAAGCCAATCAAAGTAAAATAAATACTACCTAATACAGAAGATGGCAAAAAAAGAGAGAAACATTTATTTAACTCTTTGTCATGATTACTTGAAAGCCACCACTAATGTTGAAGTTTCCTCTGGATAAAAGACGAATGCTGCATTATCTTGGAAAATGCGTTTTCCAGAAGACCTTCTTGGAACATATTTATATAGATGTTTATTCGCTTATGTATAAATACACACAAACACATATATACGTACGTTGTGTGTGTGTGTGTGTGTGTGTATGCATACATACGGAATAGGGAAAGCCCATTAGTGCCCACAAAGAATATAGAAATGTCCTGAAAGGTTCTGACAGGCATACATACCTGAAAATATTTACTGATAAAAGGAATTTTATCAAAATCTAAGATTTTTCAGCCTATAAATATAACAGCAGAAACCTAGCAGATAACAAAATGAGTGCCCTTAATCTTTATAATTTGGTATTTAAAAAACTTGATTGGGGGAAGAATTTCAATTGCTTGACTCAAAGAGCATTTGTACTGTTTATCTCTTTTCTTTTCTCCTCAAACTTCTAAGAAGAAAAATGTACAAACTCAGACATCCTTTACTTATACCATTGATCTTCCCTAACATTAATTTTGTGCATGTAACTGAATCCAAACTACTTTTCTTACCAGTTTCAATGTCTTTCTTTGTCTTAAGTTCTCTGTCTTAGGTGATGACGGACGTCCATGGTTCTCTTCCAGCCTTATAAGAAACTTCTTTGTTTTTACCTTCTTCAGTATCAAATGTAAACTGACATTTGGTATTCTCCAAAAGTTCATCTTTAGAGCTATGCTTTTATAAGTTTTGTCTCCCAGAGAATTCAGTGATTATAGGGAAATTAATACAATTATTATTATTTTTTACTCCCAATCCTCTTTTTCTGTACTGTTGGTGTTTCATCTGCCAAAATTACCATTATTTGTGAGACACCACTTTATTTGGAACACTTAGGATCATCAAATTAGAAAATCTATGTAAAATCATGAGAGACTTTGGGGGAGTGCGTACTAACAAGAATAATGGGCCATTCACAATAGTGACAACACACTTTTTAAAATTAAGGTATTATTGATACACACTCTTATGAAGGTTTCACATGAAAAAGCAATGTGGTTACTACATTCACCCATGTTATCGTGTCCCCACCCCCATGCCCCATTGCAGTAAGTGTCCACCAGTACATAGTAAGATGCCACAGAGTCACTATTTGCCTTCTCTGTGCTACACTGTCTTCCCCATGATCCTTTCCAACCACGTGTACTAATCATAATACCTGTCATTCCCCTTCTCCCTTGCCCCCCACCCTCCCTCACCCCTCCCCTTTGGTAACCCTTCCCTCTGATGAACCAAAACTGAAGGGACAACAGACTTTTTGGAAAGAACTATAAAACTAAATGTCAACCTAGGACTATATCAAAATAAATTCTAGATGGATCAAAGATTTGAATGTAAAAATGAACCCGGGACCTCTCAAAGCAAATTGGATAAATTTATTTGTGATGTGAGAGTGGTGGAAAACAAGTATCAGAACAATTTTAAGCTATATGATAAATAAAGCATACCAATTGCCTTACAAGGAGTTTACAAGGAGTTATGAAAATCGATACACAAATCCAATAAGAAAATAGAAAGGACCAAAGTGTATGTACAGGCAAGAGACAGAAACACAAATGGTAGATGAATACATATGAATGCTCAATTAAAGAAACAGCATACCAATTTTTATCAATCATAAGCAATACCTGGTTCTGGCAAAGGTGTATGGTACGGGAGGAGTATTTTTGTAGGTCTGTGGTACTGTAAACTACTACAAACATTTTGAGGGGTAATTTAGGTCTATCTATAAAAATTTTAAATGTGCATCATTTTGACACAACAGTTTAACCAGTAAGTGTCTAACTATAAATATACATATAAAGATACATCTATAAATGTCATGGTATGAAAACAATAAATTTTCATCAGGAGCATCAAATTAAATTTATTACCTCTGTATAGTAATTTTTAATCTAAATGCAGTATTATATTTCCTAATATAGAAAATCTCTAAAATATATTATTAGATTAAATAACCAAGATGTAGTATCACACATTTAGTCTGAGTCACATAAAATTGCTGGTCAACAATCAGCAATTTTGTATCACTTAAATTAATATATTCCTATGTTTAAATGTAAGATAACACAAATAATCCTTAATGTGGCTATGGTTGGAAAAGCAAATAAATGGGTGCAGGTTTGGAATAGGTGGGCTTTTATTTATTATTTGTTAATTTCCAATTATATGGATTTTACTTCCATTTTAGCAAATCAATATGGATTTCCTGGTTGATGGGCTTAGGGATAATTTTGTTGTTTCTCTTTATGACTCTGTGTAACATATGTTTATAGTATTGAATATTATTTTTAAAATAATTTTTGCTATTAGAAAACTGCTAGAGTCAATGGAATTAAAAACAAGATACTCTGTAGAATTTTCACTTTAAATACTGACTTTTCTACAAAAAGATTCATTGCAAACTTTACCAGTGCATTTAAATGTCATTTTATTTTCATTAAACATATTTGAAAGAAGTGCATGTGTAAATGGAATTCCTTTTAAAATAAATATTTTCTAGCTTGTTAATTTTAAGGGCTTTAGTTATCTGGTGTTTGGGAAATAAAATAGCATTATCAAAAAGTAAATGTTAAAATACTTATTAAAAATCACACATTAATTTCCATTGATACATAAATATAGAGGAATTTTCCTATCCATGATGCTTTTAAAGGGGATACAGTAAACATTAATCCCTAATCAGGGGAGAATGCATTATTCATATAAGGGAATTATGACTCCACTTCGTGGACTTTTCTTATCTGACTGATTGTTTAGCTGGAGACTCAAATATCATACTTGAAAGTTAACTACCACTATCCCTATTTAACACATGATTATGATTTAAATGTATACAATATATCATTGCTATTATCAGGATCAATACAAATCAGTAATTTTGTATGTTTTGACTAAAGATGAGTTCGGGTATGGTGACTGCCTGCCCAAGGCAATTGAATGTTTTTATAAATATATTTTAATTGGTAGTTAGCCTGTCTTTTATCCAGAGCTTTACTTCACAAGTCATCTAGGAGAGAGCTTACTTATCTTTGAAACCTTCCATTCCTGTCAGAAAGAAGTTCTGTCTCAGATGGATCCCATCTGTTATGAACTTAACTCTGTCTTCCAATATTCACATGTAGGAACCCTAACCCTGAATGTAACTATACAGACATAAAAAATACTTTCTTGCTAAAAAATGCTAATCATCCTCTGAGCCTTCAGCAAGTCATAGTCACTGATCACAGATCACCACAACAAATACAATAAAAATGAAAAAGGTTGAAATCGTATGAGAATGACCAAAATCTGACACGGAGACACAAAGTAAGCAAATGCTGTTGGAGAAACGGTGCCGACAGACTTGTATGGCACAGGGTTGCCACAAAACTTCATTTTGTAGAAACTGCAGAATCTCCAAAGCACAATAAAATGAGGTCTGCCTGTTTGGAGACAGGGCCTTTAACGAGGTTGTTAGGGTTAAGTAAGGTCAAAAGAATGGGGCCCTAACTCAATAGGGCTGGTGTATTTGCAAGAAAAGGGAGAGGCACCAGAGATCTCTGTACCCCCAGATGCACAGAGGACAGGCCATATGAGGACAGAGAGAGAAGGCAGCTGAAGCCAGGAAGAGTCATGTCACCAGAAGACAGCCCCACTGGCACCGTCAGTTTGGAATTCAAGATCCTCGGGATTGTCTGTTATTTAAGCTAACTACTAGTAGGTGATAATTTTGTTCTGGCCGCCTTAACAGACTAAGACAATGCCCACAGATCTTTGTTTTATAGTTAATTAGTCATGGATATTGTTACTTAAAATATAAGCACAATTTTAACAAACTTATCTTTAATCTTAGGATTTTTTCAATGAAAGTTTTTAGTGAAGAAGTTGAGGCTACTTTATTTTTCAAAAACTAGTAAATCATTACTTCAGAACTGAAAGGTCCAAAGCCCTGTAATCAGTTGTTCTTAAGACGCAAAATAAGCACAGGTCAGGCCTAAAACAGAACGTGAATTATGGTCCATTCCAGGTCATTATAGTCCCAGATAATGTGGCAAGGACCCCAGATGATCTGAGAGTTCCAGGCTGCTCTGTGTTGATAATATAATAGGTGACATTTGTTCCCTAAAATTCCCACAGTTGCACTGAATCTGCATGAAGACCCAGAACAATCTTGCTCACGATGTGTTCTTACAAGTCCAGTACTTGGTCAGCTATTCACCCTTAAAGAAACAGCTCATCCTCTTCTTTATACCCAAGGTACTACCACTTCCTCTCTATGTCTGATAGTATCTGAGATTTTGGCAAGCTTATTTTCCATAGTTTTATTATAATTGGTTGTTTTGGAGAAAGAGGAGTCCAAAATACAGAAGGTATGTAGCAATTGTGTGTATGTGACACACATTATTAAATATTCTTATGGTCCTTAATAAATATAAAAATTCCCAGAAAAGTTTCTTAAATCATAATAATTTGGACACCAGTTTTACCTAAAATAACTGAGTGGCTAACCCACACTTTAGCTGCTCATGGCAAATAGATCATACACATGTGGAACATTCATAGGGCCATGTATTGCCAAACAAAATATTAGCAAGCTGAGAGATTATTTCAATTTCTTGAAGAAACCTAATTTTGAAATGTGTCTAATATGTTCTCTAAGGCATGGATTATTCAGTGTCCCCAAAATACTAATAAAGGTGGCTATAAGTGGAAATGTATATGATAAGTGAGACACTTTTAAATTCCATGCATTCTGGCTTTTGTCTCTACTGTACTGCTTTATAAAGTTTTGGTTATTGTTTTCAAAGATCTTTTGTTAATCTTCATTTCATTTCATAT
Source organism: Manis pentadactyla (assembly GCF_030020395.1). Taxonomy (NCBI): domain Eukaryota; kingdom Metazoa; phylum Chordata; class Mammalia; order Pholidota; family Manidae; genus Manis; species Manis pentadactyla. The sequence continues at coordinate 15,405,298 of NC_080034.1, read as the reverse complement.
ATAGTATTTTTTTTCTTATGTCTTGAAACTCTTATTTTTTGTCGTGCATGACAATGTGTCCTCCTGAGGCTTCTTGGACCTCTCTGTCAGTCGTTACTCTTGCTTCTAGTTTTTCTTCGTTACCACCTAACTTTGTCCTAGGCATATCTCTGCTTGGCTTGTCTTTGCCCCTTTTGTATTAATTTTTCCTGTCTGTCATGCACACTGATAGCTTTTCCTTCCACATCTGTCTGTTTTCTGGCTCCTAAATTCCCTCAGGTTTCAGGTCTTGTACTTCTCTTCCCATACGTATTTTTCAGTGCTTCAAACTCAGTGAGTACAAATAAGTGCATTTCCATCCCTCCCAAACCTGTTAATACTCTTTCTTCTCTGTCTTAAAAGCACCACCAAGTGAGAAAATATCAGACACAATAGCAAATATGCCAAGTGAGTTCTCCTTTCCTGTTTCCCAAGTAAAATTGTCCACAGTCCCTGTTGAATTTACTCCTCTAATTTTCAGATATATTCCTATATCTCCATATCACTTTTTTAAAGACTTGTTAAGGCTCACTTGAAATATTGTTACAGCTCCTTAACTAATATCCTCATTTCCATTTTCTTCTCATCATCCAACTCCCATATATAACACTATTGATTAAAAATATGATGTTTTTAGGAAAACTGAAAGCTTTTCTCTAAGATTGGGAAGAAGACAAGGATACCCACTCTCACCACTTTTATTCAGGATAGTACTGGAGTCCTAGCCACAGCAGTCAGACAACACAGAGATAAAAGCCATCTAAATTCGTAAGGAAGAAGTTAAACTCTCACTGTTTACAGATGACATGATATTATACATAGAAAACCCTAAAGACTCCACCAAAAACCTGTAAGAACTAATAACTGAATTCAACAAGTTTGCAGGTACAAAATTAATACACAGAAATTTGTTACATCCTATATACTAACAATTAATTAGCAGAAAGAGAAATCAGGAAAACAACTCCATTTACAATTGCATCAAAAAGAATAAGATACCTAGGAATAAACTTAACCAAGGAGGTAAAAGACCTATACTTTGAAAACTACAAGACACTCATGAAAGAAATTAAAGAAGACAACAATAAATGGAAATTCATTCCATACTCACATATGAAGAATTAATATTGTTAAAATGGCCATCTTTCCTGAAGCAATCTACAGATACAACGCAATTCCCATCAAAATACCAACAGCATTCTTCAACAAATTAAAATAAATAGTTCTAAAACTCATATGGAACCACAAAAGACCATGAATAGTCAAAGAAATCCTGAGAAAGAAGAGCAAAGTGAGGGAGATTAGGCTCTCTGACTTCAAACTCTATAACAAAGCCACAGTAATGAAAACAATTTGGTGCTGGCACAAGAACAGACCCATAGATCAATGGAACAGAATAGAGAGCCCAAATATAAACCCACATATATATGGCCAATTAATATATGATAAAGGAGCCAGGAATATACAATGGGAAAATGACAGCCTCTTCAACAACTGGTGTTGGCAAAACTGGATAGCTACATTCAAGAGAATGAAACTGGATTACTGTCCAACTCCATACAAAAAAGTACATTTAAAATGGATCAAAGACCTGAATGTAAGTCATGAAACCATAAAACTCTTAGAAGGAAACATAGGCAAAAATCTCTTGAATATAAACATGAGTAACTTTTTCCTGAACACATCTCCTTGGGCAAGGGAAACAAAATTAAAAATGAAGAAGTGGGACTACATCAAACTAAAAAGCTTCTGTACAGCAAAGGACACCATCAGCAGACCAAAAGGCATCCTACAGTATGGGAGAATATATTTGCCAATGACTTGTTCAATAAGGGGTTAATAGCCAAAATATATAAAGAACTCATGTGTCTCACCACCCAAAAAACAAATAACCCAATTAACAAAAGCACAGAGGATCTATACAGACACACTTCCAAAGAAGAAATACTGATGGCCAACAGGCACATGAAAAAGTGCTCCACATTGCTAATTATCAGGGAGATGAAAATCAAAACCATTACGAGATATCACCTGCCACCAGTTAGGATGGCCACTTTCCAAAGGACAAGAAACAACAAATGCTGGTGAGGATGTGAAGAAAGGGAACCCTCCTACACTGTTGTAGGAATGTAAATTGGTTTAACTGCTGTGAAAAGCAATATGGGGTCCCTCAAAAATCTAAAAGTAGAAATACCATTTGACCCAGTCATTTCACTCCTAGGAACTTATCTGAAGAAAACAAGATCCCTAATTCGAAAAGACATATGCACCCCTATGTTTATCACAGCACTATTTACAATAACCAAGAAATGGGAGCAACCAAAGAGTCCATCAGTAGATGAATGGATAAAGAAGATGTGGTACATATACACAATGGAATACTATTCAGCCATAAGAAGAAAACAAATCCTACCATTTGCAACAACATGGATGGAGCTAGAGGGTATTATGCTCAGTGAAATAAGTCAGGAGTAAGACAATACCAAATGATTTCATTCATTTTTGGAGTATAAAAACCAAGCAGAACAAACAAAAGAGCAGTAGACTCATAGACACTGAGAAGGGACTAGTCGTTACCAAAGAGGAAGGTGTTGGGCAGTACAGCATACAGCATGCAATTAAGGACTCTATAAAATCTTACTACATTGATAGTGACTGCAATGGAGAGGTGAGGTCTTGATAATATGGGTGAATGTTGAAACCACTGTATTGTCTATGTGAATGTGAAACCATCATAAGATTGTATATCAATGATACTTCAATAAAATTAAAATATATGATGCTATATTCTCTTGGAATACATAAACTGGCAAATTATCTTTGTATTTCTTGAACATTTGAAATCCTCTCTTGAGGAGAAAATACACATTCTGAAATGTTAGGAAATTTAAACCAAATCAATATTCCTGAACAGACAGCAACATAATAAACTAATATAAGGACTGAAAAATATGTCTAACTTTTAAGCAATATGAACACAGTGCCACACATCTATTCAGAGTAGGAGTTCGATGGTTTCTATTTCAAATCTCCATTTATACTTGAGTAAACTTAACCTTAAAGAAGTTTATGAATTTCCCACAGTTCTAGTTCTTTTAAAGTGTGAAAGTAGAATGTTGGCTGCTAGGGGGGTGGTAGTAATTGGAAGTTGTTGTTTAATGGGTATAGAGTTTTCAGTTTTCTAAAATGGTCATTTTAAAGTTAACCAGATAGTATGTACTTAAAGATATAAATAACCTTCTATAATCCAACTGTAATTTATATAACCAACTATAATTATAAAAAATTCTTATAGCTTCTCAAAATAATAACCATAGGAACTCTCATCTTATCCAGTATATTTTTTCCCGAGCAGCACTGAAGTGTAATTCTGTGGCAACATTAAGATATGTGTGCATGTACTCTGTGGGGGAAAAAAAAAAGACTGTTGCATGCAAAGGCAGAAAATTGGAGATACTCTAATTATCTTCCTGTTCCTCTCCAGGAACACTGTATCTAATGGCTCATCACTTCTGAGAGACCCAGGGGTAAAAGCAGTAGACAGTTTAAAAGAGCTGTGGTATATTCTCCAGGCACCGAAAGGATTTAGTACATGTAAATTTCCATTAGTGCTAATGGCAGTTATTATAGGTGATTCATACTTTAAAGATAATAAACTAAAAGTTGGTTTCTATTTTGTCCACTTTGAAGGAATCTCTCCTTTTGTTTTGCAAAATTCATAGGAAAAGATGAGGAATAAACGTTGAGAGTTCAAATCTTTCAAAAATAACTATATGTGAAAGGGTGCTCTTTATGGTGGATCAATCTCAAATGTTAATTGTTGAATTCTCCACAATATGCCCCTGACACACATTTCTTAATTCTCCCAGGGTGTAGTTAGGAGACCAATTTTAATATTAGGTTGATATGCCACAATTATTTGTCATATAATACATGACAAAAGCACATAAAAAAGGAGGCTTTATTGTTGTTACCTAGATTTCAAGCATAATTAAAAGCAGAGCACCATCGAGCAGTCATATTATTATTTATTGGGAACATTCGAGGCACTGAACTAGTTTGGGATAAAAGCTTTCATCTCTTCTTTGAGAAGCACGCGGTGTGGTGGAGAAACAATGTAAGCTGATGTATGAACGCAGATTTCTCCCATTGTTCCTCGAGTATAGGATGGGAGCATCCACCTTAATGCTGATATTCTGTGGTTTTATGATGACTTAACCCTGAAAAATGAGGTTGAAATGCTAGAAAATCTACTATATGTAGATTTATGTTGAAGGCCAATTTAAACATTTATCCTTTGGATTATGCTCGCCAATTTTGAAGGCTCAGTTGCACTCTATTTCATTTTTTAAAAAATATTCTCATGTACGCTAGGCTGCATTCTTCTATTATTTCACTTTGCTAGTTCACAGAATGGAACTCATTCCCATTTACATTGTTTCAGTGAATATTTCAATCTCAGGAATAAACAAATCTCTTAGGATTTTCACTCAGCTAATGACATAATGCCAACCTTACAGCGTTGTGGAGGAGCTTACACATGACCTTTGCCTGTTTGCAAATGAGCAGAGGAGCTTTTCAGAAAGCCAGTTATTCTCACAGACAGCCACTTCCAACATTTCATAGCAAAATCTTAAGTAATGGTTCAAAATGCATGCTGATCTTGATGTCATATGCAAAGATGAGTAAAATCAATCTTGGCGCACAGGTGTGGGGCGCAGTTTCAGATCAGGAGCTGGGCTCACAAGCAGACGTGGCTCTTCGCAAATTTTCTGCTCTGAGCTCAGCCTTTGTGATTTAACAGCGTGATGTTAAAAGATGTTCATAAAAAGCCAAAGAAAGAACTTCTCAAATAAACAAAAAGCAAAGTGTGTTTGACCAAAAGAGTTATCCCTGGCTTTCAGCTGTGAAGATTAAAATGCCTGGTAAGGACTGAACTCTACTCTTGGTTTTGGCTTGGATATGCAAGATGCACTTACATGTTTCATCAGTAGTTCCGTTTGTATCTTGATGGTGACTGAGATGAAGTTCTAGAAATCAGACATGATACGATGCAATTCAACAAATATTTCTGAGCAGTTTGTATTTTAAAGATATTGGGCTGGGCATATAGAAATGAATGACAGAGCCTGCCCTTAAAGAGTTCATGGTTTAAAATGAAGCAGAAGATAGACATTTTTTACACTCATAGATGCTGTGTGTATGTACGTGTGCATAGGTGTATGTGTGTATGTATGATCTTGATGTATGTATTAATTTGTAAAACAAAGAGCAGAGGAGTAAATGTGATGACACTGATAAAACTGCTTTTTTATAGAATGCACTTGACAACTGTACCCTTCTTGAAAAATTGTATTTTCTTATTTTCAGCAGCAGCACATCTCACTGGATATTCCTTTCAAACTCTTTTCCAGTTATGTTACCCCTACACACCATCTAAATGTGGGAGAAACTCAGGGTTAAATCCTAGGGCCTCTTTCTTCATTTCCCATCCTTGGTGTTAAGTGCCCTCCCTACTCTGAAGACCCTTAAATTTTTATCTCCATATTAGTCCTCTCCTGTTAGATCCAGGCTAGTCTATCCTGCTCAACTTGACATCTTCACATGGTTATTATATTAGCATCCCAAGTAGATAAAAAAGATCAATTTGGACATATGCCTTCCGCTTGCCAGCAAACATGGTTGCACCACAAATCTCCCTGCTAGTGGATAGTGCTAGCACTCACCCTGTCTTCAAGCCCCAAGCTGTGGGAGTCACCACTGACCTCTCCTTTCTTCCTGTCCTTCAAATCCAGCCCAGCATCAAAACTTGTCATCTTTCCAACCAGAGTATCCTATCCACTCCCCTCTATTTACCTTGCCACTATCACAGTTCAAGCCAAATGATCAATGTACCCAAGCTTTGGGTGTTTTTTTTAAAGAAACAAATTTGTGTAGAACCAATTGTGGGAGAGCCAGTTCATAAAAATTCAATGATCAAAAGTGAAAATTTACTCAAACACATTTATAATAAATATTTGTGCCATTTCTAGCATACTGTTGTACCTGGATGGTTTCAAGAAAGTTTGAAGGTTTTTAATTGTCTGTAAGATGAATTAATTTATAACAGTTTTCATACCATTACGCCTTACTTGAGTTATTTTGCAGTGAATTTGTTGAATTTTATTTAAATGTCTATTTTAAGAATGATTTACATGTCAGTCCTTAAGAAATTCTCAAATATTAATTTGAGCTTACTAATGAATTTGTGACTGTAAACTTATTGGAAGATAGAAACACTCTTAGATTTTAAAGTCCCAGTATTCAATATATACTCAAGACTTGTCATTGAAAATACCAGAAAAATTCTCTTTTCCAAAACAGGGAATAAGTAAAACAACTGGGAATACACTAGATTTTGGCTTGCCAGAGTGAAATGGCTCATATAAATAAAAAATAAACTAAATATAAAAATAACAAAACTTAAATTGCTTGACTAAAATATCTCAGACTTCTTCAAAGTTTATTAAAACCATTCATTTCAATCAAAATATCTCTAAGCTTAATGAATAAATAATGTTTTCCAGTAAACTGGTAAATTTGGCAAATCAACCCTTCTGCCTATTGATCATTCAGCATATTTATAAATTATTTTTAAAGATTAAGTTATTTTGTAACTGATGCATGTACTTTTTTGGACAGATTGAACTAAAATATTTAATTATGTCTTCATTATATTACTAGAAATCTTCCTAACTAGTCTCCCTTCTCCTTTTGCTCTTTTGCATTCTACCAATCCTCTCTGTTCACAGTAACCAGAACAGGTGCCTTGAAATGCTATGAGGATCATATCATTGCCCAGGGAGAGTCTAATGGCATTCCAAGCTGCACGATAAAATCTAGTCTCCTTGTCAGAAGGCTTCAGTCCCCTTGGTGGTTTGACTGACTCCTGCCTTTATGTCCAACTCTGTCTTGGGCAGCTCTTTCCCTGTTTACCACGCTTGGGTTGCCTGGATCTCTATTCCATGCCAGAAAAGACTAACTATTTTCTGGCTAGGGTCTTTTTATTATTCTCTCTCCCTAGAATATTCTTTTCCTGGTTCTTCACTTTAGCTGGTCCTTTTTTATTTAAAATATTACTGTATTATTTTAATCATTGTCAACCCATTTATCTATGAAAAAAACCGCCTCTTTTGTTCTCTATCAGTCCTCTACTTTTTTCTTTTCTTTTCTCATTCTGCTTCCTTCTAGATGTCCTTTATTTATGTAACAGGTGATGCATTTATTGTGTAACTCCTTGTAATATAAATTTTATGAGGAAAGGAAATTAGTCTACCTAGTTCAATATTGCATCATCCCTAGGCTCAGCACATAGTAGGTGTTTATTATTCTGTGAAATAAAAACAACAATATGCTACTTGGGGCAATTAAAACGGACTCTTCAGTAGAAAAATAATGAACCCTAGAACTTATCCTATTAAACCAATATGCTTGAAATCAAGATAAAAATTCCACAACAGATTATTATATAAATGATTTGTTAAGGAATGCAAATGTAATATATATTGCTAAAGACATCATGTAAAAATTAAATTGGCTTACTATACATCCTGACTGGGTCTTTAGACCAATGGATGAAGTGACTGCTCATAATAGCATGTTTTTATTTTAGTTTATGTTCAAAAAATATTTTCATTGCATTATGGATAAAGCAGAGAAATGGACACCAGATCATACTATAAGAGTGTGGGTTAATGGCTGTTTGAACAACTCTCTCAAAAAATGAGTATTTATTAATTTAATGTTGACCTGCAGAAATTGCTCTAGGGGGATGTCATAGGATTATATATTGGCTTTATTCTATTTAAACATTTTAAAATTCAAATACTTCTAAAGATATATTAAGCATTTGTCAATGTTCCAAAGCAGAAAGGATTGTTAAAATATATGATAAAATCAGATTAAAAGGATATGAAATCAGGCTACAATAGCGAATGAAAACAAGGCAGATAAAGCTTATTAAGTATAAATATGATATTTTGTATTTACACTGCAATTTAAAAACATAGACATCAGGTGAGAGATGACTGACAGGTCTTTGGGGGGTAGCAGGCAGGGTGCTTCAGTGGAATTCACTTTTAACCAAAAGTCACCCTCATGTGGTTATGAGGATGAAAGTGAAATTGAAAAGGAGTTTTATTAGTAGAAACATAATGTCCAGATAAAGAGAGAGATTAATTCCATTCCAATATTCATGAATCAAGCCACTTATGGTATAATTTGTATAATTCTGGGCTTCACATGTTCAATATGAAATCAAGAAATAATAGTTTATCTAGAAGGTAAAAATGCTTGGAAACTGTTATTTAAGCAAAAGTTAAATTAAATTGCAAATTAGAAGACTAAGCAGGCATGTAATATGAAAACAAAGTTTGGAGGATAGATAAACTTTAAGTTTTTCTCCAAAAGTTAAATTTTCTGATTTTATTATAGCTCAAAAGCACTTCTAAAATGCTAAACAAAGAAATAAGAATAATAGCTCCCTGGGAATGGGTGTCTTGCAATGAAAAAACTGTCATTTCTTGAGCACATATGTGCCATGCACCTTGGAACACAGTTTACATATATTAGCTCATATCTCTTACACAGAATATCTTGCAAAAAGAGATATTGTTCTTATCATATAATTAGCAAATTGCAGCACAAAGTAATATGATCAGCTTTCCCAGAGTTCCGAGTAAGAAAAAGTACTGGAAATGAGTCCAAATCTGTTGGACTCTCTAATCCATACTCTTTCCAATATGATATGTTGTTTTTTCAGCTTTTCACATTTATTTATATTTGTTGTAATGAGTATGGATTACTCTGATGAAGAGAAATGTGTTTAAGCTGAAACAATAAATATTCCAAAAGTATTGAGTTATGTTGATAGCCTAGAAGTGAAAGCAGAAGATGGCTTGCAAATGGACAAAGGCAATTTTTTGAAGGGAAAAGAAAGTATTTTTCTCTGAAAATAGTAATATTCATTCATCTCAATTTCTAGTTTCTGTACTGAGAGAATATTCTTCATATCTAGAGTAAAATAAATATGGTCTTGTGTTCTTGCATTAAACAGTTACAAGTTTAGAATATATGCCATCTTCAGAAATCTGAGATAAGCCTCCACAACTCTTAAATTAACAATTAACACTTGTGTTGTTATTTTATGGTTTAAAATTTTTGTCAAAATTTCTCTCAATGTGATTCTCACAAAATGTTTCTTCAATTTACAGATAACAGAGAATCAGAAAACTGAAATGACATATATGAGGCCACAGAGGAAGCAAACGGCACAATGTGTCTGTACTCCAGTACTTCTGACTCCAGATTTTGTGTGATATACCACATAGACTCAAAACAGCAACCACAGGGAAATGCATATAAAATAATACAGAATGCTGTACATTGTAAAAGCAGCCGTATGGGCAGGAATTCATTGACAGTAATAACATCAAGGCTGATTTTGAGTCTAGGAGATGGTTCTCTTACTGCCCTTACCCAAGTAAATATTATCAAAATCCTAGGAGAAGACAAAGTGAATGTCTGTATCATTTTCAAGGCTGTCTTTGTTTTATTTATCTTTTAACTTTACTAGTAATTATATTCTAGGAGGAGGAATAGAACTTCAGTTATGTTCTTACAAGAAAGAAATTCTGTGCTGTCTTTTTTTACAGATTGGTTTTGTTACAGCTAAATGGAGCTAATTTATCACCAAGGTCATGGTGAAAATGAGCCCTTTATAGAAACATAGTTTAAAACTATGAGTGAGTAAATATGGTTATACATAGCAAATATCCTAATAAATGTTATTCCTTATAACTAACATCCTCTAGAGGTTAAAATCTAGAGATTACAAATCAGTAATCTTTGAACATAGTAGTATCAATTTTTTCAACATTACAGGAGAACTCTTTGCCCTGATTAACAAATGGACCTAGATAGAAACTCACATTTGTGATGCCAAGATACAGAATGCATTTAAATTTAACTTAAATTTTAAGGTAATATGTAAATATTTGCTAACTTCTTTCTTAAGTGTTTTTTTTTTAACAGAATGAATTGTCTAGCTTATGGGTTGGCCTCTCAAATTACTTATGTCAAAATCTATCATTCTTTTAAAGCTTTTTATTAATCAAAAGTGAAGTTATACTCCCTAAACACGGCCAACTTAAATATAGGGACTGTACTTTTGTCTCTTCACATCTAAAACACTACTCATGCAAATTTAATTTGAAGACACTCTTAGAGAGTGGCTGAGCATGAATTGTAGATAGATTCATTGAGAGTAAGAGAGATGTCATCAAATCATTTTTAAAACGTTAATATTAATGTTTATGTGCTAAGTATATGAGTTCGTAACTTCACGTAATATTTAATTGTTCTATCTAGACAAATCACACCATTGCTGAGCCTAAATTTATTTTCCCTGTGTTCTTGCTGTTTTTTTCTATTTTTTACTATTGCTGAAAGTATCAAGTAAAAATTAACTTTGGGTAGGAAAAAAAATCCAAAAAAATCTAGGTTATCATCTTTCCTTTTGATTCTGTTCTTCTCTTTCAAAGGATCTTACTTTAATGAATGTTTAGTAATTATTTTTCAATAATGTTAATAATGATAATGAGTGTGAAATCCATTGAAGTGAGAAGATCACATCATAGCACCAGAGCATGAGACCTTTATTGGAGACAGAAAAATTAAAATTGATTATTGACTTTTACTATTTTGGCCAAATATCATTAAACAGCATGCCATCCAGGAAATAGAGAACAAAATAAAGAAAGCCAGCATGTTCCCAGAAACACTAGCTGACAAAATATGATGCCAACAGAGCTAAATGCTCCTACCCAAGCTAATAGCCCATAGAATGGTGGTAGCAGGCAATTTGTAATTTGACTGTGAGGCCAAAATTTTCCCAGATGCCATTCTTCCACCATGTCACAGCGAACAAAAGGGTCAACCCTTAGATGAAACGAACAGCTGTGTCACCACTGAAACTCATCTTAGGTAAACAGTACGTTGCAGATTCTTGAGGGCATGAAAACCTATTCAGGGTTCATGCCATTTGTACCCTCCATGAGCAGCAGGGAGGTACCAGTCTAGCGTCTGCCATGAACAAGACAAGCCCCCATAAATCCTAAGCCAACCAAATCTTTGAGACATTACATTCTGCTGCAGTCAGATCAACTCAGTGTAAAAATGGAGCACTGCTCTACGCAAAACCGAGAACAACCCAAATCATGGTACAAAGATGAATTTCTATGAGGGCATGCCTAAACGTAATTTCCAGCAACAGGGCATAGCCAATGGCTGCTGGGAAACCATAGCAACCAGCCAACCAGCTGGCATTTTAGTGACCTGAGATAGGGTGGTTCTTGTAAAGGGCGGAAGCCGAGGTGCAGGCTGAAGCCTGTAAACATAAAACAGGCATACTTCTCTCTTACGGAAAGGAATGCAGTATTCTTAGTTACCACAACCTAATAGATGTCAGCAACAATAAACAAGAGTCACACTAGAGTCTCTGAACCTCTAGAATCCATGTAGCAGGACGTCCTTATAATGAAGTAATTTTGCTAATTGAGTAATTATCCCTCTTGAATGCCAACTGAGAAAAATATATTCATATCAAAAACAATCACAAAACATAGTAGAACAAGGCCCTAATATATGCCATCTAAATTAATGGCAAAGAATTTTATTTGGGAGACTACATTTAGAAATTGTGGATGGACAAAAAAATGCTATGAGTGATAGTTTTTTCAGATGGAACGTGGATATTCAAAACATTTAAATATATCCTGTGTGTCAAAAATGGATTATTATTTTCTCAATATAAATCCTGAGAATACAAGGAGTGCATAAATATGTAGAAATGGAAACGCTAGGATTCATTTTTTATTTCTGCAAAGCAAAATGCTTTCTTCTTTTCCATGTCTGCTATAAGGCATTTAATCTACAGCATAATGTAAAAAGAACCACTGACCACTAATAAGATCTAAGGTATTCTCTATATTTCTTCCCATTATTACTGTCTTGAATATTTATAAAGCTGGACTACACATTTCCCTGCATGAATTAGCTGTAAATCTCAAGTCATATTTTAGCCCAGTAAATATATTTTTAAGGAGAGACCTTTAAAAAAGAAAAAAATGGGATTTTGAAGTCAAATTTTAAGTACAACTCCCTAGATAGTATTTTATTTGAGACACTTCACTGTGCTACTGGTAGGACAGAAAATCACACTGAAGATGAGCATTTTTATGAATTGAGATTTTGAAAGCAGTTAGGTCCACAGCTGTTTCCAATGGGATATAGTATAATCCTATTATAACACAATACATTGTGTGAAAGCCTAAGGATTGTGGTATAATCACATTAGTTAAAAAAAATCAGTACTGTAAAAATGATTCTTAGTAAATGGTACTAGTAAGTAATTCTAAATGCAGGTCTAAACTGGACAACATGGGAATATTTTAACTGTCTTTACTTCCATTGACTCTTATAAAAAACAGGAACAAAATGCAGTCAAGGAAATATTCTTTTAATGAAGCATTAAAAGATAACTTCAATACATAAATCATATAAAAAATTGTCAAGGACTCTGATTTTCAACTGAAATAGAGAATGACATGAAGACCTTACATGTACCTCTTTAGGTATGAGGGGGCAAAGAAGACTAAGTTGTCCTTAAAAGTATAAACTAGGTTCCTAAAAGATGTGTCCAGTGGTTTCCTAACATATAGAGGTGGGTGGTCATAAAAGAAATATGGGTGTTGCCTATTGTGGCACATTATAAATGCCAGGGAAATCAGAACTGAAAAGACTACAATACCCATGAGATTTTTCAGTCTGAGACACATTTTTCCAAAGGAGATTGCTGAAATGAATAGCAAGAAAGGAGGGAAAAAAACAGTTACCATAACATAAAGACCCCATGAATTAAGAGGCATTATTATGTATCATATTAACCAACTGAATGCAGCAACCTGGGGGGGAATGTTTTGAAGGATAGTGAACACAAGAGACTTAGCTCTCCAAACAGCAATCCTGAACTGTTCCCAGATGCCTTCCCTCCACACAATCCCCTGCTATTATTCAGCTACTGGCTGGCTTGAGTCACAGGTAATAAAAAGAAAGCAGCCACCATTGTATTTAGGTATGGATATGACCAAAAGTCAGGGATGGAGTGGGAAAACCAGTACAATTACAGGTAAAGAACATAGTAAAGATGAAGAGTAAGAGAGATAATTTACATAATGTAGTTCTCCCTAGTGTTTATGTAACAACACCACACATTTTCCATAAAGAATGGACCCTACAGCTGCAAAAACAATAAGTAAATTTAACAAGATAGAGGAAAGCAGCTTGAGATAAAAGGCAAAGGATTGTGGTTAAGGCAAGACTGGATGGTGGCTTACACTAATATATGAATGGTGGCTAGAGTGAGAAGGACTTAGATTAGAAATAGATGTTGGAGGAGAAGTGGGTAGAAATTTTAATGGACCCATAACACAGGGGAAAAGAGAGCTGATAGTTCATCGTATTCATCTTAACTGTCCTCCTGATGTTATGACGCTGTTTTGATTTATATATTTATCTCTTCACAAACTAGCCAATCTGACTCCCTGGAAGCTGGCTTCTTTTTCACTTTCAGGACTGTTGTTAATTAGTCATAATCAATCTTGTTAATATTTTCCCCTTTGCCAAGTACAGAATTCCAATTTTAAGCAAATCAGTACTTGACATTTTCTGAAGAATGGTATTAGTCCAGAGGTCAACACATGACAAAATTAGTCCAGTCGTACTTAAAAAAGACTTGTTTCCAGATGGAGGAAGAAATTTATCTTCCACAGGATGTGCATATCTTGCATGTGTTGATTAGGCAGTTGAATAAATGAGTCTGTTTTAATATCCAGGTTAAATATATTAAATTGAGAATCAATTGCTTATAGGTAACTGGTATGTTGAATAAGAACTCATAGTATTGATTTGCAAAAGGAACTTTGTTTTATTTCGTAGAACCCCTTTATTTGTATACTATGACTTTTCTAATCAATACTAGGCACTAGGAAAAACCTATAGTTATTTAAGACCCAACACAATCTCGAAGCACTTATGAAAATGTATAGTCTCAGTAATAATCAAAACTCTGATTTAGATTTAGTGATAAATGTTCTCCTTTCCCTCCATACTCCTTTGCTATCTGGCCACTTGATATGGTATAGAAGGGTGTCATCCTACCTCTGTTTCTCTCTCTAAGCCTGCTGATGATGGTTTCAAAGCAGGTGCAATCAGGACGGGGAAGTTGAATTAAGTGGGAAGGCAAGTTCTTACACAGATTGAAAAATTTCTGAGATGGATTTGTGTTCTCAGGGTCTCCTGTGTGTTTAAAGATGATTTTTTTTTCTTTCATACATACTTCCAAAGTATCCGTGGAATTCCCAACAGTGACATTTGACTGCACTTAACGGAATATGGGACATGAATTTCCCAGGATCCTTCTTTCTAACAATTTCACTCTGCTCCTTAGATTCCCATTCCTTCTCTGGCAACCTTCTTTGAGGATTTAAACTGATTTCAGGTTATCTTCCTGCATTACTCATCTTTGATCCATGGAAAATTTTTAGTTATTTTGTGTGGGCAATTTCCAGAAGTTAGGCCAGTTGCAATATAGTAGTAATTCTCCTTTACTTCTTTCTCAAGTAGCAAAGCAAATCATCTTATCTTCATGGTGAGTCCATGCACAGGAATCAAGCACTGTCACCCTTGGCCCCACTGACTTCACCAAACCCACTGAATTCCTGTACAGAACTAACGAAAGGTGCCACTTCACAGATTTAGGAAACCCAACAGTTATAAATCCGTGAAAATAAAAAGAAAGATGTAGATACATAATTTATGGTGAAACTGTTGATTATCTCTTTCATATAATTGTCCCTTTTTCTCAGTATCCTATGTTCATATAATTTCTTCAGATATAACTTCCAAATAAATTCCCTTTCACTGGAGTTTACGAAAGTAGACTGGCATAAGGGTGAAGAGTACTTGTCTGATGTCAGAGTGACTGAATTAAATCCTACATCTTCTATTTACCAATCATACAATCTTGGGCAAAACCTTTTCTTGTTTCTACCCCTCCCTGTTGTTTCTGGCCTCAGAAATGTTTTCCTTCTTTCTCTGCCAGCTCAGCATTGCATAGTAGATAGCTAGATGATAGATAGAAAGGATTGGAGATTGATAGTTAAATTCAGGCAGTGGGAAGACCTAAAGATACATAAGCAAATGCATACTATGATCAGAATCACACAGAAGAAACATACTTGTAAGCAATGTGTTGGCTGAATTAGAGGGTTGGACATTGTAGCTGGTGACCTCAATTAGAATATACTCTATGCTCAGGAATATTTAAAAATCAAGACAAAACATGTCAGGAACTTATTCTTGATTAGAAAGGAAGGGACTGGAAATGGGAATCATGAGTTATTTAAAAATACTGTAAAAATAATTGCATATAAGGAGTGAGGGACCAAATATTAAGACTGCAGACAAAAGAAGCTAAGAGAAAATGTGCTCAATTTGGGCACATTACATTAAGTCCCAAGATTACCCAGAATGGTGTATCCAACATGGCATTATTTATATAGATCTATAGCTAAGAATTGGATAAAATACACATAGAAATAATAGCTAACACTACTAAGGAAGAGAGTGTCAAGAGAGAAAAGTAGTAGACAAAGAGTACCCACATATGCCAAGAAGTCAGTATTGCTTAAGTTTCTGGGCCCATCACTTGCAAGGGCTCCTTCCAGGGCCATAGGAGGTCCCTAGGAGTATCTTCACAGGCTCACGTATTTTCTTAAAATTTGTAAAACTAACATTTTTTATTGTTTTCTTTGAAGATAGCGCCCCCCCCCCCCAATTCTCTTAAGTGCCAGGTGTCAGAAAACATTTATCTGCTTATCTTAGTTTGCATTCTCCTGAAAGCAGAACCACAGACAAAGACTAATGCAGGTCATTTATTTGGAAGAGGACCCCACGAAGCAAGAGAGAGAGAGGAGGAAAAGTTGGGAGAGGGAAGGGAAAAAAGCCAATATAAAGATGCATATCAAAGCTGCTGCTGTAAATGATAAGGCTCAGTTCCACCAGGACTTAAGGAAGCATAAAAATTATCGTCTAGAACTGTCCACCTAAAAGCCAGAGGCCAGAGCATTTAGCCATCAGTTCACATTGGTAGAGGATTGCTCCTGGAGGTCAGTTCTTGCTATATTTCTGGGCTGCTCCCTGAGTTAAATGTCCAGTTGCTAGAATGTTTTGAGGCAAAATGCTGAAAGACATTAGGCACTTTAAGTGGACACTGACAGTCACGATGAGTCTAGGGTGGCTCTGAACTGTATATTACAAAACACACATGAGTCAGAGGTGGCCGAGGGCACGGGACGCATTTATGAGAGATGTCTGCCTCAATCCATGCATCAAAGCATAAACTTTAGAATATCCTTATTTGGGGTGCAAGAGGAGGAGAATAATGACAAAATAAGAGCTTAAATAGTGTGAAGGTAAAGACTAAATCAAAGCAATATTAGTGAAGCAAAGAAAGGAAAGAATGTCAGAAGAAAGTAGGGTCAAATATTGCATTTTACAGGATCGTCAAGAATGAGATGCTTAAAAACGTGTACTGAATTGGGTTAATGAGAGAAGGAAATTGACTTTATAGAAGAATTTCATTGTAAAAATGGGTCAGGGAATCACATTAAAAGCCTTAATTACTTTCCCCCCCACATTTGTACTAGCTAATCCTTTTCCTGAGAATCCTCCCATCCAAACACCTTTCAGTTTCTGTGAGGATAAATGACTTAATATATGTAAAGCCCTTAGAACTATGTCGGGTACATTGTGGGCATGAAAGAACTGCTTTCCATTATTATTTCTGTTATTTAGAAGATCGTCAAGACATTGCGAACATGGAATAAGAAGTTGTAGACTCCTTATTTTAAAGATTGTTAGGAAAATAGCAGGCTCTCCTTAAGTCAGAAAAGATTATTTCATGATCTTGAGATCATGTTTGACAGCCCAAGATCAAAGGAAAAAAAGCTGATGGGGGAAATCCAGGTTCTAGAGACAGAAGTCAAGGTCTAGAAGAGGCTGAGGGATTAGAGCAATGGCGATAGGTAAAGGCCACTTTACGGCAATTAGTTAAGAAGTGGAGCTATGGAGACTGTTTCCAGAGAATTGTAGAAATGGAGATACTAAAAGTATGACAATTCTAATGTCCATAGGCATAGGTGAAGTTAGACCTGATACCCATATGGATAATTAATATAATAATAACAAAATTATGCTTTACATCATACAGAGCCTCACAATTCTCAGAGTAATGCATACATACACATATAAATGAATATGCATCTTTAAATTTTGTTAAAAATTTAAAATAAACATTTAAATGAAACATTAAGTATACACACATATATGTTCTGTATATATGTATATATGTAAAATGCACTACATACAACAAGGATATTTATTATCCTAAATTATCAGGAAGCTTAAAGTTTGGAAAGATAATGAGATAGATTTTTAACTTTTATTCTACTAACAATTTTACTAATGGTTGCTCCTTCAGTCCTTTATTCTAATTAATAAAGCATTGCAATGATCAAAAAAAAATATCATTTTTCTATTAAAAGCATTTTGCTGAAATATTTTCATATCATAAGATAAAAAATACATAGTATTTCAATGTCCATAATTAATAGGCTCTAACCCAAATTTATTTTCGAATTAGTTTGTTAATTTTCTGCTCATTTGATTCATATGTATTGAAGACTTCATTTTTATAGTTTTGAACTTTCGAAGAGACCTTTGTCAGGTTTTTTTTTCATATGCACACATTTGCTTTGTACTTTCAAATAATGAATTCTCATCTGTCAAAATATACTCCTTTCTATCTTTATAGCAGTCATTTCCACACACTCGCAAAGTCTGCTTAATATACGCTATCTTTTTTTCCATCATAAATGGTACCAGAACATTGAAGATGTCTCTGGATTTACAACATAAAATATTTTTGAGACTATAAGCATTGGTCACTTACTTTTTTCATTAGCACAGAATGTTACACTCAAAGATAAATTAACCTCCATGCCTTCCAGTTTTCTCAAAAGATTATTTCAAAGAGTAATTGTTTTATATGAAAGAGTGAGCACATATGTTTCTGTGATGTTGACTGTTGTAAATCAATATGAATATACTCTTATTATCCAAACAGGAATATAGAGAAGAGGCACACGATGCTCCCATGCGGGTGACAATTCCAGGATGAATCTTCACAGAGGGAGAATATTTTCATCTGATGAGCAGTCTTTGTATTAGTATATGAATCACCTAGTTACTATCTTCTACTATTGCAGAATATGTTACAGAAGTATCTCTTCCATGAACTTTGAACATGAATTACCAAGTGAAGGATGTAAAGACATCTATTTTATCTCACCAGAAAGAAAATAAAATGGATATTTGTTATCATTTAGGAAAATGTTTAACAAAGTGTTTTAAAGCACTTTCTGGAAATTTATTGAATTTACTTTGTTTTATTTAATTAGTAATGAAATAAGAACTCCACTGATAAGAAAATATCCTTCAGAGATGCAATGAGATGATCATTGTTTAATGGCATTCCAAGAAGAGAACTCAACTTTCACTTTTTAATAGGGTTGTAATTTGAATTCAGTGAAATTAGTATTGGTAAAGATCCTCATCTAATTAAACACAAACAAATGTATCTTAATTCATGTCCCCAATAGAAGTAATCCCTTTATATCACAGCCAAATCCAATGTTTCCAAAGGATTTAAATAACTGAGAAAAGTGCTTAATCAAAAACAGCTAGTTATTCCAATTAACTTTCTGTTAAATATGAATGATGCTTCATTTCTAATGTTACGTGCTAGAAATGGTAACAATTACTTTATTCATTTGTTTGTTGGTCAGGCAATAATATTGAATAACCAACTACATGCATAGAACTGCTCAAAATTTTGTGAGCTAAAAAAAACTTTCCAGTAATGCAAGACCATAAAGCTAACAGGAAATAAAAGATAAATGCATATGAAATGAAAAGAAAATACAGTAAATTTTAAATTATTTGCAAAATGAAAAATATGTTTATTTTATGCTGCTTCTCTCCATCATCATCTCTGTAATACACCTGAATAGACCTTTAATTTAAACAATTTTATTTGACATGTTCTTGACAATATCACATGCCTAATGATGATGATAGTGGTGGTGTTGATGGTAATATTAGCTAACAGTTAGTGGACATTACGTGACAGTCACTGCCCTAACTAGCTAATATATATTAACTCAGTAAATCCTCATAATATCTCTAAGAGTTAGGCGCTATTCATCATCTATAGAGATGGAACTTGAAAGATGCAGAGGCTAAGTAATCTGCCGAAGTTCACATAGCTAATATGGACAGAGCTAGGAAGTACAATTAGGACACCTGGTTCTAGAAGTTAGATTTTCAACCATCACACAATACTGTCTCTTATATCATCATTCCATATATCATAAAATATCACCAAATATGCTCTTCAATAGAGAAATTACATATAGAATTATTCCTCGATGGTAGGGGTTGGCCTCTATTTCAGGTTTTGTGGATCACATAACCTCTACCACAAATATTCAACTCTTACTGTTGTAATGCAAAGTAGACCCCCAACACTATGTAGATGAATGAGTGTGGCTGTGGTCCAGTGAAACCTCATTGCAAAAACAAGCAATATACTGGATTTTGTCTATGAGCTGTAGTTTGCTCACAAAACATCAACTAACAAAGTATTAAATATGTCAGTGTTTTGATTAATAAAAGGCTTCTGTTTATTCCAAGATTCAGTGGCTGTTGAAATGTTCTCTTGACTATAGATGATTAATAAGACTTTAAAAATAGCAGTAAGTTAATTAAGTTAGATACCCCAAAATAACTTCACACGAAATTATAAAAATACTACTTCTCACATCTTCTATTGGCTCTTTGTAATTGTTCCTAGTAACCTCTGAATTCTTAATTAATTGCTTCTGCTCCATCAGCTGTGTGACTTTAGTGACATTAAGTTTCACATTGTGTCCATATGTCTTCACGATGGGACTTTGGAAATAACACTGTTTATCCTCCTGATACAGAAAATTTCTAATGATCTGTACTCAGGACTATTTCTTGTCTCTTTCTCAAGAATAGAGGGATTTTTCTTATTTCCCTTCTTCAGCCACAAAGGGGCTTTACTTGTGTTTTGGGGTCAGTAGTGTTTGCTGCCTTTTCCCCAAAAGATGAAGATTTTTATTTTGTAGGAAATAAGGATCCAAGTGGGGTTTCCTGACTTTCCCCAGGTGGTAAGCACTACTCTCCACTAAATCTGCAAATTTAAGGTGATTTCTTGGGTCAATCACTGTGCTCTTACTTTTTCATGAGCATTCAGGGAAGGTCTATGTAGAAGAGCCATTGAATTAGTGCAAACTTCCCATGTGTCTGCAATTCCCAGAGCTTCTAAATGCTTACATTAGCCCATACAGAGCCTTTAGCATTCATTAACAGTTTTAGCTGAATTATTTTTCCCACTTGAATGAAAGCTTCATTTTCCTCCTGTGGTCTGCCCTACATGAGGCAATGCTCACACCCCATCCTCTACTTGAAAATGCCTGCCTTTCCTTAGATTACAGACTGGTTAGTTTCCCTATGATCTGACATCTCTGATGGTTTGAAGAAAAGTTATGATTTTTGCAGATTATCTGTTTTCTATATGGTAAGCAGAAACCAGAAATCCTGCATTTTGATATACATTGTTATTTACTTTTTACTAAAGCACTGTATCTTGTATATTATTATCTCCATTTTATACATAAGGAAACTGAGTTGTAGCAGATTTACATCATTGCCCAACATCATTCAGCTGCTAAATGATAAAAACACTTCTCTTGATTTCAAGATCAATTCATTGTATAGATTGGCTTTGCCTTAGGTCAGAAAATTACAAAATGTAAAGCAAATGCAATGATATTCTACCATAATCCAGGGTGTCACCTGGCTAGTTGGTAACTCTATAGAATTTCATGAAGTGAGTATGTCAGCTCTCCTCCCACCTTTTGCTGGCGATAATGAGAAATTACGCTGAGCCAAAGAAGCCAGGCATAAATGATTATATGCTGTGTAATTGCATTTATATAAAGTTCTAGAATAAGAAAACTAAGGTCTGGTGATATAAGTAAGAACATTAGCAGCCTCTGAAAGGGGGAGGTGTTGGAGATTGTTTGAAAATAGGCACAAGGGAACTTTATTATTCGATGATAATTTCCTTTATAATGGATTTCATGGTGGCTAAATGGTATACATTTTTAAAATCCATTACAGTTTCACTTTTCAAGTAATTGACAGGAACATTTTTGGCCAATCAAACTGATTGAACATTTCCAGAACACCCACCAGTGGGCGCATCCTGTTACTAGGTTAATTAAAAATATTTATTTGATTCTTACTTTGTTCATTTGCATACCACTTATTACCAGAGTGTTTGGAATACTTTGATAGAACTATTTTCACACAAATTACAGTGAGGAGAACTAAACGTATAATTATCCAAAGAAAACATTGCATCAATAAAATGGGGACCATTATTTTAAAAATGTGGCTATCACATGGGTCAGGCAATGTTTCACCAAAAAATGAGCATATTCAGTGTATGCGATAATCATAGTATATAATGTGGCTCTTAGTCCCAACCTTCCATTAAGTGTTAACTGCTTATTACATTCCCTTCGATTCAGTGTTCACACAGAGGCCTAGGCCTTAAACATGACCTCAAGTTGCAATATGATCATGACAGTCTATTTGTAATTTCAAAGGTACCACATCAGAATAGCTGTTTACCAATGGGAACACAAATTTAATAATTCAAGAACTGTCATCATCTATTTTATAAACCTTACCCTCCTCCTTGTCTACTCAATGGTGTAGCTGTGCACAGAGAGGCTGCCAATGATGGAAATGACTAATGCAGATTGAACTTCAAAGGTGACTCATAATATGCCTCATGAATGGCCATATAATTCAGATCGAATTGAGTTTCTCATCTACAGTCTAGTGTAGTCGGCTGCTCTCTACTGTTGTCATTGCCTGGTTATCTGTTGCTGAAAATGTACTTCCTCTCACCATTTGCCCTTGTCTCTGCCTGCTGGGCTTGTGATTGGCTTGAGTAAAACCAAGCTAAGTGGATGTGAGCATTTGTTTAGTGTCAGAATATTGACTACCTCCCAGGGTGTCATTACCACACAATTTCCTTAGCATTTGGTGATGATTACAGTATCTGGAGCCCCTGGCGAATTGTTTTCGGGAGGACCATGTGGCTTTATAGTCAGAGTAAGGCTTTATACTGTAATTGGAGGATGCCCTTAAAAAAAATTGCAGGGCCAAAAGAAAATGGCTGAGTATTTGCCAATTTCCTCTCTGACACTATTGCTTATATTTTATTGACTTTAAAAAAAAATCTGTCTTCTATTCTGATCTTGCAGTATAATAAGAGAGAGAGGAAATCCAGCGGTGGTTTGGGACTCAAGATCACAAAGTTGGGACTCACTCACCTTGGTCAGATAGGAGACGGCCACTGAAAACACCGAAGCCATTCTCTCTTGGTCTGATATTTGGTAACAGCACTTAAGACCAGGATCATCTTCCTCCGTCTGGCCATCTGGAGTCCTATTCTTGCCTCCTCATTAATCAGTGCAGGGCTGTGAGTGCCAATGAGGTAGTAAATCAAACGATAATGTCCCTTTCCGATTTGCCAGTTTAGACTGTTTGCTACTTCTAAGAGCCTGGTTTTTGGAGTTCTATATATAACTTGAATTACTTATTAAACTAAAGGGGAAAAGAACCCTCAAGTCTCTGCATGCAGAGTGTATTTTCTTTTGATTTTTTTGGTGGGAGAGATTATGCTCAGACACTCTAGGCCATAAGTAGCAAAGTCAAAACAGAAATAAAGAGTTGTCCTAAAAGAGAGGAGTGCATGTCTGAAACCTGACTTTAAATTGTATTTCAGGCTCAGTTCCTGCTCTCTACAATTAATAATAAAAGTGTATCTAGCACCTACCTGTCTGCCTTTGTTTTTGAAGGTAAGTAATTCTTATAGGTGCTTCCATATGAAATCAACATGATATTTCAGTGTTTTCAAAAACATATGTTCAAAGCCAATGCCCTGTATGTTTCCAGCATCCAAGTCCTCTACCTGCATTTGCTTGAAACCTTGAGAAGTTATGTCCTCTTACCACTTCACCCTTTGTCCCTTCCGTGCTGTAGAGACAACTGTAACATATAAACAAAGCTATTAATCTTGAAGTGGACCTAATTTCAAGTTCCATGCCCAACAGGTACTAGCAATGTGAGCTTAAATCAAGTAATAACATTTGTGTATCTTGATTCCTTTTTTTATAGAATGGGAAAACCATTTGCCTTATGAGGTTATGTGGTGGACAGAATTGTGTGACACAATGTGCTCTGCAGTTATTGATATACTAGACAAAGATAGGATTTGCCATATAGAATTCAACATATTAATCAAATAATCTCATTGCAATGGAGTTTCAGCAACCTATTCTTTGTAACCATAGAGGTGTGATTGATAATAATATATATTATGATTGTAGAGTTTCTTTTCTAAGAAAATAAATATAAACCTTCCTTAATACTCAAACGTCTTTATGTTTTGTTTGTTTTTGCTTTTTTTGTTGGGGGTGGTATATAGTGATAATCAGGGTACTGAAAATTCCCAGAATTCCAAGTGTTGACAAAGATCCCATATGCAGCATCATGAGGGAATTTCATCTCCAGCTTTGCCTCTCTCAACAGAAATCCATCAGTTCAGGGAATAGAGTTGACAGTAATTTAAGATGGTATCACATCTCTGGTGCCCCTTTTTGGAAAATTATAAGGTATTGTGTTCCATTTGTGTCAAATTTGGTGTTAAGAGATAGCAGGAATGCTAGTGTTGTTACCAGAAAACCACTTTCCTGCTTTGTGACAGTGAGAAAACCAGCCCTGTTCCTTGGAGGCATAGGTGTGGTCATGTCAATCGGAGAAGTTGAGAAAGTACTGCAAAACAGAAAATGGTATGTTTTCCTTCAGTTTGATTTAAACTTCTGAATACTTTTCCTTGGCTTAACTGCTGGCATGATTTATCCAGGAGTTACAGCAAATGGAATAAACTTTTTAATTTACTATACCTAAGTATTTCTAATTAGATAGTTACAACTACTAAAATATTCACACGGAGAGCAATCATTTTAAGAGCCATCACAGGAAGCAATTGTAAGATGCCTATATTTTGTGTAATTATATAGCTCATTCTTTGTCTTTCTCAAGAGAATTTTGTATGAGATAATAACTTCAGAAAATGATATTAATACATCTGATACCAGAGCTATTACCAATCCTAATTTGCACCTTTCATGCTACTTTGAATATTTTATTTATGCTGAAATGTCAACTATGCAACAGAAAATGGCCTTAAAGGAATATTAGCCATCCATTTCTTTGGGTAGAATGTACCCATATCATCCCTGACAATACAGAATGCTCTAAGATACAGGTTTGCATACACTTTATGTTTAGAGATATATTGCAGAGGTTCAAACATCCTATAGATCACCTATCTCTCTTTTCATACATCTCCAACACATAGCTACCCTTGTAAACGTGCTTGTGAGGTACTGATTGAAATTTCTATTTTTGTTTGGTACAGGGTGGTGGCTAACTCAAAACATGGGTGATTAAAGTGGAGATACAGAAAGGTTGCTAAATACTCGAGTCAGAAGAACACCTGAATCTTCATATGAAATTGTTATGCTCCCTGGTATTAGAAGGAAGCTTTAATTCTTTGGGTCAACTATCAAGAGATGTAACAAGTAGACCAGGGGTAAGAAAATGTGGTCTTTTATAAGAATGTGTATTCTGTAGCAACAACCATCTCATCTTTTTTCCTTCAAACTTCTGCACTAGGAAGTGCCTGAAACATGCTTTTCCTGCGCTCCAATCAATGATGCCCTCTTATCAGGAAATTGTTGAGTCATTAGGACAGCTCAGTTTCTTCTGCTACTAGGACACTGAGGGGGCAGAAGACAGGAGGCAGAGCTGAATTTAGAGCCTAGGTCCCCTCCATTTAATGTGGCGAAGCTAAGTGCCTCACTGTGAGCCACGGGACCCTTTGGACGGCTGCAGCCCTGGGCCGTTCTTGCCAGGACCTCCGCAAGGGTCACCTCGTGGGAGAGAACTCCAACTGCACAAGACCTTGAGGTGGACGGCCTGTGGCAAGGCTTGGAGTGGGGGGAAGCAGGAGGTCGCAAGGCAAGTGGCCCTCCCACGTCGGGCAAGAATGTGGGAGCAGGATCCAGTCCCTGGACAAACCAGCGGATGCCTCACAGGAGATGGCATTAGGACACCCAAAACACAGGAAGATCAAAGAGCCTGTCGGTATTAAGCAGAGAAATGATGACAAGTACGTCCCCACAGCACTATCACTATTCTGACAGGTGAGGTGTGGGGCTACTCACCTCGTCCTGTTTAGAAGGAACAGACACCTGAAGAAATGCCTGGGCCGTAAGAAGACGGAACAGCTGGAGGACCAGGGTAGGAAAGGGCGGACGCTGTCCTCTCCCGCCCCGGCGGCTGGAGCTCTCAGCCTAACAGCCCCAGGAATGGGAAGGCGTGTTTTGACACATTTTGTAAAAAAATGCAATTCAGTTTTCTTTTACAGTTTATGATTCCAAAAGGCTTTACAGAGGAACATTTGTAACTTGTTTGTTGGTTGGGTAGCTTTATTAGATCTCCTCGATAGGCAGATGACATGTTCTAACCCATCAAGGGGATGGAATAGTTTGCTCTGTGTCGGTGGAACTCACCGTGTGTTCCTATCTGCTGGGTCCTTCCTAAGCTTTATAGCATCTGCCTCAAATTTCTGTTTTTACTTGTTACATTTGTAAAGTACCTTGGTTTTCAATGCTCACGGTGACAGTCTGATGATTAGTGAGAGGCTCTCCCAGACTCCGGGTGCTCTAGTTTGGGGCTAGTGTGTTCCCTCCAGAGCTGGTATGTTCCCTCCAGAGCCTGCCCGAGCCCTTTCACAGCCGTCCTGACCTGCCCCCACTGCAAAGCACAGGGATGTGTTCAGATTCACTATGCCTTTAACTTGTAATTAATTCTGGTGGGCTTTGAATCAAACGTGAAATTTAAGTATTTAAATGAACAAGACTAAGTTTTAATTGCTGAAAGGAGACTCTTTTCATAACTAAAGGAAACTAAAATTTTATAGACTCGGGCTAAGATATCATTAAGGGACAGGCCAAACACAAGAAAGGGCAGTTACAAAGAGCTCCGTGGTAGCAGTTTGCAGGAAAATAAAACAATTTTTTTCATCAAGTTGAGATTCCTAATTTACACTGGTAATGGATTTTTAAAATTGAAGTTAGGAATTCTGAAAGATTTTACAAAAGGAAAATCATCACTGAATTGTTGTGCATGAACCTAAAATTATTTGCAAATTCTGTTTTATAAAAAACATTTATCTGTTTACAAGATGCTTTTGAAGAGCCCAGTCCATGTAAAACATATGAACATATTGTGAGATATAATAAAAGTTGTAGTTTTAAGCCATAACATATGAGGTAGTTTGCAATGCAGCAATACTTTGGAACGGTATTTTTTGTTAGTTTTATTTCCCAAGTAACACGAGCCCTGTCCTCTGTCAGGTAGTCGGGGTGACAGCTGGTCATCCTGCTGCTTCCTCAGTCCAGACTGGGCTGAGTTTGGAATGAGCTTCCCTGTGCTCAAGCCCCGACTTTTACCACCTTGTCAGTATGTGGCACTGGTCTTACTCCTTGATCAGCTGGACTACTGGGGCAGCAGCTTGAGATACATTTCAGTTCTGTCTGCGCTTTGGCATCTAGCACCAGGAGAATGTGTGGGACTATGCAATTAGTCCCTGCCACCTACCCTTCCTCCAGGGCACTTTCTTGGTAAAATCTGAGTGTGTGGGGCAGAGGAAGAATTGTCTGGCCATTTGATTTGCTTTGGCATTTGGGTTCTTACTGATTTTATTCTGTTCTACCTCCCCATGCCTCATCTCAGGCTCAGCTCAGTTCTCTTTGTCCCTGCAGAGATTCTCTATGGCAGGGCCATTCCTCAATTTACCTATTCCAACGCCTAGGCTCTCCCTGCATATGGAAGTTATAGGCCCTGTTACTCATGTCAGAAAGGCTTATTTTCCTCTGAAATTAAGTTCCTCAAATTTTCTTTTGTCTGCTACTCTCTGCTAGCCAGGTAAAATGGTATAGTTACTTGCTCATATTTTCTTGTTATCATGACACAAATGTCTTTCATATCCTCCTACATCCGAATTGGAAAAAGTCTATAAGCATTCATAGTTAGGGCTATTGTTCGCTATTTCATGTTTTAATTCCTCTTGCAAAAATAATTATTTTGCATTATAACTTCTAATTGAATGATAATTTTGTACCTTCTTTAATCCCAAAAGTTAAACCACTTTATTCCATTTCTTTTCTATTGCACTGGATAGAACTTCTACAATGAAACAAAACACTTACAAATAAAAGGTTATGCTGATAGTGGTAATACCAGCAGAGTTTCACCATAACATATGATTTTGGCTATTAGTTTATGATAGAAAATTTTCATCATATTGAGGAAGGATCCCACCAATTCTATTTTAAGATTCTTCACCAGGAATATTTGTTAAATTTATACCATCATTTGACAGACTTATATGCTTTCCCTTTTGGATCTACTGATGTGATAAATTAGATTAATAGATTTCCCAAGATAATATGATTCTTTGATTCCTGGGATGAACACTTCTTAGTCATAGAAGCTGATTATTTTCTATTACAGTCTTGAAATTAATTCTGATGATGTTATGTGGGAATTTACATCTACATTATTTCAAAATAGTTATTTATAGAAGGAATGGAAAATGCCTTCCTCTGTAGAACATGTGTTCATAATTGGTGAAAGCAAATGAGGCGAATGATTCATTATTTACATAATACCTGTCAGTAGCTACTACTAATGAATCAGTATTGGAATGAGACCTGAAACTTGTTGTCATTAACCTATGTTTCTCTTACATTTTTATGCTCTCTGTCATTAACCTATGTTTCTCTTACATTTTTATGCTCTCATTGTCAGTTTTAGCACCAAGTTGCCTAACATTCCCACTTTTTATGTTTTACCGCACATATCACAACATGTAAATTTTCTATTTCTAGAAAGTTTAAAATAATTAAAGCTTAAAAATGTCTGTCCCAGAGCCATTTTAGGAGGTGATTCCTTAATAACTTTTTCAATGTCTTCTATGGCTGTTGATTTATCCAGATTTTTACAAATTCCTACTTGGTTTATTCTTAGTAAACTTTACATCCTCAGAATATAATTTAAGTTACACTTTTCTTCTCTTGCTACAGAGACAATCAATGGGAGACATTAATTTTTTAATGTTATAAAAAATGAGATAATAGTACTACACATGCTAGAATGTATATACTTATACATTCTAATTCTAGCTAAATATTCTTTTTTAAATTTAATTTGAAATAATCATATCTGTATTTTTAAAAATCACTTTTCTTAATGTTTTGTATATTCTTGAAAAGGCTTGTTTTATTAACTTTTTTAGTGGAATTTTACATAAGTCCATTAGATCAAACTTGTTTTATGTTGTATAATTTTTCTAAATTCTTACTAATTTTTTTTCCATTTAATCAGCAGCTTACCAAGAATGTATGTTGAAGTGTCACACTATGTTGGTGAATTAGCTATTTCTCCTCATAATTCTATCAGATTTTTCCTTGTTCTATATAATATGATGCTGCATTAATGAGCAATACATGTTTTGAATTGTTATAACTTTCTGTTAAATTGAAATTTTTGAAAAAAATTTTGGTGATCACTTTGTCCCTAGTAATGACTGTTGTTTAAAGTCTATCATATTTGAGATTGTTACAGTTATATACTTTTTTATTGTTTATATTTGCCTTTTAAGATTTTAAATTTTGAATCTTTTAATTAATATTTTAGTATATTTATGCTTTATGAGTACCTTTTTTAAGCAGCACATAGCTGGGCTGAAAATTTTTGCTTCTAGCTGGTGCACTTGGGCTTATATACAATCCTCTTATTCTGTCTTATGCTTCCTAACTGGATGCCTCTTCCTTTCCTTGACATGTGTGGGATCAACTGAGTAGATTTTCAAATTCTATTTCTCTTCCTCTGCTTATTTGGACATGTTAATCTGACTCTTCGATCGATTATTCCCTAGATAAGCATACATATCAATATCTCAAGTTAATGTCTCTCTCATCTCTAGAAAAGTATAATCACCTTAGAATATTTTTATTCTAAATACCCTGTACCAAATTACATACCAATATTTTCCAGTATTTATATCTATCTTGTTTTTTGGTTATTTGAATCTCACCTATAAGACATTATTGTCTTACTCAGCCAATGCTTATTTGATTTGGCAACAAACATCAATCTTCTTGCTCATCTTTCTAACTTATATCACAGTACTTCCATCTGGGTTTATTTTCCTTTGGCCAATGTACTGACTAAAATTTATTTTAGAGAATCTGTTACATACACTCTCAGTTTTTGTTTTGTGAAAACATCTTTATTTTAACTGTATTAAAATAATTTTGGTATTTTGTAAATTATGGTAGATAGTCATTTTCCTGATACCACACTGAATATTTAGTTATGGTTTCAAAAATGGTCACCCAGTAGATGATGATTTCTGGCATTTATATTCCTGTATTGGCACCTCCCTCTGAACCAGAATTAGCAATATGAACTAACTTTTTACACCCAAAATGCAGAAGAACTGATGCTGTGTGACTCTCAAGGCTATGTCATAAGAAGTCTGGCTGCTTTCCTGAGGTCTCAGAACAATTGTCCAGGGGGCGATGTCTGATTATTGTAAGAAGTCTAAATACCTTGACCCCACCATGCTCTTGGTAAGCCTAAACCTGTTTCAGAGAGACACAGAGATTTCTAGCTGAGTTTGATCAACCCACGAAACTGACAATAAAATGTCTTAAGACACAAAACTTTGAGCTACACTATCATGCACCAATATATAGCTATTATACAATTAGATCACTCCTTTTTGCTCTTTTTCATTTGTAAGTTGTTGTTTTTTTTTACCAATTTAATTGATATTACTTTATTGGTAAAACAGGGTTGAAGGGTATGAGAATTAGCCAACTATGAAGTCTGAGGGTGCAGAATCACAAAACCATTCTCAGTCGAAGGTTTGAGAGGGTTCTCAAACCAGCCTCTATTTTAATGATTTGTTAGAAGGAGTCACAGGACTCACTGAAAGATGGCATACTTAGAGTTACAGTGTATTACAGAGAAAGGATGCAGATTAAAATCACCCTAGGGAAGAAAGGCAGAGGACAGAGCCCAGGGGGTTCCAAACCCAAAGTTTCCAGATGTCCTTCCCCCACGGAGTCCTAAGCAGTTGCAATGCCTCTCGGAAGCAAGTGTGAAAACACAGGTGGAGCACTTCTACCCAGGAAAGCTCACCCCAGTCGTGATGTCTGGAGTTTTTATTGGGATTCCATCACCTAAATCTGGCTGACTATTCAAGTGGTTTGCCTCAGTCTCTAGCCCCTTAAAGGTTGAGCTGACACCCCATGACTCAAAGCTGCCACCCTACTTCACGTTCTTGATGTGGCTCAAAGCTGCCACCCTAAGTTATATTGCTGTGATTTTGTTACCTGTTAGGCCCAAGGCCTCCTAGCCTCTGATCAGGTGCAGCATTCCGAGGGTTTAGATATTATCTTCCAGAAGCCAAGGACAAAAGCAAGACCTCTTTTAGGGTAAAGTAAAACTCAATCCAATAGCTTTAGCATTTCAGCAAATCTTTCCAGCACATTCCATTAAACTATTGCCTCAGAGGAAAACAAACTGTGCCGTATCTGCACAACCTAACCCTGTCAGTTCATGTCTTTCTCTTCACCTCCTGCCTAATCATAAGACTCAGTAATTTCCAAATACTCTGAAGGCCAATGAACAGCTTCTCATATATGGAATCTTACGCAGCACTAAGAATATACTGGTGATTGACGCTCATAGTTTTAATATAGTAAACACTCTAAAGGGAGTAAAATATCTGGAAAAAAATATTTTTATTATAATCCACCCTGAGAACTCTTATAGCTAGTGTTACCAGATTTAGTAATTGAAAATACAAGATTCCCACTTAAACTTGAATTTCAGATAAATGACCAATAATCTTTTAAGTATATCCCAAATATTATATACTTATCCTAAAAAAATTACTCATTGTTCATCTGAAAATCAAATTTAAATGGGTGTCTTGTATTTTATCTGGAAACCCTACTTTCAGCTATCTTTTCAACCCCATGATCATAAACTAAGTATGTGATTAAAGGGGTTCAGAACAGGTATCCCCAAAATGTGCCACTTTGGCATATGGACAATTTTGAGCTAAAGGTAATCAAGAGCCAGTGGGCTCAAGAGGAAATTTTTCTCCTTCCTTATCTTCCTGGAGGAATCTGAACTGGGGAGGGTGGGGAGTGTCTTTCCCAGAATAAGAGTTACTGCAAGTGATAAATTTTATCTGAGTGACTCGCCTGTATGGCAGAGTAAATATCTAATTACCAAACATCTGCTCTTCTTATCGTCCTGCTAGTTGCCCTCCTCCCCTTTAATGCCCCAGGCATTCCTTAGCTCAGAATGGCATATATACTGAACCTTATTTTTACATTTTTGTCTTTGAACTTCTTATGTATGTGGAGTTCCTGTACCTACAAAATTAAATTTGTATTTCTCCTAATAAACTGTCTCATGTCAATTTTCTTCTTAGAACAGCCAGAAGAACCTTTCATTAGACAGAAAAATAGATATGAGTGGGTGGAGGTAGAAGTCTAGTAAAGTCCACTAGAAGGGTCTCAAAGAGTTAACCGGATAAAACCAGAGCCAGAAAGGACTGACAGAGTTAATGAGTTAATCAGCTAAAGCTCCAAAGGCCAGGAGTAACTTGGAATGTCTAGATATTCCCCAGATAAAGAAAAGTATCTGAGCACAGCCCATGTCTTCATTGTATCAATTAGATCAAGCCATTGTAAGATTTACTTTAGCCTGCTAATAGGCCCAGTTTATTCTTTAACTTAACCTATATGCTGTTTTTTCCTCTTCTAGCCTCTAATCGAGTAACTTTGTAACCAGGGCAGGAGACAGACCTCAGAAGTGTAAATAAACCTAAGTGGACAAAGAGTGATTATGTCCCAAGCCAACTTAGTTACCTCAGCAACCCTATTCTTAAAACTCTAAAGGAATTATGAATCTCTTGAATACATCATACCTTATGCTGACCCTTACCCAAAAAAACAAAAAAAGTCCTATAAAACCCCAGACCCCAAACCTCTAAGCATGCCTCCTCTCTGAGGTTGCCCACATACTCTCTGTCCTACTTCAGGTAAGTGGAGGGGCTGCTGAGAGCTCTGATCTGGGGCTTGCAGGTTCCCTGGTGACCCGGACAGGACTGCAGCTGACAATCATGCTCCTGAGCAGCCTGCCTGTAATCTCTTTTCTTTGCCTTTGGGAAGTTCTCAAAACATCATCTCACTCCACCCAGTGCTCTGCGGCTCCCCCAAATGCTGGGGTGGTGGGGACTTAGTTCCCATGCCGTGCAGATCCAAGCGGACACTGGACGCCAGGTGACACTAGCTTCAGGAGTTGGCAGGAGATTATGTCCTATGCCGAACAGCAGCTCAATGAGCTTCCCACACCTCCTCCCATTTTTCCTCCCTCTGCTTTAGTCAAACAAACCTGCCTTTATCCACCTTGACTCAGACCCGCTCCTCTCGAGGAGTGCATTCAAATAAAACTTTCACTCTGCTTCACTACTGTGTCTCGGCCCTTCAATTCTTTGCTGCAGTGGGGACAAGAATGGAGGAAAATAAACCAATCAGCTCCAACACTTTCAAGGGTAGAGGAAAAATTTTCCTGCTCAACATCATTGACTTTAGCTTGTGAAAAAATTATTGAAGGTATATAAAAATGATAAATTAAATATACCATTTTACAAAGTGTTATTCTTTAGTACAGTAAATGTGAAAACAGTAAATGACAAAGCTGGTTATTCCCTCAAAGATTTAGATTGACTGAATCGTTAAGAATAACTTTAACATGATTCATCCACTATGGTTTCTTAATGCATACAGGAATGTGAAAATGTCTACATGAGGTGAGTTCAAAAGTTGTTTGTATTTTGAACATCTCACATCTGTTCTCATTTCTCCTGTACTCCCTAAAAGTACCCAAGCAAACAAAGCTTTAGAAATTTACCTGATGATTTAGTGCTTTAATATCAAACGTATTCATTCCTATGTCTGTGAGCTAAATTCTAGCCACTCTAAGTGTTTGATTCAAAATAATGCATAATTAACCTTAGCTTATATAATAACATTATGCTGTGTTTTGACAACCAAATGGTGAAATTTCACTGTGCTCAACTTCTATTTTATTGGAATCAACAGACAGAAACCAAAAATAATTGTTACATGCTCTCTCATAGTAGCAATTAGTTAACATCATAAAGAAATAGCTGTAAACGAGAACCATTTTCCAGCCTGAGTCATGAAATATAAATTGACAAATTGATTTTCTTATGCTTCTCCATTGATTTGAACCTTAAAAACATGTCATTGATTAAACAGGTCTTATATTATATATGATGATGTAAAAGAAGCCTGAAAAAACTGAAAGAACAAAAAATATAGCAATGCATTTATCTTAACAAGAACTATTGGTAGGGGAATCTACTTATTCACCATTTTTCTAACCAATCCAATGATTGGAATTCTTCCATTGTATTAAGCCGTAATATGTGACATGTTCCAAGAGATTTTGTGAAGGCAGGAAAAATCTGAAGAGCTAAGAGTGAATTATAAGTTAGTTCACTTTTGTCTCTGCAAAAAATTATAGACACATGGGTGCTTAAAATTCTCTTCCTACATATTTCCTGAAGAAATGTAGCTTTCCATTATTTTAACTCTTTAAACATGTTATTTACTCATTCCTTCATTTATACATTATTTCAAATATGGATTGAGTTCTTAGAACAATACTACACAAAATGCTCTGTGCTGACTCTTCCAAGATGAATAAGTAACAATAACTTCTTTCAATGAACTTGTAAACTAGTTGAGAAAAACAGATGAGAAAATCAATTATTTTAACACAATGTTAAAAAGTGCTAAGAGCAGAGAAATGCATTGTGAGAACAAGGGGGATAATTTTTCTCACACTGTGTATTGGCAAAAGCAAGGTATGTTTCCACAAGGACATCCATAAGCTAAGCAATTATCTTACATTATTATTGCAAACTATTTTCCTAAATATCTACTTTGGAAGAGAATATTGATGTGAAGGATTAAGCATGGGATGGGGTAAAGGTGAGGAAAAGGTGAAAGAAAATACATGAGTTTTAAAAATTCCACTCTAAGATGCAAAACATTATTGGGGGGAGGCTACTTTAAAAGTAGGAAAAAAGTAGGTCATAAGTGAAACAGGCAGAGCAATATTTTGCATGTGAATTCTCAACTGCTAAATTTGGAGATAAAATTATATAAAATCTATACTTCTTAAATCATTTTCTCAGTGGTTTATATCCAGTAATATTTTCTTATTTGTAAAAATTCAAATCAAAGCAAAAGATAAAAACTTTTGTCCCTAAAACCATCCAAATCTCTTCCAAGTGTTCATTCTGATTCTTGCAAACTCTTTTCAGATTAACTTCTTCACACGCACACACACACATCATGATTTTTGGATCATGCATATCTGGATGGGTTACAAGAGTATATAAAGTAAATTAAATGAAGGAAAAATGTATCATTCAGTCCTCTTGCTTTTCAAATTAAACAGCTCCAGAAGTAAATGATGGCAAAAAATATTTGTTTAACCATATGCCTTTTTTCTTTGTCAGAGAATTTTAGATGATATCCCTGATGAATCAAAAATACTAGAAATAGAGAGATATCTGAAATAAAACAGTTTATTAAGCCATTCCAGATGCTAGCCAGATAAGGACTGAGTCCTGGAACAGAAAATTTCTGCTTCACCAGCAGCAACACCAGTTAACAGAAATGACTTGTCCACCTGACTCAAGAAACAGGGCACATTTATGAGGGGTTTCAAAGAAAGAAGTTTTCTAAATTCACTCTGGCTTCAGGTAAGGAAGGTAGGCTGATGTGAAGTGGGGAAGTCTGGGGATAGGAGGTTAGTCCCTAGAGAAGGCTGGTGGATTGGATATTGATGACGGGCAGGCACTGGTCAGGAGCAAGGGGTTGCCGTGGTCCTGGGGACCTTCTAGGTGATTGTTGAAATGACTTAATCTGGAAATGTGGAGTTTCTGGTTAGCCATGGCCCATGGCTTTTGGCTGATGACCTTCCCTTGTCTTTCTCCCTCATTCTCTGGACTTTATGTCGCTTCATTTAGAATATTCCAGACTTTTTGCCTTATCATCACCATTAGCCAAAGTCAACTTAAAAATACAAAAGAATAGTCAAGTTTTAAGATCAGATTAATTAATTTCCAATAAAACTTCAAATAAACATAATTTCTATTTAAGTAACTCTATTACTTATTTGAAGTTCAGGTCTTTCATAACTTCAAGTTTGCTTAAAATAAGATATGAAATAATCTATACATAAAAAGTTTTGCAACCCTGTAGCCCTTAAGAAGAAAATTAATCTCACTGTTACTAGGGATTATTCCAAAGTAAAAATATAGCAAGATATGATTCATAATTCATTTTTAGAATGAATATATATTCGTATATATATATATATATATACATATATCTTATTCATGAAAAAGTATATAGTAAATTGTTGACTCATGTGAATTAAAAGGTCTTGAATAAATAAAGGTCCAGGGAAGTGCAAAGAAATCATGGACAGACCATTGTGGAAGTGCATAGGACAAGTTCTGGTGCAAGGAAGAGAATTTTAAGCACCCATGTGTCTATAATTTTTTGCAGAGACAAAAGTGGACTAACTTATGATTCACTCTTAGCTCTTCAGATTTTTCCTGCCTTCACAAAATCTCTTGGAACATGTCATATACTATGGCTTAATACAATGGAAGAATTCCAATCATTGGATTGGTTAGAAAAATGGTGAATAAGTAGATTCCCCTACCGATAGTATCTTGTTAAGATAAAACTATACTGTAGTTGCTTCCATAAAGCTTTTATAGTAAACTGCAGTTCTGTTTAGCTCTTTCTCATTATAAATACTCAGAGCCCATTATTAATCAGAACATGTCAGAATATATAATGTTGATTTGCTATGACATATGATTGTATCTTATATAAGCAGAATAAACAGCATTTGGGCTAAGTAATTAATTCAGAAAAATATTGATCAAAATAAAAATTTAGATTCCTCCACAGAAGAAAAAGAAAAAGAAGAAAAAAAAAACAGATGGCTCAAATAAATCAAAGTGGTTTAAATGGTCATTTTTGATCTTTGTTAAAAACAAGGAAACAGCCCCCCCCAAAGAGTCCCTTATGCTAAGTCCCTTGTTACCAAACCAAGACTTAACTCAGTTTTGGTTCTCCTAGAAGTTGGAATCTTAAACCAGTCAAACAAGAGTCACCTGACCAGTACTAGTTAGATCATCTTTCTGATAGACCCCTGCCATCCCCTAAAGGAAAGTAACTTTGCAATAACCAACTCCCTTTTCTATCTAGAATAACTTCCTTGTTCTTGCTCCTTTCTGCCTGTAAGTCTTCCCTTTTGTATGGTGCCTCAGAGCTTCTTTCTGCTAGATTGAATGCTACCCGTTTCATGAATCACTGAATCAAGCCAACAAGATCTTTAATATTTACTCTTTTGATTTTGTTTTCAACATCTAGGTTATTGGCTATATACCCCCTGTAATAAAAGATGGATTAACAAGAGAAAAACTGGCCAAAGCCATCACCTTAAATAAATACCATTTTCAGCCAAAGACAAAAGGATGATGTTGGACGGCGTGGGGAGGGGAGAAAGGCCAGTTATGGGAGGTGACTAGGGAAAACTACAGAATTATAACAAAGGTATGATTGTTTTGCAGACTTAAGCCTTTGCCTTCTCCACTAATAAAAGTATCTATTTTGTCATCTTCCTCTTCTGGTAACAGCTAGGGAGACACCTTATAAATAGAGATTTTCTTATAAATGCAAAATATCTTTTACAAAAGGGTAATCTTTACTTGGTTTTCAGAGCTCTTGTGTCTGCAGTTTCTTAAAAATAATCAGCTCAGGATATTCCTTACACCAGAGGTATATTTTGGTGTGGTATATTCTGCTCCCCTTCATGGACATGCTCCAAATTTGCTTCTTAATAAAAATTTATTTATTGTTAAATTAACTTTTAATTCATCATAATGACCTGTTATGAGTAAAACCAAAAAAGATTTTAAAAAGCGGAAAATCTCTGAACTGTGGAGATATTTACTTATCTTTCAAAAATTTCATACATGTGTAATTAAACTGAAACCTCATGGAAAAACTGGTGACTTAATAAATTTGGTATAGATGTTCTTCATGTGTAAATTCCCTAATCTCTAAATACAACAACAAAGACTCATTAATTTAGAAACAATTAGTATGGTATTTCCACTCACCGCTAAGCTACGTCTCCCTCTGATTAGTGACTTAGAACATAGACTGCTTTCCAATACACGCCTACGCTTTACAGTATCATTATTTCTCCTGCCCTTGGGGCAGTTCTACCCTACTCCTCTCCCTTCCTTACTGTCTCTGCTACTGGCACTCCAAGCATGTAGGAATGGTTTACTCCCTTAGTAACTATGCCTGCTTACTGCTCACAGTGAAGCCTGGTACTTCCAGAATTTAGCGTATTTCCTAGGGGCAGATCCAAGTTCCTTATTCCTATTGCTCTGAGATTTGTTCCTTCATGCTCATGACAAACCACTGTCCCCAGTTAAGCTTTATGTCTTCTGGTTCTATCTCACCTGAGGTAATTCCCTCCCTGTCTGAAATCTCTGCGTTCCAGAAGCTGGAAAAGGGCTTATCAACCTTCTTTGTTTATGAGTGCTCATGCTTATATCTGAGAGGCTTCTTTACTTATACATAGGAAGTGTAATTTTTGACTACCTGGTGTCTTGTCTCAATTGCTCAACTTCCTTGCATTGAGCATGCAATTTATCTGTACACAATGACCCCTTTCCCCCAACCCCCACTACCACCCCACACTGTAGCCAGTTGTATATGGCTTTCTTCTTCATACACTTCATGATACCCTTCCAGCTGGAAGAGTTTCTCCCAGCTTCTCGTCATGAGCTGTGTCCTATTAAGCTTCACCTCACTAGAAAGTGAATCGTATCCCTTTCACTCAGAGGATGAAGGGAGGAAGATGGGTGTTAAGAGCTCTAGATTGTGGTCTAGATTCTGCTATTAATTGCTTGTGTGAGTTTACAAATTGGTTATAATTTCTGATCCTTGGTGAAAAATAAAAATGTTG
Source organism: Manis pentadactyla (assembly GCF_030020395.1). Taxonomy (NCBI): domain Eukaryota; kingdom Metazoa; phylum Chordata; class Mammalia; order Pholidota; family Manidae; genus Manis; species Manis pentadactyla. The sequence goes on along the minus strand of NC_080034.1, from coordinate 15,366,637 downwards.
AAGGAATTTTGTTCTGAAATTTTATCAAGTGCATATATTAAATATTCTTTGTTCAGCTTTATCCTCATCATACTGTGACAGGTCCAGCTTAGAAAGTAACTGAAATAACAGATATCTTTAGCTTTATTAGAAAGAGAAAATTCAGGAACTCCAGAGGGTGGACACACCCATTTACTCTGAGAGAGCTGAAGGAATCAAGAGACTAATAATTTTAATTCATATTTCCATTTGCTTCCATTAAATTGAAACCAGATACTAAATGCCACTTTCTTCCAATCAACTGCTTGATGAGTCTAGTATTTTGGGAGAGTTCTCTGATTTGAATCAATAAGGCTTTTAAGGCTATTTCCCAAGTCTTCAAACTTATCACAGTTTTTATGACATTCTTACTGTAACCTTGAAAAAAACTTCCTATTAATTTTTTTGTTAACCATCAAGTATGTCACATTAAAAAAATAATGCCTTATCATCTCTCCACTCCCTTCCTGTCACTGGTAGGCTTACCTATTATGGTATTTGTTTGTTACTTCCATTCCTCTCTTCAAGATGCATAGCCCAGCCGGCCTTCCTTGTTTCCCTTCTCATTTCCTTTCTTTCTTCTTTGTTACCACCTTCTCTTTTTTCCTTAATCCATTTATTTACCCAATAAACTTTGAGCAGTTCAATGTTTCAGATATATTAATTGGGCATATAATATCCTAACCCACTAAAAATTTCATTATCTGATAAATGTATCCCACACTTTAAAATTCCTTTCTTTTACCCACATTGTTCCTTTTGCTTTTTAATAATCTTGCTTTTTCTACCCTGAAAATGTATATACCATTTTTCAAAACTAAATCTTTTAGCTCCTGCTGCATGAAATCGCTTCCAGCTCCTCTCTGAGAAGTTAGGCACTTGTTTTTTGATATATCTGTATATACTTGTTCAGAAGACCAAGTATATAGTACTTTATATGATATTCATTGTTTAGACTAGATCATTATTGATGGACACACTTTTAATCATGTAGCATTTACAGTAATCAGCCTAAAATTTAAAATGAAGTTCTCTTTAAATATTTTTGATATGTTTTAATCACATATCTGTATTTCTTCAAGTAAGTTTCAAAATATTTTTGCATAAGTTTCATGAAAGTAGCATTCTGTATGATTCATTTGTTAAGATATCTAATGGAAAGGTGGATAACAAATTAACACAAAAATTCACATGGAAATACTAGGTAATTCTTTATCTCTGATATGTTTTACATTTCTAGTTATTTTGGAAATTACCTACAGTGAAATAAAAAGGAGCTAATAAGTGAGGGAAAAACAGAACAGAACAAAACTGGAACTGTATCAAAATGTCTAACATATGAAACTAAAGTTCCAGAAGAAGTGGATGAGAATAAACAGAAGAAATATTTGAAGAGATGAAGCCAAAAATTCCTGAAGTTGTTGAAACAAAGCAAACCAAAGTTCCAAGAAACTTAAAGAACTAAGCAAGATATATCCCCCCACACAAAAAAATTATATCAAAGAAGATCATCATTAATCTGATGAAAACTTAAGACAAAGAAAATCTTGAAGTTAGCAGGAGAAAACAGCAACAATAAAATTATGATAGTGGACTTCTCACCAGAAACTGAAGGAAATAGATATCCTTAAAATAATAGTGAGGAGGTTTTTCAATCCAGAAGTGTACGTTCAGCAAAATCATCTTTCAAAATGAAAGCTTAATTAAGAATCTTTTCGGTAAAACCAAAACCATAAGAAGTTATTTCCGTAAGAGCTATACTGAAAGAAATGTTAAGGGAATTTCTCCAGGCAAAAAAGAAATATGCTTCCAAATGAAAATTTTAATCTACAGTAAAAAATAACCACAGGATATAGTAAGCATGTGTGCAATACCAAAACCCTCAGTTTTTAAAATATTTTTAAATGCATTACAAGATAATTGTTTAAATGAAAATAATAATTTATGATGGGGATTACAACAGATATAGGCATAAAATGTTTGACAACATAAACCAAAAAAAAATGGAAGAAAGGAAATGCAACTGTCTTATTCTAAAGCTTACACTATAATAAAGTGATGAAATTTTTCTTAAAATTAGGTTATAATAAGTTATAGACATCTGTAGTGAACCCTAGATCAACCACTAAAAATTGCAGGAAAGTATTACCAGTAAACCAATATTTGAGAAAACTTTGTCTTAAAAAATCAGCTAATTTAAAAAGGAAAGAATAAAAAAGTAGAAAGAAAGAAACAGGACAAATAAAAAGGAAAATAGACAGTATTTTGATAATTACATTAAATATAAATACTCTAAAAACATGGAATTAAAAACAGGAGTTGTCAAACAGCGAGAAGCTGAAAGCTTTTCCTCTGTGATTGGGAACAAGACAGGGATGCCCACTCTCCCCACTGTTATTCAACATAGTACTGGAGGTCCTAGCCACGGCAATCAGACAAAACAAAGAAATACAAGGAATCCAGATTGGTAAAGAAGAAGTTAAATTGTCACTATTGCAGATGACATGATATTGTACATAAAAAACCCTAAAGACTCCACTCTGAAACTACTAGATCTAATATCAGAATTCAGCAAAGTTGCAGGATACAAAATTAACACACAGAAATCTGTAGCTTTCCTATACACTAACAATAAACTAATAGAAAGAGAAATCAGGAAGACAGTTCCATTCACAATAGCATCAAAAAGAATAATATACCTAGGAATAAACCTAACCAAGGAAGTGAAAGACCTATACCCTGAAAACTATAAGACACTCTTAAGAGAAATTAAAGAGGTCACTAACAAATGGAAACTCATCCCATGCTCCTGTCTAGGAAGCATTAATATCGTCAAAATGGCCATCCTGCCCAAAGCAATATACAGATTCGATGCAATCCCTATCAAACTAGCAACAGTTTTCTTCAATGAACTGGAACAAATAGTTCAAAAATTCATATGGAAACATCAAAGACCCCGAATAGCTAAAGCAATCCTGAGAAGGAAGAATAAAGTGGGGGGGATCTCATTCCCCAACTTCAAGCTCTACTACAAAGCCACAGTAATCAAGACAATTTGGTACTGGCACAAGAACAGAGCCACAGACCAATGGAACAGAACAGAGACTCCAAACATAACCCAAACATATATGGTCAACTAATATTCGATAAAGGGGCCATGGACATACAATGGGGAAATGACAGTCTCTTCAACAGATGGTGCTGGCAAAACTGGACAGCTACATGTAAGAGAATGAAACTGAATCACTGTCTAACCCCATACACAAAAGTAAATTTGAAATGGATCAAAGACTTGAATGTAAGTCATGAAACCATAAAACTCTTAGAAAAAAACATAGGCAAAAATCTCTTAGACATAAACATGAGTGACCTCTTCTTGAACATATCTCCCCAGGCAAGGGAAACAAATGCAAAAATGAACAAATGGGACTATATCAAGCTGAAAAGCTTCTGTACAGCAAAGGACACCATCAATAGAACAAAAAGGTATCCTACACTATGGGAGAATATATTCGTAAATGACACATCCGATAAAGGATTGACATCCAAAATATATAAAGAGCTCACCCACCTCAACAAACAAAAAGCAAATAATCCAATTAAAAAATGGGCAGAGGAGCTGAATAGACAGTTCTCGAAAGAAGAAATTCAGATGGCCACAGATCCATGAAAAGATGCTCCACATCGCTTGTCATCAGAGAAATGCAAATTAAAACCACAATGAGATATCATCTCACACCAGTAAGGATGGCTGCCATCCAAAAGACAAACAACAACAAATGTTGGCGAGGCTGTGGAGAAAGGGGAACCCTCCTACACTGCTGGTGGGAATGTAAATTAGTTCAACCATTGTGGAAAGCAATATGGAGGTTCCTCAAAATGCTCAAAATAGAAATACCATTTGACCCAGGAATTCTACTTCTAGAAATTTACCCCAAGAATGCAGCACTCCAGTTTGAAAAAGACAGATGCCCCCCTATGTTTATCGCTGCACTGTTTACAATAGCCAAGATATGGAAGCAGCCTAAATGTCCATCAGTAGATAAATGGATAAAGAAGATGTGGTACATATACACAATGGAATATTATTCAGCCATAAGAAAAAAACAAATCCTACCATTCACAATAACATGGATGGAGCTAGAGGGTATTATGCTCAGTGAAATAAGTCAGGCAGAGAAAGACAAGTACCAAATGATTTCACTCATCTGTGGAGTATAAGAACAAAAGAAAACTGAAGGAACAAAACAGTAGCAGAAGCACAGAACCCAAGAATGGACTAATAGTTACCAAAGGGAAAGGGACTGGGGAGGATGGGTTGGAAGGGAGGGATAAGGGCGGGAGAAAAAGAAAGGGGGCATTACGATTAACATGTATAGTGTGTGGGGGGCACGGTGAGGGCTGTGCAACACAGGGAAGACAAGTAGTGATTCTATAGCATCTTACTACGCTGATGGACAGTGTCTGTGAAAGGGGATGTGGGGGGACTTGGTGAAGGGGGGAGCCTAGTAAACATAATGTCCTTCATGTAATTGTAGATTAATGATACCAAAATAAAATTTTAAAAAAAACAGGGGTTGTCAGATTTAATAAGCAAGATGCAACAATGTGCTGTATACATGAATCCCACTTTAAATATACAAGCATAAATATATTAAAAGTAAGCAGCAGGCACAATGGAATATACTGTTAACTTCCATTCAGTGTTTAATAATTCTTTTTTGTCTATTCATGCATAAGAATAAGCAATAAGAAATCTAGTTTTATCTAGATAAATGGCTTTAAATAAATTTTCAGTTCCTACAGGAAGTTTTTTTCTCTTGCAAAACAAACCAGAAGAATTCTGTACTTGGAGACATCAAGTATAGAGAAGCATAAAGATGAAATACAGGGCTGAAATATAACTGATAAAGCAGAGAGTCAAGAATAACCAGAGGATTTCAGAAAATCCTCTAACACAGAAGAAATAATAATAAACTTTAAGACAAAATAAACTCAGAAAATATAAATCCAATGCCTACAGCTAAGAAAATGTCAAAGATACTGCTAAGAACATCCTCAAAAAAATACTACTTTTCTAAGAAAAAAAACATACTTTAAAATGAGAACAATAAGACAGTGAGGATATAATCTTGAAAGTTATTCTTGAGATATTAAAAATTAAATACTCAATCGAAGAGTTTGAAGACTAATTCCAAGGAATCTCCCCAAAGAAAGATATCGATTGTAAAAATTAAAAGAAACAAAATAAAGGATAAATAAAAAGTTTACTATCATAATATTTGTCATAGAACATACAAATAAGAATGTGGTGGGGAAAACCCCCCAAAATAAGAAATTATTCAAGAACATTTTTTTCAGACCTGGAAGTGCGTCCATGAAATACACAGGGTAATAATGAAAAATGACCCACATCAATGGTACATCACCATGAAATTGTATAGCACCAGCATTATAGGGACCCCTAAAAGCTTCCAACAGGAAAAAAGTTTGGGTCATATGAAAAGAAACAGTAATAGGAATGGCATTTTCATTATCAACAGATATCTGGGTAAAAAAGTAGGAGACAATGCCTTCAAATTTCTGGAAGAAAATTTACAGTCCAGAAATCTAGCCATTCAGAACATCATTCAAATATGTCTGTAGAATTAAGATATTTTGCAGATTCAAGGACTCAAAAAATATGTTTGCATCTACCATTTATTGGGGAGGAAAACTATGTAAATGATAAACATATGGAAAGAATAAAATTATCTGAAAAAAGAAAAGACCCACAATTCTGTTGTACTATTAAAGACATTCACATAGTAAAAGCAAATTAAATACTATTTGAAGGCAGACATAATATAACTATATTGGAAGTATTGGAAAGTAGGGTAGAGCACACAGGGTAATGGGTACTGGGAGCTAAATGTTCTATAAATTATTGAATAAATAAATAGATACTACTAAAATCAAAAATAAACATTGTTATCAAAATTACTGGGCACAAACTTTTTAGTAGTATTTGGTTTTGAAAATCTTTGTTCAATTCAAATACAAATGACAAATAATTAAAAACGAAAGAATGAGGAAATTAGTACCTTTGTGCATTTGTGTAGAGCTTGTCTACTGTCAGAATGTGCTTAGGGCAGCTGTCAGTAAGCCGTGTCTAACAATGGAAGAGATCTAAATGTTCTCTAGGGAACACTGGGTGGCTAAAACTCTGGCTGGAGCTACGGCGGGGTGAGGGAGGCACTGGCCTTTGCACAGTTTAGAATGGTGACAAAAACTCAGTCATCAAGAGAGTTCTAATGCAATATTTTAAAAACTCAAAATCAATGCAAATAAGTCCATGGTGGAAATTGTCAGTATTTTAAATAAAGAGAGGATTCCAAACCACTACTTGCTTCACTGGATCACCTTCACGCTCACTCAACTTGTCCTTAATCTTGCCCTGGATAAACCTAAACTTAACGGTCTTATTTCTTCCCTAAGAGTTGCTCTAATTTTCAAAGAGAGCATCACGTCATTTTTCCTTTCAGGTAACAGACTGCAGATGAGGATATTGAGGAAGGGGGAGTTGTAGGGGTAGGGAAGGGGGGACAGTTTCTCTATTTAAAAATTAAAAAATAATACTTATTGGATAGGGTAAAAGTTAAACTGCTTGAACAAATAGACTCCAAAATGCAATCCTTTAAATCAAACAGAAGTTAATTTCTTTGTGACATAAAAGACCAGAAGTGGGAGGGTAATTCAGGGCAAACGGGGGACTATTCCACATTACCTGTAGACTCCAGCTAGCCGATTGACCATGTTTGGTGTAATGAATCTGTCTCTATGGCCAAGGCAACTCTCTTTGCTTGTTGCCTTTGTCCTGCCAATCAAAAAGGGAAAGAAGAAAAAGGACACAATCATCTTTCCTTTTAAGATTTTGATCCAGAAGTTTCATATATCAAATTCTGCTCACATTTCCCTGGCGTGAATTTAGCCACATAATTGTATACAGCTACTAGGGCAATTAGAATATGTAATCTCTAGCTGAGCCATATTCCCTGTTAGGAACGGGAGGCTGGATGTCAGTGTTCTTTAATTACAAAAAGGAAGGAAGTCAGAATAGATAATGGGGAAAATTAGCAGCCACTGCTACAAGTTGTCCCTTCTTGAAATGTATCACGCTGTGCATATTGTTCTATCTGAGATTTCTTTCCTTCTGCCTTACAGGTCAACACTGTTTCTTCAGCTTTTGTTCTGCTAGAAATTTGATTGAAATCTCACCCAATAATATTTCTCATATTCTTTTTGTTATTAGTTTATCCCTTTTAAAATTATATCTTCCTGTCATTATATTCAAATCTCATTATGGAGAAGAAACACATCTTTCCAATATTTAAGATTGAAATGCTATCATTTTAAAATAGCATCTGTTATTCTTCCTTAAAACTCATTTTATGAAAAAGATATTTTGTAAGTACTATTCAACTAAAGGAGTTCTGTAAGAAACAATGAATGGAACCAAAAGCATTGTATTAATAAAGACATCTTCAAAAGCTCACTATGGGAGTCATTGTTTGTATATACCTTTGTATATGTGCTTTGGTATGTATGACTAGAAAGATTTGGGGAGATTTGGGGGCATTAGAAAATTCAGGAAGGTGATTTTTACCAAATAATGTGATATTTTTGAAATTAGTCCATGCCTAAAAATTATCCTACCTACCCTTGAACCTGGAACCTTGGAATAGGAAAAGCAGAAAATTAAAATATCCTAGCACTTGAATTTTGTACACTAAAAAGATACTGTTTTTCTTTGTTGTTTTTTTGGTTTTTTTGTAGATAATTATTTTTTATTGAATGGTTGTTGACACACAATATTACATTAGTTTCAGGTGTACAACACAGTGATTCAACATTTATATACATGATAATTCTAGGTACCAGCTATCACCATACCAAGTTGTTACAATATTTTGACTATATTCCTTATGCTATACATTACATCCCGGTTACTTATTTATTTTACAATTGGAAGTGTGTACTTTTTTTTTTTGTGAGGGCATATCTCATATTTATTGATCAAATGGTTGTTAACAACAATAAAATTCTGTATAGGGGAGTCAATGCTCAATGCACAATCATTAATCCACCCCAAGCCTAATTTTCATCAGTCTCCAAACTTCTGAACCATAACGAACAAGTTCTTACATGGAGAACAAATTCTTACATAGTGAATAAATTACATGGTGAACAGTATAAGGGCAGTCATCACAGAAACATTCGGTTTTGCTCATGCATTATGAACTATAAACAGTCAGTTTAATTATGAATACTCATTTGATTTTTATACTTGATTTATATGTGGATATCACATTTCTCTTTATTATTATTTTTAATAAAATGCTGAAGTGGTAGGTAGATACAAGATAAAGGTAGAAAACATAGTTTAGTGTTGTAAGAGGGCAAATGTAGATGATCAGGTGTGTGCCTGTAGACTATGTGTTAATCCAAGCTTGACAACGGCAATAAAATATCCACGTATGCAGATTTCTCTCAGAACAGGGGGGGTGAGGTTCTAAGCCTCACCTCTGTTGATCCCCAATTTCTCACCTGATGGACCCCCTGCGACAGTGCCTGTCTTAGGTTGTTCTTCCCTTGAGGAATCTTACCCATCTCTGGCTAACCAGTCATCTTCCGGAGCCATACAGTGAAATGAAAGTTGGTAAGTGAGAGAGAAGCCTTATTGTTTGAAAATATTAGCTTTTTACTTCTTTGCATATTAATGCCCTGTGGCTTCTATGCCCAGCATTTGTCTTGAGGTATCTTTACCACTTGGAAGAATTATGATACTCAGTATATTTGATATGAGGCACGAATTCTATTTAAGTGTTGTAATTAGGAAGGAAGAAGAAAAGCTATAGAAATAGCAGGCAGAAGAAAACATGGGAAGATTGATTATTTCTTTGACATATCTTCTTGTAGAGTAACTTCAGCATGTATAGGTTTTAAACTACTAATTAAATTGTGCACTCACAATAACATAATAGGAGTATAGTTACATAACCAAAGCAGACCTATAATTACCAGCCATCTCCAGTGAAACCAAGAAAACCAGTTAGGCACCTTAGGCATTAGTGAAAACTTATCTATGATATGGTGGATATTGTCCAACTGAACTTGAACAGTCTGAGAGAAATCAGACAAATTAAAACAACCCATTCCTGGGGATTGTTCACATACCATATGTTCTTTTAACAGTAGATAGTCTGTAGTTCTAAGATTTTGGAGCGCTACAATTTACACTTCTCCTAATTCTTGGTTGAGTTCCAATAGTATAGATCAAGTCAAATTTGTTGTTTTACTGTATGCACAGGCCAGCTTAGATATCTCCTTCATCATTCCCATGGCAAGTCCAGGAACTGGTGGGCTGAGTGCATCTACACCTGTAGCAGTGCGTGGATCTTTGTTGGGGGTTTTGATGATCATCTTCTGGCATGAGTCTTCCAGAGAGTGCTGATGTTGGAAATTCTTTTTCATATCGTATCTTAGTTCATTTTCGGGTTAGCCAAACTAGGCTTTGATCCTCTGTATAAACACGAACAGGCCCTTTGCCTACACTTTTATATGCCCTTTATACCCTTGTGTAGAACTCATTGGAGGTTCCCACACAGGAACTGCCTTTTTTTTTTTGGTATCATTAATCTACACTTACATGAAGAAAATTATGTTTACTAGGCTCTCCCCTATACCAGGTCCCCCCTATAAACCCCTTTAGAGTCACTGTCCATCAGCATAGCAAAAAGTTGTAGACTCACTACTTGCCTTCTCTGTGTTGTACAGCCCTCCCCTTTCTCCCACCCCCCCATGCATGCTAATCTTAATACCCTCCTCCTTTCCCCCCCCCATCCCTCCCTACCCACCCATCCTCCGCAGTCCCTTTCCCTTTGGTACCTGTTAGTCCATTCTTGAGTTCTGTGATTCTGCTGCTGTTTTGTTCCTTCAGTTTTTCCTTTGTTCTTATACTCCACAGATGAGTGAAATCATTTGGTATTTCTCTTTCTCAGCTTGGCTTGTTTCACTGAGCATAATACCCTGCAGCTCCATCCATGTTGCTGCAAATGGTAGGATTTGCCCTTTTCTTATGTCTGAGTAGTATTCCATTGTGTATATGTACCACATCTTCTTTATCCATTCATCTATCAATGGACATTTAGGTTGCTTCCAATTCTTGGCTATTGTAAATAGTGCTGCGATAAACATAGGGGTGCACTGATCTTTCTCATACTTGATTGCTGCATTCTTGGGGTAAATTCCTAGGAGTGCAATTCCTGGGTCAAATGGTAAGTCTGTTTTGAGCATTTTGATGTACCTCCATACTGCTTTCCACAATGGTTGAACTAACTTACATTCCCACCAGCAGTGTAGGAGGGTTCCCCTTTCTCCACAGCCTCGCCAACATTTGTTGTTGTTTGTCTTTTGGATGGTAGCCATCCTTACTGGTGTGAGGTGATACCTCATTGTAGTTTTAATTTGCATTTCTCTGATAATTAGCAATGTGGAGCATCTTTTCATGTGTCTGTTCGCCATCTGTATTTCTCTTTTGGAGAACTGTCTGTTCAGTTCCTCTGCCCATTTTTTAACTGGATTATTTGATTTTTGTTTGTTGAGGCGTGTGAGCACTTTGTATATTCTGGACGTCAAGCCTTTATCGGATGTGTCATTTTCAAATATATTCTCCCATACTGTAGGGTACCTTTTTTGTTCTATTGATGGTGTCTTTTGCTGTACAGAAGCTTTTCAGCTTAATATAGTCCCACTTGTTCATTTTTGCTGTTGTTGTCCTTGCCCGGGGAGACATGTTCGAGAACAGGTCACTCATGTTTATGTCTAAGAGGTTTTTGCCTATTTTTTCTTCCAAGAGTTTAATGGTTTCATGACTTACATTCAGGTCTTTGATCCATTTTGAGTTTACTTTTGTATATGGGGTTAGACAATGGTCCAGTTTCATTCTCCTACATGTAGCTGTCCAGTTTTGCCAGCACCATCTGTTGAAGAGACTGTCATTTTGCCATTGTATGTTCATGGCTCCTTTATCAAATATTAATTGGCCATATATGTCTGGGTTAATGTCTGGATTCTCTAGTCTGTTCCATTGGTCTGTGGCCCTGTTCTTGTGCCAGTACCAAATTGTCATGATTACCATGGCTTTATAGTAGAGCTTGAAGTTGGGGAGTGAGATTCCCCCTACTTTATTCTTCTTTCTCAGGATTGTTTTGGCTATCCGGGGTCTTTGGAGTTTCCATATGAATTTTTGAATTATTTGTTCCAGTTCATTGAAGAATGTTGCTGGTAGTTTCATAGGGATTGCATCAAATCTGTATATTGCTTTGGGCAGGATGGCCATTTTGACTATATTAATTCTTCCTAGCCACGAGCATGGGATGAGTTTCCATCTGTTAGTGTCCCCTTTAATTTCTCTTAAGAGTGACTAGTAGTTTTCAGAGTATAAGTCTTTCACTTCTTTGCTTACGTTTATTCCTAGGTATTTTATTTTTTCTGATGCAATTGTGAATGGAGTTGTTTTCCTGATTTCTCTTTCTGTTGGTTCATTGTTAGTGTATAGGAAAGCCACAGATTTCTGTGTGTTGATTTTGTATCCTGCAACTTTGCTGTATTCCGATATCAGTTCTAGTAGTTTTGGGGTGGAGTCTTTAGTGATTTTTATGTACAGTATCATGTCATCTGCAAATAGTGACAGTTTAACTTCTTCTTTACCAATCTGGATTCCTTGTATTTTTTGTTTTGTCTGATTGGTGTGGCTAGGACCTCCAGTACTATGTTAAATAACAGTGGGGAGAGTGGGCATCCCTGTCTAGTTCCCGATCTCAGAGGAAATGCTTTCAGCTTCTCGCTGTTCAATATAATGTTGGCTGTGGGTTTACCATAGATGGCCTTTATTATGTTGAGGTACTTGCCCTCTATTCCCATTTTGCTGAGAGTTTTTATCATGAATGGTTGTTGAACTTTGTCAAATGCTTTTTCAGCATCTATGGAGATGATCATCACCTATGGAGATTTTGTCTTTCTTTTTGTTGATGTGGTGGATGATGTTGATGGACTTTCGAATGTTGTACCATCCTTGCATCCCTGGAATGAATCCCACTTGGTCGTGGTGTATGATCCTTTTGATGTATTTTTGAATTCGGTTTGCTAATATTTTGTTGAGTATTTTTGCATCTACGTTCATCAGGGATATTGGTCTGTAGTTTTCTTTTTTGGTGTGGTCTTTGCCTGGTTTTGGTATTAGGGTGATGTCAGCTTCATAGAATGAGTTTGGGAGTATCCCCTCCTCTTCTATTTTTTGGAAAACTTTAAGGAGAATGGGTATTATGTCTTCCCTGTATGTCTGATAAAATTCCGAGGTAAATCCATCTGGCCCAGGGGTTTTCTTCTTTGGTAGTTTTTTTATTACCACTTCAATTTCGTTGCTGGTAATTGGTCTGTTTAGATTTTCTGTTTCTTTTTGAGTCAGTCTTGGAAGGTTGTATTTTTCTAGGAAGTTGTCCATTTTTCCTAGGTTTCCCAGCTTTTTAGCATATAGGTTTTCATAGTAGTCTCTAATAATTCTTTGTATTTCTGTGGGGTCCGTCATGATTTTTCCTTTCTCGTTTCTGATACTGTTGATTTGCGTTGACTCTCTTTTCCTCTTAATAAGTCTGGCTAGAGACTTATCTATTTTGTTTATTTTCTCGAAGAACCAGCTCTTTGTTTCATTGATTTTTGCTATTGTTTTATTCTTCTCAATTTTATTTATTTCTTCTCTGATCTTTATTATGTCCCTCCTTCTGCTGACCTTAGGCCTCATTTGTTCTTCTTTTTCCAATTTCGATAGTTGTGACATTAGACCATTCATTTGGGATTGCTCTTCCTTTTTTAAATATGCTTGGATTGCTATATACTTTCCTCTTAAGACTGCTTTTGCTGTGTCCCACGGAAGTTGGGGCTTAGTGTTGTTGTTGTCATTTGTTTCCATATATTGCTGGATCTCCATTTTGATTTGGTCATTGATCCATTGATTATTTAGGAGTGTGTTGTTTAGCCTCCATGTGTTTGTGAGCCTCTTTGCTTTCTTTGTACAGTTTATTTCTAGTTTTATGCCTTTGTGGTCTGAAAGGTTGGTTGGTAGGATTTCAATCTTTTGGAATTTTCTGAGGCTCTTTTTGTGGCCTGGTATGTGGTCTATTCTGGAGAATGTTCCATGTGCACTTGAGAAAAATTTGTATCCTGTTGCTTTTGGATGTAGAGTTCTATAGATGTCTATTAAGTCCATCTGCTCTACTGTGTTGTTCAGTGCTTCCGTGTCCTTACTTATTTTCTGCGCAGTCGATCTATCCTTTGGGGTGAGTGGTGTGTTGAAGTCTCCTAGAATGAATGCATTGCAGTGTATTTCCCCCTTTAGTTCTGTTAGTATTTGTTTCACATATGCTGGTGCTCCTGTGTTGGGTGCATATATGTTTAGAATGGTTATATCCTCTTGTTTGACTGAGCCCTTTATCATTATGTAGTGTCCTTCTTTATCTCTTGTTACTTTCTTTGTTTTGAAGCCTACTTTGTCTGATATTAGTACTGCAACCCCTGCTTTCTTCTCGCTGTTGTTTGCCTGAAATATGTTTTTCCATCCCTTGACTTTTAGTCTGTACATGTCTTTGGGTTTGAGGTGAGTTTCTTGTAAGCAGCATATAGATGGGTCTTGCTTTTTTATCCATTCTATTACTCTGTGTCTTTTGACTGGTGCATTCAGCCCATTAACATTTAGGGTGACTATTGAAAGATAAGTACTTATTGCCATTGCAGGCTTTAAATTTGTGGTTACCAAAGGTTCAAGGTTAGCCTCTTTAGTATCTTACTGCCTAACTTAGCTTGCTTATTGAGCTGTTATATACACTGTCTGGAGATTCTTTTCTTCTCTCCCTTCTTATTCCTCCTCCTCCATTCTTCATATGTTGGGTGTTTTGTTCTGTGCTCTTTCTAGGAGTCCTCCCATCTAGTGCAGTCCCTGTAAGATGTCCTGTAGAGGTGGTTTTAGGGAACGCAAATTCCCTCAGCTTTTGTTTTTCTGGGAATTGTTTAATCCAACCAACATATTTAAATGATAGTCATGCTGGATACAGTATCCTTGGTTCAAGGCCCTTGTGTTTCATTGAATTAAATATATCATGCCGTTCTCTGGCCTGTAGGGTTTCTGTCGAGAAGTCTGATGTTAGCCTGATGGGTTTTCCTTTATAGGTGACCTTTTTCTCTCTAGCTGCCTTTAAAACTCTTTCCTTGTCCTTGATTTTGCCATTTTAATTATTATGTGTTTTGGTGTTATCCTCCTTGGATCCTTCCTGTTGGGGGTTCTGTGTATTTCCGTGGTCTGTTCGATTATTTCGTCCCCCAGTTTGGGGAAGTTTTCAGCAATTATTTCTTCCAAGATACTTTCCATCACTTTTCCTCTCTCTTCTTCTTCTGGTAACCCTATAATATGCATATTGTTCCTTTTGTATTGGTCACACAGTTGTCTTAACATTATTTCATTCCTGTAGATCCTTTTATCTCTCTCTATGTCAGCTTCTATGCGTTCCTCTTCTCTGGTTTCAATTCCATCAATGGCCTCTTGCATCCTATCCATTCTGCTTATAAACCCTTCCAGAGTTTGTTTCATTTCTGCGATCTCCTTTCTGGCATCTGTGATCTCCCTCCGCACTTCATCCCGTTTCTCTTGCATATTTCTCTGCATCTCTGTCAGCATGTTTATGATTCTTATTTTGAATTCTTTTTCAGGAAGACTGGTTAGGTCTGTCTCCTTCTCTGGTGTTGTCTCTGTGATCTTTGTCGGCCTGTAGCTTTGCCTTTTCATGGTGATAGGAATAGTTTGCAGCGCTGGGACGAGTGACGGCTGGAAGAGCTTCCCTTCTTGTTGGTTTGTGGCCCTCCTCTCCTGGGAGAACAGCGACCTCTAGTGGCTTGTGCTGGGCAGCTGTGCGCAGATAGGGTTTCTCCTTCCTGCCCGGCTGCTATGGAGTTTATCTCTACTGTTGCTGTGGGCGTGGCCTGGCTCGGGATGCTGCTCCAAAGTTGTCTAGTCGCGTTGGAGGGGGAGCCTGTGCGAGGTTATTTATCTCTAAGGGGCCTCCCTGCTCCCTGCAGCCCAGGGGATTAGGGTGCCCAGATATCCCCGGATTCCCTACCTCTGGATTAAGTGTCCCGCCCTGCCCCTTTAAGACTTCCAAAAAGCACCCGCCAAAACAAAACAACGACCACAAAAAAAATAAATAAATAAAATTTTAAAAATTTTAAAAATAAATAAATAAATAATGGCCGCTCATTTTTCTTTATTCTCTGGCACCAGCCTCATGCATCTGCTCACCAGTCTTGCTGCCCTGTTTCCCTAGTTTTGGGGTCCCTGTCCCTTTAAGACATCCAAAAAGCGCTCGCCAAAACAAGACAGAAAAAAAAAAATGGCCGCTCGCTTTTCTTATGTCCTCCGGTGCCAGGCCTCCAGTACCCGCTCACTGTTCTTGCTGCCCTGTTTCCCTAGTATCCAGGGTCCCCTGGGCACGCACTGTGTCTGCGCTCTGGCCCGGATGGCTGGGGCTGGGTGTTCGGCAGCCCTGGGCTCCGTCTCCCTCCCGCTCTGCCTGCTCTTCTCCCGCAGGGAGCTGGGGGAGGGATGCTTGGGTCCCACCGGACTGGGGCTTGTATCTTACCCCCTTTATGAGACACTGGGTTCTCGCAGGTGTGGATGTGGTCTGGATGTTTTCCTGTGTCCTCTGGTCTCTATTCTAGGAAGAGTTGTCTTTGTTATATTTTCATAGATATATGTGGTTTTGGGAGGAGATTTCCACTGCTCTACTCACGCTGCCATCTTGGCTCCACCTAAAGATACTGTTAAATAATGGCTATAAATGGCAATCATTTTTTCTTTGCTGAACTATGAGCTATTAGAGAGTTTTGTCTATAGGATTTTTCTATAGAGCTGTAAATTTCTACTAGTTATTTTATACACATTCTCATCAAAATTAGAAGTATTAATTACAGTACTTAACATGAATATGCTTCACTATGCTAATAGTGTTTTGTATAGATCAATTCATTATTCTTACCAAATAAATTACAAGATAAGTTAGAGCTATTATTGCATTATTTTTCAAAGACATACGAAAATGGTCCAGAGATTACAAATGTCAGCATAAGGAAGTATAACAGGGTTTTCTCACAGGGAATGCTGCCGCAGGCAGAGAAATGGTAGATTTGCTTCAGAGAAAGAATAGAAGCTTATATTTCATCCATCCATCTGTGTCTCACTGACATTGGAGCCGTAAGTGAAACTACTTGTTTTATATAGGTGCCAGCTAATAAATTTTCCATTTAAGTTATTGTACTTTTCAGCTTTCTGACTTCCAAGTCATTCTTACTATAGTTTCCATTTTTCTGTGGCTATTTCTCATTTTTATCTTATTATTAGCATCTTGTTTAATTCTTTGAACATGTTTATAATAGCTGCTTTCATGTTTGTGTGAGTTAAAATCAGCATTGGAGCCCAGTCAGAGTCAGTTTTTATTGAATGCTTTTTATTTTCCTGAATTACTTCCCTATTTATTTGTTATGTTTACTAATTTTCGGTTCAAAACTATGCATTGTCAATGAATTAGAAGTGAATTTCATACTACTCTTCCAAGCGATTTTATTTTTATTAACTTACTTGGACTTAACCGCAGAACTACCTCCTTTACAGTCTACAGTCATCCATCTATGTTTGTGCTCATGTGTGTTTATCCTCTTTATTTCTGTACACATTCACTGAGGATCTCCTCTGTGCAATTTACTTCACTGATCAGCCAATGATTTGGATATAAGGTAAGAGGTTAAGATCAGACATACAGAGCCTGTAAGACTTCCACTTTCTGCCACCTCCTGCTGAGTGTGGGGTCCAGAAAGCATTGTGTGGTGCAGCATCAAAATGCTCCAAGTTCCCAAGTTTCAGGTGGCTTTCACTTCTGTCCTGGCACTTTCAGATCTCTTCTTTGCATGTATGCAGTCTGCCAGGATTTAGTGGAGAGTTTATTATGTCAGCCCTATGATGTCTCTTTAAATTGCAGGAACTCTGTTGAATTTCTCCCTGATCTTTCATTTGCCTAAACGGAGACTAAAACCTTGTGCCTATAAATCTGATTTTCCTATTATTTTTGTGTGAGGGCGGGAGGATTTTTTTCTCTGCCTGTTTTGAATCTACCACGTTTAGTCAGGAAAATTGCAAATTTTACCCCTTACCCAGAATGAAATCAACTACCTAGTGTTATAAAGCTGCCGGTTTCCACACACGGCCTCAACCCCACTCTGACATATTAAGACACTGATAAAGCTGGGGTTTTGCATCCTGAGTTAAAGCAGAATAGAAGGCCAGAAGGCCAGGAACTCACAGCCACTCTTCCTTAATACTTTCTCAGTTTTAAATGAATACACTCCTTTCTGTTTGTTGATTGCCCTGTGGCTTGTTTATTTCCCAGACATGGTTGTTTTGATGATATCACCAAGTTTTATGCTTTTCTTCTACAAAAGGAAATTGCCCAACTTCTCTCAGACCTCCCTACCTAGAAATAGATTACCCTGACTTCATTTTGATGTGTTCCACAGGCTAATATAACAGAAAAAAAACAAACTCTGTAAGACAAAATGGAGGTGAGGTTGAATGGGAAGGAAATCAAGGGAATTTCCTGGAGAAATGTAAGCTTTATGTATTGTTACAGTTGTGTGGGTTATACAGGTATGTAATTACTTTCCAAAATTGAAAGCTTGGGTTGGTATATTACAGTCTGTATAGTGAAAAATTCGGACTTGCCCAGAGATGTCTGACATTTGGTCTCTTGCTTCTGGGAGATCACCTTAAACCCTTGGGATTTTCCAGATAACAAATGTTTTCTTCTTCATAGTGGGCCCCTTGGACCACAACTGATAGTTATGCAAACAAGGAGACTCATAGTTTATGCCAACAGGGTAACTACGGTTGGCCTCTCAAGACACATGATAGTAGCCAGACCTTTAGGGTAGGGAGTGGAGGCTGGAGACTTGAGGACAACTCTTTGAACAGTCAATCAATCAGTCAATCTTGACTATATAATGAAAGCCAAATTAAATCTCTAGACCCTGAAGCTCAGGTAAGGCTCCCAAGCTGACAGCACTCTGTATTGTCCCATACTGAGAACAATGGAAGTTTTGCATTTGGAATTCACCCAGACCCTTCCGTTGGATGGTTTTTAATATATATTTTCCCTGTAATAAACCATAACTCTGAGTATAATCACTCTGAAATCTAGAACTCCTTCTAGCAAATTATTGGGCCTGAGCGTGGTTTTGGGAACCCCCAGACTTGTACAATTATCTACCTTTTACCTAAAAAAGTGCAATGTTAACATATAATAATAAATTCAGTGGAAGGGTAGGGGTGAATAGAATTTCAGGTAATGCAAGAATGGCAGTCTTCATCATTGTTGAAGCTGGGTAATGGAAGTAAGGATGGGTACTCTATTTTTTGTGTTTTTGTAATTTTACATAATAAAACCATTTTTTAAAACTCATTCTTCATGGTTTTCCCAATTAGATTAGGGAGACCCAAATGACCATTATACTTTATTGCACTATAATTTATTTACTCATTCTACTATTTAAAATACAGCAATCAACATTTCGATAGGTACTAATAGTACAGGAAATACTATGAAATTAAGTCATTGTTGCTTTTCAATTCGTTTCTGTAAGTTTTCTTTTGTTTAATATTTAAATATTTAATATTACATTTTTTTGATCAATTAATTTCCTCACTATGTGAATATTTTTCTGAGCATCTCCAATCAATAAATTATATTTAAACTTCTTTGGAGTAATCAGATTACTCTGAATGAACACAAAGGAGTAACCAGGTTATCTGAACTGCAGAATATTAAGACAAGGAAAAATTAATTCAACACAGAAATCCTCTGACTTTGTGAGTAGTCATGTACCCTGTATCACTCACCACCCGGAGAGGTGGCTGTATAGACACCAAAAGTCATCTAGCGACCAAGAGAGTGAATGGTGCCTGAAATCTCTCCTCTATTCCGTAGAGCAACCAGGTATATCATGAACATTGCATTTAAGGATGCATGCATCAAGTTCACCTGGGGAACATTCTCAAATAGACATTCTTGGACTTCACCTTACAGATACTTTGAGGCAGTGAATTTAGAGTGGGAACCAACCATATGTGCTTTAAAAACCTCTCCAAGTGCTTCTGATGTGTATCACGATTTAAGAAACCTGAGTTAAGGATGTTATACATATTTGCTGGCCAAAAAATACCTATGTTCCCCTTGAAATAAAAATAGAAGAATAGGTGATTTGTTTCATTCTAATTGTTATTTATGTTTTAAAATAACATGGCTTTTCAACTTGTTGATTACATACTCATGTATAATCGGTGACAATATGGTTAAAATGCCTGTCACCCTTACCATAATTTTCCTTTCATTTATGATCTTGAATAAATCCTAATGTATAGATAATAACCTTGAATCAAGAAATCATTCTGCTCTGTCACACACACACAAATCTTTGCACATCATCTCCAAAGACCTGCAGTTTCAATTACATCTTTCAAACCTTTCCTCCTGCCATCTGTCAAATTTCACTATCCAAGGCCTTACCAACCTAATTATCTATCTAGCCTGAAAAGAATAGGAGCTGTAATCTCTGCCATTGAAACTGGACTTTACCATGTTTCTCAATAGCTATTCAATTCATACTTCAAGGGAAGTTTATATTTTTGTACTTGAGTGAGAAAATAGTTTGCTTTTCTTTTTAAACTCTGGCATTTTCACAAGGAGAGAAAGATATAGACTTTGATATCAGAGGCAGCATAGTAGACCTATGCATTTAGGACCACCTTTCAGAGATGTATATTCCGGCTCTGCCTTTGTCACCAATTCTGTGGCCATAAGCAAGGCTATTTTTTCTTTAACCCTTGTGTTCCTCATAATAATGATGAGGAATTAATTAAATGCTCTCTCCAATCCCACTAGCGATAAATTCATACATTGGTCATGTCAGGACCAGTTTGTTTCTGCATTTCTACTTTGCATCAGCAGAATTTGTTCTAATTTATTTTGATGTAGCTTTGGGTCAAACTGACCAAGAAGGTTTCTTCTACATATAATAGGGTAGAATAATCAGGTTAAGTAATTATTTGCAAGACCTCTTAGACAGAAGATAAGTCCCCAGGGCCTGAATGTGGGAAGAAATAATTTGCCAATAGGAAAAAAATTTTTTTATCTCTGGAGGGAGGACAAGATATGAGAGGTGGGGCAAGAGAGAGTGTCAGGTCAGTAATATGATGGAGGATTATTTTGCCTTGCAATTAGACTTGCATATTTCAAAACCTTCAGAAAATTACTAAGAGAGTCAGTGTACTGAGAACATATTTTCATGGAAGCTAACAAAAGCGCTAACGTCCCAAAGGGAATGATATTTAGTAAATCAAGAGAATTTCGTGTAGATGAAGAAACACAGAAAGAAAGGGGGAAAATCAAGAACTTTGTGTGAATCGATAAAAAAGTGTGAGCAGAACCTTATATTCTCATGAGCCATGAAATTGGGGCTTGGGCTCAGTTTAAAGGGATCTGTAAAAGACAGAATTACTCAGAAGTGGGTTATACAAAGGAAACATTTTAAGGGTCTCTACTTGCAGATTTCATACCATGGTGTTCTCAGGGTTCAATTTATGAGCAGAAACTAACAGTGAAAAAGGTAAAAAAGATCCATCAGCTTTGGAATCTTGAATCACGGTATCAGTTCCAACTAGAAATGTGTGCAGATGTTTATTTATGACCCTTTTCCAGCCCCTCTGATCTGTGAACTTGTCAGAGTCTATTAGTATACATTCTTTTAACCTTCCTCCTTTCCTGTCATCTTGACATATGCAATCAGTACAGAAAGTTAAGAAAACAAAACTCAAGGAAAGCCATTGAGGGTATATAGGAGGGACAGAGTGGTGACTGTACATTATTTTCTGGGAAGAGTAACATCTTTGTAAGCAAAGAAAGGCTGAGTAAAAAGTGAATAAAATGCCTATATTTTTACAATGGACTTCAAACATATGGAAAATTAAATAGAATAGGGTAATGAACCTAAATGTACCACTGAGTCCTATAGTTCTGTAAAATTCAAAACAATCAGAGCACCTAGAATATAATCATGGAGCATGACAAATAGTAGAAATATATCTGAAGAAATTAACTTATGAAAAGAATAATCGAATGGGACAGTGAAGTTCTAGGAAGTGTTGAAATAGATTTAAAAGCAGAATGAAGAGATTTCTTACTATAGGACTAGATAAATCAAGGGAACCAAGTAGGAAAGTACAAAACTTAAGTCAATTTTGAAATTTACTACATCATAACATTAGCATTTTATCAGTTGACTAAAGATTTAGACATATTTAATAATCTTTTTCACACTGATTACTAATGATATTCTACACATAATATTTTGATAGCAGACTAAAGAATGATTTAATTTTTTTACAGCATGAGAGACTGAAGTGAAGCAAGTTAAAAAAAAAACTCTGTCATGATATTCAACACAAATTATACACATATTTCTCAAGAATGTCCAGCTGATTAGGCTTTGGTACTCATGAGATTAATAACATGATGAAAAAAAATGGCTTGAGAATCACTTAGAGGAAGAAATGGGATGGAGGCAGAATTGGGGTTGAGAATATTGTTTGGAAAAATATTGTTCAGAGAACTGTAAATTAGGTGATGAAGAAATGCAATTGGGATCTAAACAAAGAAACAAACAAAATCAAACAGACCTGAAGTGAGCATAAAAACTTTAAGACTTATTGGTTAAGGCACACCTATTGTATTGCTCCCAATTTACCTGAAGTCCATGTAAATGAGCTAAATATTCCTGTGTCCTTTATTGCCCCTGCTCTGCTTGGGAGTGAGGATAGGTAGTGACCTGAGTGTGTCACAGTTGTGCCTTTCCTGTGCAACAAACCACTCCCAAAATGTACTTGCTTGAAGCACCAACCATTTATTGAGCTCATCATTCTGTAGGTTCCTAATTTGGGATGAGCTCAGCTGGACTGTTCTCCTGCTTATCTCAGCTGGGTAATTTATGCTTCTGTGTCAAGCAACAGTCTGTTTTGTCCACAGTCTTAAAACATTTGTGAGGGAATATGAAGAGAAATGTTTACCAATCTCTTCGGTTGCTATCCATGTCTTCTCTTTCTCCTTCTGCTTCAGTTTTCTTCCTACAGAGACTGCTGTTTTTGATTGGTTAATTTTTGTTTTCATTATTTATTTATTGGTAAAAAGAATGTGCTTGTTCAATGTGTTATGCTTAAGATGAGTCTGATAAAATAAAATTTGAATGGGTTTCTGTAATAATTCCAGACATCTCTTTGATAATGCTATTTAATCAGTGTAACATGGGATAAATATAGTTTTAAGAAAGACATTAAGTTTCTGATTCTGATTTTAGGTATTTTTTAAGTTGTAAAATATACAAAATTCCATCACTGCAAATGTTGAGACTAGTGAGAATAAGATAAAATCTTAAAGATATTTTTTCTGACTTCATTAAATAGATGAGAGAGTCAAACAAAGGTAAAGGAGTAGAGAGAGCTTTTCCAAGTGAGTCAATTGGTAATAAGACTGATTAGGGCCCCATTTTCCTTTATTCCAAACCACAGTGCCTCAAAAAATAAACTTTTTAAATTAATAAAGGGCACCACTTTCACAAAGGATGACCAGTCATGTGGAGAAAATTCTAATGGTAGCTCCTGGGAATTCTCAGAAATGTCAGGGAGTTCTTCATATGTCATCATTATCCAATCAATTATTACAGAATTATTCTGATTACTCATGTTTTATTTGAGTATGTGTGCTTTTTAACCTATTGGAGGTATAGCCTATAAATCATTCTAATTCCTGCCAGAATTCGTACAATGGCATGGAATTTTTAGGAAATGGATGCATATGTTTTCACATAATAAAAGGGAAAGTAATCTTGGTGAGGGCATTTTATCACAGGATGAGCTGAGGCAAGGAACACCAAAGGGACCTTTGACAGCTAAAAGTTTTCATCAAGTATAACAGCCACTGTGAGGATGTCAGAAGTGTACATAAATTCAAAAAGGAAGCTAACAGTGTGTCATAGAATTAAAATTATGTTCAGGGTCTGAATGTTGCCAAGTATTTAGTGGTGGTACTGATAATTACCATGTGCACTAGCTTTGGAATAATTACCATTAATCGATGCCTATTGTAATGCAACAGAAAATTTCAATTAAGGAGAGTATGTAGGTGAAACTTTTCATTCAATACACACAACAAATGGAGTAGTGGTAGACCCTCACTGCCACAAACCAAGACATATGCAATCTTTAACTAGGCAAAAGTTAAACAGTTCATCACTGGAAGTCGAGACTGCATTAGCAATGTAATTGCTAAAAGAGGAAGATTACCCACTCAACTCTGTGGCTTAAGTGCTTTCTTTCATTTCATAAATTTAGCTGCTTAGAGTCTGCTAGACTGCTGAGCAAAGAAATTATTGGGAGATACCCCTGTGGTGGAAAAGAAAAGAAGTAGCTAAAATGAATGCATTTATTTAACCTCATATTGTTTTAAAAGGACACATTCAGCTCATTATAAGATTCCTGTTAAATACCAATAGAATTTTTTTTATCTGACTCTGTCCTCAAAGAAATGAAAAAATCAAAATGAGTTATTTGAAACAAATTGAGTATTTTGGATTTTAGGAAGCACAGTAAATTCTTTGTGACTTCTTTAATAAAATGATCATATGTAACTTAAGTTAGACGTGTTCTCATTCAAAATTAATCACATGCTGTGTGATATTCAGGGGGAGCATAAACACATTAGCATTTAGTACTTTTTAGTCTTTTAATTGAAACCAATAAGATTCAATATTTTAAATATTAACCTTTATCTTTATCAGATAATCAAAATTATTAAATCTGTGCTAGTTTTGTACACTATTCCAGCTCAGTAGTTTTGAGCATAAAAATTGCTCCATGATTCTACCAGTTCCTACACTGAATTGATTTTGTACATATGTGTGTTTGAATGTATTTTAATATACATGTACATTTCAACTCCTTGCAGGCAAAGTCTACACACCTACACACAAAAGTCACTGCTGTACATGGAATTTAAAAACTCTAATCCTGTAAAATACAGGATTGCGCTATTGAAAGGTAAGAGAAACAACTAGAAAACTCTGCTGTGAATGAAGAGTGCAAATATGGTTACTTTCAATTTTGCTTTATCAGTGCTGGTCTTTCATGCAAGGAGTATGAACCTCTTTCTGTAGAGGGCCAGTTGGTAAGTTGCTTTCACTATATGGGTCAAACATGTTGCAAAAACTCATTTGTCGTAACATGAAAAAAGCCATAGGCAAAATATTAAACAAATGGGTGTGGCTGTTATCCAAGAAAACTTTATTTATGGACACTGAAGTTTTAATTTCATGTAGTTTTCATGTGACATAAAATATTCCTCCTTTGATTATGCTTCAACCTTTTTAAAAAATGTAAAAACCATTCTTGGTTCATGGGCAATGCAAAATCAGGCAGTAGGCCGCTTCCAGAGAATATTTTGCCATATCCTGCCTAATCCTAATTTACCTATCTCCCACAGCTTTGGGGTGGCCATGACAAATACTCGCTAATTTATAAGACAGGTATAAACAGAGAGCAGTAAATATCTATTTACAATATGTCCTTGAGTAAGTACACTTACTCACTCATTCAAGATATGTTTGTTAATTATCTTCCATATGCAAAGCATTTATAGGCACACCTCAGAAATATTGCATGTTCGGTCCCAGACCACCACAATTATCAGGTATCACAATAAGGTGAGTCCAATGAATGGTTTCCCAGTGCATATAAGAGTTACGCCCTATATCGTAGTCTCTTAGGTATACAATCACATTATGTCCAAAATAGAAAATAATTGTACATACTGTTGGGGAGGAAAAATTTTCCTCTACCCTTCAAGGTACTTCTCACCGGTCTCAGAATCAAACAGACCTGAGACAGATTAACAGAAGAAAAATCAAATTTAATTTCGTACATACAGGAACTCCACATACTGAGAGGTTCAAAGACAGAAAGGTAAAATAAGGTAAATGTGCCATCCTGAGCTAAGGAATGGGGCAAGAGCCTGAGCCTCAAAGGGGAGGAGGGCAATTCACAGGGCAGTAAGAAAAGCAGGGGGTTGGTAATTAGATATTTGCCCTGCCTCACAGATGGGCCACTCAGATAAAATTTATCTCCCTTATGAACTCTCATTTCTGGGAAAGACCCTCAATTTAGTTTCTCCTAGGTAGTTAAAGGAGGAAAAAGAGCTTCTCTTGAGTCCGCAAGTCTTGATCGCCTTTTTCAGCTCAAAACAGTCCATGTGACAAAGCAGCACATTTTGGTAAGGCTTGTTGTGTACCCCTTCCATATCTTAATTAAAAAATACTTTACTGCAATATAATAATGAAGAAACTTGAAATATCGTGAGACTTACCAAAATATGACGCAGAGACTCAAAGTGAGCAAGTGCTGCTGGGAAAATGGGGCCGATAGACTTGCTCGACACAGGGTTATCATAAACCTTCCATTTGTAAAAAAATGCAGTATCTGCAAAGCGCAATCAATGAGGCACAATAAAGCCAGGGTATGTCCGCGCTGGATGCAACGGATGATGTGAAAAGGGTAGGACACAGTTTCTAACTTCAAGAGACTTACAATCTATTAGAAATTTTGAGTGATCTACTCTATGCAAATAATTATAATACAAGATATCTGCCAAAGTTGAGAGGTACGTAGGTGGTACAGGAGTTCCCAGCAGGAGAGGATTGCTGCCATCTCAGCAAATTCTTTCATGATGCAGAATGCCTTTGTGCTAGGACTCAGTGGATGGAGGTATATTTACAAGCAGATGGTAAAGAGGTAAAAAGATGAGATAAATTCTAGATGAAGAAGGGCAGAATTATCAGCCAATACCATGTAGATAGGTAAGTTTTGTCTCTTTCAGAATAGAGATGCTGGGACTAATCCTTTTTACAGAGGAGAAATTCTTTTGTTCCAAAAGAAATACTATGCTTTTTTAAGGTGAAACTAATCCAATAAACACTTTGTACCTACTCTATGCCTCTCACTGGGTTCAGTTCTAGGGTTACGCAAATTAATAACACATGGTTTCTGGCTTCGAGTGTTTTGCAGTCTAGTGAAGGGTTGTAATCTGTAAACCAGTAACTATATCACAGCACAAAGAGTAGTAGAATATGTCTAGTACTCTTTGTAGTAGTAGAATATGATAAGGAACATTGCAGGTACTGATATCTGAATCATTCTAATGTGAGAGAGGAGAGGTGAAGAAAGACTTCACAGAGTATGTGTTTTTTTCTTTCTGAAATTAATGCCATTAGGAATTTTCAAAGATGAGAAGGGGTAAAGGGACACAAGGGTACCAAAGGACAATCGGATTCACAGAGATATAAATAAATGTTTTCCAGGGTAATGAGATACAAAGGGAGGGAAATAAAGAGGATGTTAGTAGGAAATGAAATTAGAAATTCATCCCCAAACTCATAATTAATTAGGCAATATTAATTTTTCTGGTCATATGCTGTAATTAAATGTATTAAAAGACAAAATCATTTTATTCATTTTATTATATTCTGGTAAAGCTATCCCCCGTCTCTCAAGCGTACTAAGTGTACAGTTAGCTCTGGAGATTGTATCAGAAATGAACACATTGCTTCAGTTCATATTTAAGATGATCGATATTTTTCATTCATATATGTAGGAAGGTAGGGAGAGGTCATGTTATGTGTGGGACATAAGATGTTATCAGAAGATTCTTCTGTGTCAAAGAGAACAATAGACCAAATGTGGCTAGATTGATAGCAATTGTCTTACCTTTCAGATTTTAGGAAAACCATTTCCCCTAAGGATCCTGATTTTTACCACCCATTAAAAATAAAAGAGTATGACTACAGCTGTTTAGTTGTCTCAAAATATTTTTAGGTCATAGGCAAACTGAACAGAAAAATATGATGTTTGTTGACTGGTAGTTTATATCATTTGAATTAATCTTTTCAGTTGTCTTAAGAACGAAAATGCAAAGAGTGGAGTTCAGAATATAATGCAGACCAAGTTGGAAGGAAAATATTTGAGTCCAGATGAACACAGCTGGTATTTTCTTGATGGAAGGGGAGAGCTTTGTTCTTTGGAGCAAAGAAAGTCTTTGTTGGAGCTGATTTTCAGCTAAGAGAGATGCTAGGTTCTCTAAGGAATTTCACCAGTTAAAATAAGTCAACAACTTTGATTTTTGAGTATTAATGTGCTGTGGAATGTTTATCTTAGTAGAAAAGTTCTGCTCAACTAATTATCCTAAATGTATATATTTTTATTCTATGAGGACTTACCTTTTTAATTTGCCTCTTTCTTTCTTAATAAATTATCTTAATCGAAGGTTTTCAACTGGACAGTGAAAACATTGATGGAAGTCACTAAAACCTCAGGATATACAATCTGCTCAAGGTCACTAAACAAATATATAAAGAGATAAAATCCAATTAAAGCCCAGATTTGCTTATGCCTAAATCACTATATTGCATGACCACTGAGTATATACCATTATCCTGTGTAAAACTCTGGTTTTAAATGCAATATGAGATAAGGAAAGCAAGAGAAGATAAGGCCTGATGTTAAGATACCACTTTCCCATCAAGCCCTGCTGCTAGCCCCTTGCTGTCCTTCACCTTGCCGAGTTCACTGTGCGCCTAGGCCTGCAGGAGCTATTTCCTCTGGATGGCTCCCTCCTTGGGTGTCATGGGTTACCTCTTTCACCTGCGTGCTCAGATCTCTGGGAGTCTTCTCTGTAGAAGCTACTAACTTAGCTTCTCATCACTCTTATTTTCTTTTAGCTTCCCTTACATTTCCCATCTCATGTATCTTCTGCAATGACATATTCATGTTTGTATCTATTTGTGATCTGCTTAAACTACATTCTAGTACAATAAATGAAGGCAGGGATTTTGTCTTGCTCACTATTTTATTCTCAGCGCCTAGAACACTTCTGAGGTCACACACAGTAGGTATTCATCAAATACTTATGGAATGGATACATAAATAATTCCACTAATTAATTGTCTGAGGGAAATACATTTGGGGAAAAAAAAGCCCAATGGTAAAACAAGGGAGAAATATATGCCATAATAATATAATTAAATCTCCAAACAAAACCCTGTGAGAAACAGTTATTTCCAATTTGGGTTTTATGGAGAATATCACAAATGAGCTGAAATTTGAGTAGTCTTGGAAAAGGGGTATTTCAGAATCAGAGGGCATATGAATAAAGAGGCCAGCAGAAAGGAATTAGGGGATACTGTTGATGAAGGATTCTTATGGAAAACGAGACTGGAATTACAGGTTTACAGACTGGACACGTGCAAGCAGGGGGAAGTCAGGGGGTTTTACGGAGGAGATGAATGCCTATCTCACCAACTAGTCCCATCTGGCAACAGTGGGCAAGCTGTTACTCTCAGAGACAAATAAACAGAAGTAGGATCTTAAGGACTGTGGTTTCTTGTTTATTCATTTGTCTTTGAGGAAAATACTAATTTCTGGTCTTATTCAAAATACGTTTAATTGATTTGAAGCTAACTGATTCTAATTAGTGTGTAGTGGTATATTGCAATTAAAGTATATCATATGTTGCTGATAGGAACTGACTGAATAAAGAAATTTCAGCAAGTTCAAGACTATACCACAAGCACGAAGACCATCAGAATAGTTCTCAGTCGGGAGATAGGAATTCAGGTATAGTATTTATCAATAATTTAATATATGAAGTAAATTCTGCTCCTTAATTTCCTTTACTCTTAAAATTAAAATATCATTATCCTATACTTCAAATCCTATCAAAGAGAATAAAATATCTTTGTGGTGGTTTTGGATCCGTTCCAACATTAGGGGGTGGCTCTCTTCACACAACACGCAGTTGTTCTCAGACATCAACAGGGTGTCTGAGAATTCAGCTCAATTCTGACCCTGTCTACCCCGATATAACATCCTAACAGACTGCCTCCCAACCCCCAGTTTCAGATGCCCAGGTTTTTACCTGTGCTTCTGAGTGACCGGCTATAAACCAGAGACGCCCATGATCCCTTCTTTGGGTTTGATTAACTTGCTAGAGCAGCACACAGAACTCAAGAGACATGTCTACTCACTAGAATACTGGTTTATTATAAAAGATATATCAGGAATAGCAAGCTAGAAGAGATGCACAAATCAGGGCAAGGAGACAGGTGCAAAGCTTCTAGGTCCTCTGCACGCAGGCCACTCTCCCTAATCTACAACCCAGTTCACCAGCCCAGAAGTTCTCTGAAACCTGCCCTTTTGAGATTTTACTGATGCTTCACTGCATAGTCTTCATTGATGAAATCATTCACCTCTGGCTATTGATGCAACTGCCAGTCCCTCTCCCCTCCCTGAAAGAGGGAGATAGGACTCAGAGTTCAAGCCTCTATAATCACCTGGCTGGTTCCTCTAGACATCAGCCCCCATCCTTATTCTATTGAAGGCAATACCAAAGCCGCCTCATTAGCATAACAAAAGACACATTATCATTCCCATCACCTATGCAATTCCAAGGGCTTTAGGAGCTTTGTGCTCCAAAAGAAACTTTTCCCTAAGAAGCCAGAATGAAGATCTAATATATATTTCTTATTATAATTAAAAATATTACTAGGCATTTCATGTAAAATGTTATTCAAGTGTAAATATCAGATATCAGTGAACAATATAGACAATAAACACAGATGCTAGGGCAAGTGCTTTCCTTGATTTTGCTAAGAAATATATTTTATTCTTCTGTTTTTTTCAATGATTAATATTCATATTTATTTTTACTAATATATAGGAGGCATTATAGATATGAAGTTCAATATATACCTGATTCTCAAAGAACTCACTTCCAGGAACAAAAAATGCATTAGGTGGGAAGTTGAACATTAATATTCAAGCTAGTAAACATGCAAACAAGAAGGACTTTTAAAAAAATCCATTCATTGATATAATGAATGAATATAGGAACTAAAAATCATATCTTGCAAGAAAAAATAATCAGAGTTCATCTCTAGTATGACCTATATTCTTAATGCATAGAAATTAAGAAATGTTACGTAAAGGATATGTGTAAATACTCAAATAAGCCCACATATTAAAAGAAAGTAAGTTATGAAAGTCCTGATGGCAAGATGGCAAAATGGAAACGAATTTTTATTAACTGACACACTGACTTGACTTCACTTATTTCTGTATCTTCTGAGTGCACAGCGCATGAGTAGAGAAAGTTATAAGCAAACATGTACAAGCAGATAAACTATGCATGGTTTAAATGATTCTCAGAATTGCGGTACTGGCTGTGGTCCGTAAGTTCCAAAGGTGTATCAGCCTTATTGTTTTTATCACTAATAGAACAGCCACACAGCACAGGGACACAAACTTCAGTGGACACTTGCAGAACTCTAGTGGCCATTCTTTATAAATGCAAATACACTGTAGTAAAATAAATCACAGTGGATGATAACACACAGATTTTTGAAAAGATAGGCTATACTCATAACCCAGCATGGACATTGTATCTATTATTCCTACAATGTACAAAATTAAATTTAAATTAGTATATATATTCTGTTTGTTGTCCTCATGTCACAATGCTGCATGTTCTGGAGGACAATCCTTGGGGGATACGAAGGTGCAAAAGATTAAGGAGGTGAGGAAATACAGACCAGGGAGCTCATTCAAGTCAAAGACCACAGAGGGCTAGTCTGCAACGTTATTTGAGGCCATTATTAATTCGAGTTACAAGTCAAGGTAGATTCATAACATTATATTCCTAGAATGTAATCGATTTTGTGCCTGTAACGAATAATTTTGTTTGGCTGAGGTAAAGTCCTCAAATTTGTAACAAAAAAAGTGAATTTAAGGGAACCACATTTGTGGGACACCTCAATGTTTACCAGAGTTTTTTATTTGACAATATACGTGACCATTATAAGAATGGGGAAGGAGAAGTAGCAATTTTGGGGAGTACTGGAAATTATGCAAAGAATCGATTAGAAAGAATTTATACTGAACATGAAAATAAATAGAAAGACTTCAGATTTAGAGTCTATCTACAAAATAAACTCCTGGTGAAAAATGACACATATCTGTCAGGTCATATATTTATCTATCAAAACGATGATTTCAATTATCTTATCATTTTCTTTCATCTTATTGATGATTGACTTTTAAAATTCCCAAAGATTATAATTCTTAAAAAAATGTTTTAAATAATTCATCAACTGAGAGTTAAAATGCCACTCCTGCCATTTGATAAAAACTTGGTAATAAAATGTAAGTTGACAGTTGGGTAAATGAAATAATGTTTAGATATGCTTATCTGTTCTTCAGCAGAAATATATGCATACAGTTGTCTTTACCTCATAAATGAAATACATATTTAAAAGATTCAAGCTGAAAAAGAGCTTCATAGAAGTCTGGGAAAATCTAATACCATTTTACTTTAAATAACTGTTTTCCATCCATGGACTAAATTTTATTTTTTAAGTTTAAAAGGAGTATTTTTAACCTTAAGAATTCCCTTCATTAGTGTCTACATGTTAAAATATTTCCACATAGTCGTCAATAAATAAATAAATGGTTAAGTGAGTAAAAGGTTGAAATAAATGTGACTATTTTCCAGCTCAGTAATAATACTATTTTTGACATTTACAGAACTTGTCTATATAGGATTAGTAATAGAAAACTAGTCAGGATATGCGTTAAAAAGCAGTTTCTCAATTTGGCTTCAGCACTTTTATATATGTGACATTGGTTAGATTCAGTAGTTCATGCTCTGTGTGCTACAAATTATTGAATTGTACACACAAATCATTCATAATATATCTCAAGGTATCTATATTAGGTATTTAACTAATTAAATTAATTTTCAGGGTAAATAAAAACCATGCTATTTAAAACAGAGGAAATTATAATTTTAAAACTTATGACTTGTATTATTAGGGACTCTTCATTTTCAAGAGAGAGGGTGGAAAACAAGCAGTGAGTGAAAGAGTTTCCAAAAGGCAACTGCTTATTTTAGGAAAAAATTATTCTGTATTGAAATAGTAAGGAAGACTTGGTGTCAAGACTATTGCAGGAAGGGAGAGAGATTGGGCTCACCTCCAAATACAGCCAAGAGAGCTGGGGATTCATAACCAAAGAGCAGAGGAAGATGGGCAGGCGGAGACAGCAAAGGCAGGAGGATTCTTGACAAACAGACTTCACAAGGTCCTTGTTGACAGCAGGCCTGAGGGGTCAGATATCACAGGTGAGGGATGAGGAATTTGATCAGAGATGGAGAATGTTCAGGTATCCAGAGTGGGGGACTCTTGCTAAACTGACTAAGCAGAATTCTTGCTACAACTGGGCTAGGCAGGCTGAAGACAGGGCCCAGGCCTAGTCAAGAAAAAAGCTCAGAGGAGCCTGTCTAAAGGTTGGTCAAAGAGAGTCTTTGTCATTCACAAAACCATTTTGAAGGAGAATTCCTCACTCTCATTCATTATACATTCTGAGTACTCAAAGCATAAGGCTGTAGTAAGCTATGCCTTTCCCATATTTACTTTTTTTAGGTATAGGAAATAAATAACACACCTGGGCATTTATTACTGTATTTAAAAGATTTACATCTATTACATCCTCTGTTGATGAATTTATCTTGTGTATAATACACTTAATTACTATTTTGCCTTATGCTGCAAATTTCAGGGCAATTTGTAATCATTGATTAGTTATTGCTCCCCAAACTCTGTGTAAAGTAAGTCTTTCTTAGTTACTATATAATGCTTCCAATTTCAGAGCTTTTAATAAACAGCGTCTAACTAGTCTTGATGTCACTTTTGTGGGCTGAGTACTATCCCACTTTATTTTATAAGGAAAATAGGCACAGAGTGGTTAAACCACTTTCTGAACTGGTAAGAGAATAACTATGAGGAACAGGAACATTGCATCACCAATAAAATAAGAAACAAGGTAGAGGCAATAAAGATCTATAAACATTTTATTATTGAGATCTTTTGGATTTGATTTTGCATGTTAGTCTTTAATGTAATCTAATGGAAAACAATTAATTTAAGAATCATCTATCATGTGACAAATAAAAAACTCTAGAGACCGAGCAATCTCTGAAATAAAAAGTTTTTATTCAGACATTGCAGATGCTAGCCATATAAGGACTGAGTCCTGGGACAGGAAGTTTCTGCTTCATCAGCAGTAAGGCCACTTAACAGAAACCACTGTCATCTGCCAGATTCAAGAAACAGGGCCCATTATGAGGGTCTCAAGGAAAGAAAGTTCTCTAAATTCACACTGGCTGCAGATAAGGAAGGCGGGCTGATGTGAAGTTGGGGAAGTCTGGGGATAGGGGGTAAGTCCCTAGAGAAGGCTGGTGTATTGGTTGTTGATGACAGTCAGACACTGGTCAGTAGCAAGGGGGATGCAGTGGTCCTGGAAACCTTCTAGGTGATTGTTGAAGTGACTTAATCAGGGAATGTGGAGTTTCTGGTTAGCCGTGGCCCACAGCCATTGACTAATGACCTTCCCTTGTCTCGTTCCCTCATTCTCTAGCCCTTATTTTACGTAATTAAAGACATTTCAGAATTTTTTCCTTGGCACAAGTCAGCTTACTTCATGAAAATTTAGGTAAGTCACTTAACTTACTTGGCTATATTTTTCTTACAGAATGACAATGGTTGTATCTTGCTGACCTTTTTTCTTTTAATGGTAAAGAAACTTATCAACCAATCCATGTGGGGAAAAAAAATGTTTAAAAGGATAGCACCATTATCAATATTGCAGTTTTAGAACCCAAAGGTATGTCTGCGTGGTTCTACTGAATAAATCTGTTTATTCACAAAAACCAAAATTGATTCCCCAGTTGTACCTACAAGGTAGTGCCTCACCTCTTTGCATGACTAGCCAGGCCTTTTTTGTGCCCTCAGATTCCTGCATGGTTTGTTCCCTGTATATCTTTTAAGCCTCATTTCCTGCTAGTCTCTGTTTCTTGCTATGCTGCAGGCACTCTGACCTCACTATTCCTATAAAAAAATCCCTCTGGAGCCTTCACATGTATACTTTCCTCTTTCTGGATGTTTCTTTCAAATTGCCTTTGCCTAGTTACTCCTAACTATTTCTTCAGCTTTAAAAATCACTCAGCTTAGGCCAATTCTTTCTGCTATACAATCACAAGTTACCATATGCTTTCCCTTCACATCATTTATCAGTGTTGTGGTTATGATTTGTTTAATATCTACTTTCGTCCACCAAGTTTTATGATCTTCATGAGGGCTAATGTCATGTCGACTGTCCTGGCTGCTGTAATCCCCAGTCTCTAGCAGGTCTCAAAGGTGTTATCTGAACATTTGTTGTATTTACGAAGTCATATTGTACTGTTAATCATTTCACCTTCTAGAGCACAAGTCTTCTATTCCAGGACACAGAAAGAACAAGTGGATTTGAAAGCCATAGTTTAGCTAATAATGGGAAGAAAACTAAGAGAATTGCTGACTTAAGGCCCTGTTTATCTCAAAATATTGAATTTCTTGAACTGATGACGCTATTTTACATTAACCATCTAAATTTCTCAAGATATGAAAAGAGGATCCTAAAAACATGCAGAGGGATAGTCTTAGAATTCAAGGAAATTACAGTATCAAGGCCGGGGGTGAGGCTTGAGGGAGGATTCAGGGTGAATAGACATTTCATCAATCGAGGCATGGGAAATAGGAAAGAGAGGTCTCTGGGGGAAAATATCAACAAAAAGTATAACATTTGGAATAGAAGACAAGCAGTTTGGATAAGATTGAATAAAACAAGAAATGCTTCTTAAGTATTATCAGCTTTGTGATCTCTGCCAAATTCAAGAAAACACAAATTTTATACAGAATGCAATTGAAGGATGATAAAATCTACTGAGATAAAATGCCATTTAAGATGACAGCTGAATGAGATAAGAAAAATTATAAGGAGCAACAATTTACAATTGTACAATACACAATCCCTTTTGTACTAATAAAGGCAAAATTGACACTGTAAAAAATCAAATATTTATATGGAAATAAAATTGGTCAAAGAATTGAAAGAAAATGATAGATGGAAATAGTTAAAGTTGATAGTTATGAAGAAGGGGATAAAAAGTATCTAAGACTGTTAACAGGTATTTTTAAGGAAGAGATGAGGACAAATGAAATAGAAATAAAAACTTCAGATAACTAGGAAACAATTTTTCTGTGCTAAAGACTTAATTTTATACATTTAAAGAATTCTACAAAATCAATCAAATACTATATAGTCCAGAAAAGTATAAATTCCTAAGTAAATCCTGGTGAAATTATTCAATTATAAATTAAAAGAAAACATATGGCATAAGCATAGACAAAACTTTTCATTACAGGAAAATGTTGCCTTATCTCAGTTTTCGTTTTATTAAACAACAGAAGATAAAAGACATATTAGTGTGGAAGCAATCAAATTCATCCTTCCCTAACTACTTTGTAATGATGCCAAAAGAGAGACAGTCTTCATAAACAAGGGTTTAGGGTGTGTAGTATCCATGTAGTGCAATCAATTGAAAGATGAGTAAAAAAAAATTTCAGAAATACAAACTTGTATTCTAAAAAGATGGGGAATATAACCATTTTCTTAACAGTTGTCGAAATGTGGTTACATGTCAGATGAAATTAATTCTGGTTGAAAGTAAGGAATATGCAATGAAGAAAGGAAAGTAAACAAAAAAATCAGTTCTAGAATACCAAATTACACAAATGCAAACCTGACAACTTTAATTCTAATTATTGATCCTTAGAAAATAATCGGATTCACATGCAAAAGTATTCTTGCAAAAATATTTACTGCAGATTTATCATAAAAAAAAAGAAAAATGTGGAATGTTCCATTATCTTATATTGGTTAAATAAATTGTGATATATCCTTAGAAATGAATGAAAGTCTCTGCATCAACTAAAAATCATGTTTTATTAAAATACTTAATGAAATGTGGATATATTCAGAATGTGTGTCTAATGACCAAGGCAGGGTACAACACAGGCGCCATAGTTTTTGCATTGAGGAGTGACCCACAAGCTTTAGATGGAATCCCTAGATGTATGTTCATGGATCCACCAGGGAAAATTTTTAAATTAGTAAACATGACTTTCTTAAAGACTTGAAATGTATTAAGTTCTCCTTAAAGGGATTAAAAAGATAATGATGAAAAATATAGTTGCAAGTGCATAGTGTCTATATAGCTGGAGTCAGAAAGCAAATATATATGATCTGACACTTGTTTTCATATTGCAAATCATTATCTGAAATTTCCCCTTAGATTTGGATTAACTACTGTTGACGAATAACTAATGTTATTGCTAATATTTACAATATTATACCAGAATTCCATTTTAAGGATTAATGAGTATTATAAAGACACAGATGAGGTAATTAGTTCATCTATACATATTTTTAACCAAATAAGGAGTTTAAGAATTTATAGAATTATGCATTAGCTCTAACAGTTGCTGTTTATTGTTATATGCACATTATATTAGGAAGGAAGATTAATCTAAGTGAATAAATACTTAATCTGAAATTTCACCTTTCTTACTTAAATTCGTATTTTCAATCTTCTAGAGAATTTCTTTTTTTGATAATGACTTTCTGGTTTATTAGTTTGTTTTTTTTAAGCCATGAAAAATTATTTCTGTAAAGAAATACTAACATGCCTATCTTTCTTGCCATGGAAACATAATGCTTAAATAAAAAAGCTAAAAATGTAGAGCAGTATCTTTTGCCATTCTAAAGGCAGCTGCTTTCCCATCCTATAATCTCCAGTTATCTCTCAGCTATACCTATGCTCTAAGTATGCAATGCTGAAGTGTCGCATGCCTTTTATTCATTACACATAAGTTCAATAGTTTTTTGATTCATTGTCATTTCAGTTTTCATTATGTTAGTGTTCTACCGAACAATAAATTTTTGCTTATGCAACAGGTTCCTCCGGAGGAATGAGAACTGCCGATGCAACCTGTTAGCACTCTGCTTTCTTGGAGCTTTCGTTTTGAATTCATGTTCACCTACCCATATAAGCTAAATTAAACTTTATGCTCAACAAATCCCAAAAATCCCACCTAGCAAGAAAGACAGGGAGGGCCTTGGGGTTTCCTGATTTATTTATGTGATTCATTTAGCCAGCATATGTTTTGGAAGGATTGTCTTGGACTATATAGCAAGATGGCACACATCTGTAAAGTATTCTTTTAAACACTGGTTGTGAAGTGTTATTTCCCTTAGCTTGCTCCTCTCTGAAGGCAGGAACCATGTCTGTGCATTTCTGAACTCCTAGTACATGCCAGAGCCTGGTGCAAAACAGGCCCTTAAAAATTACTGAATTACTCAAAAATTTTTAATTATGTACAGAGCTTTCTAATCTCTTTCCTTTATGACAGCTAAAAAACAAATTGTTTAATGTTGAAA
Organism: Manis pentadactyla; assembly: GCF_030020395.1. Taxonomy (NCBI): domain Eukaryota; kingdom Metazoa; phylum Chordata; class Mammalia; order Pholidota; family Manidae; genus Manis; species Manis pentadactyla. The sequence goes on along the minus strand of NC_080034.1, from coordinate 15,328,965 downwards.
TTATTTTAAGAAAGATATATACAAATACACAAGTCAATTCTAGAGGTTCAAATAAAAGATATTTATTATTTTTGGAAGAGGTGCCATTCAAGATTCTCACAAAACATTTCAGGAACATAGAAAATGATGTAAATTGATCTTGGGCTAGTTTATCTGTGCTCTAAAGCAGAAATAAGGAACTTTGTGGACAGGTTTGAGGATTTAAATTCTGACAAAAAAATTCTGGAAGCATGAGGACCAGATCTTGATACTAATTCATTCAGTAAAGTATTATTTTCCTGAAATAATCCTCCCAACGACTTGTCCTGAGAATCTATCAGATAAACATATATCTTCATCTATTAGATCTTCCCTGTTGACATCTCCATTAAGTGATGTTATTCATTCTGTTCAGTGTGGAATTTCTTCTCAACTGTCCTGTCTACTGAGGGCTGAGACATTCTTACCGACTCTTGTTCCCTTTTTATTTTTTGCTGACTATGGAGTATGGTTTTCTTGAAAGCAAAGAAGCCTCTCACCCTGATTCCTTGATGCCCTGGTTTACTACTGTACAGACACTTCAGCGAGGAATTTTTTATGGTTCTTCATCCTTGGTCACATGAAAACATGTTCAACCTTCAAGTTGTTAATCATATAGCAGCCTAGGTAATTGAAAGAGGATTGTCCTGAATTAAAATACTGGCCTGATATTTATTGGATATGTGCCCTTTGGAAAAAAATATTATCTTTTCTGAATATTTGAACCTTGCCTATAAAATAAGTGTAAGAATATAAATAGCAAGCCTGCTATGTGAAATGGGATAGCATATGTGAATGGGTAGCACACTGACTCAGTGTTTGACAATAGTTATTTTATTCCTTTCTTTTTAAGTAGGAGATGGCTACACTTCCCCTGATCTAGTATATCTACTAAGAACTGAAAGTTTCTTTCTGCTTTAAGGTAGATATATGTTTTCTAATAAAGAGTCTGATTGGCAAACCATTCATATAAAGATTAAGTGGAAGTTTTGAGAAATCGAATGGAAATTTTATTTCTGGCTTCAATTAAGTGTTGACACAACTTAGTATGTCTTTGTATCTTATACCTGTAAATGGTATTTTAGAGCAGAAATGTTCACTTTCTCTTCATCTGGTATATATTGTTGGCAGTGCATTTGTAACCAGAATGGCAAAATTAAAGGCTATAAGTGTCACAAAACCAGAACCTTTACTATTTTATGTAGCCAGCATATAACCATCAACTAACACAGTGCCTAGCACATATTGGATGTTCAATAAACATATATTGAAGGAATGAATAAATGTATCAATAAATAAGTGAACAAGAATAAGACAAATGATGAGGATTTTTCTGTGTCTATAATGAAATGTCAAAATGTAATTTCAAACCATCCTTTAGATAGGCTCTCAGCCACATACCAGCAGGTCATAGACAATTCCATCCAGTCCTTTATGCCCAAAATTGGATTGCTAGTAGTAGGTACTTTGCTCAAAATGCCTATTCCTTATTAAAATACACCAATCATGCACACTAAGTGTGATATTATAATTGTAGAATTGATATAGTTTATTTTTTCTGATATATTAAAGACATAGACTAAGATAATGTTAACATTATTTTATATGAGATGTCTAAAAAAACTAAAAACCCAAAACAACAACAAAAAAGATAGGATCATTTTATGTTTATCAATAAACTAATTTTGGGAAAACTCTTCGTATTTAATTTCAGTGTGATCTGGGGTAAATGAGGTTATCTGTTCCCCCACTACACAGACATATGCAAAAGGTAGAATGTAAACACAATGCCAAAGAACACAAAGGATGTGACATTCAAAATAGTGGATGAGGGACTTGAAAGAGGGGTTACCCAGACAAATGCTACATACAGATCAGGCCAAGGTTTTTGTTTTTTTCTTTTTGGATAGATGCCTGATTGCTGATCTCTGTGGGAGGCTGGAGGCTGGGTCTCTTACTCTGCCATCTCAGTGACATCACTCTCTCTTAATGTTAATGTCTTACATAATTATGGTAATGTTATCAAAGCTAAGAAACTAGCACCAAAACATTACTATCAACCAAACTCCAAACCTTATTTGGATATGCCCAGCTTTTTAAAAAATATCCTCTGCATCATGCTGCTAAAATCTAGTATTTCTAGCTTCTCCTCTTTCTCCCTCCTCCCATGGTTAGACTATTCTCTGCCCACAGTCTTTCTTCCCTCTCTTGTGCAAACCCCTGTCACCACCACCACCACCACCGTCTGCAGGGGAGTCTTACTATTGTTAATCTGGCTTCTAGTGATTTTGTTTTAGCACTGGAAAAAAATGAACAAGGATGGACCTGGACAGATTTTCAGGGATGAGGTGGGAGGAAAGGGCATAGTCTTGGAGACTAAGGCCATCTACATGGAAAAATGAACACATGAAGAAAGAGGGGAAGGAAATTTATCTTGGGGGTGTAAAATATTTCAGAGCCCATTGATTAAGTTAATCAGCTCGCATACTACAAAGCAAGACCTAGATGCTTGTGCTCAAAGGTATGTTTTATTTAACCATCAAATTCTCTGTGAGTGGCTACTTAGGAGATTTACTTTCATTGCTGCCTTTCAGGGATCTAAGGGATCAAATTCCATAGAAGTGGAATATATATACATGCACACACATATATATCATTTTCTTTATGCAATTATCCATTGATGGATATATCTTGGCTATTGTAAAAACACTGCAATGAACATGGGGGTACATTTGTCCTTACAACTTAACATTTTCTTTTTCTTCAGGTAAATACTTAGAAGTGGAATTGCTGGGTCATATGGGTAGTTCTATCTTTAATTTTTTGAGGAATCTCCATACTATTTTCCATAGTGCCTGCACATATTTATATCCCCACCAACAGTTCACAAGAATTCCCTTTTCTCCACATCCTCACCAGCACTTGTTATTTCTTGTCTTTTTGAAACTTGCTATTGTGATTGGCATGAAGTGGTATCTCATTGTGGTTTTGAATTCCATTTCCTAGATGATAAGTGATGTTAAGCATCTTTCAATGGGTCTTGTAGCTCCAGGCCAAAGAGGGTTTCAGCTCTGGGCAAGTTCAGTCTGGATTTTGTAAGACCAAAAAATGACAACAGAACATTTGGGGGTAAAAAGGGGATTTTACCAAGCTTTATTTTCACAGTGGCAGGTCAGACACTAGAACCCTGCCCAGCTCTGTCTCAGCCTCTGCCCCAGGTGTTGCCTTTGCTCCAGGGTCTGCCCTTGTCTCCAGCCTCTGCTCTCCTCTCCTGCTTCCCTCTGTCCTTAACACCTGGCAGAGCTCTTTTTATAGCAACACAGGCAATAATGGCTTATCACCAATGGGTATTCAGGCATGTCCCTGCACAGTAGGCTAACTATCACATCATCACACGTACACAATGGAGGAGTAAATTAGGATCAGGTGAGGATCCTGGCCAGGGTAACTTCTATTTTCCCTACAGCCTGTTGGCTAGCTGTATGTCTTCTTTGAAAAAATGTCTGTTCAGATCCTCTGCCCATTTTTTAATTGGGTTGTTTGTTTTTTTTGCTATTGAGTTTTATTAGTTCTTCACCCATCTTGGATATTAACCCTTAATCAGATATATGATTTGCAAATATTTTCTTCCATTCAGTAGCTTGCCTTTTCATTTTATTGATAGGGTCCTCAGCCTTTTAATCTGCAAAAAGAAGATATGATACTGCATTACTGGAACACTGGAGAACTTTCACTATCCATTGAGCAAATGTCAAAAATGTCAAGGAATAGAAAAAATAAGAGCCTGTGCAAGATTACTGTGACATGAAAGATTCATATCCTATCCGTGCACGTGTCTCCAGGCAGGGTGAGTGCTTTTGGGAATAGCTGTCTCTGAGCTTGGCTGAGCAGGCTCAAAAGTAGCAGCTCCTAACATTTTGTTTCCTTTTTTAATTAATTGTTTTAAATAAAATATAGTTGATATACAATGTTATGCTGGTTTCAAGTATACAACACAGTGATTCAACAGTCAGATACATTATTAAATCCTGACCCCAACAGTGTAGTTATTATCTGCCAACATGGTAAGATGATACAGAATCATGGGCTATACTCTGTATGCTGTACTACTGTCCCTCTGACCAACTTATATTATGATTGAGAATTTTTGTGCCCCTTTTTCCCCCTCCCCTCTCCACCCACTTATCACAACTCCTTTTCTATGGTAACCACCAGACACTTTTCAGTGTCTTTGAGTCTACTTCTATTTTGTTCACTTTGTTTTGTTTTGGTTTTAGATTCCACATATAAGTGAAACCATATGGTATTTGTCTTTCTTTGCCTGGCTTGTTTCATTTAACATAATATCCTTTAGGTCCTACCATGTTGCTGCACATGACAGGATTTCTTTTTGTTTTATGGCTGAATAATATCCCACTGTGTATATGTACCACAACTGCTTTATCAAAATGAAGTTTGACTTATGTATCAAGGTAAATTCAGCTACCTATCTCTAATGTAGCCATTTATAGGCCATGTATGACTACATGCTCTTATGGGTATCATATTCTTCCTTGCAAAGCAGTCACTCGGTATGGCCATACACTTTGACAATGTTATTGTCCTCAAATTGTCCACATAAACTTTGGTGGTGTTAGTAGGAAGGGTACAATGTCCTCTGGTAAATGCTAATGTTAACTTTGTAAAATAACAAATTCTGAGATGATTTCTCAAGTTTTCAAAAGAAAAAATAAGAACCTTATTATTGATGGATTTTATGAAGAAAAGTTAAATAACTATTATGAAAGATTAAGTCTGAGTTATCAGATTTTGCATTTGTCATTAGTTGCCATCATGTTGTTCTCCATCTGTATGGAGAATATATATGTCTACATATACCTTGAATTATGTGAGTAATATATAATGGCATATGCTGCTACTATCATTTCATAGTTTGTAATATGCCTTACATTCTTTTAGCATTAACTGTTCTTAAATCTCATTTATTTGGAAAACCAAATAACCACAAAATCAGAGATTGTTAGAGTATGGGCAAATTAATATTGATATCAAGTATATAACATCTTTTCTTTATTTCAACTATCTAACTATTTTAATCCTATTTCTGCTGTGTTATCAATCTGGTAGATATTTTAGTATGACCTATTTGTAAATATAAATACTAAGCTTGCTTCTTCAGTATTTAAATGCATGATTGAATCATTTTATGAGTATACAATGACTTCTAAAACTTTTTATTATGCTAATTTAAGATATTACTTTCTATTTAAATTGTGTAATTTGATATTGAATAATCCTTGTCTTCTGTCTGTTAGGGCAGAAAACTAGCAAGGGATGTATGATAGAATTCAAACCGGGATATGGTCCGTAAGAAAAATTTGAAGCATTTTTAAAAGAGGCACATATTTCAATCCAGTTCACTATTTAACTGGCCTCATGAGCTTTGAAAGAGTCATCACATATTAAGAGAGAAAAGGAGTACTATGGGAAGACTCTTGAATATGCAAATTAACCAGTATTAATTAGCTCCAGCAGCCATATATTTTACGTACTAGAATTTAGCTAAGGCAATAAGACCAAATCAGGTCTCAGTAATTTACATCTTTATAGTTCTTCCTAAAGCAATCTAGGATTGACTGTTACTGCTAAGAGATGGCATCACCTAGTATATAAAATGCACTGTACTCTAGGCTATGCGTTTAAGTGTGATCTCTTGTTGATTCTCAAGATTCCTGCTTAAGCTGGTAATATTTTAATAAGGCACACTCTTTTCTATGTCATTAAATGATAGCAAAGAGGATCTTCAAACTCAAGTGACATTTAAGAGTGACAAGAATATTTCATTTTCTTTGGAATCTGTTTCTTTTCTCTTGCTGTTTTCATTTTCATCCTTCCTGTACCCTTAAGACACACCCCAAAGCCTCCTTTAAAAGCATTTGAAATTCAGCCCCAACATCAAAGCAAACTAGGAGCCAGAACTGAAACCACTTTTAAATGTGTCCTTCTATTTGTTTTTTTAGCCATGTTGCTCAATTCTAAGTAAGTCTCACTTAGTCATCTCTGAAGTAATGTTTGAAACCATTGAAAATATTATTTTGCTCTTAGGCTAGTTCCAGAATTTAGAGAAAACTTACTTGAAGAAATTCATTTCATGAAGGTAAAAAATTCTGCCTCATTTAGTCTTGCTGGGTGATTGTAGAATGTTCATTTTCTCCTGGAGAATCCTGGTGATTAAACAAGGGCAATAACCAGCAATTACCTATCTCAAAAGGATAATGTTAAGAGGCTCTACTGCTCTGTTCCAGACAGGCAATTTTCAGGAGTGCAAGTCCCTCGTGTGGATTTCAGAGGACAGAGTTCCTTGAAGTGTACCTTGAAACTGCTTATTTCTTCTCACATTATTTTCACCATACTTGAAAGCAGACTCCTTACCTCCAAGGCCCCTATTAAGTGCGGCCTCATTTCCCACACATTCAGTCCAATTTGCTGCCGATGGGATAAGGTTAAGCCAACCAGATTTCATAGCAGTGGACTGCCCAGGATAAATATCAGTCGTCGAAAAGGTAATACAGACACCAGAACGACAATTCCAGAAGCGATACGGGAGAGGAGTCAGGAGCCAGCCATGACTTCAGTGCGTTGCATTATGCAGATTGTGAATTATGTTATTCCAGGTAATTTCTTTTCAAGCAGCATGTATGAAGCTGTAAGACAGAGACCTTTGCTGCTCTTCAAGACACTGTAGTTTTCAATATCATACTATATTATTTCCCAAGAAGGGATATATATATATATATATATATATATATATATATATATATATTTTAATGGCTCAGATTACCATTTTGTCTGATTCTCTCCTAATGAATACTGCTATCCGCCCTCTTGCAGAGGTAGGGCAGACTGTTGGAAACTTCCTAAGGGGTATCACAAAACTGACAGAGCATAGTTAGAATATGAACCAGGAGACCCATTAGGATGGGGAGCTGCAGGGAGTGGAGCTTGGCCTCTGCTTCGGTAACAGGGAGTTGAAGGCATCATGATCTAAACCCAATCATAGGAAAAAATGGTCATTTACCAGCTATTCTAAAGTCAATTGCAATATTCCATTCCCAATTATTAACTTTAAATTAAAATAAGCTAAGAATTTTTGCTTAGTTGAAAACAAAATAAGCCTGACACTTCACCATAATGACAATTAAATTAATAATGCAGCCATGTCTGTTAAGAATTTAGTGCAAATTGTACATCTCAACGTCTGTAAATCATTGACTTAAGAAAGAAGTACTGACCATTACTTAGTGAAAGTGACTCTGAGTACTAGTCTCACTATTCAGTAACAGCTTTAGGTCCTAAATACACATTCTTTTTTTGGGACAAACATCTGCATATTGCACTCCAAACACCAGAGGTTTCTGAATCAGAGCAAACATTTTTTTCCAGAAGCTAAGAAAGCTTTAAGGATTTTAATTATTAAACTGATTTTTAAAATAGTTTGTCTGTAAATAAGATAGCATTATTTATAAAGGTGACTTTCTAAAATAATTAAAGTAAAAAGGAAGATAAGACAGAATCCAGTTACTTCATTTATTTACGAATACAATGAGCCAGTTCCTATGAATGTTCCCTTTGCTACTCTAAGAGTCTAAAACATAGCTGTGTCTTTTTAAAAAAATATAAGCTTTTAAAATTTTGAGTAGCAACCCCTTCCTACCACAGGGCTGCTACTGTACTACATAGTTTATGTCTAAAAGATGAGCTGCTTCTCTTCAAGTTTTCCATAGCTACTATTTCAATCAGATTCAAGTGTGACTTGCCAAAATCATCTTGCTTAGAAAACAGTTTCTGATACAAAAGTCTCCGTTAACATAACACTTTAATACTGACGCACCAAATCTAATACCAACATAAGTGGAGGCTTTGAGAATGACTTCTTCCAGCACTACGTGTCCACACTCTCTCCTCACCCCGCTCATTTCCCTGGCTTATGGTACTACTATCTGAATACAAGTCTGCTTTAGTCACTAACCGGATACATTTTCTTATTTACATACAGTACAAAGGAGGGACAGGTGGTCTGACCCTGGAGGTCAGCAAGGACTATGACATTCCACAGAGTATTAAATGGCAAGTAAGGATTCCTATTGTTTTTTTCCCCTTTTCTCTTAGAGATATTTCACAAAAATCCCCTCTTGTGTTCCCTACCTATTCCTCTCCACTTAGTCACTTGACTATTTTTTCAGGTCAACATTAGACTTAAAATTTGACATCTGAAAAAGTTATCTTCGGGCCAGTAATGACTGGCGAATTGTAAACTTTTGCACCTTTCCTAAAGTTTATTTGTAAACTCTCTGCCCTTCTGGTTTGGGTTTACCCAGAAGTCAATCATGAGATGAGGATTCAAGCGCAAGGGAAGGAAACGGTGGCAGCGCAAAGGGAACGGAGATGGGGAAGGGACGGCAGGCAACAGTGTCCATTACTAAACCAGCTAGCACTGTGGTGACAAGATCGCAGAAACATGGGGAGACTGGGAAGTAGTGCAGAACACATACACTGGAAGTATTCACCCATGGGGTGAGAGAACTGGGTTATTTATACACCAGTCTTCCAACACTTATTGACTGAGGGCTAATGGGGGGACCAGGAGAGGTGTTAATTCTTGAATACTTCAGCCTGTCATGAACACATGCAGAGTGGCTTAGGTGAAAGGCTATAGCACTGGAAATTTTCCAGCAGATCCTGAAGTGAGTATGGCTTGGCCCCATAGAGTTTGCTATGTCTGCAACTGACACCGCTCTCTGTTAAATGAACATGTTTTCCTTCCATAGGAGTATTTTTCTAACTATATATAAAACTCTTCAGCTCTTCTTTACGTTGAGACTACTTAGGTTTCCATGCTTGGCTATCTTCTTTCTGTACTGTTCTTCGGTGGGATCCTAAAATACCAATTATGTATTCTTCACAGATGACTCCACAGATTATGTCAATGTCCCAGCATAAATGTCACTTCTTCCACGATAGTTCTGATGCTCATTCTCCTCTCATCAGTGAACTCATGTTTTTCAGCTTACAAAGGACTTTGCTATATTCCTCTTAATGTATGTCATTCTCTGCTGTGATTTCTGAACCAGATCAATTTTATAGTAAGATGTGTAGCATTAGCTCATTTTTTTTGGAAGAAATTTATTTTCAGAATGATGTGGACTGCAGTGCTTTATCATACACAACCATTTAACCACATTAATTGTGTTAGTTAAAAAAAAAATCACTGTAACATGATGATTAAGTATATTCTTATAGTACTTTGTAGGCTTTTTGAGCTTTGCTTTTAACAATGATATTATGTCTACTTTCTGTATTTTCTAGATTTTAATCATATAAATAGCAAAAATAAATTTATGAGAAAATTGAATACATAGTAATATGGGAAAATAAAAATGACTTGAAATTTAAAAGCCAGAGATAACCATTAACTTACTGAATCACCACAGTCTTATGTAGATACATATATACCTATAATCATATGCACTTAAATAACTGACATCAGTGGTATCATATCTACTTTCCTTGATGATATCTTTGACAGTCTCTTTCACATTCTTGAAGTATCACAGGAATGTAATTATGCTTATGTAGAATCTACACTTATTCTCAGATACTCAATTACACATGACATCATATTACATTTCTGTTTGATTCTGGTAAATAAGAACATAACTAGTTTTGTGTACATTTTTATTTCCAGTAAATTTAACTATTAATTACTGACTTCTTAATTCTATTAGTTTATTTACAGGTTTGTGTTTTATATGCAAATAACCAAAACATCTGCAAATAATTACAGCTTTGGATTTTAATCTTTCTTTTTCCTCCTTGTTTTATTGCTAAGACTTTACAGGTTGAATAAAAATGGAGATAGTTGGCTTTTGCTATTTCACCAATAGTTCCAAAGGTTTTAAATACATTTAAGTAATCATATTTGCTTGTTAGAATGAGGATGACATTCGCTAATTTCCTATAATGAAATTATTGAATTCCTGGGTTGATTGAACTTTATCATAGTACATTATCTCTTTCAGACATAGATGAGTTCTATATATGAATATTTGAAGATTTTTGCATTTATGTTCATGAGTCATATTTTTCTGTAATTTTTCATTTTGTATCATTTTTTACTTGTTTAGAATCAAAGTTAGATGACTTGCTACAATAAATTGTGAGAATATGTGCATGCTTGGCCCTAAACAGTGATGAGCTCCTGAGCTCTGGATCCCCTCTGTGAGTCTGATGCCACCTAGCTAGAGCTTCCAGTTTGGTGAACACTCAGTGGCAATACTGGAAAGTAAGAGAGGTCATAGAAGCTCCATGCCATGTTCCATATACCTTGCCCTATGCGTCTCTTCCATCTGGCTGAGTTATATCCTTTTAAATAAGCCAATAATCTGGTAAGTAAATAAATAAATCTATCAGTGCTCTTCCCAGTGAAAAAACAAGCACATGAAGAAGCACAAATATTATCATACATATTGAGAAAGTTTGTTGTCTGCTACAGAGATCAGATCATCCATTGGCCCTGACCAGTGCCTACCATGTTCCTGGACAAGTGTCTAGGTTCAAGGATATGAAAGTAAATCCTGCTCTACATTTGCCAGATTATCATGATTATTAGTGTCTGTGAATCAATAAATATTAAACTTTTATGTTTTATTTATCATTGACTATCATGAATTCCACCCATAGTTTGGGAAAAATGAATTCTAAGTAAGGAAAATTCTTAAAAAATCAATATGAACAGTTAACAGCATTGTAGAAAAATATCCTAAGAATAAAAACAAAAAAAAATTTAGAAAAGAGAAAAATGGGTAATGAAAGTACTCATCAAAGGAAAATGCAAATTAGTGCCCCAAAATATTATTGTTCTGGCCTTTTAGGATACTGAACATTTCTATAATATTCAGTATTTCAAAGTGAATGGCAAACAGTACTTCTGATGCTAATGATAGAATTGTAAATCGGCAATCTTATTGAAGTCGGATTTTCAGTATCTGTGAAAGACTCTGACCCTGCAGTTCACCTGTACTCAATGGTATATGAACAAGTAGATAGAGTGAATCCAAGTTTGTAGTAGAAAAAATTGTATATAACGTAAACTTCCCTCAGTAGGGACTGATAGCATAAGTATTATATATGCACAATAAGATACTGAACAATAGTTTAAGGGAAAGCAAATAGACATGGAATTATTATGATAAGGATGGCATTGGTATATTATTAAGTAAAAAGGTAAGCTTCACAATAATATTTAGTAGTTTTCATTAGGGGAAGTATATAATATATACACATATATATTCATGAATAAAAGTATATAATATTTTGAAGGTCTGGAAAAATACAAACAACATATTAACAATGTTTATATCTGGAGAAGGAAATAATATAGATGCAGGGCTACAGTGGAGGCAGACATTCTGTTCTATATTTTCTGTACTATTTGACATTTTTAACAAGCACATATTTAGCCATAATTTGTATAATTCAAAACACATTAAAAAGTAGAAAAACTAGATAAACCTCATTTTATTAAATTATAAATTATTTTCTGCATTGTTTGTAGTTACTCTTTTTAGACTGTTGCTTAGATTTACATAAAAATAAATTTAAAATAATAAATTTTTTAACATTAATACTGTACAAAATTACTACTATGGCTTTATTCTATCTTAAATTTACAAACTACTTCCATTTTAAGCATATTTTATATATTGATATGAAACCATTCTCTTGAGAACACGGCTGTCTAAATTAGAGGAAAGTACTATTTTTACACTTTTAAAGGTCTTCACTTTCCTTAATGTGCTTTCAGAGTAAATATGCTAATTTCAAGAAAATCATTTTTCTGTGTCAGAACACTTTAACCTCTATTCAGTTGCTCTTCAGTTATGTGTGTGTGCATGTATGTGTGCGATGGTATGATTGTTTGTGTATAAAATGTAAAATTCAAGAAAATAAAGTTTCGGCTTTGCAATGTCTTTGAGCAATCTGACCCAAGCCCAGACTCTCAATTCTCTTTAAAATTAGCCAAACTCTCAGAATCAGATTGGCCTAACTCTGGAGAACATAAAGGTTTTAGACCATTGACACACTGTACTTATTTAATGTTACTCAGCAGAACAGCTTTCTGCATCACAAATTAATTAACAAATGCAGCTAATTTTTCAGAATCTATTTTTAAGACTTCATTAAGTCTTCGTCTTTGTTTTCAATATTAGCCTGTCTTTGGAAATAAAGTTATGGAAAGATTAGTCTCTCCCTAAGATTATTATGAATGTGAATAATTAGCTTTGCCATCATACATTATATACATGTTAGACTTCTCCTTAATTGAATTTTTAAGCATTACTGTAAATACTCTAATTTAATTTGTTCTAAAGTGTCATTAAAGAGCTCAAAGTTGTTGACTTATTATAGAGGTGAATCAAATGTTTAACCATCTGCTGGTTGAAAAGAAGGAAATAAAAGCAGCATTAAAAACCTTTATTTTTGCTTTTAATGTAATTTCAAACTTATGGAAAAATTACAAGAACAGAAGAAAATCTCTCAAATAACATACTCCAGTTGGCCCATTGTTTATATTTTGTTATTTGACATCCTTTTCTTCATCCCTTGTCCTTCTCTCCTTCTCTTCCTTCTCCTCTTTCTCTTTCTTGTGTTTTGGAACTATAATTGCAGGTATGTTTGATGACTTGGTATTGCCTGATGGGTCACTGAAGCTCTACCCACTGCTTAAGCATCTGTCATTTCCCTGTCTATTTGTCAGGTAGGATAATTTATATTGCTCTATCTCCAAGCTCACCATCTTTTTGTTTTCATTGCATTTCCACTATGCTGTTAAGGCCATCGAAGGACACCTCATTTCATTTCATACATTTTACTTTTTAGTTTAAGAATTTCTATTTGTGGTCTTTAATGGTTTATATTCCTCTACTAAGATTCTCCATCTGTTTGGTTTTTTTTTATGACAATATTTCCCTTTAAGTCTGAACGTTTTTATAATCATAGCTTTGAAAGTCGTATTTCCTAATTTCAGCTTCAACATTTCAGTAATTTCAGGTTTGGTTACTACTGATCACTTTTTCTCTGACCTAATGGTCATGTTTGTCTTCTTATTCACATGATTAGTGCTTTGTTTTGATATACTGGGCATTGTGAACATTGCATCACAGACACTCTGAGCTCAGGTGGATTCCATTTAAAGAATCGAGTTTAGATCAATCAAGTAGTTAATTTGGTAGAACTTAACTCTAAACTCTGTCTCATCTGTAGTGAGGGAACAGTTACAATCTCTGCTCAGTGCTTTGACTTTCCATCTACTGCTCTCTACAGGGCACCTCTGATGCTTCTCTATGTATGCATAGTTTATAGCAGAACCAAGAAAGCAGCAAAGCTTGTACATAGGTTTGGGGGCTATCTTCTTTGTGGATACTCCTACTGCCAATATCCCTTTGATATTTTAATTCTTCTGGTACCCCTGAACTCTGCTCTTACCTTTTCAAGTTAGTTGGACTCTGACTTTCTGTTGCTACTAAGGCACCCCACATTGTATGGAGAGAAAAGCCACATAAATTCAAATAAAGTGAAATTCTCTCAAGGACCATCCATCAATCCTCCAGTTCAGTCTTATTTAGGTTGCTTTCCAGTGCTGTCAATAATTACTTTATCAGATTTCTTCCCCAGAGTTTTTATTGCTACCTATAACAGGAAGAGTCTCATACAAGCCACTAGACCATTGTCAAAAGTACAACTAGGGCTCTCTCATTAATTAATCAAATTTGCTTTCAGTTGTGCATGTGTCACCGTTTGAGACACTGACTCCTGATTCTGTAAATATTTTCCACAAGATTTTATTTCTGGATTTAAATAATAAATAATTGAATTGTAAATCCATTTGTCTCCCAGTTCCTAGCCATGGCTATCAGACAAGATAAAGAGACAAAATGTATACAAGTTGGTAAGTAAGAAGTAAAACTGTCACTATTTGCAGAGAACATGATACTATATACAGATAACCCTAAAGACTCCACCAAAAAACTATTAGAACTAATAACTGGATTCAGCAGTCACAGGATATAAAATTAATACACAGAAATCTGTTGCTTTCCTATATACTAACAATTAACTAGCAGAAAGAGAAACCAGGAAAACATTTCCATTTACAATTGCATCAAAATGAATAAAATAGCTAGTAATAAATGCAACCAAGAAGGTGAAATAACTATACTCCGACAAGTATAAGACACTGATGAGAGAAATTAAAGAAGACACAAATAATTGGTAATCCATCCCATGATCATGGATAAGAAGAATTAATATTGTCAAAATGGCCATCATGCCCACAGCAACTTATAGATTCAATGCAATCCCTATTAAAATAATAGCACTTTTTAATGAAGTAGAGAAAATAATCCTAAACTTCATATGGACCCACAAAGGACTCTGAATAGCCAAAGAAATGCTGAGAAAGACAAAGCTGAGGGCATCATGCTCCCTGACTTCAATCTATACTACAAAGCTACAGTCATCAAAACAGCATGGTTCTGGCACAAGAACTGACCCATAGATCAATGGAACAGAATAAAGAGCACAGATATAAACCCATGCATATATGGTCAATTAATATATGAAAAAGGGGCCATGAATATACAATGGAAAAAGGTAGTCTCTTCAACAACTGATGTTGGGAAAACTGGACAGTTTTCTGGATACATCCCTCTGGGCAATGGAAACAAAATAAAAAATGAACAATTGGGACTACATCAAACTAAAAAATTTCTCTACAGCAAAGGACACCATCAACAGGACAAAAAGGCAGCCTACAGAATGGGATAATACATTTGTACATGATATATCTGATAAGGGGTTAGCATCTAAAATATATAAAGAACTCATACACTTCAACACCAAAAAAAAAAAAAGACAGAATAACCCAATTAAAAAATAAGCAAAGGACCTGAGCAGACATTTTTCCAAATAAGAAATACATATGGCCCACAGGCACATGAAAAGATGCTCCACATTGCTAATCATCAGGGAAATGCAAATCAAAACCCCAAAGAAATATCACCTCACACAAGCCAGAATAACAACTATCCAAACGACAAGAAATAACAAGTGTTGGTGAGGATATAGAGAAAGAGAATGCTTTTACACTGTTGATGGTAATGTAAATTGGTGCAGTCACTGTGGAAAGCAGTATGGAGATTCCTCAGGAAACTAAAAATAGAAATACCATATGAACCAGCAACTCCACTCATAGGAATTTACACAAAGAGAACAAAATGCCTGATTTGAAAAGATATATGCACCCCTGTTTATTGTCACACTGTTTACAATAGCCAAGATATGAAGCAGCCAAAGCATCCATCAGTAGATGAATGGATAAAGAACAGGTGGTACACATGCACAATGGAATATTATTCAGCCACCATAAAGAAAGAAATCCTGCCATTTGTGACAACATGGAGGGACCTACAGGATATGTTAAGTGAAATAAGCCAGGTGGAGAAAGACAAACACCATATGATTTCACTTTTTATGGAATCTAAAAACAAAACAAAACAAAACAAAATGAACAAAATAGCAGTAGACTCATAGATCCTGGGAAGTGTGGAGAAGAGGACTGAGATAAAGAGGCACAAAAATTCTCAATCATAATATAAGTTGGTCATGGGGGTGGTAGTACAGCATGGAGAATATAACTAATGATTCTGTAACATCTTCCTCTGTTGACAGATAGGAACTGCACTAGTTGGGGTGAGGATTTAATAATGTGGGTAACTGGTGAACCACTGTGTTGTTGTACACTTGAAACTATTATAAGATTTTATGTCAACTATACTTCAATAAAAACAATCATTTTGCCTCCCAAAAAGTAGTTAAATAGAATAGAAGCTCAACACAGGAATCATTATTGCACTATCTACTTTGAAATAATTAACAAGAACCATATGAGGTGAATACTATTATTTTAATTGAGACTTGGGAGTTAGACATTTTGCACAGGGTCATAAGATTTCTAGATTTTGCCAAAAACTAATTCAGAATTCAAAAATAATGTAAACATTCTGAAACTTGTATTTTTAAAAAAAAAGTTCTGTTAGAAATACAGCTCTATTCATTTTAATGTAACTATATCTCAAAACAGAAGACCCTTAGAAATTCCAAGCAAAAAAGTTATTATTGACTAATAATTAAAAAAGCAATATAGTTTTTAAAAGTTAGAACACTATGGAAGCCATATGACTATACCTTGGCACTAAAATGAATGACTAAAAGTAGGTTATTCTTCTGAATTCAGGATAAAGTTTTTTATTCTTCTAAATTCAGTCTGAAGCAGCCCATAATTTAAGACATCTTTTTTAATGCTTATAACATTGGTGCCAAAATGAAGAAATTAATGATGTGACTCATTCTTAACCAATTGTTAGGCTAATTCTCATCAAAGTATTCAGAATTAATTGTGACTTACTGAAAAACGGGTTAGTTGGACTTTTGGACTGAATCCCTGTGTATTAGCAAGTATAAGATCTGGTTAAAAGCAATCTCTGGATTTCCACACCTTCTTATCACAGGATAATTTCAATCTAGTCAAAATCACAGTCACAAACTCAATGATAGGCTGTCAGAAGTTCAGGTTATCACCTATCTCACCTATTGCAGCTAACAGAGTTATTTACAAGTTGGGAGAGTTGAAATTTGAGTATTTCCAGCCTCATCTCAAGCTCTTTAATTATGTTGAGGACAAGACCTCAACGGAATGATCATTTATAATTTTATTATCTTTTTCTTCATTCTCACTCCCTCCCTCTCTCTCCTTCCCTCCCTTTAACACTCTTGAGTCTCTCTGAATACTTGATGGCTCCTATACTACATCCTCTTCTCTGCACCATTCACTATTTTTGCAAAGCCCATGTGAGCACATGCACGTTCCCACCCCCCTTACACACACACACATTACACAGGATCATATAAGATGCATGGATTTAATTACAGTATTACAAATAAAAACAGAGGAGGTGGTGATTAATTTTACCTGTAAATATCACTAAGGTAAAATTTAAACGAACTTTTAAAAATGAGGGGATTGATAATCAGTTAAGGAAAAGGCATTTATTCTATGCAGCATAAAAATGGCAGCAAAAAAAATCAATGAATTATGAAAATTTGGAGTCATGAATTTATGCCTAAAGATAGGGTATACAAACCAGATAAGGCAGGTACTAATGCTGGGAATACAAAATGGGATGGCATTGTGAAGGGCCTTGAATGCTGCACTTGTTATTTAAAATTTTTCCCAGAGACTATGGGACACCATCTCAGTACACTCCTGTTACTTTTTTCCAAAATGGAAAATGTTTATAGTTGGCTTTTTGGAAGGTAACTGTGATATATACACTAGGCTAAAAAATAAAACATCATAAAATGTAAGTAAGAATTGACTTTTATTCAAAATCCCACTAGACAGATATAACAGCAGCCAACACTTTGCTGTATGCCTCTCATGTTTGTTTGCACTTAAAACAAGTATCTGTATGCTGCAAAACAGTTTTGCAAACCCATTTAGAACTTATTAAATATGTAATAGATTTTACAGACAAATGATAAAAAATTCAAGAGAAAGGTAAGTCTCATCCTACTATTTCTGCATTTCACCAAGTTCACTGTCCAAAAATTACATACATAATTTGATACATAATTTCAGAAATGGTTATGCATATACAAGGATATGTATATAATTATGCTTCCCTTATAGAACACATGGTAGCATATTATAAACTTGTAAAATGAAATACTAGACTATCCATTGCTTTTTTATGTAAGAATTTATCCTAAGAACTAAATATTAAAACAAGCTGTGAAATAAAGATGATAGAAGTTGAGAAGTAATATAAGCATGAATTATTTGCTCTTGCTTATTTTACTAATTTTTATGATTAATTTGTTGTTTTACTACATTATAAACAAAGCATAATGTTTCTAATATTTTTACTGTTTTGAATTTACTGAGAAATTTTTGTCAAATACTGTAACTGCTTATAGGTATTTGGGAAATGTAACTTCTATGTTCAGTTGAACTATATCAATTATGTGAATATAAGCAATAAGAATATGTAGGTCTTTTCCTAATTCAATCTATTATAGGCTGAGAGTGGTCCATATTAATGAATTTTGGCTCAATGATTTTTGAAGCAATTATTTTATATAAAGGTCATGATTATAAAATTTTCAGTATGATCAAATATTTTATAAAGTATTTGTTTCAGATTTTTTTACTAAAATCATGTATTATCTGATGTTAATATACTGAGAAATTTCTGATCTTTAGCTTCCAATTTCTAATGTTTTGTTTGCTCTTTTACTTTTAACCCTTCTGAGCTATTTTATTTTATAGCTCCTGTATATAACATATAGTTGGGTTTTGTTTCATTATTCAATGCAAGCATATTTTTTTCTTGCAATAGGTAAGCAAATCTCATTTATATTTATGGAGATGGGATTACTGCTTGGTTTAGTTTTGCCATCTTAATTTATGTTATTTCTTTAGCATTCGTATTATATTATTTATTTTCATTCTCAATAAGGTCTGTGTTTCCTTCACTGTGTATGCTTAGTTCTGATAATTTTAAGTTTTTGCTTTTTAAAGTTATTGTGGCCCTTTATAATTGTGATTTATTTAGTATAACTACTCTATTTCTTTACCAATGTCTGTTGATTTCCCACTGCAAGTGATGTTGAAATGTCTTCTTCCACCTCTGTGATCTCCATTGCTCCATAGTACGTTGTTGATTATGTATTACTTGATTTTTCTAGAGGTTACCCTCATATAGTTAGAACACACATTTGATTTTAAGGACATACATAATACATCTTTTCTCCCTTATAAACTAATTTCTTTAGCTAAGAAACACTTCCCACCCACAGGTTTTCTTCCATTTTGCCACACAGTTGCGAAGATGGTGGATTTCTTTAGTCACCTCAGCTCCCCTTGCAATATATTCTAGTATGAAATAGTATGAAATTCTAGCAAGGGCAATTTCTGCATTAGTTCTCATCATTCAAACAAATCTGCTTTTCCAAGTAAGGGATCACTGACCTGGCCGCTCTACCTCACCATTTAAGAAGCCAGTGTTCCAACATCTTTGGCTGAAATCTGCACCTGCTGGCATGATTTTTAGGCATTCAACCTCATTCCCGCATTATTTTTACTATCATAGGAAGCCTGTGTGTATGTATATAGATATATCTATATACTGACTGTATATATATATATATATATTTTTTTTTTCTTGTCAGTAAGATAGATTTCCACTTCTTCTCATTCCTCTTGTTACATGTTAGAGTCAGACAGCAAGACAGGAGGTGTCTTTATTCCATCTCAGAGCCAGAAGCCCATTTAAAGACTTAAGGTTGAGCATCATCATACAATGATTGCATTTTAGAAAGATAACCATAAAAATATAAAATAGTTGCCATAATGATTCAGTTGTGATTTTTTAACATGTACAAATATTTCAGATATCTCTGAGCTATTCTAAAGACTGTGCTGTTATAAGTTACCTAATGATACACAATTTTATTTGTATATTTCACAGAAGTGGGTTAAGAAATCCAAGCATGGCATGAGAGATAAAAAGCCCATGAAATCACCTTCATTGTTTCTTAATACCTGAGTTCCTATTTCTAGAACTTAACCACCTATTGCTTATTATTTGGATCATTTTTAATATAAAAAATCACTGTTACTAATGACACTATCACTGACAATTATTTATTCACAATTTCGTATTAATAAAAATTGTGAGAAGCATTTTTGAGAGGGAATTAAGTAAAAGTAACTAGGATATGGATTCTGGGGAATGGGAAGTATTAAAACGCATAATGAAGAACACATTCTGCAAGTCCAAGTTTGAAGGAAATCACCACTTTAAGAACAGGGAGGTTAGTCTGTAACTACAAGAATCAGAATGAACTTTTTAAGACATGCTATTTTGATATTAAAATTATATCTTAAGATGTTTAGCTGTTTTAAGGTAAATGATACATATTTGAAGAAAGTGAATTTCAGGCTAAGGGAATGAGATGGTTTAAGTCTCAGAAATATTGAAACTATAAGGTGATTAATGTGCAAAGGCTTTAAAAAAAGTAAAAATGGGTGAATAACAAGACTCCTGTAGGGAGGTTTAACTGTCAGACACTTTGGCTGCCAATGACAGAAATTCAGTTTAAACATGGTTAGTTTTAAAGGAGACTGTATTATTTTTTTGTATCTAAAGCACAGGAAGATCAAGATGGTGCTGGCCTTGGAGTAACAGCAAGACTGCTGCTTAGGCAGGAATTCTGTCCTTGTTTCAGCTAACTCACCCTGAGGTTAGCTTGTAAGGGTCAGTTATCAAAGGAAGGAGAGAAGGACATAACGCAGATAAAATCAATTGATGCCTACTATATTCCATTCCAGTGTAGATAGCCAACCCCCACCCACCCCAAGCACACACACACCTACTCTTTTCCAATACAGATTACAAATAATGCTCCTGGTTAATATTTTTCATTTATTCACAGCAAAACATTCACCCTTTTTTAAATGAAGGCAATGAAAAATTGGATCTATTTGTAGATCCTGATCTAAGTATTGTTTCCCTCTTTATCATGTCTTTCCTAATGGACCAGACATTCTTCAAAGATGGCCTAAGACATTCAGTTAGAGGCAGTTTGGCCCAGGGACTCAAATGTAATTAGGATTTTCTCAGTCTCTCCTCTCTACACCAATCTGCATTTTCATCCCATTCTCAAGCTTCAGCTTCTTGATGGAACAGGGATAATGGTCAGAAGCACCTATATAACTGGAAGAGAAATCAGAGCATATATCTTTAGTTAGACTAACCAAAATTGGACAGACCCAATTAACTAAAATCATAAATGATAAAGAAGACATGACAACAATACCTAAGCATCCTAAGAAATACAAAGCATCCTAAGAAACTATTATGGACAACTGTACACCAGTGAATTGGACAACCGAGAAGAAATGGATAAACCCTAGAGGTATTACCAAGGCTGAATCAAGAAGAGATAAAAAATTTGAACAGACCACTGACAAGTAAGGAGATTGAATCACTAATCAAAACTCTTCAAACAAAGAAAATCATAGAATCAGATGGCTTCATGGGTGAAGTCTACCAAACATTTAAAGAAGAATTAATGCCAATCCCTTTTGAACTCTTGCAAAAAATAGAAGAGGAAGGAACTCTACCAAACTCATTTTATGAAGGCAGCATTACCCTGATACCAAAGCAAGAAAAGGAAACTGCAATAATAGGAAAAGGCCAATATCCCCGAGAACATAGATGCAAAAATATTAGCAAACCAAATTCAACAGTTCATTAAAAGGATCATATACCATGATGAATGGGATTTATCACTGGGATGCAAGGACGATTCCACATACACAAATCAATAATTGTGACACATCACATTAATACACTGAAAGATAAAACCCATCTGATCATCTCAATAGCTGAAGAGAAAATATTTGAGAAAAATTCAGCATCCATTCATGGTAAAAAATACTCTCAACAAATTAGATATAGAAGGAATGCACCTCAACATAAAAAAGGGCAAAAGTGGCAAACCCACATCTAATAAAGCTCAGTGATGAAAGTCTGAAAACTTGTCCTCTAAGATGAGACAAGATTGCCCACTCTCACCACTCCTATTCACATGCTACTGGAAGTTCTAGCCAGAGCAATCAGGCAAGAAAAATATATAAAAGGCATATGAATTGAAAAGGAAGAAGTAAAATTGTCTCTGTTTGCAGAAGACATGATCTTATATATAGAAAATACTAAACTTTCTGCCAAAAAACTGTTAGAACTAACCAATGAGTTCAGTACATTTGCAAGATACAAAACCAACATAGAAAGTTAGTTTCATTTCTATAAACTGACATCTATCTGAAGAAAAAGAAATAAAAACCTAAGTGTCCATTGATGAATGAACAGTAAAGAAAATGTGAGGTTATATATTTTATTTTATATGTGTATATATATAAATATGCATACATACATATCATATTATATATAATATATGTACACATATACAATGAAATATTATTCCATTATAAAGAATGAGGAAATCATACCTCATTTGCTACAATGTAGACGGGCCCTGAGGGCACTACGCTAAGTGAAATAAGTCAGACGTAGAAAAACAAATACTGTATGATTTCAAGTATATGTGAAATATAAAAAACCAAACTCATAGAAATGGAGATCAGATAGATGGTTTCCAGGAGGAGGGGCAAGGCAATGGGGGAAAAAAGTGGACTCCAAGAACACAAACTTTCAGTTATAAGAAATCTGGGGATGTAACATAACAGCATGGTAACTCGGCGTAACAATATTGAATGGTATATTTGAAAGCTGTTAAGAGAGTAAATTCTAAAATTCTCATTACAAAAAAGTAAATAGTATTATGTGAGGGGATAATGTATTAATTTTACCATAGTAATCATGTTGAGATACATACATATATCAAATCATTACATTGTCTATCTTAAACTTACACAGTGTTGCATGTCAGTTGTATCTCAATGAACCTGGGGGGAAAAGAGGCAACTATCACTGCAAACAGTTTTGCAACAACAGAAAGATAGAGATCTGCCCCACCAGTTCTAACACAGAAATCTCTGGGATAGATTGGCCTATTGGCCAAACCCACAGCCATGTGTCTAATCACCATGCCTAAAGGAAGGACAGAGACTGAAATTAGTACTGGTGGTCTAACCTTACACACAGGGTGGAAGGGGCCAGTGACCAGGGACTGGGGAAAGAGGAGTGTTGAACAGAAATCATAACTGATGTGAATTACTTTGGGATAGTAGAAAATTGAGGCCACACATGTATGTTTATATGATTCATTTTACCTCTAAATTATGAGTTTGAGTCACTGGAAAATGATTCAGTTTTGTTATTCTTGTCTTATACATTATGTCTTGCAACACCTTTATCTTTTCAAAGTCAAAAAAGTTACTAAAAGTTAAATATAGAGGTGAAATACAATCTAAAAAGAAGTCAAAATAAGATTTTTAAATAGTTGAATTCCTTCATCAAGTTTATGTCCTGATGGTATGGCTCAATGGCCACTCTGATTCCATCAACAAATTATGCCTCTGTAATAATATCCTTAAAAATCCAAAACCTCTCATTTAAGCACATTTTTAATATTGCTTTGATTTCACAATCTGTTATTTGGGTTAGCTTTATGAAACTATCATAACAGAAAGAATCTTGCTTTCTTCAGAAATATGAGTTGTAATAGAAACACCTGGAAACTATCTCATATTCCCATTTTCTTCAGTGAAGTAGGATTTTTCAATCTTTTTTATGGCCCAAAATAAACTCAGACAAATATTTAAGTTTTAATAAGGTAAAATGATAATATAAACAATGCCATCATTTTTCATATATTCATAAAATGCAGGAGCAAGTCTATTAATAAAGACATAACATCCTTTATGAAAAAAAATGTAAAAAATTTAATGTCATGAAATATTCTAAAGCTGCATTATAAAATGTTGCACCCCATGAACTACAGAAAGCTTACGAGATGGTCAAGACTAAATATGTTTGCATTTAAGGCTCTTCCATCTCACTGATGATGGCCTGGAGTACTTTTGCAGTCAAAACTTGCCATTGCTCTAGAATTTGGTATAGAACTATGTGACAAAAAGGTATGATTTGAAGGTTATTTTTAAACATACATAGGAAAACTTCCAAGGTAATTTTTTAGAAGTGATTGTTGTAAAGATTGCAGGCATGTACCCTCCACAATTCTGTACCAGAGGTAAACTCAGTGAGAAAAAACAAACAATTTGAAAACTTCTGGTAAATAAAGTACACTGACAACACTAATTTCAGTTGTAGTATTTCTCTTTGAAATAACAGCTAGTGCAAACTATTCATATATATAATGAGCAAGGTGTGAATTGAGTTGTATTCAACATATCCAAGATACCTTAGTTAAATGGTTTTAAACATCTTTATTTTGAGACTGAGAATATATTACTTATAAAAAAAGTATCTTCAGAATCTGTACTAGGGTGAAAGGCTAATTGTTGCCTGAATACCTAAATTGTATTAGTTATCTAAGCACTCTGAGAAATGAGAGAGTGAGGCTGAAAAATGGTGGTGAGATGTTTATTGGTCAAAAAGTTCTTTAAAAAGTTTATGTTACTAACATTATATCAGACAGTTTTATTACTCATAATGTCATGTTTGCTTACTGCTATTACTTCTTTCTCCTTAGTACTATAGGATTTGTTAAATGAATATGTGGACCTAATTCCCATTCTTGTGTCTTTTCTATACCCACCATAGTGATTTATTTCTATCACACAGCTTTCTACCACGCAGCACACATTTTTTGCTTGAAATATTCAAATACAAGAGAAGCAATTTTTCACTAATCACTAACAAATTCTCTTCAAATTTAGTGGCTAAAACAACACAAAGTTGTTACCGAACAGTTTTGGAGGTAAGAAGTCTGAAAGGGGTTTCACTGGGCCAAACTCTGGTGGCCCCCTTCTGCAGTGGTTCTAGGGCAGAATAAGCTTCTTTGCCTTTTTAAGCTTTTACTTTTTCCAGTTTTATTGAGAAATAACTGGCATACATCACTGTATGTTTAAGGCATACAGCATGATAGTTTGTGTTCCATGTATTTTGAAATGGTAGTAGGTACAGCTATCATCCATCATCTCATATAAATACAATATTAAGGAGAGAAAGACAAAAAAAATGGAAAACAAAATTTTCTTCTTGTGATGAGAACTCCTGGTATCTACACTCCTAAGTTTCCTATACATCACACAGCAGATGACACAACACATCGTGTTAACTGCAGTCATCACATTGCACATTACAGCCCTGGTACTTATTTATCTCAGAACTGGACATTTATGCCTTTTCACCACATTCCTCTAATTTCCCCTCCTCCCACCCTTCAATTTCTGGTAACCACGTGTCTGATCTCTTTTTCTATGAGTCTGTTTGTTTATTTTTAGAGTTTTTAAAGATTTCACGTATAAGTGAGATCATACAATATTTGTCTTTCTCTGGCTTATTCACTGAGCATAATGCCCTCAAGGTCCATCCATGTTGTCCCAAATGGTAGGATTTCCTCTTGCCTTTTATAGCTGAATAATATTGCATTGTATAGACCATCATGTAATTGCCAGAAGTTTTTCCCTCGTGGTTACCAGGGGGCTTACATAAATTTTATTAAAATTATAACCCACTATTATAAGCTGATAACTTATACAAAATTGCAGAACTTTATACTTTTACTTCTCCTTCCTTTCACATTTTATGTTATTGTTTTTACAGTTAAATTTTTTAAAAATTATATAACTTATAATTGATTCTTTTCATTATGGTTGTTTTTACTATGCTTATTTTTTAACTTTTAAACTAGAGTTGTGAGTTACGCACCACCCTTACCAAATCACAGACTCTAACTTTGACAATATATTTACCATGACTAGTGAACTTTATGCAACGTTTTTATGTTTCTGTGATGTTAATTCGCATTCTGTTCCTTTCACTCGAATGACTGCTTCAGTATTTCTTGTTGGGTCATGGACTCCCTCCGCTTTTGTTCGGGAAAGCCGTGATGGTGGACGCTAGGGCGCATGCATCTGCGTCTCAGCTCCCTCGCCTGGGTGGCGGGGGGAGGGCAGGGCGCTCCAGTCAACCCTCAATTCCCCACATAGGCTTTCTGGTCGGGTGGGACCAAGTGGATCTGGATTAATCCCCTTGCTTGCGGCCCGGGACGCCGCTCTGCCTGGTGCTGGCTTTGCCTGCCCGCCTCGCAGCTGGAGCCCCGCTGGACTCCCCGGGCTTTCATCCATCCCCAGCAGCTCCTCCGGCCGGATGGGGCTGGGGGACTCTCCCCACGGCAGGTGGGGCTGTGGTCAGCTCCTCCCTGCGCGTGTTGCACACCAGGCTCTAGGGCTGGCAAACTCAGTTGAGGATCCGAATCAAGCAGTTCTGCAGCGCACCGAGTTCCCTGGTCAGTGCGCACCGCTGACGTGGCTCTGCGCATCCCCAAAGCTGCAGGTTGGAATTACAACTGGGGCGCTGGGGGTGTGAACTTCTTCCGCCAAGGTCTGAACCCCGGTTGTGTCAAGTCCCTACCCCTTCGTCTGCACATTCAGGTACCTACTGTCTGAGCCCTGATGATTCCCCTGCAACCCTCTGGGGTGAGATCATAGTAATGGCCCTCACAAAATGACCGACAGTGCTGGAGGCTGGTTGTGCCCCCTGGATTCTCTTTTCCGAGGTGAGGTGTGGAGCTGCAGGTTCTGGGGAGACCTTTCCACGGGGTTCTGTCCTGGGGGAGAGACAATGCTGTCAGCGTGTAGCGGCTTCTCTCATTCTTCTAATGCATTCTGTCTGGTCTCTGAGGCACAGGGGGCTGCTTCAGCCTCATCTGTCTTCTGGGATCCTCTCACTGGTGCCCTGTTCTTGAATAGTGAGTAGCTGTTCTTCTTGCAAGGGAGAGCAAAGTCTGGAACAACCTATGTTACCATGTTGGCCCCCTTTTCAAAGCTTTTAGAGCTGCATTCTGTGGCCCAGGGCCCCTTCTCCATCTTCAAAGCCAGAAGGGTAGCATCTCACATCCTGTATATCACCTTCCATCCCTCTGAGCCCTGGCCTCCCACTTACAGAGATACCTGTGATTACATAGGCCTACCTGGATAATCCAGGGTGATATCCCCACTTACGGTCTCTGTATTAGCCACACCTGCCAAGCCTCTGTTGCCATGTAAGATAGCGTTCACAGGTCCTAGGAATTAGGACACGGACATTTTTTGAGGGCTGTCTTCAGCACGTAAACTACATATAACTTATGCTCTTAAATCATGTATACTACTGTAACAGAATAAAGCTTGAGTAACCTCACTTGGAAAACTACTCATTTTTTAATGAGTAGGCACTGAAAAGCTAAATACACCTTTGCAATCACCAAATCTATGACATATAATTATTAGATTTCCTCAGAAACCAGTTTTTCAGGTAATAGAAATATCACTGTATTAATTTGCTGTTAATGTTCTCAGTTACTAAAGAGTTTACTGTCTTATAGAGTAGTTGGCATTCCAGTATGTTTTTAAGATAAACATAAAATATCTTTAAAATATAGCATTTAAAAATATTAAACAAATAAGGCTTAGATTTCTTTTTGGAAATTATCAGGTTGGGACTGAAGTTAATTGGCTGTGCTTGGCCTGTGATTTCCTATGTAGCTTCCCTCAGTTCACAACAGGATGCAAAACCTATGCACTAGAAAAATGTGCCAATTGCTAGAGGGAATTACCTTTCACAGCGACATGGATGGAAACTTTATCAGCAACCAAGTCATGACCAGAAGACAACTGTGTCAAGTTTTCCAGGAATAGGAATGTCAGGTTTTCAATAGCATTACCAAGAAGCCCTGGGATAGTCTATCTTGAATTCCCATTAAAATTGTGAGATGACTCTCAAAATGATGAGTTACAAAAGCCACACTACCAAACCCAAGACTGATGTCCTTTTTCTAGAATCTAGGAAGAATTTTCACTGCTTATAAGACCAAAGATACTGGATTGAGTAAATTATCAGAGACCACATATTTTTTACTTCATGTCAAAACAGTAGGCTAACTGTCAGAAAAAAACTAGGAGGATACACTATAAATTTTCTGTTCTCTGATCCCTGAGCCAAATATTGCATCTGGTATGTGGATAATGGTTTCGAAGAACCTGTATGTTAGTAACTCCATCAACTTTCTATACTTTGCACCATATACTGGAAAATAATTGGCAGAGAGCCGGGAGAGTGGTATAGGAAATCAGTGCTTCTCCAACATGAAGTCAGTGCTCAAAATGTAATTGCTGAATGAATGAATATTCTAGTATGACTATAAGTAAAGAATTTCTGGTATATAAAGAAGAAGAAACAGTCTCCAAGCAGTATGTAACCATTAGGACTGCATTCAGCTTAAAATATAAGAAAATCCAAATTACAGTGGTTTCATTAAGTAGGAGTTGTTTTTCTTATAAAGGAAAAATTTCAGGGGCCAGTCTTCAGTGCCTCTGATGCTAGAGCCCCAGCTTCACATACTTTTTCAATCTGCCTCTCAGCGGGTAGTTTTCATTCCCAATGCTTGTGGGGTAACACTCATGGCAAAATGGCTACTAACACCTCCTTATATGGCATATGCATTCAAGAGTGGGCAAAAGGTAGAACTAATCATATGTGACCCCTTTATTAGGAAAGCAATACCTTTCCCAGAAATCCTTACAACAAACTTTCCATTAGATTTCATCAGCCAGAACTGGGTGTAGGCTTGCATCAGAATTTGCAAATAAAAATATAAAGCACTACTTAAATTTGAATTTCAGTTAAATTTTAACAAATGTTTACTATAAGTATGTCCAACGCAATATTTGGGACATAAGAAGTAGTCACTGTTTATCTAAGATTCAAAGTTGATTGGACATCCTGCACTTCATCTGACAAGCCTAACTGGGTCAAACAGCTACCCTCGTACAAGGAAAGTTGGGAAATCAATTGATATATTAATATAGTCATGACTACCTTGAGTCAGTTATGGTTTATCATTCAGGTCTATACATATTGCTTGTCTGGAAAAAAAGAATTTTTTTTGTCATAAAAAGAGAGGGGAGAAAGGGAAGGCAATTAACAGTAGCAGACAAAGACTGCTGGATTGTATTCCTCGTCAGTCCTAAGAACTGGATTAGCACAGAGGGTGAATTGTAGAGGACTGGGTATCAGATACTTTAACCTGCTTCCAAATATAGATCTACATGCAACCAAGTGGACACTGACTAAACCAAAAGGAAAGAAATCTAATAACTTAGCTTTTGATGAAAGAAAACAGATACATTTTTTTGCAAAGTAAAAATAGAGATGAATTTTTAACTATTGTTGAGGTAGGAGAGATCTTCCTTAAAATAAAATCAATGGGAGTAGTTACAAAGTACGAGAGCAACAGGTTTAACAAAGAAACGTATAAAGCTTCAATAAATTTTAAAAAATAATAATCAAAATAGACAAACTGGGAAACATTTTGAAATAAATAAAACAGGCAAAAGATTAATACTCTAATTTTTAAAGAATTTCTACAAGTTAATAGTTCAAAATATCACTAACATCCTAGAAAATGTGAGCAAAAGACATGAACCAAAGGAAAAAAAAGTGTGTGGCTAACAATGTGCTTTGAATAAAATACAACACACTGGTAATGAAAAAGACAATCAATTGAATAAAATGTAACTTTTGCCTATTATATTTTCAATCCATGGTAACAAAGCATGGGCAGCCTTGTACATGGGTGGTAGAGAAAAAGGTTGATGCTAAATTCCTGGCAAGCAATTTGAAATATGTATGAAACAATTAAAAGGCCATGACCATTGGATAAGCAATTCTGAATCCAGGAATCACTTCTTTGAAAATGATCATTTTGCAGACAAATAATTCTGCTGAAACCTCCTTATTAGTTTGAAACAATAAGAAAACATTTAAGAAGAAATAAAAATGGTGTTTACCCATTTGTTTGACATTCTGGAAAAGATAAAACTATAGGAGCAGAGAACAGATTAGTGGTTTCCAAGGACTGCAGTTAAGGAAGGGGAGGCTGAGTGCAAAGGTGTAGGAAAAAGGGAATTCTGCGGGGTGTTGGAATTGCTGTGTGTTCTCTGGGGATGGTGGTTACCAGAATCGACGCATGGGTTAAAACTCAGAATATCAAAGAAGAAATAAAAGGAGGAAGAGGAGGAGGAGTCCAGGAGGTAAAGAGGAGGGAAAGGAGGAAAAGAATGATTTTATTGTGTGTGCATTTAAAAAAGTATTGTCACCAAGATGCATAATATATGCATGTTGGGAAAAAATTATAAAAGAAATTTAAAAAGCATTCACTTCTTAGTACTCCCCCCGATGATGGCACATTAACAACTGGTAACAGCTAGATAAATTCCTTTACAGCTTTTACTCTCTATTTGTGTGTCTCTATGATTGGATGAATACGTATTTGGGTCCTACTTTATTTAGTGTCTTGCTTTATCACCAATAATTTTCTATATAATTATGTATTTTATATACACATTGTGTAATGATTGACCATCTATCGTTTAATTTAATTAGCCATTTAAAAATACTTAATGATATAATGATTAAGTATGATCTTTATATATTATGTGTGTATATACATATCTATCTATATATATATATATATATACAGTAAATAGGTATATACATATATAACTTTTAATCAGTAAGAGATATATATTTTTAACAAAATTCTTGGAGAAGAGTTGCTATGGTGATTTTGTTAGTTCTAAACACAGTATTAGGTTCTCGTTATATTTCTTCTTCACACCTGTTGAGATGCTGCCAGGACAGCCTGTCTGGCATGATATGCTGCCCTTTCTCTTTTGCTATGAACTACAAATGTAGTGATTGAAGCAAAATGGTCATCTTTAATACTTTTTTTTACATTCAGTGGATTTCAAAAAGAAAAATGAAATATTCATTAAGAAGACTTGCTAGTCTTTGGATCTTATCAAAATGCAGGATCTGAAAGCTCGAATAGTTGCATGTATGATATATTTTCAGAGAATTTAAACTCTGTATTTTATTTATAATTTTCCCGTACTGCAAAAATTGTAAAGACATAAGAACTACTATGCTGTTAGAAGAGGCAGATCTTTGAAATGTACAGCGCATTTCAGTGTGATGCCAAAGAGACACTAGAGAATCAATGGATTATATGTACACAAAACTCAATAGCAGAGTTTATTTAATTCAAGGTAGAGCTGAGATTGGAATACGGAGGTAAATTCTGCTCCATGCATGTACGCGTGAGTACCTCAGGCGGTAACAAAGATATCAGAGAAAGATCAAGTTTTCCACAACACACTGTCCTACCTGTCCTCCAAGCTGTAGCTCGAGGTCAGAGGGCCATCTTGTCACGTCCAAGTGGAAAGGGAGTGTATCAGAGACAGATACTGTGTGTTGGAGCACCCAGTCTAAATTCCATGACATTCAGAAGGTCTACAGCCTGGTTAACAAGTCTAAGCAGGCGGAAGAAAGGGTTGGAGCCAGGGTAACTGTTACTGAACACAGAATACTAAGGGAGAAGCAGCCTCTGGGCAGCAACACGGTGGCGACCAGGCCACAGGGGCCACTATCTCTGCTGCTAGTTTGCTTTGCCACACTCCAGTGGCTCTGGCTAGTAAGGAGACGATGCCCAAATGAATTCAGACAGTTGACTACTTACCCAGACAGCAACAGCAAGATGAGCACAGGGTCAGCTCCCTGTATCCACATTCCACAGGAAGAGACTGAACTGGAAGGGCCAGAAAACAATGCATGAGTGGTCGGTCACCCAGACGCTGGAGAGTCACCTCTCGACTCTGAGCCATGGGGTCTTAAAGCCTGCGGTTATACCCTAAAGGGGGAGAAGGTAGAAAGTCTTGTGCTCACCTGGAACTAGGGAGATGGAATAGAAACAGTCTTGTGACAGTTTCCCCAAGATAGGGAAGGGGGTGAGAAATGGCTTTTTGGCAACGCCTCACCAAACTTCCCACCTTTCCCTGCTCCAGAGACACCTCAGAGTATTCTGCAAAGACTTGGGCTGGACTGCAGCCAATCCTTGCCTACGTGGTCTGTGTGGACACGTGCAAAGTTCCCAGTACACCACGGGGGACCTGCTCCCCTACATAGAAGGACACATGGGATGCCAGGCACTGAAAGTAAAACTACAAATAGCAACAAGGGCCTTGTTCATGTTTTTCCTCTTTTAAGTCAAAGACGTGCACATGCACCAAGCTAGTGAATTTTTTATCATGACACTGGTATGTCTCGTCATACCAGTAAGCAGCAAATGGAGATAACGAATGTGCAAAAGTCAACATATGGTTTTGAATCAAATTAATTTAGGCTCTGAGAGCTGCCACATATTAATCTGGCTCTGTTGGACCTACGTCACAATTTGTTGACAAATAGATTTAAAGATTTTTTTTGTCACTCACCCCTACCCCCAAACTCATGAACACACAACACCTGAAACTGTGTAAACATCCCTGTGTAAATACGAGACATCTGATCTCCGCTTAGAAACTGTGAACTATAACTTACTTCACAGACTTCCTTACACTGTTAAAAAATTCCAATGATTAAGCATGTTTTGCCCCGAAGTTGTGACCTATCTTGTAGCTTTCAACTTATCTCTAGTAGCAAAGTTTGTTTTTCTTTTTCTTTTTGTTTTTCCCCTTCTGGAAAATACTGGGTTAACATGCTATGTGTTTATTCGGTTTTTCTCAACAAACTGGGACATACTCATCTTCACTTTCTTGTTATTCGTTCCCAGAGATGTGGGAACCAGAAAAAAAGAGTGTTTCAGGGTTAACAGCTTCCTCCAACATACAAATATAATTCAGGGATCTGAATTTCTAAAATTATGTCCTGGGCCTCCGTGGCTGAACAGGTCATCTGAACAGCAACATGCATGCAGCTTAAACACACAGTGCCTGCAGATGGAGGTAAGAGACAGAATGAGAGATCTAATTCAACTGCCCCTGGAAAATTGAAAATACACCCACATTCTGGAGGTGTATGGTGGGGTTGCTGGGCTGCTGGTCACGCTCTGTTTCTTGATCCAGGCTGTTTCTGTGGGTGAGTCCTCTTTTGGGAAATCCTCAAGTTGCTTGCATAGGATCTGTGCACATTTTTGTACATCTGTTATTCTCAATAACATGTTTACTGAAATTTAAAAAAAGAACACATTAAGTTGTGGGCAATATCAGAGAATCTAAATAGGCAACAAAGAAATGCACATGTTTGAAATCTATGATATTGCACATATGGGAAGCACCCATCAAAATAACATTTCAGTGGTAAGTCCTTGCCAGGGAATATGGCATCTTCCCTTTCTGTACTGAGTTCCAACCTTGCCTCTTTTCCCTCCTTACAATGATCTACTTAAATTTACATCATGCTGTAGAGTATAACAAAGCAAAAACTGAAGGAACAAAACAGCAGCAGACTCACAGAACCCAAGAACAGACTAACAGTTACCAAAGGGAAAGGTGTTGGGTAGGGTGGGTGGGAAGGGAGGGAGAAAGAGATTAAGGGGCATTATGATGAGCACACATAATGTAGTGGGGGGCACGGGGAAGGCAGTACAGCACAGGGAAGACAAGTAGTGATTCTACAGCATCTTACTATGCTGATGGACAGTGACTGTAATGGGGTTTGTGGGGGGTACTTGATAATAGGAGGGAAAGTAGTAACCACAATGTTGCTCATGTGAAACCTGAGCATAAGATTGTATATCAATGATACCTTAATAAAAAAAAATTTACATCATGGCTCTCTGAATCCATCTATTTAGTCAACATATATTAGTTGAGCAATGCTGAGCACCACTGCAATGTTCTGCCTTCAGGAGTGTGCACTATGTAGGAGAACTTGATAAACAACAAGTAAATAAAGGTAAGAGTCAGAACCGTAATGATGAAAACAGGTGCTCTGACAGAGAATGGGGGAAAAGTTTATATGGGGGGCTTCTGTGTCTCCAGCATCAAGCTTTTCATTATCAGCAGCTAAATCTATTCATGGGGAAGGTCAACCAAAATGAAGATACTTTTATACAAGTAGAATTTTGTATGTTGCAGTTTTCTATTTAATGTTCCTAATTCAATTCATCCAAGATTTGCTTTAGGAAACGTTGTCAGTTTATTGAATATAATAAAGTTTATGGAAAAGATTAATTCTACCTATTGGATCAAAACATAAACCTATTTGAATTGGTATGCTTTTAAAGTGTACTGAAATTACCTTTATTTATCATCTTTCCTAGTGATAATGACCTTACCCTTTTCTTTAACCTTGAAGATTTGTATGAATTCCTCCAGATTCAGTTCAAATTCCCACCTTGCAAGCAAAACCTTCCCTCCTTCCAGTTTGTTTAAACTCCAAGCTCCCTTATGTTTCTCTCTTGCTTTGCTCCTCTCCGGGGACCCCATGTCCCTGACTATAGACTCTGGGCTCGGCCAGGTCCCCAGCAAGCTAGCTGTGAACACAGGTCAATGACCGACTGAACAGTGTGGGAGGCAGCGTGTCGCATCACGGCTAACTTTTTAAGCTAGTATTGGAGGCAAAGGCATGTGTGACGCGCAACTTGTATTCCCAATTCCCAATTTAAGTTGCAACTAAGAATCACATGCTGCTTACCCACATAAGACATGCGTTTTAAAATGGGGTCTGGGAATAGCTTTGTTTCTCCTAAAGCCTGGAAGTTTTCTCCTCACAGATAATGAAAACTATATAACAACATTTCCTTTTTTTGCTTTGACTTTTTGGGATATCGGACCCAAATTTATGTCTCAATTATAGCAATCATTTTGGACCTTATGTCTTCCTATCTGTGTTCTCTTTTCCCCTTGATCTTTTTCTTCTATCCTAATTTATATTTTCCCTAGTCCTGATATTTTATTTATGTTTTACTATTTTGTTGGCTGTGTTTTTACAAGTCATCCTAAATCCTTTGTGGATTAACTTGGGATATAAATAAGCTACTTACTTAAACCCTTTCTGAGTGTATTACCTGTACCATTTCTAAGCCACATGAATTCTAAAAAAAAAGGTTTTTCTTCCAGATTTTAAAGTTCTATTTTTTCTCTTATGTGTCTCTCCAAGAAATAGTAATGTTTCTTCAGACATTTGTATATAATTTCATTTATGAAAAAATGAATAAAGCTAGACAGTACTAAATTTCATTCTCTTATTTCTAAACCACTCAGAAAAAAAAAAATCAAGACTGTTTTAAATGTTAGTATGAGTCATTCTGCCAAGGGCTTAATACTCCTGTCTCATTTTCCTTCTAATTTGCGGCTTCACATTTGTGACTTTTATTCCTGGATATGATTATGGATTTGTTCATAATCTATGTGTATCATTCTTTCCTAATAATTTCAGGATCTGGTTTTGGTCCTAATGAAATAATTTAAAATGAAAGACAGAAAATGAATAAGCTGAGAAACTACTGATAAGTTTGCCTCCATAAATTTTAAACCACCTGTACAGGAAAATTTTCAGATGCCAAAGAAAATATAGAAAAATCAATTCACTTAGTTAACTAAGGGAAAAGTTTCTTAATACACAAACAGCTCTTGCAAATTACTAAGAAAAAAGGACTAATATCTCAAAAGGTAAGTCATTAAAAAATAATAAAAATGTGGCAAGAGGTGTAATTTATTATTACAAATGCAATGTGAATATAAAAAACTGTGAGATATCATTTTTAATTTATCAGATAGGCAGAGATTAAGTTGTTTGATAATGAGTTTTATTCACGGTACTGAGAAATCACTCCTCTCACTTCCTATTGGTGAGAGGACATAGTGCTGTGAATTTCAGAAAGCAACCCTCATCAATATTTTAATATGCACATTTTCTTTAATCCAGCCAATCAACTCCTGGGGATTTTTTCACACATACATTTGAATTGTAAAGACAATAAAAAGATGTTACTTCCATTATTACTTGTAATCCTGAGATAACTACTTACCAAAAAGTGACTACATCAGTCATTTACACAATAAATAATTATTGTCCATATAAGCCAGGTTTGGTTTCAAACATTCTAATCCAAAGTGAACAAGATAAAAGCTTACATTCTCCTGGGGGGCATGGGACTGATTGAGTAATAAATATACACATTCATGTTGTATTCATATGCATATTCAGTTTGTAATACTATGAAGAAAACAAAATTAATGAGCATGAGAGAGGAGAAGGATGGCCTATGGGAGGTGGGTGGTCAAGGAAGGACTCTGAGGAGGTGGCATGGGAGGTGTGGCCAGAAGAGAAGGGCACCAGTCACGTGATAACAAGGCGAAGAGAGCTGTAGCACCTTCATGCCACGTTGCCATTAAAGAGTAAGGAGATAAATCTGAATTGACCGTGGTAGAATGCATTTTATTATAATTCTTCTTGTTAAGAAATCATTAGCTGTTAACAAATGATATAAAATGGTATGTATATTATAACCTTATTTGTTTAGATGAATTTATGTGCGTCTGTTTATGTGCGGTGTGTGTATACCTACACATGCTTATCTACAGAAAATTTCTAAAAAAATACAAAAATCCCCACACAAACCCAACAGTGATAGTATTTACAAGGAGGAGGACTTGGATGTCAGGGACTTTTAATTTCATCTTCTATCTGTATAAAATACAATTAGTATATGTATAAAATAAATATATGAAGTAAATATACGATTGGTAAGGAACAATCTTGAAACAGGTTATCAGGGTGAGAGGTCACAAGAGGTGCTAAATCATTTTGAGTGTTTATGTTGTGGTTAACATGAGTCGAAGCTTTGCTTAACACTGCATAGCTAAATAACGACAGAGCTGATACATGTTTTCTTTCAATTGGGCCATACTATCTCTGAAAGGTGAACTTTTGTTGAAATGACCACTAATTTATCCTCTTTCTCTTACTTTTAATCTACCAAACTTCATTAAAAATAAACATTTAAAGTAATGTTTTGGCCACATCTTTATTGATTGCCAAGACTAGTAATAAAAGATTCTCCAGGTCAAGTTTACTAATATAAAAGTGCATACATATAATTAGTATTTATTACCTCCATGATCTAGTCCTAAAACTAAGTCATTCAGCTATA
Organism: Manis pentadactyla; assembly: GCF_030020395.1. NCBI lineage: Eukaryota > Metazoa > Chordata > Mammalia > Pholidota > Manidae > Manis > Manis pentadactyla. The sequence goes on along the minus strand of NC_080034.1, from coordinate 15,292,137 downwards.
TTTACTTATGTAGACCTCACAGTACATGACCTTATAGAGCAGATATTACAACCTAAACTTATTGATTCATTAGGTCCTCTTTTTGGAATAATGTATCATTTATGGTGCTTCTCAGAATTTTAGAAGTGCTGCATTCCACATCTCTACTTCAAATTCTTCTGTTGTCGGTGGTGAGATTCTTGTTTTAACAACTTGGCTAGCACAGGATCCAGATTCTTTTTAGAGGTTACTACATTACTTTGACATGCTGTTATAAAACTTTTAAGATTAAAAAAAGCATAAGGACAAGTTCACTTAAAATAAAGAGATGTGTTTCAATAAGCCTGGCACTGTTATAGTCAAGGGGGATGACCTTTTATCTCTTTGAAATCCTGTTCTGGTGAGAAATTGTCTCAGAAAAACTAATAGCAGAAGATTTTTAAATGGTGAGTAAAAACGCTTAAAGTGTGGACATTTTTTCTCTTTCTATTTTTGCTATTTTCATCTGTCCACATGTTTATATGCTTTATTTCCTTCTTAAATATGTCTTTCCTTGAGATGAAATGCAATTCTTTCATTTTAATGTCATTAACATATCTGAATATTACATATTCCAATAATATGTTCAGAATGCAATCTGGCTTCTGCTTAACTCAAATCTAGAACAACCCCAAAACTAAATGATAGTGAAAAAGACTTTCTCTACCTCAAGTAAAATTGATCTCTGACAAATAAGGGGGTCCTGGGAAAATTTATGATAAATGTCTTATATGTCCTCCATCTTCTTTATAACACTTTTTTTTTCCTTTGTTAGACCTTTCTGTCTTTGGAGGCATGGTATTCTCATTCTATCCTCTTTGAGGAAATTTTCATCCAGGAATCACTACCCGCTTCTCTTTGGTAGAATGCAGCCCCGGAATTCCTTGTTTATTCAGAGATCTTTTTTCAAGGAGGGCTTCCAAGAATAAGGTAAAATTTAATGCAAAGGAGGAAATGTTACAGGGGCCAGATTATTGTGAGCTACAAACAATTAAGGCCCCAAATGCTCAGAACAAACTTGATCTCTCCACTACCCACAAGGGCATAAAAAGAGTTTAGAGGACCTACTGCAGGAAGGGAGGTATCGTTATAAATAAACACATTATCATATAACCTAGGGGTGGCAGACAGGGAGGAATAAGGCTAAATCTGTTCAAATCCCTCTCTATGTCCCACTGTTTCTGCGTGACCCATCAAACATTGTTTGCCAAATATTTACTCATCGTATTGCTGTGAATTGCTTTCCTTTTCCTTTGAAGCCTAGGGCCCCTACTGCTTGTCCTTAATTCAGCATGATATATATATCTCAGTGATCCTGATTGTCTTTGGAATCTCTTTTCTATGGATGCCCCGTACATAAGAAATTAAACTTTGTTTTATCCCCCTGTCAGTCTTGCATCAATTTGATTCTTAGACCAACTAGAAGAAACTTGAAGGTGTAGAGGAAAGTTCTTCTTCCCCCAAAACACCATTTTGAAATAACAGATACTGGGACAACTTGACATATTAAAAGTTGGGAAAGGAAGTCCTTCTATTTAACCTGCAAATCCATACACATTAGGCTTATTTTGAAAGCTGTATCTTTGTTAAATCACACATATTTCTGAAATATTAAGACTTGCTTAAGATTATAGAGTTAGCTAATGAGAAGACTGAATCTTTCTTGGATTAGACCATACTACCTCTCAACAAGAAATTTTATTGTAATCCGTACTCTTTTGTAATCTAATTTTAATCATTTTATTCTTCTTTTCTACCTATTCATCTATAATCTTCATTAAAAATTAATATCCAAGGCAGGTACTTTGACATTGTATGTATTATCATTATTATATATTATTTGCTAGTCCTTTACGTATGCTATCTTATTTTGTCTGCCTGTTGGAATAGTGACTGAATAAGCCTAAATAAACCTAGGCTTAAAACATCTTAAGAATAATGAAGAATTGCATTTCAGAGTTACTGTTTTCAAATGATGGTAAACAGTTTTAAACAAGAATTCTAACCTTGCTCAGGAGGCATATTTATTTACAGAATACTAACTTACAAGTACAATGACAATTTTAATATGATTATCTTTGAGAAGATTAGCATTCATTAATGCCTCATACACTGATTGTTTGATGTCAAACTTTTCCTGCTTGTTGATATTAACCTATGAATATAATTTAAACTTGATGATATAATTCATTATGGTAGTAAGTTATGTTATACTGGAAATCTGACTTTCATAACTTTTTCCCAACAATGGCTTTTGAAAAATCAACTCATTATTTTATGGTATTTATTTCAAAAGCTTTTGGTTTTACATAAAAATATATTTCTAATTTGCATACCTGTAAAATACAAAATTAAGTTGTGCCATCTATTAGTTCTTTAAGCTTGGGTTTATTCTTGTTTTATGATTTTTTTTATTTATCATATCTTTAGTCTTTGTTGAATTCATCTGGCCAACTATTAGCTATAGTATCACTACTTGCCGGGGTAAATAATTTAATAATATGAGACAATGTGGACTAGAAATGAGGACTGAGTCTCAGTAAAGTCAGGAGTCCAGAAGAAAAAAATGAGACAGCAGAAATTGGTAAGGTGGGGTGCTATTAATCCTTGCTGATCTCATTAGTACTGCCAGTCAGTTAGTATTTTAGGGGAAGAAAAAACCTGTTGAATAGTATTACTTATTACTTAGGATCTTCTTGTCAAATCAGCAAAATGTTGTTCATTACTATTTTTCTGCACGTCATTTGAGACCATAAAAAAAGTGGCCTATGCTTTTATTTCTACCATTTGGAAGCAAACAATGAAACCTAATGTTTTCAGAAATATTTAACCCAGAAAGCCACTATCCTGGGAGTTAGAAAAAGGGCACTGAATTCTCAGCTAAGCTTTGTTACTTTTCACAAATCACCGATTGCTCTGATCTTCAAAATGTTTTTTCTGTAAGATGAAAGAAACAGACTAGGTGGCACCTCTATCTTAACTTTTTTAAAATAAAGAGTTGGATATGTATGTATTTAAAGAGGCACTAATATAAATGGATTAATGTAAAACATAATTCTAGGAACAATGTGCAAACAGGCTGAGCAGGAGGGAGGTTTTCTTCCAGTCACCCACCTCCAGTGCACCCCTCAGGTGTGGGTGGGCTTCCTCCCATCAGCTGAGGCAGCCCATGGCTGCTGACAGGAGCCTCATCTTGTGGGGAGCGCAAAGCCTTTGCATTACAGGGGCAGCCACGGTGGCACTGGGAAAAGAACTACAGTTCTCCCTGAATGAAGGTGAGCCCAGGCTGAATACACAGTCCGTGCCTACTAGGAACCCCACATATTAGAATGTGGACCCAGGAAATTCTAAAATATAGTGATGCTCAAGCCACACCGAGGGCAAGGGTAAATCCCTTGGGGTGGAGCACATGCAGAGTGCTTCTTTCCTTGCTTCAATTATGACTTCTGCTGTATATTTCAGAATTATTATTAAAAAAATGAAAAAGAAAAGTGGCCTAACCTAGTGCTTCCATGTCTTTACTGTTGGGTCCTTTAGACCCTTGTAGGTGACTTGTGGCTACTACATTATGGAAGCCATTGGGACTTCTATGCACAGGTGATAGAGTGATAGCAGATTACAAAATCTCTCTTCCTAAATACCTAATAGTATGCAAAATTAAAAATATTTTAAACCAAAAATTCTCTACTATCAAATAAGAAAATACAAACAAGAAAAAGATTTTAACTGTATGCCATACACCTCAAAAGGTGACAGCCAGGAAAAGAACAGGTAAATTCTGGAGTAACACTATTTCTTAAACGCCCCTAACCCCACTTCAGAAGCTGTACCCTGTAAACAAATTCTCAGGTAGATATTCAAATTTGTAAGTAATTAGGCATCATCTCTGACTGATTCAGGAATGAGGACTAGAAAAGGCAGGAGGCCAAAGATGGTGGCATGAAAATAGAAATAACTGCCATAGAGGGCATGGCTACACGTAGAAATGAAAACCAGTATCTGACTTTCATTGACAAAAACAGAGTCTGTAGGGTCTGCTGGTAAATGATGGGCACCATCAGAATTCACGAGATCTCCTCACAGTAACTGGCTGAATTCCCTACCAGGACAAGAATATCTGGGCACAGGAGAGCTAAAATAGTCACCCCAGCAAAGAACCCAGAAGTACATGTAATTTCAGCTGAACTCTCTGTATTAGACCAAACTGCTTAATATCAACATGAATAAGATGTAAAAAAAGAGGCATAGCAGCCACCGTAAAAACCTACTACTGTAAGGAGGAAGTACAGTAAAGAAATACGACTTTTAAACAAAAAGTGAAGTATTGATCTAGGGGAAAAAAATCAAAGATTAAAATTTCCCCAGAATATTTTATTTTTTAGAAAACTTAACAACACAAGAGCTCAAAGACCAATGACAAAATAGCATAAAAAGATAATTCTGAGTTTGATTTTGTCCCAGAATTTCAGAATGAGAAACCTAATAGTCAAACTGGCATCTCCAAATGGATGCATATTAAACATGTCAAAATTAAAGCCGAATTCTTCAATCCTAAATATGCTTCTCCTATAGTCTTTCTCCCTATAATCAAAGCTGCTACCAATGACATATTTGCTCAAGCCAGAAGTATGCTTTCCAACTTCCCTCATGCCCAATTAAATTCATCATCAAATCTTACTGAGTTATCACAAAAAATATCAAGAAATGAAAGCCAACAAAACTCGACTTCTGAAAATTATTTTTCTGAAACACAACTGCAATGCAGAAGAAACTGTAGGGCAATACTCCAAACTGAATAAATAGGTCTCAATAAGCATCGGTCAGTAGGACAAACCATGTTGAATGAGAAATTTAAAACCTAGAGACAGAAATGCACACAAAAAAGTAATAAAAATGTTAGAAGTCAAGAAATGTAAAAGAGAAAAGTTATGTCCAAAAAAATTAAATTACAAAGTCAAGTGAAAGATTAAACTAAAATGACAATTTAGTAAGGATTACTGAGAAAGTTTGAAAATCACCTAAGAGAATGGAAGATTAAAGGATAATCAATGAAACAGAAGAAATTTAAATGCTCATAAGAGATTACTCATGTTTACTTCTACATGAATATATTTGAAAATAAATTGAAGTAGACAATTTTCTACAGAAATACAGATTATCAAAATTGATTTCATTATATAAAGTCTGAACAGACTGGTTTTCATAGACAAAATAGAGAAAATAATTTGGTAAATGCCTCACTTCCTCCTAAAGAGCAACTGACCCAGATATTTTTAAAAGACAATTCTACTAAACCTTTAAAGAACACATAGACCTAATGTTCTGTAAATGGTTCCAGAGAATTATAATAAATTATACTCCTTAATTCTTTCTATGAATTATGTATAACTAAACTTGATAAGTATAGAAACATATTTGTAAATGTTAATACAAAAATACTAGATAAAATATTACAAATCTGAATCCAACAGCACACTAAGAAGATAATACAAGTGGTCAGGTGGGATTTATTCAATGAAGAAAATTTGGTTGAATATTAGGAAATAATTTAATATCACAAACCATGAAAATGTATCAAAGAAAAATCATGTATTTCCACTGATGCTGAAATCTCTTTAACAAAATTCAATACCTCTTCCTGATTTAAAAATTTTAAAAACTCGAGAAAATAGACAATATCTTAGTTCTTATAGAATGCATAAACACTAAAACAAGGAACAAGGCAAGGGTGATTAGAGTCTCTACTACTATTCAACACTGTACTATATATATTTGTCAAAGAAATTAAACAAGATAAGTCAATGAGAGGCAAAATATTTGGTGAAAAGGAAGCAGCAGCTCTCTTTTGTAGATGTTATCATAGTGAACTTTGGAAACCCAGGAGAATCATTGATAAAACTAACAACTACTAACAATAAAATAGTGGAAAAAAAAATAGTGTCACTGCACTTCCTCATGGCAGCTGGCTTCCAAGAGGAAGTACACAAAAAGAAGCACTCCCAAAGTCTGGGTGGAATATCTGCAAAGCTGGTTACGATGTTACCCAGATGCCCTGGGTATTACTTCTGCTGCATACTATTAAACAAGTCCTAGGGTAAGCCTGTTTCAAGGGAAAGGGAATTAGAGTCCATCTGCCAGTGGGAGAAGTAGTACCTTTAATCTATCACAATAAATAAATAGGTAGACTAGGTATATTTGAAGGAAAGCATTGTGGTCTGAGTAGAGAATATATCCAAATAATTAAAAACAAAATTTCAAAACAATTCCATTATAAAGTTAAAATATTAGGCACTCAAGTGTAGTACATACCATATTAATTTAGGCAAACTAAATGATTTGTGGGCCTTGGGGAGTCAAAATCACAGTCCCAATTCCATACACAAAGAGAGTACATTATTTTATCTGAAATAAACTCATTAAAAGCATGAAGTGAAAATGTTCATAGAAACAAAAATTGATTTTAGCATTAGCTAATGTGTTTAGGTCTTTAAGAAAATAGGTAGCTTTTTAAATCCTGGAAAACATAAGAATAAGTGTGTGTATAAGAAATACCCACTATTGTGTTAGTAAGGACTAAGTTTTTTCTGGCTTAGAATTTTGCCAACAGGTGTAATATTATAGTTACAGCTTGTTCTGATATGATACGTATAAGCATTATAAACCAAACAGAGACAAAATAGAAAGGATAATTTTGATTTAGGAAGTATAGACATGTCAGTTTCTATCATGATTATCTTGAGGATATAGGACAGCTAATGAGTGGGGCACTGGGGTGCAATTGAAGGACATCGATGCTGACACTGACAACTATTAGAGGAGGTGTGATTTCTAGAACAATTAATGAGGGAGGTTTTTGGAATAGTGGGAGGGTAAAGTAGGAGACTTCCTTCTCTCTCTGTATTTTGGAGCTATCAGGTTCCTGGTTATAAGTGTCCCAGAACTATTTCAGGAGTGACAGTCAATTCGTCCTCACCACATGAAAGCAGTTTGAGGATGAGGTTGTTTAAATGAGCGCATCATTCATCAACGATGGCAACAGCTGCAAATGCAGTGAAATGAGGCAGAAAGTCTCTGAAGCAGCCAAGTTTGGGCAGCCATGAGTGAGAGTCAAAATATTTGGTGGTTATCTGTCATAGTTCAGCTGTAGAAAACCGCTGCCATTCGAGTTTTTTTAAGGAGAAAGGGATTTAAAGCAGGAAGTTGTCCTGAGAACTATAGGTTGAGTGTTCAGGAGTAAACCCCCAAACCCACTGCTTAGCTGGCCTACCATAAGAGTGGCCACCTCTGGCACAGTGAGGGCGGATGGCCTCTGGAAGCTGCCCCTTCCTCTGTGGGGCTCAGATACTCATTGATGCAGCAGGGACCCAGCACACCTACCTCTGAGCACCCCTAAGGTGGTGGCTGGAACACGGCAGCAGGGATGCACCACATCTCCACCACCCTTGTGCCCGCAGCAACGGCAGCTGTCTGCAGCCTTGTGCCAGCCGCCTAATCTCCCGGGAATGCATTTAATTGGCAGACACTAATCTGCATCCGTAACTCTGGCTACAAGGGAGGGTGAAAAGTAGATTTTAGCTTTCCAGTCTCTTGCAGTTAAGAAGGGCAGCGAGGAGGAGGTTGAGATGACTGCTGATTGCCATGCACCTCATCCCCCACTGTGAGCTCCTGAGCTCCTGTCCTGCTGAGCAGTAAGGGCAGCGAGGGGACACTATACGGAAGGGAGCTGTCCTCAGCTGGGGCGATCAGCATTCACTCTATGCAAAGTCAGCTCTCCTCCCAGGTAAGATGCAGCTGCTAGGGCGCCGAAGGACAGAGGGAGTGACCCTCAGAGCTGGGAACCTATCTTGGATAACTCCCTTCCATTCAGCTAGCATAAGGTGCTTGCTTTAATAACTTGTTTTTGTGAAGGAATCACAAAATTTGATTTTGTTATAGGTTGATGAGGCCAAGGTTGTATGGATCAGAGTGTACTTCCTAAGTCGTGACAAAATCTGAAAAGCAAACTTTAAGCTCAAATTCAATATCTCCCAAATACAACTGTCATAGAATCTATTCTAGAACTTTAAAGCCCTGGCCAGCAGAGCTACAAAATGGAGGGTCAGAAGTATTTTCAAACTTGTTTCCAAATATTAGGGAAATCATATACGTTTTCTGTACCTATAAGAATTTTTTGTAGTGTTTTTATGTAAAGAAATTACATTAAGCCAGTATTGAAATGAAATGGCACAATTTTGCTAACTCACAAGACCATGTGACATGCACTTTTTAAATAAGGCAACATTGGATTACATTTTAAGTTTAGCACTTGGAGTAAATGAACATGGATGATAAAGAGGTCCTGAGGTTGATCTCACTGTTATTGCTTGAATGAATCACGTTTACAATGGAAGGTATGAGCCTACAGGTTGTACTGCTCTGTGGAGAGGATTAAAAACAAATTGATAAATAAATCTGCTCTTGACATAAGAATGTACTCCTATTGTAGCTATTCGTTTTTCTTTTCATAAGAAAACTAACATCTAAAAGCTCCCTAATTGTCCTTAACTGTGTTGTTACATTCAGTATAGATATGGCTTTAACAACAAATAAATTATTCTTTCACATTGGTAAAACAATGTATATGAATGAGACTTATTACCAGTGAACTAGAGATTATTTTATACAAATAAAGGTAACTGAAGTCCAGACTCTTAGTCCCATGCCATCTGTCAAGTTCTCACTAACTCTGCCCTTCACACCATCTCCCCTTTTTTCTGTGGTAGAGTTTCCCTCTACCACAGTACTGATTGCCTCAAATCTTAACTTGTGGTGTGATTTCCTGTCTACATCAATAGAGTAAGCTCTATGAGGTCAATGTTTTTGTTTACTCTGGTTTGAACCTACATCAAAAGCATAGTATCTCACATAGAGTAGGTTCTCAATAAATATGGGTTGAATAAGTATCTACAATCCATTATGCATTTGGCTTACTTACTCAATTTATCCCCTTATGTTTCATTTAACAAGAACATACAGTTTAAGTGCTTCAGGAAGTTGCTGAAAAACACAGCTAATATTCCTGCCTATAATTATGTTGGAGAAAAAAGGCCAACATATCAAAAAGAAATTTATGTAAGATACTAATAATGGTGTAAGATCTGATTTATGGGATAGATTTAAAGCTTCAGTAGAACAACTAAGATAATTCAAAGAAAAGAAAGATGGTGATAAATATGTGTGCAGATAAGTGATAAAATTATTCCTGCATGGAGAGTTCAAACAGGTTACCGATCAGACTAGAGATTTCACAAATTTTTACACTGGTAAATATTTGTTGGGCATTTAGTGAGGAGTGGGTCATTTTTGGTTCTGTATCTAATATCAAAATATAGAACCAATAGTTCTCAATTTAAAGGAGATAACCTGAATTCTCAGGGATAAAAGTAGTAAATAAAATAGGAAATTAGGGGGCTCTCAAATACTGTTGTTTTGTGAGTTGATTTGTTTCTTGAATTATGTATGGTACCTGACTGATACCCAGAAAAGTACTAAGTTATTATCAACACAATCAACTCCTGTGCTGATACCTGAGAAAACATTAGTTGCAGGTTAAAAGCAGGTACCTGAAAAGAAAATACTAGGGAACAAAATATGATATAGAACCCAACATGGAAAAAGGCTGAATATTAATAATGATAAAATCATCAAACTGGGTTCAGAATAAATTAATTTCATTGTCTGAATTAGGTATTTTTCTTATTTGAATTTTGGGTATTTGACTAAAGTTACAACTATTATAGATGTACATAAATTTATAATAACTAATATAAAAACTAAATTTTAGTTTTATTGAGTCCATCTTCCTTTCTACCTCCAAAAATAACTTGGAAACAGTACTGAGGAAAAAATGCAATTAACTTATTCAAGTTTGCATATTAAATCAAATGAGTAATATACAATTATCTTTTCTTCGGGTACTTACTTACAGATAGTTACTTTCTTCTGTTAATTTGGTAACATAGACTATTCTTAAATAGCATCAATATCACCAGTCAATTGAATTACATACAATATTTATGAGTTTGAAGAAATTCAATCCCTATTTGATGATTGATGATGGAAGGTGCATAGTTGAAGAAGGACTGGGAATGCACGTAGCTGTAAAGCCACCCACAGAATCTGAAAAAGGTGAAAATATTGGATAGAAAACTCCTCCGGCAAAAATACTTGATCTCCATTTTCAAAGAAAACAAAAACTATATCTCTACATATATCAGATATTAATCACTGAAATGTAATCATATACAAGAAAATGATCTTTCATTCTTCCCACAACAGAAATTCTCTGTATTTGCTAATTCTTAACGCAAATGAGTTTCTTAAATGAGCCCATTTCCTAAACTAAATAAAATACAATGTCTTATGGATGATTTTTGAGTTATTATAAATTATTTTGACTGAAAAATTTGTTTCATTTTATATTACCTAGTAAGTTAAATTTACAATGTTACAAAGATGATGTAGCATTCATGAACAGAATCTAATGTCCTCTGAAATGGCTCAAAATGAGTGACCATCTACTAATTTGTTTTAATAATCTTGTTTTGATATTATGTAGTCATTTTAATCTTAGAAAGACCTTGTTTTCATTTCCTAGAGACATAGATTTCCCTATTACCAGGTAAGCTGCGTTTCCTTTTCCTCTTAAGAGCATTTTACTTAGTTTTGTTGTTAGAAAATAAATGATCACTGTAGAAAATATATAGTGGATTGATGGACTTCAGAAGGTCAGTGAACCTTCTCAAAGAGTGTGAGAAATACTGCATGTATCTGCTCATGTGTATTTTTTTTGTTGTTGTTCTATATTGTTGCAGATTCTCAAACTGGTGTGTGGGGGAAAAAGTTTTCATGAGTCTCAAGCCACAGATTAGTAAATACCTCTTAGTGTTTAAGTATTTATGCTCTCTGGTCTTCATCTTTGTGTCTATGTCCATTTTGATCTCTCTCACTCTCTGCACCTACCCTCTATATAGTTATTAATTTCAAGTATGGCTAGGTAACCATTTGAAGAAAAGAAAATATAGTCTTTAGTTTGCTGAATACAGAGGTTAAACTAAAAAATAAATTAACAACTCACAGAGATGGACATGGAGAATTCTGGGTCCTTATATTTCCCCTATTTATGAGAGCAACTTAACTTGTACAAAGAATGCTTTCCTTATTAGGTTAAAGCATAAACTGGTTTTGTACATTGTACATGGGAGATAAATAGTGGTACCATGGCAAGAAGAGATGCTCATGAGGCTTAGAGGTAAACCATCAGGTACTTCTTTGTGGCTCTCAGATTCATTCTCATCCTTCCAGACTTTCTGCCGAAACATGGGGCGGGCAGCCAGCAAACTACACATTCCAGATTCCTTCACAACTGACTCCTGGCTACATTCTGCTAATGGGACATCCTAGTCTAGTATAAAAAGTTTGAGGGGAAATTGATTTTCTCCTGCAACAACAGGGGTGCCTCTGCAACAACAGCAGGAATAGGCAAATCTGTATTTCCAGGTATATTCATAGCCATGGCAGGACTGCTAAAGCAGCTTTGTGGTTCTGGTGTGCTGGGACAGTGCCCACTGGGGGCAATGTCAGATCTTCAGTCTTCTGCCATGTGTGAGCACATGAATGGTGTTTATGTAGGCTGTGTGTGGGAACATGCCCCTTAGAGAACTGTGAAAATAAGAGGGATATGAAAACATACCAAGAACAGCCAGCTTTAACTTAAATTTATAACTGCAATGTTTGTTAAAATCATTGTGCAATTTTTAACATGTTATTTAACACATAAAAAACTAGCAAAATGATTTTAACAAACATTGCAGGATTATAAATTTACAAAAGAAACCTTTCATGAATGATAGAAACAACACGAAGTCAGATTAAGGGGTTCTGTGATTGTGGGACAAAGATAAAAAAAAATTAAGCACTACTGTGCCCTAATTAAATTGAGAATTTAGTTCAGAAGGATGTTTCAAGAAGCAGCATCAGGTTGCAATTTACCAATTTAAGCCAGTTTCCAAGAACAAAATCATGTAATAGATCACTTTTTAGTATGAAAAATACTTTAGACATCATCAGGTCAATGCCCTTTCCTTCTAGGTGAACCAAAGGATAGTTCTGCAGTGATTTGTTAAAATTTACAAGATGAGTTGGTACAAAACTGGAACAAGTACCCAGATTTTTTTCTGCATAATTGGGCACATCACAAAAAGTAGTCAAGAAAGACTCTAAACCTAAGTGCATTTGCTCTAACTCTTCTACAGGCACATTGACCTTGAAACCTTGCAAAATTGCCATGTAAACAGAGAGAAAAAGTTGATGCTTCGGGAAATGTGTTTGACATTTTGCAGAGTCCAGGTGAATGCAGGCAGATTACAGTTATTTGCTGACTGTCTTTATTTTATAAGTAGCGTGGGTAATTACACATGTATGTGAAGTCTCCCATGCTCAAAAGATGTTCTTAGGTGAACTTGTTCCAGTTCTTAGGGACTTATTTTGTTGAACTTCATTAAATTGCTTTTTTTTAGGTCAAAAATAGTGACATATTAGCAATTTCACATGGTTCAACCTAATAAAAAGGAGGTGGTATTCCCGTTAGATTTTTTTTTGATCTAAGAAAAATTCGAGAGGTTCTAAAATGCCTCATAGATTAGGAAGACATCACAGTATTAGAGCTAGAAATTCTCTGAGATCTTCAAAGACTTCTTCATTTTCATGCTTATCCTCTTATTTCAGCATCAGATGACAGCCAATCAGTGCACCAAATATAGAAAGCATTTGGGCACTGGTTTACTTATAGTAGAGAATTTATTAAAGATATGAGTGGAAAAATTCCTAGTTAGAGTGCCATTGGGCCACATACTCTGTAAATTCCACTGGGAGACTGGTTATGTCTTGAGTTCAGGCATGGCCAAAAATGTCTAGTGAGGTAGTCCCTGAGTGGGATACCAATGTCCAGGAGACAAGCCCACAGAGTTAAGCTAAACAGCAAAGCCAAAATTTATATAATTCACCCCCGCCTTGCATATAAAATAGTAGGTTTATAAAGAAAACCTCCATTTCCACTGACCTCTACTTTCCTTTTCAGCTCTTCCCCCTTTCTTTGGTGTGCATTGAAAGAACTCTTTATCAGAGATGATGTTAGACTGTACGAGTCCTGCTAACTGATAATGCTTGAAATGCAGACTGATCAGCAACACTGAGAAAGGTTACTTGTCTAGTCAAACGTATCAGGAGAGATCAAGATACAGATAAATGTGTTCATTATAGTTCAGTCTAAATGGTGAACATGAATCTATCTGGTAGATAAATCTGTATTTGGACAGTCCATTAAAAAAGGCATTAACAATTTTAAATGCATCGTTGAGCATTTTATTACCTTTACCTATCAGTTTGAAAACTCAATAAGTAGAGAAGAAAAATATCCAAATTAATACACATTTCTATTTTGCAGTATATGTGTATTGATTTAGTTTTAAACTAATTAATACATTTTTTAAAATGTCAGAATCAGCAGTATTAGAATTAGAATTATGTCTCTAAGTATAAATACTGTATATCTTTTAACAATTAAACATGTTTTATGGAATGTAATTTCTTGTTCTTTCTTAACTAATTTTTGCTGTGGTTTATATGAACATGTTATTAGAAATATAAGCTGTAGAGAATAGACTATCCCTAAAATTGATAATAGTTTTCATATATTAATTTAGGAAGGTATATTAAGAAAACTGTAATCTTTACCTTTTCTAAAAAGCTGGATCTAAAGAAAAAAGACATTATTTTATAAAAGTGATATGGGCTTTTACATTATTTATCCTGATTTTATAGGTTAGGGGCCAAGAAGGCAAATAGAAACCACTTAAACTATAAATCAAAAAAATTGAATAAAAGAAATGGATTATTCAGATGATGGAAAAACTATGAAGCCAAAGGGAGAGCAGTGACTGAATCCAGAGATGTAGTGGGAAACTGCCACCAGCCCAAGAGTGACAGGGACAATGAGAGAAGCCAATTGAGAGCACAGAAGCCAGAGGACCCAGGCACTGTCTGAAACCGTAGCAGAGGCTGCCCAGAAACTGCTGGGACAGTAGACAGAGGGGCATCTCATCAGAGATGAAGCCACAGAAGAGCTGTGCTTACTGTCGGTCATCAGTCAAAAGTAACAGGGAGGCCGAGGAATTCCCGAGCGTCTCCCTGTCTCCTCCTGATATCCGACCAGTGATTTCCATGGGCTAACTAGGCAGCCAGTTGAAGAGGGAGGCTGGAAATGTGTCTGTGGCGTTCTTTTTAAAGTGCAACTGAATCTGCTGAGGGGGAAAGTACGACTGATGGCCTCACCTGCCTCCCTTCTGAATCTGTACTCACTTTCACACCATATTTCTGGACGGCTGTACCCAGCCAATTAGCCCAGCAGAGGTACTAAAACAGGCCCATCCCTGCAAGATGTGGGACTTTTTAAAAACACGACTGTAGTTCAAGAACCTCCCCACTGGCCAAGGCAAACTTTCTTACTACTGCACCTCGGTTTTACATTCTTGCGCTTCAAAGAGGTCAACGTGCATTAACATCTGAATGCACTCCCCATAATCTCTTGCTCCCTCCTTTTTCTCCTTTATAGGTGCGTCCTCTAATAAATCTCCTTTATGTGTCTTTGGTAACTTAAAAAATAGCCTGGGAAAACCTGAAAATGTAAAACAAAGGACAAAGGCATTGATGCGGATGCCCCTCGACATGTTGGCTCTGCAGATCTGAGCTTGCAGAATTAGCTCACCCTTTCCTGCCAAGAGTTAGCACTTCGTTCACGCTGGAAGACTGCAGAGGCCTGCTTCCTGCAAGCTCACAGCAGGCCCCATTTAGGAATGGCCCCTACCGTTTCCCCTTGCAGAAAGATATTTAACTACTGTAAAATCCCTACATAACCTTGCTGAGGCGTTGCTGTGCCCAATAAGAAAGGAAAGAGGATATGCCTAAGCAGCTGCTAGAACTACCCAGCATGCACTGACAAGAACCGGGGAGTGCTGAGGAGCCTTGATCCGGGGGCTGGTTCCTCAGACTGGGTATCTGAGAATTCATTCACTTGGCACGTTCTCAGGACATAGGACTTAATAACTGGGAAAACATCCCAGGGTATTTGCCCCAGAGGATGGGGGCAAACTGGCTGATAGGTGGCCTTTAGGAGCCCCGAGGAATCAAGAGCCAGTGCTGAGGTGGAAATACCTGAGTTGTTCTAGAAGACAGGAAAGGAAGGAGTGAGGGGGGCCAAGGAGAAGGGCATGCTAGAGTAAACATATTAGGTAAGACCACAATGGCTTATGCTCCACTGGAAGGCAGAGGGCATAACTTCACTCAGACCATCAGAAACGTGCCATTGAGCACAGCAAGGGTGTCAGTAAGTAGTTCGGGGACAGGTAGATGGGGATGACAGTAGGAGAGATGATCACACAGCTGGGCTCATTATATCCAGGAAATGACGTTCTTTCCCCTCCCCCAACTCCCAGGAACAGATTAACCTCCCCGCTGGATACAAGGGCCCTGCAAGTACTGTAGCAACTTATAAGACTGGAGGGGCATCCAAGATGCTGGACGGCATGGAATTGTGCAGAGAGGTAAGAGGGCCTCCAGGGTTGTTTGGATTTCTTGTGTCCAAGGATTAGCAGATGAAAGAAGAATCACTGTCTTGGAAGGGGTGGTGGACCCTGATCAGCAAAGAAGCTAGGGCTTCTGTTATACAATGGGGTCAGCGAGGAGTAGGTATAGATCACAGGTGACGCACTAGAGAGCCTCCTGATAAACCTTTGTCACATTGTTACTGCAAACTGATACATGCAGAAACCTCAGCCTGCAAAATTTGTTATTACCGAGGTCTCACTGTGTAGGAATGACATTTGGATCACATTACTGGATAAGCCATCAAGACCTGCCAGTGATAGCAAGGCTTAATGGGATTGAGAGTGGGTAGTGGAGTGAGAGGACGCGTGTCATATGTCCTCTGAGACCAACTCCAGTGATGAGAGCAATCCCAGCAATCCCTTCTCCTAAGTCTCTTCAGGAAGAGAAGCCCACCGGAAACACCAGGGAGCTGCTCTTGACAACCCCATTTGTGGAAGTAGATGAGTGTAGTTCTAGGGATGGCCTATGGCAGCCAGGAAAATGCTGCATCCAGATCTCCTGCTGTGGGAGTGTAAGTGACTGAGAGCCCCAGCTGCTGCCCTTCTAGACCCCACCCCACCCCTCTGTACCACCTTTCATGTGCGCTGCTCCCTGTCAATGACAGGAGACTAAAGCAGACCCATTTCTGCAAACCTGGAACCTGTTGAATGGGCAACTTTGGCTCAAAGACTCCACCTCGTCCTGGCAGACGCTGTCTCATCTTGTGAGTCTCTACCTGATCAGGTCTCTCTCCTGCTCTCTTTTTATCCCAGAGGTCAGATGCACGATTTGGTCTGAACACTCTCCCAACTTTCTCTGGTTCCTTTCCATTTGCCCTTCACAGCTGTTCCCCCAACAAACCTCTTGTGTACCCAATCTTTCCTTCACACCTGCTCTCAAAGGACACAATCTGAAATATTTCCTTCCCCACAATACATTTCAATAGAGCAGAGGTGGGGAAGAGCAGTGAATGGACAGTAGAGCAAATAGGCAAACACAGCAGTTTCCAGAAAAAAAATGAGAGAGCTATTAGAAAAAATTTTGAAATCTTGCATTATTTGTAAACCATATAAAGGATTTATTCTCCATTTTATGCAAGAAATATAATTAAGAGATTCTATACCTAAACATGAATCACCAAAGTGTAAAATGAAATGTTTGATTTGAACATTTATAATTAAATGTCTATCTACAGTCTATAAATTTTGTTTCTACTTGTATTTCAAACTCTTTCATCATTAAGAAATTCCTTAATTTTCTATTTTTCTCTGGTGTTCTTAGAATATTGTAACTGTTGTAAAATTATGTTGTTAAAATTCATTTCATTTATATCAAGTTCTGTTCTTAATAATTAAATTCATTTGTGGCTAAAACTGTAAAAACAAAAAAGTTCACAAATGAACCTCATATAATACCACATTTACTAATACATGCCCAACATAATATACACTAATATAATGCCAAAGATGGTCATACCGTGCTTAAAAGTAAGTGGATTGAAACAGCATAAATTTCCATCATGAGTGGAACTGATAAATCAATATGTGTCCACACAATGGAACTGCAATAATGAAAATGAGCAAACTATTGCTACATGCAATAATGTGGTGAATCATAAACACAATATGGGGTGAAAGAAAGCAGATACAAAAGAATGCATGATGATTCCACTCTGTATCATATCCTCAAGTCCTGCGTTATCTGGTGCCCCAGCTACATCTAGTATCCTTCCCCACTCTGCCACGTACTCTGGGTGACTGGGAGTTCTTTAAGCCCCCCCACTCTCCCAGATCTCTCACACCGCAGTTTTGGGATGTGTTATCCCACCTGCCTGCTATGCTCTCCCCCACCTCATCACTGAGCTAATTCTCAGTCAGTGCCTTGACTTCCATAAGGCAGTGTTCCCTGGTTATCTAACTAGGGTAAATCTCTGTAAGGCTCTTAGAGTTGCCTGTCCTGCTTTGTAGCACTGTTAAAATTGAGAATGTTGTAACTGCTTACTTAACTCCTACCCCATTTTGTAAATTGTAACATCTGTGAGGACAGCCACCATGTCTTTCTGTCTGTATTCATTTTTTATTTTGAAATGGTTTGTCTCTCAAGCAGTTGCAAAAATGGTATGGAGTTCTCCTGTGCCCTTCATGAAGCTTTCCTCAAGAATAATATCTTAAATAAACAGACTCCATTGTCAGAAGTATGAAATTAACATTGGTACAATATTACTAACCTAACCACAATGTATGACTATTTTTTATTATCATTGTACATTAATTTCTAGTATAGTACTGGACACATAATTAGCTCTACATAAATATTTTTAAATGAATATTGATTAAACAAGAATATGGAGAAATCATATGTTGACTTAAATTTCTTCACCTATAAAAATGCCCACACATCTAAATTACAAGAGTTATAAGCATTGCTAATGTCTTCTCTGAAAGTAGTTTACATTTAGATTATCTTTTCCAATGTTGTAATAATTTCTTTTGATTTCTGTGCTCAGTTCTTTCTAACTAATGCCAACTAGTTGATGTTGAAGTCTTAGATTCTACAAACCTGTCTATTTGAAGAGGAAATCAGTATTCATTAATGTTTGATTCTATAAAGCAGACTTATGCAGTTCTGTAGGTGAGCTAGAATTACTCCCAGAAAAAGGAGATATTTGAGAAACCTCATTATATGAAGAAAAAAATCTTGTGAGGCTATTAGTCCTAAATTTGATTGACAGGGTTAACCTGTGCATCTTTAGACTTTTTATAGCAATGTAGGGAAGACTCTTTCATCCCTTGCCTCATCTCCCAATATTTTCTTTTTCATATTCCTATAACAGCATTCAATGATGCCCAGGCCTTCTCCATTTCCAAATCAAACTCACGATTAAATAACCCAAATTTAAATATTTGCTATCTGGCTGTTCAATCATGACCACTAAGCTCTGGAGTGATATCCTGCATATTTTTACTGCCAACAAGACTCTGGACCCAGTTGCTTAAGGAATTAATCTTAGACTTTGTGTTATTTCATATCCACCACCAATACCCTAGTATTCTCTTTATCTGGCCTGTCTCCAGACACTCTCACTAGCTTAGTTTAAAGAACCAAAGGACTAAATACTTTTTACTTCCTACTTATATTCTTCCCACTTCTTACCTAGATATATCCATATAGCAATCTGTAGGTTGAGATTTTATCATCTTATTTTCCAAGCCTTGATTTTATCATCTTATTTAAGGTAGTGAAATCTATTAGTTCTGTGTCTTAACTCAAGGCTGAAGTCTAGGAGTTAAGATCTAGTTCTACTTAATGAATTCTATGTATTAACTTTTGTAGGGATTCCTTAGTATGGTCTGCTCATGATATTAAACTTTCTGCATCTTGAGCTATCTTCAGATTAAGACTGAGAGAGTTCTGCCTTTTTGAAGATGATGTCCAGTCTACGAAGCAGCCCTTAAGTCAGGCCTTGAAGGGAATCCATTCTCCACACCTCACACCTCTGCATATGTCTGCTTGAGCACCCTCACTTTGTAATCATAAATGATGAAAATAAAAAACTCAAATACAATTTGTTTCCTCAAATGAAAAAAGATTCTATTAATTATATTCCATTAAGAAAATACTGATTTCTCGCAAGTACTGAATTTAAGTAGTGATTTCTATAGATGGCAGAGAAAAATATATTCAATGCTAAATTCTATTTAATCACATTTTTACATCTCACAGCATGAATATGTTCATCACTGACTCTTTAAAAGTGACTGAGGTAATTATCAGGAAAAATTATTTCATTTTGATTACTAGAAAAGCATCTTTTAAATTATTAAAATCTTCAGGCAAATGCAAAACCTATAATTACGCGTTTAAAAACAAGGCAGCATTTCACAGCCATTAAAACATCTTCCCTGAAGGAAGTAAGCAGAGTTGATATTATTCAGGCTATAAAGCACAGTACAGAGACAAGATTCAGAGAGCTTTAAGAATTGAACACACACAAAAGGATTTTAGCAGATTCAATTGGAGTGTGGTCTAAATGGTTGATCCAGAATCCCACAAGGCTAATTGAATTGACAGACACTCAATTATTAAAATGGTAAAACCTTCCAAATTATCTATGCCAAAGAGATATGGGATCTGAATATTTCAAGTGGAATCAATTCTTCCTGAATTGAGGAGACTAGAAGGCCTTCTACATGTGGAACACTCTAACAATTACATATTATATTTATTTTCAACACTTTTCATTCTTGACATCATGCACAGAAAATTATTTTTACTAGAGACCAATGATGTAGCATCCTGAAAATGCCATTTTCTAGAGGTTCATTTTAACAATGTTTGAATAGACTGTTGTAGAAAAGTACTGTGACCCTGATTGAATGAGTGCATTTAAATATAGAAGGAGACACTAGAATATGTAACATGTAGAACATCTTTCAATAGCAATGCGATTTATGTAGAAATTTTCTTCTTTTGATCACACACCACCTCTACAGCGCATTTTGGAGGGACTCCTATAGATAAAGTATTCCTAAGGCTAAATAGATGTCACCAGGGGAAATAAAACCACAGCCAAGTAGAACAATTAAATACTAAGCAGATGCGAAATCAAATCAACTAACCACAAAGTCAATCAAGGGAAAGGCAAAGAGTACAGAATATGATACCTAACACATAAAGAATGGAATTAGAAGAAAAAGGAGGAAAAAAAAAGAACCTTTAGATGTGTTTGTAAAAGTATACAAAGTACATTAATTTAAACTGCTACATAGTAAGGGTTATGCTTGAAACTTTGGTAACCACGAATCTAAAGCCTGTAATGGCAGTAAGCACATACGTACCGATAATCCCCCTAAATGTAAATGGTCTGAATGCACCAATCAAAAGACATAGAGTCACTGAATGGATAAAAAACAGGACCCATCTTTATGCTGCCTGCAAGAGACTCACTGCAAACCCAAAGACATACACAGACTGAAAGTTAAGGGATGGAAAAAGATATTTCATGCAACTAATAGAGAGAAAAAAGCAGGAGTTGCAGTACTTATATCAGACAAAATAGACTTCAAAACAAAGAAAGTAACAAGAAACAAAGAAGGACATTACATAACGATAAAGGAGTCAGTCCAACAAGAGGATATAACTATTATAAATATCTATGCACCCAACACAGGATCACCTACATATGTGAAACAAATACTAAC
Organism: Manis pentadactyla; assembly: GCF_030020395.1. Lineage (NCBI taxonomy): Eukaryota > Metazoa > Chordata > Mammalia > Pholidota > Manidae > Manis > Manis pentadactyla. The sequence goes on along the minus strand of NC_080034.1, from coordinate 15,271,237 downwards.
AGAATTAAAGGAGAAAATAGAATGAAATGCATTCATTTTAGGAGACTTCAACACACCACTCACTCCAAGGACAGATCAACCAGACAGAAAATAAGTAAAGACACAGAGGCACTGAATAACGTATTAGAACAAATGGACCTAACAGACATCTACAGAACACTTCATCCAAAAGCAACAGGATACACGTTATTCTCAAGTGCACATGGAACATTTTCAAGAATAGATCATATACTAGGCCACAAAAACAGCCTCAGTAAATTCAAAAAGATTGAAATTGTACCAACCAGCTTCTTAGATCACAAAGGTATGAAGCTAGAAATAAATTACCCAAAGAAAACAAAAAATCCCACATACGTGGACGCTTAATAACATGCTCCTAAATAATCAATGGTTCAATGACCAAATAAAAACAGAGATCAAGCAATATATGGAAACAGATGACAACAATAATTCAACAACACAAAATCTGTGGGATGCAGTGAAGGCCTTGCTAAGAGGGAAGTGTATTGCAGTACAGGCCTACCTCAGGAAAGAAGAACAATCAATCCCAAATGAGCAGCCTAAACTCACAATTAATGAAAGTAGAAAAGGAAGAACAAATGAGGCCCAAAGGCAGTTGAAGGAGGGACATAATAAAGATTAGAGCAGAAATAAATAAAATTGAGAAGAATAAAACAATAGAAAGAATCAATGAAAGCAAGAGCTGGTTCTTTGAGAAAATAAACAAAATAGATAAACCCCTCACCAGACTTATCAAGGAAAAAAGAGAATGTACACACATAAACAGAATCAGAAATGAGAAAGGAAAAATCACTATGGACACCACAGAAATACAATGAATTAAGAGAGAATACTATGAAAAAATTATATCCTAACAAACTGGATAACCTAGAAGAAATGTACAACTTTCTAGAAAAATATAACCTTCCCAAGGCAGGCTGACCCAGAAAGAAACAGAAAATCTGAACAGACCAATTACCAGCAAGAAAATTTAATTGGTAATCCAAAAATAACCTAAGAACAAAACTCCTGGACCAGATGGTTTCACTGCTGAATTTTATCAAACATTTAATGAAAACCTAATACCCGTCCTCCTTAAGTTTTCCAAAAAGTAGAAGAGGAGGGAATAGTTCCAAACTCATTCTACAAGGCCAATATCACTCTAATACCAAATCCAGGTAAAGACACCACAAAAAAAGAAAATTACAGACCAATATCCCTGATGAACATAGATGCAAAAATACTCAACAAAATATTAGCAAACTAAATTTAAAAATACCATAATCCATCATGACCAAGTGGGATTCATCCCAGGGATGCAAGGATGGTACAACATTCCAAAATCCATCAACATCATCCACCACATCAACAAGAAGAAGAACAAAAAATCACATGATCATCTCCATAGATGCTGAAAAAGCATTGGACAAAATTCAACATCCATCATGATAAAAACTTTCAACAGAATGGGTATAGAGGGCAAGTACCTCAACATAATAAAGGCCATATATGGTAAAACCATATATGGTAAAGCCAACATCATACTGAACAGCAAGAAGCTGAAAGCTTTTCCTTTAAGATCGGGAACAAGACAAGGATGCCCACTCTCCCCACTTTTATTCAACATAGTTCTGGAGGTCCTAGCCATGGCAATCAGACAACACAAAGAAATAAAAGGCATCTGGATTGGTAAAGAAGAAGTCAAACTGTCCCTGTTTGCAGATGACATGGTATTGTATATAAAAAAAACATAAGGAATCCACTCCAAAACTATTAGATCTAATATCTGAATTCAGCAAAGTTAATACACAGAAATCTGTTGCATTCCTATACACTAACAATGAACTAGAAGAAAGAGAAATCAAGAGAACAATTCCATTCACAGTTACATCAAAAAGAATAAAATACCAAGGAATAAACCTAAGCAAGGAAGTGAAATACCTATTCTCTGAAAACTACAAGACACTCATGAGAGAAATTAAAGAAGTTACCAATAAATAGAAATATATCCCATGCTTATGGATAGGAAGAATTAATATTGTCAAAATGGCCATCCTGCCTAAAGCAATCTACAGATTCAATGCAATCCCTATCAAAATACCAACAGCATTCTTCAATGAACTAGAGCAATTAGTTCTAAAATTCATATGGAACCACAAAAGACCATGAGTAGCCAAAGCAATCCCGAGAAGGAAGAATAAAGTGGGGGGAATTATGCTCCCTGACTTCAAGCTCTACTACAAAGCCACAGTAATTAAGACAATTTGATTCTGGCACAAAAACAGACCCATAGACCAGTGGAATATAATAGAGAGCCCAGATATAAACCCAAGCATATATGGTCAATTAATATATAATAAAGGAGCCATGGATATACAATGGGGAAATGACAGCCTCTTCAACAGCTGGTGTTGGCAAAACTGGACAGCTACATGTAAGAGAATGAAACTGGATTATTGTCTAACCCCATACACAAAAGTAAAGTCAAAATGGATCAAAGACCTGAATTTATGAAACCATAAAACTCTTAGAAAAAAACATAAGCAAAAATCTCTTGGACATAAACATGAGCAACTTCTTCATGAACATATCTCCCTGGGCAAGAGAAACAAAAGCAAAAATGAACAAATGGGACTATATCAAACTAAAAAGCTTCTGTACAGCAAAGAACACCATCAGTAGAACAAAAAGGCATCCTACAGTATGGGAGAACATATTCTTAAATGACATATCTGATAGGGGTTGACATCCAAATTATATAAAGAGCTCATGCACCTCAACAAACAAAAAGCAAATAAGTCAATTAAAAAATGGGCAGAGAATCTGAACAGACACTTCTCCAAAGAAGAAAATCAGATGGCCAACAGGCCCATGAAAAGATGCCCCACATCCCTAATTATCAGAGAAATGCAAATTAAAACCACAATGAGATATCACCTTACACCACCTAGGATGGCCAACATCCAAAATACAAACAACAACAAATGTTGGCAAGGATGTGGAGAAAGGGGAACCCTCCTACACTGCTGGTGGGAATGTAAACTAATTCAACCATGTGGAAAGCATTTTGGAGGTTCCTCAAAAAACTCAAAATAGAAATACCATTTGACTCAGGAATATTCCACTCCTAGGAATTTACCCTAAGAATGCAGCAGCCCAGTTTGAAAAAGGCATATGCACCCCTAGGTTTATCTCAGCACTATTTACAATAGCCAAGAAATGGAAACAGTCTAAGTGTCTATCAGTAGGTGAGTGGATAAAGAAGATGTGGTACATACACATAATGGAATACTATTCAGCCATAAGAAGAAAACAAATCCTACCATTTGCAACAACATGGATGGAGCTAGAGGGTATTATGCTCAGTGAAATAAGCCAGGTGGAGAAAGACAACTATCAAATGATTGCACTCATCTGTGGAGTATAAGAGCAAAGCAAAAACTGAAGGAACAAAACAGCAGCAGGCTCACAGAACCCAAGAATGGACTAACAGTTACCAAAGGGAAAGGGATTGTGGAGAATGTGTGGGAAGGGAGGGACAAGGGGGGGGAAGGAGCCTCACGATTAGCACGTATAATGTGGGGGTGGGGGGACACAGGGAAGGCAGTATAACACAGAGAAGACAAGTAGTGATTCTATAGCATCTTACTATGCTGATGGACAGTGAATGTAATTGTGTGTGTGGTGGGGACTTAATAATAGGGGGAGTCTAGTAACCATAATGCTCATGTAATTATACATTAATGATAGCAAAATAAAAAAATATATATATATGATGGGTAAAATATATCTTCAATGGCAGAGTTAACAGAATAAAAGCAGTACAAATAAACTTTAGGTATGTATAATTTCACTTTAGTTGAGAAAATTGCATACAGTCTTCCCAATATTGGCTATTCTTATATTATTAAGTGAAAACCAATACAAAAATTTTTTTTTCATGTCCTGATTTGATCTAATACAACAATCAAATCCAACCATCAAAGTATATAATCCTACATTTTACTATTTCTTGTTGAAATTTTAACATCTAGAAAAAGAAAGAAAAGACAAATGATGTCCTGTTTAAACTACTGTCACATACAAAAAGCTATATTATGTTTTCATCCTCTGATACATATGCCTGGGGTCTTTTTATTTTATTTTATTTTATTTTATTTTATTTTTTTTTATTTCTGATATATATGGTCCATTTACTTGTGTTTTCTTTTCTTCTTATTGAACACCTTTTGGAAGAATCAGATACAATGTCAGACTAGAACACTAAGAAAAAAGAAATGAGAGCAGGTACTTGGTGTTAGGGGCTGTGGTAGGGGACACATGTGGCTGGTGCACAGGTGTGCAAGGGCTGCTACATAAAGCTCTCGGAGATTGAGAGAAGCAGCTGGGGACAATTGGCAACGCAAAGCATAGTCAATCAAGTGGTTGGTAATAAACAATCTAATTCTGTAAAGAAGATGTAATAGGTATCAGGAAACACCTAAAGCATATGGCCTGAGGGAAAAAGGAAACCTTATCTTTTTAAAATCTAAGTATTTAAATTTTCTCTTTGCAAATGGCACTATATTGAGAGAAATAATGACAGTTTTATTGCATAATAAGAATTGAGGTGTTTGTAATTTTAAAACTGTGAGAGGAAAATGTCTCCTTTTTATTAAGGAATCTTACTGAATGAGTTTCAATTGTGTGTAAGAAAAAAATAAAAAGTATTGTTCTCATTTCTTCTCCACAGGATATTTTATTGAGTCATGATGTGGAAGAACAAGTTAATAGTCAGTTAACAACATTTTCACCTGAGCTAATTTAGAACCTTATTTAAAATAGGATGGGTAAAAGTACAAATTGGTTACAGAATCTGAAAACACAGAATAACAAGAAATAGTCAAAAGGGAAGTGACATATTAAACACACACTAGTGTGTGGACACCGTATGTTACTCTGAGTTTAAAGGACAGTGTAAAAGAGTTGCTATGTTAGAATACAAATATTTTTGCTACAATAAATCCACATCTGTGTCATTTTATGTTATATGGGAAGATATATAAAGTTACAATCTCCAGGAATATATGTGAACATTAGATATAATTTTTCAAAAATTGCTATTTTTCTAAGACATTCTTGAATATATAACCCTTAAATTGTAGATTAGCAAAGGGAACATCAATTCTTGTATTCATGAAGTTGAAAACTCAGGGACTTTTGAGTCAGACACATTTATATTTAAATCTTCACTGATATCTTGTATGATCTTGGAGAAAATACTTTATTTTCCTGTGCCCACATGCCATATCTACAAAATAAGGGCAATACTACCTCTTTCGAGAACTGCCACGAGAATTAAGTAAAATAATGTATGAAAGTGTTCATTATTCTGATCTGTTACTTCCTGTACCGTGTATAACTATACACATTATATTAAATTTTATATGTATATATAACTATAAATTTTATATATATATGTATATATACAATATAAAATTATTTACACTTTTGGGAGCATGTTCAAGGACTCAAAAATAAAAGTGTCGCATTTTTTATAATGAAGCTAATTAAGCTGGTATACAGAGTGAAAGGATTAGTTTTCAACCCAGACATGCTGAGGAATAAGTGTTAAAGGTGGTGATTGCTAACTCTTCTAAATATTATTCTTCAACATGCCGTTTTTACTGGCACAAATGCATTTGCTCTGATTTTTGAAAGCTCCTGGACAATGAAGGACCCTCAGCTGTTGGTGGCAGCCATTGGTGGAAACCATTGAGAGATGGGATTTGTACATGTTAATTCCCAGGCAACTTGGGGACATTAAAGCCAAGCTATCAGATAGAGATTTATTTATGTGTATCCGTGTTTCAGAAAGGAATTGGGCTGATGAGCTAAGTTTGGAAATCAGCATGTGGTTACAGTTGCTATCACAATAATGGGTAAATTGCCCAAGAGGAGAGTACAGTGAGAAGGTGTCTTAAGATTTGATCTTTTCAAACACACCACTTAGGTGCAAATAGAGAATGGGCATGCAGTGAATCTGCACATAGAGGGTAACCAGAAATGTAGGGGGAACCAGGAGAACTCAGGGTTAGAAAGCAGCCCACTGCTGCATTAAGGACATCTGAAATTGAAGTTACTGGGGAGCAGAGGCATCACCTTTTATAATTTGGCATAAACCCATCTCCTGCAAAAATCCTGATTTCATTACCTCAGGCTGCAGTTCACAGGGTGAATTACTACTCAAGGAAACCTCAGTTCTCGATGACCTCACAACTGATTGAATGAGGCCCATTCTCGTTATTAAAATTAATCTCCTTTATTTAAAATCCACTGATTGTAGGAGGAGAAAGACGGAAGCATGAGAAGTGAGGCAGAAACCTCCTCTCCAAACTACATAGAACATGAAAATACAGAAAATATAACTAATCCTAAAAGACGACCAGAAGACTGCAGAACAGACTGCCTGCATCTGGGAAAAAGTGAAGACTTCACAGAAAAAGGTAAAGTAGCAAAGCTGCGATCCAGTGGGACCCAAGCCCTCCCCCAACCTCAACTCACATGTGGGAGGAAGAGAAACAGAGCAGGGAAGGAGTAGAAGCCCAGGACAGCTGAACACCCAGCCCTGGAGATCTACTCCAGGAGCACAAACCCACATTACATGGTGCTCTGGATATTAGTAGGATTGGAAAGCAAAGACAAGTGGAATACTCAAAGAAACTGAGATTCCAGCCACTTGTGGAGAACAGGTATGCACAACAGGCACCCCTAGGACAAAAGATAGGCAGGCAGTTTGAAAGATGTCCCAGCAGCGAGAGGGTGCTAAAGAGGCAAAGACTGCACAGCAGGTGAACCAAATCATCCTGGCACTCTCATCCCAGCAGGCTGGGAACTCTCAGGAACTTCAGATGCTCCATTCCCCCGGCTGGCAGTGCAACCCCAAGGCCCCCCATTGCAGTGGGAACCCTGTCACTCCATCCTTACTGCAGGCATCAGTCCCACTCACCTGCAGCCCCTGTCATGGTGCCAGTCCAGCCAGAGGGTGGCCCCACATATGACAGCTACAGGGGCATAACACAGAGGCTCCTCCCTGCATGTGTGGCCCACCAGACCTAGCAATGGAGGCAGGCACTACAGCCAGGAGGCACGAAAGAGCTCTTTCCTCTCAGCAGGAGCCAGTTTTGCTCACCTGCAAGACCTGCCACTGCTACAGGTGCTCAGCAGCTCCAGAGAATACAGCTTCAGGACACCAGAGGGTGCCTCCTACACAAATGTATTATCACATGAGAAACACTAAAACAAAAAAAAAAGAGACAGAGGAGTATGGTCTAAACAAAAGTTCAAGAAAATATTCCAGAAAGAGGGCTTAGTGAAACTAAAATCAGCAATCTTCCTGATAAAGATTTCAACATAAAAATCATAAACATGCTCATGAAGATATAGAAAAATATTCAAGATCTCAGGGAGGACTTGAAGAAAGAGATAGAAACTTTGAAAAATACAGTTTCTGAAATGAAACATAAAATGGAGGGATTTAAAAGTAGATTACATCAGGTAGGAGAGATGGTAAATGAAATAGAAATTAGAGAAAAGGAAAACAAAGAGGTTGAGGCACAGAGAGAAAAAAAAGGATCTCTAAGAATGAAAGAATGATGAGAACTGTGTGACCAGTCCAAATGGAACAATATTCATGTTATAGGGGTACCCGAAGAAGAAGAGAGAAAAAGGGGATAGAAAGTATCTTTGAGGAAATAATTGCTGAAAACTTCCCCAATTTGGGGAAAGAAGTCTCTCAGGTTATGCAAGTGCAGAGATCTCCCAACACAAGGGAACCTAGGAAGACAACACAAAGACATAAAATAATTAAAATGGCAAAGATCAAGGACAGGAGAGAGTATTGAAAGCAGCAAGAGAAAGAAAGAAAAAAGATCACTTATAAAGGTAACCCCATCAGGCTATCAGCAGACTTCTCAGCAGAAAATTTACAGACCAGAAGGAAGTGACAAGATATATTTAATGCAATGAAACAGAAAGGCTTTCAGCCAAGAATATTCTACCCAGCAAGTCATTTAAATTTGAAGCAGAGATTGCACAATTTCCAGGTAAGCAAAAGATGTGGGAATTTACCCCCCACAAACCATCTTTACAATGTATTTTAATGGGACTGCCCTAGATGGAAGTGCTCCTAAGGCTATATAGATGTCACCAGAGAAAATAAGACCATAGTAAAGGAAGTAGACCAATTAATTACTAAACAAACAAAAAATTAAATCAACTACTCACAAAGTTAGTAAAGGGATACACAAAGAGAGCAGAATATGACACCTAATATATAATGAGTGGAGGAGGAAGAAGAAGAAGGAGGGGGAAAAAAAGAACCTTTAGAGTATGTTTGAAATAGAATAATAAATGAGTTAAGACAGACTGTCAGATAGCAAGAAAGTTGACCTTGAACCTTTGGTAACTACGAATCCAAAGCCCATAATAGCAATAAGTACACATTTATCAATAATCACCCTAAACATAAATGGATAGTATGCAACAATCAAAAGACATAGAGTTGGAGAATGGATAAAAAACAAGAACCATCTATATGATGCCTATAGGAGACTCTCTTCAAACCCAAGACATACACAAACTAAAAGTGAATGGGTGGAAAAAGATATTTCATGCAAATAATAGGGTGAGAAAAGCAGGAATAGGAGTACTTACATCAGACAAAATAGACTTCAACAGAGAAAGTAACAAGAGACAAAGGACATTCCATAATGATAAAGGGGTCAGTCCAACAAGAGGATATAACCATTGTAAATATGTACCCAATATAAGAGCACCAAAATATGTGCAACAAACACTAACAGATGAAAAGGGGAAAATAGAATGCAGTGCATTCATTTTAGGAGACTTCAACACACCACTCACACAAAAAGACAGATCAAGATCAACCAGACAGAAATAAATAAGGAGACAGAGGCACTGAACAATGTATTAGAACAGATGGACCTAACAGAAATCTACAGAATACTCCACCCAAAAGCAGCCAGATATACATTCTTCTTAAGTGTACACAGAATGTTTTCCTAAGGAGATTACATACTAGGCTACAAAAAAAGTCTCAGTAAATTAAGAAAGATTGAAATTGTGCCAATCAGCTTCTCAGACCACAAAGGTATGAAATTAGAAATAAATTAGGTAAAGAAAACAAAAAAGCCCACAAACACATGGAGGCTTAACAACATGCTCCTACATAATGGGTCAAGGACCAAATAAAAACAGAGAGCAAGCAAAATATGGAGACAAATGACAACACTAACTCAACAGCCCAAAACTTGTGGGATATAGCAAAACCATTTCTAAGAAAGTATACAGCAATACAGACTTACCTCAAAAAAGAACAATTCCAAATGAACAGTCAAAACTCACAATTAATGAAACTAGAAAAAGAACAAATGAGGCCCATAGTCAGTAGAAGGAGGGACATAATAAAGATCAGAGAAGAAATAAATAAAATTAAGAAGAATAAAACAATAGAAAGAACCAATGAAACCAGGAGCTGATTCTTGAAGAAAGTAAACAAAATAGATAAAACCCCAGCCAGATTTATCAAGAAAAAAAGAGAATGTACACACATAAACATAATCAGAAATGAAAATGAAAAATCACTATGGACACCACAGAAATACAAAGAATTATTAGAGAATGGTATGAAAAATTATATGTTAACAAATAGGATAAGCTAGAAGAAATGGACAACTTTCTAGAAAAATATAACCCTCCCAAGGCTGACCCAGGAAGAATCAGATAATCTGAACAGACCAATTACCAGCAATGAAATTTAATTGGTAATCAAAAACTACCTAAGAATAAAACCTCTTACCAGATAGTTTCACAGCTGAATTTTATCAAACATTTAAAAAAGAACTAATACCCATCCTCCTAAAGTTTTTCAAAAAATAGAAGAGGAGGGAATACTTCCAAACTCATTCTATGAGGCCAGCATCACTCTAATACCAAAACCAGGCAAAGACACAACAAAAAAAGAAAATTACAGACCAATATTCCTGATGAACATAGTTGCAAAAATACTCAACAAAATATTAGCAAACTGAATTCAAAAATACATAAAAAATATCATCCATCATGACCAAGCGGGATTTATCCTGGGGATGCAAGGATGGTACAATATCCATAAAATAAATCAACATCATACACCACATCAACAAAAGGAATGACAAAAATCACATAAGCTTTTCAATAGACACTGAAAAAGCGTTTGACAAAATTCAACATCCATTCATGATAAAAACTCAACAAAATGAGTATAGAGGATACATACCTCAACATAATAAAAGCCATATGACAAACCCACAGCCAACATTATACTTAACAGTGAAAAGCTGAAAGCTTTTCCTCTAAGATCAGGAACAAGACAAGGATGCCCACTCTCCCTACTTTTATTCAACATAGTACTGGAGGTCCTAGCCACAGCAATCAGACAACACAAAGAAATAAAAGGCATCCAGATTGGTAAGGAAGAAATTAAACTGTCCCTGTCTGCAGATAACATGATATTGTACATAAAAAGCCCTAAAGAATCCACGCGAAAACCACAAGAACTAGAAATGAATTCAGCAAAGTTGCAGGATACAAAATTAATATACAGAAATCTGTGGCATTCCTATATACTAACAATGTACTAGCAGAAAGAGAAATCAGGAAGATAACTCCATTTAAAATTGAATCAAAAAGAATAAAATACCTAGGAATAAACCTAACCAAGGAGGTGAAAACCTATATCCTGAAAACTACAAGACACTCATGAGAGAAATTAAAGAAAACACCAGTATGTGGAAATCTATCCCCTGAATGGGACGAATTAGGATGGGAAGAATTAATATTGCCAAAATGGTCATCCTGCCCAAAGCAATCTACAGATTCAATATAATTCCTATCAAAATACCAACAGCATTCTTCAACAAATTGGAACAAATACTTCTAAAATTCATACGTAACTACAAAAGACCCCAAATAGCCAAAGCAATCCTGAGAAGGAAGAATAAAACTGGGGGGACTATGCTCTATGAATTCAAGCTCTACTACAAAGCCACAGTAATCAAGACAATTTGGTACTGGCACAAGAACAGATCCTTAGCCAATGGAACAAAATGCAGAGTCCAGATATAAACCCAAGCACATATGCAATTAATATACAATAAAGGAGCCATGGACATACAATGGGGAAATGACAGCCTCTTCAACAGCTGATATTGGCAAAACTGGACAGCTACATGTAAGAGAATGAAACTGGATTGATATGCTCTCTTATGAAGGTTTCACATGAACAACATTGTGGTTTCCAGATTTGCCCACATTACTGTCTAACTCCATAAACAAAAGTAAACTTGAAATGGATCAGACCTGAATGTAAGTCATGAAACCATAAAACTCTTAGAAGAAAACATAGGCAAAAATCTCTTGAATATAAACATGAACAACTTCTTTATGAGCATATCTCCACAGGCAAGGGAAACAAAAGCAAAAATGAACAAATGGGTCTACATCAAACTAAAAAGCTTCTGTACAAAAAATGACACTATCAGCAGAACAAAAGACATCCTACAGTATGGGAGAATATATTTATAAATGACATATGTGACAAGGGATTAACATCCAAAATATATGAAGAACCCACATACCTCAACACCCAAAACGCAAACAACCCAATTAAAAAATGGGCAGAGGATCTGAACAGACACTTCTCCAAAGAAGAAATTCGAATGGCCAACAGGTATATGAAAACATGCTCCACATTGCTAATTGTCAGGGAAATGCAAATTAAAACCACAATGAGATATCACCTCACACCAGTTAGGATGGCCAACATTGAAAAGACAAGGAGCAACAAATGTTGGTGAGTATGCGAAGAAAGGAAAACCCTCCTACACTGTTGGTAGGAATGTAAATTAGTTCAACCATTGAAAAACACAATATGGAAGTTGCTCAAAATACTAAAAATAGAAATACCATTTGACCCAGGAGTTCCATTGCTAGGAATTTACCCAAAGAATATGATCACTGATTCAAAAGAGAGACGCTCCCCTGTGTTTATTGCAGCACTATTTACAGTAGCCAAGATGTGGAAGTAACCCAAGTGTCCATCAGTAGTTGAATGGATAAAGAAGTGGTACATACACACAATGGAATATTACTTAGCCATTAAAGGAAAACACATCCTACCATTTGCAACAACATGGGTGGAGCTGGAGGGTATTATGCTCAATGAAATAAGCCAGGTGGAGAAAGACAAGTACCAAATGAGTTCACTCATTTGTGGAGTATAACAGCAAAGCAAAACTGAAGGAACAAAATAGCAGCAGACTCACAGATTCCAAGAAGGGATTAGTGGTTACCAAAGGGAAGGGGTTGAGAAGGGTGTATGGGGAGGGAGGGAGAAGGGGATTAAGGGGCACCATAATTAGCAATCACAATATAAGTAGGTCACAGGGATGGCAGTACAGCACAGAGAAGACAAGTAGTGACTCTATAGCATCTTACTCCACAGATAGACAGTGACTGAAATGGGATGGAGGTGGGGACTTGATAATATGGGCGAATCTAGAAACCACAATGTTGTCCATGTGAAACCTTCATCAGAGAGTATATCAATGATACTTTAATTTTAAAAAATCCACTGATTGTAAATGCCAGTCATATCTACAAATAACTGCACAGCAACATGTAGACAAGTGTTTAGTGATAACTGGCATTGTTGCCTAGTCAAGTTGACACATAAACCTGACCATCACAGCTGGCCTCCAGCCATCCCTGAAAGCAATACATTTGCTTAGCCACACCCATTTTTCTTGCTTATCAAAGAAAAGCTAGATTCTTTTGTTATATAACATGGGGCTAAAGTTTTAGTGTTTTATTAAGTATACTTTAGATGTAATATAGTGTATATTTAAAACTTCGTTGAGTTGTACACTTAAGATTTATACATCTTATGTATATTTGACCTCAATAAAACATTTAAAAAATGCACCTATGAACTCTCTGAATGGCTTTTATTTTAAAATAGTTTTCAGTACCTATATATAGGATTCTCAAAATTTTAACCAAAGTATATTTTTTTCCTATATCCTGAAAAATACTTCTCACAGGTTACAAGTGGTGATTTTCTACCACACCTTGGTAAAAATCCACAGTAGTAATTAGTTGCAAAACACCAGAAATAAACCACCACTGTTTATCCTAGGCTCCTGAAACATCAATACAGAAATATACTTCATACTAAATGTTGTTTTGTGATGAACTAAGCATATAGTAATTTTAATAATGTAATTACATCATATACAATAATGTAATCATTATATTAGAACATAGAATAATGAATTCCTATTTATAGTATCTACCTTTTCCTCTAATACATAGAAGTAACATAGACTAGCTGTTATAAGGGCAAGATTACCCATGATTCCTCTGGGATATCCTGGTAGGTACAATAATTGGTTATTAAATTCTGTAATGTTGTTTTTGCTTTCTGTGAAAAATCAAGAATCAAAAGAGAATCCATGATATGCAATTACATTGTGGTAAACACACCAACATCTTGTCATAATCTTAAATGTCAGGCCATCGGCAATAAAATGAATTAACTAGTTTCTTTCTCAGTGTTTATTTTGTTTTCCAAAAATTCCTATCTTCAGCATCAGCAAAAAAACTCTCCTTAAGGGTTTGCTATTATTCTACAACTGTACATAAAGCGTTTGGCCTTCGGTTCCCAACCACAAAACACATCGTGGCCTTTATGACCCAGGACAGTAGCGTGAGTCCAAGGAATCCAGCCCCATAGCCGGTGATTAAGTAGAAACCAAGCAATATCTTCCCATATACATTTTTATAGGTCATTTGGCAGAATTGGGAAATATTTTATGTAAGGGTAAAAATGCTACCTTTGCCCATGGAATTTTCAGCATAGTCAAGCTTCTGCCTCCCAGAATCTCCCAGGAAGAACTTCAGTAGAATTTCTCAAGGAACCAAATGTAGAAATATGTTATCAGCACAATAGTTTGTAACAGTTTTGCCTTGTATGGAGGGGATCAACACTTCCAAGAATAATGGCAGTACAAGATTCTGTGTTGACTGCATCAAAAGCCTCAGCACACAAAGCAGTGAAACTGCTGTCAGAGTTTAAGAATAGCCAGTTCCTAGTCCGTAACTTTGGAAAAAGGGTTATGTATCTGAGCTGAGGTATTAAGCGATATTCTGCCAAATTTCCGACATGTCTGTGTATACTACTTATGAAAAATATATATACAAAAGTACCTTCTCCAAGATTTATGGCACAGATAAATCAAGGCAACACTTAATAGATTTTTTTAAGAAAAGAGCACTGCAATAAGCAAGTTTTTACCCATATTCCAAGCTTTTGATAATTCTTGTCATAATCGTTGGCATGCACTGAATTCTTCATCATAATTATATTTAAAGGAAGATAATTCATAGAAATATAAGGAAATATTCTAACACCCAATTTTTAAATGTAGATACTTGAAATTTTCTTTTGTCTATAATTATAATTTATCAAATGTGAAAAGATATGAACAGCAGTGAGAAAAGATATAAATAGTAATATATGCTTATCTGATAATTTAAGACTCTGAAATCCATGTAAAGTTGGGGTATATCTTATTTGTCCAGATTTTTTAGGTACTTGTAAAACTTGTAAAGACCTTTATTTTGTAAGATGTGCTTCACATAACAAGCTTATCTACTGGTTGCCATAATCTCCAAGGAGTGAATTTGTATCTTCTTTCCTTTTTCTTAGGCCTATTACAGAAGATACAAATAATACATGTAGTAAAAAATTTTTAAACCTCTTAAATATGGTGTTTGTATGTTAACTGAACTATTATAGCTTTTGAGAGACCCAGAGCAGTCCCTTATTTTCCTTATAACACTCTAAATAAAATTCTGAGGTTGTTCACTGGAGAGGAAAAAACCAACTTTGACATTGTTTCCTAGGATGGAAAAGTCATGGGCAAAATGTTAGGAACAGACAGTGGATGCCACATGGTAGCAAGTGTTTCGGAGGGTATGATCTTACTTAGGGACTCTCCAATCTGCATTCCTTTTACCTTTTTACCTCTTAAAAGCATGAGAGTTAAAAAGAACTGTGCATTTATCAAGAGAAGCAGCTTGGTACAGTGTACAGTATTCTGAATCATGAGTTAGAATTATCTGTTTTCTCATTTGTACTCAGCCATTGTATGATTTGAACATGGCATTGTACAAGTATAATCTGAATATTTTACAGTAGTTATAAAGCAAAGTATTTTCCAAGATAATGTCCCTTTTATTGCAAATATTCTGTGGTTTAAGAATTTAATGTACATTTGGCCTCTGATGATATCTAACATTGTGTTACTTGTGTGGAGATTAAAGAACGACACTACTAAAGAAATAATACTATTACCTTCAAAAAATTCAAGTTAGCAAAGAAACTCTTGGAATAACTATAGAATTTTACTTAAACATTTTGGGTGTAGAATAACGGAAATTAGTCTCTAAGAAGGTGGTTGTAGAAAGAGACAAGGAAGAGAGGAGAGAGAGTCAGACAACCTCAAAATTTTGGGAACAAAGTAAAAACAGTGCTTAGAGAAAAATTTTT
Source organism: Manis pentadactyla (assembly GCF_030020395.1). Taxonomy (NCBI): domain Eukaryota; kingdom Metazoa; phylum Chordata; class Mammalia; order Pholidota; family Manidae; genus Manis; species Manis pentadactyla. The sequence goes on along the minus strand of NC_080034.1, from coordinate 15,255,585 downwards.
AGCATTGAGCATACCTATTAGAAACGAAGAAGGATCTAAAATCAGTAACTTAAGTGTCAATTTAGGAAACTAGAAAAGGAAGGGCACATTAAATCCAATGTAAGCATAATAAAAGAAATAATAAGAATTAGAGCAGAAACCAATGAATTTGAAGACAAGAAATAGAAAAAAAAAAATCAATGAAACCAAAAGCTGGTTCTTTGAAAAGATCAAAAAATTCATTAAGCCTGTAGCCATGCTAATTATGAAGAAAAAAAGAGAGAAGACACAAATTACATAAATCAGAAGCGAAAGAAGGGACATCACTATAGATTCCATGGACATTAAAATGATAATAAACAATTATCAACAACTCTATGTCCACAAATTTGATATCCTAGATGAAATGGACGGATTCCTTGTAAGACATAATGTGCCAAAACTCACACAAGAAGAAACAGACATTCTGAATAGACCTGTATCTGCTAAAGAAATAGAATCTTAAGTAATAATCAAAAACCTTCCAAAACAGAAAATACTAGGATCAGGTGGGTTTATTGGTAAGTTTCACCAAACATTTACAGAAGAAATTATATCAGTTCTGTACAATGTCTTTCCAAAGAAAGAACCAGATTAAACACTTTCTAATTCATTCTATCAGCAGAGCATTACTCAAACATAAAAACAAGACTAAGACATTTTAGGAAAACAAAACTACAGACCAATATTTCTCACAAACATAGATGCAAAAATCCTCAACAAAATACCAGCAAATAGAATTCAACAATGTATAAAAATTATACACCAAGACAAAATAGGATTCATCCCAGGTATACAAAACTGTTTCAATATTGGACCATCAATTAGTGTAAAAATACATGTATCAACAGCCTAACAAAGAAAAAATTATGCAATCATTTTAACAGATGCAGAGAAAGCATTTGACAAAATCCAACACCATTTTGTGATAAAAACTTGTTATAAACCAGGAACAGAAGAGAATTTCCTCAATTTCATAAAGAATATCTACAAAAAACTTACAGCTAACATCATATTTAATAGTGAGAAACTCAATTTTGCCTCCAAGATAAAAAAAAAAGTATGGATAACTCCTCTCATTACTGCCTCTCAGCATTATACTGAAAGACCTATCTAGTAAGATAAGAAACAACAAGGAAATAAAAGAGTGACAAGGAATAAATAAAATTGTCTTTGTTCAAAGAAGACATGATCATCTATGTAGAAAATCCACATCAGCAAAAACACCTGAAGCTAATAAGGGATTTTAGCTGAGCTGCAGGATACAAGATTAATACAAAAAAGTTGCTTTCCTACTTACTATCAATGAACAAGTGAAATTTGAAATTAAAAAGACAATACCATTTACATTAGCACTCCCAAATTGAAATATTTAGCTATAAATCTAACAAAATATGCATACGATCTATAAGAGGAAAACTAAAACACTGATAGAAGAAATCAAAGAAGAACTTAATAAATGGAGAGATATTCCATGTTCGTGGATGGAAAGATGTAATACTGTCAAGATGTCAGTTCTTGGTTTACAGATTCAATTCAATTCCAATCAAAATCCCAGCAAGTTATTTTGTGGAGACTGACAAACTGATTCTAATGTTTATCTGGAAAGGCTAAAGACCAAGAGTAGCAAAAATATATATATATATATATTGAAGGAGAAGAACAAATTTGGAGAACTGACACTACCCAACTTCAAGTCTTGCCATAAAGACAGTGAAATGTTGGTGAAAGAATAGACAAGTAGATTAATGGAACAGAATGAAGAGTCCAGAAATAGATCACCATAAATGTAGTCACCCGATCTTTGACAAAGGCACTAAGGAAATACAATGGAGAAAAGAGAGTCATTTCAACAAACAGTGCTGGAAAAAATGGACATGCACTTTCCAAAAAAATGAACCTCGACACTGGCCTTATATCCTCCACAAAAAATTAACTTAAGATGAATCACAGACTTAAATGTAAAATGCAAAAGTATAAAACTCTTAAAAGATAACAGGAGAAAACTTTGATGGGCTTGGATATGGCACTGACTTTTTAGATAAAACACTAAAGGCACAATCATGAAAGAAATCATTGATAAACTGAACTTCACTAAAATTAAAAATTTTTGCTCTGCAAAAGATAATATCAAGAGAAAGAGAAGGCAAGCCACAGACTAGGAGAAAATATTTGCATAAGGCACATTATTAAAGGACTTACCCAAATTATACAAAGAACTAAGACAACAATATGAACACAAACAACCCAATTTGAAAATGGTCAAAGACCTTACTAGCACCTCATCAAAAAAGATATACAGAAGGTATATGAACATATGAAAAGATGCTCCACATCATATTTCATCAGGGAAATACAGATTAAAACAATGAGGTACCACAATACAGCTATTAGAATGGTCAAAATTCAGAACACTGACAGCACTAGATGCTGGAGAAGATGTGGAGCAACAGGAGCTCTCACTCATCCACTGCAGGTGGGAATGCAAAATGGTACAGCTACTTTGGAAGACAATTGGTCAATTTATTACAAAATTACATATACCATTATCAGACAATTGTAGTTCTTTGTATTTACCCAAAGGAACTGAAAACTTAATTCCACACAAAATCCTGCAAGCAGATTATTATATCACCAAAACATGGAAGCAACCCAGATGTCCTTCGGTAAGTGAATGGATAATGAACTGTGGTGCCCAGACAATGGAATATTATTCATCACCAAAAAGAAATGAGTTATCAAGCCATGAAAAGAAAGAAACTTCAATGCATATTATTGTGAAATATTACATATTACAAGTCAAAGAAGCCAATCTGAAAGACTACATAATATTTGCTGATATGATATGATTTCGTTTTTGATCAAATTCCTACCCAGTTCTCTCACATATGTAATTTGGAGGTATTTTAAATTAATTTTTAGTGGACTATTTTTTAGAGTAATTTTAAAATGTCACAGTACAGTGACATTCTGGAGAAGACAAAATAAGATAGTAAAAGGATCAGTAGTTGACAGGGTTGAGGGAGCAGGGAGAAGGATGAATAGGATTTTGGGGCAATGCAAATACTTTGTTGATACCATAATGATAGATACATGTCATTATTCATTAGTGAAAACGCATCAAAAATACAAAACTGAGTGAACTATAATGTGAACTATGGACTTTGATTATGATATGTTAGTGCAGGTTCATCAATTATAACAAATGTGCCACTGGGGTAGGGGACATTGATAATGGGGGAGGCTATGATGTGTGTGGCAGGGGCTATATGGAAAATCTCTGTACATTCCCCTCAATTTTGCTGTGATTTTAAAATTACTCTAAAAAATAGTCCACTAAAAATTAATTTAAAATACCTCCAAATTACATATGTGAGAGAACTGGGTAGGAATTTGATCAAAAACGAAAGGAAAAGTAGTTTATCAGTCAGATTCAAAAAGGAATGTATTAGAATTTAAGAAGAGAGAAGCAGAGAAGTTTATGGCTGGGAATGAGTGCATGGTTTTTCAACCAGACAGAGAAGAAGGGAGCATAGCACATATATGTGAAGCCATGGAAGGACCTCACGTCTGTTGCAGGGCTGAAGAAACAGGAGAGAGGTCTGGCCACATTCATATATATTCTCATATAAAACTACACTGATCAGATCTAAAAGGGACTTGGATAATGTAAGTTTAGACAGAATAATAAAAGCTAAGTGTGTTAATAATGGTTAATCTAATTTTTCTCAAGAATCCAAAATTCTTCACATACCAACATTAGAAGAAATCTGAGATTTCTTATATGGGTTTCCCTGCTTTTAATTAAATTTTTGATTTCTGCTAACACCACTAGTCAATTTAAGAATAATTTCCCCATACTATATAAATATAAGGCAAATAGAAACATTCATTTGATCTGCATAGTTTAATCGATCATCATTTGAGCCCAGGTTTTATTAGAATAGAGATTCTCATATCTAGCCCTTTCAACCATAATAACGGACAGCAAGTATAGTTGAAGAAAAATGTGGACCTTGTTTGATTTAAACATTGAACCACTGAAGAAAACAAAATCACTAATTAGAAAAGACATATGCTCCCCTAAGTTTATTTACTTATAGAAGCCAAGATATGGAAGCAACCAAAGTGTCCATCTATTGATGAATGGATAAAGAAGATGTGGTACATGTACTCAATGGAATATTATTCAGCCATAACAAAGAAAGAAATCCTGCCATTTGTGATGACATAGATGATCTAGAGGGTATTATGCTCAGTGAAATAAGCCAGGTAGAGAAAGACAAATACATGATTTTGCTTGTTTATGGAATCTTAAAACAAAACAAAATAAACAAACCGGCAATATACTTACAGACACTGAGAAGTGACTAGTGGTTTACCAAGGAAGAGGGGCTGAGGCAGGTGAGTGAAAGAGGTGAAGGGGATAAAGGGGCACCAATAAACAAACAAACAAAACCCACTGAATCACTGACAACCCTATGAAAACAATGAAACTGAGCCATTCCCTTATAGAAGCATTACAATGATGAGACATTTATTGTTCAAGTTGCTCAAGCATTAATTATGACTTTCCTATTTAATATCCCTTGAAATTATTTGCAAATAACCTGAGTTAAAAGATGTCGACATAAAGTAACTTTTTAAAAGTATTGTGTATACATAAGATATATGAAGGGAGCTCTCAGCATTACTCAGGAAACTAATAGTTTTTTTATGTCATAGCCAATGACAATAAAGGTTTGGTAACAATGAGTACCTAATCCCACTGCAAGGGGCTATGTCACTACCAGCTTCCTCTTATCTCTGCTTTTCTTTCCTTCTCTTTCCATTCTCACTGGTTTAATTCAGTTAGGCCTGCCTATGCTAACATGTTGTCTTTCTGTATTCAAGCAACTAAAAACTATGCATAAGACCTATCAATGTGTGGTTTGTGTTAATACTGTGTACATTAATGCAAACAATTTTCACATAACATATTTTTGGATCTCTAAAACTTTACCTCCCCTTATATTGTATATTATAGGGCAGAGACCCCTGGACATTAGCTATAGGTTGTGATATTTTATCTCTATAGAGTATCCTTCTCCCTTATCTCCTGAAAATAGTAAACTGCCTTCTTACAAATCTAATTTGCTGTAAACCAACATCTCTTGCTCTTACCGACTTCTTTCTATTACTAATAAATGCTTACAGAAGCCCTCTGACACATGTGTACAAATTCTGATTATAGCAAGTCAGCTAATCCCCACCCAGGGCCATCTGTGTCATTTGTCCCATCAGTCTGGTAAGCAGTGTTATTTGTATCCTTATCTTTCAGGTAAGCTGAGTCATCTCACCTTTCTCCTTCCAAAATGTGTTAGTGCAAACTAAGTGTTAAGCATAATGTCAGTGTCCTCAAGCTGATATTTCCTTCCCTCTTTTTGAATACTGGGTTCAGCCCACTCATTATTCATCCTTTTTCTGCAACTAGAAACAAAAATGTTGGCACTCTTTCTAAGCGCAGCCCAGTGATAATCTCCAATATATTTTAGAAACACTTTTTTTGAAATGGCTTATAACTAATGACAATAGTTTAAACTACTGAATAGAAAGAGTTCTAACACCACCAATATTCTCTGGAATATTTATGGTCCCAGCTGTTGAACATCTTGTATCATGGTGTCACCCTTATTACATTGGGGGAATTAACCCATGAAAAATGATCTGCTTGTCTGGTCCAGAACTGGGACACGGAAGCCTCCTGAGCTCGCTTCATCCCATAGGCACAATGAATCTCCATTTACATCCAGATTTTCTTTCCCTTCGAAAGAAATCCAGAAACTAGATAAGTGACTCCTGTACACCTGGGGGAGCAAATACATCATCTACACTGTAAGGGGTCAGAAAGGCTTAGATACACTCTCACCATATACCCCACCAACGACTTAGTGCAGTACAGTCAGGAGGACGTTCCCAACACCCAGCTTCTCCCAGAGAGTGAAGGGTCGGGACCCCATATCCAGAGCCCCGAACCTTAAGACTCCCACCTGAAGGAAGGGCACTCATCACACCTAACTCTGAAAGCCAGCGAGGCTTGTGTCCATGAAACCACAGGAATATGTCAAACAAAGGAACTGTTCTTAATGGGGTCCCAGTGACTCACCATGACTATTTTGTTCAGGACTCAGTGCAGACAGAGCAGGCCAAGACCAGCCCCCATCTCCTGGTCTTGCTCTGAAAGGGCCCTCTCTCCGTACTTTCAAGGCTGCTGCCTGAGGTTCAGGCTTCCAACTCAGCGCACGTGTAGACACCGACTGCAATCTTCTGCAGAGACCGGGGAAAACAGCTGAACCCACCTGGGCTTCTCGAACAATCCTGCTCCAAATCGCAGCATCTCCCTGGAACGAGCTTGTACAAAACTCATACAACTCAGTAACAACCAGCACAACAAAACAACTTAAAAACAGGCAAAGGGCCTGAATAGACAGTTTTCCAAGGAAGACATATGACCTTCAGGTATAGAAAAAGGTGCTCAACATCACTGATCATCAGGGAAATGCAAATCCAAACCATAAGGAGCTGACACTGCACACCTGTTAGCGTGTCTGTTAATAAAAAGATAAGAGATAAATGCCGCTGAGGGTGTAGACAAAGGGAACTCATGGTCACTGCTGGTGGGAATGAAAACTGGTACACCCACAATGGAAAACGTTTCGTGTAGTTGAAATTTGCTAAAAGAGTAGAACTCTCTTAGGGTTTCACCTGAAACTCTTAAGTGTTTCACCTGAAACAAAGATAAGTATGTGAAATGACAGATGGGTTAATTAACTTGATTGGGAGAATCCTTTCACAAGGTCCATGCATATCAAAACATCACTCCAACACTTCAAAATTACAATTTTATTTGTCAATTATAGCTCAATACTGATGTTAGTAAAACTGAATGGCCCACAAGTGAGCCACAGAGATATTTTCTTACTGCAGTTCTTGTTCTTCTATTATAAAGAACGAGGCAGCATTTCAACAGTTGTTCGCTTTTTTTTAGGTTTGCTACCATATTTTAAAATCCAATATTTATACATAGCTTCATTATTTATCTTGGAATGGAAATATAATTTAAAACTGCTGTGAAATAAGCATGTGCTTCGCACTAAGCATCTTCAGATTAAGCCACTGTAAACGTAAGAAATCAAGGTGGTTAGTAAATTAGTGGGCAGTATATTAGAAAACTGGTGGGTATTACTCTCCATTTGATCCCAAGTTTGAGACTTAAAGTTAGTTTTTCTTAGAACTATAATGCATTACTAATAGAACAAATGGTGATGGTAGTTAAAAATTTATAGGAAAAAAACCCAGAAATAGTGTTTCTGCATCGCAATCCTGGGAGCAATAAGGAATGAAAAGATGCATGATGTGAATGTGGAGCCGAAACCATCATGCTAGACTTTATTGTAGCAGGAAGTTATTTTGGGGAGAAAAGGAACTTTCTAGAAATTCTATGCCCTGTATAGGAAGCTAAAAATGCCTCCAGTCTGGCTCCACTGGAATTTTCTTATTAAATTATGCTGAGCTGTGAATGAATTATTAAAAGGATTCCTTAATGCTTTAACATTAAGGAAAACCCTTATATACATCTAATAATTTCAGGGATGCCATAAACACATGGAAAGGGGTTTAGGGCACAAATGTTGTTCTAATTATCTATACTAGATTTGGGAAACATGAACGGTTATGCAGAAGGCATCTTAGATTTGATCATACTAAAGAGAGAATACTTTAAATAGTGAACACATTATTTTGGAAGAGTGGGCAGTTTTCTCAAGAGAGTATCTCGATTCATTGAATAGCCAATTCAATACAGTTTGGAAGGCAGAAATTGCTGTGAGTCACCTTCTACTGGCACACTAATCCTCTGATTCTCCTTGTTGTTTTTATGTGGAAACCATAGGAGTTTTTAAGGTATCAAAGACAAAAATCTTTCCATTTCCTTAAGCCTTTGAGTATTAGCTGTCTGCATTTTGTGGGTGTTGCAAGATCTACAAAGGTGAATAAAGTGGATAAAGTGAAGGTTCCCATGGCCAGGATTCTCACTTGGCCCTGGTTGGCTAGCTCACTACACATGTGTGGGCAATATGTTGTTATTATATATATAATATATAAAGAGCTCTGCCCAGTGCTCTGGGTGACATGGTGGCACTGCTGCATGGCTGCAGGAGAGCAGAGCAGAGGCGGGAGTGGTGGCAGCACCGAGGACAGAGACTGGGATGGCTGTGCTGGCAGAGAGGCCCAGAGGCAGAGACCAGCTTGCTGCGTGCAGACTCGCTCTGAGTGGATGGGATTCTAGTGATTGTCCTGCCTCCGTGGGAATAAAGTTGGGTATAACCCTTTCACCCCAAGAACATTCTACTGTCATTTCTTTGGTCACAGTGAATCCATAATGAACTTGCCCGGGGCTGAAACCCATTGGCAAGACACCTGCCTTCAAAGAGTTTATACTTTACTAAGCAGTATCTGAGAGGCATCTAAATAAGCAAAACAGAGGCCTGCCATCAAAGAGGAAGAGGTAGAACACAAGGGTGGGGGGTAGAGTGTGTGCCCAGTGTTATGGTGGTAAGACAGCTTTTTAAAGTGAAATGACATTTGACATGTGCATGTTTTGTTTAGTAATGTGTCAACAGAGTGAGACTGTTAGGAAGGAGGAGGGCATTCCAAGTGAACATGTGAGTGCGAGCAAACTAGAGGGTGAGGACTTGGGGATGTTTGAACTCTCAAGTTCAGTTTGGTTAGGGAAGGCTTTATGGTTGTGCGTTTCTTTATAGCCTTCTGGCATTCATAAATGAGTAATGCAAATATAATTATGCAAATACTCATCACTCCCATCATGATAAGAGTGGTCACATATCCACTATGAATGAATAGGAGGAAAAATATGGAATTAATCAGTTGTCATTTGGTTAGCGTAAGAGTTAGACAGGTTAAAAGAAAAAAAAATAACTGATTGGCTCCTATTACCGACATATCCAAGGGTATGGCTGGATTCAGGAGCTTAAGCAGTATGTTTGGACTCTCTCCCTCCCTGTTCCTCAGTCTTTCTTTGTCTGGTAGGCTTAATGAGGCCATAAAATTTATGATTTAATTTCATGTACATTCTCCAATTTGATTCCAATAATTCTTTGACCAAAGCCAAGTATTATTATTAGAAGATTCTACTGTAATTCTTTGACCAAAGCCAACTATTATTATTAGAATATTCTACTGTGGAGAAGCTGAGGCTCAGAAAGAAGATAGATATCATGGCTGACGGAATTGATCAGATTTTCAAATTCTAGCAGTGAGCAGAATTGGGTATTTGGAGTAGCTCTATGTGTGGACTGGAAGATGCTGAGGAACTAGTAACATAGACTAGAGACGTAACAGAACATTCTGGGACCTTGGAATAGAAGACACAGGGACAAAACACTTCAGAGAAAATGATAAAATGATGCCTAACAGTTGAAGAATAAAGCTGAAGACAAGGCCACCATATTTCACATATTTGTAAGAAGGAGGGAAGTTACACAGGCAATGAGGGCCTGATGCCAATTTCCTTGGCATCTTGGAAATTGATTTTCATGCAGCGTAAGAACAGCACTAAGGTAAGCAATAGGACGCTAGCTAAAAGAGAAGGGCGGGTATAAGGAATAATGGAAATTCTGTTTTGCTATAAGATAGTAGAATTCGATTTTTATAATATATGAGGAAGGAAAATAAACATGAAATACATTGAAAATATTTTTAGAAATAAGAGCATCCTTAGAAAAAAATATATACTAGTTCAAGCTGGTTTGAATACTATGTGCAATTCAATGTAAAAATTCAGGTACGCTTGTTAAAAATTCAGCTCATTACTTGATATTTGACTTCCCCTGTCCTATGACAAATCACTGACCAGAAACAGATTCAGGCTCTCTCATGCTCTGGGGTCTAAAGAGCAGTGACTGCGTCTCTGTCTACTGCCATTTCCTCATTGTTTCAGAACAAATAGCTGCTAGAGGTTATCAAGGGTAAATTCGTTACCTTTACTAAATTGTCAGAGGCTTGGAAATTTTAACGACTTTGGTCAACAGGCTGTCTTCTCTTAAGTTGCCCAGCAGTATTTCTGGTGTCAGTCAGAGGCATTCGCCTAAGATTTCTAGGCCCCAACATTCCAACTAGACCTTGTACTCTTTTTTTAAGTTTCTGACAGGTGCTGAGCACTCTTAATTAGTTTTGAGTCCTTGAGATAATAAAAGGACAGTGAAGGAAGTTGATGGCTGCATTTCGCTTTCCTTAGTTCTGGCTTTGGGTTGTTAATAGAAGTATATTTGGCTTCATACTGCTTTTTTATGTGTTTTTTCCTTGCCTATCCAGTGAGATTGTACCTGATTGGAAGCATTTTACTCTGGGACAATTCTCAGAGCCAGCACAAGGTTAATAACATTAACCTCTAAGTTTGGGGCACAATTTTATATTTCCTGCTCATATCATTTTTGTATGTGTCGTTTTTTTAATGCAGTGACCACAACTTACGTTAGCCAAGTGAAAAATTAATGGACAAGTGGAAAGGACAACTACTTATGCTATTACCCTCAGAGTCTTTGTTTCAATTCCTTAATTTGTTCAAACAAATACTGATATAGTTGTATAGAACCCAGAACTTTTTTTTAAACAAAATCTTACAGAGATCGGCAGTCAGATATTAATCAAATATGAAGTCCTCTTTGAAAGAGACAGAAGATCCCACAGTCCTGCCTGGCCTTCCTGGGTAATTTGGATACCACTGAACTGGGCAGGTGGTATCTAAGGTAAGTCTTATCTTTGAAATCTTATGGGCAATATGCTAACAATGTTTATCTTGGATTGTAGGCAGGGGTTGAGTGGGGAAGGGAGAAATATACGGTTAGAGCATGAATAATAGAATAGCCAATGCTTTACTCTTTTGAACAGTGTGTGTGTGTGTGTGTGTGTGTGTGTGTGTGTGTGTGTGTGTGTGTGTGTGTTAAGTGCTCTGCAACCCCAGGGATGGGGAAAGATGTATATTAAGATGAGGTGAAAATTTCAGCCGAAGGCCATCAGCAACTATGCTTTTTATTGAGGATGTCTCCTTAGCCTAAGAGACATGTTAACTAGAGTAACAAGTTGGGCAGCCTTTGGAAGTGAAATGTCCTGATTTAGCATTTAGGGAAAATGTGTTTGTATTCTGATGAAAATAGCTACTTCTAGACTTATGTCAGATAGCCAGAAGCTTTTCCAAACAAGTCAGTCTAAATATTATCCCATTTATCTTTCTTTCCTATTATCCAGGGTTTTCATTCAAAGAACATACCACATTTTTCAGTATGTGTTTTTTGGGCTTAGGTATTCAATGCCTCTTTACCCCACTTTTTGGTTCTCCCAAGACAGAACATTGAGAAATGATCAATAATTTATTTTTTTTTAGTGAATAACTAAATCAGTGAATCATGATGGGTGCCTATGAAGGGCTACAGAGCTATAGAAACTGTGAAGGAGACTGACCAAAGCATGGATGAGTTTAAAAATGGACCTACCAGGACAGATCAAAGGTTAACACTTTCACTCATTTTCCTCCTTTCAGATTGATGACCTCATTTAATGCAAGCTTTCCCTTGGAGCAGGAATTTTTTCATGTCAACTTATTACAATAGACTTGAAGGTCCAGTGGCATGAAATTAACTTTCACTTCTGCTGAGTCACAAATTTGAGACAGAGAGAGAGGGGCTGCAGAGAAGGAACAAGATTTTCTTTGAAATTTCATGAGTAGGTTAGGCAGCTCCTGCTTTCTATGCTATCATGGAGGTTTGTTTTTCTCTCCTCATTGGTAAAAACACTTCAACTTTCATACTATTTTTGTCCATTTTATAATGACAGGTCCAAAGAAAATAGAACTTTATAGAAATATGACTCAAGGGAAATACATTTAATAACATTATGTGATTTTGGGGGGCACAGAATTATTAAAGATTTAATTGGAATTATTAAAGATTTAAATACTTTTCAATTATAGTTTACTCTAAGGAAAAGTAATTACTCTAGTGGTACTGCAGAATTCAAGAATTCGCAATACATATTTTTCATAAATGTCAGTGATCTGCTGAACAATTTGAAAATTCAATTTTCAAGAAACATGGAAAAAACACAAGTAAATCTCACTAGGTATGCACATATGTGCACAGACTAGAGTGTTATTTCTTCACAACTGAATCCTTGTGCTTTATTTCAAAACCTGGACTTTCTGGTTGCTTTTACAACTCCTGTGCTTTGTATTCGCTTTCCATAGCAGTTTAGGAAATGTTCATGTTGGGAAAATAATTTAATAGGGAAAGAAAAGTTTTGAGGACAAAAAAATGTATCTGACAATGTGCCCTTCAGCCTACAGTATAATTGTTTTAAAAATCAGGGGGATGGAAAACAGTTAAAATGTTATACCGCCATACATCTTACAGGGATTAAAAGTTATCATTTTTCAGATTTGCACGGGGCAGTTTGTTTCAGCATGGCGCCCTGCCACATGGTGATATATTTGCCTGCAGAGATCACGCTGAGGTCGTGTGACACCCAGTCCTGCTTTGGATTTTCCCTAAAGGCAGCCACGAGCACTGCAATAATCATGATAAATTGTGTGGCCTTCTGTTCATCAGCAAGAGATCCACCCCTGCCCCTGTTTTGCAACAGTTTGAAGTGGGTTGTCCATGCTGGGTTATCCAAACGATGCTTGTTTGCTTTTTTAGTTTGTCGGTTATGTTACCCAAGGAAAATATGGGTACCAGGATTTAATTTTGTTCTGTGACCTTTAATAATATTTTGGCCAAAACATTCTGAGTTTTAAATCAGGGGTCAGTTGAGACAACAGATTACTACCTCCTATTTTAGTAGCTATTGAACTTTGAATTAGGTCTGCTTCTTCATGAGATATAAGATGTTTGATTCTCTCAGCTCATTTCAGATCACCAAAAATGTTGAGTGCATTCTATGTGCCAGATAACAGCATGGACTAGCTGTTGGAGCAACAAAAACAAGTATGGCACATTCCTAGCTCTCAAGGAATTTCCAGTCTACAGGGTCTTCCTATGAATGCAACATGATCACATGATTTTAATTTTCCAATGGCAATGGTCATGAATGAATCCACATTTGTCTACCCTCTGGTCTAACAGTCTGTTATATTTCTACAGCAGAAAGACTACCAAAACCTCATGACATCCAAGGACCTTCAGGTGAGGATAATATTAATTTCAACAATTCAGCTCTATTATACTGCACCTATATTTCAAAGACACAGAAGAATTATATAAAGTGAACATATCTGTGCATATAAATCACAGCTGAACATATATAGAAAAAATAATCTGATGCCACAGAGAAAGAATCTCTTCCTATACAGACAATGAGAGGAACAGGCTAATTAATATCCGGAAAACTATTACAGTCAAAGGAGTTTTGTGAAGTCAGAAGTGATATAAAGTTTTCCATAAAATGGCCAGTATTTGGCTTTTTGACAAACTGGGCAATTAGCTAGCATGGCCAAAGAAACAAGAGCATCACCAAGGAAAATTCCCAGAACGATAAATTTATATCTTTTCCTAGTGACTCAAATTCAAAATTCCACACTCTTCTCCTTTGTTTCCTACACATAATGTACTGCAAAATTAACTTCCAACTGTCCGTCTTCTCTCTGTTCCTCCTGCCTCTGTCTTCTTTCAGATTCTGTCAAGAATAGTCAACACCATGTTGGGGAGAGATCATGGGTTTGCAGACAATGACACCATGTTTTGAATCTATTTCCTTCTTTCTGTTTTAAGATTCTATAAAATAATTTCATCTCTCTAGGCCTCAATTTTATCATCTTTGATAAATACAAAGTGCAGCATATATTACATGATTCTTCTGGTTAGATATGTCATCATTTCATTGGTCATGGGTTAATTTCTTTATTTTCCAAAAATATCTATCGAGTGCCAACTAGAAATTATGTTAGGCACTGGGGTTTTTCTACCTGGGGGCATATCGGTGGCATTAACTGGGAGGGGGAGCAAGGGAAGATGCCTAGACTGGTGGTGGCATCAATCAGCAGAGCAAAGAGAGATATATTTATGAAATTTTCTTACAGGAGTAGAATGCAGAAAATAAAAAGAATGGTGTAGTATTACTGATCGTGAATCCCAGCATTGCATAGATAGAAAAAAGAGTTGATGACAGAAAAATCAGAGCAAACAAGGAGACTACTGTGTTATAAAAATCAAGCAAGGAGAATATTTCAAGAAGGGGATAAATGAACTTTGCTGCTGAAAGGTGCTATAAGAGGAATACGGGAAAAGGCCCATTGGATTTAGGTTCATGGACATGATCATTGACCTTAATGAAAATTATTTTGGAGGAGAAAATACAAAATTAGAGTGTTGGCAGATTCTGCTGTTGTGTCCTCCAATATCCATTCTTCTCTTCTGCTAGCAACTAATAGTAGCTCCAATTTTTAGCTGTGCACATGGCTTCCAAATTAAGCTAATGTTTCTTAGCTACCCTTGCAGCTAAACGTGGTCATGTTGTTAATTTGCAGATAATGCAACACAACCGCCTGGTAATGCTCTTCATTTTTTATTTTATTTGTGCCCCAGTGACTAGAAAGTGGACGTGATGACAAGCCATCTTTCACTACACAGTAAAGGCAACACTTTATGGATATCAGATCAAGAAAGACAGAACATGGGTTTTGAAAACTTCTCGGAAGGCTGCTGCCTCATCAGCTCATCTTTTATGAGAGAAAGATCACTCACTTTTATTTAGTCTTTTGCTAACCTTAGATCTCTGTTGTAGCAGTTGGACTTGCATCCCTACTAGCACACAGCAAATAATGAAATGAGAGCAAGTTGAAAAAATGGACCCAGCACATATACAAAACTTATTTCCCACAACATTGGCTAAGGGTGAGAGAAAGTGACTGAAGTAGCTGGGAAAGAATGAGGGATAAAGAGTGACCACAGTGAGGTGTGTGGGTTCCCAAAGGTAAAAGTGTGAGTATGTCTGAAGTTCAATGGGAAGAATCCAGTGACAGGGAGAGGCTGCATATAAAAAGGGAAAGAAACATAGAAAGAGATATGCAACAATGTTAGATTATTGAACAAGAAGGAGTACTTTGGATTTACAGCATATTCAATACTAAGAGCTTTTCCTCTTGTAATAAGAAAGACGGAAGACAGGGTGTCAACAGATAGAGATAATTTGGTATGATTGCATCATACAGTTCTTGGGCTATATATTGTGTACCTTCTATAAAGCAATGCTTGAGGATTTGATGGGAGAAAGAAGAACCTGACATTCTGAAGGATTATTGAGTGTGCCTGTATGCACATGTGTGCTAATAATGAGGATGAAGTAAAGGAAAAGGGTAGAAGAGAATTGTTGATCTGATTTCATTTGAAATTTTTTCATCTTGGATTTATAATTGGATTTACCATATTTGACTTCCTTCAGCAGTTCTTGCTGGCTGGGGGCAGGCCCAGGCAAGGTGGGTAGGTGGGTTGGCCAGCAGTGAAGGTTCGCCACGTTAGTGTGGTGGAGGGACAAGAGGGAGAGGGGATTTAGGCTATCAATAAAAGGGCTGTTCAGATGGTCAGCTGTGTTCAAGCTCAGGCACAACGACTTGCCTGTGCAGGTGGTGGCACTGCAGAGCCTGCTTGACTCCTGGTATGGTTACAATGCAGATACCTAAGAGACTGGGCAAGAGTCTGATGCCTCCTCCATTCTTTTCACATCTCCCTTTTGTCCCCGTAAGACTCATGGTACCATTGCTTTTCTACTATTACAATGAAGAAAATCAGATAAAACATAGCAAGAGTTCAATGTCTGTTTTTTTGAATGAATGAGTCAATGAATGCAAACTTATTCCATCTAATCTCCATTGTTTTCAGCTTTCTATACCTAGATTTCCATGCTAAGTCCCACAAAATATAACTGCCATGGAAACAGGCAGATTTAAATTGGCAACCAAAGATTTTTTTGCTATGATTTCTCTAGAGGAAACACATATGTATTTCTGATCTATTTCATTTGTAGTCGTATAAAATCAAGATTGTCCTTGAGAGTTTTCACCCATCTTTATCTACTATAAACTGATGAACCGTGTTTGGTGATTGTACATTCAATGCTTCACTCAGTATAATTATATTCAGATAGTTTCAATCCATCATTGTTCTTTGCTATCTCATAATTAAAGTCAGGATTCTGCTTGATCGTGATCAGTTAAGGGTTCAGCAAGCAGATCTTTGTCAACCTGCATTTAAGTACCAGCTCTGTTCTTGCCTTTGGGAGTCACCTATTCCCTGGCATTTCCATCAGCTGCGGCATTTCCTTTGCAATGAGTCTCTGGTGTAACTCAACTGCATACATTTCTTTATGTTGTCCCAGTAACTGACACAAAAGAAAAACATCTTGAATGAAGCCTCTGATTGCCATTCAGTCTTTTTTTTTTTTTTTTGTATTCTTAGATGTTTTCACCCAGAGGAAATAAATTTTCTTTGAGGTACCTGAACTTTGTGACTCATTGTTCTTTAAGATTCCATGGGATTAGAATATTTGTGCACAAATAATACTGAAAAATAAAGGAATGTATAAACCAAAATTTTATATTTCCAAAATGTCTACACGGGGCTCTATAAACATCCATGGGTGTGAGCACTGGACAGAATAACAAAATTAACAAACCTCTGTGAACACTAGGAGCCCTGTCAGCTCTTTCAAAACTAGCGTTTAGGATTCCTGACTCTGAAGTGCTGAAGCCCTCACAGGATTCAACCCCTGCCCTCAAAGACAGGATTATGTAAACAATTTTAAGACCCAACATCAGAAAACAATGCTTACAATGCATTTTGTGTGCTTATGGGAAGAGGGAGATGAAAGAGATCTGAGGTGCAGAACAAGAGGCAGGAAGATAAAAACCAGTTATCATTTGTAAAGGAAGCTCCCCTTTATTTACAGACTTCTGGTCATTTTGGATTTCAGGCTCCTCTGACTGACTCTCTGGACCTCATCTAAATTAACTCTTTATAGTATGTGATGATCATCATACCAGAAGTGGCAAATTATTATAAAAATCGTTATCTCCTCAGTGTTCTGTATTACATTTAAGAGGTTGTGCTATTTTAATGCACACAATCAAACTCTGGGGGCACCTGAAGTCACTATCTTACTCCAGTGATGTACACAGAAGAGGAACCAAAGAGTAAGTCAGGAAAACTAGAGGGATGGCAGAGAACAAAGAAGGAGGACAAAAGTCAGAGGAAGTGAGAGAGAATGGAATGCTGAAACATCAGAGGGAATAAATGGAAAGACTATGTGCAGAAACATATGGGAAATAGCAATCCCTGGACCCTCACACAGAGCAGACGAAAGAATAACATCCCCACCCAGCTGGTTAGTCTCAGCTGTGATGGGCATTTACTGAAATCAGTTCTCTTACTTCAGGGCTATTCTTGCCCTAACTCATAACTACAGTAACAGCCTAAGAGATGTTTAAGTGTTGCAATGTCATCAGATATGCCTAAATATTAATGTGAAATCTGCAATTACAGGCATTGGGAGCACTGGGATTTATACTATTTAGAAGGAACGCATCACCCTTGTGATTATCAAATATTCTACTTTAAACCCCATTTCCATTTTCCAGTTTGGGGATAAAATGTAGTCACTATTAAAGCTAGATGTAGTTGTTCTGAGGAGCTTGTGAATGAAAAGTTTATGTCTTGGACACTATATATAATATATATATAATATATACACATTATATATGCCCAAAACATAGATAATTTATATACATATGAGTTGAGCTGAATGAATTACACACATAAGCAAATTCAATGAAATTTTAGGCCTGCAAAGTAAAAAGTAACAATTTAACATGTACATTACCTTCTTCAAAACGTATGTGAAATAGTTTATGTAAAAATTACATTGCTAAGTAGCTTCATTTTTAACCCATTTTTATAATACGTAGTCAAAGATGTCCCCTTCATTTGAGGAGGCTTATCTTTGTAAACCCAGGAAAATCTTCTGCCAGCTTTCACTGTAACAGAATGGTAGAACAGTAACTGCTGATGCCGTGCTGGTTTCTTTTATTTCTTAGGAATCGCAGAAAAACCACTTCAGGCCACTGGCTTTTCATTTCTCAAAGATTATTTTATTGCTCACTGATTAGGATTTTAAATACTCAGTTTTAATTTATATTATTATATACTATGTACTTAACACTATATGTCTAGCTTGTTCTTTGTCAAAAAGAGAGTCTTGAAGAAGCATGAGGAAAAAAGACTACCTTGAAAAATAAGTATGAATCGAAGCAAATTTTGTTTTGATTCACGACTACTTTTTGAAATTATGTAATAATGTAAATTGCATAATCTAAATAATGTAAATGCAGGCAGTTCTTGCTCTGCACAGGAGTGTATCACATTAAAAATGACTGGGCAAGGTGTAAGAGTGCAAAACAATCATAATAGCAAATGGGACACTTATGATTGTCCCATTACCTTTAATAATTGTTGGTAAAAACTGAAATATGTCAGTTATAAATGTATACAGAATTTTAGCAAAAACAGTAAAGCTACACTTTATTTCATATGCTGCAATTTAGAACGTTAAGAACGTTGAGAATTAAAGAGTTTTGTATCTTTTTAAAAAACATGTGTCAGTGGTAGTTTCAATAGCATTTGGCTCCTTCTCGTCAGATAACTGACACGATGGAGTGAGCATCTCTTCTCTGCTTTGTGACATTTCATACTCCTAACTCTAGATCCACTTCTAACCTTTGGTCCTTTATTCTTTTAATGTTACCAAATATTTCTGAGAATTGCTTTAATGTTCAGTTTTTGCCCACATCACTTTGGGGATAGTGTCATCCTTCTCATCTCAAGCATTTTCTGTTACCATTTGTGTCACTAAGCTCACCTTCAGTAAGTTCCTCTGCATGTGTATCTAGCATCTCTCAGACAGTGGCAGTGTCAACATTCCTATGATCATCTTTTGTTCCCTGTAACTCCATTTATGTTTGATTTGAGCAGTGCACAGTTATTGCACAGTGCATTGAAAGTTCTGCCATACTGCATGCATATTACTCTGTTACATCCTGCCATCATGCTTGAAGATTTTCTATGGCATGCTTTCAGCCATGTTTTTTCCAAAATCCATCGAAAGAAATTGCATGATCTTTCACTGTAGCCTTAATAGCCTGTCTATGTAATAGGCCTCAAAAGTTGAAATAACTCCTTGGTCCATTAGTTGGATGGATGAAGTTGCATTTGGTGGTAAAAATGAACTGTTCGCATTTTCTGTCAAGTCCCAAAGAGAGTCAGGGTGACCTGCGGCATTATCCAACAGAAACAGTATTTGAAAAGTTAAATTATTTTGCCTAGAGTATCACTCCACTCTAGGAGACAAGGCAACACAACTACACGCTTTGCTGTTGATGAGCTGAATAGCAGTTGTGCAGTGACTTGTCACTGACAGCCTTTGCAAGAAATTATGTGATTGGTCACTGATCGTATTGCACTTTTGTTATGTATGTAGTGATTTGTAGACTGAAGAGCTGGAAGCAAGGTGGATACTTTATGTAATTACTCATAGTATAGTATGGGCAACTGAAATTTGAATTGTCTAGTTGGAGATGTATATTGAATCTCCATATGCATATAGCACTGTGCATACTCAATCATCCAAAGTGAGGACTGTTGTATTGTTTCTAGAATTAAATAACTTCACTAGGCATTTAAGTTAATTTTCCAAATAATATCATCGAAACAAGTATGGTTGAACTTTTTTTTCCCCGAGCTGAAAGACCTGGAATGACAAATAGTTTGCTAAGCAATAAACAAACAGCAAGTTCCTGGAAATTAGTAACCATAAGTCACTCAGCAAGTCTCACCAGAACCTAACTGTGCATGTACAAGAGATTTTCATTATGAATGAATGAATGAATGGGAAGAAAATGCTTCCTCAATATGTATGATGTATGGAATAAAAATATGTTGGATTTATTAAAATTAGGAAATACAGCCTTTCATCTTTATATCAATAATAGACCCATAAAATCTGATTAACATTCATGTTATGAAATATACAATATTTGATAGAATCACAATAGACGTAGTCAAACATTCCTTTGACTGTTCCCAAGAGAAAATAGAGGACATGTTCATGTGCCTTCTTTATTCTTTGGAATATGGATAAAACAACTCCTATCTTTTCTATTTCTGAGTTTATCTAGGAAATAAATGCCCCCTAGGTCGGAGAAAAGCCATTTGTAACTTTGACTCCATTTTTGCTTCCTGTGAACTCGTTTAAGCTTTTATGATTCTCCTCTCTAATCCATTGCATAAATCAATAGCAGTCTGGATGTGTTTATTTTAACACTACAACATTTTCAGCTTAGTGATTAATATGCATTTCTTGCTTCTCTAAAAATAAGAAAACTGTATTGAGATTTTATTCTCCTTGCATATCTCACTTTGAAAATTACAAATGGAAATACCTAACCAACAAATCAGACAAATGAAAAGTAATGAAACATAAATCCAGGAAACTACAACATTATGGAATCATTCTTCTAAGGAGAATGTGAATTATACTTGATTTTGTGTTCAATAGACATGTGTATGTAGATAGCATTTTCTGTTTAATAAGAAGCAATCTAATTAATCAGTGAGGAAAACTTCTGTCTTCAGTGTTTATGGATAATTAGCAAGCAGTGACACTTTTGAAGGTGAACACTGATCCCTTGGTACTACCTCATGTCAGCTGATATTTTATTCATTGCAACTTCATTGAAATGTGTACATTTTTGAAGCATATATCAAATTCAGAAATGTGTCCAAAATGCTTTTCCCATATCAAATTCGCAATAGTGCCAAAATAAAAGGATTTAATCCCTTTAGCACAGAAGATAGACACTTCTTAGGAAGCCCTATATTTATCTATCATTACCATTTGAGTTTATTAGACAACAAAAGAAGTGAAGCGAGTTCAGTGTCTCCTTGTTTTCTGTCATCTGGTTTCTTTCAAATTGTGAAAAAAAAATCAAGACAAAGCATAAAACAACAAAATATATATATAATGCTTCCATAGGCAATTAAAGAGAATTAGAAAAAAACCATTAAAATTCTAAAATGAAATGTGTTTTTAATTGTGTCATTTGTTGATTTTCTTTTCCTGAATTAAATATGACTAAATCTCAACATTCCTAATGTGGCAAACATTTTTATATTCAGGGATTGGTTTAAAGACCAATTCTTAAGTTCCTTCTTCTTGAGTTGGGAATTTTCTATTGCTGAAATTTTAATACTGTGAATTCTTTTGCTTGAACTAAATTGTAAACACATCCCTTGAGATTGAAGTGATGAAGGAGACAGAAGTAAAGGCACTGGTTGAAATGATATCAACTAAAACAAGTCCCTGACCATCATATTTCCAATATCCAGGGTGAACATATAATTTATGTTTCCCATTGGGAAACTTTTGAGAATCAAAGGAAGTGCCATTATAATTACATTGGGAAAACAGGAATAAACTAGTACTGTCCTGGCAAACCTCAATGTAAGGTCCATCCTCTACATGTGAGCTCAAGTGACTTATGGTCAGGGGCTGTACGTTCATCCCTCTTTGAATTCTTGACTCCTACCACCCTTCAAGTATTTACTGCATTAGAAAGATGAAATATAAAGAAAATGGTAGTAAAGGAGTGCAAAACAAGAAGAGGGGAGAAGGGAGGAGAGGAGAAAGGATGGGAAAGGGGGAAGTTTAATAGAACAATCCATGTACTACTGACTCAAGAGATGAGGTTTGGGTTCTTTGTATTTGCAGAAGGAAAGGAAGTTTTTATTCTTATTTAATTAACCCTGTTTTCATTAAGAAACAGATTGGTATGTTTTAAACATGGATGCAATGGGAGCAGGCATAGATGGAAGCCACAGCTCTTCAAACAAGTAATTTGCTGGTATGGTGAACCATAAGTCAACCTGTTTATTGCTAGCCTCCATCCTAACTCTGCCCTCATCAAAAATTCTTTACAACCAAATTGTAGTTTTGCAAAATCACATGGTAATGCATTATCATGTGGTAATGCCCATTTTGGAGTACTTTGTAACCTGCTTTTCCTAGAAGTCTAATTTGTATCAAAGTTAAATTGGGTATTTTCTTTATGAACTGCTAACATATTGTACCAAAAACTCATGCAAGTACACTTCTATCACACAGATGAAAATAAAGAGACAAACGTTCCATTCATAGAAAAACTAAAAATACATGTAAGACAGCCCTTGTAAATACAGATACTTTGCCTATTGAGTTACTTGTTCTCTGCAGTCATAGATATATTTAGTTATTGCAACTAAGTGTATTTTATTCATTAATATTTCACTTTCAGTTACAATGACATTCAAGCTTCACCACCAGCTTTTAAAATTACAGGCAGTCATGAATTGCATTCTACTCTAAAAAGATACCCCATTATGTTCCCCCATTATGTGAAACTTGTTAAATATCATCTCTATAGCTTGCAAATCCCATAATTCTCATTGCATACCCAGCAGTCTCTCTCCATTTCTCAGCAACAAATCATTAGCTGAGAACTGGAGTGAGACCTTATTATCACTCACACTAAACTATTTTCAAAAATGTGTTAGAAGAAATTTGCCTGTCTACCCTGAAGCATTATCAAAGAGCTGGTACTGAACTACATCTGTCAAGATAAATGAACAAACTACATTTTACGATTTGGCCTTCTTTTTTTAATCATGTTTACCAGCTTGTTTGCTAATTCATAAAACTCAGTAATGGGCAGTAGGTTTCTGTCATGTATAAATTTGTCATGGACTTCTGTAATTTTAATATAATAACAAACCTACAATTTTGTGGCTATTTTCAATATTTAAAATCAAATATAAGACTTATTTGTTTATTGAATAGTCTCTTTGGCATGCATAATGCATTAGTAGAGGAAATATTTATGGTACAGCTTAAAACTATAGTAAAGCGGAGTAGAGCTACTAAAGGAGAACAGCTATTTCTAAAAATAAATTACTCTCTTCCAAATATGATTTTATAAAATTAAATTTTTCTAGATAAGACCATTAATTAAAAAGTGAAAAATAAACAGGAACCTGAGAAAAATGTGAAAACTAAGTGGCTAGATTCATTAACATGCAAAGAGTGCTTATAAATCAAGGACTGAAACTCAATAGATAAATGGGCAAAGGAAAAGCAAAATATAAATGGACAATAAACTTGGAAAGATGTTGTCTCATTATAATTAAGTAATGCAAAATAAAATAACAATGAAGTACTATTTTTCACCAAAACAAAATCTTAAAATATACTCATACTTGGTAAGAATAAGAAGAACGAGTCACTAGATATTATTAATAGAAGTATAAGAATTACAGATATTTATTTATTTTGAGAACTATTTGGGAAAATACAAACAAAAGAACCCCTAAGTTTTTTTTTTCTCATTAACCAAGCATACTTCATGGCAGGTAAACATACAGATATATTTTTATATGTTCAGTGAGAAAAATATACCTAAATAAATGTGTAAAACTCTAGTATAAAAATGCTACCAAGTAACTCTTGGCTATAATCAAAAAGACCTAGGAATAATCAGTATCCATAAGCAGCAAATTTATTCAATAAACTATGGTAGTTTCATTTTTAAAAAAACAACAGATCTTTTAAAATCCTATCATTCTGTGTATATTCCTATACGCAAAATTTTAAAGTTGTAAATATGTCCATGTAATACCTGTAATATGAAAGTACATTTATCATTTGTGTAGGGTATCACTACATGTTAACAACTGCCCACTCTAGAGAGTTGAATTACCATGAAATTCTATTTTTTGAAAGGGAAGACAAGACCAAGATTTTTTATTTTACTTTAAACTTTGTTTCTGTATTACACTCTAAATATATTAATTGTTTGACAGAAAATGAAAAGGTACTAAAGGTAATGAGAATCTTTAAATTGTCTTCTTGGTATATGATGATCAGTTCTTGGTCCTCTGATACACTTTGTACTTAATGGGGAAAATACATTTTAATCTGTGTTGTTCTAATTCAAAGTTAAAGTGAACAGACCAAAATGGGCAACTTTTTTGTCTGTAATACCCATAATGAGCTCATGTTTACATGATCCTTATTTTGATGTTACAAATATAAGTAACATGGGCATACCAATGCATTCACTCAAAACTAAAAATTGTATCAATTAATAGCCACAAGAGAGAAATAATACGAAGAACTCTCTCTAGTCAAATAAGGTAATCCTTTGCAGTGATGTCCTTATTGCATGGAATGAATAATGGGTAAACCATATCCTCATGACCTCAAACAATAAATGTAAAATCACCACTGGATGATAGGCTTATTATCAGGGAATGTAATTAGACCTAATTACATCCTAGACTTATTTTCCCTAATTTTTCATTCTCCTGGTGCTCATGCATATTGATTATACCACATAATCATGGGCTTACTGATTTGTTGCCTTTTAATTGGTCTCTAGTGGTTCACTGATGTATATTTCTCTCCCCAGTATCACTGTGGGGCTTTTTCAAAATGCCTTCCCCTATATTCCTTACTACCATTGACATCAGGAAATGTTTCCTTAATGAAAACATGGTGAAGCAGAAGCTTTTCAGCATGGACTATTAAATCACTTAATTAAACAGGAGAAACCCAATAGGGAAGTGAGAGTCTGTCAATTGGATACTAATAATAAAGAAAATTGACTGATAGCTGTATAGGTAAGGATGCTCCAAGGCATTTCAATTCAATAAGTTAGCTGAGAAGTGAGGCAAGGTCCCACAAAAATAATTTGGAATAAATTTCATAGGGCTAGTCATAGTAAGAGGAAAAAATAATACTAGGTGTATTAATATGGTTCGTTTTTTAAGCACTAAATACAGATATTTTTCATGATGGATAATAAAATGCAAAAATATCTCCTTACTGAAAAAACAACTTATATTCAACATCTCTAAGTTGTTCCTAATTATTTTTTCCTAACCATTTTTCTTTATCTCAAACAAAAATGATAAATTTTATAAATCTCTTCTTTGTATTCTGATCACTGTGATAAACAATATACTAATAAATCTCATACTTAGACATTAAAAGGAATAAAAAATAGTGAAGTTAATTTCCATATAAAATCATAAGTATATGTTAAGACTTGTAAAATGCATGGAAAATACCACTCTAGAGGCAACATGAGTGATTCTCAAATAGCTGGAAAAATCCTAACGTTTTTAAATTTAATTTATTCAGTCATGCTAAAGGCATTTGTCCATATATAGAGGGCTAATTTCATGCCAAGATTAAAATTTTAACAGATATGCTATGCATTGGCTAAAATATATTATGAAACACTCCCAGGACTTTAGCAACACTCATTGACAAACCATATTTATATAAATATTTCATCCAGTCACTTTTAGCTATTGCTCAATTGGACCAGCATCATATTTCTTTGGATGTGTAATTAAAACCAAAACAATGCACATTGTTGTCTTTGTGAGGACAAGGATTCATTTTTGTGCCCCATTTTTACTCACAAACATTATACAGTATTTATGTTGGGCACTATTACAGGCACATAATAAATATTAACTCATTTTAGGGTCTTCCTATAACTCTATGATATAGGTTTTATAATCCCTCCTGTGTAGATGAGGAAACAGAGGCAGAGAGGTAATGGGACCAATGTCCTGTAGCCTGTAAGTGCAGGGTTAAATAGCAGTGGTTGTACTCCAGATTTTGCATCTTAACTAGCATAAAATGTTTCCTTTCTCTAGTCTGGCAATACATTTAAGTGAATAGAACTGAATAGAACTTCCCAAAGGAATTAGCCCAGTGTGTATACAACCTCAGGTTAAGTCTCAAATTTGGTATTTTGCTAAATATACTACATAAGACTTATTTACTCACAAACGGTATCACCTCTGAAATTGGACTAGAATTCAGTAAAATTACTTTAAGGAAACCTACTTTGAGTAACTCCAAATTTATTGTGATAAATGTCACAATATGTCACAACATTTTTCACAAAACATGTCACAATAAAAAATTTAGAATTATATACACATGCATACTTATATATATATATATATACACGTACAGAGTTATGTATACACACTACACACACACACACACACACACACACTCACGTAAAGTGAAAGTCAATTTCCCATTATTCCCAATTACCTAACAATAAACAGCTTACTTTTTTCCCAATGAGAATATTATTTGATGAAGACATTGATTGTGCTCAGATGCACCACACTTAGAATCCTTCTCAACACAAAATTTCAGTCACCATTGCTAATATATTGAAAGTACTACTATAAAGTAAATCTATTCACCATCCCTGCAATGTAATTACCAAATATTACTTGCTTCCAATATTTGAAAAGTTCTGGTATCAACTCTTATACTTATTTCATAGAAGTCAATTACAATCTTTCTTTCTTTTTGTATGTTTTTGAGCATTTTAATTAGCAGTTAACATCATTTACTCTTTAAAGGTTTATGTTATGTGATGTAAATATATATATGTATACATATACACACACACACACACACACATAGACTGTTGTCACCATTGTGAATTGTGTTAAGAGTGTATTTAATTCAATGTTTTTGCACTGAAATCTAGCTTGTCTGGTAACAAAACTCAACTTTCCTTTTGTTGGCAGTTGCCCTATGTGCTTTTGCTCACATGTTTATATTTAATTTAATCATATCACTTGGGTGTGTATGTATATCATAGAATCAGTTTTTGTTTTGAAAGACAACTTGGAAATAATTTTAACAGGTGAGCCATTCTTATTTACATATTTGCTATAGTCAGTATATATGTAAATTTTACTTTTATCTAAATTTTTTAACAATGTGTTTATTTTTTATGTGATACAGTTCTAATACAATAAGATTCACATTTTTATTCTAGAGATTCCATTCATACTAGTTTATAATTTATTCTGTCTCTCTTTTTCAGATACTACTGATTCCCTACTGTGAACAAAACAAAGTAAGCTTATTACCTCATTATTTCTACCTCGCCTCTTCTTTGGCACCACTCAGGTTCATTCAGGAAGATTGTCTTACTTAACGTTATTCTTTTCTACACCGAAGATTCTACTATTTGATTTATCACATTTTAATGATATATTTTGTCTCCCATCTACTACCCAGGAAGCAATAGCTTAGGTTATTCTAATTTCTATGATTTTTCTCAATTTTTTTCCTATCAAAAAGGAATAGTTGTACTGTTTTTTCCTTATCCAAGAAAAAAACTACTTCATTTTTATCCTTTCCTCTGTTCAGTTTTTATAGAAATACATTTTCAATGTTGAACACAAAGTATTCTACCCAATAATTACATTCAAAGTTTACCAGTATTGTTAGTTTTTTATAACCATTTTTGTTTGGTGAAGCTCATCCTTTGGTACAGTGCTAGTCACTAGAACTTTCTGTGATGAAAATACTCTATATGAATGCTGTTCAATATGTACACTAGTGAATATACCTTGAAATCTGGGTGCTGTGACTTATGTACTGAATTTTTAATTTTAATTCATTTAAATTTAAATTTTTGTTGCTATGTATGGCTAGTGTACCACACTGCTTAGCTCTAATATTGTCTATGGAAAGAGCTCATGTGAATAATATTTCCATTTTCTTAGATGTTCAATATAGTCTTTAACTTTTTACTTGTTGGGCTGCTTAGCTGTATATAAAATCTTTGGCTTACCCTTTGTTTCCCTAAAGTATTGCCAAACCATCAACAAAAAGGTAAAGAATTCAGGATATGGAGCTCACAAATATGTTCTCAGTACCCATCCATAATAAAAATCAAGTGCAGTTCTGAATTACATGGAAAGGACAATGGTATTCACTGCAATGTCCCAGAACTATAAATACCTCATGGATTTTTTTTTATAGTCGAGAAGGACCTACATCATCTCAACATTCTTTAGAACATTACAGGAATGTTTCCAATACTATACAAGTAGGTATTTAGCGATGATCGACTCAATAGCTTTTCCTTGTGTCAGCTTTCCATCCCACTGCTTTGTTCTCCTCTCTCACTCTGCTCCTTAAATGATAAACCCCAAGAAAACACTTGTTCTTCACCATTATTCTAGGCTTTGATTCCTAGATGCCTAGAGAACCCAGGCATAGGCATACATGAACAAAGATATTAACGGATCAATATTCTTATTGGTATAAGAAATTGAAACAACTAGCAAAAAAGAAATAACTGAATGAAATTTTGTATGTCCTCATTATGGAAGGTTATCCGATTCTTAAAAAGACTAAATTAAATCTTCATAAATCAAAAGGCATATATAAATCACACAGAAACTTCTGCAGTATGAAACCAGACTGTATGTATATATGTGTATATGATTGTGTAAGGTTATATGGTAATTGAGAAACATGAAGAAGGTTAGACAACAGATCTTTAATGTTGGTTATTCAGGAGATAAAATGGGGAGGGTCATTAACTATTTATTCAGTTTTGAATTCATTTCTTTGGTATAAAAATAATAAATAAATGAAGGATTAAAGATGGCGGCATGAGAGGTGAGACAGAGGCTTCCTCCTAAAACCACATATAATATGAAAATATAATTAGTACAACTAATCCTGAAAGAGCAACAGGAAAGAGGACTGTGCCAAACTGCATACACCTGGAGAAAAGAATAAATCTCATGGAACAGGGTAGCATACCAAAGCCATGGCCAGGCAGTATCCAAGCCCTTCCTCCACCCAGCTCACTGGTGGGAGGAAGAGAAACAGATCAGGGAGAGAGTGGAGGCCTGGGACTGCTGAATACCTAACTCCCAAGATCTGCTCTGGGAGCACAAACCTACATTTCATGGTGCTTGCATGGTACTCTCATGATTAGGGGGTTGGAAAGCTAAGACAGGCAGAATTCCTGCAGAGACTGAGATTCCAGCTGCTTGTGGAAAGCAGGGATTCATATCAGATGCTCTGGGACAAAAGAAAGGTGGGCAGTCTGAGAGACTTCCTAACAGCAAGAGGGCTGATAAAGGAGCAAGGATTGCACAGAGCTTACTGCTCAGGAGAAAGGACAGGTAGACAAAATTGTCTGGATGCACTCTGCATAGCAGGTTGGGAGTTTCACGATCTTCAGGTGCTCCAGCTCCCTGGCTGGCTACAGAGCTCCAAGGACCCCCTCCATGATATGCAGTCTACTGTGCCTTTCTCCCAGCCAGCCCCACCTGACTCACAAACCAGCAAACCCTACCCTTGCTTTAGGCCAGCCAGAAGGAAGACCGGTCCACAGCAACTACAAATGCAAAGCATAGAGGCTTGTACCTGTGTGCTCAGCCCACTGGTTCTGGCAATGAAGACATGAATAGCATCTGGGAGGCAGGAAACAGCTCTTTCCTCCCTCCCCCCAGGCACCAATATCACTCCCCAGTGACCACCAACATTGCTTCAGGAGCTGAGCAGCACCAGAGTGTAGAGCTTCTGGGCACTAGAAGTCACCACATACAAATATGAAATGCCAAAGGAACCTGGTGCACAGTAAAATTATTAATACAGCTCCTGAGAAGATTTAAATGACATCAACCTCATGAATCTTCTTGAAAGGGAGTTCAAAATAAAAATCATTAACATGCCCATAGAGTACAGAAAAATATTCAAGAACTCAGGAATGAGTTCCAGTCAGAGATTCCAATCATTGAAGAGCACAATGGAGGGTATTAAAAGCAGATTAGATACAGTGGAGGAGACGATAAATGAAATAGAAACTGAGGAGAGGAATACAAAGAAGCTGAGGCACACAGAGGAAAAAGTATCTCTAAGAATGAAAGAATATTGAGAGAACTGTGTGACCAATCCAAACAGAACACTATTCGTATTACAGGGGTACCAGAAGAAGAAGAGAGAGAAAAAGGATAGAAAGTGTCTTTGAGGAGATAATTGCTGAAAACTTCCCTAATCTTGGGAAGGAGATAGTCTCTCAGGCCATGGAGGTGCACAGATGCCCCTACACAAGGGACCCAAGGAGGACAACAGCAAGACACATAGTAATTAAAATGGCAAAGATCAAGGATAAGGACAGACTGTTAAAAGCAGCCAGAGAGACAAATAAGATCACATACAAAGGGAAAACCCATCAGGCTATCATCAGACTTCTCAGCAGAAACCTTACAGGCCAGAAGGGAGTGGTATGATGTACTTAATGCCATGAAGCAGAAGGGCCTGGAACCAAGATTACTTTATCCGGCGAGATTATCATTTAAATTTGAAGGAGGGATTAAACAATTTCCAGATAAGCAAAAGCTGAGAG
The DNA here is from genome assembly GCF_030020395.1 of Manis pentadactyla. Classification (NCBI taxonomy): domain Eukaryota; kingdom Metazoa; phylum Chordata; class Mammalia; order Pholidota; family Manidae; genus Manis; species Manis pentadactyla. Next base: position 15,225,176 of record NC_080034.1, on the reverse strand, counting down.
AATTTACCTCCCACAAACCATCTCTACAGTGAATTTTGGAGGGACTGCTATAGATGGACGTGTTCCTAAGGTTTAATAGCTGTCACCAGAGGTAATAAAGCCACAGTAAATAAAGTAAAACAGCTAATTACTAAGCAAATGCAAAATTAAATAAAGTACCCCCAAAGTCAATCAAGGGATAGACAAAGAGTACAGAATATGATACCTAATATATAAAGAATGGAGGAGGAAGAAAAACGAGGAGAAAAAAATAACCTTTAGATTGTTTTTGTAATAGCATATTAAGTGAGTTAATTTAGACTCTTAGATAAGTAAGGAATCAGCCTTGAACCTTTGGTAACCATGAATCTAAAGTCTGCAATGGCAATAAGTACATACTATTGATAATCACCCTAAATGTAAATGGACTGAATGCACCAATCAAATGACATAGAGTCACTCAATGGATAAAAAAAAAAGACCCATCTACATGCTGCCTACAGGAGACTCACTTTAAACCCAAAGACATACACAGACTAAAAGTATATACTAGGCCACAAAAAGAGCCATGGTAGATTCAAAAAGATTGAAATTGTACCAACCAGTTTCTCAGACCACAAAGGTATGAAACTGAAAATAAATTACACGAAGAAAATGAAAAATCCCACAAACACATGGAGGCTTAACAACATGCTCTTAAATAACCAACGGATCAATGACCAAATAAAAACAGAGATCAAGCAATATATGGAGACGAATGAGAACAATCATTCAACACCACAAAATCTCTGGGGTGCAGTGAAGGCCATGCTCAGAAGAAAGTATATTGCAATACAGGCCTACCTCAGGAAAGAATAACAATCCCATATGAGCAGTCTAAACTCACAATTAACAAAACTAGAAAAAGAAGAGCAAATGTGGGCCCAAAGTCAGTAGAAGGAGGGACATAATAAAGATTAGAGAAGAAATAAATAAAATTGAGAAGAATAAAACAATAGAGAGAGCCAATGAAAGGAAGAGCTGGTTCTTTGAAAAAATAAACAAAATAGATAAACCTCTCACCAGATTTATCAAGAAAAAAAGAGTCTACTCACATGAACACAATCAGAAATGAGAAAGGAAAAATCATTAGACACCTCAAAAATACAAAGAATTATTAGAAAATACTATGAAAAATTATATGCTAACAAACTGGATAGCCTAAAAGAAATGGACAACTTCAAGAGAAATACAACCTTCCAAGGCTGACACAAAAAGAAACAGAAAATCTGAACAGACCAATTACCAGCAATGAAATTGAATTGGTAATCAAAAAACTACCTAAGAACAAAACCTCTGGACCAGATGGCTTCACCACTGAATTTTATCAAACATTTTGTGAAGACCTAATACCCATCCTCCTTAAAGTTTTCCAAAAATAGAAGAGGAGGGAATACTTCCAAACTCATTCTATGAGGCCAGCATCACTCTAATACAAAAATCAGGCAAAGACACCACAAAAAAGAAAATTACAGACCAATATCCCTGACGAACATAGATGCAAAAATACTCAACAAAATATTAGCAAACCAAATTCAAAAATACATAAAAAAGGTCATCCATCATGATCCAGTAGTATTTATTCCAGGGATGCAAGGATGGTACAACATTCAAAAATCCATCAACATCATCCACCACATCAACAAAAAGAGGGACAAAAACCACATGATCATCTCTATAGATGCTGAAAAAGCATTCAACAAAATTCAACATCCATTCATGATAAAAACTCTCAACAAAATGGGTATAGAGGGCAAGTACCTCAACATAATAAAGGCCATATATGACAAACTCACAGCAAACGTTATACTTAACAGTGAGAAGCAGAAAGCTTTTCCTTTAAAATTGGAAACAAGACAAGGATGCCCACTCTCCCTACTTCTATTCAACATAGTTCTGGAGGTCCTAGCCATGGCAATCAGATAACACAAAGAAAAAAAGGCATCCAGATTGGCAAGGAAGAAGTTAAACTGTCCCTGTTTACAGATGACATGATATCGTACATAAAAAAAACCCTAAAGAATTCACTCCAGAACTACTAGATCTAATATCTGAATTCAGCAAAGTTGCAACACAAAAAATTAATACACAGAAATCTGTGGCATTCCTATACACTAACAATGAACTAGCAGAAAAAGAAATCGGGAAAACAATTCCATTCACAGTTGCATCAAAAAGAATAAAATACCTAGGAATAAATCTAACCAAGGAAGTGAAAGACCTATACTCTAAAAACTACAAGACACTCATGAGAGAAATTAAAGATACAAATAAATGGAAACACATCCATGTTCATCAACAGGAAAAATTAATATTGCCAAAATGGCCATCCTGCCTAAAGCAATCTGCAGATTCAATGCAATCCCTATCAAAATGCCAACAGCATTCTTCAATGAACTAGAGAAAATCATTCTAAAATTCATATGGAACCACAAAAGACCCCAAATAGCCAAAGCAATCCTGAGAAGGTAGAATAAAGCTGGGGGGATTATGCTCCCCAACTTCAAGCTCTACTACAAAGCCACAGAAATCAAGACAATTTGGTACTGGCACAAGAACAGACCCATAGACCAATGGAACAGACTAGAGATCCCTGATATAAACCCAACCAAATATGGTCAATTAATATATGATAAAGGAGCCATGGACATACAATGGGGAAATGACAGCCTCTTCAACAGCTGATATTAGCAAAACTGGAGAGCTGCATACAAGAGAATGAAACTGGATTATTGTTTAACCCCATACACAAAAGTAAACTTGAAATGGATCAAAGACCTGAATGTAAGTCATGAAACCATAAAACTCTTAGAAGACAACATAGACAAAAATCTCTAGAGTATAAGCATGAGCAACTTCTTCCTGAATGCATCTCCTCAAGCAAGGGAAACAAAAGCAAAAATAAACTCATGGGACTACATACATCAAATTAAAAAGTTTCTGTACAGCAAAGGCCACCATAAACAGAACAAAAAATGCATCCTACAGTATGGGAGAATATATTTGTAAATGATATATCCAATGAGGGGTTAACATCCAAAATATATAAAGAACTCACATGCCTCAACACCCAAAAAGCAAATAACCTGATTAACAAATGGGCAGATGATATGAAGAGACAGTTCCCCAAAAAAGAAATTCAGATGGCCAACAAGCACATGAGAAGATGCTCCACATCAATAATTATCAGGGAAATGCAAAGTAAAACCACAGTGAGATATCACCCCACACCCGTAAGGATGTCCAGCATCGAAAAGACTAAGAACAACAAATGCTGGTGAGGATGCGGAGAAAGGGGAACCCTCCTACACTACTGGTGGGAATGTAAGCTAGTTCAACCATTGTAGAAAGCAATATGGAGGTTCCTCAAAAAACTCAAAATAGAAATACCATTTGACCCGGGAATCCCACTCCTTGGAATTTACCCAAAGAATACAACTTCTCATATTCAAAAAGACATATGGAAACAGTAACAGAAGGAGGGGCGGAAGATGGCGGCGTGAGTAGAGCAGCGGAAATCTCCTCCCAAAACAACATATATCTATGAAAATATAACAAAGACAACCCTTCCTAGAATAAAGACCAGAGGACACAGGACAATATCCAGACCACATCCGCACCTGAGAGAACCCAGCGCCTCGCGAAGGGGTTAAGATACAAGCCCTGGCCCCGCGGGAGCCGAGCGCCCCTCCCCCCAGCTCCCAGTGGGAGAAGAGCAGGCAGAGCGGGAGGGCGATGGAGCCCAGGACTGCCGAACACCCAGCCCCAGCCATCCGGGCCAGAGTGCAGGGCGCTCGATACTGGGAAAACAGGGCAGCAAGAACAGTGAGCAGGCACTGGAGGCTGGGCGACAGAGGACATAAGAAAAGCACGCGACCATTTTTTTTTGCTTTTTTGCTTTTTTGCTGTTTTGTTTTGGCGAGCGCTTTTTGGAAGTCTTAAAGGGGCAGGGTGGGTCACTTAACCCAGAGGAAGGGAATCCGGGATCTCTGGGCACCCTAACCCCTGGGCTGCAGGGAGCAGGGAGGCCCCTTATGGAGATAAATAGCCTCCCAGCCGCTCCTGCTCCAACGCGACTCCACCATTTTGGAGTAGCTGCCCAAGCCAGGCCACGACCACAGCAACAGCGAAGATTAACTCCATAGCAGCCGGGCAGGAAGCAGAAACCCTGTCTGCGCACAGCTGTGCAGCATAAGCCACTAGAAGTCGCTGTTCTCCCAGGAGAGGAGGGCCACAAACCAACAAGAAGGGAAGTTCTTCCAGCCGTCACTCGTCCCAGCTCTGCAGACTATTCCTATCACCATGAAAAGGCAAAGCTACAGGCAGACAAAGATCACAGAGACAACACCAGAGAAGGAGACAGACCTAACCAGCCTTCCTGAAAAAGAATTCAAAATAAGAATCATAAACATGCTGACAGAGATGCAGAGAAATACGCAAGAGAAATGGGATGAAGTCCGGAGGGAGATCACAGATGCCAGAAAGGAGATCGCAGTAATGAAACAAACTCTGGAAGGGTTTATAAGCAGAATGGACAGAATGCAAGAGGCCATTGATGGAATTGAAATCAGAGAACAGGAACGCATAGAAGCTGACATAGAGAGAGACAAAAGGATCTCCAGGAATGAAACAATATTAAGAGAACTGTGTGACCAATCCAAAAGGAACAATATCCGTATTATAGGGGTCCCAGAAGAAGAAGAGAGAGGAAAAGAGATGGAAAGTATCTTAGAAGAAATAATTGCTGAAAACTTCCCCACACTGGGGGAGGAAGTAATCGAACAGACCACGGAAATACACAGAACCCCCAACAGAAAGGATCCAAGAAGGGCAACACCAAGACACATAATAATTAAAATGGCAAAGATCAAGGACAAGGAAAGAGTGTTAAAGGCAGCTAGAGAGAAAAAGGTCACATATAAAGGGAAACCCATCAGGCTAACGTCAGATTTCTCAACAGAAACCCTACAGGCCAGAAGAGAATGGCATGATATATTTAATACAATGAAACAGAAGGGCCTTGAACCAAGGATACTGTATCCAGCACGACTATCATTCAAATATGATGGTGGGATTAAACAATTCCCAGACAAACAAAAGATAAGGGAATTTGCTTTCCACAAACCACCTCTACAGAACATCTTACAGGGACTGATCTAGATGGGAGCACTCCTAGAAAGAGCACAGCACAAAACACCCAACATATGAAGAATCGAGGAGGAGGAACAAGAAGGGAGAGAAGAAAAGAATCTCCAGACAGTGTATATAACAGCTCAATAAGCGAGCTAAGTTAGGCAGTAAGATACTAAAGAGGCTAACCTTGAACCTTTGGTAACCACGAATTTAAAGCCTGCAATGGCAATAAGTACATATCTTTCAATAGTCACCCTAAATGTTAATGGGCTGAAAGCACCAATCAAAAGACACAGAGTAACAGAATGGATAAAAAAGCAAGACCCATCTATATGCTGCTTACAAGTAACTCACCTCAAACCCAAAGACATGTACAGACTAAAAGTCAAGGGATGGAAAAACATATTTCAAGCAAACAACAGTGAGAAGAAAGCAGGGGTTGCACTACTAATATCAGACAAAACAGACTTCAAAACAAAGAAAGTAACAAGAGATAAAGAAGGACACTACATAATGATAAAGGGCTCAGTCAAACAAGAGGATATAACCATTCTAAATATATATGCACCCAACACAGGAGCCCCAGCATATGTGAAACAAATACTAACAGAACTAAAGGGGGATATAGACTGCAATGCATTCATTCTAGGAGACTTCAACACACCACTCACCCCAAAGGATAGATCCACTGGGCAGAAAATAAGTAAGGACACGGAAGCACTGAACAACACAGTAGAGCAGATGGACCTAATAGACATCTATAGAACTCTACATCCAAAAGCAACAGGATACACATTCTTCTCAAGTGCACATGGAACATTCTCCAGAATAGACCACATATTGGCCACAAAAAGAGCCTCAGAAAATTCCAAAACATTGAAATCCTACCAACCAACTTTTCAGACCACAAAGGCATAAAACTAGAAATAAACTGTACAAAGAAAGCAAAGAGGCTCACAAACACATGGAGGCTAAACAACACGCTCCTAAAAAATCAATGGATCAATGACCAAATCAAAATGGAGATCCAGCAATATATGGAAACAAATGACAACAACAACACTAAGCCCCAAATTCTGTGGGACACAGCAAAAGCAGTCTTAAGAGGAAAGTATATAGCAATCCAAGCATATTTAAAAAGGGAAGAGCAATCCCAAATGAATGGTCTAATGTCACAATTATCGAAATTGGAAAAAGAAGAACAAATGAGGCCTAAGGTCAGCAGAAGGAGGGACATAATAAAGATCAGAGAAGAAATAAATAAAATTGAGAAGAATAAAACAATAGCAAAATCAATGAAACCAAGAGCTGGTTCTTCGAGAAAATAAACAAAATAGATAAGCCTCTAGCCAGACTTATTAAGAAGAAAAGAGAGTCAACACAAATCAACAGTATCAGAAATGAGAAAGGAAAAATCACAACGGACCCCATGGAAATGCAAAGAATTATTGGAGAATACTATGAAAACCTATATGCTAACAAGCTGGGAAACCTAGGAGAAATGGACAACTTCCTAGAAAAATATAACCTTCCAAGATTGACGCAGGAAGAAACAGAAAATCTAAACAGACCAATTACCAGCAACGAAATTGAAGCAGTAATCAAAAAACTACCAAAGAACAAAACCCCCGGGCCAGATGGATTTACCTCGGAATTTTATCAGACATACAGGGAAGACATAATACCCATTCTCCTTAAAGTTTTCCAAAAAATAGAGGAGGAGGGAATACTCCCAAACTCATTCTATCAAGCTAACATCACCCTAATACCAAAACCAGGCAAAGACCCCACCAAAAAAGAAAACTACAGACCGATATCCCTGATGAACGTAGATGCAAAAATACTCAACAAAATATTAGCAAACCGAATTAAAAAATACATCAAAAGGATCATACACCATGACCAAGTGGGATTCATCCCAGGGATGCAAGGATGGTACAACATTAGAAAGTCCATCAACATCATCCACCACATCAACAAAAAGAAAGACAAAAACCACATGATCATCTCCATAGATGCTGAAAAAGCATTTGACAAAGTTCAACATCCATTCATGTTAAAAACTCTCAACAAAATGGGAAAAGAGGGCAGGTACCTCAACATAATGAAGGCCATCTATGATAAACCCAGAGCCAACATTATATTGAACAGCGAGAAGCTGAAAGCATTTCCTCTGAGATCGGGAACTAGACAGGGATGCCCACTCTCTCCACTGTTATTTAACATAGTACTGGAGGTCCTAGCCACGGCAATCAGACAAAATAAAGAAATACAAGGAATCCAGATTGGTAAAGAAGAAGTTAAACTGTCACTATTTGCAGATGACATGATACTGTACATAAAAAACCCTAAAGACTCCACCCCAAAACTACTAGAACTGATATCGGAATACAGCAAAGTTGCAGGATACAAAATCAACACACAGAAATCTGTGGCTTTCCTATACACTAACAATGATCCAAAAGAAAGAGAAATCAGGAAAACAACTCCATTCACAATTGCATCAAAAAAAATAAAATACCTAGGAATAAACCTAACCAAAGAAGTGAAAGACGTATACTCTGAAAACTACAAGTCACTCTTAAGAGAAATTAAAGGGGACACTAACAGATGGAAACTCATCCCATGCTCGTGGCTAGGAAGAATTAATATCGTCAAAATGGCCATCCTGCCCAAAGCAATATACAGATTTGATGCAATCCCTATGAAACTACCAGCAACATTCTTCAATGAACTGGAACAAATAATTCAAAAATTCATATGGAAACACCAAAGACCCCGAAAAGCCAAAGCAATCCTGAGAAAGAAGAATAAAGTAGGGGGGATCTCACTCCCCAACTTCAAGCCCTACTATAAAGCCATAGTAATCAAGACAATTTTGTACTGGCACAAGAGCAGAGCCACAGACCAATGGAACAGACTAGAGAACCCAGACACTGACCCAGACATATATGGTCAATTAATATTTGATAAAGGAGCCATGGATATACAATGGCGAAATGACAGTCTCTTCAACAGATGGTGCTGGCAAAACTGTACAGCTACATGTAGGAGAATGAAACTGGACCATTGTCTAACCCAATATACAAAAGTAAACTCAAAATGGATCAAAGTCCTGAATGTAAGCCATGAAACCATTAAACTCTTGGAAGAAAACATAGGCAAAAACCTCTTAGACATAAACATGAGTGACCTCTTCTTGAACATATCTCCCCGGGCAAGGAAAACAACAGCAAAAATGAGTAAGTGGGACTATATTAAGCTGAAAAGCTTCTGTACAGCAAAAGACACCATCAATAGAACAAAAAGGATCCCTACAGTATGGGAGAATATATTTGAAAATGACGCATCCGATAAAGGCTTGACGTCCAGAATATATAAAGAGCTCACATGCCTCAACAAACAAAAAACAAATAACCCAATTAAAAAATGGGCAGAGGAACTGAACAGACAGTTCTCCAAAAAAGAAATACAGACGGCCAACAGACACATGAAAAGATGCTCCACATCGCTAATTATCAGAGAAATGCAAATTAAAACTAAAATGAGGTATCACCTCACACCAGTAAGGATGGCTGCCATCCAAAAGACAAACAACAACAAATGTTGGCGAGGCTGTGGAGAAAGGGGAACCCTCCTACACTGCTGGTGGGAATGTAAGTTAGTTCAACCATTGTGGAAAGCAGTATGGAGGTACATCAAAATGCTCAAAACAGACTTACCATTTGACCCAGGAATTCCACTCCTAGGAATTTACCCTAAAAACACAGCAATCAAGTTTGAGAAAGACAGGTGCACCCCTATGTTTATTGCAGCACTATTTACAATAGCCAAGAATTGGAAGCAACCTAAATGTCCATCGATAGATGAATGGATAAAGAAGATGTGGTACATATACACAATGGAATACTACTCAGCCATAAGAAAAGGGCAAATCCAATCATTTGCAGCAACATGGATAGAGCTGGAGGGTATTATGCTCAGTGAAACAAGCCAAGCGGAGAAAGAGAAATACCAAATGATTTCACTTATCTGTGGAATATAAGAACAAAGGAAAAACTGAAGGAACAAAACAGCACCAGAATCACAGAACTCAAGAATGGACTAACAGGTACCAAAGGGAAAGGGACTGGGGAGGATGGGTGTGTAGGGAGGGATAAGGGGGGGAGAAGTAGGGGGGTATTAAGATTAACATGCATGGGGGGGTAGGAGAAAAGGGAGGGCTGTACAACACAGAGAAGGCAAGTAGTGATTCTACAACATTTTGCTATGCTGATGGACAGTGACTGTAAAGGGGTTTATAGGGGAGACCTGGTATAGGGGAGAGCCTTGTAAACATAATATTCGTCATGTAAGTGTAGATAAGTGATACCAAAAAAAAAAAAAAGGGCAGTTCCTGTGTGGTAACCTCCAATGAGTTCTACACAAGGGTATAAAGGGGATATAAAAGTGTAGGCAAAGGGTCTGTTTGCGTCTATACAGAAGATCAAAGCCTAATTGGGCTACCCAGAAAATGAACTAAGATACGATATGAAAAAGAACTTCCAACATCAGCACTCTCTGGAAGACTCATGCCAGAAGATGATCATCAAAAAACCCCAACAACGATCCACGCACTGCTACAGCTGTAGATGCACTCATCCCACCAGCTCCTGGACTTGCCATGGGAATGAGGAAGGAGATATCTAAGCTGGCCTGTGCATACAGTAAAACAACAAATTTGACTGGATCTATACTGTTGGAACTCAACCAAGAATTAGGAGAAGTGCAAATTGTAGCGCTCCAAAGTCTTACAACTACAGACTATTTACTGCTAAAAGAACATATGGCATGTGAACAGTCCCCAGGAATGGGTTGTTTTAATTTGTCTGATTTCTCTCAGACTGTTCAAGTTCAGTTGGACAATATCCACCATATCATAGATAAGTTTTCACAAATGCCTAAGGTGCCTAACTGGTTTTCTTGGTTTCACTGGAGATGGCTGGTAATTACAGATATGCTTTGGTTCTGTAACTATACTCCTATTATGTTAATGTGTGTGCGCAATTTAAGTAGTAGCTTAAAACCTATCCATGCTGAAGTTACTCTACAAGAAGATATGTCAAAGAAATAATCAATCTTCCCAGGTTTTCTTCCGCCTGCTACTTCTATAGCTTTTCTTCTTCCTTCCTAATTATAACCCTTAAATAGAATTCGTGCCTCATATCGAATTCACCGAGTATCATAACTCCTCCAAGTGCTAAAGACACCTCAAGACAAATGCTGGGCATAGAAGCCACAGGGCATAAATATGCAAAGAAGTTAAAAGCTAACCTTTTCAAACAATAAGGCTTCCGTCTCACTTACCAACTTCACATTTCCCTGTATGGCCCCGGAAGATGACTGGTTAGCCAGAGACGGGTAAGATTCCTCAAGGGAGGAACAACCTAAGACAGGCACAGTCGCAGGGGGGCCATCAGCTGAGAAATTGGGGATCAACAGACGTGAGGCTTAGAACCTCACCCCCCCTGTTCTGAGAGAAATCTTCTGCATACGTGAATATTTTATTGCCCTTGTCTAGCTTGGATTAACACATAGTCTACAGGCACACACCTGATCATCTACATTTGCTCTCTTACAACACTAAACTATGTTTCTACCTTTATCTTGTATCTACCTACCACTCCAGCATTTTATTAAAAATAATAATAATAAAGAGAGAAATGTGGTATCCACATATAAATCAAGTATAAAAACCAAATGAGTATTCATATTTGAACTGACTGTTTATAGTTCATAATGCATGAGCAAAATCGAAAGTTTCTGTGATGACTGCCCTTGTACTGCTCACCATATAACTTATTCACTATGTAAGAATTTGTTCTCCATGTAAGAACTTGTTCGTTATGCTTCAGAAGATTGGAGACTGATGAATATTAGGCTTGGGGTGGATTAATGATTGTGCATTGAGCATTGACTCCCCTATACAGAATTTTATTGTCGTTAACAACCATTTGATCAATAAATATGAGAGATGCCCTCACAAAAAAAAAAAAAAAAAAAAAAAGGACAGACTTCCAATGGTAAAATAAATAAGTAACCGGGATGTAATGTATAGCATAAGGAATATAGTCAAGATATTATAACAGCTTGGTAGGGTGATAGCTGGAACCTAGAATTATGTATATAAATGTTTTACCACTGTGTTGTACACTTGAAACTAATGTAATGTAATATTGTGCATCAACTACCCTTCAATAAAAAATAATTATTAAAAAAAAAAAAAAAAGACATATGTAGCCCTATGTTTATCACAGCACTATTTACAATAGCCAAGATATGGAAGCAACCTAAGTGTCCATCAGTAGATGAATGGATAAAGAAGATATGGTACATATATACAATGGAATACTATTCAGCCATGAGAAAGAAACAAATCCTACCATTTGCAACAACATGGCTGGAGCTGGAGGATATTATGCTCAGTGAAATAAGCAAAGCAGAGAAAGACAAGTGCCAAATTATTTCCCTCATTTTTGGAGTATAATAACAAAGCAAAAATGAAGGAACAAAATAGCAGCTGACTCAGAGATTCTAAGAAGGGACTAGTGGTTACCAAAGGGGAGGGGTATGGGAGGGTGGGTGGGGAGGGAAGGAGAAGGGGATTCAGGGGTATTATGTTTAGTACACATGGTGTGGGGGGATCACGGGCAGAACAGTGTAGTACAGAAAAGGCAAATAGTGAATCTGTAGCATCTTACTACACTGATGGATAGTGACTGCATTGGGGTATGGGTGGGGACTTGATAATATGGGTAAATGTAGTAACCACATTGTTTTTTCATGTGAAACCTTCATTAGAGTGTATATCAATAATACCTTAATAAAAATTTTTTAAAAAATAAACAACATAGAATTAAAACAATAGAGCAGAAGAAACAATTGTGTCATGATGCTGGTAATTTTTATAAGAATACATTTTCTGTTATGCAATTCTGCAAGGCAGTCATTTGAAGGAGTTTCAGATGGGGACAAAGACATAACTAGAATGTTCTGAAGAGAAAATGAGAGGTGAGAAATTGAAAACAATGAGTATAGTCCACTCTGAGTAATATTGCTACGCAGTTGAAATGTAATGCAGTTAGAGAGAGTGATGGAATCAATGAAGGGAATTACTAAATTATTAAAATAAGAATTTATTTTGTATTCTCATAGAAAGAATCGTGATGAAACGGAATACTGGAGGTATGAGAAGGAGGAGAGAGTTGCAAAGCAAATTGCTTCAGGAAGTCATTGTGTATGGAATCTAGAGAGGAAGGGCAGCAGTGAGACAGCGAAGTGCAAGTCCAGATGCAAATGGACTCGGGTACAGGCGTACCTCCTTGGAGATACTGTGATTTGGTCCCAGCCTACCACAATAAAGTGAGTATTGCAATAAAATGAGTCAAGTACATTTTTGGTTTCTCAGTGCATAGAAAAGTTACGCTGACATTGTACTGTAATTTATTAAGTGTGCAATATCATTCTATCTAAAAAACAACTTACATACCTTAATTTAAAAATACTGTATTGCTGAAAAATACTAACCATCATCTGAGCTTACAGTGACTTGTAGTCACTGGTCACAGATCACCACAGCAAATACAATAATTATGAAAGAGTTTGAAAGATTTTGAGAATCACCATATGTGGCAGAGACCCGAAGTGAGCAGATGCTGTTGGGAAAATGGTGCTGACAGACTTGCTTGACTCAGGGTCATCACAAACCTTCAGTTTGTAAAAAATACATTATCTGCAAAGCACAACAAGCAAAGTGCAATAAAACAAGGTGTGCTTGTAGTTGGCAGTTGCTTATATTTTATCTTCTCAGTGAAATAGAAAGTAAGGTCATCGATCTTAAGTTAGAAAGAGAAAAGGGAGATGGAATCTTGAGGAGAAACAAGGAAAATGGAATCTAGAAGAGAGAGAGTAAATCAACGCTGGGAATAAGAAAGGATTGCTAAGCAGTGTTCAACTGGAAGACTTTGATTATGATTGAACATGTCTTTAGAATCACCATGGATTTGTTTTTCCATAGTCATCTGTGTGGGTCTCAGCAACGAGGTAGGGTTAGGTTATGCAAATGCAAGAGAATGAGTTAAAATACAGGCTTTTGTACTCAAATTACAGAGTTCAGCAGCCACATTTCTACTGCCTTGTTAGTGCTACTTTCCCCTTCTCTCTACTATAACAACATACATGCAGCAGAAATGATGCAAGGAGCCAGTCCCTAGTGTAATGGCGCCAAAGTCTGTGTGTTCCCTTGGCCCGGAACTGCCTTCTATGATCCCAGACTATGTCTGATGGTCTTTTGTGGGTTTGAGCTGAGTGCTGACCGGAAGGCAACTTCATGACATAAGAAGCCCACCGTGGGTTTTCCGCTTTCATTCCGTGCTTCCCTCTTGTAAAGGTACCTTTTGTCTTTTAGCTTCCTAGCTTAGTGAGATGGAAGAAAGAGGGTTAATTCATCCTCACTACATGTGGTGAACATTAATTAATAAAACATTGAATTAAAGCAATGTTTTGGGAATTCACCATGGCATTAGTTGTAATAAATGTTTATTAATATAAAATGGCATCATGTACAATGTACAGTCTTATCTATAAATTGCTTGGCTCCTCAGAAAAATCGCTTTCTTAACCAATGAGCTAAGGACTCTAGAACAATGTAAAAATTTTGCATCCGTCCTGAATTATGATGAAATATGTTACATCCAACAAATGAAACTTATTTGAAGTATATGTTCATAGCAGTTTCTATTTTTGTCTGTATATATGACATAGTATATATATATATACTAAATAACTTTTAAGCAGCATATAACATTTTTGAAAGACCATTTTTTGATTCCTCACATTTCATCATGCTACTCATGAACATTTATAATAAAGGAAATTTGAAGAAAATTTTTTATGTATAATTTTTGTTGTTAACAAGTTTTAGGAAATAAGGATTTTGTTTTTATAAGGCATAGTATTCTTGTTGCATATGTCATTTTCAACCAAAATACATAAAGAACTCACATGCCTCAACACCAAAAAAGCAAACAACCCTATTAAAAAATGGGCAGAGGATATGAACAGACACTTCTCCAAAGAAGAAATTCAGATGGTCAACCAGCACATGAAAAGATGCTCCACATCGCTAATTATCAGGGAAATGCAAATTAAAACCACAATGAGATATCACCTCACACCAGTTAGGATGGCCAACATCCAAAAGACTAGGAATAACAAATGCTGGTGAGGATGTGGAGAAAAGGGAACCCTCCTACCTACACTGCTGGTGGGGTGGGAATGTAAATTAGTTCAACTATTGTGGAAAGCAATATGAAGGTTCCTCAAAAAACTGAAAATAGAAATACCATTTGACCCAGGAATTCCACTCCTAGGAATTTACCCAAAGAAAACAAGATCCCAGATTCAAAAAGACATATGCACCATATGTTTATTGCAGCACTATTTACAAGAGCCAAGATACAGAAGCAACCTAAGTGCCCATCAGTAGATGAATGGATAAAGAAGATGTGGTACATATACACACTGGAATACTATTCATCCATAAGAAGAAAACAAATCCTACCATTTGCAACAACATGGATGGAGCTGGAGGGTATTATGCTCCGTGAAAAAAGCCAGGCAGGGAGTGACAAACACCAAATGATTTCCCTCATTTGTGGAGCATAACAACAAAGAAAAACTGAAGGAACAAAACAGCAGTAGACTCACAGACTCAAGAAGGGACTAGCAATTACCAAAGGGGAGGGGTGGGTGGGGGAGGGTGGGGGAGGGTGGGGGAGGAGGAAGGGAAAAGGGGATTGGGGACATTATGATTGGCACACATGGTGTGTGGGGAAGTCACGAGGAAGAAAGAGTAGCACAGAGAAGACAAGTAGTGACTCTGTGGCATCTTACTATGCTGATGGACAGTGACTGAAATGGGGCATGGGGGGTACTCGATAATATGGGTGAATGTAGTAACCACAATGTTTTTCATGTGAAACCTTTATAAGAATGTATATCAGTGATACCTTAATAAAAAAATATCTGGCATAGTATTAGAGATTTTGAAATATTTAACTTGATCAAAGCAATAGAAAGTATACTTTAAATTTCTTTACTTGAGAATTCCATGCTAAGGAGGGAGTCTTTTTCTATCACGTAGGGAAAACATCACCACAGCAATGAATAACACCGTATTTCTTTACTTTCTTTTTTAAAACTGTGGTAAATATACTTATAAAGCTTTTCCCATTTTAACTATTTTTAAGCATATAGTTCAGTAGCATTGAATGCCGTTAACACCACCATCCATCTCCAGGACCTTTTTCATCTTCCAAAACTGAAACTCCATGCCACTTAAACAATAACTCATCTTTCTCTCTTCCTGGCAACTACCATTCTGTTTTCTCTCTGTGAATTTGGCTACTATAAGTACCTCATATACATGGAATTACACAATATTTATCCTTTGTGACTAGCTCATTTCACTTAGCATGGTGCTTTCAAGTTCCATCCATGTTGTAGCACATGTCAGAATTTCCTTCCTTTTTAAGGCTGAGTATTATTCCACTGTGTGGATATACCACACTTGTTTGTCCATTTATCTATTGATGAACACCTAGCTTCCTCCTTCCGACTATTATGAATAATACCTCTATGAGTATGGATGAACAAATATCTGTTCAAGTCCCTGCTTTAAATTATTTCAGGTATATATCCAAAAGTAGAATTTCTAGATCATACGGTAGTTTATGTTTAATTTTTTTAGGAACTGCCATACCATTTTCCATAGCAGCTGCACAAGTTCACTTTCTCCCCAACAACGCATAGGTTTCCAATCTGTCCACATCCTCAGCAGCATTTATTTTCTTTCTCTCTCTGGATGTGAAATGTATCTCATGTAGGTTTGTGCTTATATTTCCCTAATGATTAGCAATGTTGAACATCTTTTCATGTGTTTATTGACCATTTGTATATGTATTTTGGAGAAATGTCTAGTCAAGTCCTTTGCCCATTTTTAAATCAGGTGTTTGTTTTTGCTGCTCAATTTGCAGGGGTGTTTATACATTCTGGATGTTAACCTCTTGTTAGATACATGATTGGCAAATATTTTTTACATTCTGTGGGTTGCTTTCATTCCATTGATAGTGTCCTTTAATGCACAATGTTGCTTTAAAGAAAACACATGTTTCTGAAACTTTGTTTAAAACCAAAAAAATATTTGCAAGTTAAGTTTAAAGCTGGCTCTAGTCCTGGTACTTCTCTATGCTATTGGAGTAAGGAAGGTATGAAAGATAAGTTGAGTTTAAGCAAAAATGAGATAAGTCTGTGCTTTGTCACTGATGGTCTTCTGTAGACAATAGCATTACAACTTTGCCACTGAAATAAAAATATTTGCAATCTTAACTATGTTTGAAATGAAAATTTTAAATTCTTAAATACTTTAGGATCATACTGTTTGTTGCTTCTTTAAACACAATTGTATTGAAATAAGAATAGAGAAATAAATGATTTGAGTATAGTAGATGAAAGAATCTGAGTTTTCATACCTGCAGTATTAATTTTATGCCTTTTCTTCAGTGTGAACACCAATGATAGTCAAAGTTTGCAAGCAGAACAGCAAATAACACTTATGGAACCTTAACTCTTTTCTACCACAGGACCTTTATACTTGATCCTCAGCCAGAAACACTGCTTTTCCATAGCTTTTTGTATTTGGTTCTGGCTCAGCATTCAGATCCAGTTATCATCACATAGGGAGGTCTTCAATGATCTACTTGAATAAAAAAATCCCTGTTCCCATTCTACCTACATCACACTTTACTCCAAGCCAATCCCACTTGGCTTTACTTTATAGCACTACACTTACAGTTGCCTGAAATTATCTATGTAGGAGTTTTCTGTGGTATTGTCTCCACACTCCCACTAAATGTGTGCTCCATGAATGACCTTGCTTTTCTTGTTTATCTGGACCTCCAGTGCCTAGAATAGTAGCTGAAATAGAGTAGGTAAAGAATAAAATATTTACAGGGGCACTCTTGTCCCCTCCTGGCCTGAGCCAGGAGCTCTGTCCTCTCACTTTATCTCTAAATAAAAGCCTCTGCTTTCTCTCCTAAAAAAAAAAAAAAAAAAAAAAAAAAAAAAAAGAATAAAATATTTACAAAAGAAAGGAAAGAAAATGATACTTTCGCTAAAAATTCAAATGAAATCATATCCTTCCTCAAATTATTAAAGTCATATGAGTTCTTCACTCATTAAATGATAAAATATGAAACTGGATTATACATGGGCTATTTTTCACTTATTTACAAGAACCATTTACAGGCCTGTGCATTGGTCACTATGGAAAATACATTGTTCACATCTAATCTTTCATGCAGAATGGATGTCTTACAATTAGTTATATCTCAGAGTCTAGGAAAGATCTATTTTCTGTATTTCCTTGTAAACTTCTTGTCCACAGAAAATGTATCTTTCTCTGATATTTAGAAAAAATGCTTTGTAATTTAAGCTTTTGTGAGTCCTTTTATTTTCTCAATACTTTCTTCCTTAACTCAGAAACACTCAGTAGTAAATCAATCTTCATTTCTAAGAACTGTGTCTGAAACACAGATGAGACATTTAATAGCTTGGTAGCATTTTTCAAAATCTATGCAACACTATTTTTCTCATTAGCAAGAAGCCTTATGATTTAAGGAAATGAGCTACACATATATTAAATAATTAGCCACTTTAAATACCACAATTCTAGAAAGCTGCTGCCTTTAGAACATTTCATAGCCTGTCAATTTAAAGGAAAAATCTGGCTGCTGTTGCTTCATCTGCTTAGACAATATGAAGATCTTTTTTCAATTTCTTGTTAAGAAACACCTCAGGTTCTTCTTTTTTTTAAAGCATTCTTTCATTTTAGCAGAATGATACATTGGAAACAGTCTTACTCATCTTGAAATACTAAATACCAGAGTGATTATTGAACGATGGAGTGTTTCCATTACATTTTGTCTTGCAGACAGTTTTTTGTGTCATTAATTTTTTAGTGCGGACAGAGTATTGCAATATTCTAAAGTGCAACCCCTTTCCCAATGAATCTCATAAATCTCATGGCCACTGTGGTTGGAAAGCGAGGGGCTTTTACAATCGAAGATATTTCTGGTCCACAGACAAATATCTTTCGTAGGATTTATTTTGGTTGTTGTGATTCTATAAAGGAGACTTTTCAGGAACAATTGTACAGTACAGCATGATGCGCTCTGGGGAAGTGGTCTAAGAAACCTTGGTTCTCATTGAAGCTGGGTAACTAGCTTGCTGCATGAACTTTGAAAATATCAATTTCTTCCAGTAGAGATTCACATTTAAAAGCAGAAATTCTGCTAATAATGCTTTCTAATTTGTATGATGAAATTAAATACATCAATACATTACATTTTTCAAGAAGCATAAACACAAAGCTTCATATAAAATAAAACCATAACTTTCTAGAAAGACTTTTCCTGAACAAGTTGGAGACTTGTTCGAATATCAAGTTTGATATTTTCAACTCAAGTTAGGACAATGTTATCTCGTTTGCCAGAAAAATCCTTTTCGGAGAACATAGAGAAATTACTCAGATGGCATTCTAATTTGGGATCCTAAGTTGATTATATTTCGGCTATTCAATGGGAAGCAGTAGTTGAATGAGTCCCAAATATAGATGCCTAAAGGTTGAAAAATCATTTTCTATCCCAGACAAAAGCTTGTCTAAATGAAAATCATTCCCCTTGAAAATATCCTGGGATATTGGCTTCAATAACATCTACCCAAAATGATAAATAATAGCTAATAATATCATTAACTTGCTATGTGCTGATTTTCAAGTGTAGGAGATAAAAGCTACCGTCACGGCCATTTTCAACACAGATTCATATCCAACACTATTTCTGTAAAGTGTGAAAACATCAGGTAGTACGTAAGCAGATGATAACCAGTAAGGTTTTGAAATAATTTATAAAAGCAGATGATAAGCAAAAATTTACTAAGTAATTTTTTCCTGATTAAAAACAGCTCTCACAGCAGATTATATTTGGTTCTTCATCCTTGTAATTCAGAATGAAGATTCATATTTAATAAATGCATTTAACTGAAATAGAAAGCATCTGATAACTGCTTTGATAAAAATAGACTAAAATCTAATGGACAATATGTATTTTTAAAAGCTCATAATTTTGTTAAAAAAATTAACATGCTAGCGATTATTTGAGACATATTTTTTTAAACAATTATGAATTGAGTTAAATTAGACATGCATTTTATGTTCTATACATTAACTCTCAATGGCATACTTTCACTAATTATTTTATTTCAGATATGATTTCATCATAAACATAATTTAATTTATTCTATAGAGTATATTTACTATACTAGTAGTAATGTTTAGTTCTTTATGCTTCAATCCTTAAATGCTTTATACTTTCTTATTTCTCAGGCAGCCATAACACAATAGCCATTTGTAGTAAAAGTGGATAAAATACTTTCAGGACGTCAAAATGTTTTAGATAATTTTCATAATGATTTAAAATTTTGCTATTAAAAGGACCTGTCAGAAATGTGAGCACAGCAGTCTGCTATAGAAATACAGATGTTTCTTTTTTATTAAAGTATCATTGCCATACAATCCTTTGTTAGTTTCAAATTAAAATAAGTCATTTAACAGTTACCAATATTATCAAATCCTCAACCACTCCAGTGTGTTCTTTATCTATCAACATAGTAAGATGTCACAGAATCATTAACTGTATTCTCCATGCTGTACTACCATCCCTGTGACCAACCTATACTGTGATTGTGAATTATTGTGCCTGTTAATCCCCATTCCCCACCCTCTTGCCCTCCTCAACCCCTCCCCCTTGGTAACCACTAGTCCCTTCTTGGTGTCTATGAGTCTCCTGTTTTTTGTTCCTTCTGTTTGGCTTTGTTCTTTTTTTTTTTTTTTTTTTTGTAGATAATTATTTTTTATTGAAGGGTAGTTGACACACAGTATTACATTAGTTTCAGGTGTACAACACAGTGATTCAACATTTATATACATGATAATTCTAGGTACCAGCTATCACCATAAAAAGTTGTTACAATATTTTGACTATATTCCTTATGCTATACATTACATCCCGGTTACTTATTTATTTTACAATTGGAAGTGTGTACTTTCTTTTTTTTCTTTGTGAGGGCATCTCTCATATTTATTGATCAAATGGTTGTTAACAACAATAAAATTCTGTATAGGGGAGTCAATGCTCAATGCACAATCATTAATCCACCCCAAGCCTAATTTTCATCAGTCTCCAATCTTCTGAGGCATAACAAACAAGTTCTTACATGGAGAACAAATTCTTACATAGTGAATAAGTTACATGGTGAACAGTACAAGGGCAGTCATCACAGAAACTTTCGGTTTTGCTCATGCATTATGAACTATAAACAGTTCAAATATGAATATTCATTTGATTTTTATACTTGATTTATATGTGGATACCACATTTCTCTCTTTATTATTACTATTTTTAAAAAAATGCTGAAGTGGTAGGTAGATACAAGATAAAGGTAGAAAACATAGTTTAGCGTTGTAAGAGAGCAAATGTAGATGATCAGGTGTGTGGCTGTAGACTATGTGTTAATCCAAGCTAGACAAGGGCAATAAAACATCCACATATGCAGAAGATTTCTCTCAGAACAGGGGGGGTGAGGTTCTAAGCCTCACCTCTGTTGAACCCCAATTTCTCACCTGATGGCCCCCCTGCGACTGTGCCTGTCTTAGGTTGTTCCTCCCTTGAGGAATCTTACCTGTCTCTGGCTAACCAGTCATCTTCCAGGGCCATACAGGGAAATGTAAAGTTGGTAAGTGAGAGAGAAGCCTTATTGTTTGAAAAGGTGAGCTTTTTACTTCTTTGCATATTTATGCCCTGTGTCTTCTATGCCCAGCATTTGTCTTGAGGTCTCTTTACCACTTGGAAGAATTATGATACTCGGTAAATTTGATATGAGGCACAAATTCTATTTAAGGGTTGTAATTAGGAAGGAAGAAGAAAAGCTATAGAAGTAACAGGCAGAAGAAAACATGGGAAGATTGATTATTTCTTTGACATATCTTCTTGTAGAGTAACTTCAGCATATATAGGTTTTAAGCTACTACTTAAATTGCGCACACACATTAACATAATAGGAGTACAGTTACATAACCAAAGCATACCTGTAATTACCAGCCATCTCCAGTGAAACCAAGAAAACCAGTTAGGCACCTTAGGCATTTGTGAAAACTTATCTATGATATGGTGGATATTGTCCAACTGAACTTGAACAGTCTGAGAGAAATCAGACAAATTAAAACAACCCATTCCTGGGGACTGTTCACATCCCATATGTTCTTTTAACAGTAAATAGTCTGTAGTTGTAAGATTTTGGAGCGCTACAATTTGCACTTCTCCGAATTCTTGGTTGAGTTCCAACAGTATAGTTCCAGTCAAATTTGTTGTTTTACTGTATGCACAGGCCAGCTTAGATATCTCCTTCTTCATTCCCATAGCAAGTCCAGGAACTGGTGGGATGAGTGCATCTACAGCTGTAGCAGTACGTGGATCTTTGTTGGGGTTTTTTGATGATCTTCTTCTGGCATGAGTCTTCCAGAGAGTGCAGATGTTGGAAGTTCTTTTTCATATCGTATCTTAGTTCATTTTCGGGGTAGCCCAATTAGGCTTTGATCCTCTGTATAAACACAAACAGACCCTTTGCCCACACTTTGATATGCCCTTTATACCATTGTGATGAACTCATTGGAGATCACCACACAATAACTGCTTCTTTTTTTTTTTGTTATCATTAATCTACACTTACATGACGAATATTATGTTTACTAGGCTCTCCCCTATACCAGGTCTCCCCTATAAACCCCTTTACAGTCACTGTCCATCAGCATAGCAAAATATTGTAGAATCACTACTTGTCTTCTCTGTGTTGTACAGCCCTCCCCTTTCTCCAACCCCCCCATGCATGCTAATCTTAATACCCCTCTTCTTCTTCCCCCCTCCTTATCCCTCCCTACCCACCCATCCTCCCCAGTCCCTTTCCCTTTGGTACCTGTTAGTCCATTCTTGAGTTCTGTGATTCTGCTGCTGTTTTGTTCCTTCAGTTTTTCCTTTGTTCTTATACTCCACAGATGAGTGAAATCATTTGGTATTTGTCTTTCTCCACTTGGTTTGTTTCACTGAGCATAATACCCTCCAGCTCCATCCATGTTGCTGCAAATGGTAGGATTTGCCCTTTTCTTATGGCTGAGTAGTATTCCATTGTATATATGTACCACATCTTCTTTATCCATTCATCTATCGATGAACATTTAGGTGGTTTTCAATTCTTGGCTATTGTAAATAGTGCTGCGATAAACATAGGGGTGCATTGGTCTGTCTCAAATTTGATTGCTGCATTCTTAGGGTCAATTCTTAGGAGTGCAATTCCTGAGTCAAATGGTATGTCTGTTTTGAGCATTTTGATGTACCTCCATACTGCTTTCCGCAATGGTTGAACAAGTTTACATTCCCACCAGCAGTGTAGGAGGGTTCCCCTTTCTCCACAGCCTCGCCAACATTTGTTGTTGTTTGTCTTTTGGATGGCAGCCATCCTTACTGGTGTGAGGTGATACCTCATTGTAGTTTTAATTTGCATTTCTCTGATAATTAGCGATGTGGAGCATCTTTTCATGTGTCTGTTGGCCATCTGTATTTCTTTTTTGGAGAACTGTCTGTTCAGTTCCTCTGCCCATTTTTTAATTGGGTTATTTGTTTTTTGTTTGTTGAGGCATGTGAGCTCTTTATATATTCTGGACGTCAAGCCTTTATCGGATGTGTCATTTTCAAATATATTCTCCCATACTGTAGGGTTCCTTTTTGTTCTATTGATGGTGTCTTTGCTGTACAGAAGCTTTTCAGCTTAATATAGTCCCACTTGTTCATTTTTGCTGTTGTTTTCCTTGCCCGGGGAGATATGTTCAAGAAGAGGCCACTCATGTTTATGTCTAAGAGGTTTTTGCCTATGTTTTTTTCCAAGAGTTTAATGGTTTCATGACTTACATTCAAGTCTTTGATCCATTTTGAGTTTACTTTTGTATATGGGGTTAGACAATGGTCCAGTTTCATTCTCCTACAAGTAGCTGTCCAGTTTTGCCAGCACCATCTGCTGAAGAGACTGTCATTTCACCATTGTATATTCATGGCTCCTTTATCAAATATTAATTGACCATATATGTCTGGGTTAATGTCTGGGTTCTCTAGTCTGTTCCATTGGTCTGTGGCTCTGCTCTTGTGCCAGTACCAAATTGTCTTGATTACTATGGCTTTATAATAGAGCTTGAAGTTGGGGAGTGAGATCCCCCCTACTTTATTCTTCTTTCTCAGGATTGCTTTGGCTATTCGGGTTCTTTGGTGTTTCCATATGAATTTTTGAATTATTTGTTCCAGTTCATTGAAGAATGTTGCTGGTAGTTTCATAGGGATTGCATCAAATCTGTATATTGCTTTGGGCAGGATGGCCATTTTGACGATATTAATTCTTCCTAGCCACGAGCATGAGATGAGTTTCCATCTGTTAGTGTCCCCTTTAATTTCTCTTAAGAATGACTTGTACTTTTCAGAATATAAGTCTTTCACTTCTTTGGTTAGGTTTATTCCTAGGTATTTTATTTTTGTTGATGCAACTGTGAATGGAGTTGTTTTCCTGATTTCTCTTTCTGTTGGTTCATTGTTAGTGTAAAGGAAAGCCACAGATTTCTGTGTGTTGATTTTGTATCCTGCAACTTTGCTGTATTCCGATATCAGTTCTAGTAGTTTTGGGGTGTAGTCTTTAGGGATTTTTATGTACAGTATTATGTCATCTGCAAATAGTGACAGTTTAACTTCTTCTATACCAATCTGGATTCCTTGTATTTTTTTTTTTGTCTGATTGCCGTGGCTAGGACCTCCAGTACTATGTTAAATAACAGTGGGGAGAGTGGGCATCCCTGTCTAGTTCCCGTTCTCAGAGGAAAAGCTTTCAGCTTCTCGCTGTTCAATATAATGTTGGCTGTGGGTTTATCATAAATGGCCTTTATTATGTTGAGGTACTTGCCCTCTATTCCCATTTTGCTCAGAGTTTTCATCATGAATCAATGTTGAACTTTGTCAAATGCTTTTTCAGCATCTATGGAGATGATCATGTGGTTTTTGTCCTTCTTTTTGTTGATGTGGTGGATGATGTTGATGGACTTTCGAATGTTGTACCATCCTTGCATCCCTGGGATGAATCCCACTTGGTCATGGTGTACGATCCTTTTGATGTATTTTTGAATTCGGTTTACTAATATTTTGTTGAGTATTTTTGCATCTATGTTCATCAGGGATATTGGTCTGTAGTTTTCTTTTTTGGTGGGGTCTTTGCCTGGTTTTGGTATTAGGGTGATGTTAGCTTCATAGAATGAGTTTGGGAGTATCCCTTCCTCCTCTATTTTTTGGAAAACTGTAAGGAGAATGGGTATTATGTCTTCCCTGTATGTCTGATAAAATTCCGAGGTAAATCCATCTGGCCTGTGGGTTTTGTTCTTTGGTAGTTTTTTTATTACTGCTTCAATTTCATTGCTGGTAATTGGTCTGTTTAGATTTTCTGTTTCTTTCTGGGTCAATCGTGGAAGGTTGTATTTTTCTAGGAAGTTGTCCATTTCTCCTAGGTTTCCCAGCTTGTTAGCATATAGGTTTTCATAGTAGTCTCTAATAATTCTTAGTATTTCTGTGGGGTCCGTCGTGATTTTTCCTTTCTCATTTCTGATACTGTTGATTTGTGTTGACTCTCTTTTCCTCTTACTAAGTCTGGCTAGAGGCTTATCTATTTTGTTTATTTTCTCAAAGAACCAGCTCTTGGTTTCATTGATTTTTGCTATTGTTTTATTCTTCTCAATTTTATTTATTTCTTCTCTGATCTTTATTATGTCCCTCCTTCTGCTGACCTTAGGCCTCATTTGTTCTTCTTTTTCCAATTTCGATAATTGTGACATTAGACCATTCATTTGGGATTGTTCTTCCTTCTTTAAATATGCCTGTATTGCTATATACTTTCTTCTTAAGACTGCTTTTGCTGCGTCCCACAGTAGTTGGGGCTTTGTGTTGTTGTTGTTGTTTGTTTCCATATATTGCTGGATCTCCATTTTGATTTGGTCATTGATCCATTGATTATTTAGGAGCGTGTTGTTAAGCCTCCATGTTTTTGTGAGCCTTTTTGCTTTCTTTTTACAGTTTATTTCTAGTTTTATACCTTTGTGGTCTGAAAAGTTGGTTGGTGGGATTTCAATCTTTTGGAATTTACTGAGGCTCTTTTTGTTTCCTAGTATGTGGTCTATTCTGGAGAATGTTCCATGTGCACTTGAAAAGAATGTGTATCCTGTTGCTTTTGGATGTAGAGTTCTGTAGATGTCTATTAGGTCCAACTGTTCTAGTTTGTTGTTCAGTGCCTCTGTGTTCTTACTTATTTTCTGTCTGGTGGATCTGTCCTGTGGAGTTAGTGGTGTGTTGAAGTCTCCTAGAATGAATGCATTGCATTCTATTTCCTCCTTTAGTTCTGTTAGTATTTGTTTCAGGTATGTTGGTTCTCCTGTATTGGGTGCATATATATTTATAATGGTTATATCCTCTTGATGGACTGAGCCCTTTATCATTATGTAATGTCCTTCTTTGTCTTTTGTTACTTTCTTTATTTTGAAGTCTGTTTTGTCTGATACCAGAATTGCAACACCTGCTTTCTTCTCTCTGTTGTTTGCATGAAATATCTTTTTCCATCCCTTGACTTTAAGTCTGTGCGCGTCTTTGGGTTTGAGGTGAGTCTCTTGTAAGCAGCATATGGATGGATCTTGCTTTTCTATCTATTCTATTACTCTGTGTCTTTTGATTGTTGCATTCAGTCCATTTACATTTAGGGTGATTATTGAAACGTATGTACTTATTGCCATTGCAGGCTTTAAGTTTGTAGTTACCAAAGGTTCAGGGTTAGCTTCTTTACTATCTTACTGTCTAACTTAACTCACTTGTTGAGCTATTATAAATGTGGTCTGATGATTGTTTATTTCTCTCCCTTCTTATTCCTCCTCCTCCCTTCTTCATATGTTGGGTGTTTTGTTCTGTGCTCTTTTTAGGAGTGCTCCCATCTAGAGCAGTCCCTGTAAGATGCCCTGTAGAGGGTTTGTGGGAGGCAAATTCCCTCAACTTTTGCTTGTCTGGGAATTGTTTAATCCCTCCTTCATATTTAAATGATATTCGTGCTGGATTCATTAGTCTTGGTTCGAGGCCCTTCTGTTTCATTGCATTAAGTATATCATGCCATTCTCTTCTGGCCTGTAGGGTTTCTGTTGAGAAGTCTGATGATAGCCTGATGGGTTTTCCTTTGTAGGTAACCTTTTTTTTCTCTCAGCTGCCTTTAATACTTTGTCCTTGTCTTTGATCTTTGCCATTTTAATTATTATGTGTCTTTGTGTTGCCTTCCTTGGATCCCTAGTCATGGGAGTTCTGTGTACCTCTGTGGTCTGAGAGGCCATTTCTTCCCCTAGTTTGGGGAAGTTTTTGGCAATTATTTCTTCAAAGACACTTTCTATCCCTTTTTCTCTCTCTTCTTCTTCTGGTACCCCTATAATGCGGATATTGTTCCATTCCGATTGGTCACTCAGCTCTCTTAAAATTCTTTCATTCCTGGAGATCCTTTTATCTCTCTCTGCATCAGCTTCTCTGCGTTCCTGTTCTCTGTTTTCTAGTCCATTAATGGTCTCTTGCATCTCGTCCATTCTGTTTTGAAGTCCTTCCAGAGCTTGTTTTATTTCTGTATTCTCCTTCCTTAGTTCTTTCATATTTCTCTGCAAGTCCATCAGCATGGTTATGACTTTTGTTTTGAATTCTTTTTCAGGAAGACTGGCTAAATCTGTCTCCCCAGGTTCCTTCTCAGGGGAAGATGTAGCAGATGCCGAAGCTGTCTGGGTTAGTCTTGTCTGGATCATATTTTTTTGCCTTTTCATGTTGACAGGTGCTATTGACTGTCAGCTGGGAGGGCCAAAATTTTCACTTGCTACTGGCCTTTCTTTACTGGGACAACTGCGACCCCTAGTGGCTTGTGTTGGGTAATTGCGTGTAGACTGCGTCATTGTGTCTTTCCCGGCTGGAGTGGAGGAAGCTCCCTTGCTGAGGGCGTGACCAGCCTCAGGCTGTTTCTCTGCTTTCGCAGCGCCCGGAGGGGTAATGGACGGGGGGCTGTTTGGCTGTTTACCTCCGTGAGGGGTCTCAGAGCTGTTGCCCAGGGGGTTAGTGCGCCCAGTTTTCCCTGTAATTTCCAGCCACTGGGCTGTGACCTGTGTGGTTTTCATCCATCTGTTCTGTCCCTGTCCCTTTAAGATTTTCATAAAGCACTGGCTTTTCTTTGTCCCAGGGGCATCAGCTTCGGCACCTGCTCAGAGGTCTTGCTGCCCTGTTTCCCTAGTTTCTAGCCCTCCATGCATTCACTGTGTCTACGCTGTGGTGCGGGTGGCTGGGGCTGGGTGTTTTGCAGTCCTGGGCTCCCTCTCCATCCTGCCGGGAGCTGGGGGGAAGCGTGCTCGGGTCCCGCCAGGCTGGGACTTTTATCTTACCCCTTTGACCAGGTCCTGGGCTCTTGCACGTGTGGATGTAGTCTGGCTGTTGTCCTGTGTCTTCTGGTCTCTCTTCTAGGATTAGTTGTATTTGTTGTCTTTTCAAGAAAATATATATGTTTTTGGGAGGAGATTCCCTCTGTCCTACTCATACCGCCATGTTGGCTCTGCCATCTTGGCTTGGTTCTTATATTCCACAAATAAGTGAAATTATTTGGTATTTGTCTTTCTTCTCCTGGCTTATTTCACTGAGCATAATACCCTGTAGATCCATCCATGTTGTTGCAAATGGGAGGATATTTTTATGGCTGAGTAATATTCCATTGTATATGTACCACTTCTTCATCCACTCATGTATTGATTACTTCCATATCCTGCTTTGGTTGCTTCCATATCTTGGCTTTTGCAAATAGTGTAGTGATAAACCCTAGGGTTGCACATGTTTTTTCGAATCAGTGATCTTGTTTTCTTTGGGTAAATTCCTAAGAATGAATTACTTGGTCAATTGTTTTGTCTATTTTTAGTTTTTTGAGGAGTCTCCATATTGCTTTCCACAACAGTTGCACCAATTTATAATCCCACCTACAGTGTAGGAGGGTTCCCATTTCAACACATCCTTGCCAGCATTTGTTATTTCTTGTCTTTTGGATAGTAGCCATCCTCATTGGTATGAAGTGATATCTCATTGTGGTTTTAATTTGCATTTCCCTGATGATTAACAATGTGGAGCATGTTTTCATGTGCCTGTTGGCCATCTGAATTTCTTCTTTGGAGAAGTGTCTGTTCAGGTCCTCTGTCAATGTTTTAATTAGGTTGTTTTTTGGGTGTTGAGGCATATGAATTCATTATACATTTTGGATGTTAACCTCTTACCAGATGAGTCATTTATGAATATATTCTCCCATACTGTAGGGTGCCTTTTTGTTTTACTAATGGTGTCTTTTGCTGTACAGAAGCTATTTAGTTTGATGTAGTCATACTTTTTCATTTTTTATTTTGTTTTCCTTGCCAGGGAACATATGTCCAGGAAAAAGTTGCTCATGTTTGTGTTCAAGAGATTTTTGCCTATGTTTTCTAAGATTTTTATGATTTCATGACTTACATTCAGGCCTTCAATCCATTTCAAGTTTACTTTTTTGTATGGAGTTAGACAATAATCCAGTTTCATTCTCTTACATGTAGCTGTCCAATTTTCCCAGAGCCAGTTGTTGAAGAGGCTATCTTTTCTCCGTTATATATTCATGGCTCCTTTATTGTATGTTAATTGACCATATATGGTGGGTTTATATCTGTGTTCTCTATTCTGTTCCATTGATCTATAGATTTGTTCTTGTGCCAGTATCGAATTGTTTTAATTACTGTGGCTTTGTAGTAGAGTTTGAAGTCAGGGAGCATAATCCCCCCAGCTTTGTTCTTCTTGAAATTGCTTTGGCTATTGGGGGGTCTTTTGTAGTTCTATATGAATTTTAGAACTGTTTGTTCTAGTTCATTGAAAAATGCTGTTGGTATTTTGATAGGGATTGCATAAAATCTGTAAACTGCTTTGGGTAGGATGGCCATTTTGACAATAGTAATTCTTCCTATCCATGAGCATGGGATAGATTTCTATTCATTGCTGTCTTGGTTAATTTCTCTCATGAATATCTTATAGTTTCCTGAATAAAGGTCTTTTACCTTCTTGGCTAAGTTTATTCCTAGGTTTTTTTTTGATGCAATTGTAAATAGAGTTGTTTTACTGATTTCTCTTTCTGCTAGTTCATTGTTAGTATACAAGAATGCAACAGATTTCTGTGTATTAATTTTGTATCCTGCAAATTTGCCAAATTCAGTTATTGGTTCTAATAGTTTCTGGGTGGAGTCTTTAGGGTTTTCTATGTATATTATGTCATCTGTAAATCATCTTCCTTACTGCCTTTTATCTCTGTGTTGTCTGATTGCTGTGTCTAGGACCTCCAGTTCTATGTTGAATAAAGTGGGGAGAGTGGGCATCCTCATCTTGCTCCCAATCTTAGAGGAAAAGCTTTCAGCTTTTCACTATTAAATATGATGTAGGCTGTGGGTTTGTCATACATGGCCTTTATTATGCTGAGGTACTTGCCCTCTATACCCATTTTGTTAAGAGTTTTTATCAAGAATGTATGTTGAATTTTGTCAAATACTTTTTTAGCATTTATTGAGATGACCATAAGATTTTTGTCATTCTTTTGTTGACATGATGTATATTGATTGATTTATGAGTATTGTACCATCCTTGCATCCCTGAAATAAATCCCACTTGGTCATGATGGATGATGTTTCTGATGTATTTTTGAATTCCATTTGCTAATACTTTTTTGAGGATTTTTCCATCTATGTTCGTCAGGGATATTGGTCTATAATTTTCTTTTTTTATGGTATGTTTGTCTGGTTTTGGTATTAGAGTGAAGCTGCCCTTATCAGTGTGGAACTATTAACTCTTCTTCTACTTTTTGGAATACTTTAAGAAGGTATGTGTATTAGGTTTTCCTTAAATGTCTGATAAAATTCAGCTGTGAAGCCATCTGGTCTCAGATTTTGTTTATAAGTAGTTGTTTGATTACCAGTTTGATTTCATTGCTGGTAATTGGTCTGTTCAGACTTTCTGTTTCTTCTTGGGTCAGTCTTGAAAGGTCATATATTTCTAGAAAGTTGTCTGTTTCCTCTAGGTTATCCAATTTTTGGCATAAATTTTTCATATTATTCTCTAATAATTCTTTGTATTTCTGTGGTGTCCATTGTGATTAATCCTTCTTTGTTTCTGATTTTGTTATGTGTGTACACTTTCTTTTTTTCTTAATAAGTCTGGCTAGGAGGTTATCTATTTTGTTATTTTCTCAAAGAACCAATGCCTGGTTTCATTGATTTTTTTCTATTGTTTTATTCTTCTCTGTTTTATTTATTTCTGCTCTTATCTTTATTATATCCCTCATAGGTATGGATTTAATTATGAAATAATATAAAATGTTCATGAGTAAATAGAACAATGCCTGAACACAAGGAAAAATAACAAAGAATTGTCATCTAAAAATAAGACATGAAAAAGCCTATATTTGTCTGTCAATTATTAAACTTTGTCATTTTTATATCATTTCTTTTGTTATTAGTACATTGGTAGGCATTATATTATCTGTTAATTTCCTCCTTTAAAACTACTTTTAAACTACTATATGAATTAAGTCCTTAAAATATTGTCATTACATTAAACTCATAATTACTCAAGTGGAACTGAATCTTTGCACTTCCTGATTTATATTATTTTGCCTATAAAGAAAATATTTTTCATCCATACAAAACCATCCTGGAGAAAGAAAAATGATTGATTGTATAGTTTCTGATAACTTTTTAATGATGATTATTTATTAGAATCCTCAGCTCAAATTTGTCTTTTCATACAGATTTCTTAAGTTTTATAAATAATATGCACAGCTGTGAAAGGAAAGCTAATGTTATTACACAACTTCTAAAATTCAAAATAAACAACAAAATGTGGTTGATAAAATTCTAAGATTATTTTATGTTACTGGGATATATAAAACTTTTATAATTTTCCTTTATCATGCACATATATGCTTACACATAGATCCATTAACCAGATAATCTTTCTTGTCACTTGTTCTGTATTCAAGTTGTATGAACATCAAAAATTTATAAAGAATTTTGAGGAGCTACCTTTCTTCATGCTAAAAACCAAAAGGATTTTATTTCTTTCTATCTTCCCTATGAATTGTTAAGAATGACAAATAAAATAATAATTGATAATTTCCTTATTCTCTCACATGAAAAAATTTGAAGTTATAATATGCATAGCTCCAAACTACATACTTAGGCCTAGTCGTGTATTGTGTGTTATGTATTGTGCTCAATTTTTGCCATCCATAGATATTAAATAGTAACTGGGAGTTCTTTCCGATACTTAGATTAACTCTCTCACCAAAGATATTAATATAACTGATAATGAAATTTTAAAATTACTTATATTATAACCCTATCATTTGTTCCTTACTTTTATGTTTTTGTAAACAGAAGTGAAAGATTAAAAACTTCAGAGAAAAAGACTTGTGCAGGAGGATAGATTGGAAAAGAAACCTTGGAAGCGACTAAGATTGTGTTTTGTATGTAAACACTACTGGAAATCTTTATTATTTTTTATGAATTAGGCTGCCAAATTAACTATTCAGTCATAAAAATCATTGGAATATAATGGGAAAAAATGCTAGTCAGTAATAGGAATGCTTTTCACTTGTTTCCTACGCACTGATGTGTGAAGTATAAGAAATTCACGTTTAGCAAATTTAGCCTTGCTATTCTGTGCCAATGAACATTCAGTTCCTCATAACAATATCACACCTCTCCCCTCTTTCTATTAAATCTACTCTTAAAATATGTTTTCAATCCCATCTGCAGCCTTCATGCTGCCAAAGTCAGTGATCACGTGTTTGCTCTCATATTATTCAACCTCTCAGCGCAGATGGCCACTCCTTCCTTGAAAGAGTGGATGTCACTCTTGGATTTCACAAAACATGTCCCCGGTTTTTCCTTGAATGGTTGGCGCTTTCTCAACAACTACCTTTCCTAAATCCTTCTGTTATGACTGGCCTTTAAATATTAGGTCAAGCCATAGTTTTTCTTTTCTCTTTTTTTCCTTTACCTATATCATTTCCTTGTGATGATGGCTTTAAAAATGATCTATGTTTAAATGATTCATAATTGAATCATCTGTCTCTATGCCTCCCTTGAAGTCCAGACTCAAATTTCCAGCCGCCTTCTACACATCTCATTTGGCTGAATAATAGTCACTTCAAATTTAACATATTGACCATAGGACAAATGATTTGCCCCATTCAATGTCCCGGTCCTATAAGTATGCCCTCTTTCTGGTCTTTGCCATCATGGTAAATAGAGCTACCTGGAAGATTAGGTAAGAAATCTAGGAGTGTTCCTTTGATTCAATTCTTTCTTCTTCCCTGTTTCCAATTAATTAGTGAATCCTCTTAACTTAATTCCCAAAATGCATCTTAAATATGTTTCTCTCCATCTCCACTGTCGAAGGAAGGAAGGAAGGAAGGGAGGGTGGGAGGAAAGAATTGCCACCTTACATTTACACATCTCCACGCTTGCCCTCTACAATCCATTCTTCAAAGAACAAACAATAATCTTTTTAAAAAGTTGAATCACATCACTCTCTTGCCTAAAAACCTCTTATACTTAGAATCAAATCCAAATCATTACCCTGATTCACACTATACTACATACCTGGTTCTTGCATATCTCTTTAATATTTTCTTCCAAACCTAAGTTTGTTAATATCTCAGTACCTTCACACTTACTGTTCCTCCCACCTGGATCTCTCTTACTAAGACTTTCTCAACAGTCAATTAATTTTCAGTCTACTTTTCCCACCCCAGAGAAAGTCTGCCTGCCCTACCTCTGTTAGTCCCAGTCTCACTGTATATCTTCCATGAGGGAAGGGATCTTGTCTATGTAGCTCATTGCTTAGGATGGTGTCTGGCATCTGGTTTTATTACTCAATAAACATTGATTGATCGATTCAATAAAGGTTGTTAAATGAAAGCTCTCAGAAAATATTAGCAATGTATTCACACTAAAATATAAAAAACTGATTAAAGAAACATTTCTATACTATTACTAAAAATTCTTAAACTTAAGAAATAAAGCTTATTTTAAGTTACTATTAAGAGAACTTTGATGCATGCTTCATCAGATGGTAGCAGGACTTGCCATGCTGGAAACCTCAAGTAATACGTGGAAGTCATTCCTTCTAAGTTTTTCTACAGAAGTATCCAAGGAAATTGCACTTATATTTTCCATCATTTTCATTCTCCAATTTGCTTCACTTTTAATTCACTAAGTTGGAGTAAAAATAAATCACATCAAGGAAAGTGGCTTACAGTACCAACACAAAAATTAATTTAGAAATATTTGTATCTCCATGCTTTGTAAACATACTTTAAATATATTCTATTCAAGTATGGAGGTTACAAACAGTTAACCATGAATTATAGAGTTGTAATTCTGCTGATGAAATCTTCAGGCACAAAACCACAGGTCGTATCCTACTATAGATTTAATATGAAACTCTTTTTACAGTTAGGGGAGTTCCACTTGAAAACTGAGAAGACAGGTTGTGAATTAATAGTCATAAAGTGCATTGTTCTATGAACCCCATATTGAATTAATAAAAGAAGTATGAGTCATGCTAGTGAGAGGAAGGTATATTTTCTGGTTTAGTGAAAGAATGTATCAGCATCATTTCCTGTCATAGAAATGGGTGTTGCAAATATTTTCAGACTATAGTAATGGTTTTAACATTTTTTTTTTTTACTCAAATGATTAAAACTTGTGAAGATGAAATATTTTACTGTTGGGGGTTCTAGAATATAGGATGCTGCCTAAGAGACAGATGGACAACCTGCTTTACTCTTTCATTGATTGACCTAATGACACATACGCACACTTTTAAATGAAACATTTGATTTTCCCTCCATAGAATCTACATAGTAATAACGGGTTAAAAGATTATCTGCTCCGGTGTCCTTCCCTTTTTGTATATGAGGATACTGAGTCTGAAATGTTAAATGACAAATGGAGAGAACTTGGATCTGGAATCGGACTACCTATAGCCCCAAGGTCAGCCAGGTGCTTACCAGTTGTGGGACTTCTCACAAGTTACTGTATCTCCCTTAACCTGTTTTCCATCTCTAAAGAGAATAGTATCTATTTTGCAGATAAACTTGTAAACAGATGAAGTCACATGTCTAAACTGTATATAAAAAGTGTAGCACATTGACTTAGAATCTCTTTATTAAATGGTATCTTTTTTCTGGGCAGATTCTAGGATATCACCCAGTTCACTTAATTCCTTGCTCAGGTTCTTTGTAGGGTACTTTCTGACCTTTTAATTTTGAATTCTTCATTTGTTACCTTGTTGGCAGGCTCAATTTTTTCCTCCACGATTTTTTTCCTAATTCTCTACCTACAGAAAATACAATGCAATTAAATTTTATCTAGAAAAGAACTTGACATCAAATAATTGAACTAGCACCAAAACAACTACAAATATAGAGTTAAGCTAAATATGTATGTTTTCAATTTTCTTTTACTTGTATTTAACTCTTGTGTTATAATTTATTATTGGAGATTTGATTGCACCCAAACATTTTAAATATTGTTTTTAAACAGTAAAATGTGATGTTTGTTATCTTTATAAATCTGCCCTAGCAACTGCATGAACCAAAGAGTGTGAAGCCAGTTTTCCATGGTACAAATGAATAAACTGACATACTGGTATATTACTATGTAGACACTAACTCTTTTGATATCAGACTTTGAGATAATGATTTTTCTGTGTGTTATGGCAGTGCGACATGCTTAAGATTTCAGTTTAGAGCTTAATGGATGTTATAAAGAGAAATCTTTTAAAAAGTAAAGAAGTGTAACCATATAATTGTCACAGCTAGTAGACAGAGTGGGGAGTAAAGGTAACTTTCTAGATAGACAAGAAAGTGGTCAATATATGGTCATTTCCTTTCAAGCCCCATTGATGCTAATTTTCACTTATTGTCAAAAGATCAAACCATTTGTTTTCTCTTATTTTTTCTATCACTTTACATAAAAGACTTAATAAACTAAGTCAACCCTATAATTTCACACTCAACTGCACTACTTGCTCAGTTCATGTGATTCTATCATAAAACAACATTATCAATGAACAAATACAGGCTCAGCACCTTCTAAGAACAGAACTTGGAATAGGATTCAACCAAGTATAAAACATGGTATTTGGCCTCAAGGACTGTATGATCAGTGTGAGAGAACAGCTGCAGCTATTCAAGGAAAACACTATGTAGAGCTTCCTTAAGGAGAAAGGATTTGAGTTGTGGAGTGGATTTCTGTACCTTTAGTACATAAAAATAAAATCTATTTTCTTAAGAATAAAAGGGAAATATGATTTCCTAAAGATCACCTAAGTAAATATATGAGGTAACTCTTTGAAATATCAAACCAATATCTATATGAGTTCATGTCTGTTCCATTTTTGACTAGTTATCAGTTCATACACTGATGCTCTTAGTTCACACAATTGAGGAAGTTTAAGATGGAGAAGCAATTTAGATAATTATTTTTTTATTGAAGGGTAGTTGACACACAGTATTACATTACATTAGTTTCAGGTGTACAACACAGTGATAAAACATTTATATACATGATAATTCTAAGTACCAGCTATCACCATACCAAGTTGTTACAATATTTTGACTATATTCCTTATGCTATACATTACATCCCGGTTGCTTATTTATTTTACAATTGGAAGTGTGTACTTTTTCTTGGTTGTTGTTGTTAGGGCATCTCTCATATTTATTGATCAAATGGTTGTTAACAACAATAAAATTCTGTATAGGGGAGTCAATGCTCAATGCACAATCATTAATCCACCCCAAGCCTAATTTTCGTCAGTCTCCAATCTTCTGAAGCATAACGAACAAGTTCTTACATGGAGAACAAATTCGTACATAGTGAATAAGTTACATGGTGAACAGTACAAGGGCAGTCATCACAGAAACTTTTGGTTTTGCTCATGCATTATGTACTATAAACAGTCAGTTCAAATATGAATACACATTTGATTTTTATACTTGATTTATATGTGGATACCACATTTCTCTCTTTATTATTTTTAATAAGATGCTGAAGTGGTAGGTAGATACAACATAAAGGTAGAAAACATAGTTTAGTGTTGTAAGAGAGCTAATGTAGATGATCAGGTGTGTGCCTGTAGACTATGTGTTAATCCAAGCTAGACAAGGGCAATAAAACATCCACATATGCAGAAGATTTCTCTCAGAACAGGGGGGGTGAGGTTCTAAGCCTCACCTCTGTTGATCCCCAATTTCTCACCTGATGACCCCCCTGCGACTGTGCCTGTCTTAGGTTGTTCCTCCCTTGAGGAATCTTACCCGTCTCTGGCTAACCAGTCATCTTCCGGGGCCATACAGGGAAATGTTAAGTTGGTAAGTGAGAGAGAAGCCTTATTGTTTGAAATGGTTAGCTTTTTATTTCTTTGCATATTTATGCCCTGTGGCTTCTATGCCCAGCATTTGTCTTGAGGTATCTTTACCACTTGGAGGAGTTA
Source organism: Manis pentadactyla (assembly GCF_030020395.1). Taxonomy (NCBI): domain Eukaryota; kingdom Metazoa; phylum Chordata; class Mammalia; order Pholidota; family Manidae; genus Manis; species Manis pentadactyla. The sequence goes on along the minus strand of NC_080034.1, from coordinate 15,188,178 downwards.
TGATACTCGGTAAATTTGATATGAGGCACGAATTCTATTTAAGAATTCGTTGTAATTAGGAAGGAAGAAGAAAAGCTATAGAAGTAGCAGGCGGGAGAAAACATGGGAAGATTGATTATTTCTTTGACATATCTTCTTGTAGAGTAACTTCAGCATGTGTATATTTTAAGCTACTACTTAAATTGCGCACACACATTAACATAATAGGAGTATAGTTACATAACCAAAGCATACCTGTAATTACCAGCCATCTCCAGTGAAACCAAGAAAACCAGTTAGGCACCCTAGGCATTTGTGAAAACTTATCAATGATATGATGGTTATTATCTAACTGAATTTGAATAGTTTGAGAAAAATCAGACAAATTAAAACAACCCATTCCTGAGCACTGTTCACATCCCATATGTTCTTTTAACAGTAAATAGTCTGTAGTTGTAAGATTTTGGAGCACTACAATTTGCACTTCTCCTAATTCTTGGTTGAGTTTCAACAGTATAGATCCAGTCAAATTTGTTGTTTTACTGTATGCACAGGCCAGCTTAGATATCTCCTTCATTCCCATGGCAAGTCCAGGAGCTGGTGGGATGAGTGCATCTACAGCTGTAGCAGTGCGTGGATCTTTGTTGGGGTTTTTTGATGATCATCTTCTGGCATGAGTCTTCCCGAGAGTGCTGATGTTGGAAGTTCTCTTTCATATCGTTTCTTAGTTCATTTTCGGGGTAGCCAAATTAGGCTTTGATCCTCTGTATAAACACAAACAGACCCTTTGCCTACACTTTTATATGTCCTTTATATCATTGTGTAGAACTCATTAGAGGTCACCACATAGGAACTGCATTTTTTTTTTTAATCATTAATCTACACTTACATGACGAATACTTACGAATACTTTGTTTACTAGGCTCTCCCCTATACCAGGTCCCCCCTATATACTCCTTTACAGTCACTGTCCATCAGCGTAGCAACCTGTTGTAGAATCACTACTTGTCTTCTCTGTGTTGTACAGCCCTCCCCTTTCTCCCACCCCGCTATGGATGCTAATCTTAATACCCCCCTACTTCTCCCCCCCTTATCCCTCCCTACCCACCCATCCTCCCCAGTCCCTTTCCCTTTGGTACCTGTTAGTCCATTCTTGAGTTCTGTGATTCTGCTGCTGTTTTGTTCCTTCAGTTTTTCCTTTGTTCTTATATTACACAGATGAGTGAAATCATTTGATATTTCTCTTTCTCTGCTTGGCTTGTTTCACTGAGCAAAATACCCTCCAGCTCCATCCATGTTGCTGCAAATGGTTGGATTTGCCCTTTTCTTATGGCTGAGTAGTATTCCATTGTGTATATGTACCACATCTTCTTTATCCATTCATCTATCGATGGACATTTAGGTTGCTTCCAATTCTTGGCTATTGTAAATAGTGCTGCGATAAACATAGGGGTGCACTGATCTTTCTCATACTTGATTGCTGCATTGTTAGGGTAAATTCCTAGGAGTGCAATTCCTGGGTCAAATGGTAAGTCTGTTTTGAGCATTTTGATGTACCTCCATACTGCTTTCCACAATGGTTGAACAAGTTTACATTCCCACCAGCAGTGTAGGAGGGTTCCCCTTTCTCCACAGCCTCGCCAACATTTGTTGTTGTTTGTCTTTTGGATGGCAGCCATCCTTACTGGTGTGAGGTGATACCTCATTGTAGTTTTAATTTGCATTTCTCTGATAATTAGCGATGTGGAGCATCTTTTCATGTGTCTGTTGGCCATCTGTATTTCTTTTTTGGAGAACCGTCTGTTCAGTTCCTTTGCCCATTTTTTAATTGGGTTATTTGTTTTTTGTTTGTTGAGGCGTGTGAGCTCTTTATATATTCTGGACGTCAAGCCTTTATCGGATGTGTCATTGTCAAAGATATTCTCCCATACTGTAGGGTTTCTTTTTGTTCTATTGATGGTGTCTTTTGCTGTACAGAAGCTTTTCAGCTTAATATAGTCCCACTTGTTCATTTTTGCTGTTGTTTTCCTTGCCCGGGGAGATATGTTCAAGAAGAGGTCACTCATGTTTATGTCTAAGAGGTTTGTGCCTATGTTTTCTTCCAAGAGTTTAATGGTTTCATGACTTACATTCAGGTCTTTGATCCATTTTGAGTTTACTTTTGTATATGGGGTTAGACGATGGTCCAGTTTCATTCTCCTACATGTAGCTGTCCAGTTTTGCCAGCGCCATCTGTTGAAGAGACTGTCATTTCGCCATTGTATGTCCATGGCTCCTTTATCAAATATTAATTGACCATATATGTCTGAGTTAATGTCTGGATTCTCTAGTCTGTTCCATTGGTCTGTGGCTCTGTTCTTGTGCCAGTACCAAATTGTCTTGATTACTATGGCTTTATAATAGAGCTTAAAGTTGGGGAGTGAGTTCCCCCCTACTTTATTCTTCTTTCTCACAATTGCTTTGGCTATTCAGGGTCTTTGGTGGTTCCATATGAATTTTTGAATTATTTGATCCAGTTCATTGAAGAATGTTGCTGGTAGTTTCATAGGGATTGCATCAAATCTGTATATTGCTTTGGGCAGGATGTCCATTTTGACGATATTAATTCTTCCTAGCCATGAGCATGGGATGCATTTCCATCTGTTAGTGTCCCCTTTAATTTCTTTTAAGAGTGACTTGTAGTTTTCAGAATATAAGTCTTTCACTTCTTTGGTTAGGTTTATTCCTAGGTATTTTATTTTTTTTGATGCAATTGTGAATGGGGTTGTTTTCCTGATTTCTCTTTCTGTTGGTTCATTGTTGGTATATAGGAAAGCCACAGATTTCTGTGTGTTGATTTTGTATCCTGCAACTTTGCTGTATTCCGATATCAGTTCTAGTAGTTCTGGGGTGGAGTCTTTAGGGTTTTTTATGTACAGTATCATGTCATCTGCAAATAGTGACAGTTTGACTTCTTCTTTGCCAATCTGGATTCCTTGTATTTTTTTGTTTTGTCTGATTGCCGTGGCTAGGACCTCTAGTACAATGTTAAATAACAGTGGGGAGAGTGGGCATCCCTGTCTAGTTCCCGATCTCAGCGGAAATGCTTTCAGCTTCTCGCTATTCAATATAATGTTGGCTGTGGGTTTTTCATAGATGGCCTTTATTATGTTGAGGTACTTGCCCTCTATTCCCATTTTGCTGAGAGTTTTTATCATGAATGGATGTTGAACTTTGTCAAATGCTTTTTCAGCATCTATGGAGATGATCATGTGGTTTTTGTCTTTCTTTTTGTTGATGTGGTGGATGATATTGATGGACTTTCGAATGTTGTGCCATCCTTGCATCCCTGGGATGAATCCCACTTGGTCATGGTGTACGATGGTTTTGATGTATTTTTGAATTCGGTTTGCTAAAATTTTGTTGAGTATTTTTGCGTCTACGTTCATCAGGGATATTGGTCTGTAGTTTTCTTTTTTGGTGGTGTCTTTGCCTGGTTTTGGTATTAGGGTGATGTTAGCTTCATAGAATGAGTTTGGGAGTATCCCCTCCTCTTCTATTTCTTGGAAAACTTTAAGGAGAATGGGTATTATGTCTTCCCTGTATGTCTGATTAAATTCCGAGGTAAATCCATCTGGCCCGGGGGTTTTGTTCTTTGGTAGTTTTTTGATTACCGCTTCAATTTCGTTGCTGGTAATTGGTCTGTTTCGATTTTCTGTTTCTTTTTGGGTCAGTCTTGGAAGGTTGTATTTTTCTAGGAAGTTGTCCATTTCTCCTAGGTTTCCCAGCTTGTTAGCATATAGGTTTTCATAGTATTCTCCAATAATTCTTTGCATTTCCGTGGGGTCCATCGTGATATTTCCTTTCTCGTTTCTGATACTGTTGATTTGTGTTGACTCTCTTTTCTTCTTAATAAGTCTGGCTAGAGGCTTATCTATTTTGTTTATTTTCTCGAAGAACCAGCTCTTGGTTTCATTGATTTTTGCTATTGTTTTATTCTTCTCAATTTTATTTATTTCTTCTCTGATCTTTATTATGTCCCTCCTTCTGCTGACCTTAGGCCTCATTTGTTCTTCTTTTTCCAATTTTGATTGTTGTGACATTAGACCGTTCATTTGGGATTGCTCTTCCTTTTTTAAATATGCTTGGAGTGCTATATACTTTCCTCTTAAGACTGCTTTTGCTGCGTCCCACAGAAGTTGGGGCTTAGTGTTGTTGTTGTCATTTGTTTCCATATATTGCTGGATCTCCATTTTGATTTGGTCATTGATCCATTGATTATTTAGGAGCGTGTTGTTTAGCCTCCATGTGTTTGTGAGCCTTTTTGCTTTCTTTGAACAGTTTATTTCTAGTTTAATGCCTTTGTGGTCTGAAAAGTTGGTTGGTAGGATTTCAATCTTTTGGATTTTACTGAGGCTCTTTTTGTGTCCTAGTATGTGGTCTATTCTGGAGAATGTTCCATGTGCACTTGAGAAGAACGTGTATCCTGTTGCTTTTGGATGTAGAGTTCTGTAGATGTCTATTAGGTCCATCTGTTCTAGTGTGTTGTTCAGTGCCTCTGTGTCCTTACTTATTTTCTGTCTGGTGTATCTGTCCTTTGGAGTGAGTGGTGTGTTGAAGTCTCCTAGAATGAATGCATTGCATTCTATTTCCTCCTTTAGTTCTGTTAATATTTGTTTCAGGTATGTTGGTGCTCCTGTATTGGGTGCATATATATTTATAATGGTTATATCCTCTTGATGGACTGAGCCCTTTATCATTATGTAATGTCCTTCTTTGTCTTTTGTTACTTTCTTTATTTTGAAGTCTGTTTTGTCTGATACCAGAGTTGCAACACCTGCTTTCTTCTCTCTGTTGTTTGCTTGAAATATCTTTTTCCATCCCTTGACTTTAAGTCTGTGCGCGTCTTTGGGTTTGAGGTGAGTCTCTTGTAAGCAGCATATGGATGGATCTTGCTTTTTTATCCATTCTATTACTCTGTGTCTTTTGATTGGTGCATTCAGTCCATTTACATTTAGGGTGATTATTGAAAGGTATGAATTTATTGCCATTGCAGGCTTTAAGTTTGTGGTTACCAAGGGTTTAGGGTTAGCTTCTTTACTGTCTTACTATCTAACTTAACTCGCTTGTTGAGCTATTATAAACACAATCTGATGATTCTTTATTTCTCTCCCTTCTTATTCCTCCTCCTCCCTTCTTCATATGTTGGGTGTTTTGTTGTGTGCTCTTTTTAGGAGTGCTCCCATCTAGAGCAGTCCCTGTAGGATGCCCTGTAGAGGTGGTTTGTGGGAGGCAAATTCCCTCAACTTTTGCTTGTCTGGGAATTGTTTAATCCCTCCTTCATATTTAAATGATATTCGTGCTGGATACAGTAGTCTTGGTTCAAGGCCCTTCTGTTTCATTGCATTAAGTATATCATGCCATTCTCTTCTGGCCTGTAGGGTTTCTGTTGAGAAGTCTGATGATAGCCTGATGGGTTTTCCTTTGTAGGTAACCTTTTTTTTCTCTCTGGCTGCTTGTAATACTTTGTCCTTGTCTTTGATCTTTGCCATTTTAATTATTATGTGTCTTGGTGTTGCCCTCCTTGCATCCCTTGTCATGGGAGTTCTGTGTACCTCTGTGGTCTGAGAGGCCATTTCTTCCCCTAGTTTTGGGAAATTTTCAGCAATTATTTCTTCAAAGACATTTTCTATCCCCTTTTCTCTCTCTACTTCTTCTGGAATGCCTATGATTCTTATATTATTTCTTTTAGATTGATCACTCAGCTCTCTTAAAATTCTTTCATTCCTGGAGATCCTTTTATCTCTCTCTGCATCAGCTTCTCTGCGTTCCTGTTCTCTGTTTTCTAGTCCATTAATGGTCTCTTGCATCTCGTCCATTCTGTTTTGAAGTCCTTCCAGAGCTTGTTTTATTTCTGAATTCTCCTTCCTTAGTTCTTGCATATTTCTCTGCAAGTCCATCAGCATGGTTATGACTTTTGTTTTGAATTCTTTTTCAGGTAGACTGGCTAAATCTATCTCCCCAGATTCCTTCTCAGGGGAAGATGTAGCAGATGCCGAAGCTGTCTGGGTTAGTCTTGTCTGAATCATATTTTTTTGCCTTTTCATGTTGACAGGTGCTATTGACTGTCAGCTGGGAGGGCCAAAATTTTCACTTACTACTGGCCTTTCTTTACTGGGGCAACTGCGACCCCTAGTGGCTTGTGTTGGGTAATTGCGTGTAGAGTGGGTCTTTGGGTCTTGCCCGGCCGGAAGGGAGAAATTTCCCTTTCTGTGGGCGGAATTTGTCTCAGGCTGCTTCTCTGCTTTCGCAGCGCCCGGTGGGGTGATGGATGGGGGGGCTGCTTGACTGTTTGCCTCCGTGAGGGGTCTCAGAGCTGTTGCCCAGGGGGTTAGTGCACCCGGTTTTCCCTGTAATTTCCAGCTGCTGTACTGTGACCTGGGTTGTTTCCGTCAAGCTGTTAAGTCCCTGTCCCTTTTCAGACTTTCAAAAAGCCCCCGCTTTTCTTTGTCACAGGGGCATCAGCTTCAGCACTCGCTCTGAGGTCTTACCCCCTGTTCTCCCAGTATCCAGGGCCCCCTGGGCATATACTGTGTCTGCGCTCTGGCCCGGATGGCTGGGGCTGGGTGTTCGGCAGTCCTGGGCTCCGTCTCCCTCCCGCTCTGCCTATTGTTCTCCCGCCGGGAGCTGGGGGGAGGGGCGCTCGGGTCCCGCAGGGCCGGGGCTTGTATCTTACCCCTTTCACCAGTCGCTGGGTTCTCGCTGGTGTAGCTGCAGTCTGGCCACTGTCCTGCGTCTTCTGGTCTCTCTTTTAGGGCTAGTTGTGTTTGTTGTATTTTCAAAAGTATATATGTTTTTGGGAGGAGATTCCCACTGTCCTACTCACGCCGCCATGTTGGCTCCGCCTCTCCTGGAGAAGCAATTTGATAAATAAAAATAAATGGTCAAAGATAGTAACTGCACTAGTTGGGGTGAGGATTTGATACTGTGGGTAACTGCTGAACCACTATGTTGTAAACTTGAAAACCATATAACATTGTTTATCAACTATACTTTAATAAAAGAAATGGCAAAGAGTTTTAAATGCAGAAAAGACAATAGTGCTTCATAAAGATCAAAAATGGAAAAGGATAGAAATACATAAAATTTGGTAACAATATTACTTAACCTCATTAGAAAATAATTCTTTGGGATAAATGGTTTAGAAAGAGTGAGAATAACAAAATTCATCTGCATTTGTTAAATTTTTCTGAAACTACCTTATTTAATCAAAAGGGCTTTTTCTTAATCAGGCCTTGGAATTCTTGGACACAAGATAGATCATAATTTGCTTACAGAATAATATCTTTGCCCTATATTTATATATTCTATCTTACTAAGAAATTTCAGTATAGTACATTTACTTTAACATTTTTCTGGCTAGAAATGATCTTTAATACCTTTCTCCACAAATTTCACATTAAATTTAGAATTGGAAGTTTCCATGTTCAATAAGATGTTTGTATCTGCAGTACAACATCAAATGTAAAGTATCTATATTCTTATTTTAATTATTATTGAGCAGTTTGCAACTTCTCTTCTTTATTGCCTTTTCTTTTCCTTTGTCCATCATTTTCCTCTTATGAGCAGTTATTTTAAACTTTTAAGTCATTCACTTTAGAACTTTTATTTTGTTTAGCCTTTCAAATTTGGCCTCAGTGTCATTTTCTTGAGATAGAGTTCCTGACCAGTGGTGATGGGGACTGTTATCCAGTAAAGCCATGATCTTCCAATGAACTTTCAACTTTCTTGGCTGTTCTCAGACAACATGTTCATATACACAGGATATCTCATGGAATGCAAATGAAAGGGCAGAGGATACAAAATCAGTATATAAACAAGAATTGTATTTTTTATAGTAGTAATATTGGAAATAGAATTTTTTAAATAAGTGCTATTTAATGTTGGAATTCTAACACTACATAGCTTGAACACTTACTACAGAGCTAGTATAATAGTGTGGTACTGGCATAAAGATAGACGAAAAAACATTGTAACTAAATATCAGGACAACTGACTTCCCATAAAGCAAAGATGTAAAGGTATTTCACTAGAGAAGGGATTAACCTTTCAATAAATAATACTGGAACAATTGTTTATCCATATGTTTAAAAGAATGAATATGTGTACTATATAAAAATTACTCAAAATGGATCCCAGACCTAAATGGAAAATCTAAAACTATAAAGTTTATAAAATAAAGCTTTCGAGAAAATCTTTATAAATGTTTAGATAAAGATTTCTTAGCAAAAAATATGAAACAGTATAATCAATAAATCAAACCAAGAAATTGACTTCACTAAAATTAAAAAACCTGGTCTTGGAAAAATATTATTAAGAGAATGAGAAGACAAGCCACAGATGAGGAGAAAATAATTGCACATCATATATCTGAGAGAGAACTTGTGTCCAGAATATGAAATAATAGGAAATCAATAAATTGATTTTTTTAAATGGGAAATGACTTAGATACTTCAAAGGAGATGAATGGCACATAAGTCCAACAAAAAATGCTTAACAATATTAATTAGGAAAATGCAACTTAAAACCGCAGTATGAAACCCACTATACACCAATTAGAATGTCTTAAATTGAATAAATAGACCAAGATATGAAATTATAGGAACCCTCATGCAACTCTGGTAGAAATGTAAAATGGTGCAACCCTTTTGGAAAAGCATTTGGCAACTTCTGAAAGTGTAAAACATATACCCACCATACAGTCCAGCCTTTTCCCTCCAAGGTATTTACACAAAAGACATGAAAGTATATGTTTACATCAGAATTTGTAAGAGCCCAAAACTGAAAGCAAGCCAAATGTGTATTAATATGTGAATGGAAGAAAAATTATGAAGTATCTATACAATGGAATACTACTCAGCAATAAAAATTATTGAGCTGTTGATACACACATTACCATGAATAAACCTCAAAATAATTATGCTGCATGAACAAAGCCAGAAAAAAGAATAGCACAGACTCTGTGATTGCATGCATATAAAATTCTAAAAAATGCAAACAAATTCATAGTGGCAAAAAACAGATCGGCATTTTCCTAGGGATGCAAATGGTTGGAGTGAGGGAAGTTTGAGGGGTAGAAATTCCAAAGGGACATAAGAAAACCTTTAGGGGTAATTGACATGTTCGTGTTATTGATTGATTATAGTGATAGTTTCACAGATAGATATGTATGTCAAACATCAGATTATACACTTTATGTGCAGTTTATTGTATATCAATTATACCTCAACAAAGCTGTTAAAAATTAAATTGAAAAATAAGATACAAAGGAAATATGAAGTACAATTGCAGAAGGCAAATGAAGTTTAGAATAGAATTGGTACATATATTTCATTTCTTTTGTAGTGTTTAGCAGGGACCAGTGTCTAGAAATCCCTACTCTTATTCAGGGCCTTACTAAATTTTTTCTTTCTCATTCCAACATGCTAGTTTATAGCTTAACATCTCCAATGAAAGGCATATGCTACTTTGAGTTGCAGTCATTTCACGGTTAGAAATGTCATCCTCCTAGTGAGCCAGAATTCATTTCATTTTGACTTTCATTAGTGTAGTTCTGTCCTTCCAGACCCCAGAATCATCTACATTCCTTTTTGGATAAAATATACCCAGTTTACTATTTCAATTTTGAGATGATCTTAGTGTCACTCTCAAAGTATGGAATCCAAAACTGAAGAAATTACTGGATTTAATACAATCAACGGAAAGCACTCGGAGCTCATAATCTCCTTGGTTCTGAACCACACAACTGCCTAAGGTTGGATTACTGTTTTTAGCAAGAGTGTCAGGCTGTCAGTTCCTATTGAACTTGAAGCTAAATAAAACTTCACGTTTTTCTTTTCCAGAAGAACTGCTATAAATCATGTTTTTCCACTTTTTATTTATATAAAACCAACTGTTTGAATCTAAATGTAGAAATTTATATTTGCTCCTGTGAAATTACATCTTGTTTTATGCTTCTCATTTCTGCCTATTGACATCATTTTGAATCCAATCTTTCCATCTATTATATTTATAGTTCCTCTTAGCTTTAGGTAATTCACAAATCTCATACATAACATTTTATTTCATATGTTCTCCTTCAGCCTTATATTACCCTCTAGCTACCAATTTACCTTTCACCTTCACTTCACAATTACAGTAGACATAGATTATGTATTGCCCAATGTACTTTCTCTAAGGAATCATCTCTTCCATAGAATTGGAACCTTTAGCAAATCATTCCTCCATCACGAGAGAAAATACGATCTATACCGGTCAATTTAAATACTCTCAAAGCTCCTGTGATTGGTTCATGAATAGACACAGTAACCACCCTGGGCCAGTCAGAATCCTCTGCAAGAGTTTTACAATAAATCAAATATAAAATGCACTTCCTTGACATTGAAGTCAAGTCACAATAACTGGGAGAATGTGATCATCCTATTTAGCATAAAGATGTAAATATGTTGGTATTAGTATAGCGTAAAATCAATGTATAGTCATAGGCAGCTGAAGAGAGAAAGAGCCCAGTGGTATCTATGTTAACCTTTGCACCCACTTCTAACTAAATCACAGAGTGTCTTAACATGCTCACAACAGTAGTTAATTCTGTTTCTGTGTGAACCACTTTGAGTTAGATGTTGTATGACTTTCCTTTTTGTTGTTAATAATTAATGATAAGATTAATATATTTTTACTGTAGGAAAATACAAAGCATGGAAAAATCAAAGTTTATATATCCAGATATATAATACTATATTACAGGTATAGATATATCTTCAAAATATTACTTCTAATCACAAGAGGCCCTACATGAGTAAGTACTTTTTATTCATCAGCTCTACTCTATGGAAAGTCAGATGGATGTCAGATGAAGAAGACGCGGTCAGTGGTGTAGTTCTGTTTTCCCAGAATCTGAAAGGCTAGGTAAGCTTTGTACACAGCACACATTGAATAAATTTTTGCAATGTACTACTCAAGTAATCTTTTCTCATTCTTTTCTTCCTTTTTTTTCCCCTTTTTTCCTGAACCCAAAATAACAAATACTCAAACTGATCATTTCCTAATTATTTTACCACATTTTACTATCATCCATGCCCTTGAGGTTATGGTTATCTGGATAATGGAAACACTATAGAGTAGTATGCTACTGTGCGACTCATTCCAGCTCTAGTTCAGTGACTTCACAATAGACAGCATCAGATATGATGGGAGTATTTACACCACTGACATTGACGAATGCTCCATCAAGCCTCTGAGAGCCAACCACCTGGTTATGAAGAGTTAGTTGATCAGCACATGGAAGACTAGAATAACAAATAGGAAGCATTACATGCTACTATGTACAATCTGGACCTCAGTGCTTTAAATAGGTTAACCTACTTAGATCTCACAATAATACTGTGAGCTAGTGACTATTTTTATCCTCACTTGAACAGTGAGAGAACTAAGGTACAAAGAAGCTAAATAAACCCTCTGACGTGACACGATTAGTACGTTGCAAAATGACCTTAAAAAATTCCCATCTCTGTCATCTCTTAGCATTACACATTTACAACTCATGAGCAAAGAGTAATATCTCATGTTTTTATAGCATTGGGCAAAGATTTCTCCAGTTCAGATAATTGAAAGGACTCAGCGGACTCCACAGTGTATACTCAAGAAAGGCTTTTATTTCCTTCTTTTTAGCTTGAACGTTCTTAAAGGAACTAATAACAAGTCTCTTTAGTAGTTATCTTTAGCTTCTAAAAACATAATCCTGCAATGATTTAAGGTTTTTTCATATCACTGAGATTTTCAATATACTGTCATGCCATTTGTTTGTGAAAGTCAGTTTTGTTATTTGGTGCTCATTTCAAATTTATATTTTGCTGCCCTTTTTTCCAGTCTTGGAGCTTAAATGTTTAAACATGAAATTTCTTTGGGTATTTTACCTTTTTTCTTTCTGACTGAGGTTATTCAGAATTATAAAGTTAGCTTTGGGGGATTTTCTTGTGAAATTTGCATGGCACTTGGGTCATAGTCCTTCTTACATCTGCCATTAGATCATGGCTTCCTTCTCTGGGGATACTGGCTATTTCCTAAAGTCTTTGGTTCTGAAACTATAGTCCAGTATTCCCTTCCTTTGATATTGCAAATTTAGATGGTATTCTTTTTTCTGTGGGGAGCCATTATTTCTATAAACCTGTATTTTCATTCTTAGTAAAAATGAGGTTCAAAGTAATGCTTTTCATTTTTGTCACTTGTAAGAGCTAAAATTATCAACAATTAATTCAAATTATGTCAAATCTTTCATAATATGTCAAGTACATATTTTTGTTTCATATAGATAGCACTCATAGATGTTTAAATATAAGGTATGGTCAGAAAATGATGAAAGACTCAACCTTGAATCTGAGTACTGGACTTACCTTTTATTATGTTTAAAATCTTCAACAAATTAATCTGAATTCTATTATATTAAAAAAATGTAAAGACTGCATTAGCTACTATGTGATTTTATAGCAATATTACTCTTAAATGGCATAGTAAGCATAACATTGCTCTTGACATATGCCTGACACATAGTAATATTCAACCAGTTTATATATGAACTCATAAAAAACATCTTATGTCTAAACTTGAAACATTCTTTTAATTCAATACAGAAGAACATTTAATTTAAATGAAAATAGAGTTCAATTTTTCCATGATAATGGAAGAGAAAGATCTAGTCTTAAGATGATAATCAAGCTTGTGATGATTAAGCATAATGACAACATGCGTAGAGTGCCTAATTGATATAACAGATTCTGTGCATATACCCTTACTACTGATATTTGGAGTGTATGAACTAATTATTTCATTTTATACATAGGCAAAGGGACTCAGCAAAGTTAAATGATTTGCCTAAGACCATCCTGTTGGTGGTAGATCTAGGGTTCCGACTTAAGTTTGTCTGATGCTAAGATCTCTTTCCAGTATACTATGCTGACTAGTCCTGTCTATAACTGGGAGCTGAAATACTTTGAACTCAAGACAACTTCTGACTAGGCAAATCCATAAAAAGTTGTAATATTCTCTAGTCAGTGCCACCTTCATACAATGGCTCATTGGAAATTTCATATTAAGTCACACACATGGATGGGTTGATGGTTAGTTAATTCCAGTTCTTGGTACTTAGTCAGATTAAGAAAGTATGCCTTATTATCTTGGTATACCAACATACTATTATACAAACTATTTGAATCCACCCGCTGAGGAAATAGAAAAAAAAATAGTAAAGAGAAAAAGTGTCATCTCTTTCCTGCACAAATAAAATTTAAATTGATGTGAGCCCAGTCAAAGCTTTCTCATTAATGACTAACACACTGCACTAGATTTAAACTGGATTAATTAGTGCACTCTACATATTACAAGCGTAATTTCTCATACTATTTTTAATGACATTTCTGGGTTGTTAAACTGCCAGTGGATGCAGAACTTAAAATATCAACATTCTTCCAAAATGTTAATTTTGCCGGTTATGAAGGGAAATACTACAATGTGAAAAGAACATGGGGTCCTGGGGTCTAAAGACCATAAATTAAATCCTGAATCTGACATTTACTCAGTGTTTAAGGCAAGTTATTTCATTTCTATGACTTAGTTTTCTCTTTAGTGAAATTGTGGGAAATGATATTTCTAAAATGAGATTGTGCAGGTAAAAGTAATTTAGAAACTACAAAGTATCCTGAAATGATAGATCACCATAATCAAAGTACTAAACATGTCACCTCCAAAAATGTCCTTGTGTTCTTCTGTGTAACCTTTGTCGGCATGCGATGACAGTCACCATCAAGGAGGTTAGTACATCTGCATGGAAGAAAAGAGCCTTCTGGGAACACTGAGGGATGACCTTAACTTCTTCCCTTTTGTAGCTTAATATTAGCAAAACTCCTTTGATAAATTGACTGTCCACTGGCAGGAAAGAGAACCAAGGCGAACACAACAGAAGAACTGTAGTTTAGTCTGGACTGGAGTCCTGAATGCTGTAGAAATGTTGTAAAGGTGTGTGGGGTTGAGTAGTATACAGATTAGCTTTCTGTATAACAAACTATCCCCAAACTTTAAGGCTTAATTCAACAATCATGTGTTATTGTTCATGAATCTATGGATCAGCTGTGCAGCTCTGCTGATCTGGGTGAGGCATGGCTGATCTTAGCTTGTGCTTGCTCAGGTCTGTCAGATGGGCTGGCTGGAGACTAGCGTGTTTTGGGGCCCTTACTACATGGTCTGGTGAAGGGGGGTGACGTGTCTTTCTTCATTCAGCTGGCTAACCTGGGCTAGTGCACATGGCAGCAGGGGCATTCTAGCGGGGTGCAAGGCCTTCGGAGGCCTAGGTCTGGAACTGGTGTAGCATCATTTCCACCACATTCTGTTGGTCAGAGCAAGAGACAAGATCATCTCAGATTCAAGGGGTGGAAGAATAAACTCATTCTTGATGGGAGAAGCTGCAAAGCCATGCGGCAAATGGGAGTGGACTGGGGAAGGGCAGAGAATGGTGCCACTGTGTCGCTCAACTCTGTTATTGTGGGTATGACTTAAGAACAATGGCTGCACAGGTCACCCTTGATTAAAAGCGTGACCTCAGGAACTACAGTGTGTGAAACACAGTGAAATCTGTGAAAAATGACTTTGCTGGGAGTTTTCAGCAGTCCTCAATACAGCCTTGACAGAGACAGAACAGTGAAACTGACCTTCCAATTCCTTCTTCACCTGATATTTGAAAGTCTGTATATATATAGACACACATATAAAACATATAATATCATATGGTATATATATATATAACCCATGTTATAAAACATCCTTAAAATAATGATTTAAATAACCATAAATAGAATAGTAATGTGAATGTATATATGCATACGTATAGTAAAAAATATGTAACCTATTCCAGGCATTCACACACAAAAATGTAGCATGAATCCTATTATTGAGCATTTAAATCAGTGCATCTTAAGTGCCACACAGCCTGTATATTAGACTATATAATCATATCCTCTGCAGCATGTAAATTCATGCACAGCTTCTCATTTGCTGCAGGATAACTGTATTTTTGAATGTCCCCTAATGATTTTCAAACCATTAGTGAGTTTCACACACACTATATAGTCTTTTTTATTAAGCCAGACTATCCCAAGCATGTTCTTCAAATTTAGTTGAGAGCTATTTATCATTTTTGAGGATTGCCATAATAGATGGACAAAAATGTAATTTTAATTTTGTGGATAACTAGATTAAATGATGATCTTGTAGATTCAGAGTATAAAACGTTACATTTTAATTTGTGCACTACTCCACTTGTGAAAATTTTAGTATTTATTATCAGGATTTTTAAATCCTAATACATAGGATTATTATGTTAAGATTATTATTATATTAGGATTAATAAGTAATCCTAATATGTATACATAGGCTTTATGTATATTGGACTTTTACTAATATTCTAGAAAACAAGGTGATTTTACTTGTTGGGTTTTTGTTTTCTTTGTAGCATTGATCCATGGGTCTTTTAACTATATAACAAAAAACTGAACTAAGGAATGGAAATAACTGTATGTTACAGCCCAGAGGAGAGGGAGGCTGGTGATCTATTCTTTCAGTTACAGTAGCTTTTTGTAAGTTACCTCCTTACTGCATCTGCCTTGATGTTTATGGCTCAGTTTTTAAAAGGGCTTAGTCTTTCTTCAGAAGCAGATCACCAAAAGACTAAAGATTTAACCTAAAATGTTTCATTACTCTGGACAGAGAAAAGTAGATTATGCCATCATTAAAGGAAACTCATATATGTTTGAGGAGCCATGTTTTTTAAAAGACAGGTTTATTTTTGTTCTGCTTTATCATAAGGGAGTTCAGAGATTTACCAATTTCCCCAGTATGTGCCTACTTACATTGTGTAATAAACGAGCATAAAGTCAAGACTGCCTTGAAAATTATTTCTTTGTGTTTTTAAAGTGAAGAAACTCTAGAAAGGAGTACACCCACAAGAGACGTATGGATATTCAATAGAGCATGGCCCATCATGCATCTTGACAAAATTACTGTGACATGGCGTTAGTTCACAATAAGCTAGATGAGTATAAACCAGCAAGATATTCACCAAGACCTTGAATATTGAGCCATCCTAGTCAAATAAAGTATCCACTGGTCTGGTGTCCACCTCAACCACTGAAGGATGTCTTGTACGGCCATTTTGCAGTGTAATGGTTCTTGTGGCATTTCATCCTGATGGTGGTCCTGTGATGACCCACTTGGCCTTCTATGAGCAAAGAGGACAAGGTAAGAGGGATTGACAGAGACCAGTGAAGTAACGTCTGAACAGGAAGAGGGAAAAATCAAACAGATCAAACTCTTAGAACGAAGCCAGCAGTGTTAAGGGGGTCGTTCCCTTAAAGGCTGACTCTGCTTGAACTGATCATTTACATTAGCTCACCCGCCAGGAGGAGGAGCAATTTGGGGAAATGAGTACTTTTCAAGATATTTCTGAGTTTTTGCTTTGTTATGTAATTTTAACATGTGATTAATTCACATATTATCCAAAATACCCTCAAGTACTGAGTTTAACTATTGTCATCCTGCTTTAATCCTTGACAAAAATGGTAGATCAAATTTAAGATGCAAATGAATCTCGCATTCTTCATGTACCCTCAGTTAAGTGTACCAAACATTCATGTTTTTATCTAGTGTATGTCAGACTTGTGCTAGATTCAGAAAGGGAATAAAGAGATTGCAGGGTTTCTGTTCATAGGAACTTAAAAAGTCATTTCCAGCAGGGCTTCCCACCTGGTAAGTGTCCCATGCTGTTGTACTTTGCTCTTGACTGAAATATTTGTTTTGAGGGGTTTCACAAACATTTTGGAAGTAAGTAGAGGAATAGATAGCCTGTTGGTAGATAGATAAATAGGTATGTAAACAGACAGACATAGAGACAGAGATAGATAAAACACGCAAAAAGGATATAACATCATGGAAGAGTGAGAAGAAAAAAAATCTGTAATATTATTCATTCATACTGATGCTTCTAGATAAACCATCTTGAATTTCAAAGTTACGTTTTTTTTTAAGACATCCAAAGCTCCCTGTAAGTCAGGTCTCTAAATAGACTTTTTCTTACAAGTAATTAATCAGGAGTAGATTTTTATCTGTTGTTTATATCTTACTAGGCATTTAATCGATGGCTCAGTCCTAAAGGCAGTGGCACTCTGAGTGTGTGTGATGCGAGTGCATTTGAGAGACACCTTTGGCTCAAAAAATAAATGCTATTGTTGAAAACTAAGCATTTCTTCTTGCAATATTTTACTCAAAATGTGAAATACTTGATTGCTTTCCCATGCTCAGAAGTAATAGTTTCATGTGCTCTCTCTATCAGAAAAAAATTTTAAATTTTAGTAGTTTTAATATTCTGGTCAGTGCAGTAAAGTGATAGTTTATAGGAAAAGAGTCTCCAGCAGGCCAAGGCACCTTGACCATAGAGTGCTCAATAGAGGTATTAGTGTTGATATTCTTATAACTGGACAAAGAAACACAATTTTGATCAACTATTATCAAAGCCATGAATTTCTCAATACAATGTACTTCTTTTAAAAAAGTGTAACTATTCAATTCTATTTGTAATTCTTATAAAAACACATCCTTTCTTAATTTTTTTACATTAGTGAATAAAAGCAAGAAGAATTACCCTGAGTAAAATTCTATTGAGAATTAACATTGGTTGACTGTTTCAGTATGCTATCTTCTTTATACCTGTACACCTGAAACTAAGTTAGGCTAGAAAATATTTTTACGTTACAAATTTTAGCCACCTAAACCTCAACAAAATTTACTAATCTTTGAAAATTGCTCCCCTTCATGATGATATATTAACCATTACAGGCAAAGAAAGAATAAGAAGCCATTCATGGCAACTAAAAAGAGATATTTATAATGTTAGGCTCATATTAACATATATATGAAATTTCATAAAAAATATGTCTTTGATGATTTTTAAAATTAGTCAAGCAGTATGAAGGGTTTAAAAAGAGATCCAATGAGGCTAACTAATTTCTAAGGAAAAGGTATTTTAGGAAGTTTAAATTAACAAATGTCTCCTAAAAGTTATATTCATAACTATAACATCAGAGTAATTTAATAAGAATTTATATTTCAGAAGTGACTCGCTGCAGTGACAGCACCGAGATGGTGGACTAGAAAGCCCAGGCGAAGATTTCCTCCAGAAACACTGACTCAACAACAATATGTGGCCCAAATTGCCTTTCTGAGAACTCCAGAAAGCAGTGACAAGGTTGCAACATCCCAGATGAGTGCAAAGTCAGAATGACCTGGATAGAAGCCACCAAGAAAGTTCTTTGCATTTGCCTACCACAGACAGCCTGTCCACTCCCTGTCACAGCACCCCACGATCTGGAGAAAACTCCCAACTCTTTGTTCCTCCCTCCACTCAGGAAAAAAAAGAGGATAGGGAAGTCTGAGTCTAATGATCTAGCTTTTCAGAGAGCTAACCAAAGGACTGGTTTCTGTTTCCTGACTCAGAGTACTGATATGATTGGTAATTGGGTGACAGACTGGGGGCCTCTGAAACAAAGGCAAACACCCCAACTTGTGACACCATGAGAGACTGTTTTACTGCTGATAGTCACCAGGGGGAGCAAGAGATTACAGGATACAGAGAAGGACAAATGTCTATCTGGGAATTACACACGCAAGCCCAGAAAAGAGACTCCTCAGGAAAGGTTTTGAACACTCCCAAAATGGCAAGCTTACTAGTCAAGGTCTTCTGAATGAAGACAATAAAGACTGAGAGATGTAACTTTTTTTTTAACTTAATACTTAATTATTTTAGAGCAGTTTTAGATTCACAGCAATACTGAAGAGAAGGTACAGAGATTTTCCATCTGTCCACTGCTCTTACACACACACAGCTCTCTCCACTCCCTCTATCACCTACCACAGTGGTACATCTGATAAAACTGATGAACCTACACTGGTACATCTTTATCACTCAGAGCCCATAGTTTATATTATGGTTCACTCATGCTGTTGTACATTCTATGGGTTTGGACAAATGTATAATAATAAGTATCAATTATTATGGTATCATACAGAGTATTTTCACTGTCCTAAAAATCTCTGTTCCACCTATTCATCACCCTTTCTCAAACCTCTGGCTAATCTTTTTACTGTCTTTATAATGTCCTTTTCCAGAATGTCATATAGTTGGAATCATGTAGTATGTAGTCATTTCCGATTGACTTCTTTATTTAGTGATATGCATTTAAAGTTCCTCCATGTTTTTTCATGGCTTGATAGCTCATTTCATTTTACTGTTGAATAATATTCCGTTGTGTGAATACACCACAGTTTATTCACTTACTGAAGGCATCTTGTTGCTTCCAAGTTTTGGCAATTATGAATAAATCTGCTATAAATCTGCGTACAGGTTTTGTCTAGATATGTTTTCAGCTCCCATGGGTAAATACTAAGGAGTGTGATTGCTGGATCATATGGTGAGATGATAGTCAGTTTTGTAAGAAACTGCCAAACTGTCTTCCAAAATATCTGTACCATTGTGCATTCCTACCAGGCATAAACGAGTGTTTCTGTTGCTCTACATCTTAACCATTATTTATTGTCGTCAGTGTTCCAAATGTTGGCCATTTTAACAAGTGTGAATTGGTTTCTCATTGTTTTGATGATGACATTTAATGTGGAGCATATTTTCATGTGCATACTTGCCTCTGTATATCTTCTTTGGTGAAGTGTCTGTTAAGGTATTTGGCCCATTTTAATTGAATTGTTTGGGTTCTCATTTTTGAGTTTTAAGAGTTCTTTGAATATTTTATTTAACAGTCTTTTATCAGATGTGCCTTTTCCAAATACTGTCTCCAAGTCTGTGGCTTATATTCTCATTCTGTTGACATTTTCTTTCACTGAGCATAATTTTTAAATTTTAGCTTCAGTTTCCCAATTGTTTCTTTCATGAATTGTGCCTTGGGTGTTGGCATTGCCGTACTCAAGTTCATATAGTTTTCTCCTATCTTATCTTTTAGGAGTTTTATAGTTTTGCATTTTGTATTTAGGTCTGTGACCCATACTGAGTTAATTTTTTTGAAGGGTGTAATATCTGGGTCTAGATTGATTTTTTTGAATGTGGATGTCCAATTTTTCAACCATGTATTGAAAAGCCTACTGGCATACCTTGGAGATATAAAAAGCATTAACAACATCCTAAAAAACTGAATTCAACAGCACTTTCAAAAGGATTATACATAATGACTAAGTAGGATTTATCCTGGAATTCAAGAATAGTTCAGTATATGAGCATCAATCTATGTAGTATACTACATCAACAGAATCAAAGACAAAACCATAATTGTAGAAAAAGAATTTGACAATATTCTTCACTTGTTGATATGAAAAACTCTCAACAAACTAGGAATACAAGGAATGTATTTTAACATAATTAAGGTCATATATGAAACGCCCACAACTAAGATCATATTCACTGGTGAAAACCTCAAATATTTTCTTCTAAGATGAAGGACAAGGCCAGGTGTCCACTCTCACCATATCCATACAACATAGTACTAGAAGTCCTAGCCAGAGCAATTTGGAAAGAAAAAGAAATAAAAGTCACACAAATTAGAAAGGAAAAGATAAAATTTTTCATATGACAGTCCTATGTGTAGGAAAACCTGAAGACTACACCCAAAAAAAATTTTTTTTTAATGTGTTAGTACTAATAAACAAGTCCAGGAAAGTTATAGGATACAAATTCAACATACAAAAATCAGTTGTGTTTCTCTACACTAACAATGAACAATTGGAAAAGGAAACTAAGAAAACACTCTTATTTATAACAGTATCAAAAATAATAAAATACCTAGGAAAAAAACTTAACTAAGGAGACAAAAGACTTGTTCATTGAAAACTACAAAACATCGATGAAAAACACTAAAGACAGATAAATGGAGAGACATCTCATGCTCATGGATTGTTAAGATGTCAATACTACACAAAATGATCTACAAATTCAATGTAATTTTTATATAAATCCCAATAGCACTTTTTTTCATAACTAGAACTCAACCCTCCTAAAATTCATGTAGAATCTCAGGGGACTCTGAATAACCAAAACATCTTGAAAAAGAACAAAGAGGCCTCACATGTCCTAATTTCAAAATATATTACAAAACTACAGAGATCAAAGTGGTATGGTACTAGCATAAAGACAGGCATATAGACCAATGGAACAGAATAGAAAGCCCAGAAATAACTCTTGCATTTGTGGTCAAATAATCCTTGAAAATGTACCAAAACCACATAATATGGAAAGGATAGTCTCTCCAATAAATAATACTGGGAAAGCAAAATATCCACATGCAAAAGAATGAAGATGTATATTTACCTTATATTGTATAAAAATTAAATAAAAATGGATTAAAGACCTAAGCATAAGACCTATAACTGTAAAACTCCTAGGAGAAAATCTTCAAGACATTGGATTTGGAAATGACTTCTTGGCTGTAACACCAAAAACAAAAGCAAGAAATCAAAGATAGACAAATGGAACTAAATGAAGCAAAAACTTTGTGCACCAAAGAAACCAATCAACAGAGTGAAGATGAAAAGGCAGCCTACAGAGTAAGAGAAAAACACTTACAAATCATATATCTGATAAGGGTTTAATATCCAGAATATATAAAGAACTCCTACAACTCAACAACCCAAAAACAAATAGCCCAACTGAAAAATGGGCAAAGGACTTGAATAGACATTTCTCCCAAGATTGTAATTTTTCAACAAGTGTTTGAAAAGATACACAACATCTCTAGTTACTGTAGCAATGCAAATTAAAACCACAATGAGATATCAGTTCAAAGCCATCAGGATGGCTACTATCAAAACCACACAAAAGAACAAGTGTTTGGAGGATTTGGGGAATTTAGAACCATCGTATACTCTAGCTGGGAACGTAAAATGGTACAGCCACTTTGGAAAACAGTATGGAGGTCCCTCAAAAACTTAAAAATAGAATTGTCTTATGATCTAGCAATCCCACTTCTAGGTATATATCCAAAATAATTGAAAGCAGGAACGCTAAGAGACAGCTGCATACTGATGTTCACTAAAACATAGCCAAGAGGGAGAATCGACCCAAATATCCATCAGTGGGTGAACGGGTAGACAAATGCAGTATCTACATACGATTTAATGTTATTCAGCCTGAAGAAAAGCAGGAAGCCCTGTCACATGCCACAACACCGATGAACTTTGGGTACACTGTGTAAAGTGAAATCTGTCAGTCACAAAAAGCCAATGCTGTATGATTCCCCCTCCATAAAGTGTCTGGTCAACCTTACAGAAATAGAAAATAGAAGGGGGTTGCCACGGGCTTTGAGACGAGGAAATGGGGAGCTGTTCAGTGGGTACAGAGTTTCAGTTTTGCAAGATGAAACATTCCTAGAGATCTGTTGCACAGCAATGTGAATATGGTTAACACTTACTGGAGTGTACACTGAAAATGGGTAAGATGGTAAATTTTATATTATTTTTTTACCACAATTTTAAAAAATATTTTAAATGTGATTTTATGATATTGATGTTAACCTTAGCCTCTAAGCTATATCATGATTTGCTCAATGTTGTACTCCACACTGGTGATTCTAAAAGTACTACGGGGGTCCTTTCCAGGGAATCTCTGAGGTCAAAATTATTTTCAAGTATACTGAGATGTTTGCCTTGTTTTTACTCATATTCAGTTTCACGTGCACAGTTTAGGATGCGTGACAAATCCACAGTTACCTGGAAAGGCTATTAAAGTATTCTTCTTTTTTCAAATGCACATCTATACATAGCAAGAATTTCTTCATATACTTTCACCAAACAACATATTGTACTATAATGAATGCAGAACTGATATGAGAATCCAAAATCTTCTATTAAGGCAACATTAAAGAGGCTTACAAAAATGCAACAGAATGGCACTTTTACTTTTATAGAATTGGGGAAGATCTACTTTTATTTTTAAAAATAAATTAGTTACTTCGCATTAAAAATACATTATTTATGTCACCATGCTTAGTGTTTATGATTGTCATTTTAAAATGAATTAATGAAACAAAATAATGTGAATGTTCTTAACAGCACTAAACTGCAAACAAAAAAATGGCCAAGATTTTTTGCAAATTATAGGTTAAGTGTATTTTACCACATCAAAAATTTAAATTAATGAAAAAGTATTGTTGAAGTTACTCAGTTTTATTTTCTAATACTATTAATTTCAAAAGGAGATATAATACACATAAACAAAAAACTCATTGAAGTCCGCACTAATTCTTTGAGTGCAGGTGTTATGAGACCAAGAAGTTTGAGAAATGCTACTCTAAGTGTCCTTGTTCTTTTAGCCTATTATTAAATTAGAATTAAAATCTATTGGGGGAAAAAGGGAAAGAGGCACAGTTCCTTTAGAAAAATTTAACATTTTTCTGAGTGGTATATAATGAATATAATAAATTATTATAAAATTAATTTTTTTGAAACAAATGAAAACTGACTTTCTTATTACTTGTCAATTCAGTTTTGTACACAGTGGCTGCAAAAGCTGTGATGGTCTCCCTAGAAAGAGCTGGCATGCTTAGCAATTGACTTTAGCGTCTCCATGACCCCATGGCACCATTCAAGTTTTTCTCATGTATTCATAAACTGCATTGTCCATTGAGTTTTCATGGATGAGGCAGAGATATAAAAGAGAAAAAAATAGATGTTTCCCCTCAACATAAACACAACAAATTTCAGTCTTTAAATAAATACTAGTCCATAGGGCATGTAATAGGTTTGAATTTATCACCTGTTTTGACTAATATACATTGGGATCCCAGCAAGTAGCAATTTTCTTTCATATAGCTTCAAAACAACACTTTTGCTGTTAGAATAAAAGATGCTGAGAATGAGAAAACGACAACAGCCTACTCTCACTGCTTTGGTAAAGAAATACAATTGTTAAAAATTGCTTGTTACATTGCATGCTAGTAACATTTGTAGTAGTTTGGTGCATAAAAATAAATACCTCTTCCTAAGGCAACAAAAATATCAGCATTATGGAATTTGGAAAATAACCTATTTTTAAATATGAAACATTGGATGATATGGGTGTACAAATAAGCTGTACAGACAGCACTCAAAAACTATTATTTCACGAAGTCTGAGTCTTACTGCTCTGTCTCTGCCACTCATTTCTCCTTCCCCATTTTCTTTTACCCTCTCTTAATAATGTTGATGTTATCTTCCAGCTGTGATTCTCATAGGAGGTGGGTCCCTTAAAACAGGAAAGATACACTTTTTCTATCAAAGGCCACATAGTAATTATATTTGGCTTTGAGGGCAGGCAATCTCTATAGCAACTACTCAGCCCTGCCATTGTGTTGTAAAAACAATCAGAGGCAATAAATAATTGAACGTGCACAACTGTGTTTCAGTAAACTTTACAAAGGAGGCTGATGGCTGGGGTAGGGGGCAAGCACAGGTTTGGCCCGTGGGCCATACTTTGAGAACCCAGTCTCAAAACAATGCTTCCTGTTCTTGCCCCATTAGGAATTCAGTGTGCGAGGGAATTAGAGCCTTGTATGTTTCCATACCAGGGCTGTCTCATTCAAAACAATAAGAACAAACAAGTGTTGACCTGAAAAGATCACTAGAAGTTCATCAAAGATATTTGATTTTTCATATTTTGAAATGTTGTTGCTCTTTATCATTGCTCACAAAACTCTCCCTTGCTCCTTTTTAATTTTGACCCAGAAACATGCACCTTTCCAGCTCACATAGTTAGGCTGATTTGGATTTCAGTTTGACCATGTACAGATAGTGACAACCTAATTAGGGTGCTTTGAACACTAGTCAAGGTTGAAAAGAATCTTTCTCCCATCTTCTATACTTGCTAAAGGTCACAGGTAGAAAATAGAATTTTACAAATTCCCCAATCACCTAAAAAGTATCCCTTGTAGTAAGCAAATCCCCCACTGTCATAAACACTGCCCTAGTGATGCCATTTAGAAATTTACTGCATTTCACAGTCCAATGGCTCAGTAAAAGCAATTTTTATTTTTATCTCCTGTATCAACCTGTGTGAAAATCTTTCCATGTCAGAGAGGCAGTAGGAGGCAAACATTAAAGTACTTTTTTTACTTTGCTGTTAGAAAAATAGGCTTCAAAACACTGTCTATCTCAAAATGTTGACAGCAGAACAACCAGTATGAGGTAAACCTAAGGAGCAGGTTACTATCCTGAGATAAATGTTGACATGTTAAAACACACTTAATACCAAATTAATAGAAATCACTCATAAACCAGGTTTACTGGCTAACTCAATTCTTTTTTAATTTATCCTCCTATTTCCACCTCTCTTATCTTCCCTTAACCTTCTTTACTTGCCATTCTCCTCTTCTGTCACAAACTACATTTCTTACATTATCATTATCAGCGGTTCTGTTCGTAAGTTCAAGCAACACTATGCATGCTTACAGACCACGGGAGGAGATTCAAAGTCCAATGAGGGTTAGAAATAGGAGTTTGATTGTTTAAGCTGCTGTAAAATTAATTTTCTTTTTCTCTGCTTTCCTTTTATCTCTTATACTTCTCTGATCTTTCTCCAATTGTTTCAAACTTTGATGGTGAAAATCTTCCAAGATTCCTTTTTCTCTATTTTTTCATATATGAGATTCCTTACCTATCTTTCAAGGCCACTGGTAATCTAGGTCCATGATAACTAGCCAATCCCACAGTATTTCCTCCACTCAAGGCACACTAAGCACCTTATCCTCATGAACTCTAAAGTAATTCCTATCATGTCTTTGAGTTATTTATCAATAATGAAATGCCAGTTCAAAGTCTGTCAAAACCCATTTCAAGATGCAACCCTGGAGATACATACTCTCTCCACCTACTTTTTGATTTATGTTCCTTCTCATCCCCAAACTCTCTCATTCCAAGTTAAAGCCAAAGTTCTTAACAATCATTTACATTTCATGATCTGGCTCCCTGTTACCTCTCTGACTTCATTGCCCAAGGCTCGCGTCATTCTTCTCACCTCTGTTATTCTGTCCCCTTGATCACGCTCCTGCCATGAGGCCTTCATACCTGACTTGCCCTCTGCCTGGAATATGTTTTTCCAATTATCTCCATGGCCAGTTCAGCTCCTTCACTTCCTTCAGATTTCCATTTGGTGAATCCTTCACTAGACACCTTATCAAAATTCCTTACCCCACCCTGCTGTGACATTTTCATGTACTCCTTTCTACTTCACCATTTCCATTTAGCATTTTTTAATGTATTTATTTATTTACTTATCTTGCTTACTGTCTGTTACATTATGTCATAAGCCCTGGGAAAGCAACTATTTTCGTCAGTTTTGTTCAATACTGTACATATATTCAACAGTCAATCTGCAACAGGGCACTCCAAAGATGTCTGCTGAATGAATGATGATCAGGGACATGATTTAATACCTCACATTTCACCCGGCTCTCTGGCTCTTTTAATAAGTATTAGAATAGTATAATAACATTATGTATATAATGTAATAATTTTTCCCTGCATGATACTAATGCTCCGTAATTAGACTGTCAGACCTTGAGGTCATGTCCTAGCATTCATATTTTTGGGGTCCCAAAACATCTACAACAGTGCTGAGCATATGGAAAGAATTCAATATATACAGGTTTTGATATTTAAGATTTTATAAGTGAAAAATAACTGAACTGAAATAGAATGTGAGTTTACCAAAAATAGAATAAGCTCCCTGGTTATGAGAGTCTCTGGGAAATGTATTTCTGGTTAGAATGAAGAGTTAAAAACCAAGTTCCGTTTACTACCATCTCTCCTCAGTATGCTTTATCCCTATTTAAATACTAAATCTGGATAACTCAAGATATCTTAAAATGCCAGGAAGACAAAGGTCATCAGGCCAACAGAAAACTAAGAGGTGGCTGATGGGAGCTCTCTACACCCTTTAACAAAATCTATGTCACTATTCCATCCAGAATGAAAATTACTTCATGCAATATTAAATTAAAAAATCCTCTTCCCAGTTTCAGAGCCTATTGGTGTTACACTTTTATTTTACACAAATTTACATTTTGTTTGTGTTAATTATTTTGCTCCACTTAGGACCATTATACCTAACAAAAGCTCTTAAATTGTAGACTGCGACCTCATCTAGCAGTCAGAAGAATCTCTGGTTTAAAGTATATACCATAGCTGGTGCAATAATAAATCAACTCCAATTAGTGCAATAGTGATCTACCCATCAGCCTCCAGAAGTTAGAAATCTGTGGTCCAAACTTAGAAAGCTCACCTGCGGAGAATGTTGAATTGTCTGTAATTTAGCTGTTAAACTCATTTTGTCTTCGTATAGCAGCATTGTGTATTGCAGCCGACTCTTATCACCTGAGCCCAATGAGCTACCCAAGGAAACGGCGGTTTGCCACACAGACCTCCCCGGATCAGTTCTGTAATGGGGACACTGCTGCTGCGACGTGATTTTTTTTTAAGAAGAAAGCTCTAGAAGTTAAACACAAAATACTACAACATGTATTTTGATAACAGAATTATTACACAAAATAGATTCAGAACTGAGAAAAAGGGACCCTGAAAAGAGAAGCTAGCATGCATGCATGTGTGCACATGTGGCGCGTGCACACACACACACACACGTGCAGGCACGCACATACCTGCCCTTTTTCTTCATTTCGAATGGATCCAAATCACATATCTCAGTATCTAACTACAATCTCTGGTCCTTCCACCTCTTGGACATCACTTCCCTATGGAATTCCTTCCTGATTTTATGACTCTAGTCCCTCCATCCCTTCATTTTCACCTACTAGGGACAGGGCTCCGACACCACCTTTCGTGTGCCCCACCCACCCTTCTGAAATCCTGCTCACAGACACTTTCAGCGTTCAGCCCTGCAGGCCTGTCTTTTCACTGCAGCTGCCTGGCCAGCCGTAATAGCGACGCAGTCCCACAGTCCCTTTCTTCAGACCTAGGCCGTTTCCCAGCACAGCTAAATAAAACCAAAGAGCAAAGTAGATCAATGAGACCAAAAAATAACGATTTTCAGGCAGAGCTGGACCCTCAGATCCACTAATACATTTATTTGTTTAGTTATGTCTTCCATCCCCCTCACTGACAGTCCATTTTTCAAGACTTATCCTGCCTCATAAACTTTTGGTAACTTAACTCTACTTCAAGCAGAAAACCGAAATAATTAGGAATGCATACTTTCAACTTCTTCACTTTTACTTATTAACACGCCCGTATTTCCTCTCTTCTTATGGTCTCAGCTGCAGAAGTCCTTCCTTGCATTCAGGATGAGCCCCCCCATTTTCCCGGGGTCAGAGAGCGCCAGTCTCCTCCAAGGCCACGCCTGCTGGGTGTTCCTTCTCCTCTTCCAGCCCTTTCCCCTCGGCCTCTACCCCGTGCTTTCAAGACGGTGTCACTCTAAGAATCTCCATCCCATAACAGTTTAATTTCTTAAAGAAATACTACCCACTTTCCATCTTCATTCCTTTTCTACTCATTTTGCAATCCATTTAGACCACCTTCCTCTTCCACCACGTCCCTTGGGAACTGGCTTGGAAATGAGCCTGTCTGTGGTCTCTAAGGCCAGGGGAGCTTTAAAGACCTAAATTCATTTAGAAACTGCTTCTCCCTCCGTCTCTTTTGGTTTCTGTGCTACCATGGGGCCTTCTAGACATGAGGCTTCAGTCTTTGCAGCAGGATCCTCCAGGGCTGGTCTCGTCACCCACCGCAAACCTCTCAAAGCGTCTTCCTTAGCTCCTCCTGGCACTCCTGCCGCTAACTGCCCACTACCTGCCTGAATTGTAATGCTCCTTCTTCCACAGCTCCTTCCCACTAAAAATATGCTTTCTTGACCTTGGTTTCTCACTGAATTGTGACCTCCTCTACAGCATTTACTGCAATATTACATTAAAGATCTTTTTGTCTCTCTTCACCAAATAAATTATAAATACTCAGAAAGCAGATACCTGGTTGTGCTCATCTCTGTTTACCCTATAACATTTTAGACATGAATAGAACTCAATAAATTAAACTAAATGCAAGTTTCATATACTTCTTGTATTCTAGCCTACATTTTTCAAAAGCCACACGTCACTTTAAACTACCAAAAAATGAACTAATTACATAACACTGATATTCTTGGATACCCTCAAGGAAATCCCCTTGCCATTATTAGTAGTAAATTTTTCTTCTCAGGAAGATTTCTTCCTTTACACACAGATATTATACAGTAGACCAGTACTGAAAGAGAAGGAATTTTAACATCTATAAAATCACTCGATTAAGGATTTTTGCTTTCAAAATCTACTTGCCATTTATTTCCTTGCAAAGAACTTGAGAAGAAAATTTTAAGATTTATTTTTGTATTTCAAAAGACAGGAGGAGGGGAGTTTGTGATTGAATATCAATAAGGGGCCACATTTTTTTGTGCCCTCACATCCTAGGGTAAGCTTAGAATGAGCCAGAACACCTCCCAGCATGCTTTGCAGGAGAAGTGCCTGGATGGTCAGAGGTATATTCCACTGCACCCATTCCCATAATCAAATGATTTACTCCAGTTTTATCTGAAGGAATTCTCTTTTTATAAAAGCCTCATGGAATCAGGAATGCAGAATATGGCATTTAAATACAACTAGCCAAATTTCAGTTCTAGCTCTTTTTAGCCCTGTGTCTTCAAGCAAGTTAAATAACATTTCCAAACTTCATATGAAGCATGGCAATACAAATAATTCCTTTTTGAGAGGATATTTGTCAGGATTAAACGAGATGATGCCCCTGAAAGTGTTGTAAAGACACAATGCATTATCCAACCAGTGATAATTACTTCCATTTTCAAATTTGCTTCTATTTTGGATGACCATCCCATTTAACCCTCTAAGCCATCCTGTTGGATCCAGTAAACATTTCTTAACCATTCCACAATAATCAAGTTTGCTATGTCAATTTTCTATATGTCAGCCCTGATAATGTTTCTCCATACAGACAGCTCCATGGATGTTAAGATTTTCCCTGTTTGGAGTCTACTAAGTAGACCATTCTCTGACAGATTTACTTTTAAGAATGATTAAATCTTTTTTGTGCTTTATGACTCACCACTGGAAAATAACCTTGGGGACCATTTTTGCAAATTTCCTAATGACAGCTCAGCAACCAATGCTGAGCACAAACCAACTGATGAAAATAAGCATTCAGTGACGTAACATAATCTGAAGCACTTGCCTTATTACAATGACTCTGGGGCCTAACAAGGATCGTGTTCACATTTAGTCAAGTTGGATGATCTCAGATTTGCACAAATAACGTTTTATTCATTAGAAAGAGTTTTAGGTGACCTCTCTAGCTTCAGTACTTGGTGTCCAAAGTCTGAAATGGAATTTATTATGCTACTGTTATTGACTTCTTCACATACACTGAATAGTTATAAATTCTATTATTAATTACTTTATTTTGCAAAGACAGTAATAGTACCTTGGGAATCTTCAAAAAGCATCTAGTGCAATCTGAAAATGCCCTGTGCATTCAAGTATTTGAGTTCTTTTTTGGCAACATTTTGAAGAACTTATCACTTTTTCAATGAAGTTATTATATAAATTCCTCTTACATGCCATGCACAAAATATACATATTTGATATATACAATAACATAATTTCAGTCAGTACACCCATGGACATAAATATTAAAGACCTTAAAAATAAAATATGCATTGAAAATGTTACTTGTCTCCTGATTACATGTACCTACTATGGCTAGTCTGAGAACAAATTCTCTTTGACAATTTGAACCTAGAAAATGCTATGATGTCATGATGGATGATGCACAGCAGTTCCAAAGCAAATAAAGGTCTATTTTCAGTTAGAGGGAAAGATGTTTTTACTGTGATAGATTTAGGAATCTTAAATGTAATTGTTAAATTTAAGGTTTTAGTTGACAGGATACGTTTCTTCATCATTGATTTGATAAACAGCATATATCCCAGTACCTACCTTCCAAGAGGTTTTATTCACAAGTTAGATGCTACCTCCTCTCGGAGTCTGCTATGAACTAGTTACCCCGTTACAGGTTCTTTTCTTTAGTGTTCCTACAATATCTCATGCATATCTCCACATTTGCATTTAATGCATAGTCTCTACTTATGTGATTTTTCTTATAGATGTGAGCTCTTTGAGTGAAATGTCTTTGTTATTCATCTCTAAAACACTTGCACCTAGGCATAAGGTTTGGCACACAGCAGAAAGAGAGCAAAACAAAGAATGATTAAGTGAATGAGTTCATGAATAATCCAGTCTACTGTCTAAAGTAAAAGTAGTCCTCCTATTGATTTTGCCTCATTCTTCTTACGTTTTTATTCATTCCACTTCTAAAAATTCTAAGTGAGACTATCACTGTAATATTTTATAAGCCAAAATCTTCATCAGGAACTACTCTATCATGATATTTATCCAGTGCTATGCTCATCAATCTTTAAGAGTTTGCTCTCCAGAGAGGGGGGAAGAGGAAGATGCAAAGGCTTGATCTGCAGCATCTCTGTCTGTGGAGCAGCACCCCTACCACGACCTGTTTGGGGCTTCCAACATGACGGCACTGACGCAGAGTTGGGAAGAGATACACACGGTTCTCCTGATTCAGTGAGAGCAGCTGCTTCTGTTGGCTACTGTCCTGTACTACTTACCCTGTCCTGTATTGCTTACTTCAACTAGCCTTGCTCAATTGCTGCTACAGGTCTTCAGTTGCTTGTTTCAAGGATTGACTTCTTTGGGGGGAAGTAATAAATCAAGGACATGGGGCCGCTAGGAGCTATTAGGCTGCAAAGTTCCTTAAAAATGTTATCTTTAAATACAATCTTTAAGATCACCAATAAACCACAAGAAAAGTCACACCTGCTTTTCTTAGGAAGCATATTTTAAAACTCATACAAAAGCATAAAAAGTACAAATGGGCACTCTTGGGATCAATTTTCACTTGTGTTGGGGAAAGCTGTAGTAAAGTTAATTTCATCAGCTGGAGGGGCAGGGAAGTAGATTATTATCTCTCAAATATCCTGTATAGTTTCATGTTAATTACTTCCTACTTGTCTTCCATTAATTTAAACTTAGATTTTCTGTGCTATTAGAACTTCAGAACTTTAAACATCTGTGGCAACCCACATGTTTACATATTTATGCATTTTAAGTATCTTGGTTTCTGGCTTACAGTTACTAGAATCAAATGAGAAAAATATCAGCTCAGCAATTCTTTAAACATTCTACCAACTGAGGCTTGAAAGAAATCAAGAGTAATGAGAGCTATTTAATCCACAAGTTGACTTCTGGTGATTTGTTGGATTTTTTTTTTTTTAACCATCCGAGCTAAACAGACAAATTCTAAAATATTCTGTGATTACTTTACATCACAATAGTGTTTAAGATACAAGAGAAAAATAGATGGCAGACAGACATTTGTGGATATCTTCACTATGCACACTATCAAAAATTATTTGAAACAGTTCTATTAAGTCCTGAAAAATGTAAAAGTTTCAATAGCCAAAATTTAACACATTGGTAGTAATGTTTTCCAATTTTGTTATCTATAAGTAACTTCAGGAGTTCATTGAACAGTATCATTTTCATTCAAGAGTTCAAACTCAGAATATCTTTAGGAGAAACAAGATACCTCATTGAATCCTAGGATGCAGATTAAGTTCAGAAGTCATATCTTTTCAAAAAAGGAGCAAACAGAAATAAACATCTTGAGCGTGGGATCTTGCAAAGCCCTAATTCCAAAGACAGACTGCCTATTGCATTCAAATTATATGTAAACGAAACAGTATAATTGTAATTGATTTGTGCCAGATTACCCCCTCACAAAAAGAAGCTGTTCATGTCAGGTATAATGAACCCAATAAACAGAACATCCTGAGGCCCTTAACTGTAAGCTCAGCAGTCATGCTCACTCTTAACAGAGCAATGAGCCATCAGGAGAATCAATCCTCAGTTTTTGATTCTCCTCATCAAGACCACAGGTGTGGTCTCCTCATGCTAAAGAAGTAAATTTCCCAAATTAAAAACAAAACAGCCTTTCCTGCCATCTTTACCACTTCATGTTCTATATCTCCATATTCATTTCTAGGACTATTTGGGTCAAAATAATAATGGTACATCATACCAACCAGTCACATCTGATTTTGTTTCTTCACTCAATCCTTTCTAGTTAAGTGACATTTAACAAGTTACTTAAATGTTCTATGCCATAAAAGAGAAACAATACCCAATTCATTAGATTGTTATAAAAAGTAAATGTGGAATGGTAAGAAGCATAAATATTTGGAGTGCCTATATATGGAAGCAATTTTTTGTCTCCCCCACTCTTCCCCATGCTATTCACAAAGACTAGAACATAAATGTAAGAGACTAATTTAAGTTCTTTTTGCCCTTATAGAAAGGGGAGCTTGTATCTCTGAGTACAGGAAGAGATCAGATGTCACCTGATGATGAGTAGGGAGACACGAAACCAGCCAATCTTAAGGAAGCTGAGCCACAGTGGCAAAGATGCTGCTCTCCTACAACCCCCGGGGGAGCAGATACAGTGAAGGAACCCCAGAGTCACTGTAATAAGGCAAGGGGTTCAAATTATGTTATGACACATTTGTTTGTTAAATCTTATTGAGGCAGAAATTATGCAGCATATTTAAGAAATTAAATAACCATATTTACATTTATATGAATATGTTTACATACATGGTGTAAGCAAAAAATTTACTGAAAGGTCTTTTTATAACTCATGATAAATGTTGATATTTTTATTTTATGAAGTCTAGATTTTGCCAATTTGCACCAGTTGAACTATCAAAGGCATATATTTCCTTTACCTTACTTTTGAGACCAAAATTATTCCTTCATAGAGTTGCTGGTGGTTAATGTGAAAATCTTTTGAATCACTTGCTTTAATGTGAATCTGGTTCTTAATTAAATGCAGCATATTATCTAGCATTCTTTAATCCTAACGTGTCTACACATAATGTTCTATTATGCCTATTCCCAAGCTTACACATAGAATTGATTGAATGAGTGTTTTGAATTAAAACAATAAGAGCAATTTGAAATATTTTAAGTAACATACACACAAAACTAAGGAGGAAAAATACCAAAAGTTATTGGGCAACAAAAATTTCAAAATCAAAATTGTTCCTAAATAAATATTTGTGTTAATATATATACTACATATATAAGAATATATATAATCTTAGTGAGAGAAAAATGATGACATATACATTGTATATATTACATAATATATAATCTTAGAGAAAAGTAATAACATTGCTAAGGTTTACTGACTGCTTTCATGCACACTCTGCTAAGTACTACACATGAATTATCTAGAGTATTATTTTTATATCAGACACCATCTGATATAAAGTCAAATGAAGAGTATAAAGAAACTCTCATCTATCTTTGTCATTCTTCTATAAATCTAGTATTATTTCAAAATTAAAAGTTAAAAAAATGAATGGTACCAACATTTTGATATATAATTAATTTCAGACTTTCTTTATAAAGCTCAAAAACTCATCATCTCAGGTATATACAGAGTAAATCCAAAGCCTAGCCAAGTAATTTGCTCAAGGTCACAGAGCATATTAACAATAGAGGAAAAATGTTACCAAAGATTAAAGGCCTATTTCTGAGCATAAAGAATATTTCCTTTGAAATACAAACTATAGTGATTAATATTGTATATGTAGCAAACATCAGAAAGCCTTATCCAAATTTTTCTGCAAGATTTTAGTAGCTTCCCAAAGGGCTATGGATGTCATACTCAACCTAAAGTTCTATTAAAAATACAGCATAGTTTAATTTCAAGACTTTAAAAAATATGGCTAAGTTTTACATTTCTCTACCATAAGACACAAGATTTATAGATAATTTCAGAGGAAATGGCCCTTAGAATTAAGTGAATGAATTCATGTTGAAATGCTTGATTAAAAGGAGAAATGGACTAACTACTCATTCAGTTGCTGAGGTCCTAAAAGGTTTGGGATGGTCTGTAAATATTCAAAATGGATTAAGGTAGTCTGCTTATTCACAGAACACTGAAAAAATATTTTACTTAGAAACAAATCTATCTCTGTGCTATAATATCTTTTTATTCATCTCTTCATATTTTTATTATAGAGTCCCTCACAGTCTCAAAATCTAGCTCTTGTATTTTGGATGAAAGAAGCCATCAAAATAAAAATTTAGTGATTGTTTTTCAATAAGTAAAACTGAGCTCTAACCAAATTCATATGTCAAATCATAGGTGGAATTCTTGGAGCTTAATCTACATACAGAAATGATTGAAAATCTTTCTTTACAACTTATCTTTTCTATAGTTTATTTGAGAAAAGATATTAGTCAAAAGGCGAAACTAATTCTGCTTCAGAGAACACAAATTGTTTCTAGGCTGTGAACATTTTAACTCCATACTCATTCACAAAATTGTATGATTTCTTTTAACTTTGGACTCCTTACAAATTTTTGATCAGTGACTTCTTTTGTGATTTGTAACTGAAAGTGACTGATTACGATCTCATCCACCCAATCAAGTACCTTTAGGATGGTATTATTCATTAAGTGGTTTCTAGAGCGCAAAATCTGACTTATTAGAGTTGTATGAAAATGCTTGTTAAATGAAGAAACACTGAGCATAAATTTTCGTCCTACTCTCTGAAACACTTATACTGACATAAAGAAATACTATTTCACTTTGCAATGCTATTTTTTTTCCTCCAGTGCTGTGACATTCTCTTCCTAAGTAGCAAACGTTTGGTTGATTGAAGAGGGCTTCTTCATTTAAATATGACACATTTCTAATACTATTTTTGTCTAGAAAGATGAAACCGTGCTATTATTGACTCATTACCTTTATGAGCTTCAGTTTTCATATATTTTCTGTTTTCAGTCATCACCACTTATTGACAATAGACTCAATAAATGTTTAGGAACCAGCGTGAGGTCAATACCATGAAATCGGGGACTGCAAACTCAAATAGCTGCGGTGGCCAGAGGTAACCTAAGGGAAGTGGACCAGCAGAAGAGCCATTCAGCACATCCCCTTCTATATGAGGCACATTCCTTGGCCATCGCTGACTGTTGCTATGAGAAAAGGCTTTCCTAACATTGGCAGATGTTCCAGTTTATCAGGCAGTGCCAGAAATGAGCATTTTTATTTAGAATCTCCTGATTTCTTAATGCCGACCCAACATTTCTTTTAAGCTGCTTAAGTCAAACTCTAACATGTCTGCAGGTTGGAAATTAGCCAGTCACCAGTTTTAGCCCACTGGTAATTCATAATTATGTTTTATAGAAATTCTTTGTTAATACATAGAGAGTTGAAGCTGATAATTCCCCCAGGGCCTTTTTTTAAAACTTAAATACAAGGGAGCTTGTTCAGGACCAGTTCTTGTCAGAGGAAACATTCCTGAAAATCTGGGAATAGGTGAACCCTATTGTAGTTTTTAAATTATGCTTTGAGAACCCAAGAATTCAGAGAGACATTAACAGGTATTAAAGGATATAAGTTCTTAAGAATAAGCTTGTGGAGACTGTTCAGTTAAGCATGATTTTTTTTATTGCACAGCCTCTCAGAATCTTTAGTATGCCAATATTAAGATTTTTGTCCTGGTCTCTAAGGGGTCATTTGAATTAAGATACCACTCAAAGAATGTTTCATGTCACTTTTCATAAGTGGAGCCAACTACATTGAGAATTAAAGAGGAAAGATAAAGAATTTCTCACATATCCATTAGAAATTAGACTTTTTAAAATAAGACCAATAGTATTACAAATAATCTCATGAGCTGTCCCAAGCTAATTTCATTCTTATATATAATCAATTCCTGTTCAGTTTATTTGGGGTTTAGTAGTAGTGTACTTTTGTGAAGACTTCTGCCTCTAGACTGAAAGTTCTGGAAATTCTGTCTTGGTTCCTCAGACTAGACTGGCAGGTATGGGCTCATGACAGTGCCTGCTTCTTCCAGAAAACCTGAGTACCCCAAGGCTGCTACATGGTTATCAACTGTCAAGAGGACATGGCACAGTCCTTTTGAGACTATCATTCTTCAATACTAAATGGTTCTGATTAATTTATTATAGTTACAATATACGAAAGGATGGTCATCAAATTCTTTTATGAAGTATTATAATACCAAACTATTGAAAAATTCTTAGATTACTGGGTAAGAACACACTACAGATAATGAGAACAACAAATATCTAGAACCTTCCAACTCATCCAATAGACCATGTGTCACAGAGGCCATCAACGCCCAAGATATTTTTAAACCATGCAACATTATGTTCAATAGTCTCAGCTGAGTGATAGGCTTTGCTTTATCTTTATCACTATCGCTGATTATGTCAGTCTGCACAAGAACACGAGGACGCATCTATATATACTGGAAAGTATATGATTGTTGAAATGTATTCATTTACATAACATTTTACATTCACATAACAAACCTAGGGAAAGTTTGGCTCTTTCAGTTGATTTGACTCACTTTACCATATTGCCACTTAAAGAAAGACAGCTCGTAATAGTAGTGAACTAATTAAATATACTGGAAATACCAAACGTATCTAGCTATGTTCGGCTTCTCTCCCTTTTGAAGGTGATAGAGTAAGCTCAGGGGTATCCAACGGTCAAACGGTGATCTCCAAAAATAGTTTGCATGTAAAAAATCAAACGGTTGTATGATTCTCAATCTGGTGCCTGAAAGTCATTGTTATGTAACCTATGAACATAAATCATGGATACTTACCTGAAGGCAAGAAATAGCTCCAGTCTCTGTTTAGCATAAAAATATTTAAAAGGAATACAGTGGCAAGTAATAATTACTAAGAACTCTAGCTCTTCTCAGAAGTGGGGAACTTTTGCTAAAACAACAAAAACCGTCTCCTTCTGTTTTACATAGTGGCTACCCACTAACACTGCACAATGGTTACCTGTTCCCACACCCTGGTCAACACTTGTTAACTCTTATTTCTTCGATAAAAGCTATTTTAATAGGTGTATCTCACTGTGGTTTTGGTTTGCATGTCCCTGATGATAAGTGATGCTCAGCATCTTTCCATGTGTCCACTGGCCTCTGTATGTCTTCTTCAGAAAAATGTCTATGCAGTTCCTCTGCCCATTTTTAATCATATTTTTCTCTTTTTTTTGCTATTGAGAAGTATAAGTTCTGTCCATATTTTGGGTATCAAGCCCTTATCATATACATGATTTGCAAATTTTTTCTTCCATCCTGTACGTCCACCTTTTCATTTTGTTGATTGTTTCTGTTGCTGTGCAGAAGTTTTTTAGTTTGATGTCATCCCACTTGTTTAATTTTGCTTTTGTTGATTGTGCTTTGATGTCATACCGAAAAATAATCACTACCAAGACAATGTCAAGGATTTTTCCCCTTTACTTTCTTCTAGGGGGTTTATGGTTTTATGTCTTACATTTAAATCTTTACTCCATTTTGAGCTAATTTTGGTGTACAGTAAGACAGTAGTCCAATCTCATTCTTTTGTGTATTTTCAGATAACTTTATAAAACAACTATAGATTTTGGAAATGTAATTGACATTAAACTTCTTCCTGAACACTGTTGCCTAAAGTAGTAGAATGTCTCCCAATGGCATTTTGTATACTCTTTACATTCCTAAAGCCCAAATACTGAAACGGTAATTTCTGAATATATAAAACTTGGGATCAAAATGTTTGATAAATTAGACTTCATCAAAATTTCTTCAAAAACAGAGTGTACATCAATAAGAGTGAATCTTGGAGTAAACTATGGACTTTCAGTCAATCTGATGTGTCATTATAGGTTCATTGTAACAAAGGTACCACCCTGGTGGGGATGTTGATAATGGAGGAAATATGTGGGCACATGGAAAATCTGCATACTTTCCTTGCTGTTTTGCTGTGAGCTTTAAACTGCTCTTATAAAAAGGTATAATAATAATAATAATAATAAATTTAATTGCATACTTAAATTTTTTCTGAAAACAAAACCCATATAGAAAAAAAATTCATTTGTTTTGCTCATCAAAGCTCATCATTGAGACTGAGCAGAGCAGCCACAGACTAGCAGAAAATATTCGCAATGCATATATCTGGCAAACTGCTTTCATCCAGAATATATAAAGAACTCTTAACTTGATAATAAAAATAGAAACAACCCAATTAAACATGAGCAAAAATCTTTGTGAAAGGCCAATGAGCACATGAAAAAATGTTCAACACAATTAATCATCACAAAATGCAATTTAAACTATGTTTCACCCCAATTACATTGGCTAAAATTGAAATACCTGGCAAATACATACATCGGCAAAGATGTGCCTTTTAACATAAAATGTTTTGACCATTTTGGAAAACAGATTGCTAGTTTTCCTCTGATTCAG
Source organism: Manis pentadactyla (assembly GCF_030020395.1). NCBI lineage: Eukaryota > Metazoa > Chordata > Mammalia > Pholidota > Manidae > Manis > Manis pentadactyla. The sequence continues at coordinate 15,148,676 of NC_080034.1, read as the reverse complement.
CAATTTACTCCTATTTATTCAAGAGAAATAAGAACATAAGCAATATCCATAAGACAAGAATGCTTACATACTTAAAAAAAATGTACATCACTAAAAATGAACCCTAGTGTAAACTATGGACTTTATATCATTATGATGTTTCAAAGACTGGAAACAAATGTCCATTAAGAAAAGAGAAAATGGGTAAATTGTGGCATATACATATAATGGAATACTACTCAGCAATAAAAAGGGACAGTCTATTGATGCACACAACTGCATAGATAATCTAAAGCACATATGGATAGAAGAAAGTCAATTATAAGAAGGGTACATACTGTATGATTCCATATATATGCATTTAAATAACAAAGAAAAATAATCTATAGAGAAGGAAATCTGAACAATGGTTGTCTCTGAGGGCGGGTGGGAATCGACTTGAAAGGTGCATGAAGGAACTTGCTGAGGTAATGGAACTATTCTGTATCTCGATATGGATGTAAATTAAATGGTGTATATGTTTGTTAAAACTGCACATTTAAGTTCTGTGCATTTAAAATTCTTACCTCAATTTAAAAAACAGGAACATACATAGAAGGTAGAATAGCTACTCAGCTGTTCAGTTTAGTTACATGGCAAAAGGGATCTTCCAGGTATGTTTGAGGAGTTTGAGATAGATTTGTGGGTTACATTAGTGGGCCCAAACAATCATGAGATTTTAATAAGAATGAGGCAGGAGGATGAGAGTCAGAAACGTGACACTGAAGGAAGAGAGACTTGAAGATACTACTGTTGGAAAAATGAAATGATTTGACTTACAATTTTAAAAAGATGACTCTGCTAGTCACTGAGCTCTGGAGGATCTTAGATTAGCAGTTAAATATTCCAGCCTGGAAAACGCATGTACCACTTATGTTCAAAATTCACTGGCAGAAGTAGAAAGATGTAGTTTTAACCATGTAGTCAAAGTTAATATCAACAACTGTAGGACAAACTAATATTGTGTAAGCCTCTTGATAAGATACATTGAGAAGAACACAGGATTATGTCTATGGGTTCCTGACAAAATGTATAACCTAAATCTGATCATGAAGCAGCATCATATGTACACAAGCGATAAGAAAATGTACAAATTAGTTGGCATATAGTCACCAAAAATGTCAAGGTCACAAAATATAAAGAAAACATGTAGAACAATTCCAGATTGAAGAATATCAAAAGGATGTGGAAACCAAAAAAATGTTAATTTTTGTTTTTTTTAGCTTTGTTGCTATAAAGGACATAATTGAATTTCAATATTTGAATGAGATCTCTGGGTTATGGTAGTAGTGTAGTAATGCTAATTCCCTACAAGTAATGATTGTTTTAGTGGTATACTGGTAAGAAGGCTCTCACAAGGTGGTCAGGAGGCCCAGATTTCTAACATTTACTGATTTGTATGTTGTAAATGCTCCCACATGGCTGGTTTCCAGCTACTAAGGTGAAATCGCTGAGAGGAATTGGAAAAAGATGTGCATATTTAGCTCTTGCAAGCCAGTTAGAACTAGGGGTAGCACATCAAAACTTAAGTTATGCACAAAATATACTCGACTTTTAATTGTAATAGGTATCATGTCCACAACATATTCTCATTTAGTTAAAAAATAATTATATGTTTATAACATATAAACACAAAATATTTATATAAAACATATTTATATAAATATAAAATAAATTCATATCTAAGTATAAATATACATATGTACATATTGAGAGAGACTACAATAAAGCAAATAAGATTAAATGGGTAATAGCATATGGGAATGTTTTCTATTATTTGTTCAATTTTCTGTAAGTGTGACTTATCTCAAAATAAAAAAATTGATCAATAAAGAGAATAGGAAGAGTGGGGAATATAGCTGATTAAACAATTCACTATTTTATATAATACAGTAGATAAAAATCAAATGTAATTATATATACTATACAATGCCAGAAACAATTTAAACAAATGATTACCCCCACAGATGAATCATTTTGTACCTTTGAAAAGCTGATGAGTTCTAAAACACGGTGCTCTAATAACATCTACAGGTGATATTTTTGTCCATTTGAAACATTTTAATATTGCTGTAGTCCATGAGTACTTCAAAATAAGAAATAATCTGTCAACATCATTGTCTTAAATTATGTATTAAATGCACAAAGATAGATCACAGATTTGATACCAGAAACTCAGCAGGGGATAAAATTGATTAAACATATTTTGTGCATGAATAAAGGAGTTTTTGATTTATTGACACTGCAGATTAATCTGAGACCACGTGGAACAGTGAAGCAAAGTAACAAACCTGATTTGTAGGAATTTGGTAGAATAAGCTAAGGAGAAATTTAAAAATAATCATTCTTTAAAAAATTTTTCCAATGGACATCAGAATAAAATAGGAAAATGTGAGTAATATTTTTCCAAATTGCATAAGTAATGACATATAAAAATATTTTAAAAACACTACTCTGTGATGTAGATTAAAATGTCATAAGCACAACTTTGTGCCTATATTAGTAAGGAAAAAGTTAGGATTAATATTTTTAGTGAGATGGATTTTTACAATTTGTTCCAGTCCATCATCATCTATACTGAAAGAAATGATCCATTTCAATGTAGATCCTTATTTTGTGACCTTTTTTGACCATGTTTTTTCAAGGCAAATGAGGAAGGTACAACAAAGTACGAAAAGGAAAACAGTTTCTATACTTAATTACAAATCTCCAAATGACTTTCTCCTATGAGTAAGTAAAGGCTTTAAAACCTGTTTTATGTAATGTGTTTTCTACTTGCAAAGCCAAGATTCCTTACTCCCTATTCATTTTTTCCTTCTATCATTATATTAAAATGATATGGCTCTTCCATAGCAGATAGAAAATGAAAAGGCCCTCATTTTTTTTTATTTTGGTATCATTAATCTAAAATTACATGCAGAACATTATGTTTACTAGGCTCCCTTCTTCACCAAGTCCCCCCCACAATCCCCATTACAGTGACTGTCCATCAGCGTAGTAAGATGCTGTAGAATCACTACTTGTCTTTGTGTTGCACAGCCCTCCCCGTGCCCCCCCCCACATTATACATGCTAATCGTAAGGCCCCCTTTCTTTTTCCCTGCCCTTATCCTTCCCTTCCCACCCGTCCTCTCCAGTCCCTTTCCCTTTGGTACCTGTTAGTCCATTCTTGGGTTCTATGATTCTGCTGCTATTTTGTTCCTTCAGTTTTTCTTTGTTCTTATACTCCACATATGAGTGAGATCATTTGGTACTTGTCTTTCTCCAGAAAAGGCCCTCATTTTATACTAAGAGTCAACGCTAGCAAACTTCATTCATTTTTTTCCTTCATACAATACCGTTTAGAAATTTTTAACCATAACAAGGAAATACAATGACATTTCTATGAACAAAAGCTTAGAAGAGAATCATTGGTTAACCAGAATCACTTTCTCATTTTTCCTCTGTATTCAGATATTGAGGTAAGAATTTAGTCAGAAGACCAACAACCAAATACATTTCTAGGTTTTGCTCCCATTATTTGAATAGATGTATTCAATTACTGATGCATTAATATAAAATACTGTCCAGAATTCACTGATACTCAGAAGAATTATCCTGAGACTGGACTAATTCCCTTAATCATCAACAAAATATTGAATTAAGATCACACTTCTTTTCTAAAAAACATAATCCAGTTTCCTGGCTAAGATATGTTATTAAAGTTTCACGACAATGTTAAGTTGACCAGAACACCCAGTTATTAGGTAGTCAGGTTAATTAATGCTTTACTAGAAATATAACAGTGATAGGGCACTCTCTTCATTCAATTGATGAATCAAACCAGTGACTAAATTGTAATTCCTAAAAATTTTGGGTCATTAACATCAACACTAACAATCAGAGACAAATAAATTCAAAGAACACAAAATGTACCAAAGGGTGTACATAAAAATTTGCAAATATTAACTAGTATGAAAACAGAAACTATAAAAATAAAGTGATTTGGATTATAAATTAGATATTTGTATTCAAATGTAAGTACTATAATTTTTATACCTGGCACTGCCATGAAAAATACTCAAATAGAAAAACAGTTTCCTCTCTAACAAAATAAAACCCTTCTTTCTTGATATCTATAATATTCATCTAACCTTTATAATTTTATTAGTGAAAGAGTGTTGTTAACATTAACTTGGAAAGCATTTAATGAGTGGCACAGTTGACAAAGTAGGAAGATGTTATTTTTCAATCCTATGGCATTTTTCTTTAGATGAAGCTTCTGGGTTAAGAAAAGACAGGTTACAGCTTAATTAAGTATTTGACAGTGATATGTTTTCCAAGGCATTCTTTTGGAGTAAATTTCATAGGAGAATACATCTTTGTGTTTTTTTTAATATTTTGTTAAGGACACGTTTTCCAACATATATTACTTACATGTACCCAAAACAATAACAAAATCACAGTCAAACATATTTGGGGAGTATTGAGTAGCAGATTATTTCTAGGAAAATTGCATATTTAAGATTCTGAGATATCCTAGGATTAGGAAACCATCCTATCTGAAGAATATTTGGGTATACTTTAGTTTTTTTGAATATCATTTTTAAAATTCAAAACAAGTAATCTGGTGGGATAAATGACATGCAAGGAGCCATGAGGCTCACAGAATTCAATCTGATACTAAGACTGATTAATGGAATGGCCAAACCAAAGATTTGACTTGTAAACTCTTAATATTTTCCCAGTTCATTAAATTTTCAAGAAAAATGACTTTGCTGAAAGAATAGTCATACTTCTAGAGCTATACCATAAAACTCACATAAAATATTTTCCATTTTAGTTTATAAGAAAGTGATAGTAGGAACCATTATGCAGTATTTTAAGAAGAAAAGGAATTCAGGAGAAGATAAGAGGTCAAAATGACTCAGAGATGTGGATTAAGGCTAAATTATTAAAATGGATACAAAACAAACATGAGCTTCCAACCAAGATGTAGTAACCAAAACTGGATTTACACACCTGACATAAAAAGCATAAAAAAAAAAGACAAAACATATGTCAAAGCCTTAAGTATAAGAGCTAAAATGTAATATACTACAGTAAAATTTGGGGAAAATCTTCTTGACACTGGGGAATGAAGTTTGGACATGACCTTAAAAGTACAGGCCACAAAAGCAAAAGTAGATGAGTGTGATTACACCAAACTGACAAGTTTCTGCACAGCAAAAGAAATAATCAACAGAGTGAAGAAACAACCTATGGCATGGGAGAAATTTTTTGCAAACCATATATCTGATAAGGGTCAATATCTAAAATACATAAAGAATTCCTATAACTCAATAGTAAAAAGAAAAAAACAAAGTAAAAAAATGGGCAAAATAGACATTGCTTAAAAAGACAGACACATAAATGGCAGACAGATACATGAAAAGACTCTCAGCATCGCTACTTATCAGGGAAATGCAAATCAAAATCATAATGAGAAATCACCCATGACTGGTAGAATTGCTCTTATCAAAAAGACAAAAGCTAACAAGGGTTGGAGATGACATGGAGAAAAGGGAACTCTCTATTCCCACTACTGGTGGGAATGTAAATTAGTGCACTCACTGTGGAAAACAGTATGGAGATTTCTAAAAAAATTAAAGTAAAACACCATATGATGCAACAATCCCACTTTTATGATGTATCCAAAGGAAAATAAATTTGAATCTTGAAGAAATATCTGCACTCCCATGTTCACTGCAGCTATATTTACAATAGCCAAGGTATGGAAGCAACCTAAGTGTCCAGAAAGAGATAAATGGATAAAGAATATAAATATATATATATTTAAAACAGTGTTGTAATGGCATAAAGACAGGTAAGTAGACCAACAGAACAGAGAGCAGAATATATATATATATATATATATATATATATATATATATATATATATATATATATATAGAGAGAGAGAGAGAGAGAGAGAGAGAGAGAGAGAAAGAGAGACAAAAAGAGAAGAGAGAGAAAGAGAGAAAGGGGTGGAGAGACATACACAATAGAATATTATTTAGTTTTAAAAATGAAAGAAATCCTGACATTTGTGATAGTGTGGATAAACCCAGAGGACATTATGTTAAATTAAATAAGACAGGGGCAGAAAGATAAATACTGTATTGTCAGACAAGACAAATACTGTATTTAAATGCAGAATCTAAAAATATTAAACTCATAGAAATGGAGAGCAGAATGTTGATTATAAGGGACTGGAGGGAGAGAGAAGTGGAGAGATGTTGGTAAAGAGTGTAAAGTTTCAGTTATGCAGGCTGCATATTTTCTGAAGATCTAATGTAGAGCATGGTAACTATAATTAATAATACTGGATTGTATATCTGAAATTTGCCGAGAGAGTAATTCATAAGTATATTTGCCACAAAAAATTGTTAGTTCTGTGAGATGGCGGATATGTAAATTAAGCTGATTGTGGTAATCGTATCACAATGTATTTCAAATCGGCAAGTTTCTGAACTTAAATATATACAATTTATCTTTCTATCATACCCCAATAAAGCCAGAAAAAATGACAATGAATTTTGGAGCTTGTACATGCATGGATACATAAGGAATGGTGTAATAGCACAAAGGAAATATGCTTGTATAAGGTCCTTTACATGAATGAGTATGCTATTATGTGAGGGTAAATTATTATATGTTAAAAAGATATATTGTACATCTTTAAGAAACAATTAAACTCATAAAATAAAGGTTCACTCCTAACAAACCAATAGTAGAGATGAAATAGAATTGTAAAAATACTTGATTGGAAAGGAAGCAAGAAAAGAGAACAAAGGAAACAAATTAGAGTTGGTGCTAGTTAGAATAACAAGAGAAATCTGGTAGAATTAAACTTGAATTTATTCTCATTAAAAATCTATTAAATATAAATTATTGAAATACTCTAATGAAATACAGGTTGTCAAACTGGAAAAATGAAAAGTAGTAGTTTATGCTGTCTATGAGAAAGCCAATTTAAATATGTTTAATATAAGGTAAAGACAGATTAAAACTAAAGTATTGGTTAAAGAAACACCATATACCACAAATTCACTAATAATAATAAAGGTAGAGTTTCTATATTAATATCATACCAGAGGCTTGAGAGCAAAGAATATAAAAAGGAACACATATAAAGCGGAACATCAGTCAGTTAACATAAAGACATAGTAATCCTAGATGTCTTTATACTCAACAATCAAGCTTCAAATTCATGAACAAAAACTTGATAGGACTTAGAAGAAAAACAGACAAATGTCATTCTTTTGTCATTAAATGACAGATTAGTCAGACAGGATATCTTCAAAAGTCAGAACATTAAAACACACTGTCAACTAACTTGACCAACTGTATAAAATTCTGAAGCATCTATAAAAAAATCCTCAGAGCTGAAAAATGAGTTAATCAAAATGAACTATGTTTATATCCTAGCATGACAAAAATGGAAAATGAAATTTTTAGAAATAGCATTTACAATAGAATCTGGAAACATAAAATACTTAGAAATTAATTTTTTTAATATGTGCAAGATGCTGAAAATTATAAAACATTGCTGAGAGAAAATAAAGACAACCTAAATTAATGAATATTTATACCAGGTTCATAGATTAAAAGATCTAATATTATTAAGATGTCACTTATCAAAGAGTGATTGATAGATTAAGTGCAATCTCAGTCAAATGTAGCAATGTCAAGCTAATTCTAAAATTTATTGGAAAACCCAAAGAAAGTCATAAGCAAAATAATTATGAAAGAGAAAAACAAATTTACCAAACTGACAGGACCTGATTCTAAAAAAAAAGCCAGAATATAGAGATAGAACATTTTTCAAGAAGTAGATAAAGACTTCCTTTCAGGAAATTTTGAAATAACTAGTATTCATTTAGAAAAATTAATATTGATCTTTACAGTGTACAGAAAAGTTCATTCAAAATCAATCGCAGGTTAAACAAAAAGGCTAAAATTACACAATTCATAGAAGAAAATACAGGTGAAAATATTTGTAACTCAAAAAAGAGAATAAGTAAGCAAATTGTGGCATATACATAAAATGGAATACAACTCCACAACAGAAAGATCGAGTTAGTGATACGTATATTAAATAAAATGTATGCATTTCAAAAGAATGATGCTGAAGATAATCAGTAGGACACAAACACTGCATACTGTATGACTTAATTTACATGGAATTCTATAAATAAAAAATGACTCTAGTGATTGAAAACAGAAGAATGGTTTCCAGAGGCTGAAGAAAGGTGAATTAACTGCAGTGAGATGCAAGAACACTTCTTAGAATGATGGGGATGTTCTGTATTATTGTTATGGTATAGGTTACACGGATAAATATATTTGTTAAAATTTAATGAACTGTATGCTGAAAATGGTGCACTTCATTTTACATAATTTATACCTTTGTAAAGTTGATTCAAAGGCTATATTTAATGATAAAATGTGCTAAGAAAAATCAGAAATCAAACAATAAATCTGCAGGCTCATAAGACATTTTTTAAAAATTAAAAAAGGAAAGTTGATAAATTCTAGAAAACTGTGAATTGAATAAATAAGAAAAATGTCTGAATAAAGCAAATATCTGTAATTTCATTGAAGTGATAATCTCCTCCCTGACCCATTCCAAGGGTACCATGCCCAATTTGTTATATCAATCCTTTGGGTAACATATTATCCTTATTTACACAAACATTCAGAGTAAAGCTAAGGAACAAAGCAAACAAATTTAGTTTGTGAGGCTAGTAAAAGCTCTATGCTACACTTGACACTGGACTAAGCCAGTAAAGAAAATAAAACTATAGGTAGCATTGATTAAAATAGTTTGAACCTGAGCTGTTCGAAATGGTAGCCACAAGCCACATGTACCTATTGAACACTTGAAATGTGGTTAATCTAAGTTGTGTTATGAGTATAAAGTGCTTAGTATGAGAAATGCATATAAATATCTCAATTAGAATTTTCTATTAATTATGTTGAAATATCAATAGTTCAGATATACTGGGTTAAATAAAATATACTATTAAAATTAATTTATATATTTTTTAACTATCTTAATATACTAAACTTCAATTTATACAGATTGCTCACATTAGCGACTTGGACATTATTGAACTCAGATTATTCTCTAGTGTGGTAGGCATAAGGGCCCCCAAAGATGCCCATACCCTAATCCCTAGAACCTGGGAATAATGTTATGCTATATGATAAAAGAGACATTGAAAATGTTATGAAGTTTACAGACTACGAAATGGAGATTACCTGATATTATTCAGGTAGGTCATATGTTATCATATAAATCCTTAAAAACAAAGCACTTCCTACAGCCAGCCAGAGTCTTTGAGATGTGGCTGAAAGAGAAGTGTGGAGCCCAAATTTCACCACCACCCCTCCCTTGTTAACAAGACTATGGCCCCCTGGGGTCAGTGATGACCCTGTGGATAATAACACAAGCACTCCCAACCCTCCCAGATAGTCTGGTTTCAGCAAAGGCCTAAGAGGGAGTCAGAACTCCTACCCCAGCCAGCAGTAACAAAAAGCCCCTTTCCTCCCCCTCCCTCCCCTATCAGGGGAGCTTTGATAGGGAGTCTGGACTTCACCTCCACATGGCAGAAGAAAATAGCATTCCTCTTCATTGCCCCCACTGGAATGGTATCAAGGAAATCAGCTTAAATAGACTATTTAAAGAAGATCCACACTCTTACAACATAATACCCAAATGTCCAGTTTCCAATTAAAAAACCCTTATTATACCAAGAAACAGAATTTTACTTGAAAGAGAAAAGGCAAACAACAGATGTCAACAATAAAGCAACATAGATATTAGGAATCCTGGAGAGAAAGAAGAAAGAGGGTAGGGCTGAAAAAGTATTTGAATAACTAATAGCTAATAATATCCTACACTGGCAAAAGACGTAAACTTACAGGCTCTGGAAAGTGAGCAAGCCCCAACCAAGAAAAAACCCAAAGAAATCCCAGACAAGACAGATGCATTATAGTGAAACAGCTGAGAACTGAAGACAAAAAATCTTGAAAGCAGACAGAGAAAAACAACCCATGGGGGAGAAACAATTCAAAGGACAGTGAATTTCAGATCAGAAACTGTGGAGACTAGAAGGAATAGGTACATTTTTCAAATGATGAAAGAAGAGTCATCAACTCCTAATTCTATCCCTACCAAAAATATCCTTCAAATGTAAAGAAGAAATCATAACAGAATCAGAGAATTCAGATGAAGGAAAAGTAAGAGAATTTGTCACCAACAAACCTACCCTTAAGTGAATGGCTAAAATAAGTGCTTTAAGCCGAAAAGAAATAGTAAAAGAAACCTAAGAACATCAGGAAGAAAGAAAGAACAATGTAAAACTATGGGTAAATATGGTAGACTTTACTTCTCCTCCTGAGATTTCTAAATTATTCTGAATCTTAAAACAAATAAGTTCCACAAAGATTAAAGACATAAATATAATAAAAAAAATATTAAGACATTAGAGAAGAAAATGCAGAATATCAAAGCAGGTATTGATTCCTTAAATAAGGACCCAAAAACAAAAATGAGAGGAAGAAAACAATCAATGTGAGTACATTTAAATATTTTTATCCAATAGCAATATAACAAAAATGAAAAGCGAAATATATATATTTGCATAATCTATTTGCAAATGTTTAAGCAGCAAAGAATATCTCAAAATTATAAAGACCTCCTACACATCAAGATTTTAAAACCTGGATAACTCAATAAAAAAATGGCATAGGATAGGGACAGCCAATTTCTGGAAAGAGATGCCAAATTAATAATAAAATTGACTCAATCTAAGTAGTAATCAGCAAAATGAAATTTAAACAGCATTGAAATTGTTCCCTCCCTTAAGACTGGAAAACATTAAAGAGTATCATAGTATCAAGTGTTGATGATGATGTAGGATAAAATACAAACCCTAATACACTTCCTGTATAAATGTAAAGTGGTACATTTCAGAAAGCATTTGGTAAATGCTGTCAGCCTTGTAAAGCTGGAACTACACTTAAGCCAGTGGCCCAGCAGTCTTATACTGGAATGGTAGAAAAACATTTACCTAGTGGAGAAACTGTCCCGCAAATGCCCCAGAAATATATCTGCAAGGAAGTTGATTGCAAAGTAAATATAATGATGAAAACAAACAAACAGGAAAAACTGCCTCTGGACGGGGAATGGACAAGTCTAGGTAAAGTGTCCTCCCTAAATTCACATAATTAGTAAGGACTCAAGAACAAAATCCTTGTTGGGTTGGCACTGGACCCCTGGTGGTACACCAGAGAAACTATGTTTAATGAAATACTATTTTACAAAGGACTGAATTGCAGGATATAGAGACCAGGCCAAAGAATCCTAAGCAAGAATGGAATTAATAAGGGCAAATTGTATAGCTAAAACTCAGTCTCAGACATAGTAGGACTAAATAACATGTACTCTGTCTTTTGTTGTCTTTTTCTGTTTTGTGCAGGCAACTCATTAATTCAACACCTATTCATTAAATTCCTTGCACACATTCAAATGTATCCACTTCTCTGGTATCTATTCCATTTTGTCTGGTAAAGAATTAATCAAATAAAGTATTTCTTGGTTCTCCACCTTGGGTGCTTCCCTGTTGAAATGCGAAACTGGTCCTCAAATACAGACGGCAAGAAGGGACAGAAGAAAGGGGCAGACCACTCCACATTGATAGGCAGTGGGTTTAATAAGTAAGGGAACTTGTGCAGGAGGCCTGTCTTGGGTGGCCACAAGACAAACAGATCTCCACACCCGTCTACTAAAATCTTAAAAGTTTATATAACGGTCTTAATAGGGTTCAGTCACGTATAACACCAAAGGGTCCCAACAACACAGTGCTCTCTCAAGGCTGAACCCCAGAAATGGCTCCTTTTGGGGAAAGGTGGCTCGGAGTGTACATGCCAAAGACAGGATAGGGAGGAAGCAGGGAGCCGCTGACTGCCTGTGCCCAGCCCTCGGCTCAACCTGCAGTCCCACCCTCTCCATGACCCGCTCCAACACTCGCCCTGTTAATGTGTTTCTTCTCAGAGGCAACACAGGTGCCTCACGTTTACAGTTACTTTCAGGTACTGAGCCTAGTGAGCTGGGTGTAAGGACTAGTGGGTGGGCAACGTATTTTGGCCTGGGGAGCTGTTATGTTTTTCTCAGACTGTACTTTAGAAGGCACATTCTGAAGCTAAATCTATATCACAGCTTCCTGCGGAAAGCAGTTGCGTAGGAATTTTTCTGTTGGCTTGTATTCTTTTCTGTGGAAAATAAGGGCCCATTGGCAGGACTCTGGTCCAGTTGTGGGAGTACATTTTTCTTCTGACATGGCCTGACAGCATCTATCTTACACATACCAATTCCTTTTATATCTACTCTCTTCAGGAATGCCTACTTGAAAGTTACTCGTCTGTTAATTTTAAAGTAATGACTAAAGTCTTTACATTCCCACTGTGTTTCTCTTCAACCATATTTGCAATCAAGACTGGACCAATAAAAGTCTGCTACATCTTAATTTATTTCCTGGTGTCGAAAGGATGCAAAATTCTCTTTGCCTCTTTGGAATTCTTTAAGTGCACAGCCATTTTAGAAATAGCAAATTTGAAAAAGATTTTCCCTTTGTTTAATGTTTTACTTATAGGAGTTACCAACTTTATGCTTATCAGCCCCCATTGTTACGATACCATTTTAATTTAGAAACAGATGACCATTATTTCACTGAAAGACATTTTCCAGATTTATAGAGTCATAAACCTGATGGCATTTTAGAGATGTTCAAATGGAGAGCAATAAGAAGCATCAATATAATTGTAACAAATAGAAATGTTATCTTGCCTGGCAATTGTTTTATGTTTTAGCAGTTTTGAATTTTTTTCTCAGTGAATTCACTGAAAGGCAAGAATTTCATGGGTAGTCTGCACATAAATGCTAAGTAACCCCTGATGATTAGATGAACTCAAAAATCTTGAACTGCCTTAGTCTCAATCAAATGTTAAAACAGCAATTTCTTCTTACTTATGAATGATTCTTGAAAATCCTGCAACAAGTTAGTAAGTTCAATTGATTAATGGTATTACAAAAGATAAGTAGTGATTCTTTTCACATTCAAATACTTTTCCTTTCTTTCCTGCTTAAATGTTGATTCCTAAATCCAATAGGCAGTCTCTCAACTGAGTGCCATTGATTACCAAGGGGTAAATTAGTATAAATATATACCCTCATATAGGAAGAAAGCTTATCAAGAATCAGTGATATGATCTCTTTTAAAAACAAGGGATTATTATTATGCTAGTATTATTATAAAAAACAAATATTTTTACTACTGTCAACACTTTCATATTTAAATTCAAAGGACTTACATGACCATATCAATATATCAATGCGCATCCATCCTTTCTTATTTGAAGTATAGTCATCTTTCTATTATTCATGAAAACAGAAGAGGAGAACAGTATGAGTAATTCCATAGCAAGTCAAGAAAATTCCTCTCTGTGTTGGGATTGCATTTTATAATAACTTATGTAGCAGATTTCCTTTCCTAGCTCTTTTGATTAAGCTAAAATGAATGGATTTTTTTATCCCCCAGGCACACAAATGCTCACCAGATTTGGCAGAAAGAAAACAAACAAACAAAATAGGACAACAAACAAAATAGGAAAAGAATGCTGTAAAGGAACACTAAATAATTACACTCAAGTCCTACTTGGAAGCTCTAACCGCACATGACCAACAAAGAATTAATCGGGACCCAGCCTTTCTTCAATAAGAATTTTTAAAAATATTTCCTTAAAAAATATTTCTTAAGCTCTCTTATGGATAGTCCTCTGTCAGTTTGGAGGAATACAGAAAGAAATTGAATATAGTCTAGATAAAGGAGCTAAGTATCTTTCCATCTTAAACTTCTCTCTGAGGCACACCAGCAACATTTAAACATATTCACTCTCATATTGTTGACAAATTCTTCCTTGAATCTGTATCTCCTTTCTGTAGCCATATCTTGCTCTTGACTTGACAATCAACATATGTAAGAAGCTGATCACCCATTCCGTCTCCATCTCTGAGTCTGGGCTTATTCCAACATCCCATCCACATTATTAAATCAAGTGGAGAGGTTTCATTTGCTTGGGCACTCAGAAGGTTGCCACATAAACTTTCTCTTTATTTATATAGGGGCCAGTCCTTGGCTTCCTAGTTCCATAACATTGTCTCTTTGCTCTTCTTACTTACTTTGTGCTCTTTAAAATTGGTTAGCTTTCTTCTGGCCTCTCTGATCTCTTTAGACCTTTCCCATGGCTTCAATGAATACTTTTATGCCAGTGACTCCTAACTCTCCAGCCCAGGGCTTTCTCCTAAATTACTGACCCATTTATCCAACTGCCTGCTGGAAACCTTCCTCTTTACGTTTCCCAGTTACCTCAAACTTGATGTGTCTAAAACTGACCATACTTTTGACAGCCAGACAAACTCCTCTTCTAATGTTTACTTATCTCAGGTGATGGCTCCATTTACCTCATTATTCAAATATAGGTGATCCTTAAACCCTTACTTTATTTCACCTCCTATGTTTAATTAATCACCAAGTCCCATGAACTCTGACTCATAAACTCACATTTGTCTTCTTTTGGACACCACTGTGGGGTACTCTAGTCCATGCCATGCTCACCATTACAATAGTCTAATTGTTCTTCCTACCTGTAATCTTTTCAGTATAGTCTCCATATTTTCCCATAGTCTCCATATCAGCTTTAATCCCTTGTCAATGTTTTCATGATAATGTCCAATATATATAACATATTTTGTAGATGGAAAGGAGAGATTTCACAGCAGGCCAGTGATACATTTTCACTTTAGCAATGGAATGTCTTTCAAACAGAAAGAAAGATAACCTGGTCGAACCTCCTTAACAAACATGTTATTGACAAACTTTCTGTCAAGCATGTTATTGGTATTTACTTTTTCAGTCATTATCTACAGAATGCTTTCAGCAGGATGTACCAAGTTTATATAGAACTGTTTATGGCAAACAAACCTGAACTCTGGATTTATGGGGCATGGTTCCTGGGGAAATATTACATAACTTATGTAATAACCAGAGAAATTTCTTTTTGTGTAAGTGATGACCCCATACTTAATTTAGATAGTTCATCTTTAAATGTGAGCCAAAGAACACATTTTAATGGGTCCAGAAGGACCTGTGGAGTTGTACTGGCTGTCCAAACTTCTCTGTTTTGCTAAGTTCCTGAGACTACTTATAATATCCTTAATATAAATAGTAAAGTTTGATAGTAGATAAGATTGCTGATTCTGATGAGTCTGATTGGACAATGTGATCCTGTGGCTAATTCAATAGGTCTTAAAGGGAGTTAGTCTATTTTAAGTCCTGGAGCCCTCATCTCTTCTCCATCATGAACCCTATACTCCAGCCTTACTTGACTTCTTAGACTTACTTTGCTTCCTAAATGTACTCATGCTTCCTTCGCTTCACCCTGAGTTTCTGAATAAACTGTTCCCTCACCTGGAATGCTGTTCTCACTCACCTCTGCCCCTTCATTCTCTTCTGCAGCCAGTCACTCCCTTTGTCTGTTAATCCCTACTTATCCTTTAATTTTCAACTGAATACAATTTCTTTAGAGAAGACTTTTTGACTCCTATCTGCATGCTATGATAGCATCCTTTACAACTTCTTCAGTGGTGTTGACTGCACTTATAATTACCTGTAAGACTTTGAACCCCATGAAAGGAGGAATTTTGTCTTTTTTGGTCACTGTTCTATCCTATAGCTTAACAAAGCTTGATATGTACCAGGCACAGAAATATGTGTTCAACAAAGCTATTTTGGAATATATCATAACTGTTGAACTAAAATAGCTCATACTAGCTGAGTGGATTTCAGAAACTCTGTTATTTTTATAGCAATTATAAAAAATTAAGCAGGTCTAGATAAAAGTTGGAGACTACATCATTCTATTTTACTTTACATTTTATTTCACATTGTCTGAAAGGAAATCTTTTTCCTATTCAGTATGTGACCTCAGGAAAGTCACATAATCATTTAAATTCCTTACTATAAAATGAGAGTCATAATATTGCTCTTTAAAAAAAAGATCCTGTATATTGCTTAAATTTCTAAAAATATTGTGAAATAAACATGATACTCATTTTAAATATAAAACATTTAAAAATAAGATGCCATTTTCTTAAAATGTTATAATGTTATTTTATTTTGTGCTTTTATTTCATTAAAAGTACCTATAAAATGCTTTCCAAACATCTTTCCTACTATGAAGTACACCTCATTTTGTTTAAGTTTCTTTGTGCTTTCTACTTACCACTCTTTATTTTGACTCAGTATTCTAGAGGTTTGACAGCAAGTCAGATAATTTGTATGTATGTGTCTTTCTGTTAAATGCTGAGGGACCTCCAAATATATATTTATTAAAATGTAAAAAGGCTAGGAATCATATTAGAAATGCAAAATGTTACAACAAAACAATAACAGTTTTCCTACCCTCCAAAAGGCACATCACTTCCACTGTAAAAGAGCCTTCATGTATTATAAATTCCTTCCTGCATTACCAAAGTTACTCTATCATCATCTATACCCTTATCTGATTACCTAAATGTATAGGATGGACATCAGTCAATACTTTTGGAAAAATGCAATGCCTAGTGGGCTTTGTGATTTTAGAAACAAGATAAAAGCCTTATGACTCAAAGAAAGCAATCAAATACATTTTTGTAGCCACAAGCATCGTATTTACTTACAGGATTGTAACTATAAAAGCAAATCTCTCTTACTGGAAGCCAGGACAAAAGCTGTCAGAGAACAGGGTAGTAAATAGCTCTGAAATAGTTGTCTCTGCTTCATTTCAAAAGCTTAGGGCCACCAATGTTTGACCTTTTACAAATGGAATGGTTTCCTGCAGTCTTAGTGCTGCCCTGCGTGCTGACGGTGGTGTGAGCCTGACGCGGTCAGTCACCAGGGATGCTAAATATGCTCGTCACTGATGGACTCATCTGCATCAGGCACATTTCTCATTCAGTGACATTCACTGGTTCCCTCTAAGAAAAGGTAGAGTGATTCTATTTTTTTCCCCAAACATTTTCCCTCTAGTGTCTCTTGACCAAGCAGAGCAAGGAAAATTGTGTAATTGCCTCGAATGACTCCATTGAGCTTCGTCAAAGGAAAATAAAGTCAGGGTGAACAAAAAGGCATCTTACTGAGAACATCTGGAGTCAACGTGTTAGTGGCTTTACTCTTTGGTAATGGAGGACATGAAAATACACTTAAGGATTATTGAGGTTAGCTGCCTGTTTGTAGATTGTATATTAAGATGAATCTCAGTCTCTGGTGTTAGTTTCAAATACACAGATACTGAAATATTCATGTGGGATGATCTGTGGACAGCTTTCAAAGTATATAAGTAATATAATTATTTTTAATATTAAAAAGAAAACACTCTGAGTGACAAAAAAGGTCTGTTGTTTATCTATTTATGCTCTATAATATATAACATCATATATAGTTCCTAAAACATTATTCAAATATAACATTGCTAATTTCTGAGTGCCTATCATGTGTAAGACACTGTTTTATTTTTCATACACACCTGAAAGGTAATAGTTTTTATTCCCTTACTTTTGTATTCAAAAAATTTTGGCTCATATAAAACAATTCCCAGGTTATATGAAATAGAAAAACTGGAGACCAGATTGCTGGATCTTTGTGAATCCAAATCTCATGGCAGGAATGTTTGCAACTGTATAAACTATGCATGTATGTACATCCTATAAATGGAAGACACATTCTTGGATTCTATTTCATCTGTTTTGCTATAAGAGATTAATCAGAAAAGAATTCTTTATGCAAGTTAGCATCCCTCTGATCAGAGACTTGGGCAACTTTAAGAAGATGATTTAATGCTTAACAAGTATTAAGAATGTGCTCAACTTCATGCTGAGTGCTGTACATCCATGTCTCAGTCAACCCTCATACATGAGGATATGATAATATCCCAATTCACAGAAAGGGAAATAAATGATTAGAAAATATCCTTACATTTTATTTCCCTCCACATCTATTTTCTGCATTTTTCTGCCCTATTCTGCACCAGGAGAGTCTGACCTCTAAGGACTTCCTCTCGTAGGTTCCATGGACCTCTGCCCTCTGGTTGGGTTTGGAAATTGGAAGAACTGAGAGGGGGTGGAGTGTGAGAGAAGAGATCAGGATATTTACGCATCTTGCTAAGGTTCTGGCAGCAGTTGGCTTTATGACTACAGCTCGATCAGCGGCCCACTTCTGTGTATCTGCCTGCCTCTGTGATGTGGTAACACCTTTCCTCCACCTTTCTTTTTCCAGCCTTAGGTGGAAACAGCTTCCTGCTATTGCTAGTTCTGACTCTTCATTTCCTTTTGTTACTTCTTTAACTCTGGTACAGCTGTTGTGTTCTCTTCAATTACACCCTTTGGAGCATGCCAACTGTGGACTGATGGGACCTTGACTGACATAAAAAGGTTAAGTAAATTGCCTTAGGGTTACGTGATTAGGATTTGGCTGATTTGGGAGTTCACCTTAGATTTGTTTGATGCCAACACCATTAAGCACGGTGTCATTCTGCCTCACAGATGAATCACCACAGGAAAGGGAATGCATTGTGTCTCAAACCCTAAGGACACTGGCATTCTTTTTCAGGGTCTATTCTTTATCTGGAAAAGGTGCCCCTGACATTGAAGATGCAGCTTTCAGGGAACCTGACCACAGGCCATCAAAAGCAGTTCAAATCCTGAAGATCTAGCCAAGTAGGAGGCTATTGAGCTGGTAGACAAAACTCACTGTTGAAAGGCAGCAAAATTATCCTGGCAGTTGATAGAGCAGTTGCTGCCAGGAACCTCTTGTTCCTGCCATACCACAAATCCAGGGAGCTCTGCATGATTACTACTTGACCTCAGTCCCAGATACTGTCCTGTTAATTCATCAAGCCGTATACCACAAAATTTTAGTCATTCTTTATGTCTTTAAAAATTATGTATTAAATTCCAACTTTGGGCAAGGCATTATGCTAAGTACAAGGCATGTAAAGATGAATAAGACAAGGCTTCTGCCCACAGAAAAAATCACAGAATAGATAGGTGAGTGCATGCTCCACAAGTCCAATAAAGAATGACCGTAGCTGTGAGTAAAGCTTGTGTGGGTTGCTGTGAAAGAATGAAAGAATATTTCTTCACCCTTGCCCTTTTCCTGGTGTCACCCTGGCCACATATTACTTTCCCCCTAAAGTATAAAATTCATGACCCAAATCCTATGCTATAAATCCTTAGTTGGCCCCATTAGCTGGGGACTTATATGGAGTAATCAGCACACATAACATGCCGAAGTGCTCAACAAATCCTCAGCCCTTTCACGTTTCAGTATCTCTCAAAATGTTAACTAAATTCTGGTCAGAATTAATAGACAAGTTGCCTTACTTTTTCATCTCTAAGTCTATACAGCAATTGTGTAGACTATAGTCTAAATAATAAATACCCAGTGAGATATAAACCCAAGAGAAGTATCTTATAGTCAGTATAATTTTACTTTCTTTTAAGATTAGATGGAAATAGTTCCCATCGCTTCTGCCTTCCCATCTTCTCTTCCTAGCTTCATTTTTCTTCCCATCTTCTCATAACTTTCTATCTTCTTTTTCTTGCCTCTCTACTTTCCCTCAGCCATCTTTCCTTCCCTCTCATCTTCCTTTTCCATCTCGTCCTCTCTCAGCCAACCATCCCACAGAGGGTTATTTTAGGTGAGGTTCAACCATGGATAAAACTGATGGATAACAGCTTGATAAGTAATCACCAAACATCTCCCATGAAATACTAATCAATTAAAAAGGAAAAAATAGTGAAAATGTGGTGGGAAAACTTGGCAGATACCAACATGGGAAGGTGAGCAAGGTTCACATTTCTAGTGAGGGAACAACAATGAGCCACAAATAGTGCACGGAGTTCCCAGCACCATTTTAGTAAGATTCTTGCCAAGACTTCATGACCTGAGTCTGGTCATGAGAAAACAACCAATGGGGGTCGGCAGAGGGTCATCCAGCCTCCCAGACTGTAACGGTTGTGCTCTCTAAAGCTCTCATGAACATAACACATAGGAAAAGACTGAGAAACTGTTTCAGACTGAAGGACCCTGAAGATAAATGACAACTAAATGTAATACAAACAAATGGATCCAGTCTAAGACAAGAAATTAAAAGGAAATATTGTTGGTACTGTAGGAAAAAACTGCATGAGGTCAGTGTATGGAATGGTAGCAATGTATCAATGTTGATTTCCTGATTTAGAGGATGCATACTGGTGATACAGAAGAGCATTCATGGTTTGGTGAAATACATATGGTAAAACACACACTGGGGTCCTTGTGGGGAAGAGAAAATATGTCTGCAAGCTGCTTCCAAAAGGCTGAGAAATAAACTAATAATAATGTGTGTGTAAAGAGAGAGGGAGAGAACACAAATGCTATACATTTCTAACAAATTGCTTTCCCTGGGTGTACTGTTCTAGCAACTCTTCTATAAGTTTGAAATTATTTCAATATAAATTATCTAAGAAAACACTGTTGGGCTTAACTTCTATATCCAGCTAAGTGAGAATAACAGGGACCAAACTTTCACTCTGAATTAAGCACCGAAAACACCAGAGTATATTGAATATTAAATTTCAGACATTGGGCAACAGGCATTGAGTATAACTGTTGATCCCTGAGATAGGAAGAAATAAACATTAAAATTCTCCACATTTAGTGAAAAACTATACATTCACAAATCTCAGAAGGACAATGAACTTTAAGCATATGATAATCAAATTGTTTGATACCAGTGTTAAAGAGAAAAAATGCAAAGCAATCAAAGGGAAAAAAAAACATTACATATTTAGGGGAAAAAAAAAAGAATGACAGCGATTTGCACAAAAAAACATAAAGAATGACCCAAAAGATGCAGGAGTAACATCTCTAAAGTACTGAAAGTAAAAGCTTTAAAAGCTAATTTGATGGCCAGCAAAAATATGTTTCAAAAAGCAAAAGGTGAAATCAAGGCTTTTCAAAAATACAGAAGCTGAAAGTATTCTTCATCAGAACCTGTAATTCAAGAAATATTAAAATATCTCCAGATGAAAGCAAAATGATACCAGATGGCAATCCAGTTCTGCACAATGGAATAAAAAGCAACTAAAATGGAAAATACATGAGTAAATATAATTTTAAAATACCCCAAATGACAACTGGCTGTTTAAAGCAGCAAAAGAGTAAAAATAAGGGGTTTTGATGTTACCAACAACATATGACAACAATAGCCCAAAAACTAAGAAGCAAGGAAAATATAGGAGTACCCTTGTAAGCTTCCTAGCTTATGCATGAATATTTTCACTTTACTTCAAGTTAGGCTGGGATAAGTTATGTGATACAGTCAGGCAACCTCTAAAGAAATTATGGAAGCTAATAAGCAAAAAAAAAAAACCACACAAATAAATAGAATCATAAAAATCACTTAACAAAGAAAAGGGAAACAACAGATTAGAAAAGCAGAAAATAAAAAATAACACGGTAGTTCTAAACTAATATCAGTAATCACATTCAATATAAACTAACTGAACACTGATCAAAAGACAGCTGTCAGATTAGATAAAAATACAAGACCCAACTCTGCGCTACCTAAGTTAAATGCGACCAAAAAAACTAACTGCCAACTTGGGTGATACAGTTGTGTTTGGGGAATAATTCAGTATTTTGAATTATTATGTTCACTGATATTTCAAAGTTGTTTTTTTTTTTAAGATGTGTGTGTGTGTGTGTGTGTGTGTGTGTGTGTGTGTGTGTGTGTCCGCCCACATGCATCCCTAGGGACAAGATACCAAAACCCAGGAGGAAGAATTAAATGGAGTTCTTCCCTTTCATTTTATTTTATTGTTGGCCATCAAACCTTACCCTACTTCAAGGTGCTTCAAGTTCCATGAAGAGTTTCCAGTTGGATGGGGGGATGGGGTGAGGTGTGACACACCTCAATTCATGCCATTTAGTTTCTTGCAGCTGCACCAAGAACCTGCCTTCTAAAATTTTACAGTGTGCATCTTTTTGGTGGAGAGGAGAAGGCTGCTTTAAAATCCTTCCAGAAATTGTGTTACTTTGCCTGAGAAGCCAGTCAGTTCCTTGTGCTCGTTACCATAGTACTGGGACTACAGCACACTGCTTGCTGCTTGGAGTGCTATAATCTGGACTCTAAGTACTCCTTTGGTACAGATATTTCTCTTTTACAATTATTGAAGCAACTCTTTCATTTAGAAATGAGTAAAACCAAAGAATTTCTTCAATAAAAAGACAGAAAATAAGCCATGTGCTTTTGCAAAACATTGAATTAAATGTACAAAAACTACACACACATACGCACACTGATTTCTACATGTTTCTGTTGTGAAATGCCAGTGTCTACTAATAAGAGGAGACCTAGGTTTAAGAACCTCAAATGGAAATTTCTCAGTCCAGATTTTAGCTCTTCCTCATTGTCCTTATTCAATATCGGCCTCCCATCTTTTCTGGGCACTGTGTCAATTCACACTCACTCATTTGCTCTTGGGATCTGAGTAGACAGATCAACTGCCAAGAAACACATTTAGCTTTACTGTCTGTAATTACTATACTTGAAGAATTTAAACTCACCTTAGAGTTAGATTTTAAGCTATCACTTTATAGTTCTAATAATTTTACTCCAACTGTCAGCACAAAATTCTCTAGAAATTTGAGAAGTCGAGAG
Organism: Manis pentadactyla; assembly: GCF_030020395.1. Lineage (NCBI taxonomy): Eukaryota > Metazoa > Chordata > Mammalia > Pholidota > Manidae > Manis > Manis pentadactyla. Next base: position 15,125,832 of record NC_080034.1, on the reverse strand, counting down.
ATTTATATTCAAGTCTCTAATATTTGCCTTTAAAATCACCTGCCACTGCTTGGGGTTGATTAATGACTGTGCATTGAGTCTTCTATACAGAATTTTATTGTTGTTAACAAACATTTGATCAATAAATATGAGAGACGCCCTCTCAAGAAAAATAAAAAATAAAAAATAAATAAAAATAAAAATGAATAAATAAATAAATAAAAATAAAATCACCTGCCACTGTAGCACACTAAAAGCAGTTTCTCCATGCTACACCTCTAATGGGTGTGGTGATACAGAATTCCTACTTTCAGTGAGGAAAATTGAAGTTCTGGGAGAGCTGCTGTTTGAAAGGGTGACCTAGTGCTATTTTCTTTACCATATGAAGGAATGACTAAATTGTCTTTTCTATGGAGTAGGAGCCATGGTAAAATAATCTGCCTGATTTTACTGTTTTTGAATTCTGCCTGTAATAGTTTAAGTCCCTGCTATGTGTGTAACTTACATGATTGAATTAAAACAAAAGTGTGGTTTCAACAGAATAAGAAGTCATCATATTTAATTCAAAGCTCCCTCTCTCTCTCTCTCTTTCTCCCTCGTTTTGTCTCTCGTTCCAGCTGTACTTAGTCTTGGAAGAGAGGAAAGGACGTCCTGTGCTCTTTTTTGCATCCCATTTAACTTTCTCCATTTCTTGTACTTGCCCTCTAGGGTTGAGACCATGAGAAGGCACAGAAGAAAGCATCTCTAGCGGGACTTCCCTGGCAAGGGTGCCACCCTTTTACTACTGGTCTTCACCCCTGTTGCAGCCTATTGTCTGTGATCTAGGGCACACTGGGAAGGCCCCAGAGGCCCTGCTGATGAGGAATTCCAGCCCAAGCAGATTTTCTAGGCATCAGGGATCCTTGGAAAAACAATTCCTTCTCCATGCTGTCCTTTGTGGGTGACCTTAAGCTACTCTGATTCAAGCATCTGACTCCCAGTCCAGCTTGAAGCCTCCAGTCTAAGGTGGGTAGAAATGGGTCGAGTCTACCATCTGCACTGCCCCAGCACTGGGAAACTGGGAAGACAATGGGTCATTCTTTTCCACTGTCTGCCTGGTCAGATCACTAAGCATCTCTCTCCCATAGTCCCCTTCCCTCTGCCTCCATAATCATGTGAGGCAATTTCTTATCATAAACTTCTCTCATTCTTTCTGTCTGTCTCTCGGTTCTGTTTTTCTAGAGAACCTTGACTAATACAGACCATAAAGAACTTTACTTTATGGTAAAGTGATTTACATGAGTACTTTAGTCAAGTACAATTCAATTCTTCATTCTCTAGAACATCTGATAAGAAAGACGATGCCTACCCAGCAGGCATTGAGAGTCATGGTTAAATGAAATGAAGACTATACGACATGGACGTGCTTCCTCCACTCAGTATCTGCACTGAAGATTAAAAACAATTATTGTCAGAAAATTGTAAATTGTACATTCTTAAATAGCCTTTCAGCATTGGGAAAATAATGTATAACTTTCTAGGGTGTATGATATACACACAGACACATACACATATAGTATCTATACATATATACACATATACATATATACAGTGTGAATATGTAAGTTCAGTTAGGACTCATTAGGAGTGTGAATTTTTTTAAAAGGTTACTAGAAACCTGAAATTTGCTGGAACAATTTGTAAGGTATTATTCTCAGAGGGAATTCAACAGTACAAGAGTTATTGTTTGAAAGCTGCATAAAGGGCAAGCAAGATATATTACCCACAGTAGTTAAAATTTATAACAAAAAAAGCCCTGATGAAAGAAGATAAACAGCTGTATATATCATTTACCAAATTAGTCAAGAAAATAATAAAGTTCGTTTTGAGGCTATATTTCCTTAAAGAAGGGTTTCAGTAGATGATTTAGTCAGATTATATTTGACAGTGTCAAGAGCATGTACAATAGTGTATAGATTGGCACTGGGGAAAAAAGGATTAATCTTAAAATAAAAACAGATTTTATTTCAGTTATATTCTTAAATCACTCTCTTATTCTGCCTATTTGGAGTTTGTCCCATGCACCAGATTTCTCATACTGTATTTGAAGATCATAAATATTTTCAAGAGTAAAATCCTAAATCCTCAAATTGAACCATATGGTGATTCAAATAATATATTTCAGTATTTGAATTAAAAAAACTTAATAAGTCACTGGGGCAGAAAGTGGAAAACCCTTCCCTGTTAATGCATCATCCAAGAAACCAAGAGAAAAGAGAAGAGAACGTCAGCCTGTGCGGTCTGTGTAGAACCTACGTGCTCAGTGTTCCCAGGGAAGTCCAGTGTTCTGCCCATGTGAGCAGATCGCTCCACATGCTTGGGCTAACCTCACATATCTGCCTTACATGAAAACTTCATCAGCTTTTCATTAATTATGTGCTCATTATTCATTTCCCCTTCCTCCAGGTTAATTTAAGCCACCTTGCATAGGTGAAAATAGATCACATTAATATTTTAATATTTTAAAGTTTCACAGTTTATGTGGTGTTTTGAGCTGACAGTTATCTTGACATAAAATAATTTAACCTTTGCTTAATGTAATTTCCTTCAAATATCATAATATCTAAAAATACTAAAAATGTACCTTATTGCTTTAAGAATTACAATCTTTTTCTTTTTTTCATAAATACAGATTTTTTAATATGCATAAATTACTTTATTTTAAAATTATATTTACAATGTGATATTAAAAACATATTCTTACCAAACATTTTGTATGATACATTCAAATATTACTAATAGTTTACTGAGGCTTGTATTAAAGTACTGAACTAGGTTAATTTCAGTTTCTCAGGTAACTACTGCATTTCCTCAGGCCTTAGCTAGCTGTCTGTTACAGAATGAGCATTTTAACATAGTTTTTAAAGTCAGTTTGTCTTTCTGGTGTCTGTGTGAACACTTGCCTAAACATTTTTGCTTCTCATTTGTTCATGTCATCTTGCATAGATTAGGGGTCCCATGTCGCATTACACAGTAGAAATCCTTGCTCTCATAGCACTCCATGTATTTGGACAAGTCACAGGTGTTTTGTTTAAGGAAATAACAGGCCTGCCAGTTGAACATTAAAAATACTCCTGTTTCCACTCACTTTTGCAGACATCATAAGTGTTACAATGAAGAACAAATTGAAATGTTAAAAGAACACTCCTAAAATTCAAGTCGCAACGAAGCTATCTTGGCTTCTGCACAGCGCAGCAGTCTGAGGAGTTATGCTTATGTAGCAGCTTGGCCTTACCTAGAAGGAGCTTTCCTAAGGGGCCTGGATGGGAGCTGCAGGGTTTCTTATGACTGACTTCAGATGTTCCATCGTTTCTGCATATTCTGTTTATCAGATAAGTCACTAGACCAAGATAGATTCAAGGATAATTAGACAACAAATTTAATAGAGGAAGTAGTAGTCTGTGCCCATCATTCCTACAGAGGTTTTCATTCTTGCACAGAAAGATTAATGAATTTATTCTAGAAGAAAATCTGAATTTGAAAGATGAGATAATTCTATAAGCATCTAACAAAGAAAGAAGAATATACATATTTGAAAAAAAGAAAATAATTCTTACTTCAAACTTCTCTTCCACAACAAAAGTTAATAGAATATACTTAATCATGATAGCAGAGTTTTGAAGAAACAGTATTAAGAAAAGTTTCTATATACACAGCCAAAATTTTTTTCAAATGTAAGCTCAAAAGAGACATTTTTTAAATATTCAAAGATAGATAAATGATGCCAACAAGACATCTTTCAGAAAATTGTGATCCATGAAACCCTATTTCAAAGTTAAATCTAAGTAATTAGTAACATGGATATGAGGATTAATACAACTATCAAGAGAGAAGTATTTAAAAAGAAAATTAATCATGTAAACAATCACAATCTGGGTTTAAATTTTACATTATTTTAATCCATCAGGGAAGTGGCAGGTGAGGGCAAGGCAAGATAACTAGAAAATCATGTTAACAAGACATTATTTCAGTATCTAAACATCATTTTATCTGTAATCTTAATGGCATATAGGTGGATAGGTTCAAAGTTTTCTAGGTTTCTAGTTTTGTTGAAATAATCATCATTAGAAAATATTAGTCAATTTCAAAAGAACAGAAAAATGAACCAGAAACAACTTAACTGATGTTTCAAATAACATAAAGCACAAGGCTAACCTAACACTAGGATAATCAACGCACATGAATTATAAAAGCTTACAAATGGAATAAAGAAACCAAAACTTTCAGTTATCTTCATAAATGAGAAAGTCAAATTGCCCCAATTACCAGGTATAAACTAGTTACATGAGGGACATTTAGAACAAAATGACTCACAAAGTCCCAAAATAAAGAATTAGACAAATTCAATTTAAAAGAAGGCAGGGTGGTATTATCAGAAGAATAAAAATGAAGACAAAATACACTACAGGAAATAAAGTTATTTTAGACTGATAGAATACAAACAAAAGTATAAAATCATAAATTTACGTAACATAATAAAAGAGCTGAAACTCTTTAGAAACACAAGAAATTAAATATATAATTGATGCAATAGATTTTAATATGAACTTTTTAGAATAAGGTATTTTCTAGTACATTATAATAAAGATAAAAATTACACGGTAAATCTAAATAATATAATTCATAAAGATTCCATGATTAACTTCTTAACACATGGCTATATACTACTCTATACTTAATATATATACTTAAATGTACTGAATATAATCCTTAAATATAAAATTTTCTCCTTTTAAATAACTGCTTATTAATATAATCCCCAAGGAAGAAATGTACGATTGAAACCCTATAACAAAAATCAGATAAATGTGAATAATAAAAAAAGAACCACATAAATTATAATTATGAAGAAATTATTAAAATCTATTTTAATTGTGGGTTCCTAATTAGTGGTTTAAATTTAGGTGATAAATAGGCATCCTGACATTATTTGCAAATAAAACAAAAAATGGTGCCTACGTGTGTGTTTTTTGAAGAAGAGGGTCAATGGCTCTCACAAGTTCAAGGACAATGATTCCTAAACACAGACAAACATTACTCCTTCGAATAACCCTCATTTCAAAAGGGAGATAAAAACTGCTAATACAAATGACTTGTTAATTAACTAAAGCTGTTTTATATCAAAACTTATAAAATGTGGCCAAAGCTGTATTTATAGAAATTTATAGTAATAAATGTTTATATTTATTATATCAAAAGATTTATTTTTATATAACTATGAGTTGGTAGCAAAGTATATTGATTGTCAAATAAAAGTAGGCAGAAGATACTAATAAAAAAGCTATTTATTAAACTAGACACAAAAAATACAAGTGGAATTAATAAATACTATGAGATTTTTTAAAACCATAATATATTAAGCAAACCCCTGGAAATTCTAATCATGGGGGACAATGGATGAAAGGAAAAATATATGCATAACAATAAATTATTGAGATTATTACGTATAACAGTAAATTACTGATTCAAGAGAGATTTTAAAAATTACATTGCTCCACTGTGCTGTACCCCTGAAATTAATACAATATTGTATGTCAACACAACTTCAATAAAAAGAAAAATTAGAATGTTCTATATAACTCAATAAAATGGGCACAGTAGAAAAATAACAAATTATGAAGGTTTATTCAAGAAGAGATAACAAATGTGCATAGATGAATAATTATGGATCAAAACTAAAAGCTTCCCTAAGAACTAAATTCTATTCAGTATTAAACAAATATATTTAAGAAATGAGTTAGATAGGTAAAGTCTATGTTATTTAACTTGTGTCCGAATAAAAATGCATGTTGTTTTTTAAAAGCCTGGTGGTAATTACAAGATCTAAAACAAATAAAAATAGAGACAAATGTGTTTTATTAGTTATAGATATGAATATCTTAAATACATTATTAGTTGTGTCCAGCTATGTATTATTAATGCATCATGCTCAAATAAAGTTTATTTGAGAAGTGAAATTATGGGTGTACCTGAGATTCATTTACTAAAGATGAAATGTACATGATAACTCTTCAGGTATTGACTAGGCTGTACCAGAGACTTATGGTGACCACCTTCCTCTCTGCCTATCTTTTTACTCCAAATCTGGCAACTAGTTGTGTGTGGATAAAACTTGATGGATCCTGTCTCAGCTGCACCATCTTTCTCTGGTTTTCTGCCCAGGGCTCCTCTACTGCCAGGGTGGGAGTCACGGGTCAAAACTTGATAACCTGGGGATTTATAGGAACCAACGGATAAATACTTCCCTCTTTGGTCTCTCAAACAAGTAATTCTAATGGAAATTTTGTAAGACTCATCTGATGGTCTGTAGCAGCCCTGGACTGCGATTGCTCAAGATGCTGGACCAGCTCAAATACAAACCCATTTCTTTCCCCCATGACTTGAACAGTCAGAGGAATCAGTCCTGTGTCTTGGGCTCACAATACCTGCAGGATTTTGCTGTGGAAGGAGGATTTGACATATTTGAAAAATTAAATGGTGATGCTCTTTGCAGATGTTAGAGAAATAAAAAATTCTGACCTAAAGAGCATGTCAATTTAAAAAAAATTGTGGATGGGCTGTTTATTATTGAGTAAGAAAAACAGTATGTGAAGGTAGCTCACAATGGCTATAAGGCTAGCATGAATTTTCAACTCTGTTTTATGAAATTAAAGCCATAGTTGTTATACATCACCTTTCTACTAGTAAACAGTACATATTCACTTTGCATCAGCAGTTACATTAAATTTACTCTGACAGTCTGATTTTTGTAATTATTTATCAGTACCTCCTATGGTTACCCCTGACAGTGCACCTACTTGACAGCACATACGGATAGTCACAGTCAACATTCTTCAGTAAGATTAAATTAAATTTCCCACAAGCATTCTAACTCTTGATACTATTTATAGTAACAGATTTTCTATACAGCTTGATCTGCAGTATTTATTTCATTTTGAGCTCTTCTTAATTTTCTATATATCCAACAAGTCCAAAGCTATATATATATGTATGTATGTATGTATATAAGAAAGCAATGATTAAGGTTACAATAGGATGAATTACAAAATTAAGAAGCACATTAGTTTTAGGTTAATAGCTTTTGAAAATATACCAGTAATATATTAAAGAAGATTATTCTTGGTCAGCTATGCGTAAGGATTCTCCTTCATCATGTAAAAGCTCTACAAATTATTGATAAGTTTTAGTGTTTTCCAAGTGCTTTACAATTTGATGGCAATTCCTAAGCTCTTTTCATTTTCCCAACAGATATCTCATGCATAATTAACACTTGGGACTTGGTAGTCTAAAGCTTTGAGTTGCATATTTTCTTCATAGCTCAATTTATCTCTTGTGAATGTCCATTATTGTATGTTATATTACTTTTACAGGTTAAACCAGATCCTGTAGAAGTAGTACCATCTTCCCACATAATGTTTCTAATATAAGAAACATCAAGTCCATTATCCATTATTAAAGTGAAATCATGGGGTATTCATTGTAAGGTACATGTAGAACTGTTAAATTATAAGGAATAGAGTTTAGTTTGTCTCACATCCAGTCCAATTGGTCATTTCTATTTTGCAATGTCATTTGCAATTAAAATGAATTAAATCTCCTTGAATGATAGGCATTCGTCTAACATATTTGTTTCATTTCAGTATAGAAGAAAACTTACATCCTTTAGTCAATAGTGGCTTGTCCTTTTTAACAGCCAGTGTATGTCATATTTCCGCTTTTCTATCTTTAATATTAGAAACCATTTTACTTCATCCTTTAATCTTTCCATAAATAGCACCATGCTCAATACCTAACTGTTGCTGTAACTAGGCAAAATCTTACAGTTCAGTACTACTAAATATATCTTTTAGTTGTTGAATAACTACTATTATGTGGTTATACCAGTGAGGGACTGTGACAATACTTTAACTATTTTATTGCAACAAAATTTAATTCAAAGTGGTCCAATCCCAAATGCTTCCCCAATCACATCCTAACTGTACAGTTGCCAGGTCTTACATTAGATTACAATTCCATCCTGTTTGCATCTGACAATATTGTTAACTATACGATGTATGCTTTACAGTACATCCAAGGACTAATTAGTCTCAGGTAACTGAATTTCATACCCTTTCACTAATAACTCCTGGTTTCCCTCTCTCCCCAGACTTTGGTCACCACCATTTTACTCTCTGCTTCTTTGAGCTTGACTCTTTTAGATTCTTCATACAAGTGGGATCAAGTAGTATTTGTCCTTCTAGGTCTGGTTTATGCCACTGAGCATAATGTCCTCCAGGTCACTATGTCTCTCTCAATAAGTAAGATATTAGTAATAGTTAATAACTTTGTTGAAGTTATATTATAGACTCTAGCCCTTTCTAACTCCATGGTGATTCAGACCAATGAGACTTTTAAGATGCAACATCCCCCTTTAGAGTGAAACTTGCACGTTTCTATGATCATATGCTTACAGTTGTTTTCCTAATTAGATTAGTTCTTTATATCATTTCATTAATGTTAACAAGCAAGTTAACTCACACAGATACTACACATGCATAAAAACATAGAAATGGTCTGAACCATCTTACCAGCCACCATCTTTTAATCCTAATTGCCCCCCCCCACAACACAATGGAGGCTTATATAATAGAAGAAATCAGTAACCCTTCCTTGACTGTAGAAACCATAGGCCACCAACAATAAGCTACAAATATACCAACTAAGAAGACTTAAGTTTTAACTCCTATGTCATTCCTCCACAAGACCTAAAACCAGGGGAATTAGGGCTACTAGAAATTGACTACCAAGTAGTCTTGCCTAATAAAGCTTGCAATTCATAATATTGATTTCATCAGAAGATGTCTTACATTCAGGAGCTCTCTTCTTCAGGTCTAATGAAAGATGTTATTCCCAGATGATTGAATCAAACAACCCTGATATACACACAACCAGGCTTACAAGATGGACAATGTTTAGACTAGGTTTCACACCAACTGTCCTTGAATTAGTTCCATTAAAATATTTCAGAAATGATCTGTATCTATACTGCAGTATCATTAAGAAGCTTATAGCATTAACTACTTGAGCTAAAGACGGAGGATTTGAAACTCTCTTAATGACGTGCCATAGCTGGATACATGGATGTGGTTTGTTACTATTATGTCAGCGATTCTAACACTGTCTAATCATGTTTCAACTAAAAATCTCAAAACTTCTCTACACTTCAAGTCCAGAACTTAACACAATTAAAACACCAAAACATTCCACCCCTGAGAAACAAAAGTTTATTTGTTTCTTCATTACTCCAAAAATAAGAGGATTGCCTATTGTTATTTTATTACATATTTAATTATAGTTATACTTCATTATTACATTCCAAAGTATTTCACAAACCTAGTTGACTAACCATCTAATCTTTATTCAACAATTGATTAGTTCAATTAGCATCAAAACAAATAATAGCCATCCATATCCATATCCACACAAGACAGACTTGAACCCTAATACGTATGTCACTCTATTTATTAGTTTAACAAACCAAAAGTGAAGAAAAATAATAACAATCCAGTAAATAATGTCACTGTATATGAGTGTATTATTTTAAAAGTGTAATTTCCCATTGACTGACATCCCCCCTTGATCTGCTTACCACCTACTTTGTGAATGTAGCTTAATAATTAAGGCAAGGCACTAAAAATGCCTAGATGAGTTTACTAACTCCATGAACCCATAGGTTTGGTCCCCCCAGCCTTTCTATTAATTTTCAATAAAATTACACATTCAAGTGTCCACCTCCCAGTGAGAAGGCCCTCTAAATCACTACTACAGACAATTAAAGGAGCTGGCATCGAGCCCACCAAAAGGTAGCTCACAAGTCCATGTTTAGCCCTACCCCCATGGGAAACAGCAGTGATAAAAATTAAGCCATAAACAAAAGCTTGACTATGTTATATGAATTAGTGAAGGTAAATTTCATGCTATATGAATTAACCCATGGCCATATAATTAACCCAAATTAATAAAATGTCAGTGTAAAGTGTGTTAGGACTTTTATACAATAAAATTAAATTTTAATTAAGCTGTAAAAATAAGCAACAAAAATGGCTTTAACATTTCTGACTACAAGACAGCTGAGACCCAGACTGGGATGAGCTGCCTCCCTATGCTTAGCCCTAAACCCAAACAATTAGCACAACAAAATTCTTCACCAGAGCACTACTTGCAAAACCATAAGACGCAGAGGATGTGGCTGTGCTTTATGTCCCTCTAGAGGAGCCTGTTCTATAATCACTGATGCAGATAAACCTCACCAACCCTTGCTAAATCAGCCTATATATTTTCATCTTCAGCAAACCCTAAAAAAGAACTATAGGAAACGCAAATACATACTATAAAACTGTAGGTGAAGGTGTAGCTTATGGGATGGGAAGAAATAAGCTCTAGCTAAAGAACATCAAATTTACATGAAAGTTTTTATGAAATTAAAACAAATGGAGGGTTTGGTAGTAAATTAAGATTAGAACTTAATTGAATTAGTCTATGAAATACACACATACTACCGATCACCCTCCTCAAGTACCTAAATTCACATATAACTAATAATAGTTACTGTAATACAAAAGAATAAGACATAACAAGGTAAGCATCCTGGCAAGTGTGCTGGGGTAAATCAGCGTAGTTTAAATGAGGCACCTAGTTTACACCCAGGAGATTTCATAGTAAACGACCACTTTGACTTAAAGCCAGCTCAGAAAAACTGCCAAACTCAACATAAATTAACCAAAGCATTTACTCAAACTTAAAAGTAAAGGGGATAGAAATTTTAATTGGCATAAGGGAAAGATGACAGAAATATTGAAACTACTAAAGAGCAAAGGTTACCCCTTTTATCTTTCACATAATGAGTTAAATAGAACAACTTAACAAAGAGAGCTTAAGTTAAATACCCTGAAAGCAGATGAGCTACTTATGAACAGCTCTGATAAAATGAACTTACTATGTGACAAAATAGTGAGAGATTTTATAAGTAGAGGAGAAAAGCCTAATAAGCCTCTAACAGTTGCTTGTCCAGAACAGAATTTTAGTTTGAGTTTAAACTTATCAAAAAAACAAAAATAAAAACAAAACACTTCTAACATAAATTTAAATTGTATTCTAAAAAGGAACTTTTTTAAATACAGGACATGCCCTTCTTTAGAGAATAAATAAAAATATCATAGTTGAATTTAGAGCAGCCACCAACTAACAAACTGTGCTCTATAATACATTTATCTTAACTTCAACAATAAAACTAACTCCAAGTATAGCACTGGACTAATCTATTAAATAAAGAAGCAATACTGTTGACATGAGTAACAAGAAATAATTCTCCTTGCGTAAGCTTGTGGCAGAGGGATGCCCACTCATCTCTCGAAGCTGTGGTGCATATATACAATGGAGCATAAATGCAAAGAATTAACTCTTGCCGTTTATGACAACACGGGTGGACCTAGAGGGCACTCCGCTAAATGAGTAAGTCACACAGAGAAAGACATATGATTTCACTTATATGTGGAATCTAAAAAACAAAACAAACAGATGAACAAAACAGAAACAGACTCTTAAACACAGAGAACAGACTGGTGGTTGCCGTACAGGAAGCAGGATGAGGAGATGGGTGAAACAGGTGAAGAGAAAAAAAGTTAATGAAAATTTTGATATCTTGATCTGAGTGATGGTTACACAAGTATATACACCTGTCAAAATTCATCAGACTGTATACTAATTTTGTGCATTTTGTTGTATGTGCCTCAATAAGAAAAATTAAATAAAAAAGAAGGGATGCCCACTGATAGTTAACAAAAATATAACCCTAACCTAACAATCAATCATTTACCAGGTCAACTGTTACTCCAACACAGGTATGCAATTAAGGAAAGATTTTTAAAAGGAAAGGAACTTAGCAAACACAAACAAAAAACCTGCATAATTATCCTAGGTGGGGTTGTATTCAGCAAATCATTGCCAAGGCCAGTGTCAAAAGGCCATTTCCCTTTGTTTTTTCTAAGTGTTTTACAGTTTCAGGTCTTTTGTTCAAGTTTTTAATACATTTTGAGTCAATTTTTATGGATGATATAAGATAAAGATATTGTAAAAATATAATAAAATTACTCTGTTTCCCAGGCTTTGTGTGGCTGTATTTTAAAATTATTAATTACAAAATATTTTACCAATCAAATTTAAAGAATTTAGAAATATGAAAAATGCCTTTTATTTTTACTAATATTTTTTACCATTCCTGGCACTTTTCAATCTTTTGAGGATTCCCAAATTTTCATTTAATATCTTTTCCATTCTTCCTGAAAAACGTTCTTTAAATGCACTCTAGTGCAGATTATCTGGCAATTCTTCTGAAGCTTTTACAAGTTTAAAAAAATGTTCATTTCACCTTCATTCTGGAGGAAATTTTCATTGGGTATAGAAATATGCAAACCGTTTTTTCTTTTAGCACTTTAAAAATGTGTCTCCATTGTCTTCTGACCTGCAGTTTCTGAACAGAAGTCTTTCACTATTCTTGTCTTTCTTCTTCTGCATATATTATTATCCTTTTCCCTGGTGACCTTCAAAGTAGCCTATTTGGTTTCTAGCAGTTTGGCTAAAACTAAAAGGTGTGTTTTTCTGTTACTCCTACTGCTTGGAGGTTCTCTGAATATCTTGGATTTGTATTGTATTTTTTTGTCTGTTGTTAATTTGGGGGCATTGCAGATATTATACATACAAGTACTTCTTCCCTGTTCTGATGTTCTTTTACTTCTGAGACTCCAATTAGACATATATTAGACCACGTGGCATTGTTTCACAGGTCTTGAATGTTGTTTCTTCTAACTACCCTTTTTTTTTCTTCTCTGTGTTTCAGTTTAGGTGACTCTGTCATCGGTTCTTTCCTTTAATGGTTAAAATCTACTATCAAATTTCATGGCAGTAGTTCTTCGTCTCTAGTATCTATTTTTATTTTAAGTATTTAGATATTTTTTATTTCACATCTTTACATAAACTCTGTTTATTCATGGATGTCACTACCTTTTACACTGGATGCTTTAGTGTATTAATCATGGTTATTTATATTTTCCTGACTCAGTTATATGTCCACATAGTCTCTGGGTATGGCCCTGGTTACTGATAATCTTTTCTTCTTGCTTTTTTTTTGTCTGTCTCTTAACTTTTGCTTGATTGTTCAATATTGTGTATGCAAGAACAGTGGAAACTTAGGTGGGTAGCATTTATGCTCATAAATGGATACATTATTTTTTTCCTGTTAGAACATCAATATCCGTGGTTGAGTCCACCTAGGTAGCACTTGAATTAAAGGTGGTTGTGTTATTATTATTGTTATGTTCTATGAACAGGGACTTCAAATTCCTCTAAAGTGGAGAACAAGGCACTTCCTTGTGCTTAATGTGAGTCCTCAGTGCTGGAGAATTTTCCTAAGTGATGTATTCCACCATCAAAAGTCTCTGTGAATGGACAAAGAAGATGTGGTACATATACACAGTGGAATACTATTTAGCCATAAGAAAGAAACAAATCCTACCATTTGCAACAACATGGATGGAGCTAGAGGGTATTATGCTCAGTGAAATAAGTCAGGTAGAGAAAGACAAATACCAAATGATTTCCCTCATTTGTGGAGTATAACAATGAAGCAGAACTGAAAGAAAAAAATAGCAGCCGACTCACAGCCTCCAAGAAGGGACTAGTGGTTACCAAAGGGGAGGGGTGGAGAGGTCAGGTTAGGAGGGAAAGAAAGGGATTGAGGGGTATTATGATTAGTTCACATGGTGTGGGGAGGATCATGGGGAAGACAGTGTAGCACAGAGAAGACAAGTAGTGACTCTGTGGCATCTTACTATGCTATGGACAGTGACTGCAATGGGGCATGGGGGGGATCTCAATAATATGGATGAATGTAGTAACCACATTGTTTTTCTTGTAAAACCTTCATAAGAGTGTATATCAGTGATACCTTAAAAAAAAAGTCTCTGATTATTCAATTTCTCCCTAGCCTAAATCGCATGCAGAATCTGCACACCTTAGCATCATGAGTGGGGTTTCTCAGCCTACCACTCTTCTCTAAGTTGGTAGTCAAGCATTGCTTTCTATCATTGGCGACAAGAGGGAAGGTCTTGTGCATTTGGGAGTTTTCTGTCCTTCTCAGCAACAGCAATCTTCTGTTTTGCATCATTGCAAAATTCCGAGTAGGAGGAAGTTTCCCACTTTTCTCAAAATCAGATAGTTTCTGCCTTGTTGCTTTATAAAATTAGTTTTGCTTTGTATGACAGAAGGGCCTGGTATGGGGATGTTTTATTCCTAACCCCAGTACAGTGGATCACCACCTATCTGCTTGCCTTTCATTATTAGATCAATCAAATGTTGTTCTTTGGCTTGCGAGTTATATATTATTTTTTAATTAAACATAGTCCTTAAATTATAAAGACCCACATTTATGTTTATATTTACCTTTAAAATGTACCAAATTTAACCATTTATCCCACCTCCATCTTCCCTATCCTTCATCTTTAATCAGGAAAATTATCTTATTATGATTTCATCTCCAGTCCCCATCCTCACCCACATTCACACCAGTTTACCTGCCATGTTGCTATTATGTAAAATTTTATTTGTATGTTGTTTAGTATACTTACTTTTTAAAGTCTGTGCTTACTCATACAGAAAATTTGACTATTTTTTTATTCATCTTCAATACCTTATATATAGTGCCCCTCCGTTTTAATCCTCTTCTTCATGGAATATTTCCTCCATGAACTTTTTATTCAAAATATTTTGTATGATCCTCTTTCCAAGTTTTTTGTGTGACTGAAATCATATAACCACTTATTTAAATAATTTTTAAGCTACCTATAAAATTGCAAGTTTGAGGTTGTAGTTTTCTTCCAACTCAAAAGCAAAAAATCCAGTGTTTCCTTACATCCAATGTGGCTGTTGAAAAGCCTCATGTCCTATTTACTCTCTCTTCCTTTTTTCAGTGATCTGTTTTTTTCTACCTGGAAACTTGGAGAATATTCCTTTTCCTTCAATATGCTAAGTTTTTATAAACTGTGTATGGATTTTCTTTTATCCTCTCTATCCTGTTTAGCATTATTCAGTCTGACACTGTTCAATTTGTCCTTAACTAGGAAAATTCTTGCTCACTTTTTTTTAATGATTATAAGTTTTTCACATCATTTTCTCTTTTCCTGGTGCTTTTGTTACACTGATATATTAATTCTACTCTTGTCACCCATATACCCAAAAGTACTTGTAATTCTTTACATTTCTCTCAATCACAATTCTTTCCAGCAGAGTTCAGTGATCGGATATTCTCTAGCCTCTTGCTCGACAGTGGTAATAGTGAGGGCAGGGATTGTCAGAATGTCATAGATTGGACCTCCATCAGTGCCTGTCCTTTTCCCATGGTACTCAGATCTTTTATTTTTCATTTCCTCCCCTTTTTCCTATCATTTCTGTCCCCACAAGCCTATGTCATCGTTTTGTTTTTACATATTGGGATAAAGTACCTCCAGATTCTATGGTATCTCAAGGATGTGTTCATTGAAGGATGTCAGAAACACTTCCTGTTTTGCCATCTTCTGAATAAGAACTCTCCAATCATTTATTTTCTTACTTGCCAATTTTGTGCTATGCAATTTTTCTTGTGTGAAAAAGATAAAGTAAAATATATAAAATATAATTAAAACGAATTTTCAACTGCCACATCTTGTTTCAATTGCCAATTTCATTATGAAATTATTTGATTACAATTGTGGATATATTTTTCTTCTCTAAAAGTATATGTAAATTTTTATTAATTCATCTTAATACTGAATAATTAGAGACACTATATTCTTAACATAGAAAGGAGATACTAAATATCTATCCAAATCTTCTTTGACGTAATTTACTTTCAACGCTACTCATAAAATGTGTCAAGATATATTTTTTGCCTGCTACTAGTGCCTTGGGAAACATTAATCTCAAAATAATTGAGAAACACTGGCTAAGCTGTTAATTTTAAATGACACATTAGTAACTGTCATTTAAATTGATAGTAGAGCTATAATTGAGAGTAATAGTAAAAAGGTAACTTCCTTATCATTGAATATTTAGTGATTACCAAATTACTTTTCTAATGCAACCTTGAGCCTTGTAGTTGCTTATAATAAGATATCAGAATCTTATAATAAAGGTAGATGATTCATTTAAATGGATTTTTAATTTTTTTAGGGTTAATACTTCATCTTTTATAGTAAGTGTTTGCATCTAAATTTGGAGACTAATTACCTTTCCCAGAAAACCTTTAAAGTAATGTGAATTATGTATCCTGGGAAATCTGAACAGAAAAAATAAGTAACAAGGATGTTAAAACATATACTGTTCGGTGTAGATAAGTTAAACAGGTTCTGTGTTTCTGAGAAAAAGCAATTGTTTGAATAATTTAAGTATTGTTGAGAGTAGTTAATTTTTATTCATTTCATTAATCTTATAATGAAATTATTTTATGTAAAATGATAAATGTGTGTATTTGTGTGTAAAAGAGAAAGTGTGATATTGAGAGAGAACTTTGAATTAACTGGTATAACATTGCATTCATTTCGGTTTTCTTACAGAATGAGAACAAGTTTATTTCCAAAAGAGAAAGCACTCATTTTTTTGCAAGGAAAAAATCCTAATGATAATACTTTTGATATTCGAAAGGAAATTTTGAGTGAATAATGCTTACTTCCCCAAACTGAGCACTGAATAATATATGGACTATACCTTTGAATATATTCCTAAAATGATTTCTCTGATGCAACATATTTAAAGTCCCCATCTTTATAAAATTAAAGAGATACATCATAAATTATCACTTCATTTTACCCCATGTAAAAAAGAAATTCCTCTTTTAGGGGAGGAAGGAGTAATAATCATATAAGAAACCTCTTGTGATTTCAGGAGCTCAGTAGACCTTACATATTAACTTTCTAAATATGAGTTTTTAAAGATACTAAACCATTTATAAGATTGCAATATTTAATTCCATAACTAAAAGGTATGGTAATAATTGGATTATTTCCTCAATACAAGGTTAATTTTATATTTGAGGCATTTTAATTTAAAGAACAAATTTGCCTGAAATGCTCAGGGAGTGAAAAATATCAGTTCCTTTATAACTTGATCAATTGGTTCTTTTCTCTGCTATATTGTATTCACCAATGTTTATTTTTAAATTTGATTATAAATTTAAAGGATTATTTGCATAATTTGAAGAATTTCTGCTATATAATCTTCTTTCAGAAAATTTATTTGGTCAGAACAGAGCTCTCTCTACAGTGCTACCTGAGTATATAACACACCTAGGTTATACACTTGCTAATCACCCTTAGTACACATTTCCCCATTATGAATATGATACAATAATTCAAGTAAACATTTGATAGTTCTCTAATAAGTATGAGGCACTATTTAGTTATTACAGTGAACAACAAGGTGCAAATGATAACGCTTCTGATCTCAAGGGCAATGGACAAAGAAAGTTCCCTGCTCTAGATTCCATTAGATTATTTACTTCTCTTTTTTTTCCTTCCTTCATTTCCCTCTCCCATTCCATCTCCTTCCCTCCCTCCTTTCCCCTCTCTCTCTCCCTTTCTCTCTCTCTCTCTCTTTTTCTTTCTTCCTTTCTTTTTTCTCTTCTTGTTGGAATCATGAGCCCCTTAAATAGGACAAAAATTCAGGTAGCACTTTTCTTTGTGCAAAAAATATAAACTTTAAAGCTGCTTGCTCTGGTGGTCTCAGTACAAGTGTGCTGGAGGAGGTATTCCTAGTTCCACATTACAATTGAGTACATGAGACCCCAAAGTCATACAAATAACTTATGAAATTCTCACACAGCAAATATTTTATCACTTTTATCATAGCATGATGAAAGGACCACCCAGTGTAATATAAGGTTAGGCAGTTAATTAATAAGTGCTTGTTAGAGAAATAATAAATGACTACACTATTCAATTTTTCTTTAATGCCTTAATATATATTACAGTATATCCAGATTTTGAAAGACATGAAAGTTCAAAATATAAGTAATGCTTGGGACTTGGATTAAAGATAGTGGCATGAGAGGTGAGACAGAAATCTCCTCCCAAAACCATATGTAATATGAAAACATAGCAAGTACATCAAATCCTGAAAGAGCAACAGGAAAGAAGGCAGCAGCAGACTGTCTACACCTGGGGAAACCAGCAGACCTCAATGAAAAGGGTAAAGTACCAAAGCCGTGATCCAGAGGGAACCAAGCCCTTCCCCCACCCTAGATCACCAGAGGAAGCAAGAGAAATGGAGCAGGGAGTGGGTGGAGTCCTAGGACTGCTGAACATCCAGCCCTGGAGATCTGCTCTGGGAGCATGAACCTACATTACATGGTTCTCTGGAGATTAGTGGAGTTGGAAAGCCAAGGTTGGAATACTTGGAGCAACTGAGATTCCAGCTGCTTGCAGAAAACAGGGATCCACATCCAGCCGCTCTGGGACAAAAGAAAGGCAGGCAGTCTGAGAGACTTCCTAACAGTGAGAGGGCTGCTAAGGGGGCAAGAATTGCACAGAACTTGCTGCCCAGGAGAAAGGACAGTTGGACAAAATTGTTCAGGTGCACTCTTCCCAGGAGGTTGGGAACGTTCAGGAGCTTCAGGTGCTCCATTCCCTGGCTGGAAATGCAGCTATGAGACTCTTCACCGTGATACACAGCCTGCTGTGCCTTCCTCCTGGCCTGCACCAGCTCGCAAAACAGCTGCCCCTGCCATTGCACCAAGGCAGCCAAAGGGCAGCCCTGCCTATGGCAGCTACAAGTGCAAAGCACAGAGGCTTCTTCCTGTGTGCTCAACCCACCGGCCCTGGAAGTGGAGACAGGTACTGAAGCCAGGAAGCAGGAAAGAGCTCTTTTTTCTGGACAGGCTCCAGTGTTGCTTGCCTACAACACCACCATCACTCCAGGGGCTGAACAGCTCCAGAGAATAGAGCTTCTGGGCACAGGAGGGCACCACCTACAAATATAAAATGTCAAAGGAACCTGGTTAAAACAAAACTCCCACAAACACCAGAAAGAGGGCCAGGTGCAACTGAACTCATCAATCTTCCTTAAGGAGATTTAAAAATAAAAATCATAAACCTGCTCACTGAAATACAGAAAAATATTCAATATCTCAAGGAGGAATTCAGAAATGAGATACAAACATTGAAGAATATAGTATCTGAAATGAAGCATACAAAGGAGGGATTTAAAAGCAGATTAGATAAAGTAGAGGAGATGGCAAATGAAATAGAAATTAGAGAAGAGGAATATAAAGAAGTTGAAGCACAGAGAGAAAAAAGGATCTCTAGGAATGAAGGAATACTGAGAGAACTGTGTGACCAATCCAAACAAACAATATTCACATTATGGGGGTACCAGAAGAAGAAGAGAAAGAAAAGAGGATAGAAAGTCTTTGAGGAGGTAGTTGCTGAGAACTTCCCCCAACTGGGGAAGGAGATAGTCTCTCAGGCCATGAAGGTAACAGATCTCCCAACACAAGGCACCCAAGGAGGATAACACCAAGACATATAATAATTAAAATGGCAAAGATCAAAAGCAGTATTAAAAGCAGCTAGAGAGAGAAAAAAGATCACATACAAAGGAAAACCCTTTAGGCTATCATCAGACTTCTCAACAAAAAATTTATAGGCCAGAAGGGAGTGGCATGATATATTTAATGCAATGAAGCAGAAGGGCCTCAAACCAAGAATACTCTACTCAACAAGATTATCATTTAAATTTGAAGAAGGTATTAAACAATTTCCAGATAAGCAGAAGCTGGGAGATGTTACCTTCCACAAACCACCTCTATAGTGTATTTTAGAGGGACTGATATAGGTGGAAGTGTTTCTAAGCCTACCAGAAGAAATAAAACCATAGTAAAGAAAGTAGACCAAGTAATTACTAAGCAGATGCAAAATCAAATCAACCACCCCCAAAGTCAGGCAAGGGATAGACAGAGTACATAATATCATACCTAATATATAAAGAATAGAGGAGGAAAAAAAAAAAAAGAACCTTTAGATTGTGTTTGTAATCTCAGTGAAATAAGCCAAGCAGAGAAAAACAAGTACCATATGATTTCCCTCATTTGTGGATATAACAACAAAGCAAAACTGAAGTAACAAAACAGCAGCAGACTCACAGACTCCAAGAAGGACTAGCTGTTACCAAAGGGGAGCGGTGAAGGAGGGTGGGTGGGGAAGGAGGGAGAAGGGGATTGAATGGTATTATGATTGTTACACATAGTGTGGAGGAGGTCACGGGGAAGACAGTGCAGCACAGACAAGTAGTGACTCTGTGGCATCTACACTGGTGGACAGTGACTTCAATGGGGTATATGGCGGGACTTGATAATATGGGTGAATGTAGTAACCACAATGTTTTTCATGTGAAACCTTCATAAGAGTGTCTATCAATGATACCTTAATAAAAAAATATATTGCACTAACAAAAAAAGTAATGTTTGGAGCTATATGCATTTTGCATAGCTATAAGAGTACATATTTAGTTTAGAAAAGATGCCTATGATGAAAGAAAATAGCCAAGAATAATAGAACCTAAGTGTAAATTCATATATTCAGTGCAAATCTCTTTCATTTACTTTTCCTAAGAAGGAGAAACTGCTAATAGTCTAACACAGATTCATCCTCCTTATCCCTAGTAGTTGTTAACTGCTGCTAAGTCATCTGTACAGATAGGAACTACAATTCCCAACTCCTTTACAGCTGGATGGACCCATGTTACCCAGCTTCACCAATGGAGTAAGAGAAGGGATTTACCATCTCCAACTCAAAATGAGTAAGAAGAGTTGTGCTTCTCCACCATCTCTTCCCCTGTGTGCTGACTGGCAGAAATGACAGCATTTCCTGGACTGACCCCTAAATGATAGCTTTTTTAGGGACAGGACTATCCCTAAATGATAGATAGATAAAAGGACAAACCACTTCCCCAAGCCCTAATGAAGAACTCTTTCACTGAGCAGTTGTATGAACAGGAAATACATTTTTTTTTTTTTTTGTAAAAGGGCACCAATGTGTTCAAAGGCGTTATTTATAAGAACTATTATTGGCTTACCTAATATATGCTGCTTCCACTGCAAAAGCCCTGTTGCCACTTTTGACCTTCAATCTATGTGATTGACTTATTGGTTTATTTTTTATTGGTTCTTATTTAGAATTGCACTAACAGTAACTGGGAATCATTCAATGTAAGATAAGAGGAAAGGGTAAATAGTCCTAAGAAATCAAAACAAATCATTAAAATAAAGTTAGAAATTTGATAAATTCCAATGAGTCAGTAGAAATGCATGCAGAAAAAGAAAAATCAGAGACTTCTAAAAGACATACCCACTTGACACTTATTGACCGAACACTCTTAAAATGAAAATCTACAAATCCACCATCAAACAGAAAAAAAAAAAAAAATACATGCAGTCTATGCTGAAGAAAAGCTGTCAAAATACAAATAGATATTAGGCACTATTTTTTTTCCCGACACACCAGAGTAAGGTTGAAATCCAATAAAAGAAAACGAATGTAGAAACACAGGACTCACAAATGTGAGCGGAATATTTCCAAAGCTCTACAAAGACTATCTGGAAAATTGTACACCTAAATCAACACATTGGAATTCAGAGGATGTTTTACAAGGCTAAATGTGGAAGTTTAATTTTATCATGTAAAGGAAAACAGCTGAAATCACAAAAAGTGTGTGGGTTTTCTGTCAAAAGCAAAGGACGACTTCCAGAGGCCTCTTTCTGGAAAGGCAGAAAAGCTGAATGAGTGAATGATCCAGCATTCTTTCCTTTATGTGAGCCAGAGTTTTTCCAGTAGAGCGTCATCCCTATATGTGTAAAGTGCAACAAGCTTCTGAAACCAAAGGAGAGATTTGACTATTATAAATCTCAGCCGTAGAAGGAAACTTCCACATATATGGAACAACATTTGATGATGATCTGTGTGATAACGTAAGTGCCATTCTGATCACTTAGCGCCTGGAGAATACCAATTGCTTAATGTTTAGGGGGGAACTCTTGTTGCAACTCCATATAGCATTATTTTCTTCATCTGTAATGCAGGGTGAAATCTAAGGCTGTGAGATGACATGTCAGTGTTAGAAAGTACGCATGAGTTTTTCTTTTCAAATATTTGCATATTACCATTTCTAAATCATCCTGCTTGCAGCATGCGATGAATTTTTAATGGACATTTTAACATGATTTTTTTTCATAGATTTGGACTAAAAATTAATCCAGTGTTCTCAAATCTCACTGTTTTTAGTTTCTCTTAGATTTCTCTGGAAGTAGCTCATGGAAAACTGTGCTCCTTAACAAAGAACATTCACCATTTCTCAGAACGACTCCAAAGTTCAGATGACATATTTCTGTAGAAGCAACCAGACTCCAGAACTGTGTTTCAGACTTATTCTAGAAGCAGCAGAGAATGCTGTACTAATTAATGACAGTGCTATTTCATTTAATGTGTCTTTACATATGTCTTTCTAATTTCTATACATTTTAAAGCACAGTAAATTTTGACTTGAAATGAGAATAGGAATTGAATATGCCCATCTGGGTGATGGAATCTTGATGTCTCTTGAACCTAGCATAGGGATAAACCCACATGATTCTTTACACTGGATTTCATTGAAATTGTAAAACCAAATGACACATCAGAAATCATCTAGTCTAATTCCTTATTCTACAGTTGAGGAAACTAAAACTGAGAAGGGAGGTGATTTACCTGAGATCACATAATAAATAAGCGACAGCTAGAATAAAACTTTCCCTACATTCTCCTTGTATCATAAGACGCTGACTTTCATGGTTTGATAACTAGCTGCACATTAAGATTACTTAAAGCAATGAAGGAATTTCACAGTGTTCTCCTTATGGCCATAATTCTCAAACATAAGGGTGTATAACAATTACCAGAGAAGTTTGTTTAAAATGCAGTTTTCCTGGATACTATGGACAAATATTCTGAGTAAGAAAGGCTAGTATAGGACCAAGAGATCTGTTCTGATGAAAGTGACCTGTATACTTTCACAAAACAGTACATTTTGAATAAATAATGACTTGCTATAGTGTCCTTTTTATCCTTGCTTCAATAAAGATTAAGAAACTCAGGCTTAACAAGTTAGTAATAGGTTTTTTAACAGTAAATAGTATACTTAGAATACATTACAAATTTTATCATGGAGTTGAAGACTTCCATGATTTTGAATATTCTTCAAAATATCACCATCATCAGATTAGCCATGGCTTAGGCAGTTGTATTTGTGAATTACTTAAGATTCTCTATAATTTATGTAAGGTTTTATAGATATTTTTGTGTTTATAAGTTATGTAAATAATTCCAAACTGTCCTTGATATTTTATTCTGAGGAACCTCTCTACTAATAAACAGCTATTTTTTTCCATAGAAAATAAATATCTCATTTAATTCATCCAATCAGAAATGGAAATATTTCATTTCACAGAACCACTCAAAGAGATAACTCAATCCTGTTAGACATTCATTTTTGTACATGGCAGAACCTATAATTAAGGGCTCCACAATGATGAGTTAGAAATGAAATATTGATATAATCATTCAAGTCTGTCACTTGAAAAATCATAATTCTCCATATACAAATATACATATACAGATATATATAATCCAGACTTTAGAGGCTTCATCTGGAAATACAAATGACCGCATCTAGTTGTTATTTTCAGCTAGATATTATTTCTTTTTGGGCTAATATTTGTTCCCTAGGTTATGGTGATTATTATTTTACTGAATGTTCATTGGTGTTACATTATTCTAAATGGTTAACACCCAACAATTTTTACAGAATTAAGATATGAATTCCTATGTGGAGAATAGAAGATCTTTTACAGTTTTTTCTGCTAGCTCTCGTCTCTAAAGCAAAATAAAAACCCCATCCCAAAGCCGAACTGACAATGTATCATGTTACAATGCAGAACAGACTTACAGAAAACATTTTTTAACCGGAGCTACTAAGTCATAAAAAAGATAAAGTGCTAATTAAGTTACAAGAGACAACTGATATTATATGAGAAAAGTTAATACTCTTATCTGAGATTTTCTCTTTGTTTGGGTGTTTGGGTTTAGAAGGATAAATGTTTGAATATCCGATGCAGTAAATAGTCTGGGAATTGTATCTCATTATTTGACAATCTTGCCATCTTTCTCACAAACGTTGGCATTATTTTAGGCATTTTTTCACTTTCTATCATGAATTTTATTGCATAGTGTGATAACTCTATTAGCCAGGGGTCAACTCTGTGCATTAAAGACCTAATGCAGCTTTGTGACCATATCAAGAGGCTACTACCTTTTAAAAATATGTTTTGGACATATATTGAACCTAAATTATTCCCCTAAATTTTGCACTGTATTTTTGATTCCATATTGAAATGCAGTTGATGTTCTGTACTTTGATCTTATATGCAGCCATCTTATTAGGCTTTTTATTATTTCCAGCAAGTTCTCTGGGAATTACTGAGTGTCTTTCATCCTGATAATTATATTATCTATAAATGTTCCTCTTTTTTCCCTTTACTGGAAAAATCAAATACCTACTTTCTTCAAAATTAGAAGGCAAAATAATAAACCCCCATGTATCTATCAATCATATTCAATAATCATCGACTGATACCTGACCCTGTTTTAAAGCATACCACAGTACCATTACCACACCTAAAATAATTTAAAATGTTTCCTTAATATCATCAACTATTCAACCAGTGTTCAAATGTCTTCAACTGTCACATAGACATTTGTATTTTTATAACAGCTTTATTGAGATAAAATTCACATGTAATAAAATTCAACATTTTGAGGGGTACAATTCAATCATTTTTAGTATATTCATGAAATTGTGCAACCATAACTACTATCTAATTTTTGGATATTTTCATCAACCTCCAAATAAACCTTATTCCTATTCCCCCAAAACCCTAGCAACTACTAATCTTTCTGTCTATACGGATTTGCCTCTCTGGACATTTCATATAAATGGGATCATCAAATACGTGACCTTATGTGTCTGGCCTCTTTGACTTAGCATATGTTTTCAAAGTGCCTCCACATTGTAACATATCTCAACACTTCATTTCTTTTCATGACTAAATAATATTCCATTTTGTAGATATGCCATACCTTGTCTTAGCTATTCATCATATGGTGAAAAATTGAGTTATTTCTACTCTTTTGGTTATTCTAAGAATATGCAAGTACAAAATTTCATAAGGGCATATTTTCACTCACACGGGCATTCACCTTAGAGTAGAATTTCTGGGTCATAAGTGTATTTAATATTTTGAGGAGCTGCCAAGCTGTTTCCCAAAGTGGTTGCACCTTTTTATAACACCACTACCCATGTATGAGGATTATAATTAATCAACCTACTCACCAACACGTGTTAATGTCTGCCTTTTGATGCCAGTTAGTCTAGTGAGTATGAAGTAATATTTTTGTGGTTTTGATTTGTATTTTCCTAATGCTTAGTGATGAACATCTTTTCATGTTCTTATTGGCCATTTGTATATCATCATTGGAGAAATATTTATTCTAAATCTGTGTTAATTTTTTAATTGGGATGCCTGTCTTTTTATCATTGAGCTGTAAAGGTTCTTTATATGTCTTGGATCTAATTCTCACATCATATATACAATTTGCAAATATTTTCTCTCATTCTGTGGGTTTTTTCACTTTCTTGCTTGTGTCCTTTGAAGCACAAAATTTTTAATTTTAACAACCTCCAATGTTGTTTTTATTTTGTTCTTCTGCTTTTAGGGTTGTAACTAAGAAACCACTATATAATCCAAGATTATGAAGGTTTTACTCTATTTTTTTCTATCAGTTTTCTTTTCTTCTTTTTGTTCATACTTTTAGGTCTTTAACCCATTTTGAATTAATTTTTGTGCATAGTGAGAAATATTCGTACAACTTTATCCTTCTGCATGTGGATATTCATGTGTTTTGGTACCATTTTTTGGAAAAATTCTTTCTTCATTGTCTTTGTACTCTAGCCAAAAATCAGTTGACCATAAATATGATGGTTTATTTCTGGACTCTCAATTCTATTCCACTGATTTATATGTCTATTCTCATGCCAATACTATCCTGTCTTGTTTACTGAAATTTGTAGTAAGTTTTGAAATTGGGAAGTGTGAGTCTTCTGTGATTTTTTAAAGATTGTTTTTATTATTCTGGCTCTTCTATACCGCCAAGTGAATTTTAGGATCAGCTTGTTCATAGCTACAAAAAAAAGTCATCTGGTATGTTGATAGAGATTGCCTTGAACCTGTAGATCAATTTTCGGAAGTAATACATTTCTGTGCAAGAGCAGTGAATCAGCAGAAAGTGAAAATAAGAAAACAATTTCATTTATAATATCAAGGCTAACATACTCAAAAATAAATTTTAAAGACTAAATATAAAATTTCTACTCTGAAAATGACAAAAAATTGTTGAAAGAAATTAATGCAGGCTTAAATGAGAAAGCCACTTTATGTTCTAGGATCTCATAGATGACTTAATATTGTGAAAATATGAGTGCTTCTCAAATTGGTTGAAAGAGATATTTTATGGGTACAGAATTCTATGTTGGCATTTATTTTCTGTCATGAATTTGAAGATATTCCACTCTTTTCAAATATCTTTGGTGCTGTTGAAAAATCTCAGTTTCATAATCCTTCCTTTGTAGGCGAGCTTTTTTGTATTTTTCTCTCAAATCATATTTTTGTTTCTTAGTTTCATTACTGTGTGTCCTCTTTTTTTCCTTTAGTTTATCCTGTTTGGTGACTTAATACCTATGGATTCTTCTCTTTCTTCAGTTCTGGAAAATTCTCTGTGTTATAACTTCACTTTCATTCTCTCTATCCTATTCTCTGAAGACATTCATTAGGCAAATGTTAGATATTCTGCTTTCCTCTATAGCTTTTACCATTAAAAACATTTCCATCTCTTCTCTCTAACTGATAATGTATAACTATTTCTGTTTCGTAGTTTTCTATATATTGTATCTTCTGACCTGCTATTTAGACCACCCAGTTTAGATTTTTCCTTTTCTTAGCTATTTTTTTTTTTTTCTGAAAGATTCATTTGGTTTTCTCTTTCAAATCTATCTAGTCATTTTTGGTAGTCTCTTATGGCTTGTTTTTTGTGATCCCAGTGGTCTTTGCTCTAAACATTCATATTTAGTTATTTTAAAGTCTGCTTCTGATATTTCTAATATCTGAAGTCCTCTGACGGATGGAAATCTATCTCCCTGATCATTCTCACTTGTGGTAGAAGGTCTTTCCTTGGCTCAGTGATCTTTGACTCTTAGCTCAAATGTCATTAGTTGCCAGAAGTGGTGATCCTGACACCCTTTTATCAGAGCGACTGGGCAATTAATTGCCTTTGACAGAAACCCGGAGATGTCACCAACCTTGGTACTTTCATCCTTATATAGGATTTCAAACTTAAAGCAGTAGCATCAGATTTAGCTTTAAAAACCTGCCCCTAGTCCAGAGCTAGGGATCCTACTACACTGCAGAGACTGGCATTTGTTCTCAGATAAAGCTGTTATGAGCATTTTTTTAGTGCTCAAGACTTTTTGCCCCAGTATTGTTTGTTTGGCCAGAAGGAGGCCTTGTGTTTTCTTTATTTCTACCAGCCCAGAAATGTATTTAAAATATCTTTTATTCAATAACTAGTTGTTTTGCCATTTCATAGTGTCTCATTTGTCAAACTGACAAAAGCATTAGTGTTGTTATATTTTCTAAATTAGTAACTTCATGTTTTTTAATGAACTTCAGATAGATTTATTCATCCATAAAATAAGAATAACAATAGTGTTCAAATATTATGGAGGTTATCTGAATTAGTGCTTGTCAGATACAAAGTATTTAAAGATGTTAATTATTATCATTACTAGTATCAATATTAATATATGGTACCTAAAATTAAAACTCAGAACTTCTCTGATTATATCCAGTGTTTCTAAGAGTTTATGTTATTTTGATGGATCAAATGCATTTCTGGTGTTTTATTTGTATCTTACTGGAATGTTGTGATATATTTCACTATATGTAAGAGCTAAAAAATACTAAAAGCATTTCAAAAAACAAGGTTCTCATAAATTATTAATTAAGCTATTTTAATAAAATAGTTTATATGACTAAAAAAAGACATTTATATTGAATTATGAATTGGGAAGAGATAGTAAAAGTTTTCCCTAATACGGGTTTGGTTGATTCATAAATTCACTCATAAATATTTCTTGAGCCACAATTTGTAAAAAGCATATTTCATGGAATGTGGAATCAGTTACATTCCTTGAGCCAAGAATATTTAAAATACAATTCTGGACACAAACACATCTTTGCCTTACTTATTACTTGGAGTGATAACAATGATCAAGAAGCAAAAATGGATACCTGTGCCAGGCCATATGCAAAATTGTTATTTGCATGATTCAGTTTAGTACTCAGAATAAACCAGCAAAATGGGTCCTATTATTATCCTTGATTTTTCTGATTTTGAAATTTAAACCTAGAAATTAAGTCAATTTCCCAAGGTCAACCTTTTAGGAGCAGATGTGAAGTAATCCTAATTGTCTCAGTCTTCAAAGTTCATGCTTCTGGTGACTATTCTTCATTATTCTATCATTAAATCAGGTACAGTAAATAAAGCATATGGCATGAGTTCCCGGTATTCCATATGGAAAGAACTGTTCCTCTTTGAGAGAAGAGGGAAAAGTCAAGGTGGAAATACATTTGAGTGGCACCTAGGGGGAAGAGTTGAGTTAGAGAAAGCAAAGGTTGGAGACGGACATTCTGCCCAGGAGGGAATTGCCCAAAAGGGCACCACGGCCTAAGAGACGATGACCTGATGTGGGAGGCAAAGAGTCTGATGTGGTTAATGCTGCTTTACTGAGAACCCCAGCAGGTGAACTGACAGGTTGAGACTGGTTCATGGAAGGCTCTGAAGCCAATCTAAGAATTGATTCATTTATAGATTTATTCATCCATAAAATAAGAATAACAATAGTGTTCAAATATTATGGAGGTTATCTGAATTAGTGCTTGCCAGATACAAAGTATTTAATAGATGTTAATTATTATCATTACTAGTATCAATATTAATATATGGTACCTAAAATTAAACTTCCATGATGTGGGCATTTGAGAGCCAATGAACCTTTTACAAGCAATAGAAATGAGACATGATTTGGATTTTAGTGAAATAATGTCAGCAGCAGCCTAAAGAGAGAGGACTAAGATCCTACATTCAGGTAGTACAGTGAAAAAATTATTGAAATGATATAAGCATCAAAAGTAGAGGTCAGAGATGGGATTAAAGATGGCGGCGTGAGAGGAGAGACAGAGGCTTCCTCCTAAAACTGGATACAATTAGAAAATTTAATTGGCACAACTAATCCCGAGAGAGCAACAGGAAAGAGGATGGCATCAGACTGCACACACCTGGAGAAAAGAGCAGACCTCACTGAACGGGGTGACGTACCGGAGCTGTGGCTCCGCGGGACCCGAGCCCATCCCCCACCCCAGCTCACCGGCGGTAGGAAGACAAACGGAGCAGGGAGGGAGTGGAAGGCCTGGGACTGCTGAATACCTAGCTCTGGAGATCTGCTCTGGGAGCACAAACCTACACTTCATGGTGCTTTCATGAGACTCGCATGACTACTGGGTTGGAAAGTTAATACAGGCAGAGTTCCTGGGGAGACTGGGATTCCGGCTGCTTGTGGAAAGGAGGGATCCATATCTGGCTGCTCTGGGACAAAAACTTATACCTGTGTGACCAGCCCACTGGCTCAGGCAGTGGAGACAGGCACAGCAGCCAGGAGGCGGGGAGCAGCTCTTTCCTACCCCCAGTACTGCTCCCCTGCGACCCCCGACATTGCTTCAGGGGCTGAGCAGCTCCGGAATAGAGCTTCTGGACACTAGAGGGCGCCAGATACAAACATGAAATGCCAAAGGAACCTTGTCCAGAGTAAAATTATTAATACAACTCCCGAGAAAGATTTAAATGATACAGACCTCGTGACTCTTCCTGAAAGGGAGTTCAAAATTAAAATAATCAACATTCTAATGGAGGTATGGAAAGACATCCAAGAACTCAGGAATGAATTCAGGTCAGAGATCCAATCATTGAAGAACACGATGGAGGGTATTAAAAGCAGGTTGGATACGGTGGAGGAGACAGTAAATGAAATAGAAACTAGAGAAGAGGAATACAAAGAAGCTGAGGCACAGAGAGAAGAAAGGATCTCTAAAAATGAAAGAATATTGAGAGAACTGTGTGACCAATCCAAGCGGAACAATATTCACATTATAGGGATACCAGAAGAAGAAGAAGAGAGAGAAAGACAAAGAAAGTGTCTTTGAGGAGGTAGTTGCTGAGAACTTCCCCAATCTGGGGAAGGAGATAGTCTCTCAGGCCATGCAGATCCACAGATCCCCCTACACAAGGGAACCAAGGAAGACAACAGCAAGACACATAGTAATTAAAATGGCAAAGATCAAGTATAAGGACAGACTGTTAAAAGCAGCCAGAGGCAGAAATAAGATCACATACAAAGGAAAGCCCATCAGACTAACATCAGATTTCTCAGCAGAAACCTTACAGGCCAGAAGGGAGAGGCACTGATGTACTTAATGCCATGAAGCAGAAGGGCCTGGAACCAAGATTACTTTATCCAGCAAGATTATCATTTAAATTTGAAGGAGGGATTAAACAGTTTCCAGATAAGCAAAAGCTGAGAGAGTTTACCTCCCACAAACCATCTCTGCAGTCTATTGTGGAGGGACTGCTATAGATGGAAGTGTTCCTAGGGGTGGATAGCTGTCACCAAAGGTAGTAAAATCAAGGTAGGGAGGGCACAGCAGCCGATTGTGAGGCAAATGCAAAATTAAATTGACTATCCCCAAAGTCAATTAAGGGATAGACAAAAAGTACAGAATTTGATACCTAATACATAAAGAATGAAGGAGGAAGAAAAAGGAGGAGAAATAGAAAAGAACCTGTAGATTGTGTGTGTAACAGCATACTAAGTGAGTTAAGTTAGACTCTTAGATAGTAAGGAAAGTAATCTGGAACCTTTGATAACCACGAATCTAAAGCCTGAAATGGCAATAAGTAAATACCTATAGATAATCACCCTAAATGTAAATGGACTGAATGCACACATCAAAAGACATAGAGTCACTGAATGGATAAAAAAACAAGACCCATCTATATGCTGCTTACAAGAGACTCACTTCAAACCCAAAGACAAGCACAGACTAAAAGTCAAGGGATGGAAAAAGATATTTCATGCAAACAATAGGAAGAAAAAAGCAGGTGTTGCAGTACTAGTATCAGACAAAATAGACTTCAAAACAAAGAAAGTAACAAGAGATAAAGAAGGACATCACATAATGATAAAGGGCTCAGTCCAACAAGAGGATATTACCATTATAAATATCTATGCACCCAACACAGGAGCACCAGCATATGTGAAACAAATACTAACAGAACTAAAGGAGGAAATAGACTGCAATGCATTCATTTTAGCAGACTTCAACACACCATTCACTCCAAAGGACAGATCCACCAGAAAGAAAATAAGTAAGGACACAGAGGCACTGAACAACACACTAGAACAGATGGACCTAATAGACATATATAGAACTCTACACCCAAAAGCAACAGGATACACATTCTTCTCAAGTTCACATGGAACATTCTCCAGAATAGACCACATACTAGGCCACAAAAAGAACCTCAGTAAATTCAAAAAGATTGAAATTCTACCAACCAATTTTCAGACCACAAAAGTATAAAACTAGAAATAAATTGTACCAAGAAAGCGAAAAGGCTCACGAACACATGGAGGCTTAACAACACGCTTCTAAATAGTCAATGGATCAATGACCAACTTAAAATGGAGATCCAGCAATATACGGAAATAAACAACAACAACACAAAGCCCCAACTTCTGTGGGACGCAGCAAAAGCAGTCTTAAGAGGAAAGTATACAGCAATCCAGGCTTATTTAAAGAAGGAAGAACAATCCCAAATGAATGGTCTAATGTCACAATTATCGAAATTGGAAAAAGAAGAACAAATGAGGCCTAAGGTCAGCAGAAGGAGGGACATAATAAAGATCAGAGAAGAAATAAATAGAATTGAGAAAAATAAAACAAAAGCAAAAATCAATGAAACCAAGAGCTGGTTCTTCGAGAAAATAAACAAAATAGATAAGCCTCTAGCCAGACTTATTAAGAAAAAAAGAGAGTCAACACAAATCAACAGTATCAGAAACAAGAAAGGAAAAATCATGACAGACCCCACAGAAATATAAAGAATTGTTAGAGAATACTATGAAAAAATATATGCTAACAATCTGGGATACATAGGAGAAATGGACAACTTCCTAGAAAAATACAACCTTCCAAGACTGACCCAGAAAGAAACAGAAAATCTAAACAGATCAATTACCAGCAACGAAATTGAAGCGGTAATCAAAAAACTACCAAAGAACAAAACCCCCGCGCCAGATGGATTTACCTCGGAATTTTATCAGACATACAGGGAAGACATAATACCCATTCTCCTTAAAGTTTTCCAAGAAATAGAAGAGGAGGGGATACTCCCAAACTCATTCTATGAAGCTAACATCACCCTAATACCAAAACCAGGCAAAGACCCCACCAAAAAAGAAAACTACAGACCAATATCCCTGATGAACATTGATGCAAAAATACTCAACAAAATATTAGCAAACCGAATTCAAAAATACATCAAGAGGATCATACACCATGACCAAGTGGGATTCGTCCCAGGGATGCAAGGATGGTAAAACATTCGAAAGTCCATCAACATCATCCACCACATCAACAAAAAGAAAGACAAAAACCACATGATCATCTCCATAGATGCTGAAAAAGCATTTGACAAAGTTCAACATCCATTCATGATAAAAACTCTCAGCAAAATGGGAATAGAGGGCAAGTACCTCAACATAATAAAGGCCATATATCATAAACCCACAGCCATCATCACACTCAAGAGCGAGAAGCTGAAAGCTTTTCCTTTGAGATCGGAAACTAGACAGGGATGCCCACTCTCCCCACTGTTATTTAACATACTACTGGAGGTCCTAGCCATGGCAATTAGACAAAACAAAGAAATACAAGGAGTCCAGATTTGCAAAGAAGAAGTTAAACTGTCACTATTTGCAGATGACACTATATTGTACATAAAAAACCCTAAAGACTCCACTCCAAAACTACTAGAACTGATATCGGAATACAGCAAAGTTGCAGGATACAAAATTAACACACAGAAATCTGTAGCTTTCCTATACACTAACAATGAGCCAATAGAAAGAGAAATCAGGAAAACAATTCCATTCACAATTGCATCAAAAAGAATAAAATACCTAGGAATAAACCTAACCAAAGAAGTGGAAGACCTATACTCTGAAAACAATAAGACACTCTTAAGAGAAATTAAAGAGGACACTAACAAACGGAAACTCATCCCATGCTCTTGGCTAGGAAGAATTAATATCGTCAAAATGGCCATCCTGCCCAAAGCAATATGCAGATTTTATGCAATCCCTATCAAATTACAACAACATTCTTCAATGAACTGGAACAAATAGTTCAAAAATTCATATGGAAACACCAAAGACCCTGAATAGCCAAAGCAATCCTGGGAAAGAAGAATAAAGTGGCAGGGATCTCACTCCCAACTTCAAGCTCTACTACAAAGCCATAGTAATCAAGACAATTTGGTACTGGCACAAGAACAGAGCCACAGACCAGTGGAAAAGATTAGAGACTCCTGACATTAACCCAAACATATATGGTCAATTAATATTCGATAAAGGAGCCATGGACATACAATGGTGAAATGACAGTCTCTTCAACAGATGGTGCTGGCAAAACTGGACAGCTAAATGTAAGAGAATGAAACTGGATCACTGTCTAACCCCATACACAAAAGTAAATTCAAAATGGATCAAAGACCTGAATGTAAGTCATGAAACCATAAAACTCTTAGGAAAAAAACATAGGCAAAAATCTCTTGGACACAAACATGAGTGACTTCTTCATGAACATATCTCCCCGGGCAAGGAAAACAAAGGCAAAAATGAACAAGTGGGACTATATTAAGCTGAAAAGCTTCTGTACAGCAAAGGACACCATTAATAGAACAAAAAGGTACCCTACAGTATGGGAGAATATATTCTTAAATGACAGATCCAATAAAGGCTTGACATCCAATATATATAAAGAGCTCACGCACCCCCAACAAACAAAAAGCAAATAATCCAATTAAAAAATGGGCAGAGGAGCTGAACAGACAGTTCTCCAAAGAAGAAATTCAGATGGCCAACAGACACATGAAAAGATGCTCCACATCACTAGTTATCAGAGAAATGCAAATTAAAACTGCAATGAGATATCACCTCACACCAGTAAGGATGGCTACCATCCAAAAGACAAACAACAACAAATGTTGGCGAGGTTGTGGGGAAAGGGGAACCCTCCTACACTGCTGGTGGGAATGTAAATTAGTTCAACCATTGTGGAAAGCAATATGGAGGTTCCTCAAAATGCTGAAAATAGACTTACCATTTGACCCAGGAATTCCACTTCTAGGAATTTACCCTAAGGATGCAGCACTCCAGTTTGAAAAAGACAGATGCACCCCTATATTTATCGCAGCACTATTTACAATAGCCAAGAAATGGAGGCAACCTAAGTGTCCATCAGTAGATGAATGGATAAAGAAGATGTGGTACATATTCACAATGGAATATTATTCAGCCATAAGAAGAAAACAAATCCTACCATTTGCAACAGCATGGATGGAGCTAGAGGGTATTATGCTCAGTGAAATAAGCCAAGCAGAGAAAGACAAATACCAAATGATTTCACTTATCTGTGGAGTATAAGAACAAAAGAAAAACTGAAGGAACAAAACAGCAACAGAATCACAGAACCCAAGAATGGACTAACAGTTACCAAAGGGAAAGAGACTGGGGAGAATGGGAGGGTAAGGAGAGATAAGGGTGGGGAAGAAGAAAGGGGGTATTATGATTAGAATGTATAATGTGGGGGGTGGGGGAAAGGGAAGGGCTTTGCAATACAGAGAAGACAATTAGTGATTCTACAACATCTAACTATGCTGAGGGACAGTGACTGTAATGGGGTTTGTGGGGGGGACTTGGGGTAGGGGAGTGCCTAGTAAACATAATGTTCTTCATGTAATTGTAGATT
This sequence comes from Manis pentadactyla, assembly GCF_030020395.1. NCBI lineage: Eukaryota > Metazoa > Chordata > Mammalia > Pholidota > Manidae > Manis > Manis pentadactyla. The sequence continues at coordinate 15,090,464 of NC_080034.1, read as the reverse complement.
AATGATAACAAAATTTTTAAAAAATGATACCAGAAAAAAAAAAGTAGAGGTCAGAGTTGTAGAAATGGAATTTTTCAAGCCATAAAATTATTATAAATTTTTAAGTTCATAACTCATCTCCAGATTTCTAAAACTAGTGTTCCCTCTTATGTCTAGTTAAAATTCAACTTTATATATTTGGATGACATGCCATCTTTACTTCCTTACTTACATTTATCTTTAAATAGTATAAATATCTGGAGTAAATGTATTCAATAAATTTTGGTTATTTTTATGACTCTATTATAAATTTTAGTTATGGTTTAAAGTAAGTTATGTTATTCCGTTGTTAAACCTAGTCTATCTGATGGTAAAAATAAATGATTTTTAACTTAGTCTCAAGAAGTATGGAGAAGCTAGATGCCAACAGGTTAGGCCTGGTGCTCAGCAGCCCAGGGCCCGTACCAGGAACCAAATGACTTGGGAGCAACCATGGGACTGACATACGGATGACACTCACAGAGTAACAGTGCCGGCGATGCATCAAAACTATCAGTCTTTCATACTCATACATATATATGAACTCAGAGTTTGTGTTCTTATTTCATAGACAAATAAATTATAAATTTAAATTGGAAAGCGAAGGATTTAGACTTTACTTGGTACTTTGTGTTTGCTAGTCTCTTCTGAGGTCTTTGTGAGATAATGTTGCAATCGTACTGCCAGCATGTCATGAAACCGCTATTACAACTACATGCATTAACAAAGCTAAGAGAATGGTCAAAGAAAACATCTGTTAATCACTGTCATAATAAATTATTTCAGTATTAAATTACAGGATACATAACTTCATTTCCCTATATGTATCCTGCAGTACAAAATAAACACATAAGATCAGAAAAATATCAAAATCATATAATAATATTCAAATATAGCCAGGCAATGAACTTAACACCGAGTGCCAGTGTGACAGGTCACGTTTTCTTTTTTTATTCTTCTCACTTTCATTCTACTCTACCTCAGAAGGGGTGTGACACAGACTAAAGCCATAAACCATACAAAGGGAAATCGGCATCTCCCAGAAGATCAGTTCACTACATTACCAAATTTCTTACTCATGAAGTTTGATCTAATTGCCTCAGCAGAGAAGTATATTATTTTTATGGATCATAATGAGGCATGTATGTAATTACATTAGTGATTTTCACGTATTAGCAAAATGATGCCTGTCTTTAACCAGTAAAACAGTGTTTTATTTCTTTGAAATAGAGCCTACACATTACACACAGATTAAAATTACCATGTTCATTTCAACAGCTTATACTATGACAAGTACACCTTACAAACAGTTTACTATATGCTGTTTTCATCTTAAATGTACGGTTTCAATACATAGGTGACTTTATGGTTCACACAGCTTACTATCAACATAATCCCTGATTCCAAAAGAGAAATAGAAGGTTACTATCTCTAATTAAGCTTTTCAAATTTTCTATCCTTTTATCCTAGGTTCAGTCATATAAATTTACCAAGAACCATTGCAGTGTATTACCATTCAAACAAATCTGAAAATGCCAGTCCTTCCAAAATAGCCTTTAAGATTTCTACTACCATCAATTGCATTAGGATGGCATTTTCTTAAAAATAATGAGTTCTATTTTTTAAAGTGGTTTGACTAATCTCTTCAGATTTTAAATCTCATTAATTTTCTTGGCCACAGGGCACCAACTGATCAAAGCTGATGTCTTCTGCCTCAGCTGCTATTTCAGCCAAAGTAGGAAGGAACTGGTTCATAATATCCTTCCTTGGTTGTCATTTGTTGTTTTTTTTTTAATTTAATAAAAACCTTCCTCAACAAAGTTTACTAACAAAAGTTTCAAACCAGTTTCACCCTGCTATGGCTAAGGAAGAAGAGACTGATACCAAATTTACTGGTCCTTTACAAAATGAATCTGGCTAAAGTATGTTTGACTTTTAAGACTAGCATGCTTTTAGCAGCTTTATTGAGCCATAACTGTTAAATACAAAGTGCACATATGTGTACAGTTTGATGAGTCTGGACATCCGCATGCATCCATGAAACCATCCTCACAATCACGATGATAGACCCATCACCTCCAGAAGTTTCCTACATCCCTTTGGTTTTTGTTGGTTTTCGTTTGGTTTTGTTTTCAGTGTGTGTGTGTTAAGAATACTCAATATGGTATTTTAAGCTGTGTAAGATGTGAACAGGTTAAAAAAACTCTACAGATTTCATTGGAGTATTTCTCAAGCAAGGCTTTGATTTTCACACTCACTTTGTGGTTGACCTTCTCTCAACTGTTGAGTCTGAATTTGCCCTTAATAAAAATCAAAGTCCTGCATTATGCATAAATAGCAGTCTGAGTACTGAAGGAACAGTGCAGGAACTTGTTTTTAAACTGATGCCCTGAAAAGTAGTCTCATTAAGAAAATTCCCATGTTCAGTTGAAAGCAATCTCGAACTGTGACTCAGAGGTTATGGACTGGGTTGCCATGTGTAACAGACCCTGGAGTCATCTGTCACTTCCGTGTCAGCCTCCTTGCTTAGCCTAGAGGGGTTGCAATGCTACACGCACAGACCCTAATCCCTTTGTGTTAAGAATGACATTCGGTGCCTTTTATCTTAATGGACGCATTAGCATTCCTTCAGTACAGCTTTGAAAAACGTGACTAGGGTGCTCGAGGATTATTAAACGAGATGAAAGCCTGTTAGATACGAGAGTGTCTACGAACTGAATCAATAATACAACATGCAGAATGTACTTCTAAATGTACTTCTTTCTCTTTTTTTCCAGCAGTTTTGAAGTTAAACGATGTAACTGTACTTTTAAATCAGGAACCAGATTCGCTCCTGCAGGTCACAAATCACTACTGTATTTATCATAAACTGATAAGGATTTTTCTGAAACACTTTATTACAATAACTATCATTTTATTATTAATTTAAAATATTGACTTCCCCTGCCTAAAATAATTTTCTTAGATAACTGAATCTTTGACCCAGTTTTAAACCATCAGAAGGGAGTTCCCCTCTAATGATGAGAGAGTTCACCTTCATTTTCTCACAGAGCAGCAGAGAAAGCAGCTTTGTTACTTTCTTCCCTCCCTTTCTCCTCCTCTTCCCCTTTACCAACTCATTCCCATTTTTCTTTAACTCTAACATCATGACAGAATTAATTTTATAATGGAATCAGCAAAAAGGTATATTGTCAAGATGCCTGTTTTTTTTCTCCTAGATGTAACTATAAAATTATGACCACACACTTGAATACACTGAAGTGAGGGTCTATGATCCCTAAATGAAAATGTAAATACAAATTTTGAGTGTTTTTGGAAAGTGTAGAAATCTCTAGGAGTTTCTTCTAAGAAAAGAAACTTAAAAAAAAATTTTCTATTAAGAAATATTAAGAAAACTTCTAAAAGGGGTGATAAAAGAAAACTAAAAAGGACAGTAACATCCTACCTCAGCAGGAAGAGCGCTGGGAGATGGTCAGATGGTTTTGTAATGTATGGACAGATATGATTCTGGTTTTGTGAGCTGGTTAAGGCTATAATTACATTGGAGATATCAGAAAAAAGGCATGAAGTTAGAATCGGAATACTCAATTCCGCACATAATGTTATAGTCAAATAGCCACTACCAACTCTTTCTTTGTTTCCAAAAGAAAATGTTAAAAGCCAAAATATTTACAAAATAAGAGAACTGTTAACAGACAGATTTTCAAAAATAGACAAATTATGACTGTCATACACATAAAAATAACCGTGCTAAAATTTGTATTTAGCTCAGTAATGATTAAACTGGCAACATGTTACAACTAATTCAAAGGAGAATTCAAACAATAGACACATTTCAAATCCAGAATATTGAAATGAATGGGTGAGTGAGTGTCCACAGTTGGGAAGGGAAATCAATTTTATCTCCACTGGACAGAATTACATGTCTACAGGCAAGAATTATCCAAAACTAGATAATTATTTAAAAAACTACTATGGAAACAGAAACATAACCTGAAAGAATTTGCTTTCAGGAGTGCATTATTTTCCAATGAAGCACACTTTATACATTTTAAAAGTACAGTTGTTTCCTAATATAAGGGATGGGTAATCGATTAATAAATAAATAATGGGTAAAGTGATAAAGGAATAAATGAATGAACAGTAAAAGATTGGGAAGTGTTTTCCAAAACCTCTTATCACTCTTTCATTTGTTCTCAAATAGAAACAAATTTTCATCTCACTTTTCTTCCAAACTTTGTTTCCCTTTAGTGACTACATTTCTGCATTTTTTTTCTGTTAGCCATTCACCCAATTTAACTCTTTCACTTCCATTTTCTACTTTTTTGCAACATTTTTATTCCTCTACAAATGTTTTTCTTGTGCTCTTTTATAACAACCACTTTTCTTCCTAAATAATGATTCAATAGCTGTAAGTAAAAAAAGTGAAATCTTCTAAAACTTTAGAATATATACAGTAGAAATGAAAGCTAAAACAGTTTCCATATTCTTTTTCTCTTATGTTAGTTTCTCTTTTTAAATTGAATATATTTTCCACTCTCTAAATGCTTTTAAAATCCTGTTTTTGTCTATTAAATGCTAAGTCAGGAGACTCAAGTTAAAACTAATTTAATATTCAAATAACAAAACAAGGTTGAGTTTCATTTAAACACCTTGTGTTGGGTTGCTGAAGGATATGAGGATGGATATGTGGGAGAGAAGAGCAGCTGATGTCAGAAAAGCAAAGGCTATAAACAGACGTCAGGGGTTCATTTTGATATTTTGAAAGAGTAGAACATGATGGTTTAATATATGTATACATTGCGAAAAGATCCATAATTAGCATATCCATCACCTCACATCTTTACCATTTTGTGTGTTGTGAGAATACTTAAGTGCTACCTCAGCAATACAAAGGATCATAAGAGACTATCAACAATTATATGCCAACAAATCAGGTAACCTAGAAAAAAATGGATATGTTCCTAGAAACATACAATTTTCCAAGAGTGAATTATGATGAAACAGAAAACTTGAACAGACCAATAATGAGTAAGAAGACTAAATCAAGGATCAAAATCTTCCCAGCCAAATCAATCCCAGACCAGACGGCTTCATTTATGAATTCTTCCAAAACATATATGCACTCCCATATTTATTACAGTATTATTCACAAGAGCCAAGATATGGAAATAATCTACTTGTCTGTTGATGGATGGATTATGTAAAGAAATGTGGTATTATACAATGGATGATATTCAGCTTTTAATTAGAAGGAAATCCTGCCAAAGACAAAAGCTGCATGATGTTACTTACATGTGGAATCTTAAAAATTCAAATACATAAAAACAGAATAGAATGGAGGTTGCTAAAGGCTAAGGGGGCGGGATGAATGGGGCAATATTGGCCAAAGGGTACAAACTTTCAATTATTCAGGAACGATTAAGTTCTAGAGATCTAATGTACAGCATGGTAACTATAGCTAATAATATACTCCTGTATACTTGAAATATACTGAGAGAGTAAGTATTAACTGTTCTAACTACATACAAAACATTGGTAATAATATGATGTGACAGTTATGTTAGTAGCTTGGTTGTAATCATTTTACAACATATAGGTATATAAAACATCACATTTTATACTTAAATATAGATAATTTATATTTGTCAATTTTACCTAAATAAACTTGGGGGGAAAGAGGACAATGAAATTTGTAATAACAGTATATAACATTTGGGCAATGTAGTCAAAGGAACTGATTTACTTAATAAGAAATATCCACTGTTAGTTGCATATAAACTTCAGGGCTACTTGTGAGAATAAACAAAACTCATATGCTGTTCTACTCATTTTAAGAAAAAGAAAATGGTTTTCTTGTTATGAATGTGAATGGTATTTTATTTTTACTCTTGAGTCCCAACTAATTATTCATGAATTAAACTGAAGGATGATCTTCTGCTTGAAAGGCTTTATAAGATATAATCTTGTGATTCACATTTAACTAGAGACTTATATAATCAGTATAGCTTATAATTTTAATAAGTAATTAAACTCATACATTTAGTCAAACAAAAGATATTGAGATTAAACAATGTTCTACCCCCTCCCAAATGGTATTATTACAATGATCATTGCTCTGTTGTTTTAACATTCCAAAAATAATTTTTAAATTATATATTTCCCTTTAGTGAGATAATTCATACCTGACATGGGCTATATTAGATTTTCTCTTAATTATAATGACTCAATTTCAACAGAGTTCATTTTCAAGCGTGCCTTACAAATCTATTTTTGTTAAAACATAGTATCTCTTTTGATAAAATGAAGACTTTTATTCCTGTGTGAAATTATTCCAGGCCCTCTCCTATTCTTCATAATGATGGGAGCCCAGCAGACAGGAAGATACAGCCCTCTATCCATTTCTTTCTCACTATTGGCTGAAAAGAACGGAACAAATGCGTTGTTACAGGAGCCTAAGAGGTGACTGACAGACGGGATCCCTTGGGTCGGTTTTACAGGTCATAAGGTCTAAGCTTCAACTCAAGAGAGTTCGGCAGCATTTTGTGAGTGACAGAAAAACAACATTACAGGGGCGTGGCTGCCTTCTCAAACACTTTCTGGTACTCGATGTCGGTTAAAGCAGCAGCCACAGTCCTGTCTATACAACAGCCCTGCAGTGTATCTGTGCATGTGGGAGGAATAGCTGGTTAGATGATAGGGAATATAAGGTGGGGGTAGAGGGCAGGGAGAGGGGTGTATTTTCTTTTCCTCCCACATAAAAACGTGGAATGCAACCCTAAATTGCTCTCCATCAATGCCTTGCAACCCTTTCCTGAGAGCTTGCTCTTTTTGCAGTTGAGTATTTTTTCACTGAATATCTGAATTGGATGTTATATATTTTCTGGTATAGTGCTCCTTTTCAGAAATATTTCAGTTTTGCATCCACAAAATAGTACTTTGGGGGACTTTTTCTTTTGGGTGAAGCAGTAGACATGGACCACCCAAAAAAATCAGAATGATTGTCCAATTTTGTGTACACTAAAGTATCTGAGATAAACTAGCAGTGCCTTTATTTTGGATCCTGAGTACTAGATAAAATACAAAAAGGATTTCATCTTCACTACCCACATCATTAAGCTTGAAGTGTATTGATGGCATTTTATAGCTCCCTCTGGTGTTTAATTTAATACCTGAAAATTTATTAATTTAGTCAAGACAAGTAGGCAAGAAAGTAAAGAAAAAGTCATCTCTGGTGCAACAGAACTGAGGATAGGTTAACTGCGGTTTCTTTTCCTTTAAAATGTCTTCATAATTGGGCTATATTAAGGAAGTTAGGACTGAAAATCTCAGTTTTTCCCAAAAACCACTAAGGAGGCTCTTTTCTTGCCCTGGGAACTTTTCTGCCAATCTATGTTGCAATGAGTGAACTATTCAGTCAGCCGATGGGAGCTGCAATGAGGTCAGCTCCATAGTTATCTCGTCCAATCTCTGTGGCATCCTAACTACATTTAAACAGAAAATGAAAGAGTTATAAAGATGGAAAATGCTATAAGAGAAAAGAAAACAAAGGAAAGTTTAGGAAGGACTTAAGAGATATACGGGGCTTCAACAACGTAATTCCTTCTTTTCTGGCTTTTCATTTGTTTATTACAAAGTAAGTATTGTAACACAGATCGTAACATTCATTTTGTGTTTATTAAAAACGTTGTCAATATGTTATTTTTGTGACTTTGAAACACATTTAGGATCATTCTATACATTCTATACTAAACATTAGTTCATTTAATCCATCTATCAGTTTTATTTCTCAGTGAAGTATTAATCTAATTTTACAGATGAAGAAAACAAGTGCCACAAAGGTTATACTATTTGCCCAGGTAACACAACTAGTAAACTAAGATTGGAGCTCAAATCAGTTTGATGCCAGAGCCCATCTCTTTTCCACCATTCAACACTTCCTCTTTTGAGTCTCAGGATTTATATGTGAACATTGCTTAGAAGTCATGGATCGGTTGCTAGGAGTTTTTATTACCACCAGTCCTTTATTTGTTTTAGGCTCCAGATACAGTTCAGTGAAAAAACTGCTGACTTTTTGGTGGTTTCTTACATATTTGATTCTACCTTTTCATTCTGTTAATGTGTTTCAACTTATAACAAAATAAAGAAGGGCCCAGGATGTTTCCAACGTTTCTTATATAATTGAATAAAGTACAAAAAGAGAAAAAAAGATTGCCTTTTTAGGAGGCTGACTAAGCATTCACTTTAGGTCAGATCTATGCTAAGAGCTTGAGAGGTAGTAAATAAAGAGGTTCAGATCACAGGCTTTGCCCTGGACTGGAATCCTTACTGTTCCGTTTAACAGTTCTATGACACCCACAACTTACTGGCAACTTCAGAGTTTGAGTTTCCTGATCCATAAATTGGGCCAAATGATACTCCCTATTTTAGCCTTGTCTTGTGAATTAAATGACATAATTGAGATTAATGTGCCATTATAAATCCACATTAAGCATTCATATGAGAAATTGAGGCACAGTAATAAAAAATATCATCAAGGGATGCCATCAAGTAGGTGGCAAAACTAGGACTTGAATAAAAGGATGCCAGGTCTAGCATATGAAGCTGAATTATTTCTCAATGACACTTAGCAGAACCAACAGGAATTTCGGGGTCTCTCTGCCTTAGTTAAACACAATTTTTATTGTTTAATTTTCTTTCACCAAAGTTTACTCACTTTCATAATGGCTGGAATAGAATCTGAGTTGAAGCTACAGATATTTCAAGGTCATTCTACTCCTCAGCAGCTGAGCTCTTTGGCCAGTGTCTCTCCCCATTCATACAAGTCATAAATGGTTGAAGGCAAATACATGGTGAAGGTTTAGCTAATCTCTAAGACACATTTAGAATAATTCTTTATTGAAAAGCAAGTTCTAGGAGTGTTTCAGGGTAGAACAAGTTTTAAATAAATGTCCCCAGCGATGTTTAACATCTCTAACTATGCTTCCTTAGTGATACCTTCATTACCCTGCACCCATTGAGATTTGAGAAATGCAATTGAGGAAAGGAAAAACCTGAGAATTACTTGAGACATTTTTTTTCTGTCTAGTAAACAGAATGTGTATATATTGTTGGGGGGGGGTGGGAAGCCTCTTTCTGCATCTGTGTGTCTTCAGGTCATTATTATGAAGTTAGTTTTCTTCACCTTCTTTCCAGTATCTCATTGACAGGGAACTGTTAAATGTCTGCAAGTTTGAGGCACATAGGCTCCTGGTGGCAGATTTTCAGGTTTATGGGCTTCAGGCAAACACTGCTAAAAGCACAGCAGGACCATTTTTGTAGCCCCAAAAGTAAATTTCAGGATGGTCTTGAGGGATGTGAAGATTGAGGAAAAGGAATTCTTGCATTTACAAAAAGCAGAACCCTTCCAGTGTATAGGAAACAGCATAGACCCAACTCTGTGGGTCTATCTTCTTTGAAGACAGGATTTTGAAAGATGACATGGACTTTTCCCTGTCTTTCTTGTCTTTAACATGGAGGACAATGAACATGGTTATGGAGTGAATGGCAGAATTTCCAGAATCTCCTGCCTACCCTAAGTTCATTACATATCAATAGGTGTTCACCACTACAGAGCCTCCCAGCGATCAGGGGCAAGGGGTGGAAAGAAAATGGCCATTCTTTCCTCCCCTCCATTCCTGACTGATGCTCGCTGCTCATCAAGACCCCACTCATGGAGCTCCTCCCGGAAGGGGCAGGCGGGTGGGTACAGAGAGAGTGAGCTGTGGTCGAAGGAGTTGGACAGAGCCTGGCCTGGGTAGCAACTGTAAGGAATCAAAGCCTTTCTCCCAACTTGCTATTTTCCCTTGACCTATTACAGTTTCACCAGCTTCATAAGGGACTCACCCCAGGCTGGGAACACCCTTCCCCACTGCATCTACAATGGTAGAAAGGGTATGTAGCCCAATACAGGACTATCTTCTCCTGTTAAGGCCTTATTCAGGGGGAGTTTAAATTGAGATAATCTGCATCTGGAATAAAGATGTTCAGAAGAATTCCTATTTTATGATTCAAGGAATAATTCAAGAAACAGATTTATAAAACTGTCTTAGTGTCTTTGTAACAGGGTTTAATGGTTATAATTATGTTTTAATTAAATGTTTCCTGATTAAATCTGATTCATTAAGCCACCCACAGACAGTTAACTGAAAATTCATCAGTTTACATAACTAAGACAGTTCAATATGATGTTAATAAGTAAGAATATTCACAATTTTCTATTGAAAAAGAATTCAGTTTCTTTGAGCTTTTTCCACAAATGTTTAAAGAAACGATGGACCCATGAAACCATCTTCATTAGTCCTGTGCACACAAATTATATTGCCATTCTACACATCCTTTTTGGTAGTATAATATTAATAATATGGTGCTCTGACTTCTGTGTTTGGCCCATATTTTGAAAAACAAATATTCCAGAACAGAAGTGAATATTAAGTCCTGCTATTTCAAATGTCTTTGTGTTAAGCATCCCTTTATAGTTTTTCCCATTTATATTTTATTTTTTATTTGAGACACAGAAATGAGAACCATACTTGCATATCGTTTCCAGGTTAATGGATTTAGTGTTGGAACAGTCACCTCAAAGATTAGTTCTTGCCCCTTTGCATATCTACTCTTCAGGAGCAGACTAAATACACATTTCTGAAAGATGTTAGTTCTAAATTGGTTTAATCAAATCTAAGAAAAGGTAGGCCATTTCTAAATAGTGAAAGCTCTTGTACAAAGTTAAATAAATAGCTTAGTTCGCTTAGTTCTGCCATATATTTGGCATTATTTACTCTGAATTTATCCATGTTTGATTTATGTATATATTACAGTGGCATAGGTTCCAATCCCCAGCCTCCTAATAAACTTCTAAGCAAGCATTACATATTACATAGAGCAAATTTTCCATGATTTTTTTATTGCACATAAAGCAATGGGGATAATGATATCTATTCCACATAGGATGACACTTAATAGGATAAAACCTCTAAAATGCAGAACCCCGTATCTGTAATCTGAAAGATGTCAAAAATGGCCATTGTGACTCTTAAGATTTACACATCTTTTGATCTCCTGTGGTGCCAGTTTTATTCTCCGACTTCCCTAAACATTTATCTGATGCCTGTTACATGCCCTGTATTTTCTCTGGGCTTGGGAATGCAAAGAGAAATAGAAACATGCCTGGTTTTTGAAAGCGACCTAGTGAGCAAGCATTGCATCACTGTAAACTGTGTACTAGTAGTTTTATTTAATTTTATTGACTTTCACTAACTGGTATTTTTCCTAGTATTCTGTATTAGCCACTGACACTATTAATTATTGGGAAAAAGTCAACATAATTCCTAATATTCATCACTCCTTTGAGTATATCTATAGGTACTTTCAAAACACAGTCCTTATTGGAGAGATCCTTGGTCAGAGGAATCTTACAAAAGCTAAACAATTTCTTCTTTGGAAAGTACTTGTTCTGTATTTCACCAAGTTTAGACAGCTTTTTCTGGAATATCTTGTGGATATCTATGCTCAAATTTGTCTTTCATATGTATCTATATTTCATATAATAATTCTTTTCCCAGCCTCCCACTAATAAATTTCATCTAAAGTTAGGTTTGATATCAAGAAGAAACCTACAGTATATTCATTTTCATTTTGAGATTTAATGTCTCATTTCCTTAATTTATACTCTGAGTTCGCCAAAAAGTAGATCAGGTAAATTAAATTCACACAATCATAGTAGAATTCTTTGAAGAAAGAAGTCCACCTACAGAAATATATTATTTGAATTGTTCTCAAAAACTTTTAAAGATTGGTATCAGACCACCAAACAAACTCACTCTTACACTTCCTAAAGTGTTGATCAACTCAAACTAAATTCCACAAGAAGAGATATTTTAAGTAAAATTCAGCATCAGAAATTGTTGGATTACCATGCAAACATAAAAAAATTACAATTGCCATAATTATGTGGAAAAATATATATGATACTTAAGTGAAAATCTCCGAACACCATTTGCTGTTCCATCTACTCTAATTCCCAGGTTGGATCCAAGACTTTTGCCCTCCCACAGGAAGGAAATTGCAGGTGTGTAAGAAATGTCATCACACTTCATTTTTCAGTGAATATATATCAGACTCCAAGTCCATGACCTTGCACTCAGATGAGAAATTAGTAGCAGTCATTACCCTTAACACGTCCTCTCAACACACCTCCCCAGCTTCCTTCCATGTACAATTTCCATTCTTCTCAGAAAAACCAAGATAATAAACTAAAACAGGAGTGATGATTCCTTTCAGTGGGACAAGGGAAAATATCAGGAGAATAAAGACACTAGGAAATCTTTAAATTATCCAACCATAATAGAATGGAACAGGAGGCTTAGACACAAATAAAAGACAATGGAACAGTTCTTAAAGCACTCTCTGCGTGGTTCTCCTCTCTTGTCTTCCCTCTGTCGCTAGGATGGGGTGACTTTTGGAAACCAAGAAGCCTTGGGCATGGGAATATTACCAGGAACTCTGCATAAGATGCTGTAGGAACTAAATCTCTTAAGATATATGGGATGCTTAACAAAAAAGGAATATAAAATATCCATTCATGAAGTAAATATTATGCTGTGAGCATGATACGTTAAGTATCTATATTTAATTGGAAATATCCATAGAATAATCTCCTTACATGAAGGAAGCCTCTAAGATGAGTGATCCAGAATGATCTTCACCTCTGGGTGGTCATGCCCTGGGTAATTCTTTCCCCTACTGTGAGCTGGGTTTATCAGCTTGCTTCTAATGTATAGAGTACAGCACGGGTGATGGGACATCTTACAGATTAGGTTATAAGAAGACTGTGACCCGGAGGCGGAGCCAACATGGCGGCGTGAGTAGGACAGTGGGAATCTCCTCCCAAAAACATATATACTTTTGAAAATACAACAAACACAACAAGCCCTAAAAGAAAGACCAGAAGACGCAGGACAGTGGCCAGACTGCAGCTACACCAGCGAGAACCCAGCGCCTGGTGAAAGGGGTGAGATACAAGCCCCGGCCCGGCGGGACCCAAGCGCCCCTCCCCCCAGCTCCCGGCGGGAGAAGAATAGGCAGAGCGGGAGGGAGACGGAGCCCAGGACTGCCGAACACCCAGCCCCAGCCATCCGGGCCAGAGCGCAGACACAGTATATGCCCAGGGGGCCCTGGATACTGGGAGAACAGGGAGTAAGACCTCTGAGCGGGTGCTGAAGCTGATGCCCCTGTGACAAAGAAAAGCGGGGGCTTTTTGAAAGTCTTAAAGGGACAGGGACTTAACAGCTTGACGGAAAAAACCCAGGTCACAGTACAGCAGCTGGAAATTACAGGGAAAACCGGGTGCACTAACCCCCTGGGCAACAGCTCTGAGACCCCTCACGGAGGCAAACAGTCAAGCAGCCCCCCCATCCATCACCCCACCGGGCGCTGCGAAAGCAGAGAAGCAGCCTGAGACAAACTCCGCCCACAGAAAGGGAAATTTCTCCCTCCCTGCCAGGCAAGACACAAAGACCCAGTCTACACGTAATTACCCAACACAAGCCACTAGGGGTCGCAGTTGCCCCAGTAAAGAAAGGCCAGTAGTAAGTGAAAATTTTGGCCCTCCCAGCTGACAGTCAATAGCACCTGTCAACATGAAAAGGCAAAAAAATATGATCCAGACAAGACTAACCCAGACAGCTTCGGCATCTGTTACATCTTCCCCTGAGAAGGAACCTGGGGAGATAGATTTAGCCAGTCTACCTGAAAAAGAATTCAAAACAAAAGTCATAACCATGCTGATGGACTTGCAGAGAAATATGCAAGAACTAAGGAAGGAGAATTCAGAAATAAAACAAGCTCTTGAAGGACTTCACAACAGAATGGACGAGATGCAAGAGACCATTAATGGACTAGAAAACAGAGAACAGGAACGCAGAGAAGCTGATGCAGAGAGAGATAAAAGGATCTCCAGGAATGAAAGAATTTTAAGAGAGCTGAGTGATCAATATAAAAGAAATAATATAAGAATCATAGGCATTCCAGAAGAAGTAGAGAGAGAAAAGGGGATAGAAAATGTCTTTGAAGAAATAATTGCTGAAAATTTCCGCAAACTAGGGGAGGAAATGGACTCTCAGACCACAGAGGTACACAGAACTCCCATGACAAGGGATCCAAGGAGGGCAACACCAAGACACATAATAATTAAAATGGCAAAGATCAAAGACAAGGACAAAGTATTACAAGCAGCCAGAGAGAAAAAAAAGGTTACCTACAAAGGAAAACCCATCAGGCTATCATCAGACTTCTCAACAGAAACCCTACAGGCCAGAAGAGAATGGCATGATATACTTAATGCAATGAAACAGAAGGGCCTCGAACCAAGACTACTGTATCCAGCACGAATATCATTTAAATATGAAGGAGGGATTAAACAATTCCCAGACAAGCAAAAGTTGAGGGAATTTGCCTCCCACAAACCACCTCTACAGGGCATCCTACAGGGACTGCTCTAGATGGGAGCACTCCTAAAAAGAGCACACAACAAAACACCCAACATATGAAGAAGGGAGGAGGAGGAATAAGAAGGGAGAGAAATAAAGAATCATCAGATTGTGTTTATAATAGCTCAACAAGCGAGTTAAGTTAGACAGTAAGACAGTAAAGAAGCTAACCCTAAACCTTTGGTAACCACAAACTTAAAGCCTGCAATGGCAATAAATTCATACCTTTCAATAATCACCCTAAATGTAAATGGACTGAATGCACCAATCAAAAGACACAGAGTAATAGAATGGATAAAAAAGCAAGATCCATCCATATGCTGCTTACAAGAGACTCACCTCAAACCCAAAGACGCGCACAGACTTAAAGTCAAGGGATGGAAAAAGATATTTCAAGCAAACAACAGAGAGAAGAAAGCAGGTGTTGCAATTCTGGTATCAGACAAAACAGACTTCAAAATAAAGAGAGTAACAAAAGACAAAGAAGGACATTACATAATGATAAAGGGCTCAGTCCATCAAGAGGATATAACCATTATAAATATATATGCACCCAATACAGGAGCACCAACATACCTGAAACAAATATTAACAGAACTAAAGGAGGAAATAGAATGCAATGCATTCATTCTAGGAGACTTCAACACACCACTCACTCCAAAGGACAGATCCACCAGACAGAAAATAAGTAAGGACACAGAGGCACTGAACAACACACTAGAACAGATGGACCTAATAGACATCTACAGAACTCTACATCCAAAAGCAACAGGATGCACGTTCTTCTCAAGTGCACATGGAACATTCTCCCGAACAGACCACATACTAGGCCACAAAAAGAGCCTCAGTAAATTCCAAAAGATTGAAATCCTACCAACCAACTTTTCAGACCACAAAGGCATTAAACTAGAAATAAACTGTTCAAAGAAAGCAAAAAGGCTCACAAACACATGGAGGCTAAACAACACACTCCTAAATAATCAATGGATCAATGACCAAATCAAAATGGAGATCCAGCAATATATGGAAACAAATGACAACAACAACACTAAGCCCCAACTTCTGTGGGACGCAGCAAAAGCAGTCTTAAGAGGAAAGTATATAGCACTCCAAGCATATTTAAAAAAGGAAGAGCAATCCCAAATGAACGGTCTAATGTCACAACTATCAAAATTGGAAAAAGAAGAACAAATGAGGCCTAAGGTCAGCAGAAGGAGGGACATAATAAAGATCAGAGAAGAAATAAATAAAATTGAGAAGAATAAAACAATAGCAAAAATCAATGAAACCAAGAGCTGGTTCTTCGAGAAAATAAACAAAATAGATAAGCCTCTAGCCAGACTTATTAAGAGGAAAAGAGAGTCAACACAAATCAACAATATCAGAAATGAGAAAGGAAAAATCACAACAGATCCCGCAGAAATACAAAGAATTATTAGAGACTACTATGAAAACCTATATGCTAACAAGCTGGGAAACCTAGGAGAAATGGACAACTTCCTAGAAAAATACAACCTTCCAAGATTGACCCAAAAAGAAACAGAAAATCTAAACAGACCAATTACCAGCAACGAAATTGAAGCGGTAATCAAAAAACTACCAAAGAACAAAACCCCCGGGCCAGACGGATTTACCTCGGAATTTTATCAGACATACAGGGAAGACATAATACCCATTCTCCTTAAAGTTTTCCAAGAAATAGAAGAGGAGGGGATACTCCCAAACTCATTCTATGAAGCTAACATCACCCTAATACCAAAACCAGGCAAAGACACCACCAAAAAAGAAAACTATAGACCAATATCCCTGATGAACGTAGACGCAAAAATACTCAACAAAATTTTAGCAAACCGAATTCAAAAATACATCAAAACCATCGTACACCATGACCAAGTGGGATTCATCCCAGGGATGCAAGGATGGCACAACATTCGGAAGTCCATCAATATCATCCACCACATCAACAAAAAGAAAGACAAAAACCACATGATCATCTCCATAGATGCTGAAAAAGCATTTGACAAAGTTCAACATCCATTCATGATAAAAACTCTCAGCAAAATGGGAATAGAGAGCAAGTACCTCAACATAATAAAGGCCATCTATGAAAAACCCACAGCCAACATTATATTGAATAGCGAGAAGCTGAAAGCATTTCCGCTGAGATCGGGAACTAAACAGGGATGCCCACTCTCCCCACTGTTATTTAACATTGTACTAGAGGTCCTAGCCACGGCAATCAGACAAAACAAAAAAATACAAGGAATCCAGATTGGCAAAGAAGAAGTCAAACTGTCACTATTTGCAGATGACATGATACTGTACATAAAAAACCCTAAAGACTCCACCCCAGAACTACTAGAACTGATATCGGAATACAGCAAAGTTGCAGGATACAAAATCAACACACAGAAATCTGTGGCTTTCCTATATACCAACAATGAACCAACAGAAAGAGAAATCAGGAAAACAACTCCATTCACAATTGCATCAAAAAAAATAAAATACCTAGGAATAAACCTAACCAAAGAAGTGAAAGACTTATATTCTGAAAACTACAAGTCACTCTTAAAAGAAATTAAACGGGACACTAACAGATGGAAACGCATCCCATGCTCATGGCTAGGAAGAATTAATATCGTCAAAATGGCCATCCTGCCCAAAGCAATATACAGATTTGATGCAATCCCTATGAAACTACCAGCAACATTCTTCAATGAACTGGATCAAATAATTCAAAAATTCATATGGAACCACCAAAGACCCCGAATAGCCAAAGCAATCCTGAGAAAGAAGAATAAAGTAGGGGGGATCTCACTCCCCAACTTCAAGCTCTATTATAAAGCCATAGTAATCAAGACAATTTGGTACTGGCACAAGAACAGAGCCACAGACCAATGGAACAGACTAGAGAATCCAGACATTAACTCAGACATATATGGTCAATTAATATTTGATAAAGGAGCCATTGACATACAATGGCGAAATGACAGTCTCTTCAACAGATGGTGCTGGCAAAACTGGACAGCTACATGTAGGAGAATGAAACTGGACCATCGTCTAACCCCATATACAAAAGTAAACTCAAAATGGATCAAAGACCTGAATGTAAGTCATGAAACCATTAAACTCTTGGAAGAAAACATAGGCACAAACCTCTTAGACATAAACATGAGTGACCTCTTCTTGAACATATCTCCCCGGGCAAGGAAAACAACAGCAAAAATGAACAAGTGGGACTATATTAAGCTGAAAAGCTTCTGTACAGCAAAAGACACCATCAATAGAACAAAAAGAAACCCTACAGTATGGGAGAATATCTTTGAAAATGACACATCCGATAAAGGCTTGACGTCCAGAATATATAAAGAGCTCACACGCCTCAACAAACAAAAAACAAATAACCCAATTAAAAAATGGGCAAAGGAACTGAACAGACAGTTCTCCAAAAAAGAAATACAGATGGCCAACAGACACATGAAAAGATGCTCCACATCGCTAATTATCAGAGAAATGCAAATTAAAACTACAATGAGGTATCACCTCACACCAGTAAGGATGGCTGCCATCCAAAAGACAAACAACAACAAATGTTGGCGAGGCTGTGGAGAAAGGGGAACCCTCCTACACTGCTGGTGGGAATGTAAACTTGTTCAACCATTGTGGAAAGCAGTATGGAGGTACATCAAAATGCTCAAAACAGACTTACCATTTGACCCAGGAATTGCACTCCTAGGAATTTACCCTAAGAATGCAGCAATCAAGTATGAGAAAGATCAGTGCACCCCTATGTTTATCGCAGCACTATTTACAATAGCCAAGAATTGGAAGCAACCTAAATGTCCATCGATAGATGAATGGATAAAGAAGATGTGGTACATATACACAATGGAATACTACTCAGCCATAAGAAAAGGGCAAATCCAACCATTTGCAGCAACATGGATGGAGCTCTAGGGTATTTTGCTCAGTGAAACAAGCCAAGCAGAGAAAGAGAAATACCAAATGATTTCACTCATCTGTGGAATATAAGAACAAAGGAAAAACTGAAGGAACAAAACAGCAGCAGAATCACAGAACTCAAGAATGGACTAACAGGTACCAAAGGGAAAGGGACTGGGGAGGATGGGTGGGTAGGGAGGGATAAGGGGGGGAGAAGTAGGGGGGTATTAAGATTAGCATCCATAGCGAGGTGGGAGAAAGGGGAGGGCTGTACAACACAGAGAAGACAAGTAGTGATTCTACAACAGGTTGCTACGCTGATGGACAGTGACTGTAAAGGAGTATATAGGGGGGACCTGGTATAGGGGAGAGCCTAGTAAACAAAGTATTCGTCATGTAAGTGTAGATTAATGATTAAAAAAAAAAAATGCAGTTCCTATGTGGTGACCTCTAATGAGTTCTACACAATGATATAAAGGACATATAAAAGTGTAGGCACAGGGTCTGTTTGTGTTTATACAGAGGATCAAAGCCTAATTTGGCTACCCCGAAAATGAACTAAGAAACGATATGAAAGAGAACTTCCAACATCAGCACTCTCGGGAAGACTCATGCCAGAAGATGATCATCAAAAAACCCCAACAAAGATCCACGCACTGCTACAGCTGTAGATGCACTCATCCCACCAGCTCCTGGACTTGCCATGGGAATGAAGGAGATATCTAAGCTGGCCTGTGCATACAGTTAAACAACAAATTTGACTGGATCTATACTGTTGGAACTCAACCAAGAATTAGGAGAAGTGCAAATTGTAGCGCTCCAAAATCTTACAACTACAGACTATTTACTGTTAAAAGAACATATGGGATGTGAACAGTGCCCAGGAATGGGTTGTTTTAATTTGTCTGATTTTTCTCAAACTACTCAAATTCAGTTAGATAATAACCATCATATCATTGATAAGTTTTCACAAATGCCTAGGGTGCCTAACTGGTTTTTCTTGGTTTCACTGGAGATGGCTGGTAATTACAGGTATGCTTTGGTTATGTAACTATACTCCTATTATGTTAATGTGTGTGCGCAATTTAAGTAGTAGCTTAAAATCTATACATGCTGAAGTTACTCTACAAGAAGATATGTCAAAGAAATAATCAATCTTCCCATGTTTTCTCCCGCCTGCTACTTCTATAGCTTTTCTTCTTTCTTCCTAATTACAACGAATTCTTAAATAGAATTCATGCCTCATATCAAATTTACCGAGTATCATAACTCCTCCAAGTGGTAAAGATACCTCAAGACAAATGCTGGGCATAGAAGCCACAGGGCATAAATATGCAAAGAAATAAAAAGCTAACCATTTCAAACAATAAGGCTTCTCTCTCACTTACCAACTTAACATTTCCCTGTATGGCCCCGGAAGATGACTGGTTAGCCAGAGACGGGTAAGATTCCTCAAGGGAGGAACAACCTAAGACAGGCACAGTCGCAGGGGGGTCATCAGGTGAGAAATTGGGGATCAACAGAGGTGAGGCTTAGAACCTCACCCCCCCGTTCTGAGAGAAATCTTCTGCATATGTGGATGTTTTATTGCCCTTGTCTAGCTTGGATTAACACATAGTCTACAGGCACACACCTGATCATCTACATTTGCTCTCTTACAACACTAAACTATGTTTTCTACCTTTATCTTGTATCTACCTACCACTTCAGCATTTTATTAAAAATAATAAAGAGAGAAATGTGGTATCCACATATAAATCAAGTATAAAAATCAAATGAGTATTCATATTTGAACTGACTGTTTATAGTTCATAATGCATGAGCAAAACCGAAAGCTTCTGTGATGACTGCCCTTGTACTGTTCACCATGTAACTTATTCACTATGTAAGAATTTGTTCTCCATGTAAGAACTTGTTCGTTATGCTTCAGAAGATTGGAGACTGACGAAAATTAGGCTTGGGGTGGATTAATGATTGTGCATTGAGCATTGACTCCCCTATACAGAATTTTATTGTTGTTAACAACCATTTGATCAATAAATATGAGAGATGCCCTAACAACAACAACCAAGAAAAAGTACACACTTCCAATTGTAAAATAAATAAGTAACCGGGATGTAATGTATAGCATAAGGAATATAGTCAAAATATTGTAACAACTTGGTATGGTGATAGCTGGTACTTAGAATTATCATGTATATAAATGTTGAATCACTGTGTTGTACACCTGAAACTAATGTAATGTAATACTGTGTGTCAACTACCCTTCAATAAAAAATAATTATCTAAAAAAAAAATAAATAAATAAAATAAAATAAAATAAAAAATAGGAAAAAAAAAAAAAAAGAAGACTGTGACCCTCACTCTCTCTCACTCTCTCTTGGGTCATTGACCCTGGAGGAATCCATCTTGTCTTGATTGAGGCCGCCTCATGGGGAGACCCACTAGGCCAAAGATTTGGCAACAACCACATGTGAGCTTGGAAGTGGATGTTCCCTGAAGTTGAGCCTCAAAGAAACCCCAGCCCACAGCTTGACTACAACCAGATGAGAGGCCTGAGATGGAGGCACTCCACTAAGCCATGCCCGATTCCTGACCCACAGATTCAATACGATAATAAATGTTTGTTACCTGCTAGGTTTTAGCGTAATGTATTACACAGCAATAATATCTAATACACCATGGCTTTATATCTCTTTTCCAACAGTGTTACCTTAGTTCTAAGTTCTCAAAATGTTTTGCTAATGAAAGAAATGAAGGGAAAAAGCTTGAAGGGTAATAATGTAAAAATACAGAAAATAAATGTAAAATATACAAGGATGGTAATGCGTGATATCTCCATACTGACACTGATATTTTTTCATTTAATGAATTTTTCTCTTTTCTAGCCATATTTTCTTATCATTAGATATATGCCAAGATTCATTTTCTAAACATGAATTAGGGATAAATGTTATAATTCTATGTTGATACGGAATCATTTGTTCTAGCTTAGAAAAATTCTCCATTAATTTGATTTGGTATTTGCTGGAGAGCAAGTGGCTTGTTTTGATACAAGAAATTAAATGGTGCTGTTTTCATACTTTGATAGCAAACAACTTATCTTCCGGCACCATTGCGTACACTGACATTCTTAGAGTAGCTGTGATTTTCAGAGAGAAGCTAACTTAATGATTTAGGCTATGTATATATTATGCAGATTTCCTTCCAGAAACAAAATGAAAGTATGTTAAATGCCACTTCATTTATGCATATAACAGCTTCTGTATGAAAAGCTCTATGGTTTGCTCAGATCAAGAGTAGAATAAGGTAAACTAGTACAAAAAGACCTAGGAACAAGGTAAAAAAGTTACCAGAAATTGAATGTTAAAATTTCTCAAGATCGATGGCAGGTGTCAAATATATGTCTACACATATATATTTGCCTGTATGGAGACATCTGTCCTTTAGATAACATT
This sequence comes from Manis pentadactyla, assembly GCF_030020395.1. Classification (NCBI taxonomy): domain Eukaryota; kingdom Metazoa; phylum Chordata; class Mammalia; order Pholidota; family Manidae; genus Manis; species Manis pentadactyla. Next base: position 15,068,521 of record NC_080034.1, on the reverse strand, counting down.
TCATTCATTTTATGACTTCAATTCTTCAAAATGGTACTAGTTGGAGATGATGATTACAAATCTTATTTTTGCTTACTGTATTTGTATTTCTGTGTTCACTGGTATCTTAAGAACTCCTAAAGATGACAGTTAAAGTATGTGTTGGAGAACTATCAAGATTATTTCATAGATATTATTCTATGTATGACATATGCTATTCATTATAAACATGTCACGTCCCCCTCAGGAATGTGACTCTCATAGAATGACAGGACGAGCTCTCCCACCGAGACCACTGTCCTGCCACAGAGATTTCTTTTCTCATATTTTACCTATTATTAGCAAACAGATTAGATCCAGGGACAGAAAACCTTGAGACCATACATAGGTAGCTTCATAACAAAACTTGAATGACAAATAGCCGAATGATACATGTTGAAATTAAAGACTCGTTGAGGGGAAAATTTAATAATTCCTTTAACTGAGGTTTTTTTACTCAATTACTTTTATCTCGAGATAAAACATGAACTGATTCTACAGTTTTCATGAGCACCGGAATATTTCCAATTTTTTATAGCACTTTGCTTACAATAATAGGACAGATAGTAATGAAGAGACATTAAACTACAATTTTTTTTTTTGAGAGGGCATCTCTCATATTTATTGATCAAATGGTTGTTAACAACAATAAAATTCTGTATAGGGGACTCAGTGCTCAATGAACAATCATTAATCCACACCAAGCCTAATTCTCGTCAGTCTCCAATCTTCTGAAGCATAACGAACAAGTTCTTACATGGAGAACAAATTCTTACATAGTGAATAAGTTCTTAGATGGTGAACAGTGCAAGGGCAGTCATCACAGAAACCTTCGGTTTTGATCACGCATTATGAACTATAAACAATCAGGTCAAATATGAATATTCATTTGATTTTTATACTTGATTTATATGTGAATTCCACATTTAACCCTTATTATTATTATTATTATTATTATTATTAATAAAATGCTGAAGTGGTAGGTAGATGCAAGATAAAGGTAGAAAACATAGTTTAGTGTTGTAAGAGAGCAAATGTAGATGATCAGGTGTGTGCCTGTAGACTATGTGTTAATCCAAGCTAGACCAGGGCAATAAAACATCCACGGATGCAGAAGATTTCTCTCAGAACAGGGGGGGTGAGGTTCTAAGCCTCACCTCTGTTGATCCCCAATTTCTCACCTGATGGCCCCCCTGCGACTGTGCCTGTCTTAGGTTGTTCCTCCCTTGAGGAATCTTACCCGTCTCTGGCTAACCAGTCATCTTCCGGGGCCATACAGGGAAATGTAAAGTTGGTAAGTGAGAGAGAAGCAATATTGTTTGAAAAGGTTAACTTTTTACTTCTTTGCAGATTTAAGCCCTGTGGCTTCTATGCCCAGCATTTGTCTTGAGGTATCTTTACCACTTGGAAGAATTATGATACTCGGTAAATTCGATATGAGGCACGAATTCTATTTAAGGGTTGTAATTAGGAAGGAAGAAGAAAAGCTATAGAAGTAGCAGACAGAAGAAAACATGGGAAGATTGATTATTTCTTTGACATACCTTCTTGTAGAGTAACTTAAGCATGTATAGGTTTTAAACTACTAATTAAATTGCACACACACACTAACATAATAGGAGTATAGTTACATAACCAAAGCAGACCTATAATTACCAGCCATCTCCAGTGAAACCAAGAAAACCAGTTAGGCAACCTAGGCATTTGTGAAAATTTATCTATGATATGATGGATATTGTCCAACTGAACTTGAACAGTTTGAGAGAAATCAGACAAATTAAAACAACCCATTCCTGGGAACTGTTCACATCCCATATGTTCCTTTAACAGTAGATAGTCTATAAGCGCACGATTTTGGAGCGCTGCAACTTGCACTTCTCCTAATTCCTGGTTGAGTTCCAACAGTATAGATCCAGTCAAATTTGTTGTTTTACTGTATGCACAGGCCAGCTTAGATATCTCCTTCTTCATTCCCATGGCAAGTCCAGGAACCGGTGGGATGAATGCAGCTACAACTGTAGCAGCGCCTGGATCTTTGCTGAGGTTTTTGATGATCATCTTCTGGTATGAGTCTTCCAGAGACTGTTGATGTTGGAAGTTCTTCTTCATATCGTATCTTAGTTCATTTTCTGGGTAGCCAAATTAGGCTTTGATCCTCTGTATAAACACAAACAGACCCTTTGCCCACACTTTGATATGCCCTTTATACCCTTGTGTAGAACTCATTGGAGGTCACCATGCAGGAACTGCTTTTTCTTAAGAGAAAGGAATATTATCAGAAAAATGTACCTCCATAGCTGATCATCTGACACCCTTTAAGTGATCAAAATTAAGGATATTTAAAGCATGCATTAATCATTGATTTACAGTTAGTTTTATCCTATCAGGGAGTAATCCCACTTTTTTTTCTTTCTTTTTTTTTTTTTTGGTTATCATTAATCTACACTTACATGAAGAACATTATTTTACTAGACTCTCCCCTATACCAGGTCCCCCCTATAAGCCCCTTTACAGTCACTGCCTTTTGATATATTTTTGAATTCAGTTGCTAATATTTTGTTGAGTATTTTTGCATCAATGTTCATCAGGGATATTGGTCTGTAGTTTTCTTTTTTGGTGGGGTCTTTGCCTGGTTTTGGTATTAGGGTGATGTTAGCTTCATAGAATGAGTTTGGGAGTATCCCCTCCTCCTCTATTTTTTGGAAAACTTTAAGGAGAATGGGTATTATGTCTTCCCTGTATGTCTGATAAAATTCCGAGGTAAATCCATCTGGCCCAGGGGTTTTGTTCTTTGGTAGTTTTTTGATTACCTCTTCAATTTCGTTGCTGGTAATTGGTCTGTTTAGATTTTCTGTTTCTTCGTGGGTCAATTTTGGAAGGTTGTATTTTTCTAGGAAGTTGTCCATTTCTCCTAGGTTTCCCAGCTTGTTAGCATATAGGTTTTCATAGTATTCTCCAATAATTCTTTGCATTTCCGTGGGGTCCGTCGTGATTTTTCCTTTCTCGTTTCTGATTCTGTTGATTTGTGTTGACTCTCTTTTCCTCTTAATAAGTCTGGCTAGAGGCTTATCTATTTTGTTTATTTTCTCGAAGAACCAGCTCTTGGTTTCATTGATTTTTGCTATTGTTTTATTCTTCTCAATTTTATTTATTTCTTCTCTGATCTTTATTATGTCCCTCCTTCTGCTGACTTTAGGTCTCATTTGTTCTTCTTTTTCCAATTTCGATAATTGTGACATTAGACCATTCATTTGGGATTGTTCTTCCTTTTTTAAATATGCTTGGATTGCTATATACTTTCCTCTTAAGACTGCTTTTGCTGTTGGGGCTTAGTGTTGTTGTTGTCGTTTGTTTCCATATATTGCTGGATCTCCATTTTGATTTGGTCATTGATCCATTGATTATTTATGAGTGTGTTGTTAAGCCTCCATGTGTTTGTGAGCCTTTTTGCTTTCTTTGTACAGTTTATTTCTAGTTTTATGCCTTTGTGGTCTGAAAAGTTGGTTGGTAGGATTTCAATCTTTTGGAATTTACTGAGGCTCTTTTTGTGGCCTAGTATGTGGTCTGTTCGGGAGAATGTTCCATGTGCACTTGAGAAGAATGTGTATCCTGTTGCTTTTGGATGTAGAGTTCTGTAGATATCTATTAGGTCCATCTGTTCTAGTGTGTTGTTCAGTGCCTCTGTGTCCTTACTTATTTTCTGTCTGGTGGATCTGTCCTTTGGAGTGAGTGGTGTGTTGAAGTCTACCAGAATGAATGCATTGCATTCTATTTCCTCCTTTAGTTTTTTTAGTATTTGTTTCACATATGTTAGTGCTCCTGTATTGGGTGCATATATATTTATAGTGGTTATATCCTTGTTGGACTGAGCTCCTTATCATTATGTAATGTCCTTCTTTATCTTTTGTTACTTTCTTTATTTTGAAGTCTTTTTTGTCTGATACTAGTATTGCAGCACCTGCTTTTTTCTCTCTGTTGTTTGCATGAAATATCTTTTTCCATCCCTTGACTTTAAGTCTGTGCATGTCTTTGGGTTTGAGGTGAGTCTCTTGTAAGCAGCATATGGATGGATCTTGCTTTTTTATCCATTCTATTACTCTGTGTCTTTTGATTGGTGCATTCAGTCCATTTACATTTAGGGTGATTATTGAAAGGTATGTACTTATTGCCATTGCAGGCTTTAAGTTTGTGGTTACCAAAGGTTCAGGGTTAGCTTCTTTACTATCTTACTGTCTAACTTAACTCGCTTGTTGAGCTATTATAAACACGGTCTCATGATTCTTTATTTCTCTCCCTTCTTATTCCTCCTCCTCCCTTCTTCATATGTTGGGTGTTTTGTTCTGTGCTCTTTTTAGGAGTGCTCCCATCTAGAGCAGTCCCTGTAGGATGCCCTGTAGAGGTGGTTTGTGGGAGGCAAATTCCCTCAACTTTTGCTTGTCTGGGAATTGTTTAATGCCTCCTTCATATTTAAATGATATTCGTGCTGGATACAGTAGTCTTGGTTCAAGGCCCTTCTGTTTCATTGCATTAAGTATATCATGCCATTCTCTTCTGGCCTGTAGGGTTTCTGTTGAGAAGTCTGATGATAGCCTGATGGGTTTTCCTTTGTAGGCGACCTTTTTTATCTCTCTGGCTGCCTTTAATACTTTGTCCTTGTCTTTGATCTTTGCCATTTTAATTATTATGTGTCTTGGTGTTGCCCTCCTTGGATCCCTTGTCATGGGAGTTCTGTGTAACTCTGTGGTCTGAGAGTCCATTTCCTCCCCTAGTTTGGGGAAGTTTTCGGCAATTATTTCTTCAAAGACACTTTCTATCCCTTTTTCTCTCTTCTTCTTCTTCTTGTGGTACCTCTATAATGCGGATATTGTTCCATTTTGATTGGTCACTCAGCTCTCTTAGAATTCTTTCATTCCTGGAGATCCTTTTATCTCTCTCTGCATCAGCTTCTCTGCGTTCCTGTTCTCTGTTTTCTAGTCCATTAATGGTCTCTTGCATCTCGTCCATTCTGTTTTGAAGTCCTTCCAGAGCTTGTTTTATTTCTGAATTCTCCTTCCTTAGTTCTTGCATATTTCTCTGCAAGTCCATCAGCATGGTTATGACTTTTGTTTTGAATTCTTTTTCAGGAAGACTGGTTAAATCTATCTCCCCAGGTTCCTTCTCAGGGGAAGATGTAGCAGATGCCGAAGCTGTCTGGGTTAGTCTTGTCTGGATCAACTTTTTTTGCCTTTTCGTGTTCATAGGTGCTATTAACTGTCAGCTGGAAGAGCCAAACTTTCCACTTGCTACTGGCCTTTCTGTACTGGGACAACTGCGACCCCTAGTGGCTTGTGTTGGGCAATTGCGTGTAGACTGGGTCTTTGTGTCTTGCCCGGCCAGTATGGAGGAAGCTCCCTTGCTGAGGGTGTGGCCAGCCTTAGGCTTCCTCTCTGCTATGGCCGCACCCCAGAGGGGTAATGGACGGGGGGCTGTTTGGCTGTTTACCTCCATGAGGGTCTCAGAGCTGTTGCCCAGGGGGTTAGTGTGCCTGGGTTTCCCTGGAATTTCCAGCTGCTGGACTATGACCTGGGTTGTTTCTATCCAGCTGTTGCATCCCTGTCCCTTTAAGACTTTCAAAAAGCACTCGCTTTTCTTTGTCACAGGGGCATCAGCTTCGGAACCCGCTCACCATTCTTGCTGCCCTGTTTCCCTAGTTTCCAGCCCTCCGTGCATGCACTGTGTCTGTGCTCTGGTGCGGATGGCTGGGCTGGGTGTTCAGCAGTCCTGGGCTCCGTCTCCCTCCCGCTCCGACTCCTCTTCTCCCACCGGGAGCTGGGGGGAGAGGCGCTCGGGTCCTGCTTGGCCAGGGCTTGTATCTTACCCCTTTCACCAGGCGCTGGGCTCTCGCACGTGTGGATGTGGTCTGGCTGTTGTCCTGTGTCTTCTGGTCTCTCTTTTAGGATTAGTTGTATTTGTTGTATTTTCAAAAATATATATGTTTTTGGGAGGAGATTCCCACTGTCCTACTCACGCTGCCATTTTGGCTCCGCCCCAGTTAAACTACAATTTATTGTATAGTTATGACTTCTTTGAAAAAAGGAAATGAATAGGTAAGCCCAGCCCCACTAAGAAATCGATGAAATAGCTTATATATGTAACTTGAAGCACCTTATCTAACTTCAAATGTGATTCAGGTCACATATTGCTTCTGAATGTGTTTAATAGTTTCATTTTATTGAAGTTTAAACTACTTTAATAACAAAAGTCTATTGTGTTACATTAAACCTGCACTTCTAATTGGTTTTTTCTTGCTAAAGAATGAATAACTGTTTTTTCCTGAATGTATGGGATCAGATTATATTAGTTCAGTAATATCCATTTTACATGTAATATATTTCATAAGAAAATAACCTAAATAAATTTCAATATAACATGCTTTCATTTTTCTAGCACTTCTTTATGAGAGGTTGAATTCTAAGTGATGAACAATATAGAGAAACTTCCTGACAACAGCAGTTTGGGTTCATAATGAGACAACTATATGTTATAAAGAATTTCTCATATTTTGCTCTCTAAAGCTAGCTATATTATTTGAAATATTCACCAAATGTTCTTTCAGTCCTTGATGTTAGCTAAAATGTATCAATTTTATCAATTAGTGGCTCACTAAGGAATTCTGGGTTAATAAAAATGAACTTAAAAGATCAATATACATAAATTAAAAATGGCCCCCAAATTAACCCCAATTCAGCCCATAATATTCCCAAGTCTGTACATATGTCAGGCTTTACTTTGGTGTCCGGTAGTCACAGAAGACAGTGACCAGTGTTCCATATTCCAAGATAAGGATTTTCCTTTTAATTCTGAAAGCAAATAGGATTAATTTATTAAATATTCATGTTCTAACAGTAAAACTTGCTTTCCCTAACAGGCCTGTTTCTTAAGAAACATACCTCCTGGAAGGAGCAGGGGTTGGGGATGTGTATGTAGGTGTCAATAATACATCTTACACCCCATTGGTTATTCTCCCTAACAAGGATGACCAAGATATATCACCAGTAGGTCATCTCTCTTCATTTGTGTATATAAAATACTATATGTAATTAAGAAAACATTACAGATGTGGGAAGATGATGAGAATTATAACAGTAATGGGGCTGAAGCACTTAAAAACTATCTGTAGTATAATTAGGCTATGTATATATTATGCAGATTTCCTTCCAGAAACAAAATGAAATTATAATTTCATTATATGTTATAATTTTGATGCTTTCTTTACATATTAAACCAAAATAAATCTCGGAAAAATTAAAGGGTTAAATATTTTAAAATTGGGAATAAAAATTGAGACTAGGCAAAAGTGTAAAATACTTATCAAGTCTCCTTTCAGGGAAAATTGTTTAGTCCAAAGAAAAACAGCAAAAAGATTCATGTGTTTGATATCTATATCTTTTAAACTATACAAAATAATTTAAAATAAAAATAAACTAAGCCAATTATCTGAAAAAAATCATGTTAAATTTCACTCAAAATGTTAAAAGCCCAAAAATAGCAATCAAGAGGAATGCACCAATCTGACCAGATAGTTATAATATAGGGAATGTAAACAATTATTACTTATCAGTAACCACAGAATTATAAATTAAAAGAATGACATATTTTTTTCACTTTGGGAAAGAAGGTAAAAAAGAGCAAAGAGCTACACTAGTAATAATATAGTGAAGTTAATATTCACACATTGCTAAAATAAGATTATAAACTAGTTGAAGCTTTTGGAATATTATTATAATTATGTAATAATATTTGTGTTTACTATTACAATAAATAACATATATTTAATATTGCCTATAAAAACCACTCACAACATTTGATCAAGTAAAAGTCTCACCCATAATTACAAAATTCAAACATCTCTGAGAAACGAGTTTTTTCTTAAATCATTTGCTACCAAATCAGATTTGCTTAGTGGGATTATTTACATATTGTACTGCAAAAATACAAATGTACTTGACAAGAGGTTGCTGGTCAGACTAAACTTTGGTGGGGGGCAGTTTCATTAATATAGGATAAAAGCATTGTGTTGCTTTTCAAAAATAGAAAAATTTCTCATTCTGAAACACATCTGGCCCAAGATTTTCAGATGAGGATTGTTGACCAATAATTCCATCTCAGGCAATCTGCCTTAAGAAATTATCATGATATACAGACAAAAAGCAGAGGTTTTATCTCCTGCAGACATCCACTTCAACAAATGGGAATTGAAGTTCTTACAGCAGAATGCATATAACAGATAGAAACACAATCAATGCAAGGATAGAGCTACTTGGATCTATTGAAACAAAGTAAAAGAGAATTAATTATTGCCTTACTTTTGATTTTCCCTAAAAAACTGCCTGTCTAAAGCAAAAATGGTAACAGTATATTCCGTGTTTATAGCATATGTAAAGTAAAATGGTATCACAATATTACAAAGGATATTGGGGCAGACTGGGAATATAATTTTGCAATGTCCTTAAATAGTGTGTGAAGAAAAAAATATTTCAAAGTAGAATCTAATTCATTAAAGGTGTATATTGTAAACTTGAGTGTATAAAAAATGTGGTGTAAATAATAAATTGAGTGAATGTAAATTTGAATCATAAAAAGTGCCCAATTGGATCCTGAGAATATCTCCCAAGAACAAAGAACAAAAAAGCAGAGAGAACAAATAGAACACCTATCAAAATAATAGATTTACTCCAAATCTATCAATCATCACTTAAGTGTGAATGATCCAAACATATAGGTATATGATAGATAGGTAAGTAGGTAGGTAGATAGTTGATATATAAGACATGCACACACATACACACACACACACACACATATTACATAGGTAGTGTATATGCATGTGTGTGTATATGCATGGATCAGTATACATGCATATGTTTCCTAGCTCTGTTTTCTGAAAGAAGACAGAACCAATAACACTTTAGTAGCCACAAGCTCATAAGCATCCAGATCGCAGCTTCCAAATACTGTTCTACAACAATAAGAACCCAGATCGTGGTTTCTAACTACTATTCTGTTATAAATAGGAAAACCTTATGAAGTGCTTGATTCTAGGCCTGGGTCGGGCAAAATAAAAGATGAACTTGGAACATCTTGTGGTGTCAGATCATAAGGACATGCACGGAAAGGAGAGAAAGACTCAGAAGTTATCTTCAAAGAGCTACTATTAGCTACAGTCAGGATAGTTCTAACAACAAAATAAATAAAAGTATTCGGCTGTAAGTCATAAAATAAGACCATAGTGATGTAAAATTTTGAATAAATAAATAAATCAGAGAGAAGGGGTAGTTCATTCTTGCAGAAGAATTTCAGTTAAATTTAGAATGAATGAGGCCATTAAGTAACCACCATTAGAAAACCACTGTTTTAATTGCTGCAAGTAAGATCCACTGATGAATGCTAAAATTAGTGAGTGGAAACCTAAAGAGAAGTGAGGTATTTGCACAGTCTCAAAGTATTTATGCAAGGATAATTATTAACTGTAAATGGAAAACTCATAGCTTTACTAGTAGATCTATTTCTAAGATCCAGTGAACTCTCATAATAGGCATGAACCTGGTCTGCCATCATATATTTACTTTCACAGACACCATCCTGTCCTTAAAGTTCTCCAGAATCATATTTCATTATTCCCTGCTTGCCATTCCACAGTCTTGACTTGTTTTTATTGCTATTTTATGTGCACCATCTTTCTCACCTGAAAGCTGACGCTTCACTTCCCACTCCAAACACATAAGCGTTGACTTCAATTTGGCCTCCCACTCCCCCCTTCTTTTCGTCTGTCGGAGGTCACCACACAGGAAGGGACACTTGAACTGACAACAGAGCACATGAGCTCCTATCATTACAAATCGGAGCTGTTACCGTATGCTTTGGTGATTTGGAAGTATAAGAAGAATTGAGATCAACTTTAAGTAATAAGGAGGATTTAGGCAGAAGACATTTCAGGCTATGCGGAGAACAAGAGCAAAAGTAAAGGCAAAAAAGAAAAATCAAGAAAATGTATGAGGAAATTTGGTCATGATATCAGAGAACGTCTGGTTGAGTTTTCTAATTGTTGCCCAAGGTCACGCAGGAACTAGACCGCAAATTGGAATTCCTCCCACCATTCATACAGCTCAGAGTGGTGGACACAGTGACCCTGGTGTGAGGTATCAAGAAAAATGCTAATAATGACTGTATTTCCAAAGGCAGATTGCAAAGGGATTTGAATGTCAGGTCAAGGGATTAGAACTTTATACTGAAGGTTTATTTATGTGGTAGTGCTTTAATTTCATAATCATAGGTTTCAATATTCAAAAGTCTCAAGTATACTTTCCTCTGGGATCCAGGTTTCTTCCATGTTACACGGAAATAGCGATAGTCAGATTCAGTTTATTGTATATGCAGTAAATGTATATAAATTATGTAATGGTCAGTAAACGACAGTCTTTATTGTTACTATTAATGTTCTTGGTATTTTATGATTCCTTTCACATTTTAATATACCTATACAAAGGCATACTTTAGTTGCTTCTTCCATTCTCTACTTCTTTCAAATAGTCTCTCCAGTTTGCTAATTTCTTAAAAGAAAACAGGGCTAGAAAGTGAACTTCATGAGATCAGAAAGATTGTTTCATTCATAATCCACTGTACAGCAGAGATACAGTAGGTTTTAGGCAAATGATAAAACAATAATGAAAAGTACCATGAAAATACACAGTGTAAGTGAAATTCAGGTTTAAGCCTTTCACCTGAATATTCCAATAGATTATAAAAGAATATGGCACACTGATGACAGTGGAAATTTAGAATGGTCAAGTCAAAAGTTTTCAGATATCACTCTCATATGATTTGTTGCATATGAAAATAATATTTAATGAAAAATTGAGTGATAACTGAGAGTAAGAAAGTGATAAAAACTGAGTTGATGTTAAAAAGCACACCCTAACTTAGTTATGGATTTTTCCTAAAGTCATTCAATGAGTTTATGCTTGGTGCCTGCTTGGCAATTTGGTCACACCAATTCTAGTCAATAACTCAACCAGAAGTTTTTGAATGCCTGTCATTAGTCAAAACTGGATGAGATCTGTAGGCAAGAGAGAATAAGAAGAAATTGTCCCTTGCACTCAGGAAATTTGACTTACTATAAGTTGTGAGGATAAACAGGATGGGTATGCCATAGCCTAAATTAGCACCTAAAAATAAGCAGTTTTATCTTACCTATTTGCACCTATAAGTTCAAAGAGGATATTAAAACTTGTAGACATATTGAGCTGCATAACCATTGTTATACTAAAGTTTGAAGTTAAAGCAATTTTTCAAATGGAGTTACATATCAACCAGAAAAAGAGGTAATAATAAAAATGAACTAAAAGATCTTTATAACTAAATTTAAAATGAATTACTGCTTTGGTCATGAAAACCTTTATAATCATCAACTGAGTAATTTCCTTCTTCAATTATTAGCACACTAAATATTTTCAAAGTGTAAATAGGGAAGTACACTGTAAAACTGTAAGGCTTAAGCTAACAAACCTTTCAATTTACTAGGTTTGAATGCCAAATTTTATGTTTATTAACCTAGTAGGGACTGAGAGAATAGCTTTGTTTTCAAGTAAATTATTTTTTTAATGAACAGAAAAAGCAATCCGACAAGAGTAATTTTGCTTCCTCATTTATAAATACACTGATGGGAAAATATTTTTATTACCAAAGAATTTACTAAATTAGCAAAGAGTAATTCTAGAAAGATTCAGATAAAAACAAAATAAACACACGTGACAGATTAAGCAAAAGGACAACAATGTTGGTTCATTAACACTAATTTCATTTAAGAAAAAGAAATTCTTAAGAGAAAATCAATGCTCAGTCTTTAATCAAACGACAGATAATTAATTACTTCATTTTTTTCCTTTGAGATTCATTAAATGAGTTTTCTATATTGAAGCCCATTTATATGTTAACTCTTTAAACTCTCTAACAATCCATAAATTCTCATTGACACACCTTAGAAATTACTTTCCTACAAGGTATTACACTTCCGCATTTCAAAAGAATGAGTTTGTAAGAATAGCTAACTTCAGGGCCATATCTGAGTCAATAATACTATCAATGGCTTCAAATTTGTCAAAAGAGAACAGTTTATTTTGCATGCAGAACAATACTGTCACATTTGACCCCCTGCTAGCATCTTTCATCCCTCCCCTTCCCCTGCTAGCATCATCTCATGTTTGATCCTGTCCTGACAAGCCTGTAATTATGAAGTTTCAGGCAGCCAGTTCTTTAATGTGAAAAACTGAAATAAGTTGAAAAGATTATTTCCAAAAGCAGGTAGCCCAGTATTGTGCCCTGCGGGGCTGTGTGATACAATTCAGAGAGAGTTTGTATTGCCACTTAAATTGTGGACATACGGAATGGGATCAAAACAGGCCAGCAGGTGTGGGATAGCTGCCAAAAAGATCGTACAGAAAAGGGTCTCATTGTCACCTTCACGTCGCGGAAATAAAAGCTTAACAAGGAGCAAGTCATTCGTTCTGGTGATGATTACAGAAAGGAAGATGAGCTTCTGCAGGGAAGCTATAAAAAGAGTAGGCTGCAAGTTGTAAGTGACGCGTTGCTAATTTGGAGACGTTCATCCCTCCTAAATTTCATTAGTGATGACACTACTGTGACAAATGCGTTTGTACGAGAAGCCATAGGTGGCCAAATACAGAACACTAGACACTCAATTACCTTCTGCGTTGATGTGGGCCACTCAGCTCGTGGCCTTCAACAAAGATGCACCAGTCGTGGTTCTTTTGAATAACACTTGAATGTCAGCACACAGCCATGAAGAAAGGGAAGGGCCACATGCTGCCAGCAGCAAACGAAGTTTTTTCTGCAATTTCCCTTAAGATGATTGTTAACATATCTATGGCAGTACCTATGTTCAGCCTCCCTATCTGATTTCTCCTCAACAGATTATTCGGCCCTTTGAAAACTCTTTCAAACATTAATCTGAGGATTATTTGTTTTCTTATTTGAGGAGAGGCTATGGATATTAATTCTGGAAATGAAAAACAATTAAAAATATCAAATGTATGTCTGACATACAAAAGTAGAAAAAAATTAAACCTTCCATTTCTAGGCAAAATGGCAGAAGATGGATCGCTGACCTTCCCTTCCCTTCCCCAAAACCCAAAACAGAAAGTAAGAAAGAACTTTAATAATGAAAAACAAACCATCAACAGCAAACTGGGAATGGTGAGCTATTCAAACACAGACTGTGATATACACTTAGCCTGGCTTCAAATAGTACCTCCACCTCTGAGAAGCAGTACAGGAACAAATAATAATTACACCTTGTCACACAAGCTCCATTTGGAAAGAAACAAACCGAGGCCTGAGTAACAATAATTACAGTACAGGTAATTGTAAAATATTCAGGATAGAATAATTAAAATTGTAATTGTAATATTGACGATTGGAAACATAACGGTCCTGAGTTCTAGCTTTAACCTTTTAGAATGTAAATTAAGACCTCAAGGGCCTAAAAAATCCAGACTCCATTTTTACAGTTCAGACATATTTCCAAAGTCGTGGACTCCATCCTCCCTGCAAATGTATCACATACAGCCAGGGTTAACTTAGAAGTCTATCTCCTAAAGTGACCATTTATCCATCAAAGATGTGTTTTATGGGTCTTTTAGATTATTGTATGAAGGGCTTGAAATTTCATTCTGATTTTCTAGTCTCTTGCAGTCTACCTACACACACACATACAATGATGAGTTTACTCAATAGTAAATCAATTTTCTTTCATTATTGATTGTGGAGAGGTTGTTGACAGGACTTTTATTTCCCCCAACTGATGGAATAGCTAACTTACACTAAGTACTTACTATATTGACACATTTGGCTTTCTTATAAACAACAAGTATATAGTGCTTTTATTCCAATTTTGAAGATGGGGAAACTGAGTTAGGGAAAGGTAAAAACAATTGCTGGGAGAAATAGGTGAAGGGGATAAAGAGGTACAAACTTCCAATTATAAAATGTCAGAGAGACGAACAGTACAGCACAGGGAATATAGTCAATAATATTGTAATAACTCCGTATGGTGACAGATGGTTACTCTGTTTATTGTGATGAGCATTTCAAAATGTATATAAATGTCAAATCACTATGTTGTGCGCCTGAAACCAATATAATATTGTATATCAACTACACTTCAGTAAAAGAAAAAGAACAGTTGTCCCAAATCATACAGCTAAGGAATGTAGGATTAGGGATTAAAAACATATACACTGACATTTACTACCATAACATTTCAGAAGAATTAAAAAAACACAAGCCAAAAACCTGGCCATACTTCAGAAGTTTCCTCTCAGTTGGGAAGGCAACATGAAATTTGAGGGGAGTCCCCCGGAAGTTCACTACCTAAACAAGAAAGTGAATTGACTTTAAAAATGCTGAAACAACAACATTCTCTAATAAAGAACTGTAAAAGTCTCAGCTGAGGTTTCTCTATCTATTCATTTGCTGTCAGGCTCCCTAAAAGTTGAGAGAATGCAAGCAAACAAAGCTAGAAAAAATAGGGAGAGTGACACTGAAGCTTCATCATCACTGAATTAGACAGACGGGTGGGTGAATCTTTCCGATGAAGTATGGGCAAGAGGTAAAGGAATAGTATGGAAACTATCAAAGGAACCTTGCATGCCAAAACAATTCGAGAAAGGAATATAACACGCAAAAGACTGACCAAGAAGCCAGGCTAGACATATCCATCATCTCCCAGAGAGTCCTCTCTTCCTCTTTATTATGACAGTTTGTGGTGTTACGATCTGAACATTTGTGCCCCAACCCCCCGCTTCCAAATTCATATGCTGAAATCCTAGCCCCCAAGATGATAATATTGGGAGGTGGAGCCTGTAGGAGGTATTTTGGTCATAAGAGTGGAACCCTCATGAACAGGATTAGTGCCCTTATTAAAGAGGCACCATAGAGCCCCCTGACCTCCTTGTACTACACGAGGACACAGGGAGGGGACGGCCATCTGCTGCCTGGAAGGGGGCCTTCACCAGAACCTTCCACGCTGTGACCCTGATCCTCAACTTTCAGTCTCCAGAACTGTGAAAAATAAATTCCTGTTAATTAAGAGCTTCCCAGTAGCTGGTATTTTGTTATCATAGCCCAAACAGCTAAGACATGCAGTAAAAACACCTAACATAAGATCTAATCTCTTAGGAAAGTCTTAGTGTACAATACAGTCTTGTCAACTACTGAGGCCATTCAGCGGTGCTGGTCTCACAAGTGTGTACTTATCCCAAACCCACCAGGTTACATGCATTAAATATATACAGCTTTTTACATGTCAGAGTCAGGACTTCTTTTTTTACATGACAGAAATCAGTGAAAATATAAACTGTTGAGCCAACTGATGCACTCCTCCAAAAGTAATAAGTAAATTTAAATTGACAATGCAAACTGATTATCAAAATCAAATCAGATTTTTGGAATAAAAGGAATGTGAGATAATTAAAATGGGTAAGGAAAAAAGAGGTAAAAATGATAAGGATTGTTGTCTCCCTAAATTAGAGAATACAAAAGTATACAATAAAAAATCCAGAATCACATCTAGAAGAAAATTTCTTTAAAATAGAGAAAAATTGAAGGTGTGGATCAAAAAAGTCCACTGCTAATATAGTGCTAACTGCTATATAGTTAGCTAATGCTAAAACTGCTATGTTGCTAATATAGAGAGATTAAAAATTCAGGCATAGTACCCTTAAGCTACTGAATTTCAGTGATTTAAAAAAAATTTTCATACAGTCAGGCAGGAAAAAAAAACAAGTCACATAGAAGATAGAAATTAATGAGAATGACTTAAGGCTTTGCTATACCAAAATTTAAAACTATATCTACAAAATTCAAAGAGAAGACAATTGTATTCAAGTTCTTTTTTTGACCCCCAAAATATGGTCCCCTGTGTACAGAGGTCCATGACTCATTTTTTAAAATCTTTGAGAGTAGAAGTGGTTTGCAATTTTTTTGGATTTTAGAAGAATTGCATGACTTTCATATTGCTTTTTATATAAGGCTGGACATGATTCTTATATTGTTTCTTATGTAAGACTGGCCATGGGCTAACATCTTATAATGACATATCACATGAATCAATATTTCTTCAGAAAAACTTATTAGCATTCACCCTTAGATATTAATATAGACTATAAATAACCTTCATCGGTTCATGTCAGAATCTACTGCCAAATAGTATTGATTTAAAATCACACACATAAACACACACACCTCTTCTCATTTTCTAAGCTTCTGAGTTTCAGGATTATGGATAAAGGCCACAGATATTTACCTCATTGTGATAATTAAAGGCCCTGTAAACTATTGTTTATAAAATTACTGTTGGCAAAATAAAATCAAAGATGCATTAAAGAATTCAAGAAAGAAAAAGGTAGCTATGATAAAAGGACTAAAGGAGAACATAAAATATATTTGAATACAATGACAGTTATGTAAATAAGAACTGTTACTACAGGAAAGATTATAAATTTCATAATTACATAGTTACGTAATTCTAATTTTTATATCCTAAGAGTTATATTATATCTAGGGAAGCTTTGAGGAAGAAGGAGAGAGAGAAAGGAAGAGAGGAAGGAAGAGGGATAAAGAGTGGAAACTCTCTTAGTCCATTTGGGCTGCTTTATCAGAATACCATAAATAGACTGTTCTGAATTCTGGGAAGTCCAAGATGAAGACATAGGCTGGTTCAGTGTCTGATGAGGAGCAGTGTCCTTGTTTATGGACAATTATCTGCTGTGTCTTCCCATGGTGGAAGGGAGCTGTCTGTGATCTCTTTTAAAAGGGCTCTAATCCCATTCATGAAGGTTTTATCCTCATGGCTTAATCGCCTCTCAAAGTCACACCTCCAGATACCATGACCCTAGTGACTAGATTCAACACATGCATTCTGTGGAGATAAGACATCCAGTCCATAGCAGAAACCAAAAAAGATCACAAAATTGTAGAAATAAGTGCAAACATATTTGCAATCAAAATAATTTGAACAAGCTTATGTAAGCATGTTATGTTTTACTATTAAAGAGAAAGATTCTCATATTGGCTTGGAAAAATAATTAGCTATGTGCTTTTAACATGGCAAGACATCTAAGAAGACCTACACTTAAGTACATAAGTACAACACAGTGATGGCGTAAGGTTGGCCACATAGGATTTCTTAAAAAGACATACCAGGCATCAAATATAAAGTGAATACTGACAGAAACCAGAGGAGACATTTTAAAATGTTGTTTTCAGATATCAATAGACTATTAAACAAAAATTGTTCCAACATAAATATATAGAAATAGGAGTTGGAGATATATATTTCTATATACCTTATATTCCATAAACATAAAACACATTCTAGTGAACCATTCACTAAAAGTGACCACTCAGTAAGCTACAAGAAAATTTCTACAATTTCTAAAACGCAAAATTCACAAACGTCACTCTTTCCACACAATAAAATGAGAAACACAATAAAAGGAAATTTAAAAAAAAACTTTAATCCACTTGAGAAGTTCAAAACTATCTTTTAAAAAACTTTGATGTTAAAGAAATCAAAACGGAGGTTAAGACATTTGAAATAAGTTTTACAACTTCCCGACATAGCAAAACCAATAGACACCAAAAAACTACTATTCAATAGAAAAGTTATAGCATCAATACATATGTGAGGATGCAAGAAAGATTTGAAATAATTGAACAATTTTTCCTTCAATAAACTAGAAAATTACTAATAGAAGGACCAGAAAGAGAGCAAAATAAAACGAGTAAAGGAAACTGAAGACAGAAACTAATGAATCAGAAAAAACAATTTATTAGAGTTGATGACAAAATGGAAAACTGGTCTTAAATAACACATTTAGATACATGAGCTGACAGGGCTGACCAAGAAAAACACACAAATACACATTTTTAGGGATGAGAAGACCATAAATGCTTGCAGAGAGAAGTTTTGTTTTATTTTTAATTATAACAGATATGATATGACACCTTGTGCCGGTAAATTTGAGCCTCTAAAGTCAGAGTAATGATAATTTTATAAAGACATCCACAAAAATTTACTTGAGAGAAAGTGGGAAGCCTGAACAATAACAGAAAAGAAAGTGAAAATTTTGTTGCTGCATGATCCTAAAATACAGCATCATCCTGAGGTGTTCACACAGTGAGCCCTACCAGTCAACCCTGCACACATACAAACAACTTCCGAGCAAGAAAAGATGGAAATGTACCCAGTTCATATCTTAAGGCTCCAAGAATGACATAAAAGCATAAACTAAAGGCTAATCTTATTTGGAAATACAAATTATTCCCATTGAGACATGATCAAACGTCAGTCTAGTTGACCTAGCTGTCCTGTATACACCGAAGGAAGGAGACATCGTCATCTGTGGATTTTCTCTCAGAAAAGCAACAATTGCTGAATATCAAAAAAGTTGTTAAAATAATTAAACAAGTCTGACTGATAATAGGAAAAAATTTTTCGGACAGACTAATAAAATTAAACTCACAGTTTTAAAAATAAAAAACATTCACTAAGGACCAGCTAAGGAAAATTCTCTGACACAATAAATGGCCCATGAGTGTAACCTCAGCAGACATCAAAATTAATGGTACTATAGTCTTTATCATTGCATTCAGAAAGTCTTTTTTTTATTGCTGGAACTTTTTAAGATGAAGATATATTAGTTATATAATTAAAAATAAAATTTTAAAAACCTGATTTAAAAAATGATTGCAGAAG
Source organism: Manis pentadactyla (assembly GCF_030020395.1). Taxonomy (NCBI): domain Eukaryota; kingdom Metazoa; phylum Chordata; class Mammalia; order Pholidota; family Manidae; genus Manis; species Manis pentadactyla. The sequence goes on along the minus strand of NC_080034.1, from coordinate 15,049,689 downwards.
GATGAAAAAAGTTCATGCAAATGAAAAGCAATTGAATAGCTATACTTACATCAAACAAAATAGACTCTAAAACAAAGGTTCTAAGAGACAAAGATGGGTGTAACAATGATAAAGGGTTCAAACCAACAAGAGAATATAACAAGTAGCAATAATGAAAAAATGCTGGCATTAATATTGGTCGGTTTTCTTTATGTTTGCATAGTTAGAGCCAGATAATCATTCCCCTGCTTATTAAAAAAATGATCCAATAACTGTAAGAAAGCACTTTTCATTATTTAAAATAAACATCAAATAAATTAATTTTAAAGTAGCCATATTAGATTTTATGTTTAGAAAAGCACAACATTGGAAATAAATGAGTCCACAGTTCTCAATTAAAAATAGATATTTTTCTGCACCCTGTATGCTAAGTCTTGGAGGAGAGAAGAAATCAGGGAATATAAAATACAGATTAAAAAAATGGAGGCATAAAGAGATTGCATGGCATGCATGAAGACACACAGCTAATAAATGCCAAAAAGCTCATGCATTTACAAAGTTAAGAATCCTGGGCTTGTTACCAACTATTTGTTTGCAGAAAGAAATCATTTAACTCTCCTGTGCTAAATTTCTTAAATTATTACATGAAAAAAATGTACAGATTTATGGTAGCTAATTCCACAAGGTACTTATTTAAAAAGTTAATTGTACAAGAAAAGACACTCTTACTGGTAGTTTTATTCTTAATACAGAAGAATAGATGGATTTTTTTCCCAGCTAAAATGGAAGTTAATTTTTTTAGTTCTAGGAGCAGGTCTGAGTTAGAAATACACACACACAGTAAATAACAGCCATTTTAATGATTGTGTGCTTTTGTTCACAGGGAATGTGTTGCAAATTAGAAATTTTTTTCATATTTTTCTTTTTAATATATAGACAATATGCTCTATATATTTAATATATAGAAAATATTTTCTAAATATTTTCCTAAAAATGTCCTTCAAACAAATAGTGAATTTCTTACACTTTTGTGGAGTTAATGTTTTCTCCTCATCCAGCTCATTTCATCTTGACTGGTTTCACAGTGAAAACCATTGTAACTAATGTGTAACCTCCTTCTTCTTAGTCTGAAGTAATTTTAGTTCTTATGAAGTATTTATCCTGAAGTTTGAAGGTTTCCATTTTCTGGTCTAGAGAATATAACTTTTTAATAGGAACATAGGCACATAATGAGTCTCTGTCTCCTCTGCTCTGTGCCCACTCTAGAAACACTGTTATAATGTAATGTCTCTGCAAACCTTTTATTGTCTAAGTGAGGATTTCTTTCTTTTCTATGTAAAAGAACTAAGACACTAGGTAGATACTCCAGGCTTACGAACCCTGTGGGGGAAGGTGAGTGAGAAAAGGGGTCTTCTAAGGCAGAGACACGTGTCTGTGCTGGACCTGCCCTCTGACCCAGATCACACCAGGAGACTGGTCAACGGTGGTCACAGTGCCCAGGCAGCTGACGGCTGTCTCGCACCAGCTCCATGACCACTGGCCCATTTCACTGACATAAAACAGGCTGGTTAGGGAAAAGTGGAATAACTTCCTTGAAGATGAATATTGGCTTTCTCCATTTCCAGTCATGGTTTCATTAGCATCGACAATTTGATGCTCTTTAGATACAACTGCCACAGAATATATTCAACCTTTTTTTCACCTGAGATAGGGGCTAAATTACTGAAAAGCTGATGGATTAGAATCTTCACTAATTTATCTCTTTATTAGTATTTCTACTTAAGAACTAACAATAGTTAACATTCATAACCCACAACTGATTGTTTCTTTCCGACATAAGGTTCTCAGTGGTGCAAAATGGTTAAAAAGCAATTCCATCCCTTCCATCGTTTCTTCCCATCACTGTGGGATTTCTCAACCAGGCTAGGCAATTGAAAGCCAGAATAGTTTACAAGCACAGGTTTGTTCTACATTTTCTTTCTATCTCCACATGCAAAAAGAGATAACGTAATTTTCTAGGCAAGAATGGAGAAATCATGCTACTTTCCCAATTACTCTGTTCTCATGGTCAGGAGGGCTTGCATATTGCATTTCTTCCATTTATGGATGGCTGTATTAGGAAGACAATGCCCTTAAGATTTCAAATCTGAGATCCATACTTAACCACTAGGGTATATGTTGCATTTGGAGCTTCATCCATTTTTAATTTCCACAGTAATATTTCCTCATCTGATAGAACACCTTTGGGCTGCCTACGTACACAGTCCAGCATGAAATGTCATTTAGTCTTAATTGGTTTGTGTGAAACACAACTGCGAAGGTCAATCTAGAATAAGATATTACACGATTCATTTAGAAGTTTTAAAACATTCAGAATCTCCTCCCTGTTTAGCAAATTCAGTGTTTCTGTCTGGTTCACATGCATGACACAGAAACCTCTCTTCCTTCAATTGATTTAATAAAATGTAGGCGCTTACAAAATGGTTGAGTACGTGAGAGGCAGGGCCTTGAGAAATGACCTCCACAGCCACACCGGCAGACTGGCCCACCAGGGAGTTTGCTCAGTCAGGTCAGTGGAGGATTAGGAGACGCCGCGGACGGACCACCCTAGCAATGAGAGCTCCTTCTATCCTCGGCTTGGCATTCTAGAAGCTGGGACTAGAAAGTTGGCCATTATTCCAGAAAAAGTCCACAGTTCCAAATCTCACACAGGTGCATCTACTTGGTAGAACCTACAGTCAGATTCCTAGCCATATGTTGGTATAAAAAAAGTGACATTTAACTTACCACTCTCGGCAGTACAGGAGGCATAATAGAAAGGTTATATACTGATGCTGAGGGCCAGTTCACCTGCCATACTGTATGATCCAAACTCCTCCAAGTCTGGTCTTTAAGGCCCTTGGTGATCTTGCCTTAACCTATCTTTCCAACTTTATTTCCTGTCCATTATACATTTATACAACTTAATATTGGGCAAACTGAATTCCTTTATAAGGTTCCCAGAATATGCTGCAAAATTTCCTACTTCTATGCCTTTGATTACTGTTTTTTCCTTCTATCTGTCCAAAATCTACCCTTTCTTTAGTGCCAAAGTCTCTTCCTCATTGCTATGTTAAAGTCTTATCTCCCATAAAAGATCAGTGACCTTCAAAAGCAGTCTCTGATAATCTTAGTCCCCCTCACTATAATGTTAGTACAGTGTTACGAACACAAAGATTCAGTAAACACCTGCAAAAAAACATACTAAAAGCAATTTTATAATTTCAAACCATTAATTTCCTTCCCAGGTACTTTATGGGATTGAACTTCACTACTAATAAGCAGGGACAACTCCTAGGGAATTAATTTTCAAAGTTTCTTCAAGATTCAGAACATTTTATTTAAACCACAAGACTACGAGGCTTAAAGGTTTTTCTGACTTTGATCAAGTGGGGTCCACATAATCTTAAAGTGTATCTATGGCTCCCACCCCCAAAAATACACACACACGCCTTGATGAAACTCTCCTAGGCCCACTCAGCTGCAGTGTGAAAGTTGCTTCCATTCCTGTGTGAGTATGCATGTGTGTGCGCGTCTGTTCCTGCAGGCACGCTGACACCCAGGAGTGCGGTGCAGTTATTGTCTAACTGGATTCACAGGGTGCTGCACAAAAAGATTAAGGCTAGGACCTATGAATTTTAATTCCCTATATTTTTACTAAACTGTCTCAAAACTTTGGTAGATGGAGGTAGAGGATGGGTAGATAAAAATATAAATAGATCTGTCAGAAAGGAAGAGAAAGAAGAAAGAGATGGAGGGGTGGTGGAAAAATAAATGGATGTGGGGATTACTGGGATCAGAGGATGATTCTGCACATGAAAAAAAAGAGAAAGAAGAAAGGAGCTGTGCGGCGCGACCATCATCACCTCATTACAGGGGACGCTCCGCCTCCTCAGTCTCACTCCCCTGGCCTCGGTTAATTACTTCCCTGTTTCTCTGGTACTGTTCTGATTATTTCCATAATGTAGAACCATTAAATAGTTTACGGAAACTAAATAATTTAACTCTTTTATGTACATATAAAGAGAACATATCACACAAAGTGGAGACAATTATTTCTCATCCGTCATACTCAAAAAGCAGACTGTTCCATGTTTGACACCTCCCTCGCCGCATTTAAAAAGACCAGGTCTGTTGGACTCTACTGAAGGACTGTATGTAGTCAGATGTTACTACAGGTAGATATTATTGAAATTTAGAAAATAAGATGTAGTGTTTATTACCTAGACCACTAGATTCCACAGGTTCTTTTAAATAAGGAAAAATACCGTTAATTTTATGTCCAATGCGTGGTAGGCCATGCTTTATTTTTTATGTTTTTATTCCATCCACATAATACACTAGGGTTCTGTATGGTCACAGTATTCTTCACAAACTGCCTTAGCTTGGTTATGGGGACATTGTTGTCACATTTCTCTTTTTCTAAAAAAAGAGATATTTCACCAAATTGCTCCTTTCGGAAATTTTATAATAGTTGTGATTTACAGAAAGAGGACTTGAAAATAATCCTGTTTGCAGGATCTAACAGAAATACAATAGTTGCTATTTGCTATTACTTTGTTTTGCTGCAAAATGTAGAAAGCCAATAAATACTGTATTGGTAACTGTATTCTTGGCAAGTATAGTTAGGTTGTCAGGTGGTTACAGTAAAGGCTTTACAAATCGAATGGGCCTTCTTCTCCATTTCCTGACCAACTACGGATTCATCATTTGACCCTGGAAAGTCAACTGACGTCCTTGTACCTCAGGTCAGCGGAAGAATTGGATAAAAATTAGAATTTTGCCAATGCTGCATCTCATCTGAATTTATTACATAGAAATTATAATAGTTTCCCTTACTTTTGCTTTGCAAAAACTTGATAATGACTAAAAATATTTCTGCTCTAAGTATCCATTGTCTTATTATCAAAACATTTCTCACACCCAAATTTAAAAACCTTTGTACAAATTTTATATTTAAATTTAAAGAATGAGTGACTATGAGTGCAATATAAATAGTTGTATCAAATATATATTAATCTTATGTGTATTGGTAAAATATTATGTACAATGGTAAAATAAATGTGCACATATGTACACTCAGAAGAGAGATGACTGAGCTGCCAATGCCCCATGGCTACCATCTCTCCTTCACCTGCATTTTCCCTGAACCTCGCTCAGCTCCTGTGACCCAGCAGGTACTTAATAAATGTTTGTGGAATGAATGGGCAAACTGTTCTGACTTGTTCTGTATGAAGTTATGTAAATAATGTCATACTTGAATATGGAAAGGAAAGGTACGTTAGTTCATGTAACAAAAGTCTTCAATATCTCTTCATACTGAAGGAAGACGGAGGAGAGATACTTGAGGGGAAAGCAGAGGCGAAAGAGAGGACAGCAATGACCGGCTCCTACTCCAACAGGGTGACGACTGGCCCCAGTCACCTCCCATTACTTTTTCCAGAACCTCTTCTGTCCACTTCTTACACATGCTATTCATTATTCACTTAAAAAATTAACAAGGACTTTTGTTTAAAATTAGTCTAAGGACTTGAGTTCCCATTAATGTTTATGGGTAGATCCAAAGAATTAACTTATAATAATCATGCTCCAATCTAGGTGTGCAAGATGCAGAGTACAAACAAAGTTTGAGAAAGAGCAAGCATTATGCAGAATTTGCATATCCCTGAAATCAACCAAGAAAATTTAAAGACAGATAAATGTAAGTCTCAGATGCACTAAGCCAATGAATAACATAAGAAGGGCCAGGGGGCGAGTGTGCTGAGGTAGGCAGGATACAGCAGAGTGCCACTTCACACATGGATAAAAGCTTTATTCTCAGCAAATGCTCCAGTACTAAGGCTCAACCAGTTCCCAACTTAGGAAGTAACCAAGGGTATGTGATTTCTTAACCTCCTAGTCCCTTAACACCCGTCAAATACAGATACATCTCATGGCAGAATAAAAAGAAAATCTTGAAGTAAATTATGATTTTATGAGATGTGGCAAAACAGTCTGTTCAAAATTTGTGAAACTCTTTCCTTTAAACTCAAGCCAACACATTCTGTGGTACTCAATGAATTTAAAAAATGTCAAATTCATTTTTAATCCTTGGTACCCATGAATATAGTTACTTATAGGTAAGTAAAATGGAAATATTACAAAAAGTATTATATTGTATGGATAGGTAAGAGCCTGTCCTAGAATTCAGCTCTAATGCATCTATCTCAGTTGTGTTCTTTGAATGACTTTCAAAAACTTTACCTGCACAAAGAAAACAAATGGAGAAGAGGAAGTCAGTCTGTATAAGTATTACTGTCTTATTCAGCTTGGACTGCCACAGCGAAATACCACAGGCTGTATGGTCTACACAGCAGACATTTATTTCTCACAGTAATGGAGGCTGGTGAGCCTAAGATCAAGGCGTTGGCATTACTGCCCTACTTCTAAGGGCACTAATCCATCCCATCAGGGGAGTTCCACTCTGAGACCTCATCTGCACCTAGTTACTTCCCAAAGGCCCCACCTCATAATGGCATCACAGTGAGGGTTAAGGCTTCAGCATATGAATTTGGGAGGAACAAAAATATTTAGTCCATAACAATTACCAATTCCATTTTATATAATATGTAAATATGCACATATATATACACACATATATGTATCTATAAGACTCCTTTCAATTGTCTTTTTGTTGATGTATTGTGACTAAGATTCTTAGAGACATTGGAGAACAAATAAATTTGCTCTGTGTAGAGGTTTGGCAGATAAAAGAATAAAGTCCTGAACATCTCTCTCCTGCTCTTTGAATTCTTCTCCCTGTTTTCCTTTTATACCTAGCCTTTAGGATGGACCATTTAAATAGATATTTTCATTCTACCTTCTGGGCATAGACTTAAATTGTTCAAAAAAATGAGTTGTATGTGAAAGCAACACTGTAGTCATGCTCTAAAAGTGTTTTTGTTTCTATTTTACTAGCCCTCATACAGCAGCACAATGAAAAAAGCTAGTTTACTTCCCCCATGTCTTCTGAAATACTGGTTCTTTTTGCAGTTGTTAAATCTTTCAAGCCAGCATCATTTTATTGCAGCTGTGCTGTCTGTTTCAAGGTCTAAGTTTCTTGCAAAACTTGAAATGTTGGTAATCATAGACATTCAGGACTCGGCATTTGCAAATATACCTAATCATATATTTGTTGGTTCATCTTTTAAATTTTAAATGATATTTTACCTGTCAGGATGAGCAAGGTACACTGAGGAAGGTGCAGCATTATTTTCCTAAGTGTTGCTAATGCTCTTCCACTTGAAATTAATTATTTAGCACTAATCCACATAGATGCAAAATGTAACAGAAAGGGATGTGATCAGTTCATTGACCAAAACAATAACGCATTCCTTCACTTGTCAATCAAACTTCCATGGTAATCAAAGTGTTCCTTGAGTTGGTCAGACTTTACAGACTCTAGGTACTTATTCATTAATCCAGATTCATTTATACCTTACATTTAAATTGAACATATTTCCTCTGTAAGGTAGCAAAAATATGGTTTCCTGCATCTGGGGGAGATGATGAAATTAATTCCACTCTTTGGCATTCTGTTGGATTACCTGCTTTAGACATAGTCAAAAAATTTCATTAGGATATCTAGCTGAGAGGCATCTCTCTGTCTACCTAAAATCAATCAACTTTTTTTTCCAAATTTTCTAGTTTAATTGTGCAATTTTCAATATTTCAACTTATTTAACACAAATAGGTTTAAATGAGAAAACTTTTTAAGACACAAGAATGATTTTTGCATGATTATTTTAAATATACAGAAAATAAAAATAACATACAAAATGTCACATTGTTCCTGAAAAAGGACTAGATAAGATCATTTCTTCTACTGCACCTCTGTGAATTCTGTGAATGTTATTTAGGTAGTCAAGAAGTCAGGTGTCAGCTGCAAGGCAGGGTAGTGGTACAAGGCAGTTTGGTGGCATTTAAGTAGGGCTCTAGAACGTTTCTGCACTCTTCAAATTTCTACATCATCTTCTAGGATCTCAATTTAAAATGAGAGCAGGAACTATGAAATCATTTTAAAAGGACAGAAGTTGAAGGTAAACATATACTTTTCCATTTCAAAGTGTTCTTGCTGAATTGTAAGAACCTGGGAAATGATACAGTTAAATTTGTGCTTATTTGTCTTCAGTATTGTCCCGACTTTTTCTTCTTTGTCTTCTTTATGCTTACTTTTGCCCTCTGGATGTATATTTACTTTTGACATGTGCCTTTCCTAATGTATTCACTTTGCCTTGTAGGTCCAAGAAACACTGTCTTCAAAGGTTAATTTTGAATGGACAAATATCCTTTTATGCTCTGACTTAACGAGGCAGAAGATGATTGCACAAGCTTATTGCTGAAATTAGTTTTTGAAGTTACATTAAATCATATGGGCTTCAAAAGAACATCTTTGTAAATGAATGTGCTTGGTAGCTCTTGGTCACGAGATGCATTGCTTTTGTTATTTACCAAACTTTTTTATCCAACGTTTCTATTTCCAGGTTAATGTTAGAATTCATTACCCAAATGGGGGTGCATGTATGGCAAGTATCTCTTATATATCATTCTTTCTTTGAGAAAGACAACCAGCATGTGGGTTATATAAAATTGCTGTCATAAAATGACTTGCGCTTGTCTGCTTTCAGAACTGGTTTCACTATTTTCTTGCATTTTGATTCATGCATCTTTCCTGCAGCATATCAAATATGTTACATTTAACTTTGTTTCTTATGCCTGTGCTTTTCACCACTCTTCACTACTACTCAGTTCTTTTACTCTCCCATACCACATCATTTCTCTTATTCTCCAACATACGAATAGTGCCCACACAATAAAGAGTTTAGTAGCTCAAGTAACAAAATGTTATGAGTACTCAGGACTTCAGATTAATGTACATATTTCCACCTAGCAGCCATTTGTTGTCTTCCTTTCTACAATGACCTCCTCATCATCTCACAGTTCTAAGAAGAATGGGAGTAAAGCATACAAATCTATTTAATATAAATTTCTACATGACGTGGGAGCCTTCATAACGGCATGAAGACCCAAAGAAACAGAACTAAGTATTTATGAGTGGGGATCATGTAGAAATATAACAGGTAAAAGAGTATGAGGTAATTGTACTAAACTGGGGGAAACTTAGCAAAGCCGGTTAAGATTCCTCTTGGCATACCTTCTGTCTTTGGAGATTCACCCCTTTTCTCTGCACATAGGGAAGGCACCTCTCATGTGAGTATTTTATGAGCTATTTCAGGGAAGAAGAGGAAGGGCAAGGAGGTCAGAGTGGCCTTCCTACTTCTGCCATTTTCTTGAACACCTATCAGCTTAAAATTTTCGATGCGCCAAGGTGCAACGTTTTGGGATAGCATGTCCTAAACCCCACCACTGGCACCATTCCAGAAGTGCAGACTCCTTTTACTCTCACCTCTTTTACAAACCTGGCCATCCTTTCTCAGAAGTCCACCCACAGGACTCCCCTCAGGTCTCATGGCCACAGTTGGATGGCATGCCCTTCTTTAACCAGCTGCTCACAGAGGAACGCCATTGTCATGCTTCTGAACTATGACCATACAGCGTCCTTGTCTAGGCATTGGAAGCAGCACACACCAAGCTGCTCGACTCCTGGATAAAAAAGACTATGTGCAAGAATATGAGGAGAATGGCATTTAGAGAGGCAACAGACGAGTAACTTCTACTGTAGACTATAAGCTCCATGGAAGCAAATTGTAGGCAGTCTTTGTTCAGTGCAGTATCTCAAAGGCTGAACAAGGTTCCTGGTGTACATAAGGTTCTCAGCAAGCATTTGTGATATGAATTCAGGAATAATGCAAATACTGATGAGAACACTAACAGATAGTTCTAGGCAGACAAAATATAAGGCATGTCACTCAATATTAAAGTGACTGTAAGAATAGAATGCACAGTCTTCATCACAAAAGTATGCAACATCTGGATATCCTGGAACCTCATTTTAAAGTCGCCAGTGTCTGGGCTGCTGACCTTCATGGTCAGCACTGTTACATTACTTAAATCCTGGGCAGTATTTGACACTGTGCTAGTTTTCTCCTTTTTATATACTTTCTTCTTTTGATTTCAGGGTATCACACTCTTGTTTTCTTCCTTTCCTACTGCTGTACTTTTTCAAACTACTTTAACTCTGCTGCTGTTTTTCACTTCTTAATATGGAAGCGACCCAGGGTTGCATCTTCGCTCTTCTTCTCTATTTACATTCATTCTCTCAATGATCTTTCCTTTCTCTCCACTGTATTTATTATCCAGATGCTGAAGAATACCAAAAAGCAAACATCTGATATGTTTCCATAATTTTTCTCTTTCCTTTTCCTCTTTTCCTTTCTACTTGTTTATTTTTTATAGACCGAGGTAGGAACAAACAAGAACACAAAATAAAGTTGCTGCTGTGACTGCAGAAGTACTCACAGGAATCTTTGAAGAAACATATCCATTGGGAGAAATGACACAATTCAATTCAACAAATATCTGTGTTGCGCCTGTTCAGTGAATGACACAGTGCTAAGAAGCCGAATGGGAATCAGCCCTACTTGCAAGATGCTTGTAGCAGTGCACAGAGAATGTCAGCACGCAGATAACTACAGCCATAAAATAAGGCAGAATAATCCCTAGCTCCTGTTCCTGAGTTATGAACTTCCTGTCTCCTCTGTCCTAAGAAAAACCAAAATAAAGCAAAAACAAACCACCAGAGCATTTTGTTGTCCTCCGAACTGCTTCCTTCTCTGCTTTTTAATTCCAAATCCCTGAAGGACTTTCTCATCACTCTTTAACCTCATAATAGCTACACTATAGCATCTCCTTTGTACTGAAGTTATCTTCTTCAGCCTGAGCGAGTCCGACCTCCCTGGGTCAAGTCTTCCCCTCCCCCCAGTCCTCCTGTTCCTCAGTCTCCCTGCGGGATCCTAAGCTGTGAGCCACTCTTCCCTCTGAAACGCTGTCACACTGATATTTGCTCTCTCTTCTTTGTTCACGCCTCATCTCAGCTACAAAATGGGAGAATCTTGGCTTAATATAAATTTATGTGGAAGGATTTTATTTGACACAAAGCACACTAAGAATCAGCAATATGAAATATTCATGAAAATCCCAATGCAAGCTTATCTTCCACAAGTACGAGTACCAAAAAGACGAAGTAATAGTTTTTTTATAATTTGAAGCCACACTCTACTTAAACCAAGACATGAAGCTGAGCTACAAGCTCCAAGTTAAAGGGTTTTTAACCAATTGAAATATGCAACTAAATAAGACACATTGAGGGGAGCTGTAAAGCAAGCCACACGATGAACAGTTGATAGTACAGGATACAGGAGCCTAAGAAAGGACACTGAAGGAAACATAATTAGTGTTTTTAAGCATCTGAAGAATATGTGTAAAAGGTAGGGTCAGGACAAGAGGGCAGAAGTTTTAGGAGAGATGGTACAGAATTTCTGTCAATTTGATATACTCTTATTGGAAAGGATTGTCTTGGGAGGTAGTTCAAGCAGAAGCTACATGACAATATATACGAAATGTTCTGGAAAGGATTCTTGCTTTGGATGGGAAATTGGACTAGTTTAAAAATCTCTTCCAAGGTGGAATATTATGATTAAGGACATCATTATAAGTATATCATTAGTTTAAGTTCCCTAAGACCTGGACATCTTTCAGTTTACATTTCACAACGCACACCAGTGTTTTGGATTTGGAGGGAGGTAATGCAAGCTAGCTGTGCAATGAGTGATTAATGCTTTATGAGTCTGATGGGAAGTTTTGCATGAGAAACATCATTCAACATGGACAGTGTAAGATTTACATAACAAAACTATTTTGGAGAGAACTTTGTAAAAGAAAAACTGCTACAATGATAGAAATAGTTTTCTGGGTACTTTTGGTTAAAAAAGCTATTTCCATGAAATTTCTAATTAAAGCATTCATGTTTTCAGGGGAGAAATAGAAGATGTAAAAATTTGAAGGCTTATTAGTAGTTACCATTTTTGTTATTATAACTTTGGCATGGCACGCCCTTTCAAAGTGCAACACATTAAAAAAAAAAAAAAAACCCTGTCCCACTTACTTTAGAATAAAAATCTTTTCAGTGCCTGAAATGATTCAACATATATTTACATACATATATGAATGTGAGTATGTATAAATGTATATACATGTATATACATATGTGCTTTCATATGTATATGTATCATACATAAATTTTATATACTTTCATATATAAATTCATATGTATGTGAATATATATGTGGCATATATACTTTTATCTCTCCAATGAAAGAGTAAACTACAATTGATAAGTAATTGTTTTTGATCTCTTCCCACACTCAGATCCTTTTACTTAATACAATTTCGAATTAATTTCCAGCAATAGCGTATTAAGTTTAATTGATTTTTGTTTGAAGTATCTTATTACATGAAGAATGCCATGCATGAATTTTGCTTTTAGAATAATTTTAAATGTTTACTGCATGCACTGCAAAGGGAATTTGGGGCATTAAGGATAGAACCTGCATTGAAGTCTGTGAATATAGCAGTCTTAATGAATCATATACAGCATTTAATCCATGAAATACAGATTATTATGAAATAAATAAGAGCCAACTACTAATTAAAAAGTGAGTAACAACAATTTAGGGAAACCTAATTTCATAGTGACCATGATTCCTGCTAGAAGCCTTCTCATCTTTAAGGAAACAAATGATTGTCATTAACTTGGAGTAAGTGTCTATTAAATGTTGTTACTGTCAAATGATATATTTTAGGAATGGGAGGTTATCTTCCATATACAGATCCTCTTATTTATATTAAGATGCTGTTCAACTTAGATATGATGAATTATCAACATGTGTAAACCTTTCAAGGTCATGGTTCAATTTAAACATTCATTAGGTCTTGTTTATTTTTTCAACATATATGTCAATGTTCACTACCAAGCTACAGATTAATAAGAAGAATTGTTGGCTGGTGCTATACACACACCATAAAATTGGAATTGGGCTGAGTTATTTTAAGCAAAATAAAGTGCAACCAACCAGTTGAACCAAAGTAAGATTTGAATGATGTAAACAGATAATAGAATTCTCACAGCCCTTCGTAAACTCAAGTTATCTTCCAGAGACTAATGCTTGATTGCAAATTCTTGAAGGCAGAAGCAGAGAGATTTAGGTATTTAATGTTGAAGTTTAGGTGGAGAGTATTTTACATTTTTCTTAATATTATTTCTTTTTCTGTAGTCCATATCCACAAAGTGTGTGAAAATATATAAAAATTGCACAGTAAAAATGAAGAGAGAGGTTTCCATTATTAGCACAGTACTCCATAAACCTCCTGTAACTCCACTGAATCCTACAAGGAGGTCATGGAGCCCTTTCCCATGAGAGAATATAAAGAACGTTCTCTTCCAGAACCCTCATTCTCTTCTTACTCCAGAAACCTTAATCTGAATTGAGAAGTGATAATTATGTTTCTTTGAGCAGAACTGAAGTTGGAAAAAAAGAAAGTTTGATATAAGGGAATGCTTCATAAGCCCCCTTCTTAACTTGCAGCCTTCCTTAATTTCTTTATCCATCCATCTTGTTCCTCTATATCTGCAACAGAGTGAAAAGGCTTTGATTTCCATCTTCATACTGGATCCGTCTCCTTTGCTGCTTTAACTTTGGGTCAAAAAGTTGCTCAGCCCTGCAGCCCTGTTTGTAGGCTTGTTAATCATCAAAAGGAATTTTGCTCATGTCTTACGATGCCGCAACAAGCCCCTTACACCAAACATGCCTCCCTGAGGAGATAAAGTTTGTACAATAACAATAACAGGATTGTCAAGGACTTACAAGAACATCATAGCCAGACCATGTCAATGAAATGACTGGAGTCAGCTAACCAAGGAAGGACAAGGAGTTTCACAACCTTGCTGATGTCCAGGTATCTGAGGTCAACAGTAAACTTCTGACCTCAGCTCTATTCTAAAATGAAAGAAGCTTGAAATCAACGCTAAATTAAGATGGTGCTTTAGGACATTAGTCTGCCACCTTCTTGGTCTGCTGGCTTTCCGAATAAAGTTGCTTTCCTTTCCCCAACATTTTGTCTCTCGACTTTCACAGCCTTGTAGCTGAAATAGCGTAAGTCAAGTCATTGCAAGTTGTGGACTGTCGGTACTGAATAAATGTGCAAATAGAGACAAATATGCAATAGAGGTTTTGCCTTGGGGATGGGCAAGGTTCTCCACCAGACAGAATCTGCATGTCAGTGAGTTATCTACTATTTAGAGTCACAAAACAGCTCAAGACAAATGCACCAGGCTACAGTCATATAACCTAAAGGGTGTGCTCTATGTAGACATTGTAAGGGATTCCATCAATACACACATTTCTTTTGTGGAATATCGACTTTCACAGATGCAAACTCATCAAGCCTCTCTGCCCTGCGTCCTTTGCCAGCACACCTCTTAAAGATAGGTGCTGTGTCTTATTTTCCTTGTTACACAGTGAGCTTTCACAAATGTGGAACAAATGAATAAATAGAAAATGCACTCAAATCACTAACTTCACTTACTGTGATTTATAGTCATATTCCACCTCCTTCCTCCATGTATGATATATAAAAGGAACATATATTTATACCCCCTCAAAATTAATTACAACTGCCTGTTTGAATAAACAGGTGGCATTTTTTTACATTTAATTAAAGGAAAATTGATAGTTTGACACAGAACAGGAATGGAAAGATAGGGTTGGACTGGAACATTTAAGTTCCAATTCTATCATAGTGGAATTTTCTGGGTTTCTTACAGATACTCAATAAGTCTTTGGTGTTTTGATTGATTAAATTTTGAAACTTGCAAGGCCATGCTAATCCCATACTTACAGTTATAGCAACATTACAGATTAAGAAACCAAAAAGGTTATCAGCCTGGTGATTTTACGGAGGACCCTATAACTGATTTTGTCTTTGAAAAGAGACAGAGGCTTTTAAGTATTTAAGAGATTAACACTATGAAGGACACTTTCTCTTGATCTAAGCGGTAGACTTCTCTTTTCCTACTTATTAGCTTAAGATGGATCTTTTAAGGAATGCAATTATCCCCACTTGAGGCCATGAATATCTGCTGCTATTTGTAATACTTTTGTAGTACACGGTGATAATCTTTAATTAGAACTATAGGAATAATAACCTTTATTTTAACTAACACTAATAAATACACTTATGTTTCAGTTAGGCTGCTCCAAACCACATAGTTATATATTTTTTTCTTATAAAAATAGAAAATCAAATGCAAACTAAAAATCAACTTTTTACAACATAGGACATATTTGTAATTCTAGGAGTTACAGATACTAACACATAATAGATGTCTCTATGGTGAGAAAATATTTAATTCCTGTAAATCACAATAAAAACTATAAGGATTTTAATATACTAATGAAACTATATGAATCCAGGGCTTCATGAAGAGATTACAGAGAAAATAGTTTACTTTTCTTAAATAGGCTATCTCAATAAAATCCTGAAAGTATTTGTATCCATTTGAATTAGCATTTATAATTTTTACTACAACAATTAAATCTAATCCACTAATTTCAGTTAAGCAAAATCCTTTCTTTAATATTCAGAGAATAATGAATTAACTCCTGCTAACACAATGGCATGGATTTTAGCTGTTGATTTAAATGAAGTGAAGCATTCTATATTTGTTGATTTCATGAAGTTCATTTTCTAACCTAATGGTTTGCCTAAATATTAGATGAAATAAGTAAGAAACAAAACGTTGCATTTTTATTTTAGACTTACAAATAAATTTTTTGGAGTCAAATATTTGTCAGACATATTTACAACTTAGAAAAGACTTTAATTTTCACATTAAATGTGGGTAGTGCCCCCTGGTGGATATATGCCTAAATAAAAACTTCTAACAGTTAATGCTGTATAATTTTTTTTTAATCCAAAATCACAGACTCAAAGGTTTGAGTTAACATTATCAAAATAATAAACCCTATTTAAATTATTCAAGTTAATTAGTATTTTATATAGCCTGGACAAAGTAGTGCCTTAGAATGCAAAAGCAACTAGGTCTCAAGAACCCACGTTTGAATTCATTTATGTTGCTGTATACACTTGAAAATTAGATTTGCCAAAGTTATCATCCAATTGTTTAACTATCAACTGACTCTATTCCAATTCTTTGAACATCCTGTACATTTCAGCATTGTGAAAGCAGAGGTTTCAAATGCAAAGGCCGCTGTTGCACATTAAGTGTTGAGCAATGAGTTTGGCATATGACAAGGACTCAGTAGAAACTTGTGATCATTTAACAGATTTTTCTCAAAATACTTGAAGGTAAGACCTATACTACTTTGCATACAGAATCTGCTTTGCAAACTGAAGTCTTTATATTCAATACTGCATGAATATTTCCGGTGATTAATTAGCTCACTAATTAATCCCTTGCTATTATTCTCTGTTGGAAATTAATAGCACTAGTGAACATTCTGTAGTCTTCAGAAATATCCTCAAATATTCAATATTCACATGGAGTATACAAAAACATACACCATAAAACCTTGCCAAAATCTGAATAAAGGGCATGAAACTCAGTTTAAAAGATTAAAAGGTAAAATGTTTGACCTTCTGGTTCAAGAAAGTTAAATTATTCTGCAGCCTTACCACAAAATTACCCATAGAGCAAAATAGTACATTACTTCAAAGGCTTACTTACACTAGTCAATGGCCGTGGAGGGCATGCATTAAAGTGCTTATTAAAAGTCTAAAATGTCCCCATATTGAATGAAAGAATGTGATACATGCTGTTAATTTTGAGTTACAATGATTCTTTTTGTTTTTGGATCGTGGAATAACTGGATGCTCTCAGAAGTTAACTTTTTTCTTCTCTTCCCTCACTCCCAAGCACAGAACACTTGATGAAATAGTGCTACTTTGGATTATTGGGGTTGTTCATTGTTTTTTTATCATGTTGTCTGCTATTCCCCATGGTATACTTGCATCAAAATTTTTAAATTTTGTTGGAATAGCTACAGCCACAAACAATTTCACACATTAAAAAATGCCCTAAAAGTCATGGATTTTGACTTTAAAATAGAAACAAATTTTCAGAAAATGTGAAGGATCTATTGTGAGGAATCAGTATGTGAAAGCATCAGTCACAGATTACATTCAAGAAGGAAGTATTTAAGATGTACATTTTTGCTTCTCCATAAGCAAAGGTTTGAATATGTATGGATGTGAAATGTTGATATAGTGTGAATTTAACACCTTTATTTTAGTCTTCCATTCTGATTATACTTGTAAACACTTGAAAATCAACGATAAATTCAGCTACTATATTTTACAAGTATTTATTTCATATTCTGTTTAAACAACCATAAAAATGATACAGCAATTCGAAGGCTGAATTCCTTGGAGTAAATCAAGAGGCATGGAAAAATGAATATAATCATACCAAAGTGTATATTTTAAAACAATGCAAAAATTAATCATGCTCACAACCCCTCAAATCTTTAAGGTATAATTTAGAATGCTCCACTTTCCAAATTTAGAAATAAGTTCTTTATAATATTATAAAAAATATTTCTTTGATAATGAAAAATAATAGCAAAAAATGTTATTATCCATGATTTATATGCTGTCTTTCAAAGCAGAATCTTACACTAGAATCTAATAAGGGCTAAATAATTCAATGAAAGATTCTGCTAATGTAGAAAAAAATCTGATATCACCAAGCTTCATTCCTAAAATAGTTCCTTTTGAAAGGAATTAAAGAAAACTATTATAATATTATGATCACAGCATATATTGGTTTCTAGGAAGTCAAATAAAATTAGAATATATTACAGATTATTAGGGGAAATGAAGTTCATGTATCCTTCCACTTTTGAAATGACCTAGAAACTTTTGACTGTACAGATATTTTTGGGGGAAATGATCCACATGAAATGGGTAGGACATTAGTAAAACTTGATTTGCTGTTAAAAAGGGCCAAGTCTTAAAGCACTCTAAATACTTACTTTTCTGCACTGCCAAGCATTGCACTGTGTAATACACAACTGGAATTCTTGGTATAACCATGTATCTTGGATATGTTCTTGTTAGTTGTGGTTTAAGGCAAAGAAATTAAATTGCAACAATGTCTTTTTGAAATAACATTTACTCTGGGCTCAGTGATAATGCTTTTTCATCTTTCAAAGCAGGTCAGTTGGAGGCTATAATATTTTTATTTAGCACGTAGGTCAATAAACATATTAACGTTTCCAATAAATCCAGGTCCAGGTTTCATTCATCCTGAGAACTGTGATTCCATAAAAGAAAAATTCTTACTTGGCGCTATCCTTTTATAAACTGCAATGGTGATCAAAACATTGAAATTTGACAAGCAAAACTAAGACGAGAAAGGAAATATCAATGATCTCTACACAGATAAGTACGGCAATGCTTGGAAACACTTGTGGCTTTGTTGACTTGATTTAGAGAAAGCACTCTGACCTTTTGCCTCAAGGCAGTGGCATCAGAAACTCTGCTAATAATCTACTTTGAGCCTTGCCCATCGCCCAAAAGTCATCAAAAACATGAGATCCAACTCCTGGTGACTTACTCTCATTTACATGATTTTCAAAAAATGGCAGATAAATATATTATTCCTTTCAATAGCACAGATTATTTTTGCCTTCCTGGAAGCTCTTGATGACTGTTTGAACAGAGATTTCACATTTTTGAAAGGCAGAGCAAATCCAGTTCCCATAATGGTATGATAAAAAGAAGTTACTCATAACGTGCCTGAATTTGTGAGTGTTTCTGGTGATAAATTGGGGGATAACTTTTGATGTAAGGCTGAGAAGTCATTACTATGGTTGGTACTAAAATACTTAGTCAGGCTGCTACTCTGGAAGGCAAAATTAGGGATCACCTACTATGAAATCCTTCCAAATCTAAAGGCGGTGCATTCACAGAATGGAGAGAAATATGAAAAAATAAATAAATAAGAAAAACTTACCATTTCATCCCCAAACACATATCTTTATAGGTATGTACTTACCTTGATGAAGTCTCTCAAGATTAAAAAAAATAATAAAAAAAGGCTGAACTAATGCAGGCAACTATGATTAATACCTATGTATTAATAGATGTACAGCATGACTAAACAACATGAAGTATCATCTCTCAAGTTACTCTTTACATGAGATATTATCCTCTATATATTCTATCAAAATTGCTCATAATTATTTGGAGAGGTTTGTTCATCTTTGAATGTATATTTCTTATTCATTAATTTTTCACAGTTGTGTATTAACCCATTGTCTGAGTGTTCTACAATTTATTAATTTTCCTGTTGGTGGCATTTAAGTCATACATCAGTTAACAGGAGAGGTTAAGTTTATGTTGTGATAGGAGATGATCCCAAAATATGAGAAAACAAATTATTTCTTACCCAGGCAGTCTGCTGTAGTTTAAGATGTGCTGCTCCATAGAGTACTCAGGGATCCAGGAGAGAAAGGCTCCCCACCTAGAAAATCACAATCATCATGGTGTGGGGAAGAAACAGAATTATTCACTTTCATTTCAAGTTTGCTGGCCAGAACCAGTCACGTGGTTCAGCTCAGAATAGTAGTTTCCATAAACCCCCAAAGTGTACCAGGAATCAGTGAGCATAGTAATGTTGGCCACTGTTTGTTCCTAATTCTTACGGTTGCAAATCCTGCTGACGTGTCTGTAATCCTGTGAGATCACTTGAGAGTGAAATTGCTGGGCATGGGGAATACCCCCTCTTCAGCTTTTAAAATAGTAGTCAAAGTGCATTTTCAAAGAGTTCTACAGCACTCCCACCACAAGAGAACAAGAATTTCTGTTTCTCATAGTGCTTGCAGATACTGTACTATTTTCCCTCTTACTTGATCAGTAAGCATATCATTTCATTGTGATTTTAATTCACATGCGTCTGATTGCTGGTAAGATGGCATATCTTTTTATTTGTTTTTTGGACACTCAAATATCATCTATGAACTTATACCCTTTGCCCATTTTTCTACTGAGTTGTTTGTCTTTTCTTACTAATTTGTAGAGGCTTTCTATAAATGATTTCATGCATGACAAATAGTCTCCAAATCTGTGAATTATCTTTATAATTTTATATTCTTAAATATATAAAACTTTTAACTCTAATGCAAATTGTCAATATTTTCCTTTCAACTGCTACTTTTTAAAAGCAAAACTTACCCCAGCATCATAAAGACGTTCATATCTCTTCTAAAATTGTAGTATTTTGCTTTTCTAATTTAATTCATTTTCATGTAATTCTTTCTTATGTTATTCCTGAAGGAGCAAGTCAATTTTTAAAATAGAGAAACCAATTGTTCATTTCATGAATAGCACATTCTTTTCTTCTGATCTGTCACTCTAGCCATATATTACAATCGGTACTTTTTTTTATTATTTCATTCGTTGATCAGTGTCTATCCATAGGGCTAATATGCAACTGTCTATAGTTTTACAGTAAATCTTGACATCTAGTAGCTCAGGAATCCTCACTTTGTTTTTATGTAAACATTTTGAAGTCAGAATATTTTATATAGAATTGTCAGAATCACCTTAACAATGTCTATGGAAAGGTCAGAATTTTCAAGAGTTCCATTAGATATTTAAGATATTTGGAAGGGAATTGGTCATATTATGATACTAAATCAAAACAGTTATCTGTTCACTTACTTAGAATTTTGTAAATATCTAGTAGCTAATAACATGATTGTCCCCGACAAAGAAATGCACATATTTGGTTAGGTTTAATCATAGATAGCTTTAATTTCTTTGTTTTTGTTGCAATAATAAAGGACATATTTTTTAAATTACATGTTTAACAATTTTGTGGTAGTGTAAGAATGCAATTGGTATATAAAATTAAAACCAACCAAAGAAACGCTTGCATTTTTTTCTTAAGTTTCTGATACAGAGAGTTATGTCACCTGTAAATGATAGTTTTACTTTTCCTTACACATATTAATTTTTCTGTGTTACTGTACTGGGGCATTCTGAAATAACATTGAATGTACTCAAGGATAGCAACATCATTATTTATTTTCATATTTTAAACAGAATGCTTCAAATATTTGATGATTATAACTTATTTCATAAATGCTTAGTAGCTGGCCTTCAAGTCTGAGTTAATAACTTTCAATATTTGAGGGTTCTTGCTTAGCTTTTATTTTTAATTAGCAATAATCATGAACAGTTATGGATTTTATTAAATGGTACTTTTGTATCTATGTGACCAGATAGCTTTTCTTTTTATTTTTGTCATCTTATTTAAGCCTTTGTTTCTGATATATCATCCCACTTTCATTACATCACCACTTACTCTGTATTAGAAGTTCTGCAACTATATTTACAAGTAAAATTAGTCTACAATTTTTTATTTTTATCCTATTGCCTGGTTTAGGTTCAATGCTTATTCCAGCAACATAAAAATAGTTGGGAAATTTTCCCTCCTTTTCTATTCTTCAAAACAGTTTCTATAAGATTGGAATTATCTGTACCTTAAATATTCAGATAGCACACCTCTAAAGTCTAGCTTCTTATTATCTAGTAATTTACATAACCTTCACTATTTTGTCTAAAGCACTCTTCATCAATGATACAATATTTTATCAAAAGCAGGCATTATTATTTTTATAGATTCCAGTATAGCTAACTTGAATCTAACACAACTCTAAAAACATTCTCACTGATTTTGAATTCTTATATATCTTGATATAACTAACATTTTTGCAAATACAGCAAAGTGTTGATTCTTAATATTGAAATATTTTCTAAATAAATAAGAAAAAGATGTAAATGTCAGCTAAAATGAATAATTCACAAAATAATCAATGGTTTTTAAAAAGTATGACAGAAACCTCTCCAAATTGATTTTTATCTCTCTCTCATTAAAGATTAAATAATGGTAATAGTGCTAATGAATGTGCAGTCAGATGTCCACTTTTATATACAACTGGTGGCAACATAAATTGATGCCATCCTATTTACTGTAGTTACCGGTATTTTTTTTTTTAATATATCTAAGATCTTAGAGGAAAGAAAATTATCATTATAATGAAAATGGACTTGTATTATCAATATATTGTCTTTGTTACCTCAATAACACACTGTTTTGGAATGGAATAGGGTCTCTGACTTGTTATTCCCTAATAAATGAATAACTATGTGAATTCTCAAAGTATATTAGTATTTCACATATTGAAAAATTGTATTTGCACTCCTATACTTCTAATTGTCATAAATATTCAGCATCTTAAATTATTTCATTTAGAATATAATGTAAACCAAAAATTGAAATACAACATTTTCCATGAATGCTGTTAAAACATATGAATTCAGGTGTAGATCTTATGGATGATTTGTCATTTGTCTAATAGTCTATGATAACCTTTATCTTTTTCCCATTTCCTATATAGTTAGAGTCAAAATGACCTGCAGTCCATTAAATTTATCTCTGGAGAGCTAAAGTCACAAAAGTTTCCCTAGCTTGCTAAAAATAGTCATTTGACCCTGTTTAAGGAGGCATGGTGCCCACTCTAAATATCGTGTTATTAGGATAGAACTTTATGGTTCACTGGCTTAGCTCAATGCAAAATATAGATTTATTTGAAGAAGTTGCAAGAAGAAAATCTGAAAAAGCGCTTACCATCAAATTTGTTTACTTGACCCAATAAGACAAATCAAGCCCATGATGATTTAATGGAGCAATCAGCAATGTGTCAGGCCTGATGGATGTGTCCCTTCAGTCTGGCAGGCAACCTGATCACCAAAGCTTCAGACAAATTTTTCCCCAAAACCCTCTGACTAACCAGACCCAAAGAGATTCTTCCAGTCAATTGTCTTTTGTTTTGTCCTTGAAGCACAGTGATTTTGTTGTTGTCGTTCAGCCCCTGTGCTTTGAATTGTAGAGCACACGGTGACCTCAAGATGTTATTTATGATAGAGAACTACACTTACCTTTCAAAATGTCAAATGTGTAGTCAGGTGGCAAAAAGTGATTTCTCTGTGGAGGACTTAAGTAGGAAAGTCATAAATGTAATTTTCACAAAACACCAGTTTTAATAGCGACCGGTGTGTTATAAACACGTTGAAATTGACAATTGGTACTGAGTCAGCACTCAATCACCTTCTCTCCTTAAGTCTCACCTCCATGGGTGGAGAATTGCCGCTGGGAAGGCAGGGCGCATATGGCCAGTACACACATCTGCGGACTGATTATAATTCAAAGGTAAATCAAATCACAGTGTCAAAAATAACGTGTTTTATTTTTATCATCTGTACATTTGGGAAAGTTTTTCTAAAAAGTTTTACAAAGTTCAAGGACACTTATGCAATTCACCACGGACTTCCTGCTCAGCCTCTACAGGTGCTCACACATGGAAGAGAGGCAGGGAGGGAATGTAGATGTGGTGACTGAGAAGGTACAGGAAATAATGTGCAACTCTAAAAGCTTGCTGCTCAAAGGACAGTCCATCCATGGGTCAGCAGCACACACATCCCCTCAGAGCTTGTTACACGAAAGCAGACACTCAGGCCCACTACCAAACTACTGATGCAGAGCCTTCTTTTAGGAAGGCCTCCAACTGAACTGCATGAGCATTAAAGTTGAAGAAATGCAACTTAAAGATTACTGGATTTGAAAAATGGGAGACCAGTGGCTGCTTTACATATTTGCCACACAACTGTGCCAGTCCCTTAACTTTTCTGAGTCTCAGGTTCCATATCAATTCAGAAATTAACACACCACCTGTGCTGACACCCAAATGGAGTTGTTATAGAGATCAAGGCATGACACACAACAAGGTACCTGACAACCTTAGGTAAGGTTATCGATCATTGTTCTTATTATTAATTTTTCTAATAAGGAGCTCTTTCTTCACCAGAAATATCGATATTTTCCATTACCTTGTAAGTTAAATCTGTTTTTCTATGATGCTATAGTAAAGATTTTTTTTCTAATGCTCACCCACATCTGCTTCATCTTTGCTGCCAGGCACATGGGAAGATTTACTTCTCTGCTCCCACAACTTGCATTGGGCAGGACCAGATGATCAATCCAGTGAGTGGGCCTGCACAAAAAAGCATTACTTTTAGGTGAAAACACTTATTTGCCAATGTATAACCCTGCTGTGGTCTCTTCTCTCTTCAGCCTGGCCCTTTGGGGTGGTGAAGTTTCCACTGATTTGAGTCCTTGAGTGTGGAAGATGTAGGTGGGGGGTTCCTGGTGGCATGTGGTAAACATATATCGTGAATGAGAAATAACCATTTCTTGCTTTAGGCCCCTGAGATTTCAAAGTGGGATGTTCATACATCATAACCAAGTCTACCTTGACTGACAGACACACCTATGTGGCGGTGCTAACTTTCAAGACTGCAAGTTGTTTTAGATACTGCACTAGAACTCTAAGTCTCCCTCACAAAACACATATCCTGGAAAAACAGAAAACAAATATGTTGTGAAGAATCTGATTTATTTTAACATCCACTTACTCTCTCTGACTCAGCCTTGCCCCTTCAATCTGCCCTACAGAGCTTAACCAAACCAATGTTCCTTCGAGACTCTGGAATCTGAGATTTCTCTCTCCCCTATTTCTGACTACAGAGTCAAGCTCAGTATTGCAGACACATCTCATATGTTCTTTCATATTTCAAGGCAGGCACTGATAATTGATGACAATAAATTTTCCTGAAGAAACAAGACATGCCTTTATAATCATTTTTTAACTCAGAAATTTTGAGAGCCTCTAATAATCCATCAGAATAGACCAGAAAGATGAAATAAAAGTGCTGTCATTGGTCTCAATTCTTCAGCTTAATGTCCCAGATAAACACTCCCTAAAATCTGGTCTCACTCCTTTAACTCCAGTTTGCATTTCCTGCAACTCCTCAAAAAATAACCTCTCTCAAACCAGAATAGCCTCCACACTTTTTCTAACAAGTAAAATACAATAATGTGAGGTATGATTGTGAACTTTTCTTTTGCTAGAGTTTATTGAGTAGATTATAATGCAGATAGCAACCTCTTGAAAAGAAATTTACAAAACTCTCGTTCTCGGGTATGAAATGCCTATCTGATTTACCCATCCTTAAGAAAGAGCAGGAATGCACAAACTAGCTATGTTTCTTATATATCATTAAACTCATCAGAGAACTTAAACTACAAGATCAGCATGACTCTGAGCATATTAGATCGTGGTTCTACACTTGTTCATTAAAGGGCTAAGAGAAATAGAAATAATGTTAACAATAAAAGCTATTATAGATCGACTACTTACTATGTTGTAAGTACTATGAGAAAGACTTCCCTTGCATTTGGTTTTCCCACATCCCTTTAAGATATGTTTTATTATTATTCCTATTTTATGGATGGGGAAACTGAAACTCAGAGACTTTATAATAAACTTGCCCAAGATCATTTAACTACTAGATGTTGAAAACAGGACTTTCTATGCCCAGAGCTTACGCACCTAACCTCTTTCTCAAGACTGCTCCAAGCAGTGGGATGGCAGTGGTCACCTTCTTTCCAGCAATGGGAGGAAAAACCAGTAACTCAGGAAGAGTTGTGCCTTGGCTCTAGGTCCAGTTCCAGTTGAAGTCTGATCTTAGATAAAGTCACTAATGTGCTTTTACAGCCAAGATTGCTGACTACTGTATAGCTTCTCATCTTCTACAGAACAGACACTCAACTGAAGAGTAACTGAAGAACTAAATTTCTGTGCCTCTAACCATTTTATATGTTCAAATGTTTGTTATTGACTTAATCTCTATATACATACATTTCTAAAACAAAGAATCCTTTTTTCATGGAAGCAGTAAGTTGTTCTTCACCTGGTTTATTATTTGCAGTTTTCAGATATTGATGTTTCTCAATGATACCTATCCATCTATGAAATTGAGATCCCTGGCAAAGACACTAAAGGAGTGTTGAAAATGACACAGAAGACTAGAACCAAGGAATTGTGAGCCATTGTTCACAGAAGATATTAGGAGTATATTTTATTCTTATGAGCAAAACAAGTCTTACAAGTTTTCTTGGCATTTTTTGTGATATGCCATGTTAAATGCCCGAAGAAACTAGTATACTGAGAAAGTATTGATTTGGTTATCAAAAGATTCTGGCAATGATTCACATTTACCAGTTTATATGACTTTGACTTGTTCCTTTAGCTTCGCTGAGGTATCATTTACTCATCTATAAAACTTCCCTGACAGGTGCATGACAGTATTGTAAGGATACAATGAGATCATGCATATGATAGAGCTTCCTACATTCTGAATTGTTATAAAAAACAAAGGTTCATTATTATTGTGAACATTCATTTTCCTTTTGAACATCTGTAGTTAAATCTTCAAAGACTAAAAATGTGTGTAGTTGTTTTGTCTATAAAAAATAGCTAGATTAGGGCCTATTCATTACTTGCCTATTTTGCCTTTATGAACAGGACATTTATAGCGCATCCCTCACCTGTCTCTTCACTTTATTCCAGTCTTTAAGATCTACTAAAACAGGAAACAGGAATATGTGAGAATGTGTGTGTGTGTGTGTGTATTTACAGTGACTAGAAATAAAAAGAGGTGACGAGATTACTAATATTTGACATCTTCGATGGAAATCTTCTCAGTGTTAGTAAGCCTCCAAACGGAGCTCATCATTACCATCAAATGTATAAAAATATAATTATTAAATATATTTTTCTATGATTATGGTTGGTAAATTAACTGGTATGAAGTAGCTCAATACAATAAACCTTTAAAAGTTCTGAGTATTAATTTGATCCCTTATTTTTAAGTATATGACAATTTTTAGGACCATAATATTTTGGTGACAAATGACTACATGTCTTACTGATAAGATAGCAACCTTGTAAAGCCTCCTAATTAGATTCATTTCATTCTTCAGTATCCAAACCATGAAATAGGGTCCAAAACAGAGAAGTATATCACTAATTTCACTTTACACAGAGGTAACTCCAATAGTATTGTTTTCTTTTTGTCCACAGTAAACAAACTTCTAAACTCAGAGCTATTTCGGAAAGTAATTATTTGAAATGCATTTACTTTAATATGGATTTCATTACTGAGAGTATATGGAAATGACTAGATAAGAAAAGACTTTTCAGGTAATTTATAGTTATAATTAACAATATGTGAAACTAGGGGCTGCTAATATTGAAAAGTGACAGTTCTCTAGCAAAATTTATTCTATTTTATTAAAACGTACTCAATAAGATTCCCAAACCAAAATCAACTCTAACAGTCCATTTCTGTAATAACATTTAAATTTTCAATTATAGAATTAATTTTCCAGGATACTAGGCTGAAATTAGCTATTATAATATTTATGCTTACTTTTTTTTTTTTTGCTGGATCACTCATCTAAATAATTAACCTTTTTGCCATTTCAGTGTTTACTTTATAGAATATAACAAATGCAAATGATGGGAATTGACCTGTTTCCTTTCCTTCAAGAAATTTCTAGTTTAATTGACTCATGGTCCCAATTCTTTTATGTTGTTGAGGCTAATTTTATGGTCCCATAAGTATCAGTCTTGGTGAACACTTCAAGCCCTAGTTGTTGGGATGGTGCTACTTGGTATGGGTTGACTTACAGCCCCCTGAGATCACATGTTGAAGTGCTGTGCATCTTATTCCCTGAATAGTCCCCTGATGCCTCACACTGATCTTTTAATGTTGTTCAGCTTTTCCTGTTGTTCACAGTAGTGAAGTTGGTCTTAAAATGGTCCACTATTCCTAGAAGCAGAACTCCTTTTTTGGTCTAATTTTCTTATAACTCCATCTAATTTGTCTCTGCTGTTATATTTCTATAATTTTGCAAAACAGAACAAAAGAATTGTATTTACTCCCTTGGATGTGGCTATTACTCTTTTCTTTTTTGTCTTTTCATTTTGGTTAGTGTATCAGTCAGGACAGACAAGGTTATTGACACTGCAGAAATAAACACATTCTAAACCAACAAGTTCTTTTTCCCCCAGTGACTCACATCTCATGCCTCTCAGGTCAGTGGGGGCTCTGCTTTTGCTTGGTTTCATAAAAGATCCACATGGATCTGGAACATCTTGAGTCATAGTCAAAGACAGAAAAAAGACATAGAAATAAATTTCTGGCTCTTAAAGTGTTCCACCTGGATATAAAACATGTCTATTCAGCTCACTTCCCATTGGCAACATCAAGTGACATGGCTAGGCCTTACTCAAGAAGGTAGAGATATTAAATCTTGCTATGTACCTAGAAGAAGAAACTGAGTACCTCTTAATAGCACTAACAGCTAATACAAAGAGATTTTTAAGTGGCTAATGACCACCACTACCCAGCGACTGAATGACTGTAAAGCTCTCAAGAATGAAGAATGTGTTCTGTTCTTAATTATATACATACACACACATATATAGTCTCTAACATGGCTACATTTATTTTGTATTGCTGACATACAAATTTCCACAATCTTGATGGCCAAGACAACACAAATTTACTATTTTATAGTTACATAGGGGAGAAATCTGGAGCACATTTTCACTGAGTTAAAATCAAGGTGTCAGCGGACTGTGTTCCTTTCCAGAAGCAGTGGAGGGGGTAAATCCATTTCTTGCTCATTTGAGTTGTTGGTGAAAGCAAATTCTTTGTGATGATTGAACTAAAGCCTCTGGTTTCTTGCTGACTAATGACTGAGGGCCACTCCCAACTTCCAGAGGCTATCACAGGCCTTAGTGCATGGCCTTCCTTCATCTCCAAGGCCAGCAAATATAGAGACTCTCTCTCTTTCTATATATACATATATAGATATATGTATAAATTAATAAATACTGTATGTCATTATATATATAATTTTTAATTTAAAAATATTGAAAGAAAATTTTTTTTCATGTTTTCTGTACTTGATCAATCTCAGTAAGTTAAGGGAGGGCCATCTGGTCCTCCATATGGAGAAATACAACCAAAGACAAACACTTCATTTTTTTTTCTTTTGTTACTGGTTAATTCTGATCCTTTAAAGAATAAGTGAAATTAATATTTTATGAAGCATAAAACAGAATGGTCTATGTTAGTGAGTATAAGAAAGAGTTTCAGCAATCTGTTTTTTTACATGATTATTCAAGGAATTTTGCTGAATAGTCAACTCAACTACTTAGAAATGGCTTCTGTATGTGGTGGAAAGTAGAACATATTTATTTCTTAGGCATAATGTAGTTTTCAAATAAGTATCATCCATATTATACCATCAGGTTTTCACAACTGTTCTGGATATAGTCAGGAAGGAAAAATTAACCCAGTTTTGAAATTGAGACAAGAGTGGTAAGTCATATATCCAGTTTTAGAGCTGGGCGTGACAAGACTAGAAATCCCTTAATACAGATCTCCTTCTACTTCCTTTGTTTTTTGTTTTTCTTATGTTTTTACAAGTTACCTCCTGGACATTAAGGACTAACAAATAGCTTGACACTTCTCCCAAAGATATTATGCAACTTTGGCCTTTGCTTCAGAAAACCTGGCTGTACAGAAATAGCAGAAGATGTCTCCATCGTTATTCTTCCTGCTTCATATGAAGGGGTGGATGGAGGCTGGCATGCTGATTGATTGGCACATGATCAATCACAACGTAGTAAAAGATCTCAGAAACCATTCTGAAGAGGTATGTTCTGCTTTGCCACTTACTAGCTCTGCAACTGTAGGCAAAAAATAATCACTCTGAAAAATGCATGTATTGATACCTGGTTTATAGTTCCAAGACTTTCAAAATATCTTTATGGATGTGAGTTAATATAACTAGAAGTAAGATGTGGCATAAAGCCTTTGAATATGCCATTGCTGAAGGTATTTCTTCATTCTCCTTCTGTTAATAAAATTAAATCCTTGATCTGAGGATAAATCACTTAGACTGTATGAGGCTATCATGGTGGACAACTCTACCAACATTCTGTCAGTTCTAGAGATTTTAGATTTTGCATTTTACATGGCTGATTATATTAAGAGGCTCTGAATAGAGGGAATTCTTCCACACTACGATGACAGACTATATGCCGTGGGTTATTAGAGCATCTAAAAGCCTTGCCAGTAGTGGGAGTGGCCAAGTATTTGCCCTGTTTCTCTGGAGTGCAGTGGATATGTGTAAATCCAGTCTACCAATCTTCACAGCATACATGTATCAGACTCTTTATACTTAGCTTAGGCTTTTAGTACACAGCATCTCCCTTTAATCTAATCACCTGTTATGTGGATTTTGAAATTCTACTTCACTTGTGATAGGTCAGAAACTGTGAAACCATCATCCTTCATATTGAGTCAGAACTCAAGATATAGGTAACATTTTTCTTCTTCTTCCTTTTCTTTTCATTTTAATTCATCTCATTTTATTTCTTTTCAGAGTAACTGTAAAATTTAGAAGTCATTCTCACCAAGATCAAGTCACACTTTAAACTACTATGCTCACATTCAACTACCATTTTCTAAAAATCAGCCTTTACAATGAAACCTTGACTCCTTTTCCTGATTTTTACTACTTTTCCAATTTGTTATCTGTCCTTCTCAAAGAATTCTATTTCCCTTTTTATTCGAAGCAGGAAACTCTTAGACATAAACAGGTAGTTTGAAGCACACTAAGAAGCCATGACGTGCTGATAAACATACCAAGTGACATTAGATCACCTGATTTAATATTAATTTATGATTTTAGGTTTTCAAATGCATATACTGAGTGTTGGCTTAGACATGAGATCTCTCAAGGAAGTCTTTGTTCATAGAGAGAAGCAGACATGTCAAATCACATTTCAGTATGGCCTGATTAGCATTAGTAAAGACATGTAGAAACCAGTTGGAGAAGACAAGAGCAGGTATAATTAGCCAATGGGGGTAACAATAAAATGATTCATGGAGGAAGTGATATTCAGGCTGATTCTTGAAGAACCGTTTAGTGGTATGGAGAACTGAGCAGAGCACAAACATAATGCAGGCCAAGAAAAGAGTATGATTTGTTGGTGACCTATGGCTGCATTACAAAGTACTACCTACTTAGCACTTTAAAACAATGTACATGCATTATTTCATGGCTTCCATGTGTCAGGAGTCTGGGCATGCTTGCTGAGTTGTCTGTTCAGGGTGTCACGTGGCTACAGTCAAGGGGTTGTCCTGGTCTGCATTCTCCTCTGGAAGCTTACTTGGGGAAGAGCTGGCTTCTAAGTTCATTCAGGTTGTTGACAGAACGGACTTTCTTGTGATTATATGGCTGACATCCTGATTGTTACTTGCTGGAAGATGCTATTGGGTCCGAGAAGCAAAACCCAGCTCCCCTTCCTCACGGCTCTCTCCACGGGCATTTCAAACATCATGTTTGCCTCTACAAGGCCAGCAAGGGAATCTCTCCCTTTTAAGGACTTTTAGCCTTATGTCAGGCCCACTTGACATAAACTCCCTTTTTATTAACTCAAACTGATATGAGACCTTAACTACATCTGCAAAATCTTTTTACTTTTACTGTGAAATGTAACCTTGTCACAGGAGTGATGTCCACCACCTTTGCAATATTCTATTGACTGGAAGCAAATAACCACCCACAATCCAGAGACAGGGATTATGCAGATATGTGGCTGCCAGAGGTTGGGAATTATTGGGGTTCCCCTGGGATCTGACTGCCATGAGGGGCAAAGACAAGAACTCATGAAATAATATAGTATTACAACACTGCAAGTAATAGAGTTCCACCCAGAGGAAAGATAGAATGTAAAATATGGGTAAAGGTGGATAAAGTTAAGAACCTGTGAGCTTTGAGTATCCTGTGAGAGAGTTTGGGTTCTGTGCCCCCATGTGGTGAGAAACCCTTGCAGAATGTTCAGGGCAGAGCATGGGCACCGTCAGTCTGGAAGCAGTGAGCAAGATGGAATGCAGTAGACTGATTGGGAAAAAGGTACACCAATGAGAAGACTCCAGATGAAGGAGGATGGGAACTTTGCGAAGGCCAAGGAGGTGAGAAAAATAAGAAAATAAAATAGTCGTTAAAGTATATTTAAGAAAAATGCCATTTGTGACAACATGGAAGGACCTAGAGAGTTATGCCGAGTGAAATAAGCCAGGCAGAGAAAGACCAATACCATATGATTTCACTTATATGTGTAATCTAAAACACAAAACAAAATGAACAAAACAGCAGCAGACTCATACACTGAAAAGTGACTGGTGGTTATCCTGGTGGGGGAGGGGCTGGGGAAGAGGGTGGGTACTATGGGGAGATAAAGGGACACAAAAATTCTCAGTCATAATACAGGTTGGTCACGGGGATGGTAGTACAGCATGGAGAATACAGCCCATGACTCTGCAACATCTTCCTGTGTTGACAGTAACTGCACTAGGCGGGGGTGAGGATTTAATGTGTGTGACTGTTGAATCACTGTGTTGTATACTCGAAATCAGTAAAAGGTTGTATATCAACGATACTTCAATTAAAAAAAATACACTAAAAGAAGAAGAAAAATGCTTACTATGGGCAGTGAAGATGAGAAAGAGAAGGGTGTGAGATGACTTATTTTTGTCTAACCTGCCTATAATCTCTGGTTCAGGGACCTTCAGACCTGAAGTTGAGAATAGGTTTTGCCATTGTCTTAAAAACACTGACTGAGCACATGTTTTATGCAAAGCATTCTATTAGGTATTTCATGAAATTCAAATACTACATATATTATCCAACTCAAGGAGTATATGGGACACAATCTAAATGACTAGTTATATAAGGCGGTGTGTATATGATATGTGATGGAATGGAATGATGAGCTATCTAGAGAATTCATATTAGCGGTGACTTCGTTTTACAGGATAGTAAATAAAGGCAGAAACTAAAAATGGAGATTGGGGCTAATGCAGGGCTTTTCGGTGAAACTTAAAAAACTTGAGCTTTGGTATATAGGCAGTTGAGAAATTAATGAAGCCTTTGGAGCCCTAGAGCAACACTCTTAAAACAGTGCTTTCTGAAGATTTATTTGCGAATTGATGAGCATAATAGATTTGATGGTCAGAGTCTAGAGACAGGAGACTATTTTAAAGGAAATATTTATAATCCAGGGCTGACGAAATAAAGATTTGGGCCAATGGGATGGGAAAATGATATGAGGTGCTGTCAAAAACCCTTACCACAACTGCACTAAGTTTGTGGGTACAAAAAGTTACTACAGTGGGTCCTTACTCATTTGATATTTTCACTTCCTGAATAACATTTTAAAAGCATCCCCATCCTACAAATGAAAGTCACCATTAGTGCACATTCCATGTTTCATGTGTTCCTGCCATGACCCTTGGTCATAGCGTAACAATCAATCAT
Source organism: Manis pentadactyla (assembly GCF_030020395.1). Lineage (NCBI taxonomy): Eukaryota > Metazoa > Chordata > Mammalia > Pholidota > Manidae > Manis > Manis pentadactyla. The sequence continues at coordinate 15,016,283 of NC_080034.1, read as the reverse complement.
TGTTTTGTTAGAAATATATACCTCTTCTCCACCCAAAGGGTACGGATTTCTACTCTAATGGATAATTCTTTTATTAATAGCACTACTAACATTTGCTCTTGAATGTGTATTCTATGCAGATCATATTCTGAATACCCAAAGAATTATTTCTTGGAATAAGTCATTTGGATGTAAACCCCATGACAGGTGAAGAAGTTTGAGAAACATGCTCGAATTCCTGTCTCTTGTTTACAGCAGTCAGGATCCTAATTTGGGATATGCACAGAAGCCTATCGAGCCTTCATGCTCTTAACCATTATGTGATGTTCTTAAAATTAACACTGTAAAAACAAGCAAATCCCAGTGAAGAAAAATTCACACATCTTGCCTCCTGTTCTAGTCCCAGAGCCAGTAAAGATGAACCCATGGGGACTGCCTGGAGGAGAGGAGGAAAGTTTGTTCCAGAAGGAACTGTCTGAGGGATCAGAAGGATTGTTGAATCTGGGAAAGGGGGGGATAAACCACTTGTCAAAAAATCAGGTTTTTAATTTTTTTCCAGGTTTGAAGAACTTATAATGGAATCTAACCCTTCATGGATAGCAAAACAGAATTTTCAAGTAATTTCTTATACAGCCTAGTTGTTCAAATTACCATACAATCATTTTAGACTTTCTAAATAAAGTTTTATTTAACCTTCAAAAAAAAACCTTTTCTACTTTGTAAGACTTTGAATTGGTTCTCTAACTATGTTCTTCTTTTTGGACTCCTATCCCACTAAACTCTTTCTGCAGTTAAATTAGATGGCTTTCCCAATTTATGTTATTTTCCCCAAAAGAGGAAAAACTAAATGTTAATGAGGATGGCTTAATATTTTCTGCAGAGTAAATTGGAAAGGGGTGGAAAGTATCTGTCATCCAAAAAGAAATCTATTCAAAAATATATTTCTGTATTGACAAGGTTTGAAACATAATAATAATCTATTTTCAAGTATTATAGTTGTCATGGGCAAAACTAACATACAACCTATTCAGTTAAATGCTCCCCATAGTATAATATAAAGTTGCCATGATGCTTTGTGTTCGATAAGCTTCTCCGTTATTTAGTAAGATGTTACAGCCCCCATTTTCCCCTTAGAGTTTTCTGCTAAACACGTGTATCAAACCACACTGTAAAATCCAGTAAGTCAGCAACATTAAAGCTACAGGATGGGTCCCTTTTATTTATTTCATTCATTAAATCATTCTTCCAACACAGATATACTGAATGATAGATGTGCTAAGATATAGGCAATGGGAAAACAAAGACAGGATTGTCAGTTTTGTCTTCCTGGGGGTCAACTTTGAATTACCTTTGTGATTGGAAGAAGACTACAGAGAGAGAAGAGATTCCAATCTCTGATGGGTTACTTCCCTCATTTGATAAAGGGAATTATCAAGAAAGATAAGCAGTCTCAGGGGCTGTGGCAGCAAATAATTTTCAAAGTAAAGACTCCCCAGTGCACAGGCTGACCAGGGAGTGTAGGGTAGAGGGCGAGGGGAAAGTGGACGCTCTCTTAAAGGCAGAAAGCTGTTAGCACATTGATAACTGTCCACAGTGAAGGGGATCCCCATATCCCAGCGATCAGGCTAAAATAGACTTAAAACAGTGTAATACTTGTTACTTTAAAGAGTAAGTTTCAAACAATAGAAAAATAAAACAAATGGATGTCTGTTGCTCACATTAACTCAGTGACTGAAAAAAGCCAAAAGGTGAATTTATATAATTAACCAGGGTATTTTGACAAGACTATGCCAAAAACGGCTTCATTAAAATGAACTGTTTCACAAGTTTATGATTCACAAAATACCTTGTTGGGGTAGATCAGGTTATTCTCCTCCTCGCTTTATAGATGGGCAACAGGAAACTGTCACCACACTTTTGTGCATGGATAGCACTGCTGAGCTTTTCAAATAGTACCTGGTCCATTCCACCTCTTTCCTATTTTAAGAAGGAGGTAGTTTTGTCAATGGTCTAAAATAACAAAACTCTTATTGTTTCACATCATTTGTAATCTGGAGAAAAATAGGGATACAAAAAATACAGAGATTATTAACTCTTCAGCTAAAACTAGTAAGCAAGGCAATTTCTGACTACTGAAGAGTCTGTTTTCCTAAATATGTGAAAGCGCCCAGTGTACCTTCCCTAAACTCCATGTGGCAGTCAATCTACTCTCTTGGAAAAAGAAAAAAAAAACTTTCCCTTAAGTGGAGAATTTTAAATGGCTTCTTAATGTTCATCATCAGCATGAACATTCAGAAATAGCCATGCAATTCACTGATTTATTAAAACATATTTAGAGAGCTGCCATTGTGAGTCAGACACTGCTAGTTAACTCAGTAGCAATAAGTGTGGTATTTTTTGAGTCAAATAAGTAGCCTTTTGACACATAAGTAATTGGGGGTTATGAGGTGATTAGTAGACTATAAAAGAAAATTCAAGCAAGATAAGGGGATGAGTAGGGCTTTTGGTTATACTGGTGGTCAGGGAAGTGAAGAGGGACATGGAATAATTAATTCTACAGTAAGCTCTATGGATATCTGGTGAAACGGTGTCTCAGGCAGAGGACACAGCATGGCAGACATTAAGGCTTGGCAGGTGCAAGGGACCGTCAGGAGGATAATGTGCCTGGAATGAGCCTGTAGCTCTAGGATGTTGGATCACCTTCACATATTAAAGCACAAAATCAGTGCCTGCCACAGACCAGACCTGATAAACAGAAATGAGTAAGTACATGCATATACAGATGTTAAGAGCCTTGAACTATGTGCAGGCTACTTCTATTATTTATCACTAAGGCATCTGTAAAGAACTATTCTCTTCCTAGAATCTGTGTTGCTATCCAAACACCTGATGTCTTTCCTACCATTCAGCACATCTTGCTTCCTTTTGTTGATTCTGCAAGAGATGCTACGGGTTTTGAGAAACTCATAATCTATAATCTACAAAACATAAATTATATACTCCAAAGGATTTTTGTGAGAAAATTACATAAATATGTGTATGAGGGTATTTGGTAACCCAGGCTTCACCAAACAACTTACTGTTTTCCACCTAACATAACATCCCCTATGATTATTTCATTACAAACAACATTTGTCTCAGTACCCTTCACATCACTTTACTATCTATCATTATTGGAAGATATGTTGACATTTAAATTAATTTCATCTGATTCACACCCACAATTTTATGGCAACAGTGCTCTTTATAAAAGGCTCTCCATGGAGAATAGAGCCAATGATTCTGTAACATCTTCCTATGTTGACAGATAGTAACCTCTGTCACTCTGTCACTAGTAACCTCACTAGTGGGGGTGAGGATTTAATAACATGGGTAACTGTTGAACCACAGTGTTGTATACTTGAAACTAATATAAGATTATATATCAATGACACTTCAAAAAAAATATTAAAGGGCTCTCCTGTACATTATTTAAGGGAGCTTATTTAATAAAGCATTGAAACTTGTTGATATATACAGCTTTTCAAATAGTCACTGGTCCATTCAACCGCTTTGAAATATGATTGTGTATCAATTTATATATACAAATCAGTTTCAATTTATATATATAAATTGGTTGTTTCCCAATTTCTTATCAGTAAACCACACCTCAATACAAAAACTCTTTGACAGTCCCAGATGTGGGCTCTACCCCAAAACATTAAGATATGGCGTCCATTTTTACTCTTAATTATTGGAACATTCATCATGATATCCTGTAAACAATGAAAGATAGTCTATTGGTTTTGTCAAAAATATAAATAAAAGAGACAAATATAAAAACAACAGAGCAGTCATCTTTGCTCTTTTGTCTTTGGTTGACAGGAACAGTAACAGTTACACATCTGGCCTTTAGGTGTATAGGTACAATTATTTAAAATCTAAAGAAACACTTTAGTCCTACTGATAGTTAAAGCCACGAGCATGTTTTATTTTTCTCTCTGGGGAAATTGTGCAAGTCCATTTTCACGCCACCAACCCAAAGGGAACACACTGTGTAAGCAACTAAGAGTTGCATTGTTTTAGTGACTCTGGTTGAGGGAAAATTGTGACTTTTAGCATTTCAAGCCTTTTTTGCTAACGGTAAGTTTCTTTTCAGAAAAGAAACTCAACACTGCGGCCAACTCAACACTGGAGCTTGGCTATGGAGTGAATGGCACTGTGTGTTTGAAACTTCACTTTTACCACCTCTTGTTTATAGGACCCTTTTGTTTGGTGGCATCTCATGCATGTGCATGAAGCAGTTTTTTTCTTCCTTGTATGCAGTGCCTAAATAAAGATGATTCTAACCTTTGTTCAGGTCTTACAGTGGCCCTCAAGGGGTGTCTCAGCATTTCAGAGAGATGCTTTGAAAAATAAAGCCCTCTAATTATTAAAGTTCCACTGACGATTATTTACCCTCTGTAGATGTGCTGTCATACTTCACAGAAGCTGGCAAGTTTCCTAATGATTATGAGCATTTCTTGTAAGGACTCAGAGTACTTTTAACGTTTGAATGGAGATCATTTTCCAAGATTCTGTGTACAGATTCTGGATATAATTTTCCAAGGTAGAACATTATGTCCCATTGTTTCTCTCTGCTTATCCACCAATAATTTGTGATGCATGATACCCATCTGAGGACACACACAGGAGAGGAGATGATGATAATGGAAGGTACTTCGGACACTGATCCTTAACAGCATCACAGAGTACTCTGTGTACCTAAATTCCAAGAATAAAAGACTTTTCCTTCCAGCTCTTTAAATATTCACATGGTCAGTAAATGCCTCGTTAGCTCTATCTTAAGTGAGCATTGTTTACCTAGAAATCTGTGTTCATTGTTAAATAAGACTATTTTTCACAGTGACAAAAACACTGTATTGCCATTGCGCTACTTTGAAATCCATTGCTGAAAGCGTTCTATTTAAAATCAAAACACAAATTGCATGCTTACTTATAAATGCCTTGGCTTAAAATCTTCCTAAGACCTCTCTCCATGTGCCATCCTATTAGTTGACCCCCATATGATTTGATCCAAATTCCCATCTACAACGTAATGATTGATTCTCTGCTCACCAATGCACAGCGTGGGCTCATGACCCAGGTGTCAAATGCTTGTTCGACCTTATGTGTCTATTCTGTGACAGTCCTCACTTTGGGAGTGTCTGCTATCTGATTTGTATGTGAAGTGTCAACCAAATGTGCAACCCTGGGAGGAGAGGCTGGCTCACATTTTACTTAGAGGTTGTATGCCTGTGGTGACCATTTTTCTAAACTGAAAATTGAGACAAATTGGTTGACAGATATGAATAAACTTATGTGCACAGAGGGAGATAGTATTTCTCAATAAAACAATCCTAGGAAATCCATACCATTAAGTTTAGACACAGGTAAACCCAAGTTAACACACACACACATATACACACACACACACACACACGTCCTTAATTAAAAGCACTTCCCTCAACAGAAATGACCACTGATCTACAGTAATTTTCCAAGTTTATTCAGCATGGAGATATCTACACATTGTGTGCACCTTCCATTTAAGCCAGTTTAATTTACACAGTTTTTTTATTCATCTCAAGAATGTAGTTAAATATTAGATTTTTCCTTAATAATCCAGTGAGTCCAAATACTTTATGTTTCAGTATAGCATCCTACAATTTATAGTACATAAAAGTGTGAGACCCTTCACCATTGGGATTTCACATTTATTTTCTGATTTCCAAACACTCAAATAATGCCTATTATCCATAGTATTGTAGCTTATGGAGCAAGAGATAGAGAAAATAATGTTTTCAACATATAAATGCATAACAATCTCCCATCATATTACATACTAAAGTTATGGTCACTCCCTGGCACCATCCTGACATTATAGTTTCTGTAAATACTGCACACATACACACATACACACACATACAAACCATGCATATACATACATTTATTTATCTTTAAAATTGTAGATCAATTTCAGAGAGTTTTTAGACTGCTTTTAAGAAATAAATATTTCCAAGCGGCTTAAAAAGCAACTGTAACAATGAAAGCAAAGCTTTCACACTATAATTGCCAATGAAACTATGTCAAATAACTCATGTTCAGTTTTACAGAGGTTTTAAGGGTCCATGCAGACAGCTGCAAGTCGTCTCAAGAATCTATAATGAAGGTAACTCTTATGAGACTTACTCTCTTCCATATGGAAAAGAAAATGAAACAGCTTTGACACTGATGTATGCAATGTATTCTTAAGATGACATTTACACACTACTTTTCTTGCCAGTGGAAAGTAAAATCCAAAGAAGAAAGCTTTTTTGTACTTTGGTACAATGTAAGTATAGAAATGTTCGAATTTCTATACTTTGTTCATTCTCTGAACAAGTCAGTATTATCCTAACGGAAATATTTTTAAATAATCCTATATGTATAGCACTTACATATTTTTATATCTAAGGAAATTCAGAAGCTGATCTAATGTGATTTTACAAAAGAAACAAAAATATAAATAGCATACAATGCCTTTAGTTTTATTCATTGTAAGAAAGGAGGACATAAATCTGTGTGTGTGTTCCTACCATGAGTCTGAATGATAGAACAGAAACTATGTACCAATAAATCAGATATGGCAGCATGGACTTTGAGTAATAAGATCAAATTAAAAAGTACCCTGAAAACTCAAGAAGGAGAAAAGGAAGAGGATTTGGAAGGAATAGGAAGAGGAAGTTCTAGGACAGGCTGATTCTCAAGGTCAAAAACTATTAATTCCACAAATACAATACAGAAATAAATAATGGGCATGAAATATAGGAAAATTCAGTTCACAAATTCAGGTATTAAAGAAATATAATTTTGTTTTTTGTAACTTAATTTTGGATTCTAAACATCTATTCTGTCGGGCAGGTGAAAAAATTAATTAACATCTTTCCTTTATGGGCACATCCTCTACACCTGCCACTGACTTTGTGACATGGGCCTGAGATCCAAGCCCCTGTTAAGCCAAGGATGTTTCCCCAGGCAACTCAATGTCACCCGGCCCTGGCGACCTCAGGGGTCGGCTTGGAGACAGTCCTCGCTGCTCTGTGGGACACCAGGCTCTTTATTTCCATCAGCTTAGATTCTCGACCCAGGTATTTTTCCCAGGGTCATATTACATTTCTGGGGAGCTCCCCTGACACAGATCTGGAACCCGCCACCTGTTCTTCTCTCTGTCTCACTGGTCCCCTCCTCCTTTCCCCTCTGTCTCTCACCTCTTCTGTTCCATGGAAAAACACCTTTTTAGTCTTATATGGCTACACGACTATGAATGAAAACTTCAAGTGGGTCCGATGATGTAGTAAGAAAAAGAACTTGGAAGTATATAACTGTGTCCAAGCAAGAATTCCCTTATATCGTAACTCTGGGGGGAGACTGGGGTGCCACCACGGCCCCCCACCATCCTGTAACTGAAATGAAATTGAGGAACAGTCCTGTTCTGAGTTCCTCCGATCTGGTGGATTCCTCTTTCAAGCAGGCCAGTAAGACCTCTGAACCCAGAAACACCTTTGCGCCAAAGTAGGCATCCTCAAACAGGGACGGCCACTCACTTAAATCCTAACCGTGTGTTTATTGCTTGCACCAAATTTTGATTCTGGTTTGGCAGTAAACCAAACCGAAAGCAACCTTAGACAAGTTAGAATCATCATTCTGCCCGCAGCGGGCAACCGCCCCAGGCTCTGTGGTCTGACTTAGCTCACTGTGCTGTTCGTATCCACATCTCCCGACGCTGAGGCTAAGGGTTTGGAAAGAACGTAGAAAATATGCTGGCCTTGAGCAGAAAGGGGAACACAGAGAGTGCAAGTAAGAAAATGAAAGTTAACATATTAACTGATTACCTAGCCAGTCCAAGTTTTACTGTAATAGAAAATCACCTCTGTGTCACAGAACACGAGAATAATTGAGTTTTATTTATTAAATTTGATATTTACAAGATAAAGACGCATAATGTATAGAATTATGAAAGAATTCTCATATTAGCAAGAAAAAAAGATACAGGAATTCATTTTTTAAAAATCCTCAATTCCTTAGTGAATCAGTCTTGTTTCTGAATTATCTTATTGGTGATTCAATTGCTACCAATGATTTAGCACATCTTTAGGCTGGACCTGGTATAATTTGTAAAATAGGTGTATTTCTTTTAGAAATCTATGGCATTCCTCTTTTAAGAGTGATGTGCCTGATTTCTTTGTGCTCTCTTCCCTTCTTTTTTCCTATAACTTACTCTGGAAAGGATATAACACAACATTTACAGCATACTTAGAAAACAACTCAGTAAGCAGGGAAGTTTTATGTGGAGGTGAACAAATATTTCCAGAGTCTCAAGCCCTCAGTCAAGCCTCACCTCTGTGTCACTCTTGGAAGGAGCATGATCATATTTCTGATTTCAAACCAGTGATTTTTTCCAGCAACAAATTCTTTGATAGATTTTTCTCCCTACACAAATTAAATATTTAAGAGTCTTAATTCAGTCCCTCACCTATATATTTTAATTGAAAGTAAACAGAAAATTCTATAAGATTAATTTAATACTTTGCTTTGAGGGAGAATTCCAAGAGGGTAGAAGGGACAGGTTCTTACAGAGCCAGCAATACAGGCTGCAAATACTGGGGCCTCTAGAAATCAATGTGCAGTTAGATCCTCTTTTTTTTTTCATTTCCACTACTCCTGCCCACAAATAGTACTTGCCTATGAGTTCATTTTCATGCCATAACTACAAAGATAGAGGCAAAGATTTTCAACTAAGTTCTTAGTGACTTTTGAGTAATAATACAAATCCATGAAATTCAGGGGATGGAAGGAAGAAAAGCCTACTTTTCCTAAAATATAAGACTGATGATGAGAGCTGTCTTTAATTTAAAGATTATTTTCAACATTTTACTGAATTAAATCATAATAACCTCATATCTGGATAGGAATATAGTGCTTTGAAAACTAGAGTAAATGATGTATGATCCTGTCAACTTTCTCTGGTTGACTGGTAAGGCCCCTGTGTGTCCAGGTAATGCTCAGAAGATGCAAAGAAAATTACAGATGTATTAGTCATGGAGATGCAGATAAAAGGATGTTTCAACAACTACATTATATAACCCAATGGGACTATCGCTGCTTTAAAAATGTATCTTTTCATTAAGCTTTCATAAAATGTGTGTATCAAATGTGCATTCAGAAAGCCATCTAACATTGAAAAACAATGGCATCCTAAGGGGTTTGAGTTGAGGTGATGATTACGGTTCTCGTTCATTTGAATTGGGATAAGAATTTTAATATGGTTACAGTAATTGGCATATTTTTATGGATTCGTTTTCTAGTTTGGCACCCATTCAACTCCACTGCTCATGCTACGGTAGTGGCATGATGGATTACTGTGGGTTCTTTTCATTATTATTAAATTTAATTACTCTTTGCTCATGAACCCAGATGTGAACAGCATCAGGCTCCTAATCTATTAATGCAGAATATTTGGAAAATATGCACTGTCAATTAAACACATTTTGTAATAGAAACAATAAAAAGACTCATTAATGAAAAGTAGTTTGCCTCTCAGTTTACTAGTTAATGAAAGGTACTTTGAAATTGAAGTCGTTAATAAACTTTTCTTGCTTTTATAACAATGAAGTGCTCAGAGATTTATATTTGAAATTAGATGTATATTTCAAAAAGAATGGACTAATGTACGTTCTTTTCCGAATATGGTTTTCTTCACCACCAACATAAGGCAAAAATACTAAGGAAAGCAATTAAGAAAATAATGTTTTGAATTTTCAGCCAAAAAATATGAAAGAAGTACCCTATAAATCTAATTAGTACTTTTGTAGAGAAGGCTGTGCTGACCCTCTTATTTTACTGCTTGTTCTACACTTGCTCCCACACCGATTGTTTTTAAATCGAGGAGATATTACCTGGAGCCTCTTCCGCTGACTTTGAGTGACTTGGGCCAACAGCAAGCAACAGATGGGACCAAAGGGGCGAAAGAGAAAAGTTGGACTACTTCTTTCTGCTGGCCTCCCTTCCCCAGGATCTCTATGCTGGAAGCAACTGCATCTCCCTCTTTACAGCTCTTTCACTGGGTTCCAGTAAAAAATTCACCTCTCTACAAGGATGGTTATGTGTACATATACCTTAATTAAAGCCTCTTCATTTAAGCATCTCAATGGATCCTGTTTTCTTCTGAGGCACTGATCCACACACAGTGCAATACATATAATTAGTGCAATAAAATACATATGATTAGTCTCTTTTTGGAATCACGAACTAAGTTTCTATGCCATTTTTATATATCATTCCATAAGGATAGGTACAAACATAGGATAAAATTCAGCATATTACAAACTTTACATACTGTTAAGTATTTCTTGTGCCTTTAAGGGGACCATCCTTACTTCACTAAGTGTGTCTCATGACTTGGGCACAGTATTGCATAAGAATTTAATAACGTATTAGTCTTTATTTCATTTTGAGGTAATATGACATTAGGAGAATGATGTCACCCCTGAATCCTTCAATAAGTAAGGTCAATCTTTTTACTTATGTACATCATAATCAGGAAACTCTTAGTAATTTGTACAATGTGTTGGAATTATTGTAATTTCAGAAATAATTATTTGCTGCCTAAGATCCTGCAGGAGTGCTTCTGTTTTAATACACTCAGACTTGCATTACTCATAGTGATTTTAATGTTAATACAGTATTTCATGTTGATTCTGAAGTTGATTGAAAAATCAATAAAATTTAGAGAAAAATCTTTATCATCTTCCTGTTGAGTGTACCATTGTTATTAAAAGAATATCTCTTAGTAACATTTATCATAAAATAATGTACCCCATTGAGAACAGTAATATTTTCTGACAGATTCATGGACACCTATCTAGATATCACATCCAGTATTAATTTTTAATAAATTCCAGCAATATCTGATGTCTCTAACAAGCAAAACTATAAAGAATCATTTTAGGTATTTAGCATGTTTTACAAAGCATGTGAGTTCAGGGAGAGTGTTCATTTCTGATGGATTTGTGCCCATTTCTGACTGATTTATAGCCTAAAGTTCTAATAATCCCTGGAACATAGCAGGTGATAATCAAATGCTTTAAATAAATGAAGGAATTTCTGGCTTGAAATATCTTCAAAACATTGGTTAATCTTGAAATGATTAAAATTTACAATTTGTTTTAAAAAACAAATATTTTTAAGGATGTTTTACTGAAATGATTCCATTTTCATTAAATGCATTCTGTTCTTTGTTTTAGTATCCATTAACTCACCCCAAATCTCAATTTAAGCGATTAAAAGGGTTAATGGCGATTACTAGGGTTTATTCACAAGGGTTTTAATATGGTTATGGGAAAAATACTCTGATTTCAAGCTTTCGGGTTGTGCTTTTTTCCTGAAATAATTTTCTTTGCATGATACATTTATTTATTCACTTTAAATGTTCCGGCATCCTCTTATATAATTACACAGAATAACTTCAAATTCACGGAGCACAAGTGGAAAAAGACAAGGCAGTGATCACAACTTGACATTGACGTCACCTTTAGGTCTTGAGTGATTTGAGGGTAAGTCCTGAATATTGTGCCTTGGCCCTCTGGAAGCACTCCTTGCCCTCCTTCACCCTCCTCAGCCCCCAGGAAATGGAGCCCCCTTCATGGGCAGCCTCACCCCCTGTTGGGTAATTCTCTCCTGGAACCACAGTCCTCTCCAGTTCTCAACTGCTCTTCCTTCCTCCTTCAGCCCAGGAACATACACAGCTCTCTGCTGGGCTACATCTGCGTACACCACGGTCCCTTATCAGCCTCCCATACCCCATCTCTGGCTCTGGAAATAATCCCTTCATTGAGTAAATCTCTTTAATTAACTCACTTAATTGTGTCATTTTTTTCCTGCAAGACCCTGACTGAAACAAAACATTTTATTAAATATGGTGTGTTTTTTAAGCTTTTTTACTTCTTCTGGATAACTCATTTGGAAATGTTATTTATTTATTCTCTCTTCCAAAAAGATTTATTCCTACTGACGTATATTTGTTAACTGAGAAATACACAGTTGACATGGAGAACTTAATATGATCAAACATCTTAATTCAATAAACTTTCTTTGGTCCCATTTCTAAATAGTGCGGACAGAAAGTTTCAAATATCTTTGGAAGTCTGTATTATCATTTAAAAATACAAAGAAAGTATTTTCATACATAAAGATAAAATGATAACCTACTTCTTTTACAGTTAGATTAATTTGCAAATACATATATACATAGGAAGTGACATGAACAGCCTTGATATTCTACAACATAGAACACATTGAAATTTATAAAGGTAATCATTAATCATCTTAACCATGATATTATGATCCAGTTATACTATCATTTTTCAGGCTTTGCCTATTATTAAAATGCCATGTTGACTTGGATTATGTCAGTATGTAACATTATCAACCTAGCCAATTTCGATAAGTCTAAGCTACAAAAGCAAGACAGACGCATCTTTTCCAAATGACCCCTTTATGATTTATTATTTTTAATAGTACTTCCTACATATAAGAATTTATATAATTATTTACATATTACTACATTATAAAAAAGTAAATTTCCAAATAATTTTTGTAATTTAATCATATTTATTATTAAGTGATTCAGCATTTATGAGGACATACTAGTCTAGTTGCTGGTGTCAGGTGTCACAATGAATAAAATAGCTCATGCTTGTGGAGCTTACATTCAAATGAGCTAGAGAGACAGTAAATATGAATAACATACATAGATAACCAGGTGCTAATAATGTTATGCAGAAAAATAAGGATGGATGGACATAAAGGGATAAGGTGTTAGGGGTGGGGATGGGTTTAATTTATATGTTTACCCTTTTATCAGACAATAGAAGGTTCTAGGAGAATTTAACCCCTTCGTGTCACCTCGTGTCTTTTGGATTATTACTGTCAGTTTTTTTACAGATACTTTAGACCCTAGGAATGACGATTGTTGCTCTTTTATGCAATTAATATATTTCCAGATAATTATGATTTTCCTGTTTTTTACTCTCTTCTGCATCATTGGCCTTCCACTTGGGATTTGTTTCTTTTCATCATAAAACAATCTTTCAATATTTCCTCCCTCTCATTTGCAATGATAAATTCAGGATTTTGTTGTACAAAAACTGTCTTCATTTTCTGTGGTACATATATACTGTGGAATATTACTCAGCCATAAAAAAGTGAAATCTTGTCATTTGCAGCAACATGGATGGAACTAGAGTGTTCTATGCTAAGTGAAATAAGCCAGACAGAAAAAGAAAAATGCTGTATGATTTCACTTACATGAGGAGTCTAAAAAACAAAACACCACAGAAGTAGACTCAGTAACACAGAGAACAAACTAGTGGTTGCCATAGGGGAGGGAGTGGGGGAATGGGCAAAATAGATGAAATCAGATAAAGAGGTACAAACTTCCAATTATAAAATAAGTCAGGAGATTGAAAATAAAACACAAGTAAAGGGGCAAAAATATTGTAATATCTTTTTCTGTTGACAGATGCTAACTACAGTCATCATGGTGAGCATTTAGTAATGAATATAATTGTCAAATTATAAAGCTGTACACCTGACACCATTATAATATTGTATATTAGCTATATTTAAATTTAAAATTTTTTTAACTGTCTTCCTCTTCAATCCTAAAGGAAAATCCCTTGGCAGTTATTCTGACATCTGAAAGATCCTCTTCCTTCTAGCTTCCATTGGCTATGCTTCAGAATCATATCTCAGTTAATTAATTCTCTCTTCAACTGTGTCCAATCAACTGTTAAACACAGCCATTGAATTCTGAGTTTTAAATATTGGGGGTATTTTTTGATTCTAGAACTTTCATTTGACTTTTTTATAGCTTCCAGTTCTCTGCTAAAATCTCTAATCTCATTTGTCATCCTCTTCAACATATTAACTATGGTTATTTTAAATTCTGTGTCTAAGTTCTTCCTCTGAGCTTCATATATCACTATTGTCTATTGCTTTTTTTATTTTTGTGCTTGTTGTCTTAACTACTTGTGTGATTGGTTCGTTTTATTTTTTTAATGAGTGTCAAGCATTGGAAACCTGAAATTGTAGAAATAATATGAGGCTTCCAATGATGATGATATTACCCTCAAAATGATAATGACATATCCTGCATTACCTCTGGTAGACTGGGAGCATCTTCATTCAAAGTTAGACCTTAAAATGATTCAAAACTATGCTTCAACCTGCACAAGGATGACCTATTTTGATTCCACCCTTACTCATAGAGTGCAATCCTTTGGGACCCAAACCAAATAGCGGATATTTAATGTGTCTCCCTTTGGAATGCCTAGACCTGAATTTTTGTTTCTCCAGTTTCATAACATTTTCAAAGCCCCACCCCGCAGTTTCTCACCACTCAGTCACCTCACCTGAAATCTGCAGAAACCTTTGGGGCAAAAGCAGCCCTAAATATTGGTTCATCTCTTTCTTCAGGCTTTAGCCTTCTCATTCTTCACTGCCTTCTTGGTTTTTCATGCCTTCTAATAAATATCCTCAACTTTTCTTTTTCTCAGCAGGACAATGAGCCAAAAATTTTCCAATCTGCCAAGTCTGAAAGCATAAATCTACCCATTAATTTATTACTGAAGTCATAGGATAATAACTTCTAATTAACAGACCTATTGGGTTTAGATTAAAAGAAAATATGGGTAGATGTTTGCCAGTTTCAGAAACTCAGCCTTAAAATTCCACCTGCAGATTCTGAACTGGAAAAAGTAGATTCCAATTAAAAAATAGCTGTGACTGAGTAGACTCGAAGTGCCTCAGCTTCGTCTTACGTACATCAGTGAGTTGTACATAAGACAGATGAAGAAATAAAATGGTGTAAAATTAAGTTCATGCAAACACTTTAAAACTCAGCAGCATATAAATTAGACACAAAGGGATTAGTGTAAATTACAAGGGATTTTTAAGCTTTCATGTTCAGATATAGAATTAATGTTTCTTTACAGCAAAAATGATTTTATAGTTATGTAGTTTACTTGGTCTCAACTTCATGTAAATTTCAGCAGTCTTTATCTTTTCTCTGTAATCTTAAAAAATTGATAAGGCAATATAACCATAATAATGCTTAATTTTGGATAAAACGAATCTATAATACCACCATTCTATCAAATAACTTATTTTGTTTTTCATCTTCCAGTACTTATCCACACGTATGTTTCTTTTTGTATAGTTGCAATCAAATACATAATAATTCAAGTTCCTTTTAAAAACTGACAATTTAATGAGATAGCTCACCAAATCTCTCTTGGTTTTTCATCATGATTATTTAAATGTTTGCATCAAAATCCCAATGTTTCATTGGCTCTTAATTGTTTTGTTTTCTTAAGCCCTACTCTAGGGAAATCTGTAGGGCACTGTAGTTTAATATTTAAGACCATCAATTTGGAGATAGATTTGAAATTTGATAAGGACTTTTCCACTCGCCACATCATTATTTGTCTCCCTGCACCTGTAAAATGGGATAATTAGAAAACATACATACGAAAAGACAATTGTGAGGATTAATGCTAATTTGGGTAAAGCCCTAAACATGGTTTGACATATAATAAATACTCAATAAATAAATATCTGCTTAACAGTCTCTTCTGATCTCAATTGATCATAACTTTGTACAAAAAGATTGCATGCCTAGAGCAAAGAGCACCAGCTTTGGTTTAGAATGATGAATCTAAGTCCTAGCCCCATTGCAGCCTGGTGGGCCAGTTGGAAAGTTACAGAATGGTTCTCATCTTCAATTGTCCTTTACAGATTTTAGGGAGGGAAAAACTAACACAAAATCTGAGAAAACCACTAACAAAGTGCTTAACGTGTAAAATTCAGGATTCCTGTTTTCTATTAGTTTTCTGCTGTTAATTTCATAAGGCATGATTTATCTCCATGAACATCATCCTGTCTCTCTAATCATTTTCCTGTAACTCAGCAGAGATGCCAGAAACACTTCTCTTGGCAACTGGAGTTTTTTTTTTTACTAATAACTGCTTTTGACTATTTTGATGTGCCAGATCTTGGATGCAAAAAATTTTCCAGAAAGAAGGGGCTGTATTAATCTGAATGATATTTACCCTCTTGTAACGGCCAGAACCTGGTATCATAAAAGTCCAATAGAGGCTACCCCCTTCCCTTCCTGAAGCATGGCATTTTTAAGGAAAAGTGCAGGGAATTTTGTTGTCAGTAAAGCCAGGTTTAAATTTGGAACTCTAATACTTATTAGTTGCCTGAATTTGAGAAAGTTATTTAACCAAGGTGAGGTTCAGTTGTAAAAAGGAAAAGATGATATTGGCCCTGTGAATCTAGTGAAGACTAAAATGAAATAATGCAACTAAGAGAGCCACTCATCTCATAACTGATCAAGAAAGATTAGTTTTGTCTTCTGTCAATTATTTTAGTAAGTCATCAGGTACAGCTATTAGGAGAACCCCAATATCTGTATATGTTATGTTTGTTTGTTCATGTTAAGAACTTTTAAAAATAACACAGCTGTAACTAGAAGCCCAGATTTTTTTTAAAGTAATTCTAGGGAACTGTGGCTAAAGATGGAAATGCTTTTGAAGAGGCTAGAGTTCTTTACGCCAACATTAACCCATCTTCAGTTCTTCCATATCATTCAATTCCTCTCCACCTCCCAGTTCTAATAATCGAGCCAAATTCTAACCACACAAGTCATGAAGCATATGAGATATTTGCTTTAGTTTATGCTTTTGTTGCAAATACCACTTGTACCTAGAAATGCAATACTGCAACACACAGGAAAAATCTTTTCAATTGACTTCTGTACATGCTCTCCACACCAACAATATATACTGCACAAATTTTACCTTTTAATCATTATAGCAATAATGGAATGTCCCATAAAGATAAATGAATAGTTCCTTGGTCTCAGTGATTTCAAATGTGTTTTAATGTTAAGAAAAAAGGGCTATTTTCCTTGCAATTAAGGAAGATAATAAAATGATGCCATTACATAGTAAATTGTCACCTTTCAGAAAATTGTGTTTTTCTTCCTAGGTTCATTTCAATCATAATCTAAGGGCTGTCAGTTCCTAAGGATAAAGGAAGCATTTTTTTTTTTATTATGTAGTAAAGAAAACAAGCCATGAATGTTTGTTCTTTATTTATTATCTTTTCATACTTCATCATTTAAAAAGATGGAGCTTATTTTCACAGAACTTTAAACAAAATATCCTTACTTGTAAGTAGGAAATGTCCCTTAGCATCTCTGTCTTCTACCTATACCAGCAAAGGGTTTGGGGTACAAGTGTTTGAAAGAACAAGATTCAAAAGTGAGGGGCAGATAAAAGAAATGGGAAAAGGAAAAGAAGAAGAAGGAAAGACACAACTGGGAGAATTTTCCCAGAAGGACAGCTTTCTAGAAATGTCTTAGTCACTACTGGCTGCTATAACAAAATGCCATAGGCTAGATGGCTTATAAAAAGCAGGAATTTATTGCCCACAGTACTGGAGGCTGGAAGGCCAAGATCAGGGTGCAGGCTTGGTTCTAGTGAGGACCTTTTTTGGCTTTGGCAACTTCTCATTACATCCTCACATGGCAGAAAGAGCACGGCATCTCTCCGGAGCCTGTTTAACAAGGGCACTAATCCCATTCATGAGAACTCCACCCTCATGACCTACACTCTTCCCAAAGAACCCACAGCCTAACCCCACCACTGTGGGGCTAGGCTCCACAAATGAACTGGGGGACACAGTCAGACTACTGCAAGGAAGAAAAACAAAATATCTGTGGGTATGTGTACATATGTTAAAATGAATACGTCCTGACACAGAAATGTATTTGTTTACACGCATTTAATTCGCTCAAAGTTAATTCAAAGTCTTTATAAAAAACTTTCATTGAACAAAGTCTTGATAGATTAGAACAATGGTCAAAAATGACCAAGACAGAATTCAATATTGTGTGGGTAAAATTCCAACATTTCCAGAATCTCTTTTCTGGCCTCAGTCCATCTCCATATCAATCATTAATTACAAGGGCAAGCAAGGGCATATCTGGACTGGAGAGATTGGGTGGGGTCCCTTTTTCCTGCAGCCGGGTCACCAGAGACTTGGGAGAGCAGAAGTGGGTGACTGATTGTAGGCAGTAAATGGGTTTCTCCCACTTTATTTCTCCCTTTGACTGATTTCGGTTTCAAAGGTATTTTACCCCAGGATTGTACATATTGCTTTATAAAATATCACAGACTTAGATTCAAAATATCATAGACTTAGACTCATATTTCAAATGAGTATTTCAAATATTCATATTTGAAATATGAGTCAGGGAAAATTGTTTATAAAAATCTTATATATTTTTTGTATCTAAAAGGTTAATGTGGATGTCAGAAATACATGCATTGCAGTATTAGGTTAAATTAACAGAAAAAGAGTCATGATTTATGATTTCCTCAGTAGACTACATGGATCAGGCCACACCAGCACAATAACATCAAAAACTAAGGTACATTCTGTATCAAGCATTCAAAATATTGAAATGCACTGCAGTTTAAATCTACTTTATGTGAGGAAATTATAAAGGAACTGAGCTATTTAGCCTCCTCACATGAAAAAGAGAAAAGACTTATCATGCTCCATGCCAGACAGAAGACCAAGAGAAAGGATGCAAATTAAAGAAAAGGACAATTTTGTTCAAACTAAGGTAAATGTTCTAAGAATTGGAACTATCAAATAAGAAAATCTCCGAGAATTTGTGCATTGGCCATTACTGAACATTTTCACAAAAAGATGGGCAGGACTACCTATCATTGTTTCATTTTTTTCCTGTGTAGTTTTTTTACACTCAGTATAACCCCCATCCTTCAAAGATCCCTTATCCAGCCAGTTTCTAGTTGGATGACGGCACTGAGAACTGTTCAGGTTGGGTTTGAAAAGCCAAAGAGGAAAACCAATTAGTCCCTGACAATAGCTGCATGTGAACGTGGAATTTTGCTTGTGTTTTCACTGCATGTAGCTGAGATCATTGGCAGCCCCTTCCTCCTGCTACAAAATGAGCTAGATGTCCCCTGGAGAACTCCCCGCTTCTGGGCTACAGATTGCTTCCAACCATCTCCCCTGTGTTAAGCCTCTTCCTACTCAAAATGCCTAGAGTGGCCTCCATTATCCTGACTAGTCCTCACTTGAATGGGAGCTAGATTGCCGAGTTCTACAAAGCACACTATGATAATTACATACAATCATATAATAGATATTAGAAACAATCTGCTAAACGAGGAATTATTTTTTCTTTATAAATTTTTTTGACTCCAGAACAAATATGTACTGTTTCAAAAAATTTTACCCTTTTAAATGTATCATAATCTCATATGATTAATACCTTCATTTAGAAATGCAAATTTTATATATAATTGCTGATTATTCTTAAAAGTAAAACACTGACTTCTTTTGAACTCTTAATGACATTAATAAAATCGCTTATCACTAGTTTTCTACTCACATCCTTCATTGTCTGAAAAATTAAACCTGTCAGATTATATTTGAATTATTGTTTTCCCTTTGAAGTTTCATTTCATTTGTAAGTTTTCACTTCAAATTAAGGAAGGGAGGTAAAGCCAAGTATATAATTGAGATGGTCTTTAAGCTGAATAATCATGGGAGTGGCCTATCTAAACATGTAAGCTAGGGGAGGAAGCCACTTTGGGGATGAATTTTGGAAGGTGACTTGTAGGAGAATGAATTTCAGAATTATTCCTACACTTCAGGGAAAACTTGTCAACCACACATAAGAGCTCTGGAAAAATCCCAAAGGCCTGAGCTGAGGAAGTCAGTGCAGAGAACTTGATAGGGCTGGGCCTCAGGCTTACAAAGAAATAGGGCTGAAATGTGTAGCCAAGCAAAGAAATGGTCCAGAAACTCGGAGTGAAAAGCTAGACTGTGACTCATGCAGCAGTGAAAAATCATTGAAGATATTTCTTATCACATTACAGAGTAAAAGGTGAAAAAGAACATTAGGTAAAGTAGTTAAGACCAATTCAAGAAGTAAAGTTGCAGCTTGAGGCTGAATCAGCATCAGACTTTTCCCACTATGTAAATCTGGTTCGTCTTGGCCCTGCTTCCCCATCACACACACACACAATACATCACAATAATAATGTGTTATTGTGTCAAATAGTATAATGTCAAATATAATGTTAATTGACAAAAATGTCTAAGAAATGCGCCGATTCATTTTGCATTACCCAGTCTCTGAATTTCAACAACGCTTTAACTGTTTCCCTTTCATAATCCTAATTGACTTAATCTTTCTGTGTATTTTATTCTCCTTACTTTTGGAGGATGGGACATACTCTTACACAAAACTGGGACTATTGAAAGAAACTACAGACTTTTGTTTCCACCTCCCTTCATAATGAGTAAAACGATTTGCCCTCCACTAATTCTTCATTTTACTAGCTTTTTGGATTTCATTCATATCTCTTAAAGTATGTTCTGTAAAAGCCTATTTTTTTGCTCTCAGCACACTGAGCAGTCACAGATTTATAAAATAGTATTTGTGAGTTTTTTAAAGTGTGGAGATATTTAATGGGTTATGTTAAAAAGCAGATTCTTTTCAGGCATTGATTCTTTAAAAAGCACATCTGATTTCCAGCTCTGCTCCTTAATGATTTGTGATACCAAAACTGTTATGATATGGTCCACTCCCTCAGGAGGTGTTGGCAAGATTAATTGAGATATCATGTGTAAATCTTTTTAACACAATGACTTAACCTCTGCTTAGTTAATATTAAGCCCTTCCTCTTCCCCTTGGGATAAGTTTTTAAATTTCTCAGAAATACTGCAACCCATATTGCTCTCTTCAGGGATTCACATATATCAAGCTCATAGTTTCTCAGTGTATATGAGATCACCAACTTCAGAATCGTTGTGCTGCTAAAAGAAAAAAAAAAAAGTTTCATGAGCTCCAGCTCTGGAATGTATCTTCGGGAACACGGGACAGAAACCTGCATTGCCACAAACTCCCTCATGCTATTTATGCACCTGATGTTTGAGAGCAATTAAACTAAACTTTCCATAATAGGTGACTGCTGAAATGGTCCACTTCAAATTCTCTCTAGAAGAAAAGCATGAAAATATAAATTTTAAGAAGTTTTCAAAATGAACATGAGGATTGATTATAGAAAATAACCCTGGGTTCACAAATATCTCATAATCGGTGATGAGGAGGTGAAATATGATACCCGGCAAATCTTAGAATCTGAGGAAGAGACAGAATATGTTCTTAAAATGGTATACTAAGTAGAAAAATTAAGTGGTTTCTGCACAGCATAAGCAATGCAATGACTGTTCTGTATGCAGTGAGGTGTGGGTGTACTTTTTCACTATCTTAATAGCATGAGATTAAAACTATCAGACTATATTCAATTTCCAACCACAATGTTTTCAGTGTTTTGGGTTCCCAAGTGTCCACTTTAAAATGCACCAAGCTGCAGAGGTACAGGAGAAGGAATTTTCATGATCTTTAACCTAGGTTTCCAATTTACGTCTTCTCTCCAATAATACTCAGATCTTTCCATAAATGATTCTAAGTGAGATCAACCTCCAGTTTAACAAATTAGTCTGTTTTAAATCCTCTGGGATAGGAATGGAGAGAAGTTGAGGTCTTCATGTAAATTATAGGCATATTTTTAGATTTTAAAAAATTTGGATAGAATGCACCATGAAAATATTCTAAATTTATTTTTTAATCTCATTATATTGCATTTGCCTTCCTACAAATTTCTCTACTTTCTTTTTTCTAAATTAATGATTTACTGCCTTATTATTTATCAAAAATAGACCGTATTATGGACTTCAGCACTCAATTAGTTTTCTCTTAACAAATCATCCCCTCCGCCAAAAAAAGTGATGATCATTCTCTTTATTTCTCTAGGACACATTAAAATATCATATTTTCCTGACAGCAAATTATTACTTGGTTCCCTGAAAGCTGTCCTTACTCTATGAGGTACTATTTGGTAAATTCTTGCTCCAAATATCTAAATTAAGTCATAATGGACTGTAGATCCATCAGTAAAAAACACTGATTAATAATAATTCCTTCCATTCAAAAGCATGTTTTAAAATACATAATTCCATTTATCTTTGCAATGTTGTGAGGCAGACAAAATTATTGTCCCTGTTTTACATACATAGAAAAATTAGAAGTTTCAGAATGGATTAACCCAGGGTTATTTGACTACTGAGAGGTGGACCCAAAAATTCAGATGCAGGCTTTCTCAAGAGCGTACTCCTGCCTTGTACCAGCCTCTAGTTGGTACCACTGTACCATCTCTAGGTGATGACACAAAAGCATGCTCCAATTCGTTCAACTCCTGGTTGTAATTCCAGTGGGAATATAAAGATATGAAGTAAATATTACATGGTAGACAAAGCTGAACTATAACAACAGGCAATCAGATACGTGACCATAAAATAGAGTTAATCTGAACTATTTGCAGTTTTCAGTAGGGACCACATTGTAGAAATAGTCAGCTACTGAAGTTGAACTTTACCTTCTCCCGAAACAGGTCTTTTACTGATAGAGAAACAGAACCAAAAGCTCACCTGAACTAATTGTATATCTAGTTCTGTGATGTGGCACATGTCCTGAGGATCTTGACCACAGGGCCTTTGCACAGTGGTCTACAGCTAAGGGTTGACTTCCCTGAACAACGCGTAGTAGGAGACCTTGAGTAAATCCAGTTTATCATGATTGCCTAACAGCCTGTTTAGAGTAAACTGGGTGGTATTTCTTTTATCTTAGAAATTAAAAACAATACTACATTGTAAAGAGAATACAGGGCTTGGATGCATACAGGCATGATCCAAAGCTCTGCTTAGTCCCTTTCCATCTGGGTGACCTCAAGCAATTTTAAATATCACCAAGACTCAGATTCCTCAACATTAAAATGGAAATATCAGTAACAACTTTGTAGGCAGGTCAGATGTCTAACATTAGTAAGATTTGTCATATTTACCACTTGTGAGTATTCTATGTTGTTTAAATCTTTAATTCTTTAAATTTGGAAAAAGCACAGCTATAGTCCATGAAGACAAAATTTCCACCCAGGCTTTGCTATGAACTGGCCAGTTAACCTTAACTAAGTCATTTCCTATGAGTCTCATTAAAATAAAGTGATTTTTCTAAATTTTCTGATTATACAACTACTATTATTTAATGATTTACTTCTAAGTTGCTAGCATTGAGTTCCATAATCTCTTATTCACCTACACAAAGATTTTTAAGCACTAGCTCTCAGTGTATTCACAAATAAGTACTCAGTAAGGTAAGCTATATTTTTAGATACCCACTCTATATAGATTTTTACATTTGAATAGCATAATCTCTTACATCAATTCAGCTGGTAACTCACTAAATGATTTACAGCCTAAGTATAAGAAATATCATTCAATCTGAGAATTATTATATAGGAGAGTAAGCCATCCTCTATATTCGAGTCGGCACTGCCCGTCTTTTCTGAAATGTCTGTGCCACACCTGCTGTAAATAAGACTTCAAGACATGAATAACCATTTAGTTCAATATAGCTCAAAACATCCAAATGGGGAGATTTTAACAAAAGACGAAGCTATTCTATTTCCTGGTAAATTTTAAGTCAATAATGTTTTAGGGGAAATACCTATTGATTAGAATGAATTATGACTTGGCTCATTTTTTCCCTTCATTTTTGTCAAGTGTAAGATCTGTGTGAGCTCCCAGGAAATAACAAATAGATGGGGTCAGCCCCAGCCACTGTTCAGGAAATTACCTAGGGGAGAGGACGTGGGACAAGCAACTTCTGTCCTTTGATGGCAATGTGAATGGGCACATTTAGAAAGAAAACAGAGCGTTAATACTGTTGAAAGGACTATTACAATAGGATAGAAAGCAACAATAGGTGAAAGATAAATAGCAAATGCACCTGCTAGAGAGGAATTTGGCCGAGAGGGGAAGGTAGAGAGAAAACAGGCAGTTTGGACGCAGGCTCTGGTGCCAGGACTGCCCAACCAACCACCTCCCAACCAGGCTTTGTTTTTTTCTGTGCACCTGAGAATTTTCATCTAGTACATAAAGATTTGTGAGATTTTTGGGTGTATTATGTATACTTTTTTGTCACATGTATCATTTTTATTTTATGTGAGTTAAATATTTCCCATAATCTTATGTGAGAATCCTAGCAAGAGATTAGACCTTCCATAAAGCAAATATTGCAAGAAACATATGCCACTCTTAAACTAATGGCCTAAAATTCATGTCACCAGGAACCCAAGGTTTCCCAGTATTTTTCTGGAATCAACAAGACCTGGCCTGGTTCAACAAGAACAAATACCTTTTTATTACTTTACATTTTGGAGTTATATATAAGAGCTCTGTTGAACTAAAACGTTTGAAAACCTTGGACTCCAAGGACTAAAGGGTACTGAATAAACTATATTCCTTTACAAAAAGTTACAAACTGTTTTGAAATACTATCTTTTCAAATACACTCCTCGCTTTTTTACTAGGGTTTTAATATCAAAGACACCGAATGAAATATTTTATTGTTACTGCAGAGAACAGTCACTGTGTACAATGTCAGAGGAAAGAAATACAAATTTTTTTATAAAAAAGAGAGGAAGAAGAAAAACAATTTGTATGAATATATTAGAACAAGTTGGAAATTCCCTTTTAAAGAGAAATGTTGAAGTGTGTGATATATTTGTTTAAAATACAGAACGTGTAAACAGAAAGCTTTCCTATTACTTTGCAGTAAAAATAGGTGAATTACAAGGTCCTACTATTGTCTTTGTTGTAATTTTTCATTATGGAAGAATAACTGTCAGGGACATTGTTCTGAAAGATTTCAACATACACACAATTAATTAATGTAATACGTATTTTCTCATAGATCATTCACCTAGATATAACTGCCTTTAAGCTTCTAATAGTTTCACCTGGCAAACTTGGTCCAACTTACCATTTAGTGGTATACTATAACTATATTTTCAAGAACTTTAAAGGTGAAATAAAGCACCAGGCACAGGAAGGGCTTGTTTCCCAAGAACAGAAATGAGTCATTTTATGTCCACCACCTGCACACCTCGCTATATCACTCACAGGTTTCACATTCAGCCAAGGTCAATGCATACATTCTCACATCACCTGTGGAAACTTTGAAGCAAGACTTGGTATATAAATTTACCTTAGTTTATGAGCAGGTAATTTGTCATTCCTCATAGAAAAAAGAAAATGGTCTCTGGAGGTGGATTCAATGCCATGATTCATTTTTAACCTTTACGGGGAGACCACCAAGCATGGAGCCATTGACGGGAAGTCAATGTGCCTGCGGTTCACACAGCACAGCTGTCAGTATTGGGCATGAGGGTATCACACCGTCATGCCTCCGTTTCCACTTAGGAGGAAGGAAACATACAGACTGATGACAGTTATGGTACAACGCAAGGAAGAAAAGAGGGAAGGAAGAAGGAAGGGAGGGAAGGAGAAAACAGACTCTAAATGTAGATTAGGAGATTAAAATTAACCCAGAGTTATGGGCTGAACTGTGTCACCTGCCCCCATTCCCCCTCCAATTCATGTATTGATGTTCTTAACCCTAGTACTTTACAATGGACCATCATTAGGAGATAAGTTCTTTAAAAAGGTAATTAAATTAAAATGGGCCCTAATCCAATATAACATGCTTTCATAAAAAGAGATTAGGACACACACACACAGGGAAGGCCAACCACGTGCAAACAGATGCAGAAGACAAGTATGCATAAGCCCAGGAGAGAGGACTCAGAAGAAACCAACTGCCACCACCTTGATCTCAGACTTCTAGATTCCATAAATGTGAGAAAAGAAATTTTTGTTGTTTAAACCACACCTAGTCTGTGACACATTGTTAAGTCAGTCCTACCAACTTAAGACACTGGGCATTGGAAAGAATACTGCATATCAGTTTAATAGATGAGTTAATTAAAAGAAGACCTAGTCAGTGGCTGGCTTTCACTAAATTTATTGGGTATACATAATTACATGAAATGGAAAGGACAAATAATTGGACTTTCTAGTCATTTGTTAAGTTGTTCATTAGCTAATTGTACTACATTAGACTAAAATATTCATCATATCATTGTTGATATCAACCTCACAGAGAAAAAAAAAATTCCTACCCTTCCAAATCAATCAGTTAAGTGGTATCACTGAACTAATTCGTGGACAATGTTTTCACTCCTGAAACTGAAAATCACCTTTAAAAACATGAACGCCTGACTTGAGAGAAGGCTTTATCATATTGCAAAACTGAAAGGGGTGAGGGGATTACACTGCCAACTTCAAGCTCTACTACAAAGCCACAGTAATCAGGACAATTTGGTACTGGCACAAGAAAAGAACAATAGACCAATGGAACAGACTAGAGAGCCCAGATATAAACCCAAGTATATATGGTCAATTAATATACAATAAAGGAGCCATGGATATACAATGGGGAAATGACAGGCTCTTCAACAGCTGGTGTTGGCAAAACGGGACAGCTACATGTAACAGAATGAAACTGGATTATTGTCTAACCCCATAGACAAAAGTAAACTCAAAATGGATCAAAGACCTAAATATAAGTCATGAAACCATAAAACTCTTAGAAGAAAACAAAGGCAAAAATCTCTTGAATATAAACATGATCAACTTTTTCCTGAATGCACCTCCTCGGGCAAGAGAAACAAAATAAAAATGAACAAATGGGACTATATCATGCTAAAAAGCTTCTGTACAGCAAAGGACACCATCAGCAGAACAAAAAGGCATCCTACAGTATGGGAGAATATATTTTTAAATGACATATCTGACAAGGGGTTAACATACAAAATATATACAGAACTCACATGCCTCAACACCCAAAAAGTAAATAACCCTATTAAAAAATGGGTGGAGGACCTGAAAAGACAGTTCTCCAAAGAAGAAATTCAGATAGCCAACAGGCACATCAAAAGATGCTCCACATCACTAATTATCAGGGAAATGCAAAATAAAACCACAATGAGATTTCACCTCACACCAGTTAGGATGGCCAACATCCAAAAGACTAGAAACAATACATGCTGGAGAGGATGCGGAGAAAGGGGAACCCTCCTACACTGCTGGTGGGAATGTAAATTAGTTCAACCATTGTGGAAAGCAGTATGGAGACTCCCAAAAAAACTAAAAATAGAAATACCGTTTGACCCAGGAATTCCACTCCTAGGAATTTACCCAAAGAATACAAGTTCTCAGATTCTAAAAGACATATGCACCCCTATGTTTACTGCAGCACTATTTACAATAGCCAAGAAATGGGAGCAACCTAAGTGTCCATCAGTAGATGAACAGACAAAGAAGATGTGGTACATATACACAATGGAATTTTATTCAGCCATAAGAAGAAAACAAATCCTATCATTTGCAACAACATGGGTGGAGCTAGAGGGCATTATACTCAGTGAAATAAGCCAGACAAAGAAAGACAAGTACCAAATGATTTCACTCATCTGTGGATCATAAGAACAAAGTAAAAACTGAAGAAACAAAACAGCAGTAGACTCACAGAACCCAAGAATGGACCAGCAGGTACCAAAGGGAAAGTTATTGGAGAGGGTGGGTGGGAAGGAAGGAGGTGAATAAGGGGCATAACAATTAGCACATATAACATGGGGAGGGCATGGGGAAGGCAGTATAGCATGGAGAGGATGGGTCGTGACTCTATAGCATCTGACACTGCTGATGGATAGTGACTGTGGTTGGGTATGTGGTGGGGACTTAACAATGGGGGGAATCTAGTAACCGCAATGTTGCTCATGTGATTTTATATTAATGATACGAAATTTTTAAAAAATAATAAATAAATAAATAAATAAATGCCTGAACGGGGTCTTCTCAGTTTCTACTTGCATCTAACCAGAAAAAACCTGAAATCTTTTACACTTTTGCCATTTCTTAAATATGTAATGAAAAATAACACAGAACTAATAAAATGAAGGGAAACTTGACACAGTGGTGAATCAAACTTTTTATGAGATGGAGCTCTTGATGCTGTAAATATCAAGATCTAACTGAAAATTGCTTTAAATTCATGAGGATTTATTAGTTTTGATAACTGAAAAGTCTTAGGAAGGAACTTAGATGCAGTTTAATCCTGAGGTGCAATAAGTCACCAGAATTTCTGCTTGAGTTCACAATAATTCTTCAGCCCTGCTCCTCATGTGCCAGACATGTCCTCATGTGATTTCCTGCATCATAACAAGAGTAGGTGCCACTGTTACAGGCTTTATATTCAGGTGACTTATTGTCTTTACATTCAGATAACGATTCCATGTGTGGCTCATGGACCCATAAGCATCCCCTGGGAGCTTGTGAAAAATTCCAAGTCTAGGAAATTCATCAGGAAATTAGGGCAGGTAATTTTTCAGTTTATCAAATCTCCGAATAAGAATTTCTGGGATGGGGCCCCACACCTCTGTGTCTTAACAAGCCCTCCAAATGGTTTTTATAAACACTAAATCTTGAGAAGCACCATTCTAGAGCAGTGTTTTCAAACCTGGTTGCCTGTAAGTATCAGTTGGGAGAGATTTTTAAATAATATCATGGCCCAATTTCCATCTGAGAGATTCTAATGTCACTGGTCTGAGGTAGGGACCAGACAAGCACTAAGAACGGCAGCTGTTGCTACGTGTGAACCTTTCTGTTAACGTCGTTTAGTTGAATACTAGCAACATAGTTGAAATTTCAGTTGTGATGGCATATTAACTGCCAGGAATTACATAAAGTGTAAACTTCATTGCTACTTCTTCAGCCTACAAATTCTTACGTAAAAATGTACATTGGGATCTGTGACCATTCACACAACTTTCTGTAAAGCATGTCTGTGATTGGTTATTGTACATCTGTTACTCAGTTCACACATAAGCAGCAAAGTGTGTCTCTCTGTGATAAACCCACATGATACACTGTTAAAACGGATTATCTAAAAGGGAAATTGGCCAACAAAGATAAAAGGGCAGCAAAGAAAGGACAAATGATAATATTGGAAGGGAAATACAAATCAAATGTAAATTGATTATAAAAGAAATAGCTGACCGTAGGAATGTTACCACTGCTGCTGTTCAACAGACTGGATCTGAAGCCAGAGGAATTTGGTGAAGGAGCTGGGTTAGGTAATTTGTTTGAGGAAGGAAGCACTGATTGGTTGACCTAGGCCTTCCTTTTCTGGAAAAGTTGAACATGAAAGTTAATTAAGTTTTGGCTTGCCAACATGGAACTTAGCATAAGTGACACAATCTTGAGCCTAATCTGGTTACTTTAACATTACACACAAAAACACACACTTCAAACTAATGAAATCTAATTTTGAAGTTGTTTTCCTATATACAAATAAAAGATGTTTTATTGAAATCAAGACATGAACATATTGCAAAAAAAAAGTTTGACAGGTTCTCTGTATGATTCTTCAATGAAAACAGTATAATTATTATTGCAGTTTTGAATAGAATTTCTTTTAAGAACTTCAGCCCAGGCTTTTCAAGGTTGTTACTTTAGCCATGATCATAAAACTTATATAAGCTTAAGGACTGTGTTTGAATATTCAAATAGGCACTTGCTTATGCAAAGTGGGGGATCTTTCTCTCACAGACCTTGGCCCTTCAGTTTCTATCATCCCTTATCCCATCTGCCTTGCTTGGGAATAGTATAGCACTCTCTCTGAAGTATCTCTTGGTCCTCTGTATTCAATTGCTCATGACAAGGCCAAGAAGAATGAAAGAATGAGTAATTCACAAGGTAATAACCATCTTTTTTATAGGGAAAACTACTTAAAATGATACTCAAGCTACTTTTAAATGCATCAGTCACATAAAGTTATATCTGCTGAGTGTATTTTTCTGCTTTAAATGAAATGTTCACAAAGTCTAAATAATTTTGTTTTCTGATGATTATGGTGCAGGTAGAAAGTTTACCTAAATAATTGGCACAGAATACTGCTCACTAGGTTGTTTTTTTAAAACTAGCATAAAAATAGAAACATTTGTTTCATTTAAAAACTCAATGCAGTTATTTTCTTATTCATTATAAACATATAGTGAATACTATATAGACTAACATATAAGGATTTAGACTC
This sequence comes from Manis pentadactyla, assembly GCF_030020395.1. NCBI lineage: Eukaryota > Metazoa > Chordata > Mammalia > Pholidota > Manidae > Manis > Manis pentadactyla. The sequence goes on along the minus strand of NC_080034.1, from coordinate 14,986,081 downwards.
CCAGCTGAGAAGGAATATAGGACAGGAGTAACCCTTGTCTTAAAACGACTGAAAAACAGGACACAATATACAAAATGATGGTTTTCTTCTTTGGATATCTGACAGCAGGGCATAGTTCCCCCAGAGTCCCTCAGAGCAGGAAAACAAAGACGTGAGCCCGATGATTTCCCAGCTCAGTGTTCCCAGGGTGTGGGGCGGTCTGAGAGCTCAGGCGGAGCCCAGCAGGCTCAGTGACTTGAGAAGGTGAAGCTGAGAGACATCTGAGAGAGTCAGAGGGATAAAAAGGAAACCCCTACCCCTGAATTGGGAAGGAACCAAACGGGCCAGAGAACTGACTTGAACTAGTCCAGCCTGGCAAGTCAATGAGTTTATGAAGAGGTTACTTACACGGAGTGGTAGACTACTTTTATCAAAGAACTCGGAAGGAGGTGATCAGCAGGAATACAACCATTGTATGCAGGAAAGCAGGGAAGGGTGGACTTCCTCTTATCTTGATTTTTCCTTTAAACCCCAAACAGCTCTACAATCCTTGTGCCTTGTCCTAACACCACAGGATAGGGAGAAGCTCCTCCCTGTTCCTGGAACTACAGTCCAGGAGTACAGCCCAGCCACTTGTTTTAGAACAAGTTACTTTATACAAAATGGTAGGTTCGAAACATCAGCAATGCCACAACACTTTAAATATGTTCAGTGTATTGTATGTACCTCAGTAAAACTGATTTTCTAAAACTGACAAGCAGAATTTTGAAGATATATTTACTAATCCCTTGTATGACAAAGGATTTGTATATAGAATGTACAAACAATGTCAATATGATCAGCTGCCCACACACTCCAAAAAAAAAGAAAATAGCCAAAAGAATTGGACAGAAACTGCACCAAGAAGATAAATGGATGCAAATAAGCATATGAAAAGGTGATCAAGATCATTAGTCATTAGAGAAATGAAAGTTAAATTCACAGAGCCTAAAACTGAAAAAGTCAATCGCATCAAATATCAGTGAGGCTTCACAGTTTCTGTAAACGGATGGCAAATGAGAATATAAAGTGGCAATATCCACTTTGGAAAAAGGTTTGGTTGTTTCTTAAAAGTTAACCATATATCTATCATTTAACAGCCATTTCACTACAAGGTTTTACCCAATAGAAATAAAACATATGTTCATACAGACTTTTACCTGAATATCCTAGTGGTTCTATTTGCAGCAATGCAGAACTGAAAACAATCCAAATGTCCATAAGCAAATAATGGTATGAAATGGAATATTACTTAGCAATAAAAAATAAACTAGCAATACCCCTAATAACATAAATATATCTCAAAATAATTATGCTGAGTTAAAGAAACCATGAAAAAATGTTTTATACAATACATTTATTCTATGATATGCAAATTGATGCATAGGGTCATAAAATAGATCAGTGGTTGCCTAGAGAGAAGGGTGGTTGAAGGGAGAGAATGAAAAAATATTTCAAAGGAACACCAGGAAATCTGGGGGTAAAGGATATGTTTATTCTGTTGATTGTGGTGATGGTCTCAGGTATATACACATATGCCAAGATTATCAAATTGTACACTTTATATGCAGTTTGTTGTATATTAATTTTACCTCAACTGAAATGTTACTAACTAGACAGATACAGAGACAGGGAGACAGGGAGCAAGAAAATTAATTTTCAACATTCTATTAACTCTCAGTTTTCTGTTATTACCTGCTGTATTTTTTTCAAATGGCAACTACATTGATATCTTAGGTCTAATTTTTATGAAAGTTACTTAATATACACCCTTAAATTTTGTGATTTTTTTCATAAGTTGCTAGTAAACTACTAAGATATTAAAATCATACTAATATCAAACTGATTTTCGAATGCTTTAGTGATAAATGTTTTTGGTTTATTTCTTGGGTCTCCTGACTTATTTAAAATTAGCAAATTAAACATATGATTCTGAAGTCAATGATTTTAATAAACATATCAGCCTTCATAGAGTTTCATAAAAATACAAGAAAATTGGTAATTATCTATTTAGGCTAAAATAAGTTAAATAAGATTGTATTGAACATCTAAGTGATCCACAGATAGCTAAAATACTACCCAAGATATACTAGTATATTCGATTTTTCTTTAAACATCACAACAGACATGCAGTATATTATTCTTCTCTCTTTCAGAGAGACAAATGACTGAATTTCAAAAAGTCAATACAAAAATTCCAATATGTAATCATTTACAAAATAAGAAATGTAAATAAGGAGGAAAACTAACCAATATTGAGCTATCATTATCTGCCAGGGACCACGCTAGTTCTTTACATATGATGTGTCATTTAATCAATAGAATCAATCTGGAGCTTAATCAACAGTTTCAAACAATAACAAAGCTTCAGTCTGAAACATTGGTCATGTTTTAAGACAAAATGGCAAAAGAATAGCTGTTGCTTTTTTTTTTACCCCATACTTCAATGCCTAGCATAGTGCCAGATTTATTGTGGATGCTTAATATTTTTTCCTTGATGCATGCATTGTCTATTTACCCTCATATTTTTATTTCCCACTAAGAACCTCAAAGTGAGAGACAGATCATTCATGCCTACAGAATATTACACTCAAGAGAAGACAGAAGTCTAAGTGGATGGCTACACAAGCACAGACTCCTAAAGCTAGGAACACTGTGGAAAGAGTCCATGTTCCAGGTTCAAATCAAAAAGAAATTTCATTTTGTCAGGATACCCACAATGTATCAGCCTCAGTGACAAGATCCCATTAATCAAGTTCATGAAGACTAACCTATAAAACAGATTGCTAATGTATTAACTCACATGAAATAGAACTTGCAAAGGTTGAGAATATTCTTGTCAGCTGGTCAGTACATCCAGATCACAGTAATAAAGTCTTTATGGAGAGCAGGTATCATCAGAATATTGCTTGGTGGGCAAGGGCAATTAGGAAGCTGATCATAATGACTAGTGTCACCAGGCTGTCATCTTCGGAGGTACCCATCAAATAAATGTCCCTCTCCTTGAACTGTCTTGAAGTTACATTGATGTATTCCCCCTCTTTTATTATCCTTTTTTGTGAACTCCATAGAGAACTCTTACCTTCAATAACACATTCTTATTTCTCTTTCAAAATGCTAAAATTACATGGATTACATTATGTCTTCTTTGTACATCAGGTGTATTTCAGTAACACCTTCTGCGGTTTATGCCCTATGTTCCCTGACTAAATTTCAGCACTGCCTTTCTTATTTTTATTTCATTTAGGGAAGTATTTCCCATGGCTATGACCCATGTCTGGGCATGGGACTGTTGTTGGTTATTATTTTTGCAGGCATATATTATATATTTAGTTTTAATGATCTTAAATTATCATTAAATTATGAGGTACAATTTACCATAACCACATGTGTGTGTAGAACATTTTTTTTAATAAAGCAAGATGGTTTGATATGTCCAAGAATATAAATGGGGAACATTGAGGAGAACAGTTCATCTGTTGAGCCATATTCTTTAAATAAGCATCATCTGTATATCTATGTTAAGATACATACAGTTAAGAAATGAGATATATATCATAATTTTGATTATTTCTAAACACTTCCAAAGAATGAAGACCCAATAATTTTTAAGCAAATAGTCAATAAATTACCATAGCTTTTATTCTGATGTTTAAAAATTTTACTTACTAACATTAGCCCATAAAAATGGCAGCCTCTGATAAGTGATGTGCTATTTTTACAGCTTTTTAAAATTATCTTTCTATAGAAACAGCAGCTCTATTAATAAGATACACTCCTCTTTCTTTAGCTCTGAAACCAAAACATTAACAAATTTTGAGGTTGGATGAATAATATTTATATTATTAATCACTTTTCAAATATTAATTTCTAATTGGAAGTAATTATTTTCCTGAAAATAAAAAGTAATGCTTACTCTTTTTAAAGTTAGACTCTCTCCATCATAAAATATGATTACAGGTTGTTGGAAATATGATTATTATAGTCACCTGCGTAGGTTGCATTTTCCTTCCAATTTTTCTTCCTAGAAATAAAGTACTTAAGCATCTATAGAGTGTAAGAGTTCTTTAATCAGTTTCACTCCATTTATTTACAAGTAGGGTTTTCCCTTAGGGTTATACAGATTGTGTCCTGTATAAGACCCTCATGCTACAAGTTGAATAGTACCTGAAATCTGGCTCACCCTCTGCTCACCATGCCGCATACCCCGACTGGGGGGTTCCATCTACCGTCAGGAAGAGAAGCCATTTTCAAAAGGTATTCCCAGGGCTAGTAGAAACCCTATTATATCCTACTCATTATTCAAGGTATACATTTATGATCATATTTGCTTTGTTTATTCAACATATTTTCTTATGTCAAGCTGATCAAAATACTAACAGTTTGTACACATAGCTGACAGGAATGTATGGAAATAGATAATTTTATTTGTTTGTTTTATTCAGTTACTAGTATTATTATAATTATTATTATCCAGGTTGAAGTGTATATTACAATCTATTGGGAAATATTATCCTATATGCCTTTGGCTTATGAAATATTCTTATTATAAATTATAATTCCCATAGGGAACCCATGTTAAATAAGTTACTGGCAAAGACAATTTCAGTATGAACATAGTTTACCATGAACTTACTGACATGAAGGCACTCACCCCTGACTTACAATTCAAAGTTCTCAGAAGGACGTCTAGATTTAGTCCTTAGATGAGGTTTGTTATGAACAGAAGCACGTTCCTCAAAATTTGTATGTTGAAGCCCTAACTCTCAATGTGATTCTCTCTGGAGATAGGGCTTTTAGGGAGGTAAATACAGTTAAATGAGGTTATAAGGGTGGGGCCATAATCCAATAGGACTGGTATCCTAAGAAGAGGAAGAGACACCAGAATATTCTATCTCTTTCTCCACACAGAGTGGAAAGCCAGGTGATGACATGGGAATAAACTGGCCATCTGCAAGCCAGGCAGAGAGCTTTGACCATCAACCCTTCCAACACCTTGACTTTGCACTTAGAGCTTCTAAAACTGTCAAGGAAAAACAGTTTTTGTTGTTTAAGCCCCTCATTCTGTGGTATTCTGTAATAGCAGACTGAGTAGACTCATACAAGGCTGGAAGGGTTTCTTAAGACATGGCCTATAACAAGTGATGTGCTGACACTAGGACTTGATTAGCATATTATTGGACAAAACAAGAGGCTCCCATCTGTGGAAAAATTAGAACTGGTTATTGCATGAGATCAGAGGCACTCTGCATCTATGGTTTTGAGGACCCATAGGAGAATTCCTTAACTAATGCAATACGGAATACACTAACAAAAGGGACCCCAGGATTTTAGGAAGCTCAGTTGCGACTATCTATAAATCAGGGTTCACTGAGGGAAATACCACAGAATATACTCCCTAGTATCAAAAGAAATTATGAAATTCTTTACGCACTGAAGCCATGGAGCATAATTTATCTTCCAAAGCAATATGAATATGAGCTATTTTTACTCACAACACTTCTGACACCAAATGTGTATGTATTTTTCCACATCAACAACCGATTTTCCAACTCTCTGGATATCCAACTTGGTGTCCTACAATCCAATTCAGTTCTGACACTAACTACCCAGAGTTAGCCTCAGACTCCACAAGTTTAAGGGCTCAGTCCCACAAGACTGTCCTTACTTCAAACACCGTAGCAAGTATTGGGTACACAGGGCACCCGCACTTCTGTCCCATTAAAAAAAAACCTCAGGTTCAATAATTTGCTAGAATGTCTCATAGAACCAAGAAAAGCACTTCCTTGCTATTACCAGTTCATGATATAACTCAGAGACATTCAAATGGGAGAGAGACATAGGGCAAAGGATGGGAGAGATGTGCAGAACGCCCAGCCCGCTCTGGATACGCCACCCTCTCAGCTCCTCGCTGGGATCATCAACCCAGAAGCTCTCTGAACCCCATCATGTAGGGGGTTTTAGGGCAATTTCACTAAGTAGGCATGATTGATTAAGTCACTGGCCACTGCTGACTGACTCAATGTCAAGCCTCTCTCCCCTCGGAAATGGGAGTGGAACTTCCAGATCTCTAATCATGCCGAGGTCTTTCTCGTGTCCATCCCCCAACCTAAAGCTATCTAGTCACCCATTTTCTTCTTAACATACAAAAGATATTCCTGTCACTTGGGAGATTCCAAAGATTTTAGGAGCCATTTGCCAGAAACCAGGAACGAACACCAAATATTTTTTAAATAATATCAGAGAATATAATTACCACAAGCTGTAATATTCCCACAGGGAAAAATATGTTCCTAGAATCTCCCCATGGTGAGATAATTGGGCATATGATTAAGTTGTGGCTTAAATCCTGTACTTAGAAATAAAAATGGAAAGTTGGTTAGCAGAAGGCAGCCATCAGCTGCCACACTGAAACACCACAGTCCATTACTCAGTTTCTAGGTAGTAAGTCATTCACAAACCCAAAAGCTAATGATTGCAAGAGAGACCTTGTCCTCTTGGGCAATGGCAATACAATACCATACATATGTGAGTGTGAACATACATACAGCACATATTCTTTTCATCATTTCCCCAAGGGACTTAAAACCATTTTCTTAGGTAACTGTGCACTGTATAAAGGGAACACTCAGGCTATGTTGAAGCCTATTAGATATAGGGTCTCAACTGAAATTAGTAACAGAGAGCTCAAAATGCCATTTTGTTTCTCAAGTTAGGATGGCTCTCAGAGAACAGGCAATGAGATATAAGTATTCCAGAAGGTTGGAAATAAAGCCCCAACAATTCAGAGTAATGCAACATCCGTGAAAGTTATTAAGTATTCAACTATCTGAAGATGACAGGACATACATTCTAAGGAAAGAACAAATGTCTTCAACTTGCATTCCCTACAATTACTAAGGAGTTGTGCTTTGGTGGGGGGGGGAGTGGGGAGGTCTCTGGATATTGGTGACTGCGTATATTGTACTTGGAAATAAATCCTAGAGACATAGGACAGACTCCTGAGATTCTGGAACAAGACCTTACCTTCTTAAGACAAAAACTACTTTCCATATGCAAAACATTTCTCCGAATGCTTCTAAGCGTCTGACTTTTCTATGTTATGAGAGCTTCCCAACACGATCCACAAAATCGTAAAAGTAGTCACAGAAGCCATCCATTTTTCCCTCTGTTGATTCTTTCCTTTGCTGTGCAGAAGCTGTTTAACTGGATGTGGTCCTGTTCATTCTTGCTTTTGTTGCCTGTGCTTCCGGTGTCATCCAAGAAATCACTGCCAAGATCAATGTCACATTTTCCCTTATGTAGTCCTCTGGAAGTTTTATAATATCAGGTCCTATGTTTAAGACTTTAATCTATTTTGAGTTGGTTTTTATATACGGCATAAGATTAGTGTTCAATTTAATTATTTGGCATGGGGATGTCCAATTTTTTCAGCAACATCATTTGTTGAAGAGACTATGCCTTCTCCAATGTGCAATTACCATATTCTTGACACTCTTCTTGTAGATCTTGACTGTATACACATGAGCTTATTTCTGGGCTTTTTATTCTGTACCAGTGGTCTATAAGTCTGTGTTTATGTTATTCCAATACTGTCTTAATTACCATTAGCTTGATAATATATTTTGAAATCAGGAAATATGATGCCTTCAGCTTTGCTATTCTTAAGAGTGTTTCGGCCATTTGGGATCCTTTGTAGCTCCATATGGATTTTAGGATTTTTTCCCTGTAAAAAATGCCTTTGGGACTTTTTGATAGGGATTGAAAAATTAGTTAATATGACAATTATCCTGTATTGGTCTGAGATAATCTTCTAATTTGGAATATTAAACCCTGTTAAGGAATATTTCATAAAATTCCAGGAAAAAAAAAACTTTCTCAACAGAGACTATACACACATCCAGTGGAGAATATATATCCATATGAAAGGGAATAAATGAAGTCTGCACACTGAAAGGGTACACTATATTCTAAAACAAATAATGTTGATCATACTGTATCAAAACATTTTCTCATTCTGCTATTGATTTTCAAGAATAAACAAGAATGCTTAGGGAGAAAAAAATAAGTCACCTTGAACAGAGAAGCAGTGGTAAAAGAACTAATATCATGCTTGATGACAGATGATAATGGAACAATATCTTCAAAATCTGAAGGGCACATATAAATCAAGAATTTTGCAAATAGTCAACTGAGAATACACTAGGAGTATAGGATGACAAAGAGTAACCCCCAAGCAAAAAATAACTCATAAAATACTAAACTTTTAAATTCTTAAGAAAAACTTGACTATTTTAATGGTAATTGTCAATTTGAATGTCTAGCCCTCGAACCCAGTACCTATTTTGAAAATATCCCAAGTAGGTGAGATGTGTCTCAAGTCTCCTCTACAGAATAGAAAGGATGGAAGTTATTCCCTTGCCCCACCCCCTGAGAGCTGGACTGTGGACATGTGCAATGAATGTGGCCAAGATGCTCCCATTCAATGTTAAGTGTGGTGTCCAGTTCAAGAATATTTAGATATTTACATGGACACTGAAGTCAAAGCAGAAGTGTATTTTTGCAAGGCAATAAATGTCCAAAAGTCTGGAAAGAAATATTTAAGGGCAGCAAAGTTGATCATCATTGCAATTTGTATTCAACCATTATTTCAATGATCAAAGCAGTACCAAGAGTCCAACTATCAAATGGTGAAATACTGGTCATACGGCAGCATCATGTTCATTTCTGGCCTTCCTTGATCCTGGCCTGGGCTTACTTCTGTAACAATCCCATACGTTTTTTGAGCTACTTAATATCAGCAGAATAAATTAATTCTCTTTTTATGTTACCCACTCAGTTTCTGTTATTTGCAACCAGAACCCTCAGTAGTGCCATAATGAAATTCAGTTAACCAAAACATGAATCAAAATTAAGAACTTGAGTTTTGAGAAGCTGGCTATAATTCAACAATTTAGTTTTAAATTAGCTGCGATTTTAAGTTAAATTCAAATTAAATTTGAATATATTTAAGAATTTAATTTTAAAATATATACTTACATATAGAAATACTATAGTATTTCTATAAAACAATTTCTACATATCTTACTATTTGGTTTTATATCTGTATTTATCCTTAGAAAGACATATAGAGGAATATTCATCTTCTATTAATAATTATTATTTTGGAATGTAGGATATGAGTTCATTGTAGGAACTTTGTGGTACTTTTCTATATTGCTGTTTTTCTCTGAAAAGTCTACCTGTTAGTCAAGAAAAAGAATCTCTGAATGGCACCAAGGTATAATGAAAAAGGCATTCAGATCTGGAATAATTCCAGATTCACGGTGATGTCCTTGAAACGTTGATTACTTTGTTTTCTTATCTGGAAAACACAAGGCTCTAAGAATCTCTTTGTTCTTACATTTATAAAATTCTATTTGTAATGATTAGAATTAATTAGAAGCTCTTTCTACCTTTGTTTAGTCTCTTGTACGTGAAATTTGGGGAATAATTTACCACATTTTTCTGTGAATTAGTTCCCATATTAGATTATTAAGCTTTTTTTGTAAATCTAGTTTCAATCAGCATTTAATCAAATACTCCAAGAAAAAGAAAAGAGATCAGTTTTCTACTCTCTTTGCCACGTTCTGAATTTTATAAAAACTGCCCTTAACTTGCAAAAGAAAAAAAGACGCATTAAACTTAATACAGCACTTAATATGCCAGCATAGCTTAAAGCATTTTACATATATTCATTATTTTAATCTTTACAATATTACCATTTCCCTTCTAAAAATGAGGAAATCGCCCAAGGTCACACAATTAGCAAGTGGTGGAACACTGATTTAAACCCAGGCAGCCAAGCTCCCCAACCCTGGTTCTGCCCCCTTCGGCAGCACTCTTCAATGGAGCTGATCCCCTAATTCAGGTCACCGGTACCTAGTATTCACTATGCCAGCCACCGCTGGGCACTAGAGATTCAGCAGTGTATAACCTCCCCACCCCCATTCCTTCCTCAAATAACTTGAAGCACATTATTTCTTTCTTTTCTGGAAGCTTTTTCTTTCTCTCCCTATAGTCAAATAAGTCTTAAAAACGTTAATATTTTATTCTACACCAAGTTCTCACATCTTAGACTTTTTTTACAACTCTTCAAAACACAGGTTTTCCATTTATATCAGTGTAATTTGATTTGCCTCCCTTACACTCAACTGTGTTCGCTTTCCTTCAACACTCATAGTTCCACACTGAAAAATCCTTCATTGTTTCCATACCCGTCCAATATCTCCTCAACCAGGATATTCACCTGCGTCCTCTCTTTAGGAATGGGGTCAGTTAGATAAACGACGGTTTTCAAGTTCTCAATTAGCTGTATGTCCCATTAAAGCATACTTGAAATTTGTTCAAGCACAAGGGTTTATGGGCTTGTGTTTGAAAGTGTGTTTATGTTGCGTGGATGGGGTCTGTGCAGGGGGCAGTAAGGGGAGGGAAGGAGAGACCTAATGGTTAGAAATATTACAAATTCTTTAACTCTTAAAATGATTTTATTTCACTCAATAGCACCTTTTAGAATTGAATACCAATATTAAAATCATCTACTCATTTAAAAAATATTTTATGAAGTGCCTAAGTACTCTATAAATTTCATATTATGAAATCAAATTTGATTAACTATTAAGAACTTTGAGTTCTCTAAATTAAAGATATATATAACTTGATAACATCCATTTTTAGAGGCCTGAGGCTTTTATCCTTAAGTATCAGTTTAACGATAAAATGCTGATTAAATAATTAAACATTTAATAACTAATTAAAAATCTATGCCTCTGCTTTCATTATAAGCCATAATTGTATTCATAGTTTTATATTGGTTAATATTCACACACCAGTAAGACACCAACTGAAGTCCTTCCTAATCTGGTCAGTGAGTGAAATGCCAATGTGCCTTTGTGAAACCCAGTCACTGCATTATATCAGCTACTGATATAAGAAATAAAATTTCACTTCATTTCTACTGCTTTTTATTCTTCATCTAAAAATATAAGCCTACCATTTTAAGACTAAGTAGTCAGTAGTTCTCACATCATTTTCCAGATTCCAGAGAGTAGCTTTTGAAAGTTGACTTTTTTAAAATTTATAGATTAGTAAATGGAAATATTGCCAGATACAGTTTTTCTTTAATCATCACTAGTTGTGGCATCATTTATCAACCATCCAAAATTATCCCTTGAGCTGCTCAGCAGTACTTGATACCTAACTAGTCAAAAAAGAAGATAATTTGTTTTTCAAAATGTGTAGATGAAATAGACACCATTTTTTAATTATACACTGGAAGACAAAATTCAGGAGTTTAGAGGTATAGGATATGTCCCCATAATAGTCTTGGGAAGGAAAGGGCCCGGTGTCTCAGGGAAGTCAGATATAGTGAGACAAGAGACCAAGTCAAGAAAGCAAAGTAAGTTTTAATGCACCCTGCACAGAGCAGCAGAGCGGGCCTGCCTGAGATGAGACAGGCCTGGGTGCTCATTCTGAGGCTTCTTTTATGTGGTTTTGGCAGGGCAGAGAGGTCCTTGATTGACAGCTGTCAGCTCTCTAGGCTTGTTTTGACTGGTGGAATGAGGACAGGGGCTGTGCTGTGCCTGTGCTTCTGATGTTTCTTATCTGGGGGACCCTGGATATTTCCTGAGTTACTCTTGGACTCTGTGGCTTCATCTAATTAACTCTTTGGGTCATTTCTGGCTTTCTGGCTCTATTTGATCAACTCCCTGAGTCATCTTTGGGGAGCCCTTTCTCCTTTTCATCCCGCTCATTTCTGTCTTTCTGCCTAACATTAGCAGCCAACCTAATGTTTTAAACAGCAAGGAGTACCCTTGGTTGAGGCTATCTCCAAAGAAAGCTCATTTGTGTAGAAAGAGTAAATGCCGCAACTTCAACATACATTAGGTGTCCAAGAATCATGTTTAGCCTTGTGAATCTGAGACTTAGTAAGTGGGTGGAAAAAGCCTGTGCTATTTTATTCTTGGATAAAATTTTGCTGAGTGGTTACAAAAATCCTGAAGAGAATGAATTAAATGCAGATACTAACTTTAAAGTTTTATTAGAGTTTCTCTCTTGGAACATGAAAAGATCATCTTTGGACAATAGAAAATATTGATTTTTAAATGAATGATAAATGTAATTTATATTTATAAACCTCTCAAAAGTAGAATTAACACTACCTTGAAAGCACTGTTTTGTTCAGAATGTGTTCCATGTGGTTTTAGTAGGAATTTTGTGAGCAAAACAAAGCTCTGTGCTTAAATAAGTTAGGAAATACTGAGCAGAGCAAAGTTAAACAGAAGTCTTTACTACTCAAAGGCTCAGATCTTTGAAGATCTTCCCCAGTGAGTTTCAAAGAAGATGCATTAGCTGCACACGGTGGACAGGGGAAGGCAAGAGCTGATTGGTCTGACCGGTAAGACATAATGAGACCTTCTACACAATTTATTATCTACACAGCGAAAGGAGGGTTAGCCAAAGGTGCCTTCTCCCCGCGGTCCTTGTCCCACATACCAAGGAAGGTGACACCGAGACCAAAGGGGCCAGATGACCACTGGGTCCTAAAGACCTCCACTGCTGAGGAGCAAATTCTAGACTGCAGCTACGTCCTTCTATATTCTGTAGCTCTATTCTGAGGGGGTAACAGGACACAGAGCCTCACACCTCATCAGAGCCTGGGAGGCAGTAAGAAACTGTCTCATGACAGCCGCTCAGCGCAGATGGCCAGCAGGTAGGAGGTAATCTTGCACGAGCTCCTTATGAGTTCCTCACCCTTCGTGAGGGATCACGGGGCATTCTGCCAAGACTTCGGAGTCCAACCCTGGTCCAAGCCCTTGCCTGTGTGGCTCGTGCGGACATGTGCAAGTTCAGCAGGGCTCCAGGGCCCAGCTGCCCCCTTCACAGCGCACTGCTGACATATTTGGTCATGGAACTCTTAGTTCTCATAAGAAATTAATATTCGTAAGAACAGATGTGGGAATGGATGCTCTAGTCAAACTCTCATATCATGTCCAAGATGGTTTTGAGGGAATAAATTCAGGATCAAAGAGATCCAGGAGTCAATGCTAGAAAGCATTAGGAAACAGTGTCTAATTTAATGACTAGTTTTATGCGTCAACCTGACAGGCTAAGGGATGCCCATTAGCTAGTAAAACATTATTTCTGGGTGTGCCTGTGAGTGTGTTCTAGATGGCTAGCATTAGAATTGGGCCTTTGGACCTGGACTGGGATGTACCATTGCCTCCCCAGCTTCTCAGGCCGTCAGGCTAGGGCTGGAACTATACCACTGGCTTTCCTGGGCCTCCAGCTTGTAGAAACTTCTCAGCCTCCATTGGTATGTCAGTGAATCCTTCATAATAAATCTCTTTCTCTTTATCATCTATCTATCCATTTGTCTGTCTGTCCATCTATCCGTCCGTCCATCCATCCATCCATCCCCATCCTTTTGGTTCTGTTTCACTGATTGACATACCAACCAAGTTTGGAGCTATGTGAAAACCAGGGGGAGGGACAGAGATACAGGTGGCAGAGAGGGCGTGGGACAAGCCATGTAGAAGTGAGGAAAAGCTTCTATCCCAGAAAAGCAGTAGGGTAGGAACGAGGGTGCAAACAGAAAGCGTCAGGCAATGGGCCACATACGTTCTGCATGAGGTGTATGCAGGCAGCAGGACCCTCCCAAGCTCCACTTATCAAGATGAATGGGGAAGTTCCGACTATACTGCTATACTATAGTCTGTCTTGAAAATATACTTAAACAGGAATCTGCTTATACACCAGGCTCCTTTCTATATACCGCTCTATGCCTGTCTCCTTACACTATCTTTCAACATTACTTAAATCTACATCAATTCCTAAATAGCCCGGCTCTCTAAGGCTGCTGGGAATCAGCTTGTGCTGGCCCTCCCCTTGAGACGACCTAGCGTGCTGCCTCTCCCTCCCCTGGCCAGGTCCTGCTTTGTTTCAGCCTTTGGTGTAAGTCATATATTTGGGGAAGCTTTTCGAAACTCATTCCCTCCCTCCGTGGGAGAGCTCTTCCCGCCTGGAGATGGGAGGTGGGTGGGAATGCCGGAGAAGGCTCCTGATGGACCGCCTGCCTCATTTTAGTGCTCACTACACTCATTAGTTGGCTTCTATTCTACGAAGTTTTTTCACTAGGTGATACGGCTGTTTCTCACTTGCTTGTATGTCTGGTATTGTATACAGTCTCTGGCACATCGAAAATATTAAGAAAGCCTTTGTTAAATAAAGGAATTGAGTAGGTCTAAGTGCATTTGGCCAACCTTTAGTGTCCACCATGGCCCAGGATGGAGAGACTTCCTGTCTTTGTCCAGAGACTCTCTAGTACGAGGGATCTGTGCAAATCAGGTTTTAATATACAAGGAGTACCCATGGGAAGAAACCATCCACAGGGGAAAAAATATCTTCAAACTATTTTAAAAGAATTGGTAATATTTAAATCCAACTCAAGTAATAAAACTTCAAATGACCCTGAGTTGGATTTAGATATCCAATATTTTTAACCTCTTACTAAAATGGATCATAAATGCTTCAGACCTTTACTTAACTTGGTCAAATACTATCCTTAAGCAATAAAAAGCTTAAGATGATACAGTAAAATCGTTTTGTGCTGTTATGATGTTCTGGGAAAATCAGAATAGTTCTCATTCTCAAACTGTATTTGGAGCTGGTATAAATGAATTAAAAATTTTTAAATATAGGATAAAATATAAGTTCTTTCCAGTTACCAGACCTTGTATTTTGCAGGATCATCCTCACCAACATCTGAGCTGGCCCTGACCAAGACTATAACTATGTAATGAATTACTAAGTGGGTTCTAAAGTGAAATTTATTCTAATAAGGCCAGTACCCAAGAGTCCGTGAGCACTTGGCCACTCTTTCTTCCTAACTCCATAGTCACATGCCTCGGTGAGACAGGAAGGCTTGGTTTCCTGACTTTAGTCCAGTTTACTAATAGCAAGATTAGCCCCTAATCTGAATCCCAGTGGTTTGGATTGGGTTTACATAAACCATCTGGATTTTGTCAGCCATTTCCCATCTTAGTTCTGCGGTCCAAAAGTAAGATAGTGATTTCTCCATGCGCACTTGGAGATTTTTATTTGAAGGTCTGGCTAAATGAGAGTCATGACATTGGTCTGCTCCTGTTACCCACTGGCCCACTGATGAAGGAGCAACATTCCTTGCTACTACAGTTAATGGAAACTGAACTATAAATTATTTCCAAGATGAATTCCAATTCTCAGAGATAAATTACTTTTCTCTGTATCTACCATCATTTATATGTTCCACCCCCAAGTGGGGAAGAACTTAAATCAGCAGCTCATAAAGCACGAGGCCGTTGCTCAGGATGTGTCCGCCACTAACAGAAAACATGTAAGCACCCTGTCTTCTTGCCACAACCCTCGGTCATCAAGACAGAGGCCTTGTTAATAACAGAGCCACACAGGCTTCTAAAGGCCCTACTTGGGATGATGCAGCATGACTTCTTCTTAGGCTGATCTGCCCACTGCCTGACTTCCATCCAGGGGACAAATCAAGCCACCGAGTTAAACCTCAGTTGGCCTTTTGCCCTTAGATACACACAGCAGAGATACATCCTGCCTTTCATGGCACAGGTTTTTACCTTCATTCTCAGATAGCTCAACTGATACATCCTTTGCTGTGTGCCTTTGGAATTTTGTTTTTAATGCTTTCCTAACAAGTCTCTTTGTCTCATTTCATCATTTGCCAAAGACTTCTGAACTGCCTTCGATCACACTCAGGCACACGAGTCAGCCCCCTCACCTGGTGGTGCATCCATCAAGAGCATTCAGACAAACATAATGTCTGAGTTCTGCTGACAAGAACAAAGTGCCATAGACTAGATGGCTGCCTTGCCAGTGGGTTTCAGCCCTGGGCAAGTTCACTATGGATTCAATGTGACCAAAGAAATGATAGAATGTTCTTGGGGTGAAAGGGTTATGCCCAACTTCATTTCCACTGTGGCAGGTCAATCACTAGAATCCCATTCCCTCAGAGCGAGTCTGCATGCAGCAAGCCGATCTCTGCCTCTGGGCCTCTCTGCCTCCAAAGCCATCCTCTGGGCCTCTGTCCCCAGTGCTGCCACCACTCCAGGCTCTGCTCTGCTCTCCTGCAGCCTTGCAACCATGCCACTGTGTCGCCCAGAGCACTGGGCGGAGCTCTGTTTATAGAGTCAGTAGCAACGTATTGCCCACACATGTGTAGTGAGCTAGCCAACCAGGGCCGGGTGAGAATCCTGGCCACAGGAACCTCCACTTTATCCACAGTGGCTTATAAAAACAATAATTTCTCATAGTTCTGAAGACTGTTTGAGTGTTCCACAAGGGTATCTCAGAATAACCCATGACTTCATTGTAAACAGCCCTAGCAAATAGACAACAACCCAGCCCACCTTCAGGGCAGGGCAGGTGGTACAAGTCCACACCCTAAGCCCTCAATTCCCCAAAATCCTCAACTGCCTATAAATCCCCTAGACAATGCACCAACCTGGGCTCTCCCATCCCCTCCTGGATGAGCCAGAAGCTCTTTCCTCTCACTTTATCTCTCAATAAAAGCCTCTCCCTGGCTCTCCTACCTTGGGTGTTTGCTAAGTCATTCTGCGACTCCGCAAACAAGAACCCCAGCATCAACATGACAGACCAAGAATTTCACCAGCCTCGGGCTTCAGCATGAAATGCCTTCTGGGAAAAAGGAAGATCTATATATCCTCTGAGAGGAGAAATACACAAATGAGAGAAGAAATCTACCAGCTAACTGCTCTTTTACACATGTAGCATACAATTAATGTTTTCCCTCAATAAAACACAATATTTACAAGTTTTTTATTTCAGCTGGATCACACAAGCTTTTAGGAGTTGTCAACTAGCTGAGATATATTAAAACTTTAAAACAGAATGATTCAGGACCTTTGGTTCTGCAGAGGCAGAGTAATATAGGATCAGAACGAGGAAAGACTTGGTGAGGAAAAAGAAGAAATGTAATCCAGGCAGAAAATT
Source organism: Manis pentadactyla (assembly GCF_030020395.1). Lineage (NCBI taxonomy): Eukaryota > Metazoa > Chordata > Mammalia > Pholidota > Manidae > Manis > Manis pentadactyla. The sequence continues at coordinate 14,969,008 of NC_080034.1, read as the reverse complement.
TATTCTTCCTTGTGCTGTTCCTGGGATTTTTATGTCAACTTTTTAGATACACTACCAGTAGAAAAAAAAGTGTATATTTCATTTTCTTGTTTTTCTTTGAATAACTACAAACTCAATTTCTGCCATTTGCATTTAAGTAAATCCATTCTGATTTCACTATATTTTTATACAAAGAATAGACAGATGTCTTAATAAATATGACCAGATGGCTTATAGACAAAGAAGCACCATCAGTTTTTGTGTACAGTTTAAAAATTATACCAAACATCTGTAGACTAGTAATGAGTTTTACTATTTTTCCATTTTGTGCACAGTATTGTTCAAAATACATAATTAAATGTGCATTTTGTTAATGAAATCTTCTGACTCAGGCATTAAAACAAACTTTCATTTTCAGAACTGTTTCACTCATTCGCTAATCTGTTGTTTTATTTTTCTCAGTTTCAAAATATAATTAATCTGAATTGATCTGCTTGACATACAAAATGACCTCTTTGGGGAACTGTCGTCATCTAACTGGTTTTGTCTGCTTCCCACTGAAACACGGCTTTGGAGTTAATTTTCTTTTATTTTTAAACTTAGAAAAAACAATCTGTTGAATAATAAAAATGTAGAAGAGTGGTTCCAATAGGAAAGAACACTCAGAAACACTCCAAAAAATTTATTCAATAAAATACGCTATTTTGTTATAATTCTAAATCTGGACATTTATAACTATATAAGTAAAATTAATAAAATAATATGATTTCAAATATGTGCAATGGCTAAGTAGAACATATTTGTTTTGTTTTTGCTTATTCCCCAATTATGAAAACTTGAAATTAGGTACTTATTTTCCATACAAAAATCCTTTCCTTCAGGGAAGGTATAAAATCTTATTCAGGAGATATTGAAGTATTATCATTATAAATGATGCCTACTATATAATAAGCAGAGCATATGTCATTTAAAGTACTTACCAATTTGTAAGAAAGAGTTTACAAAAAATAATTATATTAAGTGCACTCAAAATGTTAATCACTAAAATGGCGTGGATGAACTTAGTTCAGAAGAATGTTAGCAAATGTCTCATCAATTAAACTCTGGCATCTTTAAAAAAGATTTTTAAACTACAATATAAACATAAAGCTAGTAAGTGCATAAAATATACTGTTGCAGGAACTTGAGGAACTACCGACAAGGAGTCGGGACACCGAGGTGTTTGACGGGAAGCAGCATTTATGGGTGCTGGCGCTGGCTCGGCGGATTCCTTTCCAAAGGCTGAGCCCGGAGTGCAGTAGGGCCGCGCCTTGTATACATTTTCTACAAAGTTAGTGGGGGAGTCGACACCCAGAAACGGTTGCAGCGGGAGCTATTAGATCATTACAGGTGTATTCAGGATGCTAGTTATATTTTAATCTATCTCTGTAAAGGTTACCCACATACTATATTAGAATAAACGAATGGGCTCCCATGACTATGATCAACAAGCTGTTCCGTACCCCCGAGTCCCGGTCGTGGGGGAGGTGGGGGGATACACTGTTAAATTGCTTCAGTCTCCAGCACCCGAGCACCTTGTGATTCCTCTACGTTCCTGAAGCCTCAGCAGAAACTCTGCGTCTTGGGCTTCTTTGGCTTTCCTACCACAGTACAACTTAGAACTTAAATTATATGTACAACCCATATTTACCAGATATTTTGTGGAATTTAGTACAGATAACAGGATTGGAAAAACTTGAAACAGAAATCAAAGGAAAGTCTGGATTGAAGATAATTTTTAGGTTAGATGGTTGTTTTTTATTCTTGTTCTGTCTGACCTATAGCTAGTAATATGAAACACAGCACTTTTGAATTTCTGGCAACTGGCGATTTTAAAACAATTTCATGACATTTGAGGTTTGGTCTGACTCATAAACACACTAATCCCATTTATTGTTCTTTACCTTCAGGACCTCCTCTAATCCTAATTTTCTCCCAAATTAGGGAGAGAATTGCTCTTCCCTGTATACCGTCACATTGGGGGTAATGACACTTGAGGTACTGATTCATCACATGGCATCATGATAATAAAATATTTGGGATGTTTTATAAGCTGTATTTTTTTTCACCTTTGCATAGCTATAAATTTTTCTACACAAATTATTATTGATTTTTTAAATGTTTACTCATTGTACATAGTGATTTTTTGTTTAGAGATTTGCTATTGTTTATTGAAAATGTACTTACCAGAATTACAATAGGATATTTTTTTCTGATAGACTGGAAGTCTTGAACTGTAAATAACTTTAACACAATGTCTACTTCTGTATGTGGCTATCCAGTTTTCCCAACACCATTTATTGAAGAGATTATTATTTCTTCATTGTATATTCTTGGTTGCCTGTCATAAATTAATTGGCCATATGTGCACAGCATGTAACATGACATTTTAAGCACTGTTTTGGGAAATCTTATTGGTATTATATTCTTGCTTTAAATTGAGATTAATAGTGATAAGTTATATCTAAAATGTGAACTAGTGATATAACTGACTGGAAGTTTGGAAAAGTTGTTTCTGGGAGTGGTTACTGGACCCCTATCTTACACTACACACAAAAACCAGCTGAAACTGAATTAAAGATTTGAATATAAGACCTGAAACCACAGAAATCCTAGAAGAAAGCATAGTGAACCAGCTCCTTGACAACAGTCTTAGTGATGCTGTTGTGGACTTGACACGAAAAGAGAAAGCAATTAAAGCAAAAATAAGTGGAATCATACTAAACGAAAATACTTCTGCACAGCAAAGGAAGCCATCAATAAAATGAAAAGGAAACCTATAGATGGGGGAAAATATTCACAAATTGCATATCTGATAAGGGGTTAGTATTCAAAATATACAAGGAACTCATACAACTCAATGGCAAAAAATCCCAAATAACCAAATTAAAAAATGGGCAAAGGACCTGACAGACATTTTTCCAAAGATGACATACAAATGGCCAACACGTACATAAAAAGATGCTCAAAGTCACCAATCAGAAAACAAAATCATGATCTCAAAGATATATCTAAACTCCCATGTTCACATATTTCACAACAACCAAGGTATGGAAACAATTTGTGTCCATCAATGGATGAATGGATAAAGTAGTCACTTTCCCTATATTTGTGTGTTAAAATTATCCAAAGAGACTTTTACAGGTTTTAATATTTTTACTGTTTGTCTTAATAGAGAACAACTTATGTGGCTATGATCTTCCTAAATTATCAAACAAAATTACTTGCCTTTAATATAATAAGTAATGATTGTATATTATATATAGTGTATATAACATATATAATATATAATATTCAAATGACATTTTACAAGCCAATAACTTGGAAGAATATCACCTTATTTTACATATTTTAACATGTTATGGAATATATATATACACACAATACAATGGATATATAACATATATTATATATATATGTACAGAATGGAAAATGATTTAGCCATAAGAAAGAAGGAAATTGCACCACTTGTGACAATATGGATGAATCTGGAAGACGTTAACTAAGTGAAATAAGCCATATAAGAGGAAGACAAATACTATATGATATCACTTATATGTAGAAAAGTGATTGCTGTGGGCTGGGGACTCTTAAAGGGGTACAAACTTTCAGTTATAAGATGAGTAAGATCTGAGGATCTAATATCTAACATGGTGACTCTGCTGATGACATTACATTGTATAGCAGAAATTTGCAAAGAGAGTAGAGCTTAAATATTCTCTCCAAAAAAAAAAAGGTAAATATACGAGATAAAAGAAGTGTAATTAACTCAATAGATCCACATGAATCAGGTAATTTCTTATAGAATATAGTTGATATGATGCTTTAGAGTAGCAGTGGTATCTGATACCACCTGCTATTTAGTTTTCGTGATACGTGTAAGATGTAGTATGTGCTTCGGAGCCATCAGAGCACAATGACAGGACCCCTGCTTCAATGTCTCCCCACACCTGCAGCATAAGCCAAGCCCTCAAACCTACATACCTCCAGCTCTGTCCTCCTCAAGCTCTGAGGGCAGCTTTAGCTTATAGCACAAAGCCACGTCCTCCAGCCAGGCTCTGACTGGGGCTTCTTTGCTGCAGGATTGCCTTGCCAGTAGCGGAGGCCTCCGGGCCCAGGCGCTCAGGCCAGCAATTGACTCTCTGGTGTGTATGACTCCTCTCTCAGGGACTCTGGGAAAGAAGGAAAGTCAAATGTGTAGCCACAGGATGCCATGGTTTCTGGTGATCTTTGAGAACTGTAACTTCTCAATTTATTTCTCTGGTTCTTCTCTCCCAGTTCATCTCCTGCAGCCTAAAAAGGACCCGTCATTTCCTCTGCATTCCAGCAAACATCCCTATGTCATTTTCTGCATTCTCTTTGCTCTGGTTTAGAGAATCACAAATCTTTCTTTTTAATTTTTTCAGAAGTCTGGCTTCTGCAAAAGAAATCCACACTTTCACTGTCAGAAATTTGCTCCAGAGAAACCCCAGCCTTTGTTTTCTCCCACCATCCAGTCTCTCACCAGTGGCTCCCCTTGGCCAATCCAATGGGAAGCCATGTCCAGGGAGCCCGAGAAAGGCAGCCTGCAGGGAGAGGCCCTCGTCCCCCCTCCACCTGCTGTGCACCCCCAGCGAGTCAGGGCAAAGGAGGGCAAGACAAAGGGGCGGGTCCAGCCAGCTGTGGGGCAGCCCTAACGCCCGGAGCAGGGGAGGCAGAGGCGAACTCTGCCGCAAGCTGCTCAGACCACACTTGGAGAACTGTCTGCTGATGTGGGGGTGGTGCTCACACTGGGTGGGGACGAGGAGCCCCAGATGCGGTCGACCCTGCAGGGGAGCCGCCTCTCCTTTTGGGAGGCAGCGGTCTCCCTTTAGGGACCTCCCTGGCAGCTCAAAACCAGTTACAGGAAGACAGAACCGGAGTTACTATAAAGAAATTCTTTCTGATGAAAATGGAAAGGGCTTCTCTGTGAGGCAGTGAGCCCTCTGTCACAGCCGAGAAGTCAAGAGACTTAATTCTTGATTTACTGACTGTTGCTGTTCTGAACTAGGTTCTGCTTTGGACATGTCAAAGAAGTTTCAGTAACAGAGGATCTTTCATCATCAGTTAAACCTAAAACTTCCTTTGTAAAGGCCCTCTATCTGTCTTATTTCCCCTGAACCGGCTGTAAATTACTCCCAGACAGGAATTTGTTTGTAGATCTGCCTGACTTGAAGCAAACACACATACAAAAATCTTGGTTCTTGGTTTTACTAAAAACAAACCAAACAAACAACTTTACTACCTAAGTCCTTTAAACAGTAATTTTTTTCTAGGACATTTAAAATACACTTTCAGTTAAACAAAATTAAAAAAAGAAATCCATACTTTCAAGACTACACTTTTTTTCTTCCCTGGGTATTAGAAATTATTTTTGAAAACAAAGCTGCCTGTAACTTATTTGTTCCTTTTCTCTGGCTGCACTTCCCTTTCCCAAAACAAAGACTGCCTCAATTTCGATGAGCAGAGAGCTGAAGAATAATATGAATTACTGGGACTCTTTTAAGGCAATACATTTCCAAAGTATGGTCCCACTATGACACTTTAAAAAGAATGGAAACTGACTCTTCTTTTAACTTGTTTCTTAAATTACTTCATCCCATGGTGCATGGTCTGATGCAAGCTCCCTGCTTATTATATGTATTGCATGTGTTCCCAAAGTTTTATAGAGAAGTGGGTTATTATCATGCATGAGGAATATTTGTGGTAGATAAATGCTTCTGCTAATTTTATCCAAAACCAGTGGCATATATAAATTACTGACCATATAGTTGATTGTTACCAAAGCCATTTTAGTAAATAAATATCTCTAAATTAGATATTTTAAATCAGCAAAGAACACTAAAAAGATACTCTACCATATTATCCAATGCACTTCAATTAATTATCCACACATACACTTTGTCAATAGTTTTATCTTAGAAGGTACATAAGTAACTTACATAGCTCCAAGCTCAATAATCTCTAGGTGTTTATATGTGTGTTTCTGTTTGTTTCTGTGTATGTGTGTATTTGTCTTGGCTTTTCTTACAACTAAAATAACGGCCTTTTCAAGTACTGTATGATATCCCTCACATGTGTGGTCTGAAAGAGCTGAGCTCATACGAGGAGTAGAATGGTGGTTAACAGGAGCTGGAGAGTAGGGGACTTGGGGAGATGCTGTTTAAGAGCACAGACTTGCAACCAGTAGAGAAATAAGTCCTGGGGCTCTAATGCAGTCTAGTGATGACAGTAAAAAATATGTATTTGTAAACTTCAAAGTTGTTAAGAGACTAGACGTTAAGAGACAAAGTTGGTGAGAGAATTGTTCTCACCACAAAAAGTAAATGGTAATTATGGGACTAATGGAGGTATTAGTTGACACTACAGTGGTAATCACATTGCAATATATGTGTATCAAATCAATGCTCTGCTCTGAAAATTCATTAAACCAAAAATCATCCACACCAGAAATGTGGCTCTAAATGGGTCTTTTATTGCTCACTTTCACAAAGACCTATAATGGCATTCTAGATAGACTCTCTCTCTCTCTTTCTCTATTAGGTTCTTCAATTTTTATCCTATCCTCAGCTCAGCTGTTGAAAACAAGCAGCTGTGCACTTACTTTATAAAGAATACAAGTGCTCCAGCCTCCTGTCAAGGAGTATAACTTGGAAAGCTTTGTCACTTAATAGAAAGCTTTCAAAAGCTCAGTAGAGAGAAACGGAGTTAATGGATATTCAATTCGTTATTCCAGCAATATAGCTGGAAGGATATGCAATTCATTCATTCTTCAGATAATTTAAAATCTATCCCTGAAATAGCGAGATCAGAGAGCCACATATCTGAGTCCCATTACTTTTGTTCTTCTCTCCTTCCATAATTGTGTTTTTGTGCTTTCACATTCTGCCACCAACCTGGATTAAGTTGAAACATGTCACCAGATTTATGGCAATAACCTCACCTTCAGTATCAGGAATAATCATGTTTCTCTTCAGAATACAGTGTTATCTAATAAACTCTAAATTTTAAGACTTGCAACGTCTCTCTCATTCTCTCTTTCCCTCTCTCTTGCTCTCTCACACACACAGACAGACACACAGACACACACATGGCTGCTAAAAAGTTCAATGTCACATTCGTGCCCCACTCCTGGCAAGCATACTGTATGCTAACCTAAATGACTTAAGAAAGCTGTTTCAACATTTTTTTCTCCACCCTATTTTTCCCCTTACCTTTCATTTTTTAGGTTTATTTTTATCTTTGATTTGATTCATCTTTATAAGTTGCCTTAAATCTTTTTTTTCAGAGGAAAGAAGTGTAAGTCCATTCTGCTTTAGTTTTTTAATGCCACATTGTTAAAATTATAATTTATCATTTCCTCTTTTCTCCTTGCTCAAGTACATGCCCTTGCTGTCAGGTACCAGAATCAAAATGTAAGACAAAAAACTCTTCAGAGAAATTTCAGGCCACATGACATTTAAAATAAAACTTATTTTTATAAAAAGAAATTATAGGGCCTCTTGTATATACAAACATTTTTGTTTCTACTGATGGTGGGAAATTTTGATTTATCCTACAGAAAATGATAGCAGTCTGTGTGTACTAAATTACAATTATGCAATGCCAATGTTACACACCAGGTTTTATTCTAGTATTTTCACTCTGCTTACTTCATTGTATATGTTGGAGGGGTTGTAAATGTTCAGGATCATTTTGATTTTCGATTTGTCATTGCTGTGATTTTACATGGCACCAGTCCACAGTGCTTTTGCTCTGTAAAAAGCTGGCTTATGGAATCCTTGTTCATTATTTGCCTATTAAAGGACCCCTTAAAAGTTATGGTAATGAATAATGAATTGTTTATACACCTATTTCCTTCATTAGACTCTAAGTTTCTAGAAGGAATACTTTCTTATTCATTTTGAGATATTCAGGGCCAATAAAGGATACAGAATACAGCAGGTATTTCATGAATACTATTGAGTGTACTTTTTAATTAATAAAATTAAATAATAGATTTTACTCATATCTAGCCAAGACCTTTTAAAATGAGATGATGTATGGTTCCTCTTTTAGTCACTGCTTTAAATTTCCAACATCCTGGGAGGGGTTCTCCCTAATAAATTTTCCCTAAAATATTATCAGAAGTTCACTACAATATTATCAAAAACAGAGCAACAGAACATCCCCCCACCTTTAGATCAAGATTATATATTTATACAAGATCCAAAACATTTGGGGAACTCCATTATTTGAAACATCTCGGTAACAAAAATATGGAGATATACATATATATCTCCATGAATTACACAATCTAAGCATATAGGGATTATAAAATGAGAAAAAGAAAAAAACCCTGTCCAAAAATTCATAATCCAATGGGAGAGACAAGCACAAATGTAATTCTAATTATTATCAATAAATATTATACATTTTATAGTCTTGAATGTTCCCTCTTTCCTAAGCCATTACCAAGTTCAAACCATTTCAGTTCATTTGTTTTTCCTGTGTACAAACTGTGTGCCTTCTCAGATTCATCCCCTTAATTGCTTCTTTCCAAACAAGCCTTCCTTTGACAAGCTCACCCAGCTGTCTGGTGTTCCAGTTTACGCTCTACACCCGTCTCTCGATCCAGTCCCTCTTGCGGAGCCCTGTGACACGGAGCCCTGAGCTCCCCTACCATCCTTCCCTGCATGGAATGCCACTTTGTTGAGCATGGGCTGGAGCTGGAGCTTTCTGAGTGGGTCCGCATGGAGGGATGACACAACCCGGAAACTTAAGAAATTTCATTCCATGGGAAGATCCTTGACCAATGATAAGTGGTGGATGGAAGAGGAACAAACAGATGTATCCCTCCTCTTTTTCTTCCTTCCATACTCTCTTCGAAGGTCTGATTTCTCCTTAAATTCTTCTATAGAACATCTCTCATGCAAAGAGAATATGCCTGCTTGCGGCACAAGGTCCTATCTCACTTTGCTGATAGCGGCTGAGTGCCCAGTTTCATATCTTTCTTTGCCTCACTTCCTTTTGTCCTCATCCTCGATGCCCTGGGCTTGCACTTCCCAAAGGAAGTGGCTGCTCTTGAACTTTTGCCTCAGGCTTTGATTTCTAAAGGACCAAGTATAATACACTACTAATAAATTCAGCACAACAGTGGTTTTTATTTTTTACAAAAGTTCATTATTATGCAGATGTTCTACCTTCATGGGGTAATGAACCTAGACAAAATACAAAAGAATTTTGAACTGCTTTACTTTATTTTTTGCACATCACGTTATGTAAATTCTATATTAAGACCTTGATTGAAGATAACATTTCCTTCTACAGAAAAAGTAGAGATGCTAACTGGTGAAACTAGTTTCCGATTAAGACAATACTTAGAAATCAATTTTTCTAATTTCCTCTGTATAGATATGCACGTCCGTTATGTTTCATTGTCTGAAACAGTTAAGTATGAAAATATATTTGTCTGGAAACTATTTGGAAGGCTACAAGGATAACAGGTTAAGCCCTCAACCTGGATTTTCAAGACAAGAAATTGTGAAAATACAAAAAACTTACAATTAAAGTGATGTAAGTTTCAAGCCAATTTTAAAAGTGGTTCTTTAAATAAGATATATGAAATAGTCAAGCAGGGCAATGCCTTCCACTGGAGGCCAGCAGCATACAAGCTGCATATTGAATATTTGAAAAGGGATAGCTAATTTTATGACCCCTCATAAATATTTTCAAGCTAGGACAATGATATGGGTGATAAAACATTACATTCAGGATGCAAACCATTCACCTACATGGGTCAGGAATGATTTTCTTTTTGCCTGTGTGTTTAGCATATGATATTTGTACATGTGATGTGGTAGTTACTTTCTCAAGCATAAAAACACTTTCAGGAGGGAAAACACACCTTATAGATAACACACGGGGTACATTACGGAATACAGAAAAACAGTTCCTCCCATTTAGAATTATTTCAAAACACAGCAGTAAATAAACTAAATTGGTTTCATAATCAGCATGGTGTGGTTGAACTCTAGCATATGACTCTTCACCCTCTACTTCAATGATGTCACTCTGTCTCATAATTTTTTGTAGCATATTCATTTTATACCATTTAAACTAGATAAGAGTGATGGGGAGGACATAGGCTGGTCTGGTTTGCTAAAGAAAAAGGTATTTGTTCTCTTGGTATCTTAATAGAAGATTTAAGTGTAAAAGAGAATAGTGACCAGAATATAACATTCAATAAAGTGTTTTAAATTAATATTACAGTAAAACCTTAGAGGAAAAAAGAAACACTGCCATGCTGGATAGCTCTGTTTCCCCTCCAGATTTATTCTCTACTCTTATCTACTGTTATGTGACCCTGACCTGTAGCACCTCTGTCATCACACAGGAAAGGGCTTCCGTGCCCTTTGCCTTCTGGTTACACTTGAATGGGGAGCCTAACAGCAAATCAGAGAAGGAATGAAAGATGATCAGTTTATTATTTATTCCCCTGGATTCTCCATCTGAGACCATACTTTCCCTGGCAAAGGAAAGCGAGCAAGGAGTACTCACGTTACGTTTCATGTGGACGCACACCTGGGTCTCCTTGCCTCAGGCCCTCAGCTGTCTGGGCACCAGCCTCCTCTGCTCCAAAGTGACATGTCTAAAATAGAAAGCCCTGCAATTCTAGGAAGCACTTATTTTCTACTATAAATCATTCACTTTAATGTATTTTAGTACTGGTTTTTTTTTGGCTTACGTCCACACCTGAATATTCTTTCAAAGCCTGCTTCAGCACCACACTTCCCATGTGTTTCTAACAATTAGAAAGAATTGCAGCCGATTTTTAAAGCGGTAATGAACAATGGAAGACTGCAGCCAGTGCAGATCACTCAGTGCCCCCCTGTCTACCGAACCATTGAATGACTTCTCACCTGCTCTCCTTTTTAACTTTCTCCGCTATAAACCACTTAACAACACGCCCATTGAAGAAGTCAAATGTCTTCTAATGACACGCTATATCTATGTTGGTCAAAATTTGGAGAAATGCTGTGACTGTTTTTTTATGAAATGGAATACTATTTTTAAATGTATCTCTTTTTCATCTTCAGTTTTCTTTCTGGCCCCCAGGCTCTTCCTCATTTTTTGACGAGGAATAGCATAATTGCAGCCTGGACTTTTGAAAGGCTGAACAAATATCTTTCATCCTAGCATATACACAAAATCTGAAGGCAAACCATTTTATATTTGCAGTACGATACAATTGGAGGGAAGAAATATGTCTGTAACTGTTTTTAAGTTTCAAAAGTACTTAGCTTTAGGATCTGAAGCCAAGCGTGGTGGACAAGAAAAAGAATTTAGAAAGGTAGGCATTCATCAGAATGTAGCATATATCATGAATTCAATTTCTTTGTATATGCAGAGATGATCACTGCCTTCCCTGAGTGTTCCCAGACTTTAGAGAAGATCAAAGGAACTCTGAGCACATGTAGATTTTACCTTGGTCCTTGACAGGATGCCTGTGGTCTTTACCTGCTGGCCACAAAGGATAGGGCCCTGTGGGTGTGCGAACTGCCTTTCATTTCACTGAGGAATTGAATGCCAGTGGCTCAACCAGCAAAGTAAGTCTGGAAGCCACTAGAAAGTTCTTATGGAAGAAAACCTCCTTTTGGTAATTCCAAATATTATCCTCAGGAGTCACAATTTTAGACTTAGCTTTGCATAAGTGGTTCTTCACTAGATTGTAAATTCTTCACACAATGATGTAGATACATATGCTGGTGTTCAGAACAAGCCTCTCCAAAGTGTGCCGCTTTGGCATATGGACTATTTTGAGCTGGAGGCAACCAAGACCCAATGGGTTCAAGAGGAACTTTTGCTCCTCTCTTAACTACCTAGAAAACTATAAATTGGGGTCTTCTCCAGAAGAAGGGTTTTTACCAGAGATAAATTTTGTGAGTGACCCATCTGCATGGTAGGGCAAACATCTAATTGCCAAACATCTGGTCTTCTCATCGCCCTCCTCCCCTTGGAAGCCCCCTTGGAAGCCCCTGGCCCCATCCCATTCCTTAGCTCAGGATGGCATATTTACCTTATTTTACCTTTCTGTCTTTGAACCTCTTGTGTGGGGTTCCTGTACATACAAAATTAAATTGTATTTTTTCCTGTTTCCTATTAATCTTCTCATGTCAGTCTAATTCTTAGACCAGCCAGAAGAAACTTTGAAGGGTAGAGGAAAGTCGGAATTTTTTCCCGAACAGCACGTGGCAGGCAGTCTGTATTAATTATCCATTAATGTTTATTGAGTGACTGAACCTTATAATGTATCTTTTCTTCACTTTTGGGGTGGTTCAATTGGTAGCACTAAAATACAGCAAGATTTTCAAGGAGCTACAAAAGTCTAGGTTTGCCAATAATTTAATAATTTATGTTAAATTTATATTTAAGAATAGCATCCACAGAATATTTTAAAATATACTTTTTCATATGATCATCACATTAACTCAAAGTTATTTATACATGTAATCTTGCCAGTGAAAACCACAAAACAATTTTCAAAGTAAATCAGATTTTCCATTCTGATATACTTTCTCAGTAAATTCAAAAGAACCGACAGATACCTAATCTTGACAAATATGTGAATCATTCCATTCAATTTGATTAGCAGTCAATTCCTTATGTCCTCTCTGAGTTTAGTGATATTGACCTCTTAGATACTCTAAGGTTGTTGAGGACTATAGCTAAGGTTTCTGCATTGGTGCGGAAGGAGAGACACGCTTGTAAAAATGTCTGAATAGTTGTAGAGATTAGTGCTTCCATGTTTATCCCTATTTTTAAGGCAGTGTGGATTCCAGCTAAGAATCAAGGACTCAACTGTTTGGGTCTTTTGGCTCTACAACTGTGTACAGATTCAACCCGAGTTACTGATTCCCCCACACAGCTACCGTCATTCCCTTCACAAAGGCATTACAAACGCTGCCCAGGACTGGTGCTAGAAAATGCTGAAGGTCAGCTGAAAAACTCATACTCTTTTTGCTGAATGTCTGCTCTTATGAATATACTTTGCCCTCTTTTACTTGCCTTTATTGGAATCAGTCATGTCATACTTTTTCTTTTTCAGTATTAATTCATCAATAGTCCCAGAGGCTATGAATAAATTCTTATTCACACAGGTACATTAAATACTCTATACCTAATATGGTGAAACAGTTAGCAGTGCACTTGCTTTGGAAAAAAAGGTTATTTAAAAAACACATATAGTTATTTTTCTAATGCGATCCTAAATAGAATTTCAACCAGAAACAACATTGGATACAAATGTGTTTAGAAAGCACAAATTCTACATATACATACTTTTTTATATCACAGGAAATAGCAGTTGCAGATTTAGAAACAGAGTCTTATTTTTCCAAAATGAGTACTTTCAAAACATATTTGTGTTTGATATTGCTTCTTGTGCAAATTACAGCTGGATTATCATTGGTTTGATTATTTCATAATCTAGTTGCGAATATCTGGGGTATGAAAAAGAATATAATAACTGTTCCCTTTGAAACAGTTTTTAAATCTATGTTAAGTATATATATTTAATATACTAAAACTGTATACTAATATATTACTTAATACATTAAATATTTTTATGTATTAAATCTACATATAGAGTCATTCTCACTTAAAAGACTAACATGGGAAAAGGTCTGTTTACTATGCCATCTGCTTTTCCAGTAAGTTTCATCAGAAGAGACAAGTTACTCTACAAGGATTTGTGTTTGCTGCTGGGTTTGATTTAGGTTTTAACTTGCTTATACACTTGAAAAAAGCAAATTCTTTGTCTTACTAATTTATAAACCAAAAGATAAAGTTCTGTAGATTTGATAAATTCTTCCTTAAATACAAAACACTAATATGGTAGTTAATGGCGATATAACAGAGTGTGTTTTCACCAAAGAATTTAAATGTTTACCATTTTGTCTCTAATAATCAAAATGATATGTAATTTAAGTATATTCATTTAATAAATATTACGTGTATGTAACATGGAAGAATCAGCCATCTGGTTAAAAACTGATTGAACTGATTTAAAGGCCCTGCATGTGTCTACTAGTAATTGAGAGAACTTATTTTTACTACTATGAAATATCTGACTAGTTATCAATGAGGACAGCGTATTTCATTGACTTTAAACCATGCAAATTTAATAGGTCTGCTTTGTTATTCATCTTCCGCACATTTCATGTTAATCTAATATTTTCTACAGAGATCTCAGTACAAAATGAAGTTTGGCTAACTTTAATTCCCTAATGATTGAAGTCCCTATAAAAGAAACAATAGCCATTGATTTAATCTTCACTACTGTAGTTCGGTTTCAAATTCCATGATATTCAAGCTAAACAATTTTCTGACATGCTCATGGGTAAATTTTGTAAGCATCGTTTCTAAAATGTTTATGTGATCTTGAGAAGAAAGACCTTTTCAGGGCTATGTTATTTGTTACATATTTCCATTCAACTCATTTCCCTTCGAGTAGGAGGAGTTACATAGTTTTAGAGGCATATTAAGAAGCTGACATTGTTGGACAATCATTTCAGACTTGGTGCATATTTGATTTCTAAGCAGAAATCAGGCAAGTATTTGATAGATGAGAAAATGAAGCACCCATTTTGCAATTCTGTTTCTGCCTCCAGCTTTCTCATGACTACGTCATTACCATAGACTGGGATTTGGAATTCAGAGAGAGTACAATTCTTGGTCTACAAATCAAATCAAGTCACTTGTACTTGAAAGAAAATTTTTTTCCTTCCATTTTCTAAGGTAAACCTTAACTCAGATTTCCCTGTGGCTGGCAGACAGATTTGTGCACAGTGGGAGAAATGCCTCAGGTCATGGGCTGTAGCCTAGACTGTTGAGGGATTTAGGCAAATCAGTAAGAGCTTCTAAAGGAGCACTAAGGCTAGTTAGATGTGTGTCAGATTTACACCTAATGGCTCAAGATGCAAACTTTGACTGTAATACACAAAAAGTTTGGACAGAGGAGCCAATTTAGATTAAGTATTTTATACTATTTTAGTCATAAATAGGCACTTAAAGTGTAAGACCCTCTGCTAATTAAGAAAAATTTCAACAGATATTTTTCCATCCCAGAGGGGAAGTTCTATTATAAATTCCCCAAGAAGGTAAGCCACTTAAAATAGCCCCATTAAAAAAAAAAATCATTTGAAATATTTCAACCTCCTTAGGTAAGTTATACATTTGACCTATAATATCCTTTCTTATTGTAAATTGTGTAAATCTGGAGATACGTGCTTTGAGTTTTAAAAGAATAACCATAGGAAAACTTTCAGAATAAGGATTGTCAAAATGTGGGCTCTCTTGAAGACAGTATGATTATCTTTCTGTCTTTTCAGGTGTTTTGTCACATATTTTAAAAAGCATAGTGATTCCCATGGCATTTTTAAAACAACATTTATTCTTTGAACATATTTTTTGTTCATTTAAATAACTGGATCTAAAAGTTTTATTTTTTCTTACTGTCATTGTTGAAAGGCAGATATCTGAATATGTGAATTAATGAAAACATTGACATTATTCTTTTTAAATTATTTTAAATATATAAAAACTTTCATATGTAATTTTCATCCTATCAAACTAAATATTAAAGAACAATAATTTGAAAAAAAGCTAAGGCTTTGCTTGCATGTTTTCTCTAAGACCATGAGAAAGACTATCAATTTTTACCTTCAGATTTTATCACAATTTAAAAGACTCTCCAAAATTCATGACTCTAACTCTCTCAGTTCTGAAGGCAAATGCAGTCAATAAGATGAGATTATGTTTTATGTCAATGCATAATCACAGAATAAACGATCATCCTTTTGTTTTGTTTTGTCTTTCACATCCCTACTTCTATGCTTATTTTACCAATAACAATATTCTCTTTCCATCAATCCTGAGGTGATCTAACCAACATCACTTCTTCATCTCTCTTTAAAAGAAAAAAAAATTAATGTGGATTCCAATTATTCTAAGCCAGTAATATTAATCTTTGACAATGTTTTTTTTTCAGAAAGCCAAAGTTAAGCCAGTGGTACATAGCAATCTCCTGAAGATTGTTGTTGGTCTGGGAGAGAATGTAAGGAGCAATCAGACTAAAGATAAGGGCTTATATAAGGAAAAAAATGGAAGTTCCACGGCCAGGATCCTCACCTGATCCTAATCTACCCACTACATATGTGCCACGATGTAATACTTAGCCTACTGCACAGGCACATGCTTGCATACCTTTTGGTGATATGCCATAATTGCCTGTGTTGCTGTAAAAGGGTTCCCCTGACATTAAGAATGGAGCCTACAGAAGAGAGCAAGAGAGTAGGAGAGCAGAGACCGGGAGCAGAGACAGAGCCTGGAGTGGAGGCAGCACCCAGAGCAGAGGCTGAGCTGGAGGCAGAGACAGGGACAGACTTGCTGCTTGCAGACTGCTGGGTACAGAAGTGATTCTAACACTCGACTGCAGTGAGAATAAACCTTGGCATGAGTCCCTTTTTACCCGCAATGTCCCGTTGTGTCATTTGGTCTCATGGAATCCAGTGTGAACTTGCCTGGGGGCTGAAACCCTCAGGTGAGACAGCTTACTTTCCATAATTAGAGAGTTTCCCCTGCTTACCATAGGCACACAAGACAAATGTTGCCCAGTAGTTGCTGGCAGCCACTTCCTGACAAAGAGCAAAGCCAAAATAAAGACCAAATGGAAAGAAATGCTGAGTGGCTGAGAAATGGAATCAGAGCCCTGAGGGTATCAAGACAGGATATTGTCCTACCTCTAGACTTCCTTTCCTGTGACATCAGAAACATTATTACAGTCAAGATTTCTTTCACCTGTAGCCAAAAACATCCTAAATTATACAGCTTCACAAGTCAACTTTAAGTAAATTGTAGCACATTTTTGATATTGAAAACTTGTATTTATTGGTTCATCCATTCATCCTATTATTGTAGATGGCTTCTACATTAACCCCAAAACCCAAAAATAACCTATTTTATTTCTCCATTCTGAGTCTGAGAATTTAAGACCAATTATTTACAAAAAGTGCCCATCGCACCAAGTTCCCACTACCTTTACCACAGAGCAAGATACTCTCACAGTTGGTCCTTAACCTGCTGAGAATGGATGTGCATGTGGTATTAACAGCTCCTTTTTTGGACTTGCTAGTTAACTCCTACATCCTTTCCAAGTTTCCTGTTAAGAGGGTCTAAGAGGATGCACTGGGCCTTAGGGAAGCACACAGAGGAAACTCCCTTGCAGCCTCAAGCCTTCCTAGCACCCTCCACTTCCTCTCTCATTCATCTTTCAGACACACAACTAGTCCTCCACTGATCACAGTCCAATTTCCTATCAATTTTGTCATATCAGGAATATGAGTCTCTTTTTCATTAGTGTATTTCCTTCTAAGACCTATTTCTATAATCAAGACATCATCAGCTCAACTACTTGATTTTGCTTCAGATAACAAGTGAATAATGCATTAAAATTAAAATTAGAATATCTTCATGCCCAAGTCTCATTTAAATTGCACCAAATGAGCTCTAATTCGCTTTCTCACAAATATATATTTATGCCCAAACATACATAATACCTAAATTTAAGCACCTTCAATATGAATATTACTTTCCTCTTTACCAAGAAAAGATCATATCTTTCACTAATTCCTCAGTACAAATAGACTAATAACTTGTTCCCTCCTCATAAGAAAAAATCATAAAAGGAGTTTTAAGCAATGTCTTACTCATTATAAGTATTTACTGAATATATTCATGGAAATTTTCAGTGCTCAAGAAGATACATGGACATACAGATGAATCAGACATGAATCTTGCATTCAAGGGACTCAGGCAAGAGAAAGTGGAAATTAAGACAAATGAAGAAATTATTTTTAAGTGAAAATTACCAGCACCAAAGGAGAAGTACAGTAAAAGTAGATGAGAAATAAAGAAAGAGAAAGCACTTGCAATTTGGAGCAGCATTAAGCTTAGTAGGTGATACTTTGACTATTTTATCTTTTACAAAAAGATAAAGTTACTCTGCATGTGTTTAGACAAAAAAAAAGATTAAGGGTGATTTATTTTTAAAGATAAGTGAATACTAATTGTTAAATGCATCAGAAATTGACTTTTTGAATTACTATTTAAGGACACATGAAAGTATTTTCTACTTCTTTGACTTAAAAATATCTTTCTTTTACAAAAATTCTGCTAAAAATAGGTAATGGCAGTTGGAATAATCTATCCTAGAATATTATGCATTATCTAACCTGATTCTTTTAGAAACCGTGCTTTGAATATTTTCTAGTTCATAAAAACTGAGACCAGAAGACATCTTTAAACTGCTGACAAAAATTGTCAACCCAGAATTCTATATCCCATAAAACCAACCTTCAATAATAAATAATGAGCATTTTTTGGATTTAAAATAAAACTGTGAACTTTCACCAGGAGATATTCAGTACAAAAAAGGCTAAGCAGACCAAAAGCATGTACCAGATGGAAAGTCTGTCAGAAAAATCTGAAGAACAATGAAAATGATCAATATGTGGGCAAATTTAAAGGACCTTTTTCTTTTAGTTTAATTAAAACACATACAACAGTTCAAAAATATTATAATAGTGTTTTTTCAGGGGTATCACTCAGATAACACTGTGCACAAGATGGGAGGAAGGTTTAATGGACTTGCACAGTAGCAAGATTTCTACATTTAATGTGAAGTGGCACAGTATTAACTTTATATATACTGTGAGATTTTAAGGATACACACTGTAATTCCTAAAACTACCAGTAAAAAAATATGTAAAGTGATATAGGTGAAAAATAATAGATAAGTTAATTGGAATACATATGAAATAATTCTAAATATGGCAGAAAAAAATGAAAAAGAGCAAATAACAGCCACAACAACACAACAAAAGATAAACAGAAGAACGAAAAATAAAAAGTAAAATTGTAGACCTAAATACAACTGTATCAATAATTAAGGGCTAATTGACTAAGGACTCCGATTAAAAGCCATAGATTATCAAAATGGTTTTAAAACAAACAAACAAATGAAACCCAACTCTGCTATCTACAAACTTACATTAAATATTCAGAAACAAATTAGTTGAAAGTAAGTAGATGAAAAATAGATGTCCCATGCAAGCAGTAAATATATAATGTTGAAGTGGCTATATTGATGTCCTATAGACCTTCAGACACAAGTAAATAAAAACATACATTCCGTAATTACAAGGTTTCAATAAATTGGAAGAACCTAACAATTAAAAATATATACACTTCCAATATGACAGCTTCAACTAGATGAAGAATCAAATCAAGCATTTTTGATGTTTTGGGGATTAAAACTACTTTATCCTTTTCTCTATACAACTCACTTTTATTAAGACAGGCTTTGAGATGTTTGTGAAAATATATTGGAATCATGTGGGTGAGATTTTAGGATTTCTTCGTTGTAAAGATCAGCCAGGTCAGTTAAAATATTTTGCTAATAATCTAACAAAATACCCACCCACAAAGACATTTTAAAGAAAGGATTAGGTAACTCCCAAATACTTTTTCACTTTGAAAAGGTTTCTAGGATGTTTTTTAGTATTTTAAGTACTCCACCTGTTCGTGAAAGAGGCCAGACTTATTCTCCTTCTCTACACCATTCTCCGGTTTTTGAATAGTCGGTACCTTAATCAATGGCCTCCTTGGATAGAGAAACAACCTTAGGCCAGGAAATAGACCCCTATAGAAACCCTTCTCAAAAACAGTATTTTGAATTTAATAGCATGACAGCTTTGGGGTAAGGAGAGAACCCTTGATTTGTAGTGCTGGGAGCTTCCCTGGCTCATCTACCCATAAAATACCTAATTTTGTTGGAGGCACTGAAGACTTTCTGAGAAAGTTACAATGTATGCGGTTCAAGGTTTTCCCCACTTCTGACCTTGAAGATTTTGTTTAATCAATGTGGTGAAAAATGACAAAATATTGTTAAACAAAATAGCACACTTAATACACTGATGTACCAGAGTATTTTGTAAAACACTACATATACCAAAAGGCATTTTAGAGTTACACAGCTTGTTCGTTTTTGAAGTTTCTTAACCAAGGGGAGTCATGAGTAAATCATTGACAGTTTATTTTTCCCACAAGTCTCTGAGAGGAAAAACATCTCCTTGATTCTTATTTTAAAAGATCATTTATTTCAATGTCACCATATCCTCAATAATGTGGATGTACAATTTGGATTCATACTCTTGAGTGTTTACTTATATTGGCATTTATAACCACATGACAGAGCAACACAAAACATTTTTGAAATTATGAAATTATGAAAGATAGCACTGTGAAACACAAAGCCATTTAACTCCAAATTTTCTTATTATTTTCACTTACCCCCTGAGGAACTGAGATATAAAATTGAAATAAATTCCTAGAATTGTATTTAAATGATGGCAAATGTCAACATTACAAATATCTGGGATCATCTAACTTTAAATATAAATAGAAGATTTTCCTATTCAGCATGACATATAGTCTATAAGATATACTGGATACAAATTAAATCTCTAAGAAGGATAGTTAATAAGCAATTTGATGGAATTCAAATGGCCATGAATACAATGTATTAATATTTATCTCCTTTAAAAGTTTAATTGACACATTTATAAAGAATTTACTGAACATTATTATGTGCAGCATTTGACTCTGGATTCAAAATGTAATATTTATGAACTATAGAACATGTACAAATTTTATGTTCATGCAAATCCTGGTTTCTTTAAAATTTATACTGCTTAATAAAGAATAGGAAGTACATTTTATTTCATAATAGCTATTCATTTTTTTAATGAAAAAAATTGCACATGTTCTTATTTTGTGGATAGTAATTTATATTTTGTGCTATAAGTAAGCCTGACTTTATATTATCTTTATATGAAAATGTATCTAAATAATAGCCATAAAGTTAAAGATGACTGCAAAATTTCTCTATTATTAAGTATCTTGGATTTTGCATAAATGTTATTTTGTAATCTCTTCTAGAGTCTCCTAATTACTACTTTCTAACACCAGATTTCATACCTGGTTTTTCTTGCTAGTTTAATCAACACTGTTGGTCCAGTTTAATCTGTGTCATAGAATTAAAGGGACATTCCACCAAGAATTTAAAAATTAAAGAAATAAGATTGCTCTCTGAGACTTAAACTTTAAAATCAAAGAGCTACAAAGTATCTCAGAAAGACATGTACACCTAGCCCTGCACGGCATGACACAAACTTCAAAGACTATAAAGACTTAAGGACCTGACAAGTCCTCAGCCCTGTTATGAAGGATTTTCCCAAAGCAGGGATTTGTTCACAAGTATCCATGCCTTTTGTATTGACATCACAGCCCAGCATTCTAACCAAGGCAGACATCAACGAGCTGCACATAGAGAAGACAAACCAATTATGGGGAGAGATGGCCTAGGAACCCCACCCACTGTGGATATTTCCTCTTAGAAAGAGACCAGCTCATGTCCTCCCTGGGACCGCTGGTTGGGAGACTCCCAAAGAGGACTTCAGGCAACAGAAGTCCCAAGAAAAGCTGAGGGGATCCAAGATCACTAGGGTCTCTGCTGTGTCATGAAATATATTCCAGCCCTCCACAGTTGACTGACAGCAGCTACAAAATGATACCTTCCTTGAAATCTTGTACTAAACGTGCATTCATCACCACCAGTGGAAATCTGAAAGTGTCTGCTCTTTGCAGCTTCACTGAGCCAGTGAAAACAGAAGACTAAAACCCAAATCAATGCATTATCATATCTGGAGAAAGAATGTACGTGTGAAAGAGGGGGTTATTTCACCATGGCAGCATAATGGAAGGAAAGTCGCCAAAGGAAATGTTGGCAGTGTCCGTCCTAATGCTGCCAGGGGAAAGGATTGCTGGCTGAGGGGCTGCAGGTGTTCTGGTCCATTATGAGACCACCTCTGCTGTGATACGGCCTCTTTGCTCTTATTACAGGGCTAGTAAACAAGCTAAGATTATGACTTCCTTTCCCAAGTACATGGGTCTTTAGGAATAAAAACCAGTAATCAACGGTATGCAAGTATTCTGCTCTGTGTAGCAAAAATTTTTCCTTATGAATTGATAATTGGCATTATTGGTTTACAACAGTTCAGTTACTTTGTTTAATAAAAATGTAATGCCTCATGATTGTATATACTGTCAGTGAAAATAAGGTTTCTAGGTCAGCAAAGACCAGGGCCCAGAACTAGCCATTTTGCATTTACCGTGGTAATACACGGCGCCCTAGGACACCTTTTAGGAAGCAACCAGCAGCCAAAAACTTCATTGCCAGGGGTTATCAACTCAGGGCTTTCCCTTCCTGTCTACATTTCTGCAGCTGGAAAAGGGATGACGTCACCGTCTTTCATCACGAAAGAGGAAATAGGTCCGTTATTTCCCCCCAGACCATATTCATTGACGTGCTCCGTCCCTCCTACCACCGCCCACACTGGCGCCAGCCCTCCATCCAGCACTGCGGTACATTTGGAATCTAACAAATATATAGAATTCCACGTCTAACAAATATAAAATCCTTCACATTTATATAACATTCTACGGTAGTCAAAGTTCTCTCTCCTATTTATTTCCTATCTCAGCCCGAGCTTAACGAGTTGGCATCAACTCAGTGTTCTCTAAAGCAGTGCTTCTCAATGGGAAATCCAAGTTCTTTCTGCATCAGAGTCAGGGTTGTGTCTGTCCAAATGATGGTTCTCCGAAGCTCCTCAGGGAACTCTATGCACACTGAGATTTGATAAACACAACTCTAAAAGAAGAGTAACATCGCATGGCCCTACTTCCTGGGCTGCTGTGAGAATGGGCGGCACGTTGCTTTCCCCGAAGGTTTACCAGGGAGAGGTCTCGTGCTGACTGCCCATTTGAATCACCTGGGAACACACCGGTGCATGGCCTCACGCCAGCTCAACTCAGAGTCTGGGAATGGGGTTCAAAGAGCAGGATTTTTTTTTAAGCCCTCAGGTGATTCTAATGTGCCTCCAGGGTAGAAAAATCACTATTCTAGCCTATATGTGTTCACTGTTAACATATATTTATTCTTTCTCTGGGCTTCTGTGAGACAACTTCAGTGTGATAATCAGATACTAAGAAATACATAAATTAAAACTGCAAACAGACTTTTTTTAGAAAGTGGCTACTCATTATTAAAATATGTGACTCTAAAGGGAAAATAAATTGATGTGTGCATAAGACAAAAGTAACCTATCCAAGCCCAATAATCCTTAGCCCCTCAGATGTCCTCTGAAAGCAGACCACTCTGGGAATGAATGACTATCATGAGTATACAAACTTTTTTTCCAGTTACATTGTTGTTTGGCTGATTAACGTGTAAATTTAGGATCCTAATGTTATACATCTGCACTGCCCTGTATATACCCACCAGCCACATGAGACTACTAAAATTAAATAGAAAATTCAGTTCCTCACATGGCTAGTGGATATATACAGGGCAGTGCAGTTACACAATATATCCACCATCTACAGAAAGCTCTACTGGGCAATGCTGTAGACCATTGTAGTTTGTCCCATTTTATGGAGTTGTTAGTAGAACTTACTTTTTTTTTAACATTTGCAAGAAAACTCAATAAGGAAGTGTGAGAACTTAACTGGAAATAAACAAAGACTAAGATATAGTCATCTCTGTAATAAGAAAAGGCCGTTTCTTAATGCCTGCTACAGAATGAAAAAGAAATAAAAATACAATAGTCCCCCCTTACTGGCAGGGGATACATTCCAAGACTCCCAGTAGATGCCTGTAGCCATGGTTAGTACTGAACCTTGTATACACTGTGTATTTTCCTATACATACATAACCATGATAAAGTTTAATTCAAACACCTTATCGTACTGTACTCACCCTTTTCTTAAGATGATGGGAGATGATAAAATGCCAAAGGATGAGAGGTGAATGACATAGTGTCTTTCCAGTAGGTTTCAGCCCCAGGCAAATTCACTCTTGATTTATTGAGACTGAAAAATGACAATGGAACATTCTTGGGTGTAAGGGTTTGTATCCAACTTTATTCCCACGGTGGCAGGTCATCGCTAGAATCCCGTCCACTCGGAGCGAGTCTGCACACAGCAAGCCAGTCTCTCTGCCCCCACAGCCTCTCAGTCTCTGTCCTCAGCGCTGCCACCACTCCAATCTCTGCTCTCCTGCAGCCCTGCAGCCATGCAGCCCAGAGCACTGGGCAGAACCCTTTATATAGAGTCAGTAATAACGTATTGCCCACATGTGTGCAGTGAGCGAGCCGACCAGGGGCAGGTGAGAATCCTGGCCGGAGGAACTTCATTTTCTCTACACACAGGCAATGTGAAGTAGCATTAGGCTACTTGACCTGATGATACTTCTGAAGGAGGATCATCAGCTTCTGAAATCGTGGTAAGCAAAACTATGGATAAAAGGAACTACTGCGACATCATCTGAGTCTCCAAACTACAGTTGCCACTCTCATTGCACTGGAATGTTCTAACAGTGCTTAGTGGAAAAGAATTCTGTTAATCATTCAGTTTTTTGAAAACTGAAATGCTATAGACAAATTATTTTGAATATTTTTCCCAGTATAGTTTCCCATGACTTAGATTTTGCGACAATACTAACACAAAATTTCTGCACGTTTAGTGTGACAGACACTGAGAATTGCCATCTTCTTCTTTTCTTACAGACCTTGAGCAATGAGTCTGACTGAAGAACTCTATTTCCCAGGCGTCCTGGCATGTAGGCGTGGCTAATTAAATGTAAAGGGAACTCATTGAATGAGGCATCCCTTTTTACCTTCTCTCTTATTTTTGTTTTCTGCCTTGAACTCACTTGATGACTGGATGTCCAGAAACCCTTGAAGTTATAAGACAACCTTGGGTTGAAAATTATGTGCTAACTCTAAGAGAGCAGAGATCGTGAAGGAGGGGAGTGGTCCTGCCTCATCAACCTTAGATTGTCTATATCAGAATTTGATCTGCGTTGGAATCTTATAAGCCTTGTTTAAGCCAGTCTTATCTCTGATCTCTGCCTCTAGAAGCCAAATGAAATTTTACTCAGTTTTACAAAACCCTGACAACCAAGCCACAAAAAAACAAATATAAGAATGATAAAAGGCAACATGAGAATTACAGAAATCACATACGTTTTTCATCTTTTACAAATGATGTAAAATGACATTTATTAAATTATGTTTAAAACCAGTAAACATAGTTTTAAATAAAATCTATAATTCTAATTATCTCAAGAAAAAGTTGAAAAACAGACCAAAAACACTTTAAAAAATGGGGAAAGTTCTCGAAGAATTCACTCCAAAGAAAATGTAAGGCTCAAAAATATTTGTAGAGAAGTTTCCTCAAATTTCAATAAACAGATTATGCCTGTTCTGCATGAATAGTTCCCAAAACACAGAAAAAAGAAGAAACACTATTGAATTTGTTCTTACAATGCCAGAATTAGACTGTAAAAAACCTAAAAAAAAATAATTTAAAAAAATACATTAATATATTTTGAGTAAGTCAATGAATGAATGACCCATCTATTATTACATAGGGGCTCAGAGCTTTAGCAACTGAACTTAGGCTAAAGGTCAGCAGCCAGGCTGAGCTCATCAAAATAGGGGAACAAGTCCAGTTGACCTTTCTGAAACAAAGCCATCTTCAAATTTACTCATCACTGGTTTCCTGTAGTATGTATCTCTTAGGAAACACCTTTAATTGGCTGGTCAAAGAAGGCATTGTGGAAATAATAACCCAGACACGACTATAAATTGAACCTAGTTGTGTTAGGGAAAAAATATCTCTACTGCAAACAACAAAGAACCTAACAATAAAAGCTTAAATCCATTAAATTTTTTGTTTGTTTTGTTCTTTTTGTCACTTAAGAAATTTAGGAGGCAAACGGTCCAGGCCTGGTACCAACGAGGTACCCCAAGTCACTCTCTTTTTGAACTTTTTGATATGGATTTTGTCCTTATGGTTTCAAACATTCCACCTCTAGTCATTTTGTTAAGCATCAAAGGCAGACAGAAGATAAAAGGACAAAGTCAAAGGGTCATGGCACCTGAGTTTGCCCCAGTGGCTTCCCCAGGAACCCTATGAAGGGACTTCTGCTTTTCCACCTACCTCTCTTTGGCTAGAATCAGTCTACACCGCAGCCTTCAGACCAGTCATTACTAGGTGACCGGGGAGGAGGGAGTAGAGGGTGGAGGGTGTATCCCAACCCAGAGTGCCTGCCCCGCTAAGGTGAGGCCAGTCACTGTTCAAATGCAAACTGATAGGTAGTTCAGGGTTTGAGTTATGTTAGATGGTTTTATTCCAAACCCTGTTTCATGCAAATAGAAAATGAAAGCACTTCAATGCCAGAAGAGGAAGATGTGTTAAATTGGTCAGTGTGATACAACTTGCCATTGCTTCCCCAGGGGTGGTAAATCAAATATGATACATACTAATGAAATATGAAGGGAGATTTATTGGAAGCTCAATGACAAATATGACTGGTGAGGACAAATGTGCTCAGTTGTAATATATTGTCCTTGTGACAGTGTTATAAGCTTAGTAAAGAAAAGAAAATAGTATCTGACTCAAGACTATTAACGAAGCAGCCTGAAAACCAGTGCCAGTATAATACGTAAATATCATTTGTATTATTATTAAAATTATTTCCTGATAATACATTATGTCAAAAATGACATATTATAATTTTGAATATACTATGAATATTCAGACCTAACTGTTGAGCAGTCAACTGACATGAAAAGAAAATATGTTGTCAGTAATAATAGATAGCACATTTGAGTTACAGATATCCCAGTCTCCGGGCCAAGCATTTTACTTGGGTTGTTTTATTTAATCTTCATAGCAACAGTAAAAGATACTGTGATGTTTAGTTTTATGTGTCAGCTTAACTGGGTCACAGACTGCCCAGATGACACATGATTTCTGTGTGTGTTTGTGAGGGTGTTTGTGGATGAAATTAGCATTTGGAATTGATGGACTTGGAAAACAGGAGTCCTCTCCAATGTGAATAGATATCTAACCCATTCAGGCCCTCGACAGGACAAAAGGTGGATGAAGGAGGAATCTGCCCTGTTCTGTTCTGGCTCTTTACTTGATGAGGACATCTCACCTCACCTTCTCCTGCCCTTGCACTGGGATTTATATCATCAGCGCCCCTGATTTTCAGCCTCAGCTCACTACCCGCTTTCTGGGTCTTCAGCGTGTAATTATCAGATCACAGGACTTCTCAGCCTCCATAATATCATGAACCAATTCCTCATAATACATCTCTAGTTCTGTTTCTCTGTAGAATCCTGAATCATATAGAGATTATTGTTGTGGTTATTATTACTCATCAATTATCTCTAATTAAGAAGAATAGAGTTTGAGTTACTTTCTCAAGGAACTGGACCAAGGCTCAGTCACTCTCTCCTGCACTTTGGATAATCTAAAAGACCATGAAATCATCTGAGCAGGAGTCGCTCTGCCACGGACTGCTCTTTTGACATGTAAGTCACATAAGAGAAAACACCTCCTCTGCAGATCGTTAAAGATGCTGTCATTTGCCTAATAAGAAAATCATGCATGCCCCCACCACCATACACAAAAAAAGAATGCAAACCAGAGAAAAGGGTAACTAACATGACATGCTGATGTTCACATTTTGACACCAACTACATTCAAATGTACATTCAGGCTTATCTTTTTCAGTTGACTTCATTTTGGGCTGGCACAGAGCTTGTCTGTCCTTGGGTGATGTATTGTGTCCCACAGTAAGTTCATAAAAGGTGTCTACTTGCTAGTGTTCATTTTCCATTCATTGGAGTAGATACCCAACTGGACCTTTAAATACTAAACTTACTGTTTTGTACGAACTTCTAGAAAATCTGCTTAAAATCCTGAATTTTTTCTTTGATAACTTTCTCCCAGCCAGTTTCTGTTACCTTTGCAGAAATCCTATCATTTGGATTTTGAACTTCACCCATTAATTTTATAATTTTCTAATCCTTTCTCTACTCCCTTTTGCCATTTCTTTGTCCTTTTCCTTTCCACTTTCTGAGAAGCTTTCAACAAACCTTCTATCGAGTATTATATTTTTGCTATTAGACTTATAACTTCTAAGCATTTTACTTCTAAAACATTTTTGTTGACTAATTATCTATTTTATAGTACCCTGTCCTCATTTTTCATATACATTATATTCTCTAATTAATTGTAGATGTCTTTGAGTTTTGTGCTTGTATTTGACCTGTTTCCTCTGAGTTCTTTTTGTTGTTTGTTTCAGTCTCAGGTTTTGTTGTTATTTTAGATACTTGCCCCAGATGTAAGGTAATCTTTCATCATCTTGTGATATTTAAGAGAAAATTTTGAACATTTGTTGGAAGGAAAGTGTGTTTATCCATGCTTTTGTGGCACTACACAGCAGAGAGATAAAGAAGGGATCTTGCCTTTTCACAGGAAGATCCCCAAGTATCAGTAACTGCAGATTTGGTCAGTTCCATTAATAATGTATCCTCTAAATTGATAACGATTTTTAGTAGTACTGTGACTTGATCTCCATTTAATCAGTAAGGTTTTACTCTGGGCATATACTTGCATTCCTAAATCCTAATACTCTCCTTTCCCCAGGAAGGAAGCCAGGTAGGCATGGGAAAGGGGGCACTATTAGTCAATGAAATCAAATGCAACTTCATTGATGGGCCTTTGTAGGAAAAAAGAGAAAAAAATCTGTAAGTAAAGGGATCTCTGCTCTCAACTCTTGATAGAATGAATAGTAATTTTTTTAACAGTTGAATTTGAAGGTATTCTCCAGTAACTGCCAATACTGTCCCTTTAAAAAGGTTCCGCTGAAGCAAGTTTTGAGCCAGTCACATAGCCCCTCTGACAGCATCTCTCCAGAAGCTGTTCATGAAAAAAAAGGAATCCGGGATTCGACAAGACAAATGGAACTCTCTTTACCCTTTTCCTTGGGAAGGGCATTCTTAATACTGTTGGTCTAGAAGAAGAAAATTAAACATTTAAATATCTTTGACATTTGAAAGCTCATAAAAATGAATTAAATTATACTGGTAATAACTTATGTTTATGTAGCACTTTATGCTTTTCAAAATGCTTTTAACTACATCATCTCCCATTTGGTAGAGCAGTTGTCAATACTTAAAGTCACTTGCCTAAAGGAACGCAGCTAATTAGTATAGATCCCTTACAACAGAGCTTCAGGATTCATATTTACCCCCCTTCTCTCCAAATCTGATCTTACCAAGGGACACTGTGGCCACAAGTAGACAAACCCAGTATTAGCCACGATGCTCTAGGACTCCTGCTGCGGACCTCAGTGCCGTCTCCCAGTGGGCTTCCCCATAACCAGAACCCTGACATTTGCAGGCCCTTCATCCGCTGTGAGCGTCCCCCCGACTCACTCCCCAAAGCCAGAGAGCAGAGGAGGGCGTGCTCTCCGCTGATGATTCTGCTGCTTTGCTGCAACCTTACCAGCATTGTAACATGCAGCCTAAGGTTGGAAAATAATGCCATTACCATATATACTCATGAATCATAAGAAATTTTTTCTTCCTTGGGAACCATTACAAATATGGCCTTTGCAAAATGAAAAATTCTCACTAGTGATTCCTCTCAAATCATTTACTTTCCATGCCACATACTCATAGCAGAGTTTAAAGTATTAGATGATGAAGACACATAAATCTCTATTGCTCCAAGCTAATGCACTTTTTATACATTTCAAGATGGTCTTTTTGGCATGAATCCATATCTAAGTCTGTAGGTCAGATTTAGCTACAGTGGCTGCATCAAGGGGAGTCATCTTGGCCTTAGGTGCCCTTTCTAGAAACCGTGTTTTAAGAAATATCCAAAAAATTCTGAAACAAGTAATCCACTAAAAAAAGAAACCTTTTTTTTTATTATTATCTAGAAACTTAGAAGTGACCTGAACCACAGTCTTGATCTTTACCATGACACTTGTTCTAGGTCCAACTTAGACATTTTCAAAATAGCTTTTCCATAAGTTGTGAAAATGTGAAGAAACTGTTAGTTACAGGAAAGGTCAGAAAAAAAAT
This sequence comes from Manis pentadactyla, assembly GCF_030020395.1. Classification (NCBI taxonomy): domain Eukaryota; kingdom Metazoa; phylum Chordata; class Mammalia; order Pholidota; family Manidae; genus Manis; species Manis pentadactyla. The sequence continues at coordinate 14,938,862 of NC_080034.1, read as the reverse complement.
GTATGAACTACATTTCTCTTAAAGTTTTATCTAAGTACAAGATATGGTCAATTATTTTTCTATTTTAGTTTTACTAAGTTTAACTACTCAATATATAGATACAGCCATAGTTCTACTTCTCCGTGACCAGAGTAGAATTTTTTTAAAACAGTGTGCTTTCCTTGGGAATTGGCTAAAAACCTGAAAGGCCCATACTATTGTATCTTGAAGCCAGTTGATAATTATAATGATAGGACAAAATGCTTATTTAGTTCACAAATATACTAGTGCCTTGAGATTAATAAAGGTTTGTTTAAGGGACATCGTGCTCATTAACAACTAAAAAGCTGTTTTTTGTCACGTGCTTTGCAATTCACAACGCCTACATATGCATCAACTAATTTAATCCTCACAAACTTGAATTAGTGGGTCTAGATGAGAGATTTCTCTTAGGATTTATGAATCCTAAATTCCCATTCATTAGTAATACATTAATTGTATAATGAGGTTGATGATATGATGAGCATTATATAGAAATATAGATGCTAATAAAAACTATTATCTGTAGAGTTATTGTTAGGTGATATAATGCTTCTTACTTGTATTATCTCATTTAATTATCTTTCAAAATCCTATGTAGTTGGTATTAGTATCCTCATTTAATGAGGCTCAAAGAGGATGTTGATTTCCCCAAGGTGACAGTGATAAAATGACAAAGAAATTCAGTCCCCAAACATTTTATATTAAAACCTATGCTCCAGTTCATTTCATCTGGCTGCCTCTAATTTTAGAGCATAAAGCAGTACCCATTTAGAAAAACATGCTTTCAAATAAAATGAAACAGGAGAAAAGACGCAATGAACAGCTTGAGAATAAAATCATACATAACTTGAGAATAATCTCATAATTCACATAACAAGTTTGCATCTGTTATTCTAATGTACCGCCTGTGATAAAAGCATAATTTCATAATTTATTCATGCTGCTACATTGTTTTTCTCAACATAAATCCAAAGTATACTTCTTTTACTTAGTGAATGTTTTCTAGTAAACCTGACAGAATGTTCCCTGGTACCTGACACTGATGGGTAATAGACAATCAGGAAATCTCACTGCTGCCAAAATGTAAAATGTTCTGCTGTTGTTTAAGAGCAGTACCACATTACAGTTAGAAAAGACACACTTAAGAAAACCCTGAAAAAGATACACAGTACTTGACATGTAGCAGGTCCTCTATAAATAGCCAGTAAGTGCGAAGGCAGAGTGATTGACACTAGCATTTGACATTTCAGGTAAGCCAATGGGGAGAAGTTCCAGCATTCTTCAAGTCACACTGTCCCAGGGTGGGTGCCACAGACACAGATTCTGAGACAGACTTGCCAAAAGGAAGCCTGCTCTCAAAAGCAGCACCTGTGCGGGAGTGAAGATGGCGGGGTGGGGAGGAGAAAGATGGGCAACTGCGGTGTGCAGACTGCAAAGCCTCACCGACCCCACAGGGAGCTCGGGTGCCAGGACAGCCTTCAGAGACTTCACCGTGAGTCAGAGGGCTGGGCCCCGGGGCTCGACGGGAAGCCACGGAGCTTAGCTCTGATGCTCCCAGCAGCTGGTGGAATAAGGACCTCATCACAAAGGAAGAATCTGTACAGTACCTCACAGCATCCTCTACATGCAGTCACTTTTCTCAAAGGTTGAAGAGAAGGGTCCCTTTCTCTACATTCCATAAAATAATAATTGCCATTTTGAAAAATCTATATGCTTTGCCATGTACCTAATTTATTGCTGTATTTAATCATCAGATCAACTCCAAGTGCTATTTTCTTCTCAATTCTGTTTACAGATGAGGAAAGTGAGATTCAGAGATGTTAAATAACTTGACAATCAGACAACTATAAATTTCTCCCCCATAACAGACTGTCATTCTTTTGTGTTTGCTAAAGTGATAGGGGTCTATGGAAGGTCAAGTCTTTCTTTCTGATTATGATTGCTAAAATAAGGTGAATTCCAAGAAGTGTCTCTTTTTTAATTTCCCATCTTGCATTATAATACCTGTCCTGATGTAGTTCCTAATGAGCATGCAATGCACCTGATTTAGGTTAATTTCTTGACATTTTTCTTTTAAAGAGGAAAAAAATATGAGATTTTTTTCCTTTCAGTTAATTCTCCTTTACAACTTAAATAAATCCCTAACAATTAGCATATCAGTACCTATCTCCTGAAATATCTTTGTTCCATTAATTAAGACTAGAAACAAAATATGATACAGATGTAATATTTAATTCAGAACAATAGAAATATCACCAATATCACCAATGGGAGTGCTTTTGATTTCTTGTATAAGAAAGTGTAGATATTAAAAGTTAGCTTTATTGTAAATCACATAAAGATAACCAAGAAAAAATATTTTGCTTTAGAAGAAAGCTTATTTGGGGTATGAATAAGAGTGGAAATTAACAGAGTACTTAAATGTAATTGCTTCAAAGGCATAATCATTTCTTCATCACTAAGAAAATGGGAAGAGATGTTAATTCTAAGAAGTGTCTTTTACAAACTGAATATAAGATTAATTGAGATGGACATGTTGACCACTTGCATCGGAATTCCCCCCATTCTCTTTCTGGCAAGAATATAAAACATGGAAAATAAAAAGAGCACGCACACAAACTCCATTTTCAAATAAACCCAAAATATACATAAGGATCCCAGAAAAACCTGCCAACCGCTATGGACAAAAAGCCTGAGGCATGTCAAACTTCCTGAGCAGCAGCGGATCTCCCTAAGCGGCACCTTTCTTCTGCAGACAATGCACGACGCTGTGCAGCCCTTGTCTACCACAACCTCAGCACGATTTGTTGGGAGCGAGGCTGAGACCACACAGAGCCGAGATCAGGCAGAGCGGAGACCTGGGGAGCAGGGAGGACAGACACCAGGAGCAGAGAGCTCGGAATCGGCTCACAATTACTTGTCGAGTGAGGGGCCGACTCCAGAGCTCAGACACCTGAGGCTCGGTTGGAACAGCTGGTAAGCGGACGGGGGGACCGTGGCTCGTGGCAGAGATCCTTCTCAGTGTGCTTTGGTTTGGGAAAGCAGAGGAGGCAGATGGGCTCAGAGTGACCCAAAGAGGCACCCTATCAAAGAAAGGGTCTGTCTATGTAGCAGCAAAAGAGAGAATTTGTCATTTATGAGGCCTGGAAACTACCTTTTTTCTCAGGCTGAAAGAACATCTTGAAAATGATTATTCCAGGAGAACTCTTCTCCCCTCCCCTAAGAAATAAAAAGGAGATAACACCATAAAATGTGGGGAAGTTTTTTCTTAAGAAAAGTATAAAAGATATCCTCAGACTAAAAAAAAAAAAAACAACAGAAAACTGTGACAATGTAGATGGAAATCTTACATTCTACCATGAACTAATAGATATGATCAACATATAATATTAAATTATAACCAATGTGAAGGATGACCATAAAGCAGAAATACAAAACTAAGGGGAGAGAGAGTTTCTCCTACGAGGAAAATGATGATAACTTCGTTTTGAATCATCCTCCTGGAACACATATGGGGTGAACCAAAGAGAAAGATGAAACCCTGAAGTTTTTATTACTAAAACAGAGAGAGAGAGAGAGAGAGAGAGAGAGAAAACAGGCTTGGACAGGTCCTGAGCATGAACAGAAGTGGAGTTTCCAGGCATAGAAAGGAGGATGGAGACAGAACTCGGAAAAGCCAGCAAGATAACCTCTGAACTGTAGTTAATCACTGGAAAATAGGACCCGTGTCTCTGGTGAAAAAAACTGGGAAAAAACAGAAGCAGAAGTCGTCCAGAACCAGGTTAGTTGCTAACTATCAGAGCAGGTTTGGTGGCCTAGAAGCTTTCTGTCACTCTGGATGGCGGGGGCATTTGAATAATGAAGTCTGGAAAAAGATTCTGGCACCATTTTACAGGCCACAGTGAGCTCTGGCTCGTAGTCCCCGAAAATGCAACTCATTCCAATCTGAGTAGCAACAAAAGAAATAAATACAGCATCTATACAAGGATACAAGAAGAAAAGAATATGAAAAGTGACAAAGCTCTCCAATAGATGAAGAAAACTCATCAAGAAATTGTTGGCAGATGAAATTGTAACTTAATCCTCTTAATGAAAAACCACAGAAGATTATAGAGTAGATATGAAAATCCTAGAAAGATGTTCAAAGCTCAAATAATGATCCCCGTAAGAAAGGGCGAGGAACAGGAACTGGCACAATTCAGGAAAACAGAAACAGACATCAAAGTCAGTCAGATTATTATAACAAAATTATAGACAAAAAATTATAAGGAACTCAATAGAGAAGAGATGCCATGGAGAGCCCAGCAAGACACATGGAAAGAAAAGAGAAAGAACAAAATGCAAAGGGAATGAAGGCAGAGAGAAAGGAAGAGCACTGAAGAAAATAACAACATAGATGATAGGTCTAGGCAATCCAGTATGGTGTATGTAGGTGGAGAGTCCTGAGAAGGAAATATAAACAATGAAATCGAAATTAAAAACATAGTTCAAGAGAAGTTTCCTGAAATGAAGGCTTGATTCCATGTATTAAAGAGGCTCCTTTTCCATACAGGAAAATTAAAAGATCGACCCTAACACGTATTCTATAAACATACTGAACTTGAAAGTTCATGAAATAATGAATCAGTCAGATATGCACAGACATTAAGTCACTTAAAAAAAGAACATAAATTTGGCATCAGACTTCTTCCCAGGAATATTCAGCATCAGAAGACAGCACAGCAATGCCTACGACATTCCAGGAAGCAAAGGGTAAGCCAGCCTATCCTCTAAGTAGAACATCTCTCAACAGTTCTGAACAGCTAAGGTTAGAAAATGTTCACATAAACCCTTTTTAGAAAACTACTAGATAGATGAACTCAAGCCAAGTAAGGGATGACCAGTGAAAATCTAGCAGAAAGATTTGCAAAGTGTTCCATTTAGAAGATTTATAATTAAAAACAAAAACACTTTGAGGGATGAACCAGATCATGAATCAGCTCTGAATGAATCAGGGTTAACCAGTTATTCTTGTGGTTTATGCCTCAGAGTCGGAGTATGAGAGTGAGGGCCTCCCAGGTGATGTCTTCAGGGGTGGGGTCACCCCTTGTACTACTAACGAGCTATGAAATGTTCTTAGCATATTGACTTTCCTGGACTTGCAAATGTTTATCTCCCATGTAGACAAATTAAGAATTAATTTAAGAATCTAAAGTGCCAGAGTAATGAAAATGAAAGATCAATTGCCAGGTTTGGGATGAGAGAGTCCATACAAACCATGAAACAACGAAGGAATCGGGAGCCTAGAGACGATGGTTCACATCCACTTACATGAATTTGGGTTGCTAGAGAAATCACTTTAATTCCTTGTCTTTGTTTTCTCTTTGTAAATTGTGAAGGACCAAACAACTAAATGTTTTTTATGTTATTCTGTGTATTTTATTCTGTTGTTATTGATGTTGTGAAGGCTGGGTTACTCTTATTTGTTTATTTGGCACCTACTCATTAAGTACCTCGTATATGCCAATCTGCTCTAGTGAATAACCAGACAAAATCCTATTCTTGTGGACTTTACATTTTACTTGGGATTAGGGAAAATAAATAATAGACATTGTAAACGAATCACTTCTATGGTGTGCTATGAGATAAGAAGCATTATGGAAACAGAGAACAGAGTAAGTAGGCATCTGAAGTGGTGGGGGAAGGATTCTGTTTTCAAAAAGCAGTTCAGAATAGGCCTCATTATTAGACATATTCAGGCAAAAGTTAGTTAATCATGGTTTTTTAAAATGGAACACTTACGTTTTGAAATTCTTTAGAAAAATGTTAGATATTAACTTTCTTTTTTAAAAACTTGGAGTAATTATTGATTTCATAAGCTATTTTGCTCTCCAAAGAATCAACCCAGTATTTTCACCATCTTATTTTACTATTCCAATAGGTTGATTCTGATTTTAAGACCATGAATTCCTTTTACTTTCCGTCCTTAATTTTTTTGTTATTTTCCTAGCCTCTGTGCTAAAAGTTTTGTTGCTTTATTTTCATCCTTTCTCATTTAATAGTACAAGCTTTTAAGACTATGAATTTTTAATCTTAGTAATTTTAGTTGTATCTAATGAATTTTGATAAAAAATGTACTAATTGTTATTCTTTTCCATAGTTGCAATTTTAATTCTTTATTGCATCCAAGAGTCATTTAGGGAGAGTTTTTTTAATTACCAAGTCTTTCTGTTTATATTTTAGTTATTAATTTCTGATTTATCATATTATGGTCAGCAAAAGAGGTCTGGATCATTTTATGTTTTGCTCTTATTGAACTCTTTCTCATCATCTATATGTAGTGAACTTTATTAAATGATGCCTGGAAGCTTGAAAATAAAGCATATTCCTGTCAGTAGAAAATAGATTTTTGTGTATGGATATATGGTTACTATATATGACTATATTTTTATAAGTCTATTTCATACTCCCATAGTTGTAATATTTATTAAGAACTATTGTATTTGTTTTATTATATATATTCTATTTTTGATCACTAATGTCTTTCCTTTACCTGTTTATAAAAAAAGAATTTTGCAAAGAAATGGCACCACAACAAATGGACATGAAGTGTGTTGAAGAACTCACACATACAAAGGAAAGTAGATCAAAACACACACACAAGAATAAAGGCAAAATTGAAAGGAGTGAAAGGAGCCTAACATTGGGAAAATGCGGGGTATTGGGAAAGAAATAAAATGGAAATTTCAAAAATGTTTAAATTTTTTAACAATACATTTTATTTTAATGTACTATTTGAATGTTTAAAAAAGGAAATGTAAATATATACTGGAGAGAAAATCATCTCGAAATACATGCAATCAGAAGAGAGCCAACAGTCACAACAGAAATTTTATCCAAAAATATTAAATGTGTATAAAAAAGAATGTCATTAATGCTAAAAGTTACAACTGATGAACATAATATAGTTATGAGTATCAAAACTGAATATAAAGTAAGCAAAAGTTTTGTCAGAAATTACAGGACATAGACAGTAAGTGTAACAAGATTTAAATTCACTTAATGCCTATTAAGTTAGAGAAAAATAAATGTCTACAGAAGACTTGAATAATAAGATCAATCTAATTAATGTTTATTAATTACTGAAATGGAGAATACACCTTTTATTTTGTAGGGTATGGACAGTCATTGACTATTGCAAAGGCTATAGAACAGGATCAGATCTGACTGATATATACAAACTCTGGACAAAGGGAGAAAACATTAATCAGTGCTTCTAAAATTTTATGTATATAATGCCTAGTGTTAAATAAAAAACTACAAAACATGCCAAGATACAGGACCAAATAACTGAAATAGAAAAGAAAGACGTGGAATACTAACAAACCCAAAGATGATTGAAATACTGGAATTATTAGACATGGACTTTAAATACCTATGATTAATACATTTGAGTACAGATGAAAAATGAATGTTATCACAGAATTGGAATCTATATAGGAAATCAAATAAAAATTATAGAAATTAAAAGTCCTATCATTGAAATTAAGAACTCAATAGTTGAGTAATTTCAAAACAGATTAGGCATGGCAGAAATTTGTATTAGAATATCCTTCAAGAAGATCCAAATGGAGAATGCTTTCGGAGTCCCAAAGGCAGAAATTATAAAGCAGAAGCAATAAAGAATACTAGCCAGGAATTTTCCAAAGCTGATGAAAGACATAAAGCCATAGTTACAAGAAATTTTTCATGCCTCAAGCATGGAAAAACAAGCAACAATAAAAAAGAAAGGAAGGACAAAAGACAAAAAAATCACACCTAGCCACAAGCTTTGAGAGAGAGAAGAGGGAGCCTGAGGAAAAGCCCCACTTTCTGGGGGAGCATCTAGTTAAATATATTAAACTATGTTTAAAGAGACGAGTATCACTATGAAGATTGTAAATGCAGCTGGAATTTTCTCCCCATCATGTTTAGGCAGCTTAAATCCTCTAGGAGAGGATCCCCTCCCGTGTTATATGCACGGTGGAGGATAACGGTGCTGCCCCGTTCGTGGGAGATGGCGGGACCAGCGACCTGAGTGGGGCAGCCCTCCAGGCTTCCTGGGCTGCTGTGAGGACACCCCTAAGTTACCACAAGCACTAGGGGCTGGAAGGGGGCAGGTTATAGGAGAGCAAACAGGGCCTCATGTCAGGACAAAGAGGCTGCTGTTTCCAGGGCATGAGTTTCTGCAGGGGGTGCCAAGAGTCGGCCCCCGAAGCCAGAAGGCATCAGCGGCTCCGTGGTACACCCTGATGTTCACTAGTACAAAAACCAAATCAGCCACTCTCCAGCAGAAATTCCTGAGTATCCAGGGGACAGGCAGAGATCTGAGGGCTTGTCTGCCCTCCACAACAAGGACAAAATAGGCCCCCTTAGAGTTCCAGCCTCCAGTATGCACAGCAGGAGGAGGTGGGTACAGCTGTAAAAGGCAGCATTTGCCTAAAGACTTTCCCTAAGACTGAACATTAGACAACCATTTACCTAAGACTGAGCCATCTTAAAGAACTAAATCATTCCCGACAAAGAATTTAACTTTGAATAGACTGAATATTTAAACAGAAAGAGACACTATATGACCTGATGCATATAAAAGATCAGATCACCAGGAAATAAAGATGTTACGTATTTTTTGGCACATCAGAGTAGAGGGCATCAATTTATGACTCCAATACATTTAAGGTTACTAGGTTACTATCTGTCAACATAAGAAGATGTTACGGAATCTCTGGCTATATTTCACATGCTATACTATATCCCCATGACTGACTTAAATTATTATTGAGAATTTTTGTGCCCCTTTATCCCCTCACCATCCCCACCCATGCCCCATGGTAACCACCAGTCCTTTCACAGTGTTTATGAGTCTGTTTTGCTTTGTTTTTAGATTCCACAAATAAGTGAAATCATATGGTATTTGTCTTTCTCTGCCTGGCTTATTTCACTGAGCATAATACTCTCTAGATCCATCCATGTTGTTGCATATGACAGCATTTCTTTTTATGGCTGAATAATATTCCATCACATATATGTACCACATCTTCTTTATCCATTCATCTGTTAATGGACACTTAGATTACTTTGACATCTTGGCTATTGTAAATAATGCAGCAATAAACATAAAATAAGAATCAATTACTTTTATTGCAAACAAGACTGACTTTACGCCTGGGTTATTTTAATTCATTGCCTTGCTTTCAAGAACACCAAGTGCAAGAGTGATCAGCCCTGGAGCGCCATTATTTGGACTTGATTCTTGGCTTCTCTACCCACTAGCCATGAGAACTCAGGTAAATTCCTTAATCTCCCTTTGTCCCAGTTTCTTCATCTGCAGAACAGGATTACAGTAGCACCTACCTCACCATGGTGGAGAGGATTACAAAACTTCTCCTATTAACTCAGAAAAGATCTCAGCAGCCAGTAAACCCTCCAAGAGCATTCATTATTGTGTTTGTGTGGTGATGTGAACAACACACTGTGGTTCCTGAACAAAGCATGTGGCAAATACGGAATGATTCTTGAATTGAATTAGCTTTACAATCTAATGAGAGTTTGAGTACATCTGTCTTTTTCTTTTGATTCTTTCTGTTTGCAGCATAGTTAATGTGTATGGTTATTGGTATTGAATGGGTAATTATAGTAGCAAACAAACAAGGAGCAAATAAATTGAGTGTTTTAGAATTAGAATGTGATTTCTTCTTAGCAGTGTCTTAAAGGCGAAATAAATACTGAGTCCATGCCATTGACTGATGTTCGGCCTAATGTTCAAGGATCTGAATTTCCCACTTTTTAACGTATGTTGAATTTGCTGCCATCATGCCAACATTCTTGGCATGTTTTGCCTTCATTCTCTTAGTTACATTTGCCAAACTGTCCCACTCAGTGGTCTCTGAATTTCCCCCAGAAGCATTTATGACCACAATCATTTCCCACCGAAACATGAGGTTTTATAGACTTTTTCACTCTCTATTCATTCTACTTATATACAGAAATAAAATCACATGCGAATTTCCTTAGAATATGACTTCACTTATATGTGGAATCCAAAAAATAAAACAAATGAATAAACAAAACAGACAGAGACTCACAAACACAGGGAAAAAACTGGTGGTTACCTTAAGGGAAGAAAGTGGGAGGATGGGGCAAAACAGGTGAAGGGGATAAAGAGGTACAAACTTCCAACCGTAAAATAAATGTCACAGAAATCAAAAGTACAGCATATGGAATACAGTCAATAACATTGTAATAACTCTGTGTGGTGACAGGTGGTCACTATACTTATCATGTGAGCATTTCATAATGTATATAATTTTTGAATCACTGTGCTGTACACCTGAAACCATATATATAATACTGTATACCAACTATCCCTCAACTTAAAAATTTTTAAAGATAAAAAATAGAAATTTCCTATGAAGCAAAAAATTTAAAAATAAAATAAGCTTTTAAGCTTTCTTTTCCAAGTGTTTTTCTTCAAAAGATACTCTTTAAATAAGAAAAATCTGAATTAATGAGGAAACAATTTGAATTACAAATAATCAAAATACATTCCTGCCTTCCTTTTCCCTTGTCTAAATATTTGCTCTCCTCTCCTCACTTGGCCATAACTCATCTCCGCCTTCCCCTCTCTCTGGTCTTCCTCATATGTGTTCTCTTTGAGACTGAGTAGCACACGGAGGGGTTTAAGTGGTCCGTGCTGTTGCCCTTGCTCGTGGATGAAATGGGACCCCCACCAGCGAAGGAAGACTCTAATACAATACCCCAATGTCAGTGACTTTACGCAGCAAAACGACTTTGTCGTTCATGCTCCTGGCTCAGCCTTGTCTAGGCTCTGCCCCATGTCATCCTCAGTCTGGGAACCAGAAAAATACAACAGCCATCACTGGAGTCACCATGTCAGGGAGAAAGACTGAGAAGTGGGTCTCACATGTGCTCTTAAACCCTCCTTCCAGAAAGGACCTGCATCACTTCCTCCATTTCACTGACAAGTTACATGGCCACAAAGAACTTCAAAGGTCAGGAACAGCCATTCTACAAATCTCAAGGAAGAGAATCCCAAATATTTGTAAAATGGTTCTAATGACTACTGCAAAGAACCACCTGAAGTAGAGGAATGTGATTCCGCATGGCTCCTCTAAAAAAAAAGTATAATACATCAATTTTTTAAAAAGTATAATCTCCTCTGTTATCTAGCAGTTTAGACTACTCTCTATTCCTTCATTTAAAATTAATTTCTCTGTATTTTTGCTTTATTCTACATTTCTCTCATATTCAAGAAAAACAGTTTGACAAGATGAGAACCTATCGCTCCTTCAGACATGTCAATGAGTATGTTTTCTACTCATTGAAAACGAGTTTAGTACAAATTCGGTTTGTGTGTTGGCTGTTTTGTGGAGTGGTTCGGTTGGTAGGTTGATTATGTTCAGTTTAGGTAAGGAAGCCATAAACTACTGAAAGGGTGTTTGCCTCAGAAGAGCACAAGTCAAGACTAACGGAGAATTTAGAGCTTTATTCCATTACCTGGACATTTGGGATTAAAGTTGAAACTACCCAGTTTGTTTGTTATGATTTATAGTATATTAGAATTTTCCAGTAAATGGTGAAACTGTTGTGATCGGCACTGTAAACCACTGAAAATATCTTTTGCATCCAGGGAGTTTCTTCCAAAATCTGCTTTTGAGCACACCTGTGTCGTTCTGTTTCCAAGATGAAGAGAGTTTGACTCTACACATCATAAAGGAAACCATTATTTTCTAACTGACAGATTATTAAATATTTGTTTATATTATCTCTATTAGAGCATTCTGAACTGGGGGGACACTCTTTAACACTACCATTTATTTCTACTTTCACCCCACCTTTATAACTTGTTCTATGCCTAAAAGAACACTCTTCCCCAAAGATCTCAAATAAGTATTTGAATAAAACTACAGTATAAGCATAGCTATAAAGAATACATTTAATTTCAAGAGCTGCTATAAAGAATTTTTCAAACGGCATGGCAGGGTCCTTTTATTGTCCCCAGTTTCATTACATAGCCCTCCTAACAGCACTCCTGAGAGCAAAGGTAGGCTAGTGTCAATCCATTTTATCAATTCACTTGGTTACAAAAGAAGAACATTATGCTGAACGTATGGGAATGGTTCTAGCTATTTGCAGGGTCCCCCTGGTAACTTTCTCTGAAATATAGTGCTGAGCACAGATGCAGTTTAGGAAGAACTTGCAAGTATTGTTAACATTAATGGGATAAGCTCAAATTTTGTCCAAGTAAGCTAAAAAGAAAACAACCCATTAGCTAAAAAACAAATGTCTTCTAGAAGCAGTAGCAGCCCCCAGACAAGTTGTGAAGCGGTAAAGGAAGTGTTTTCTTCTGGTGTTTTGAAAGAGCTTCCCAGTGAAAGCCCATCTGGACCTGCTTTTCCTCGGTTATCTGTCAAGGCCATCGTTATTAGGCATTACATCATTCCTCCTTCTAAATCAGGATATACCAAGTTGAGGTCCTCAAGACGCAGAAACTTCTGTTGAAATTTTTAATTTTGTATTTTTGTGGTGGTTACAGTCTAAACAAGCAAAACAACACTTAATTAGACAAAAGTGGGGGAAGAAGTGTGCAGTGAGACCACACATGGCAGTCCGGGCACGTCAAGTCCAACAGAGCATCCGTCGGCCGTGGTCATTAGTCTTGCGTTCGTCTTTCCAGTAGCAATTGTGCCTTAACAAAAAGCATTCTTTATTATGCTAAAATAATGTTGTTTTGGACAATCTCAAAGACAATACACTAAGGGAAGGAAGACAAAAAAATGAAAGAGTGAACTTGTGTGATTCCATTTATATGAATTTCAGGATAAAAGCAAAACAACTCTCAGATAGCACTTACATCTGTAGCAAGGGAGTGGAGGGTGGATAGTTTTGACTGCAAAAGGGTATGAGGGAGTCCTTGGGTTGTTATATTTTATTTCTCAACTCCTGAGGTCATTACTTAGGTGACTATAAATAAATGTAATGTGTATAAAATTCATACAACTTGCAATTTGACTCATGTAGCTTATTGTATGTACATCTGTTGCACTTCAATAAAGCATTTTTAAAATGTCGATATGAAAATGTGAAGTGGTTTATTTTGTTACATTGTGTATCTTTGTAAATAATTTTGTCTCACAGGTATGTAAGAACTATAAACATAAGGAATTGATACCTACTGTGAAGTCTGTACACACAAGATATACTGTGATTAAAAGAATACACTCCAGTGTTAAGAGCCAGTTTCATTACATAGCCCTCCTAACAGCACTCCTGAGAAAAGTTTCCCTTTCAAGAGAGTTTGTGCACACGTAGGTTTGAGATATACCACCTTGAGCTACGACACCTGTCACAGTGCAATTCCTCAGAAACAGGTGGAAGTTGAAAATACAAGCCTTCTGTCTCCAGGGCATCTGAGTCATACACGGATCCCATTTGAACCTAAGAAATAATGCATCCTTCCTGCTGTCACCTAACAGGGCCTCCAGGGTAGAGCCAGAGTCAGAGATACAAGCGTACAACACTTCTCTTTCCACTTTTGTGCGAGCATCAGACAACCTTCCAGTTTTCCGTCTCATTCTCTGCTTCTGACCTGCTGGGAAACCGAGAGAGTGTTTAAGGGATGGGAAGACTAAGGGGCAAGGACTTTGGCTTTAGGTGCAAAGCCGGTGGGCTGACAAATGACTTGACCTTGAGCAAATTATTTAATCTGAGCTTCGGTTTTCTCACATTCAAATTGGGAAAAACTACTTCCTACATATTTTTGAAGCTTTTATGTAAAAACATCAGCACCCAGGACAGTAGCCAGCATGGTAGGTGCTCAAATAATAATAAAATAATAACTACAAAATAATTAAATTAGAGACATTAAAACTGATTAAAAGCGTAAAGCATAAAATGTGTGGCTTTATTAAAGGCATGTCAGGGCTACTTTTTAAGTGCTCAGATGATCAGTTCTGCCTTAACCTAAATTTGCAAGGGCTGACAAGTCAGAAGCCTCCATGTGGGTGGGAGGTACTGCACTGCATTCCTGGAGGATTCGCGGATACTCCCTCTAAACAGAACTGACTACTGCATCATGCAGGCAGCCGGCCTAATGTGATTTCCTGCTATTCAGATGTTACCAATATAAAAATATGTTTTGAAATTGTGTTTAAAAAATAGGAATCCTCAATATTAGTGAGCAGAAAGACCTTATCAATTAATGGTTAAACCGAATTTATCTCCTGAATAATTACATTTCCTACTGTTTTTCTTTTTGTGTTAGTTAGATAATAATTACAAAGCCAGAATTGTGCTGGAAGAAACCAAAGATGGCTGCACAAATCCCAGAGGAAAAAAAAAACCTGATGAATAATGAGTCAGTTCATTAAGCACCTCATGTTCCAGGTACCTTCACAGTGTTCAGCAGGAGCTGGGCCGCAGACCATATGATATTATACAGAAGAGAGGATTTCCTACTTATTAAAATCCAGAAAGGATCTTAGTCATATTTACCACAATGCTTTGTGATGGTCCAACAAGAAGAAATTATCAAATGCCCTGCAGAACTGAGTGCATGGGCTTGGGAGATGAATTTTGGAATGACTGTTTGGCAGCATTCTCTCTCCTGCAGCTGAGATAGACCTGATTTTCCAGATAATAAGGCCAGTATGTCCTAGTGCTCATCACAAGACCAAAGTTGGGCAAATGCAGTGTGGTCTCTTTTTCTTATTGCTCATATAGGGTGATGCAAAACTATGATAAAAATTCTCAGTCACAGTTCTGGGTGATTTCAAAATACTATATGTCTAGATACATAGGAAAGTATAGACCTTTTTACCGTTTTATTTAGTTTTATTCAGATGTGTGGCATAGTATGCACAAGTCTTATCATTAGAGATATATAAGCATAACTACTATTAATACAACCTTTCAGTGCTTTGAGTATGTTTAATTTAGTAACTACCTAATTGCTTCTGACTATTTCTCCAGGGCTGCTAGAATTATAGAATTTTAGAAGGCATAAATAATAAAATATGATTCCTGAATAGAACTTAATATTTTTTTTAATCTCACAAACACATATAAATGTTTTCCTACATTCAAACATTTAATGCAACCTCCTGAAATTTAACCAACAATAAGCAATTCAATTATTCTATTGCTTACCTACTACATGTAAGAACTGGATCAAGCCCTAGCGACATTATATGACCAAGAACCAGTTCTGGACATTTAGAAGGTCAAGTATCATCAATTAGCCAAAAAATGATGACCATCTGCAAATTTGCACCTGTATACGGTATTCCATAATTCCTGGAAAAAAAATGGGGAAATTGTGCCTGCAGAATACCAAACATCCAAGCAACTTGGTTTTGCTCTCTTTTAATGCCTTTTTCAAATGTAAACCCATACAGGAAACTTCCAATATGTTGCATTTTGAATCTTTATTTCATCAGTCTTTAAATTTCTTCCATTGATTTTAAAAGTAAACATATAGATACACAGACGTTTCTTATGACTTAACCTAATTTGTAAAGATTCAGCACTTTCTCTTCATAAGTCAATCTTAGGATTCATCTCCACCAATGTTCCAGACCCCAATAGACTGAGATCCTTGGCAGCAAGTATCATGGACTTTGCAAGTCTGCTATCGTTTCTTCACAATAAATATTGAAAAAATGAATAAACGAATATATTTAAGAATGAAAAGACCAGGAGTAACTAAAGTTTGACACAGTAGACCAAAATGATACTAACATAATCTAAGTGAAAAAATAAGAATATTAAAATTAAGCAAGTTTGTTTTTAAGAGCTATGTTTTTGTTTAGAGAAGAAAAGCTATTCCTGCCAAACAAATGAAGCGAATTCTCAGTCTGTGAGTTAAAGACAAATAGAAGTGCAGATGCAATATTCTAATACTGGAGGGTGCTGGCAAAGGATCCCAATTAAGCAATGTTTCTAAGATGAATAGAAGGAATTAATTTTTTCCATAAAAGAAGTCTTGGTGCTTGTCCTTTCATTATTAATATTTACCTTATACCCATAGAAGCAGCTTTATCATAGGAAGAATATTTTTAAATTCATACAGTTTATTAAATGGTATCAGAATGATAATTTTATTCATTTCTAGAATTCATATTTTAGAGTATATTATAAGTCTTTTGTGAAATATTCACATATACTAGCAAATGTTAATATCTTTGTTTTGTATTTTTAAATAGGTAACATTACACAGAGCTCCAATACACAAATAATCACATGTATCATTGCTGGATAGCATGCTGAATAATTTTGAATTTTGCCCTGAAATTATGAAAACTTTACAGAGGATAGAAAAACATTCATAAGAACAGTGTCCTTTAAAATATACATTAAACCCTGTGGAATATGGTAGACACACAGTACATATTTACCAAATAAATGAACAAATGAAAAAATGGTCCTGATAAAGAATGTTAAGCAAATTGACACAAAAATACTTGTGATTTAAAAGCAATTTACCGTGGCTCCACAGGCTGTCTCATTAATGAAGCGAGGGTCGGGAGAACTAGGTACATCTGTAGATGTATGTATCAGTATCAGTGGACACAAAAGCTCTCCCACCTTATAGTACCTGGAACCCCATAATTCCACATTCCTGTCACGATCATAATATGGCTACAACTGCTGCCGAGATGCTGAGCCTTCCAGTGGCTAATGAGAGAGGAAACCCAGCACTCAATGCCACCTCCCCTCTTTGGTGTCCGTTTCTCTTGAGACCTTAACTCCTCAGATCCTTACTGCCTGGGTTGTACTCCAACGTGTTCAAACTGATACTTTATCTTTTATTTGTTTTACTCAAGTTTCTGGTTGTTCTCAGCTAGTTCATGATTACTGGGGTCAGATCACGGCTGGGATTTTTAACAGCAAAACAGGTTACAATACGAAACACAAATCTTTAAATGTAAGTAACAAATTTCCTGGTTGGTGTTTCCCCCATTAATAAAAGTATTAAGTCTAAAAACTTTGGCAAAGATCTTTTGGTCAGTATATCACCAAGTATGCTCTCTCCTGAGTTCCTGCATGGCACACATTGAAGTACTTATTAAACATGTAATTTCTAAGCCTCATTCCAAATGTACTGAATTAGAATGCTAGGGGTGGTCTTGGGAATTTTTATTTTTACTTAATTCCCTGACCTATTCTTATATTCACTGAAACTTAAGACTATTGATCCTGTTGTGTGTAGAGCTTGTTTGACAACATAAGATATTTGCTTATCATTTGATGAAGAAAAATCAGTGTTTTAAAATATTTTTTCACAACATGAATTTATTATAATCTGATACACTTAACAGTATAACACAGAGTTAAGTAAAGACTCCAATCTATAGAGATTGTTTTAAACAGCTATCTGAAAAACACACTATCATTTTTACATTTCAATAAAGAGCTTAGTCCTCAAAAAGAAGTGAAAACTATGCATTTCTGAGATCTCAGAGTTTTTATAACCTCATATTGGCTTCTTTTTTATTTTTTGTTTTGTTTTGTTTTTGTTTTTTTACTAAAGAAGAGTTAAATCAAAATTTAAGCAACTGAATTTTTAATAAAAGTTTCAGAGACTAAAACCTAAGAGACCTATTATGTGGTTTTATACATTTTTATTGCCAAACTGCACTTTTTTTCCCAAAGTAAAAGCTACTTGGGCTTAACCATTATAGTGACTGATTACAGTTAAAACTTTGGTTTCCAGGTATTTTCTAAGGAGAAAATTTAAGAAGATATTTTACATCTTTTGAGGTCCTGATTGCTACAGATTTATTGATAGTTTCTCAAGAAGTAGGAAAAACTGCTTTATCATCTATTACTTTGGTAAATAGGTTTTACTTTGGGGGAAGAGTTTGTGTATTTCTTGGCAAGGCCAGACTAATTCCAGCCACCAAGCACATTGATAGCAATAGTAAATTTACATCAGAAAATCGGGACTTTTGTGTGAAATACAAACCTAAGTCAGAGAAGTGGTGATAAAAGCACTGTAGATAAAATACGGGAGCATCCAGTCATGAAATAAGCTATGATAAAGTTTTAAAAATTAATTTAGAATGAAACTAGAACCTTGTAACAGTTATGCCATAAAAGCAGATGAATTCTATCGCCCTTACAGTGCTCTCACTGATGAAGCCAGCTATTGGCTATTATTTCAGCGTCAATGAGAATATTATTCACCTGCAGTAGTACGAAGTGGGAATGAACCCCAACTTTGGTGTTAAAGCCCAAGATTTGACAGTAACCAACTCAGAGATCTTGAGAAATTTCCTCTTTTAACCTCAGATTCTTCATTAGTGAAATGGGAATAACAAAAGATCGAACTTACAGATGTGTTGAGTGACTGAAAAGATAAAATCAAATATTTGCCATAATGCCTGGCACGTAGAAAATGCTCAATAAATGTTAGCTTAATGTTTTCCTTGATTCTTTTATTATTTTTTGTTTTTCATGGCATATTTTTATATAATATTATATTATGTATATTTTTACTAATTCCATAAGGAGTCGAAACAGAAAAAAAGTCAACTTAAAATTTGTTTTCAGCATCCCATTATGTTTTGGTCATTTCTCCATATTTTTTTCACCAAATACTATCTCCCTGATTCTAATTATCTATGCCAAATATTATGTCCTCCACCCATATTTACTTCCCTAAGCATAGAAAAATATCCTTCTTATTGTTTTCAATATCTTCCCAATGTGTCATCCCTTATCAACTTCATAAAAGATGACAGGATTAACATATGTGACATTTGTACATGTACATGCTCAAAATGCTTCCTTAGGTAAAATGTCACCCTTAACCAGTTTCCTAACTACCACCCAAATATCCCTCTCTTACCTTCTTTCATCCCTGGCTCTTCCCTCTCTTGCTGTCACACATCCTTTCCTCCCTGCTTGCCAAAGCCATCTCCATTTTCAATACACTTTCCAAACCTACTGCTGTGGATTTTTCCCTGACCTTACTCTTCAAAAGCCTATTTAGTCTTTTGATTGTTACCTGAACTTTTCAAACATGAATCTAGTCCTTAAATTATTACCTGATCTTATTACCCAACAATTATCTTGCACGTGTCCTATTTTTCTAGCTACAGTATATGAATGTAGGAACTCTTGTTCTTTGCTGGCACTGTCCAGTGTTGGATGTTCAGTGTAGCAGGACACTAGTTTGCACCCTAACTTTTCTGCTTCCTCACTGTTTGGTTTTGGACCCTTTATTAAACACTATGAGTCTACTCCATTGCCTATAATACGGGGATATCCCTCCTCTTCTGGCAGGGTGATGACAAAGGCAATTAAGTGAGACAATGTCTGTAAAGTACACAAAAGAAAATAGTACATAAGAGGTACCCAAAAATGGTAGTTTTTACTAGAGTAATCATAGATAATGCACCACTAACAGCTGTTCATCTGATTGTTTCTTACTTAGAAGAAAGCAGTAGCTCTAATACTCAGAATCCTAGGGAAGATATTAGAGGAGATATCTTCAGATAGGCAAGTTTATTGGGGGAGACATGTTAAATCAAACCATAAAGGTGGCTACTTCTATAAGTAAGACTCAGCCAATCTAGGATTAACTTGACTACTCTAAAATAGCATATTTTTATCATTTTTGAGATAATGATAATAATATATGATAAAAAATACATGTCACAAACAATGACTTCAATAAGTGTTCCGTTTCTCAACAAATTTAGTATTTTATTTTTTTGGTTCCTTTTTTATTTAAAAATTACAATTTTTAATGTTTTTATTAAATGTTTTCTTTTGGTCATACAACATGGCTCAAGTTCTGTCTTCCCTCTAAGCCAACCTAACCATTTAAAATTATTTTGCATTTCTTTGATATCAGAGTTTATATCTTAAACTTATCAAAGAGAATGATTCTTCTGAAACCTCTAATAGGAAGATCATTTTTTATCTTTGTATATTATATCTTGAGAGTTCAAAGAAGCTGCTTTGAAGATAAAATAGCTCAGAAGGAATCTGTGGTATAATTAGAGATGCCTTTTCAAAGAGCATTTGTTCTTCCGAACTTGGTCTATAATCCAATCAAACCACCAACAAGTTATTTTGTATATATTAACAAACTGACCCTAAAGTCTATGTAGAGAGGCAGAAGAACCAGAAAAGCCAATAAAATATTGAAGGAGAACAAGATTAGAGTACTAACACTCCCTGACTTTAAGACTTATTATAAATTTACAGGGATCAAGAGAGTGTGTTACTGGCAAGAGAATAAACAAATAGATCAATGGAACAGAATGGAGAGCCCGAAATAGATTTCCATAAATACAGTGAACTGATTTCAGACAAAAGGGCCAAGGCAATACTTCAGAGTAAAGATAGTCTTCTTGATAAATTATACTGTAACAATTGGACAGCCACATGCAAAAACAAAGAAATCTAGACATAGACCTTATACTACACTCTTGGCAAAAAACAAACTCAAAATGGATCATAGACAAACATAAATGAAAAACTATAAAACTCCTAAATGATAAGATAGGAGAAAACCTAGATGATCTTGGGCATGGTGATGATGTTTTAGATACAATATCAAAGGCACAATCTGTAAAAAAGAGTTAATAAGCTGGAGTTCATTAAAATTAAAAACTACCCTGTGAAAGACAATGTCAAGAGAATGAGAAGAAAAGCCATAGACTGGTAGAAAATATTTGCAAGACACATTTGAAAAAGGGCTGTGGTCCAAAATATACAAAGAACTCTTAAAACTCAACAATAAGATCAACAATTTGACTAAAAACTGGGCCATAGACCCAGTAGTCACCTCACCAAAGAAGACATACAGATGGTAAAAAAGCATATGAAAAGTTGTTTCACATTTTAGTTCATCAGCGAAATGCAAATCTAAACAACAGTGAGATACCGCTACACTCCTATTTTAATGGCCAAAATCAAGAACACTGACAACACCAAATGCTGACAAGGATGTGAAAAAAACAGAAGCTCATTCATTGCTAGTGGGAACGCAAAACCATGCAGACACTTTGGAAGATAATTTGGTGGTGTTTTGCAAAACTGAACATACTTTTACTATAGGATCCAGCAATCATGCACCTTGGTACTTACCCAAGGTGTTGAAAATGTTTATGTCCACATAAAAATATGCACATAGATGTTTATAGCAGCTTTATTCTTAATTGCCAAAACTTGGAAACAGCCAAGATGTCCTTCATTGAGTGGAATGGTAAACAGATATATCCAGATAAAGGAGGGAGGGAGGGAAGAGAGAGAGAAAGAGAGAGGGAAAGAGGGAAGGAGGAATCTTAAATATATATTACAAAGTGAAAGAAGCCAATCTGCAAAGCCTACATGCTGTATGAACTTGGAAATGGCAATGCTATGGAGACAATAAAAACATCAGTAATTTCTAGAGATTCCTGCAGGTCGGGGGAAAAGGGCAATGATGAATAGGCAGAACACAAAGGATATTTAGAGCAGAGAAAATACTCTGTATGACACTATGATGGATTATGTCATTATGTATTTGTCCAGACCCAGGTAAAACATTAAGTGAACCCTTATATGAACTATGGACTTTGGGTGATTATCTGTTAATGTAAATTCATTGTACATTGTAACAAATATATCAGTCTGGAGGGGGGTGTTGATAATGGAGGAGACTATATGTGTGAGGACATGGGGTATATGAAAACCTTCCCTTCATTTTGTTGTGAAGTCAAAACTTTTAAAAAATTAAGATCTTAAAAAATACATTAAAACATGAAAATATTTAAAAATCAAAAATGTCCTGCTCTTCTGCTCTTATTGAAGGATTTCAAGTGCTCATGAAACATCAATATAATAATAATTCTGACAGCTTTACCCCCATAATCTTTGAACTTGACTAAACTTGAACTAATGAACTATGATGATACTCATTTTTTCTGTGAAATTGTGTGTAACATATAGTAGCATTAATAACATAAAGGAGAGGTCTATGGAAACCAAATTTTTAGTGATTCTTTGAAAGTTTTTCCCCAAGGATTTATATTTTTCATGATGATATTTTCATATGCTCCATATAAACATTTTAATTACTTTTCAAATTAAGTTGTAATATTAAAACTCCTAATAATAGGGTGTCAATTTTTATTAGTTTGTTTCTTCCAAGATACCCAGAACTAAAAGAATCAATACCATATTTTAAGATTTTAGTGGATGGATTTAATAGCTAAAGAGAAAACTAGGCAAATGGAAGATATATCAGGAAAAAATACACAAACACACACACACAAAAAAAACAAAACACAAAGAGATAATAAGGAGCACAGATAAGATAGAAATGAAATACAAAGAATGTATAACTGAAGTGCCGGAGACAAAGAGATAATGGAGCAGAGGAAATACTTGAGAATGTCATGGCTGAGAGTGTTATACCACTGGTGCTGGACTACAGATACAGGAAGACTTGGGAATCTCAGGAAAGATACATAGAAACATGTATACACATGTTTATATGTGTATACAAGTATACATTATTTTGTTACACCTTAGTCACAAAATATAACTACTAAAAATCAGAGAAAAAAGGAAACTCTTACACGTTTCCAGAAGATAAAAAATAATAATGGTTGGTCATTAAAGGAGCAGTAATAGCTGATTTCTAGAGAGAAATGGGAGATCTTTAAACTGCTATCTTGAGTGTCATTGTCAACATTATCTTGTTAGTGTCCCTTTGCATCCCATGTGCATTACAGAATGTCTGTTAAAATAATTTTGTAATGATTTCAATTCTTTCCTAATCTATACATTTACTGTAGTCCCAATTAATATCCAATAGGATATTTCCTCTTTGAACATTTACAGGCTTGTTTTATAGTATGTGGAAATGTAAAGGGCCAAGAACAATCAGAATAATGTTGAAAAGGGAAAAACTTATACTACCGGAGAGCAAGACTTATAAAGGAACAGTAATTAAGACAGAATTCCATAGGAGCATAAATAGAAAAATAGGACAATGGAATAGAATAGCTCATCCAGAAACAAATCTACACATTTATGAAAACCTAATTTATGAAAAAAGATGTCACTGTAGCGACAGTGAAGAGCGGGTAGTCCTTTCAATACAAAGGCAATAGGTCAATGGGATATCCAAGTGTTGGAAATAATATCTTCACTCTGCCTCACACCATTTAAAATAATAAACTTCATGTGAATTGTGATGTAGATGTGAAAGGTGAAAGGGTGCCTTGTATTTTTTCAGAGCATATTTTTCTAAGATGCTGCAGCAATAACTCACAATCTACATGCACTCCTGCAGTCTAATCAGAGTAAATCGTTCTGGATATTACTATCTAAAATGACATCCTTCCCACATGTGGTTAGAGGATGCAGAAAGGGCTTCCAGAAGGAAGTGGCTCTTTGAGACTTGCCTTTTAGACTGTGTAGATGTTGACAGTTGAAGAATATGTGTCAAAAATATATTGGCAGGAACGTGCAAGGCTTGGGGAATGGTCAACAGGCTGCAGCAGAGCACATTCAATTTAACAACATTATGGAAAATGAATTAGAATGAAAGGAAACTGGAATTGCTTGTACATAATCCATGATGAGGTTATTAAGTTCCTACAAAAGAATATAGCAATGGGAATGGAAGGCCAGAGCCAGATGTAAAAAGAGAATTACAGAAATTGGCAACTAATTGGACATAGGCAGGAATGGTAAAGAATCAAAGATGATACCATGGTGTTGAACTTCAGCGATCAGTGAAACAGTAGAGTCATTAACAAACATAGGAAATCCCCCACTTTTGAAAATTAAGGAGAATTTAAATATCACTTGGTTGAGAACTTTCTCTCCATCTGTGTATTATTATGTAGTCCTGCAGCAGGCTAAAACACTCAGACCGGAGCTAGAGTATTCAAATTTAACTCTGGTGTTTCCACTTAATAACTGTGTCATTTGAGCAAATGACATAAACTCTGTTTCAGCATCCCCCATCTGTAAGATAAGTAACAGTAACATGTCCTACTTCAGAGGACTGTAAAGTGCACTGTCTGGCACACCTCAGTTAGTGTTAACTAATATTATTATTACTATTTCAATGAACATTAATAATACACTGATCGATTTCTGAGATACACACTCCACAGTCCCGTAGTGTAATTAAGACGGCGCTGCTTGCGGCTCCCCGAGATGACATGTCCCACCCACCTTCCCAAGAGGCTGCAGCCCAACAATGAAGAAATAGAGCAACTTTCTGTTGGGAGATTGTGGTCCACACAGACAGATTCAGCCAAAACGTTTAAAATGATATGTGGAGAAGCAGGACTGAATCTAGGCATATTTAGATATATAAAAGAGAGCTGAAGAGTAAGAAAAACAATTTAACAAGCAGAAAGTAAAGAGTTTCATCTCCATCAATTCATACGTCAACCTTTCAAATCCTGCTGCCAGAAGTTACTTCCAATGAAATATCTCTCCCTGATGTTTTTCAGATTTGCATCAGGAAGATTAACTCTTCACTAATGAACCCCTACATCTTTTTTATACTTGTTGATGGTCCGGATAATACTCTACATGTGAAATATGTTTCCATCAGTGGGTCCTCCAAGAATATCATTGATGTTTTCACAGTTAAATATCAAGTTAGTGCTGTTACTGATGGGGAAATGATGCCGCTCCATGCCAGCAAGGATTTTGTACTACTGAAAATGAATGCATTGATCTTTTTTTGTTTGCACATTCATAATCATTGTCTTGTGGAATGGTCACATTTTCAAAGGCTGTGGAATAAGGATACCTTCTCTGTTGTTATTCATCTCAAGAAAGATCATAGCTGCCGGCTTTGTATTGATCCATCAATCTATGAAGACGTAGACACAGCAACTCTGGATTAACTTTCCACCATCAGAATTTGTCTGCTCCTTTAAAAACATCATCAGTTTCTGCTAAATTGTTCATCTATCTTTTATTAGATTTCCAAATAAATGCTTCCTTCTCCTTGTTAGCCAATATGAACATCTGGAAAACTGCATGAATGATGATTTTAATTTCTTTTACAAACAAAAAACTTCAAATGTACAATTACCATAACTTTATACTTATGAAAACATAAGTAAAACTGTCATAGTCAGTACAAGCATCCAGACAGATACCACTTTAACAACTTGTGGCTTTGGGAGTAAGTACTAGTGGACAGTACAATTCAGAAAAGATAGTAAACATCCTCATTCTCAACTCATTAAGTAGGTAAGAGCAGTTTAGCAAAAATCACTTCTCATCTAACTCTATAACACAACTTTGAGCTAAGCAAGTAAAAAAAGTAGAGTTTTGAGCTGTTTGGTTTTCTGTGAATTTGAACCACATAGGCAGTCAAAATGGATAACTGAGCAAAATACTTTCACTTGTTTCCCCAATATCTATACTCAGCCCTCACTCCCTTCCACAGACTCTCCTAATTTATAATTATTCCCTCAATAATACATGCATTTTCATAAACTAAATATGTACAACCATCCTTATTATCAGAAAATCTAATAGGACATAGATGTTATTGGCAAAGAATTGTGTACCCCTAGGCACATATTGTGTTAAGGGCAGTATAGAATTGGACAGAGGAATATTTCATCAAAATAATTATTTCAGTTTGGTTTATGTTTATGGAGAACATAAATCATTCATTATACTAGATGGATATATCTAAATCACGTAAAAGTAAATTCAAATTATATTCCAAAACCTTAACTATAAGCTAAAACCAACACTGTAAGTTAAAAAAATTACAAGGCTAAAATTTGTGAAAACCACAGTTGACTGCTCATTATCACTAAAGCAAACATTTTGTTTGTGGGTCATGCAGTCACCTTACAAACCACACATGAGTCCCTGGCCTGAAAACTGAAAGGTCCTGTGAATATGTTATTATCTTCCTGGGCATAATAATAATTAAATCAATTTTCACTGAATTGCAATCTGCTTTAGCAAAGATGATTCTTTTTCTATAGGAAAGAGGGCCTGTATTTACACTGTGCTTTTTAGTTTGGAGAAAGGGAAAGAGGTCAGTAACCTGCCATGTTTTACTGTACCATGTTCTTAATGTAATAAAGGTATCAATACACATTACTAAGGGAACAGAGTGTATGTTCCTTCATTTTCAAGCCTTGCATCAGAGGTATAAATATACTCTCACAAGAAAGGGAAAAATCTCACAGTGATTTTATAAATCCAATCAAAAAATAAGTGATCTCATTAGAATGCAGTATCTGTAAACATGTTTTAAATATTCATCTGTTTTGTAAAAGAATAAACTTCATGGAGATCAAACACATGCAAGTGCATTCAATGAACTTCAGTACATATAAAAATATTGTTAGGTAATGTATAACAACTAATGCTATCCCAGGTATTTAATATTTGTAATTCACATGTATTTTTGTCGGGAACTCTGTAAATTAGGTTAAATTATTTCATTTGCCCTGATTACTTCTATACAAGTTTTTTGATTAAAGTTGAGGCTTGCTCTTGATTTCTAATGACCCTTTGATTGGTTAATTAAGCTTCTATTTGGATATATGTAAATGGAATGCATTTCTCTCTCATGTTTATGGTGACTTAGATAATCCAAAGGAACTCAAGACTGTCGGGAAACCCCTAAAATATATCCACTGTTAAATGTTTACCAATCTGATCTCCAGTGGGAAGTATGGGGAGAAAGGGAGAAAAGATTCATAGCATTCGGCAACCTGAAATACTTCCATCATGGCTGAATGCAAGCTACCACATGATGTCACTGAACTCAGAGCTGGGAAGAGATGTGCCAGTATGAACTGGCTCCAGCACACCACTGACCTATTTTGCAACTTCGCTGATTGATTATAATGACTTTCAATTGCAACTGTCCTTGGATGAGAAGAGGCTGATAGAAGGAATGCCATCTACTCTCTGGTAGAAACATTACAAAGTTGTTAGCATGTCTAGTCTCCCAACACAGCAAGCGAGAGAGAAGATATTTGTGGAACACGTCATACATCTCTCTTCCCTGACTGTCTTGCAGCATCATTCTAGGAGCACTGGTGACCCTTCATGAAGCTCATCTTCCTCCAGATGAAGAAAAGATTGCTATGTGACAAATGGTGATGAACCCCACCACTACCGGCAGCCTAGAATAGAGGGTTTTCCAAAGGTTTCCTCACACACATGGCCACATGTTGGTCAAGAAAAATAAAGCATAGTAAAACTAAGTAATATGCCCAAAGCTTCAAAACGAGGTCTTCCTACTGAAAGTATGGACTTTTGACCCCAATGCAATTAAGAAAGCTACACTGGGGCCAGATATTGGCCACACTGTAATCATTTTGAAACCTGACTTAACTGTATTGGTTTAAAATTGATTTTTGTATCACCAAACCTTAGCTGTTTATCCTTTCTAGCAAAGTATTAAGGCAGTCCACCTTTTATAAAAATGATTTTATGGATTTTAGTTTTCTCAAAAAAGGTTTTATCACCACCAATTGTTTGTTGCCCTTGACACCATTCCATTTTTTTTTTATGGAGAATTCCTCTACGAACACAACAGTCATGACAGTAAATACCTTGTGCTCCCATAGATATGGGTGCTTTCCACACTAAAACTGTGATTATCTTTGGCCATTATTCAGTGGCATTCCTTTTTCCTTTATTTCTTACATGAAAAATTTAAACAATGTAAAGAATCAAGAATTCAGTAAACAACTCAACAAGTAGTAAAGAGAGCACGTCTAGTGGATGTTCCAAAGTCTATTCAGTTTGAGAGTCTCATTTCTAAGAAAACTGATACCAAAAAAAAATGGTAAGTCGGTTGTATAACAGAATCTTGAGTTATCAGCTAAGATTCTTAGGGTCAGAAACTATCAAGGCAGGAATTTGGTATAAAATCTATTAGAAGTATGTTCAGCTCCCTACACAGGCACCAAAATTTTTTCTGTTTATCTGTAAGTAATTAGTAAAGACAATTGTCTCAGTGTATTCAGGCTATGATAATAGAGACTAGAGGGTTTATAAACAATAGAGATTTGTTTCTCACACTCCTGGAGTATGAGAAGTCCAAGGTTACGGTCTTCTCAGAGCCTAGTTCCTGCTTCAGAGATGGCCCTTTTTGCACTATGCCCGCACATGGCAGAAGGGGCAAAGAGCTCTCTGGGGCCTCCTTTATAAGGGCACTAATCCCATTCATGAGGGAGCCACCCTCATGACCTAAGCACCTCCCGAAGTCCCCAATCCCAATTACCATCACACTGGGGAGTGGGCTTTAATATTTGATCAATATTAAAACATTTTAAGTTTTTAAAAATTTTTAATATTGTTTATATTTAATACTTAATTGAGGAGGTGACATTCAGTCTATAGCATTCTGCCCAGGTCCCCCAAAATGCATGTCCTTCTCACATGCAAAATACATTCATTCAATCCTAGTAGCCTCCAAAGTCTTAACTTCAAACCAGCATCAACTTTAAAGTCTAAGTTCTCATCTAAATATCATCTAAATCATAGGTGGGTAACACTTAAGGTATGACTCATCCTGAGGCAAATTCCTCTCCAGCTGTGAGCCTGTGAAGACAACATGTTATGTGCTTCCAAAATACAGCGCATAGGCTGGACATTCCCACTCCAAACGGGAAACACAGTAAAGGAGAAAACAGTCCCAGGTTCCAAGTCAGTCCAAACCACAAGACAAACTCCATGACATCCTGAGGCTTAAGGACAACCCTGTCTGGCCCAGTGCTCTGCCTTCCAGACCCACGGGGGCAGTGGTCCACCTCTGCAGCTCTCCAGAGCTGGAATCCTGAGCAGGGGATACTACTGGTCCGGAGTCTCGGGGCCACATCACCCCACAGCTCACACACTCTGTGCTCTAGCAGCTGTGGCACCCTTGCCTTCCAGAGGGGTGACCAGCACAGCCTGCACCACCTGGGGCCACTGGAGCCACCCCTGCACACCACTGCCTAGGAGCATAGGGAGCCATGCCTGCAACAGGAGGCAGTGCCAGGCTTTACCCCAGCATCTCACAGTCACCAGAGGCTCCTCCTATCACATCGCTCTGCCACCCTCTGCTCTCTGGACCTGTGATGGCAGTGGCACCATGAAGATGTCTGAATTGCCATCTCATTCCATTGTCTTGAACAAAGTTC
Organism: Manis pentadactyla; assembly: GCF_030020395.1. Classification (NCBI taxonomy): domain Eukaryota; kingdom Metazoa; phylum Chordata; class Mammalia; order Pholidota; family Manidae; genus Manis; species Manis pentadactyla. Next base: position 14,909,658 of record NC_080034.1, on the reverse strand, counting down.
CGGGTTTCTCCTGAAATGGCCAACTAACCTCCTTATCAAATACTCGTTTGGCCACACATTTAGTGTTCTCTTGTAATCGCGCTTTCTCATTTTTTTACAATACAGATCAGCTAAGAATATCTCAAATCTTTGAGTTCTGCTTTCTTTTTTATTGTCTTTAAATCATTTATCTCTTCTCAAATTTTACTATAAGCAGTCAGGAGGAATGAGACTTCTCCATCAACACTTTGCTTAGAAATAGATTCAGCTAAATATCCAATTTCATGGCTCAAAAGTTCCACTTTCCACACAACACTAAGACACAAACACAGTTCAGCCAACTTCCTTGCCACTTTATAGCAAGATTCACCTTTTCTCCAGTTTTCAATAATATGTTCCTCATTTCCTTCTGAGACCTCATCAGAATGGCCTTTAGTGTCCATATTTCTACCAACATTCTGTCTAGGATTACTCAAGCATTCTCTATGGAGACTGAAGCTTTCTCAATCCAGCTCTGTCTCTCAGAGCTTTCTCTTGTTAGCACTCCTCTTTACTTTCTAAGCTTTCATCAGAATCACCTGTAATGGTCCACGCACAGCAATATAGGTTTTTACCAGAATGCACTTCAAAACTCTTTTAGCCTCTACCCATTACCTACTTTAAAGCCACTTCCACACTTTTCGTATTTGTTACTGTACCTCCTTTCTAGGTTTTAGCTCAAGCCCATCCACAGTGGGTCCAGTGGGTCCCCAAGTCCATACTGTGGTTATTTCCCCAGTTACAGACTGCATAATTGAAAAGGACATACTAAGCAGCTGCAAAATCCCCACATTGGTTCCCTGACCTGAGATGAGAGTGAGGTTTACAGTGATGGGAAAGGCCAAGAGGAAAGACTGGAACTTTAGGAACCCTTAACACCAGGAGAATGCAAACCAAAGCAATCCTGATCCCTAGAAGTACTGCAGAGGTCAGTGCCACCAGCAAGGACTTGAAATACACAGGGGCAGTGATTCTACCATATCCGCATTTACCTCTTGCTGTGCCCTGTGCAGAAAGCACATGGATCTTGGAGAATGAGACTTGATTTTTGTAAACTTAACCAGGTAGACATTTACTGTTTTACTTCAGGGTAAACCAACTCTCCAGGCCTATATCATAACTTAGTTTACAAGGATCACAACCATCTTTCCTTTCAGAAGACAGCACACGCATCCATTGCATTTGTGACGTTACGCTGATTGGACCTAGTGAGTGAGAAGTAGTCACCACTCTAGACCTATTGTGTCTGAAGGTGGGAAATGAGTCCCACTAAATTCCAGGGACTGCTTGCTCAGTGAAATGTCTAAAGGTCTAGTAGTGCAGGGCAAGTCTAGATATCCCTTCTAAGGTGATGGATAAGTTGCTGCATCTGGCCCCTCCTACAACCAAGAAAAGGGCACAAAGCCTAGGTGGCCTCTTTTGATTTCGGAGGCACTATACTCATCACCTGGGGCTGTTATTCTGGCATGTCTACTGAGAGAACCAAAAAGCTGCTATTTGAGTGGAGCCTAGAACAAGACAAGGCTCTACAATAGGTCCTGGCTGCTGTGCACGGGGTTCGGCCCCTTGGCCTTGTGATCCAGCAGATCCGAAGGTGTCTGAAGAGGCAGTGCAGACGGGGGTGCTATTCGGAGCCTTTGACAAGCCTCCACAGATGACTCAAAGCACAGGCCCTTGAGATTTGGGAGGAAGACTCTGTCATCACCTGCAGGTAAGCGCTCTCCTTTCCAGAAACAGCTCTTAGCCTCTTCCCGGGCCCAAGCAGAGACTGGCCGCTTGACCACAGGCCACCAGGTTACCATGCAGCCCCAGCTGCCCATCACAAACTGGATGTTATCTGAGTTGCCAAGCCATAGAGTTGCTCAGCCATACCCCACGATCATTTAGAAGTTGTATCTGTAAGACTGGGCCCAAGCAGTCCCTGAAGGCACAAGTCACATGAGGAAATAGCCCAAATGTCCGTGGTCACTTCTGCTACCCTGCCTCTTCCCCTGCCTGAGCCTGGGGCCTGTGATCAGCTGGTAGAGAAAGAGACACTCAGGCCCGTTTACAGATGCTCTGGTAATATGCAGACACCACCGAGAATGGGCGGTGACAGCTACGGCACTACTGCCCTCCTCAAGGACGCCCCGAGGACAGGGGCAAAAGGAAATAGTCCAGTGGGAAGAACTTTGAGGACTGCACCTAGGTGTGCACTTGGAAAGAGAAATGGCCAGACATGCACTTCTATGCTGATTCACAGGCTGTAACCAACAGTGCGGCTGGTGGTCAGAAACTTGGATGGAACATAACTGGAAAAATTGTGTCAAAGAAATCTGTGGAGAGGTATGTGAATAGACCTCTCTAATGGGCAAAATACATGAAGACATTTGTGTCCACATGAATGCTGACCACAGGCCAACTCAGCAGAGGAGGACTCCAATAACTAAGGAGAAGGGATGACCGGTTCTCCTGGACACCAGTCCGTCCCTTTCCTCAGGCACGCTTGTCACTGGCCAGCTCATAACAAAGTGGCCTCAGTGGTGGAGCTGGCCATTGTGCGTGGGCTCAGCAGCATGGACTTCCTCTCACAGCAGCTGACCTGCCTATGAGTACTGAACACCCAGTCTGCCAGCAATCTGAACTCCGGCTATGGCGTCACTCCCCGGGGAGCTCAGCTGTCTACCTGCTTCTGTCGTGGAATGGGCAGTGTGTTGCCCTTACTGGAATAGATACTCTGGACACAGACTTGTCTGCAGTGCACTAATCCTCCTGCCAAAACTACCACCTGTGGCCTTAACGGATGCCTATCCACCATGGCACTCCATATGCACCAACGCCTCTGGTCAAGGAACTCCCTTCACAGCCAAACAAGTACAGCGCTGGACCCAGGCTTGTGGAATTCTCTAGGTCCCCAGCACCCTGAAGCAGAGGCATGGCAGGACGGTGCAATGACTTCTCAAAGATCAACTTGTGAGAGTCAAAGGCTACCTTCCAATACATAGGCTTTCACTCTTCTTCTCCCTGTTCCTCACACATACATACATTTAAATGTTTCATTTCTTTTAATTATATTGAAATTAAAAGGAAATGCTAAAGCAAGGAATAAAAGTCTCTTTATTGTTATCATACCCCTTTTGGAAACAGTATTAAGAGTTTGGGGCATGTGCTGAATCTTCCCCACTTGCCCCAAGAGATACACTTTCTACTCTGACACTGTTCTGTGCCCCACGATGCTGAACTCTGGTCTGTATCCATGAGCATCCTTACCCACCAGCATCTGGGTAGAATCAGACAGAGAAAGATAAGAGCTTAGAGGACAACAGAAAAGAAATATACGTCTCTCTGGTTCCTTCCCTGACATTCCATGGTTTGAATGGTTGCATTCAGGTCATAATTCCTGTCCAGCAGCCTTCCTCTGTAGCTACATGCATCATTAAGAGGCCTGGTAAAAAAAGAGCATTCCCACTGCAATGAAATAACTGGGAAAAGTTTAATGAAGGGATGACATATGAAGGGGGTATACAGATTTAAGGGAAACTAACAGAGACGGTAAAGAATCCAGAAGGGAGTAGCAATGGGAAGCCATTACCGCACTCGGGCTTGGAGACACAAACAGAGAGAGTAGTTACACAGATAGTTACACAGACAGCTCTAGATGTGGCCATACGGCAGGGTCCTGTCAGCCACTGCCCACTCGTAGCCTTGCAAACACTGTGTTAGTAGAGAAATACCCCAGCCTCACTCCCCTCCCATCCTTAGATCTCTTGCTGCAATAGTAACTGTTCTTTGCCATGCAATTCTTAATGGCATCATATTGCAATGCTATTTTATAAGAAACGTAAGTTATCTGTTAATGAAAACAGAAAAAATCATTATATTATTAAATAAAATAAGTTCCAAAAATGCAAAAGTGTTAGGTGGGCCTTTGAGGAATATTCTTTAAATTTTTTAAAACTTTTTCCTCCTTAACTCCTCTTCTTTGTTCTGCCAAAGCACAACATCTTATATGAACTAAAAGCTGTAATTTTTTTAACTTCCTAAGAAAATATATGAAAACATCTTTATGACCTTAGGGTGATGAAGAAAAGGCACAAATCATGTAGAAAAGTATTGATAAATTTGACTATATTAAAATTTCAAACTTTGGTGCCCCAAACGACATGGAAAGTTAAAAGACAAGTCACAATCTGGGAGAAAATGTTTATAATGTATGTTATTGACAAAGTATCAGCTTTGTCAATAACATACATTATAAATGTATAAAGAAAATAAACAAATGTATAAAGAAACATACAAATGTATAAAGAAAATAAAATACCATACACGGTAACAAAGTAAAACCATAAATGTCTAAGAATTAACAAAAATGAAAAAGAAAAACATTTTCAGTTTAGCACAAAAGCTAAAAGAATATACTCTGGATATAAAAGCTCTGAGTTTGAATGCCAGCCATACCAATTAGTAACTGAGTAACTTCGGTTAAATTTTTAATTTTTCTGCACTTTCATTTGTTCATCTGTATAATGGGATAATAAAGTATCTGTAGTAGAGTCTTTGTGAGGATTAAATAAATTCATATTTGTAAAAGTGCTTATACAATTCCCTGACGTCTGCTTTGAGCTAGGTAAATGATACCTTTTAATTTTTAGTCCTTATTATGAATGGGCTCTATTTTGAAGAACTCAAAAACTGCTCCAAAAGTTTTATGAAAGACTAAAGGTACACAAATTCCTAAGCCAAATAGAAGGGAAAAGCAATAACAGAGTAGAACTGCTCTCCCAAGAGCTAAAACACTCTTCAAAGCAGTCATCAAAATATTATGGTTCAGAAAAAGCACAAACTAGGTCCATAAAAGCTTGTGTTATTTTCCAGAGATATAGGGTAATGAGCTGCTCAGGAACACAAGCACTATAGAGGTAGCACTACACATGTGGCCATTGTGGATAATTAATCTCTAGTAACTTTGATCGTGGATCCCTGTGTAAGAGAGTCCAAGGTTTCGCCATCATCCCTGGTCCATGGAGAAAGAGGTAGAACTCCTTACCCATGTGCAACTGTTAAGAGATTATCTAGCCTTGCTCCCCAGCTGGTGTATGAAACATGGCATCCTAGAGGGATATGAATCCATTCTTTCACACATATTGGGGCACTTAGCCATCTATCTTGCTTCATGTAATTCATCATCCATTATTTCCAAAATGAAGGCAGCTTTCCAAGCTTTTAATAGTTTAGTCATTTGAAAGTATGACTGTTGAACCACTTTGGAAAAGATCAATGCTGAGCCACTCTTGCAGCAGATGAACTCCTCCAGCAGCTACCCCTAAAGTTTCCTTTCCTCACAGAAAGCAAAGTGAAAAATCTCCCATGTGGTGCCCTAGGCTCCAGCTGTATTTCAATGGGAGTGTTTTGTCAAAATTTATGAGGTCTCTGACATTAGATTGTAAACACAGCAATCCAGAGGGATCCGCTGCTAAGTTGACTTTATTTATGTCCCAAGCTATAATTCACAAGGTCTACTGATGGGATCGCGGGCGATTCTAACTTGTCCTCAAGCAAAGGGCTCACATTTATCCAGATCGCAGATAGTGTTGCCAATGGAGAGTAGATGGCCACAACACAGTGTCAGGGGTGAGCTCACACACATGAGGGGGGGTGGTAAACACCACTCCCGATGAGTTTCTTCACCATATGGCAAAAGGGGATACAAGATGTGCGGGCGAGTTAATGTATAGAAAAATGTTCCTATCACATCTCTGTCGGCTAGACAAATTTGTCTTACCTTTATCATGGAAAATAATGAATAATAATAAACTAAACAAGTTTCCCCCAGACACTGGGAACATCCCTGCTCACTAGCACTCAGCAGGCAGGTGTCCACACTTATCATGCAATACCAAAGGGCAAGGTCTTCAGGAGCAATTTATTTCTTTATTTAAGGCAAACAGTGATAGAAAGGAGGGTCTTGAGAAATGCCTGAATTAAATCAAACATTCACGGGCTCTGCTCAGCCAACACAGATACCTACCTAATACCGTGCACCATAGTAAACTACTCATGGATTGAGGAATTGAAGTAAAAAGAAGGAGTGTAGCAGGGTCTGTGGGTGTACATCAAGCATCAGTGCAATCCTGTGTATTGTGGAACCCCCCATCCAGTTAGATTTGGGTCAATGACCATCTCTGGCTGACCAAATGAACAGAAATGGCTTGTGTCACTGCCACGTCAAGGCAGCTGAGTCAATGTATGTTAAGCAGAATTCCATGCACCGGTCATCAGTTCCAAGGGGCAGAACACCATGCAGCAGTATGAGCCCCAGGGAAGGACTCCAACCTCAGGGAGGATGGCAAAGGTTATCACTCTGCCAGCCACCAGGAATAGAAATCCGAACATTTCTTCCCATTGTGTACTGGTATCAAGACACCAAGGAAAACATAACACAGTCAAGCACTAGATGGAACACTTTACTGATGCAGAGAAGAGGCAGCGAAAGATCCACTCCAACGATGGACAGAAATCCCCATGGCTAGCAGACCTCCCCCAGCCACTGATGTAGAAGAATTTGCCTACACACCCCTCTCTCATGCCACAGTGGAAAGATCCTGTCCCTTCCCCACAGAGGATGGTATAGTGGTGGGGTTGACCAGATGTCATAAGATGGCCAGACTTAAGCAGAACAAAAGAGTTACTGGTTGAACATAAAGCAGGGAAAATATGCCGAGGTCCGTCTGTTACTGAGGCAACAATATAGTCTCTCCTAACTAGTACAATAAGTAAATAGTTTTATAACCCATCCATGGAAAAGAACTTTGTAACTCTGAACTTAAGCAGAAGCTATAAAGAGAGAGAGGTCTAACTACATAAAACTTGCTACTGCTGTATATCAAAGTACTAAAATCAAAATTAAAGAATGAAAAAACTGAGAAAAGTATTTCCATTATATATGTCAAAGAAGTATTGCCATCTTTAATATATGATGAATTCTCAAAGGCCAATGAAAGTTATAAACAGGAAAACAGGCAATCAAAATTAATAGTTAATTCTTCTAGTAATCACATCTCACTGCTAATATTACAGACACCGAAATTAAGTAAGTTTGAATTTATTCTTTTACAACAGAAATCTGAAGACAAGAGGTCTAGGGCTATTAAGCCAGCTCCAAGTATTATAGGTCTGGGCTCTTTCTATCTGTTCTGCAGCCCTTGGTATGTTCTCAAGGTCAGTGGTAATCCAGTTTGGCTACTGAAGCTCAAATCACCTTGTCTACTTTCCAGGCTACTGTAGCAAGGACACACCCAATGCCACACATCAGAACTTACACTTCTCACTGGCCACCTCTGTCTTCAGGAAACATTGGTAAATGTGAGTGATGAAGGAAAGAATGGAACTTTATAGGCACAGTTTTCCCTTTGTCTAACTAACGGTCATGCTTTATCTTTTCTACAAAAAGAACATACACATTTTCCTTCCTTAAAGAAATGACTCCAGTGATATGACTGCCCTTGCACTGTTCACCATGTAAGAACTTATTCACTATGTAAGAACTTGTTCACCATGTAAGAACTTGTTTATTATGCTTCAGAAGATTGGAAACTGTTGAGAATTAGGCTTGGGGTTGATTAATGATTCTGCATTGAGTCCCCTATACAGAATTTTATTGTTGTTAATAACCATTTGATCAATAAATATGAGAGATGCCCTCTCAAAAAAAAAAAAAAAAAGAAATGACTCCAGTGTCACATCTAGTTACAGCATCCATCCCAATGTCCAGGACCTCCAGTCAATGCACAGTCCCCTCTGTAGGGTGGGGAGATGCGTCACACTCCAGCAACCTATAAACTAAAAGCTGTATTATCTACACTTAGCACTTATATACAATGGTGACAAAGAAAAAGGATACCCTGAGGTAAAAACTAGCCCTTCCAAACAGAAAAAGTAAGAATAAGGACACATAGTCCCTGGTTCTGCTTGGGAGGAGTTAAGGAAAGGCCCCTGTCCTGCACAGACTGCTTGGTGAGTCAGTCTGGAAGCTCCTGGTTCACTCCTCTGAGAGGGTCTCCTTGGTCCGCTGCTCTCCGTGACCTCTGGCTCACGCTTCTGAGTTGAGCACCTGGGGGCGTTTCCTTCCTGGGAGCTACACAACTCCAGCACATGCTGGTACCCGTTCCAGGGCCCACAGGATGCTTTAGGAAGGAAGGCACTGGCTGTTTCAGGCCAAATTTAGTGGGGGGGTATATTTCTCTCAAAAGTATATTAGCCTTGTGATCTCAATTTTTTGAAGTAACAACTATTAAAAGTGATGGGAGAACAACATAGCAGAAATACTTACTTAGAATGTCTACTTTTCTTATGATTCAAAATTCAGAAAACAAAAATATCAACTCTCATTACCTACATTTTTTCTTTTTCTAATGAAGTTTTTAAATAACCGCTCCAAATGAGCTGTATCTAAGCAACCTCATCTTTCCTACTCTCTTAACTATAGGCATTACCAAATAAAACTATACTTTAATGAACAGTGGTACAAAATGCGGCATGATTAACACAACCATGACTGTTCCGAATTTCTTCACAGTTATGTCTTTAGAAAAATAATATAACTTGGAATAAATTATGAAAAAATATTATTTGAAGACGTTTGTTTTTAAATGATCATCTTTTACAATATGTCAATATGATACTAAATTCATGATATTGACTCAAATCATTATTTTTTTGGCATTGGCCAAACTGAACTATTGTTTTGGTATTTCCTTGAAAGAATACATGCACACTAAAGTTTGAGAGGCAATGTATTAAATTTTTTTTAATTTATGGGGAAAATGAAAAGTAATAAATCAAACAAACTTAGTTTACATAAGACACATAAATACAAATTCATTGATTTTGTTCCTTCCCTGACATTCCATGGTTCTAGTTCTGGACACTAGAAGTCCAAGGTCAAGATATGTCAGCAGAACCTTTCTTCTTTGACAGTGAGCTCTTACTTGTGACAGCTGCAGCAATTATCCATTGTTATCTAAGCATATTTAGACAAAAATATCCTTAGAATATTCTGAAAGGATATGTAAAAGAAAGGTAAACTTCTAAGATTCTTCAAAAACCTAAAATATCATAATCATCCTAAATGGACACTAATTATTAATCAGAAGTGATCAAGGATACAATTTTATTCCAAATGTGATAATAGTTTAATGCAAGTAGTTTGAAAAATTATGATAATATATGAGAAAGGACTCTCCAGTGATAATATCTAGGCCAAAATGGATTATCCTGTCATCAGAAAGGCAAAGGGTCTAAGCCAATACACACGGAAGCAAGAGAGTCAAGCATGAAGTCGAGGTGGGTCATGGAACTGAAATGGTTTGGGAATGAAGATTTGTACCCCCGAGCTAATATGACCAGCTCAGAAAAGTCTCAGCTATAGGTGAATCAGTAGATGATACAAGCTGGGGTTTAGCTATAAAGGGGACTGTGCCACATGGGCCTGGTTGTTCAAAAGGATGTTTGAGGTCCTCAAACTTCATCCTCATCAGCCTTCTGCCTCCAGAGCTCCCACCCTGCCAACTACACAAAACCATGAGCTCTGAGATTATACTGTCTGTTTATACAGTAGATATCTGATAAATATATGTTGAGCAAATGAATGAACAAAAGAAAAATGCTGGTATCTGGACACCTGACAGCAACTGAACAAAGATGAACACTGTCCTCACTGTTAATGTTTAATACAATCTATGAACTTGATCTTATATGCCTCCTGGGAGAAACAGACTTGATACGTTGTTAATTCAGATGAATGGCTGCTTAAAGAAGGCTATTAGGCTCATAACCAAGAATTTTCTGTGCAGTTTGGAGCTAAGAGACAGAGACACGATAATTAAGGATTTTTCCACCCAATAATCCTGCTTTCAACAACTAATATATATCTGATTATAAAAGTATAGAATTTGGGGACAGTCTGAAAGAAATCAGTATATAGGGGGCTGGTGTTAGACCATGTGCGTAGCAAATACTAACTTCAGGCTATTAATCAATTATTTTGTAGCTAAGTTTTTAAAGCTAGTTTCTAAATATACTGATACCAGTGTTTCAGAATTAGTGTGATGAAGACAATGATCAGACCAGTATGGTACAACATTGAATTTAAGTGTCAGAAACAAATTCAACACTAGGATTTTAGGTTGCCAGTACAGAGAGATTCAACCACTTAAATGCATATTTTTGCCAAAAAAAATTAATCATATGTTGTTTTCTCAATCAACGGTAAGTAAACATTGGTTAAGACTGTCTTATGAAATATCCGTTATACACAGACAGCATAGGTCATGCTGGTGCTACGCCAGAAGGCGTCTACCGTCACATACTGGCTTACAAAGACTCCTGAAATGATACAGTTCACCCGGAAGGAATCCTCACCACCTGTTCAGCCATTCTGCTGCTTTGGTCTTGCCCTGCAGCTGGGGATGTGCACCGTTCCCATCTCCTAAATGCCTGGATACTTAGCTCCTATCAGAGTGAAGAAAGAGTAAAGCCTACAGTGACAGAATGACAGTGAAAACAGGGACGAGGCCGACTTACACCTCCACGTGCGCCTCTCCCCCAGCATCGACTGGGGCTCTGCATCAGCCCGCAGGAGTCTCCGAGGGGCAGAAGACTTCTTACCCCTCTTTTGTGAAAAAAAAGTCACGATTTTCCTCTAGGTATATCTTTGACTTTCCCCATGGACAAATCAGTAAAAGATGAGATAATTTCTAAACCTCCAGGTGTTTTTTTATTGTTACAGCACTAAATGGCCTTAAAAATTTCCAAGTGGATGAGTTCTTGCTTTGGGGTTAGACAAAACCTCTGGTAATGTTCTGCTCCCAGCCGGTGCAGAGGACATACAAACACCTGGTCCAAATGTGTAAGTGGGAAAAAGATGGAATTTTAGATATAGATATAATTCCTTTTTACTTTTTTAGATAATTCCTTTTTATTTTTATTTATTAATTTTTAAAAGACAGTATAGGCTTCCCCAAAGTTATATATTATATTTTAAACCCTTCAGACTACTCTGAAAAAAATTACATAAGATATAATAATCAATAATTATTTATTCATTCACATCATTAATTAACTTTTGCTACGTGTCTTTGCTGTGTTAAAAAACGGCTGTGGAAATGCTACTGGAAACACAAAGAAGAGAAGAATTCCAGCCTTTTTTTCAAAAAGTATTTGGTCTTTCAAATACAGGCAATGGCCAGTAAATAAAGGAAGATGTCAGAACTAGGATAAGCAGGGATAAAATGTTAATATAGAAGACTTTTTTTAAATGACAAACTAGAAACAGAAAATCAAAAGGCAATAGGAGGAAATGTTTGCAAGCGGGGTAGTAATTTTGCAATGATCAAATGAAAGAACAGCTGGCTGGTAACTAGTCTTATGAGTATGTCTTAGAAGAAATTTGATATACTATGTGGAGAATTGTAGTATTGTATTTCGACAGTCTCAAGGATCTATTTATATCCTATATGCAACATATTGAATCACATTTTGAAACAAAAGCCATTAAAAAATAGAGAATGTTTGTGGACATATAAACTCCTTGGACTCACTGACTTAAATGACTAGCATACATCAGCAATCAGCAAGTTAGCAGATTAAGTGCATGTTTACTACCTTTGAAGTAGGACTCAACCCTGGGTTTCTCTTATCCCCAAAATGCACATTATCAGGACTCAATAACTAATTGATTGACTCATTGGTTCTTAATAACAGGAATGCACTTTTTGTGGGTAAGGATGTCTGTTTCCTGTTTTGTTCACTGATCAATCTCTAGTGCCTTGATGAGTAAATGGCACATAGTAGGCACTCAATACATATTAGCTGAATAAATGTACCTACTGATTCGTTAACTTTATTCTCCACATTAGGTTCTTTTTTACACTTCTTTAAAATAGCAAGAAATAATGTTAATGATTTGGAAATAAACACAAGATACAAATTTAGATTCACCCAATCAAAATCAGTTTTGACATAGTCATACTCCCATGAAAAGAGTAGCCATAAATTCTTATAATTTTTTCAGATCATCTTCCCATTTGTTATTCATGAACATAGTAAATTGGTAGAAATATCTAAAATACACTTACTCACTTAACGTTTACTGAGCATGTGCTTTGTATGTCTGCTTTTCAATCAGAGAAGCAGGATCAGTTGGAGATAAATAGAGAAAAGGGTGTTTATTACACAGAATTGACATATGCAATAGGAGAGACTGGCTATGAAAACCCGAAGTCCGTAGGGCAGGCCGTCAGGAAGGGAAGCTCACGAGCAAGCTGGAAACCCATCAGCAGTAGCTGAAGCTTGCAGTCTCTGAACTCAGGGAAGATCGATGTCATATTTTAAAGGGTTTCAAACTGCTTATGTCAGGTCCATCCGGTAATCTCCCTTTGGATTAAGCTAAAGTCAGCTGGTTAGGAACTTGAATAATATCTTCAAAATCCTTTCACAGCAGCACCTAGATTAGTGAATTATTGGAAGATGGTATTTTTCTGGCCACAAAGTGGCTGCTGCTGCCTTCTGTCCACAAACTCTTACTAGAGAGCATCTGTAGCTCACTCTACCTGGAAACATACTAGAAAGGGAATTCTGGGAACTGTAGTTCAGGCTCGTAAACTGATACATCACAGAGCCAGCCATGTGGGTAGACACTGGAAACATAATAATGGCTATGACGTGGTCCCTGCCGTTAAGAGGCTTACAGCTATTGTAAAGGACTAGCATGCATTCAAGAAGTTATTATACAGTCTTATAAGTGCTCTCATTGTAATAAACATATATGAAAGATACTATAGTCGAAGAGCATAGGAAACAATTTTATCTTCTTATTAACAGATAGTGTGCTAATTCACTTGCATCATAAATTATCTCATGGCCTGATCTGTCCTTCAGTGTCTTCTCCCACTAGTCTTGCCTTTGCGTCTGCTTCCTGTGCCTGGGTGAGCTGGGTTATCGTATGTCTCTGGGCACAGCCTATCCTTTTTCTTTACTATGCTCCAGGCCTCTTCTAATTCCCTCCCTTTCATCTCTAGTCTGAATGCCTGTCTCCTACTTCAAGAAACATCACAAGTCAAATTTTTGATGACACATTCACACCAAAAGTAAGAACTTTTGTAAACTACTAGTAATCTGGAAACTTGTAGCTTATTTGAACTCAGTTAAGAGGAAATGCCATGGTTCTTTATAATAAACCCATAAATGAGGCATACTTCTTGGAAACATTGTGGACAACTGCAAAGGATGGGCTTAGCCTAACACACAGAAGCCTTGGAGAAGACTTGAAGGGAGATAGGAACAGGCTACCAAGGGAAAAAGGGGAGAATCAGTACATTTGTCCAATTGGTATTGAGAAAGAGTCTTATAATTAGAGAATCCTATAGCTTGAAGGACCATCAAAATCATTACCATCAATCCCTCCTTTCATTGACATAGAAACTAAAATCAAAGAAGTAAACAATCAGTTCACTTCACTTTTAGAATCAACATACTAGAGCATACCAAACATTTCTCTTTTAACTTAATGTATCTGCTTTTTAAGCTTTGTTCAAAGCTTTGCCTAATACAGGGGAATTTTGTCATTCTTTGACAATATTAAAGAATTAAGTCCACCAGTTTTTATATAGGTTCTCCTTTCCTAAACAAGAAGTAGAATCTTAAGCCTCTGGGGGGAAATTCAAGTAATTGTGCATACCAGAAAAAACAATAGAAACCCAAGTTTAATTTCTTCAAAATAGGATTTGTTTTGCAAAATCGGCATAAAACTTTGATAAAAATTGAGAAAACAAGATGTCTGTTCCAAAGGAACTGAGAATATGTTCACTTCCATAAAAAAAAATATGCTACTGTTAAAATCCTTGGACTCTGTAATTAGGAATGTTAAATATAAGATGTTTATGTTCAGTCTAACAGCAGTCCGATGAAATACACTTTCAACTAAAACAGAGTCTATTTCTCCAACCCTCAAATCTGTGTTAGCCATAACTTGCTTTGGTCAAAGGGGTGCACACAGTGATATAAAAGTTTCAAGGCTGGACCCCAAGAAATTTTGCCTATTTCTACTTTTTTTATTTAAATACATACTACAATTTCCCTGTAAGAAAGCCTGCCCCAGTCTGCTGCTTGATGAGAGACATGGGGCCACTCAATGATTCCTTCGGCCCTGGCTAACAAATTGCCAAACACTAGACATGTGAGTATGGCCATCCAACATCATACAATCACGTGACACCTGCCAGGTGAACACAGACTCATGAGCAAGCCCAGGACAGATCAGCAGAGCCTGCCTGGACCAGAGGAAGCACCCCAAGAAACCAAAGAATCAGGAGTCAAGTAAGTCATGGATGTTTTAAACCACTAGGTTTGGGAGAGGCTTGTTATGCAGCAAAAGTTACCTAAGACATCTTGTATCAGCCTTCTCCTTGAATGTCTTTTCATCATAAATCAAGTTGCATTTCCACATTTTGATGAAGCATAGGAAAAGGGGCATTATAATGATTGGCATGTTTTATCTCTTACCACTGTACACACTACCACTTGAATAAAACAGGGTTCTGTTAGCAAGGACGTAAAGGATTGACTTTAGATAAGCAACCACAGGATCAACTACAGACATATTGCAGTCTTTGGAGTAAATGAGAGGAGAAAAGCATTAGGGGTTTTTAGGTGTTCATGAACTTGCCTTGACATAATCCCAGATATGAGCCTAATATAAACAGTTTCAAAATGTTGTAATTTAGAACCTAAAAATATTTAATTATAGTAATTTCTCTTAGCTTCTAAAGGCAGTTACCATTTTCTATTTCTAGATGATCAAAATTTAATTAAGATTCAAGAGCTGAGATTAACAGAATGTTCCTCCTACCCAAAGCAATCTATAGATTTAATGTAATCCTTATCAAAACTCCAAATATACTTTACAGAAATAGAAAAAGTAAATCCTAAAATTCATATGGAACCACAAAGGATTCTGAATAGCCAAAGCAATTTTGAGAAAGATCACCAAAACTGGAGGCATCCCATTTCATGGTTTAAAAATACAGTCGATCTGTGAACAATGTGGGGGGTTGGGGCACCAACACCCTGCACTGTCAAAACTCCACATATAATTTCTGATTCCCCAAAAACTTCACTACTAATTGCCTACTGAGCACTAGAAGTCTTACTAATAACATACACAATTGATTAACACATATTTTATGTTATATTTATTATATATTATATTCTTAAAATAAAGTAAGCTAGAGAAATAAACTTTTTCAAAGTGTCACTAATATCCAAAAAATGTCCAATATATTTATTGAAAAAACTCCGTGTATAAATGGAGCTGTGCTGTTCAAAACCTGTGTTGTCTAGGGGTCAACTGTTTATTCCAAAACTTCAGTAATCAAATATGGTACTGGGATAAAAAAAAAAAAAAAGATATAGAGACCAATGGAACAGAATAGAGAGAAATAAACCCACTCATTTCCAGTTATTTCTTCAGCAAAGGCACCAGAATGTACAATGGGGAAAGAGTAGTCTCTTTAATAAATGGTGTGGGGATAATGGTATATCCACATGCAAATAACATGGACCCTTATCTTACAGCACACACAAATATCAGATCAAAATGGATTAAAGACTCAAAGGTAAGGCAGAAACCATAAAACTTCTAGAAGAAAACACAGGTAGTAAACTCCTAGACATTGACCTTGGCAATGAATTTTTTGGGTATGACAGTAAAAACCAAGGCAACAAAAGCAAAAATAAATAAGTGGGACTACATCAAACTAAAAATTTAATGCATGGCAACGGAAATCATAAAATGAAAAAGTGGCTGTAACTCGAGCAGGGGGTTGGGGGTTGTTCCTGGCCCAGGTGAATCCCCCATGAAACTGGTGAAACTGAACTAAGTCAAGGGGAAGGGTAGGTTGGGAGAAACCATTTTTATTACTCACAGCTTGCTCAAATTCACTAGCTAGGCCCAGCACCACCCATCTCTTCTGGCTGCAGCTCACTCTCGCCACCTCGGCTGGCCCTCTACTTCCTGCCCTCCCCTTCCAGGAGGAACTCCCATTGGTGGGTCCTTGGTGACTGGCAGATGACAGCCTGATTATGGACAAGGAACAGAGAGGAGGAGAGAATGGCCATTTCTTTCCACCCCTTGCCCCAGATGGATGGGAGTTTCTGCAGTGGTAAACACCTATTGATATGTAAATGAACTAAGGCTAGGCAGGAGATTCTGGAAATTCTGCTATTTACCCCACAGCAGCCCACAGAATCTGAGAAAATATTTGCAAACTGTCTGACAAAGGGGTAATAATATAGAAAATATACACGGAGTTCCTACAACTCAATTAAAAAATAATAATAATAACCCAATTATAAATGGGCAAACGACCTGATAGATATTTCTCCAAAAGAAGACATACAAATGTCCAACAGGCACATGAAAAGCTGCTCCCCATCACTAATCATCAGGGAAATGTAAATCAAAACCACAATGAGATATTGCCTCATACCAGTCAGAATGGCTACTTAAATAATAATTTTTAAAAGTATTAAAGAGGATGTGAAGAAAAAGGAACCCTTGGACACTATTGGTGGGAATGCAAATTGGTGCAGCCACTAAGTAAAATGGATGGAAGTTCCACAAAAATTTTTAACATACAACTACCATAGGATCCAGTGATCCCACACTGGGGTACGTGTCCAAAGGAACTGAAGTCAGGATCTGCCCTCTCCTGTTCACTGCAGCTTGATTCACTAAAGCCAAGACATGGAAGCAACCTAAATGTCCATTGACAGATAAGTGCTTAAAGAAAATGTGGAATAATATTTTCTCTTTAAACATAAGGAAACCCTATCATTTGCAACAACGTGGACAAACCTGGAGGACATTATGTTAAATGAAGTAAGCCAGACACAGAAGGACAAATATCACAGGATCCCACTTGGATGAGGAGGCTAAGTTGGTCAAACTCCGAGAAGCAAAGTGTAGAAAAGTGGTTCCCGGGGCCCGGGGGATACAGTGAGGGATTAGCAAAGAGCACAAAAGTTTCAGTCATGCAAGATGAGACTTACCGAGCAGCGTAGTGCCTATAGTTAACAATACTGTATCGAATACTCAAGATTCGTTAAGAGGGTATAGCTTATATTAAGTGTCTTCTCACATACACATAATACTAATAATAGTAAATAAAGAGGGTGAGAGAACACTTCTGGAGGTGACAGATATGTTTATGGCATAGACTGAGGTGATGGTTTCACATATACCTATCTCTCAACTTAGCAAGTTGTATACATTGAATATGTAGAGCTTTTTGTATTCAAATCATACCACAATAAAGGTGTTTTGTTTTGTTTTTAAGAAATTGGTAGAAAGTACACTTTTAAAGAAAGGGCATAGTAAATGTACACTTTTAAAGAAAAGGCATAGACGTCACAGCTGCAGTTTGAAGACATTAAAAAAAGAACCTCCACTTTATAGCATTAAAAATGACACAAGACTGCTATGCATTTTGAGAGCAAGAAAATTGCAATTGGACTTTCCTGCTATCTCAGATTTCCAAAAGAATTGTATATATGCAGTTTTAGGAAACACAAAATGCAGGGTACTTGTGGACATCCAAAGGACTTGATAATACAGATTACACTGGTACTTTTACGGTAGGGCTGGCTCTAAGTTGATTGTCCAAATCCAATACAGCATGGCCTCTCAAGATGGATGCAAGTTTTCATTAAGGCTTATGTATTAAGAAATTTTTGGCTGGAGTCTAGGAATAAAACTCATTCTATTATAGTTGTTTGCACCTGAAATGCTCTCCAATTAGGTAGTGTCGATTAGTCAAGGGCTAATGTCCAGGGTACTGAAGTATGCAAAGTAATAAATGGCCCCTGCATTTGATTAAATGCAAAATGAAGCTGATGTGTTTAATCAACCATAAATGCCTCTTTACAGCAACTAAGTACACTTTAGCACATGTGCCATTATAAGTTCTCTGTAGCAAGGGAAAACTTTCAGTGTGTTTATCCAACAGATAATGAAAATTCCATCATCCTCTAAGGGAACCTCTTCTGCCTGCTGCCTCTCATAGCAGCATCTACACCACGCTACCCAATTGATCATTTCACTGAGTTGAATAAAATAACCAATTGCCTCTCCTATAAAATTACAAAGAGTTTTGCTGTTAGGTTAGTGAAGCTTAGTGGAATAACAATCCAGAAACATGAAATAGTATCTAACCCAATAAAGATAATTATATCAAAAAAGAGCAATATACAGCGTGATTAAGTGTCTTCCCCTTTTCCAAGAGAGGAAGATAAACAGAACGGTTTAACAGCATAGGCTATGGAGTCCTATTTTCCCACCCTTCTTATCACTCATTCCAAATCTGAGACTGCTCAAAGAGACTGTGTCCTTTCTTCACCCTTGATCATCTCTGTTTGACTCAGAACACCTGCTAATAAAATCATCCTGACATTGCCCAACTTGATACTTGCCCACTGGCTCTGAACATGAAGATTAGAAAATCCTCTTCCTCAAATATAATTTTTCTCTCTGCAAATAGGAACATTGGGAAATTCAAAACATTCATATTGATAGCTATTTCCTAGAGGATCTCCATCCTCTTTTCAGTGGCATTAAAGACCAAATTCTTCATGCAACTCCTCTACTTGAGATTACAGAGGGGAAATGAGTTCATTCTATGAAAAAAGAGACATCTTAGGAGGCCCACCAAATGGCATATTTGTGATCTCCATTTTTATATTAAACATCTTTTTCTGCTTAAAGAAGACTGATTTATTTATATAGAGTATTTGTTTCCTGAGGCTGCTGTTAAAAAGTACCAGAAACTGAATGGCTTAAAACAACAAATTTATTCTCACGGTTCCGGAGGCCAGAAAGCACAGTGAAGGTGTCGGCCGAGCTGCACGCCCCCTGGCGGCCGAGGCACAGCTTTGCCTCGTCCGGCTGCTGGTGGCTGTCGGCATGCCTTGACCTGCGGCCACATCCCTCTAACCTCCTAATGGTCCCACTGACTCCTCTTCTGCCTGTCTAATCTTCCTCTGCCTCACTTTTATAAGGACAGTCATAAAAGAAAGAATAGCATTAAAATCCACTGGTCATTGGATTTAGTGCCTGCCCCCCCCTCCCCACCCCAAATAATCCTGGGTAAACTTTCCTCAAGTTGCCTAACTTAATCATAGCTTTTGTCATTTATGGTAATATTCACTCTTTTAGCATTTAAAGGAATAGGTGAATTTGTATATTTTGAATTTCTGAATTGTTGATACTCTAATAACCTGGTTTTCCTAGCTCTGTGATAAATTTCAACATATGGAGGAAAGTCAGCGGTGTAAATAAAAATATAATTGTCACAGATTTAGTCCTTTGATCTCTACTGCCCAGGGATCATCAACTCAAAGAACTAGTCTACCCATGAGATTTGAATTTTCAGATTATTCAGTCTACAGCTCTAGCCCTGATGTGTCTTCTTTATTCTTTACTGAAGGCTTTTGTTGTCATGTCTTCCATCCCTTTAAAGTTACCATGCTTGAAACACAGCATGGGCTTTGTTCCATGATCAGGGCTTCCTCAAGGTTCATATTTTTGTGAGAAGTTATCTTTCTCTAACTTGGATCTAATTCTAGAAGGAAGTCTGCAGTCTTGCTCTCACTCCCTTCTGTTTATAATAATGCTTATTTGTTCTTTGGTTGTAATTTTTTTCTTTTTTTTTAATTCTTGCTTTCTTTCTATCCCAAAGTTTAATAATATCCAGGAGAAAGGAGTTAACACAGCTAACATGTGACCTATTTACACACTTTTCCTGGGGAATGTGTCCCAGGAAATTGGAATGGAAAAGGCCAGAATCCCCTGTCTGATCTCCTTAACAACTGGGCTTCTGGATAAGCACACTTATGATCTTTGCTGGATGGAAGAAACTTCACATCTGAAATGCCACTGGCGGGACATACCTGAGAAAGGATTGTCTGTGTAAATAGAGCCCCAGATCTAGGAGTCATTGCCCCCTGGAGAATCTCAGATAGGCTACACAACTCTCTAGGGTATAAGATGGAAGTGTTTTTTAATTAAAATAATTAGTGTTTATTCACACATAAAATTTTGTAGAAAGTAGGTATATTTTTGAAAGATTAATCTGTGGTGGGTTCTTCCTCCAGACATCCTGTAGAATTGAGGGCTGAAAGCGGGTGCTTCCAGGGTTCTGAGCTCAGCACAATCCCTTCCTAACACAGCACGTTCTTCATTGGCAATCTCGTGCTCTCTCATGGCTTTAACCACCATCTAGGTCTGATGGTCCCCAAACCAAATTTTTCCTCCATGTTTCAGATTCATGCTTTCAAATGCATCTGAAACAACTTCTCTTGATGGTTAATGAACACCTCTAAGGCCACAGGAGTAAATCTAAATGTAACTTCCTCTACTCCAGACATACGTATTTCATCTAATGTCCCCTTTCTCAGTACATAGCTGTGCACTGGACATCCCAGTCAGAAGCTTGAAAGTCATCTAAGACTTATACTCCTTCTTCTCTGTACCAATCAGTACTAAGGCTTACTAACTGATTTCCTTGCTATTTGTTAAATTCATCCTCTTCCCTCCATTCACTGTACAGGGACATGTTAGTGAAGGTCCCAGCTATGTCAGCAGGAGTGTGACTCCAATTGCATATATGTGAATGCAACACTATACAATCCCCTTCTCTCGAGTCTTGCCCATCTAAGGTCCATCTGCTAAACTGCTTTGAATATGACCTATTCAAAATCATATTATTTCTCTCCTAAAAAATCTTCATTAGCTTTTACCATCTAGACAATGAAAAACCATGATACACGTATTTCCCTTTTTAACCCAGCCTTCCCTGTCACTGTAAATTCATTTGTCATGACCTAGTTTTTGTTTATGCAGTAATTACATCACATCAGGAGCCTTTGTTCATAAGCTGTCTTTTGCCTAGAATAAGCACCCCCATACCTTTATTACCTACTAATAGCTACTTGCCCTTGAAGCTTATCTTCTCTGGAAACTCCATTTTGCCACTTCTTTCTGCTAGTACAGATCTCTATGCATATTTCTATCAATAAACTTCCCATATTTCATTTAACATGTTTACATCCCTGTCTTCTCCTCTAAGCTATAATATCCTAAAGTACACAGACCACAATTCATCTTTGTACCCCTCTCTTTGTACACAGCTCAGGCTGTCTGACACTATGTACTCCACAAATATTGATTTAAATGGACGGTGGAGATGTTGAATAATTAGACTTATTACCTGAGGAATATCCTCACTCTGTTTGCACAGCCCCTTTGAGTCTGCAACTTAGTATTAACGTGAATTCTCTTCCTGTCCTGGACAACTGACAGAGAGCTAGTGTTCTGTGTTCCAAAACAGGTATTTTAATTCTTTGATTGGAAGATTAACTCTCTGACTGGGGAGCTGTTTTGGAAAACAAAGGTCCCCAGTGACTAGGACTAAGGATGCTCTGACAATTCCTGTGTATAACCATGAACTTCCTCCCTGGCTGCAAAATTCTAGGATATTAAAGTTTAATTACTTTATACTTACTTTATACTATTTAGAAGCAGCTCACCCTAAATTTCAAATTATACTTTTAAGATTGTGGAGACTGAGTAAAACTGGAATAAGAAACTTAGGGTGTGAATGACCACTTAAATTAGTGAAGATTACGGGTTTGGAATCAAAACAGAGTTTTGAACAGAGTTCAAATCTTTATCTGATAGTTACTCATCATATGACTATGGGTAAATTATTTAACTTATTTTCCTATCTGCAAAATAAAGAGCCTAATACATAACACTGAAGGTTGGACCAGACAGTTTTACAGGCAAATTTTATGAATCATTCAATAATAGGTAAACTCAATCTTACACCAACTCTCTCATATATTACAAAAAAAAAAGAGACATTCCCTATGTCAGGGGTCCCCAAGACCATGCCCAGGTTTGGTTATTCACCAGAGGGACTACAAGACTGAGAATATAATCATATTTTTGGCTATGACTTATTGTAGTGACTGGATACAAAACAAAAGGAGAAGGTGTATAAGAAATCATCTGGAGGAAGCCAGGGACAAGCTTCTAGGAGGCCTTTCCCAGGGAATCACGTGGGAAGGCTTAATCCTTTCAACAACTGAAACGTGTAACACAGCACGTGAAATTTTGTCCACCGGGGAAGCACACTACAGACTCAGGGTCCAGAATTTACTATTGGTGACGCAGGCAGGCATCACCTTCCTCCCGACACCCAGCAGGAAAGCAGCTGCTGAGAACAAGCCGTCCGTTCAGGCGCAGTGAGCCGCTCCTGTCGCTTAGGGCAAGTTGTATATCAGGGTAGAAAACAGTTTACCACTGAAGTTCCCAGATGCAAGCTGAGGGCCAACTTTGCAAACAGGCCTTTCCGAGCAGTCTCAGGCTTGCCAAATCATTTTGTGAAATTATATATCATAGTGGTTAAGTGCACAACTATTGGACCAAAACCACTGAATTCAAAACCCAGCTTTATCACTGACTAACCTGTCTATGCCCCACTTTCCCCTGTAAGTAAAACAGAGACACTGAGAGTATTCATTTCATAAGGTTATTGTGAGGACTCAATGAGTCATTACGTGTGTGCAGTGCTTAGAAATGCCCCTGGCAAATAAAAATCTAGACCAATCCCAGAACTATCAACCACAGGAGTAATGTTATAGCTTTGACTCCACTGTGAGACAAGCATGGAATCGCAGGTCAACCTCAATCATAAGATTAGATACACAATTCTTTTACAAAATATTAGAAAACATAATGTACAAATGTATAAGAAGCATAAGATATCTTGACAAAGTTAAGTTTACTCAAGTAATTCATAATGACCCCACATTGGGAAATATGTTACTGTATCTCAATAGATAAAATTCTTTCATAAAATTTAACATCCAGTTGTAATTCTAAGCACACAAGAAATAGAACACATATTTCTTAACTGATGAGAGTCACCTACCAAAAAATATAAAAGTAGTGAAAATTAAAAGCATTTTAAAAAGTAAGAAACAAAACATATTTTCCCTCTGTTGGCACTCTTGTTCAACGTCATACTGGAGTTTCCAGCCAGCACAATAAAGGAGGAAAAAAGAAAAAGTGTAAGAATTACAAAAAGAGAAACCACACTGTCATGATTGTTTATATCTACAAAATAATCTACAGATTGTTAGAACTGGTGAGAGGTTAACAAGGTTTCTAGGTATATAATTAAATGCAAAGATCCGAGTTTCAGAAACAAAAAGTTGGAAGATTAGAAACAAAAATACGAGCTAGATAGGAATCTAACAATAACAAAAATGTTCTTCTTCATGTGGAAAATTTTAACTTCTGAAAGTCATCAAAGAAAATGGAAATACAGAGATAGAGATACATAGAAATTTATGAAATTGAAGATATCATTTTTTTAAAAAAAGAATAAATGTAATTTCAATCAAAAATCGCAGCACAGTGTTTCATGGACATTGAGAAGCTGATTTTACATTGCTTGTGGAAGGGACAAGATACTTCTGAAGAAGAAGAAGGTGGCAAGATTTGGCATATCAAAACCTAATTCTAAAATATTGCAATTAAGACGGTGGGGTATTGGCCTAGAAAACAGGCAAATCGATCAATGCAATAGAACAGTGAGCACTAGAACAGACTTACACCTATAGGGGAATTTGCTGTGGGGTAGAACCAGTATTACAGATCACGTAGAAAAGGACAGTGGTCAATAAATTGATTATTTGAATCACATAAAAATAAAATTGCATTCCCCCCCACTCATGTCATGCACAAAAGTCAAGAATGTTTAAGAACTTAAATATGAATGGCAAAACCCTAAAACTTCTGTTAAAATATATAAGGAATATATTTATTACCTTTGCAAAAGGAGTGGGGATCTGGATGGATAGAGGGATAAACAGATACAATGAAGAAAAAGAAAGCAAGAAATGGCACACTGATCAGGATGGTGTATTCTCTGACCAGGAAGACCAGAGGGGCATGTCAGAGGCACAGCGGAGACTCCAGACACACTTCACAGATAACGATCTTTTTTTACAATGGATAATGAAAACATAACTGTTCATTCCATTATTGTTTATTGTGATTATTTTCACCAAAAAAAGAAAGAACTTTAGACTCTTATGCCAGTCTAAACCATTTCCAAAATATTTTAGGACTGATTATCCAATTTTCAAAGAATTAGGGCAAAAATCCTGACTCAATGTCAATTAGAGCAAAAAGTATTAACCTCTCCACCACATGCTTTTCTAATCTGCAGCTTCAAAGGACAAGTATAGAAGAGGAGATTTCCAGGGATGCAATGTAAGAACCCTAGTTTCTGTTTTGGAAATTTATTTTAACCAAGATATAGTAGAGGAAACACCAGGTTTTCTCATTGTAGATCTACACAGTTACATTTCATTTGCATTACAGCAACATCAAGTGCAACACAGATCATTTTCCTGAAAGAAAAAGGGCTCTGATGTGTAAATTCTGATTGTTACAAATGTTTCCCACAGAGCTTAAAGCTCAGTATGTTGCACTTCCAAGTATTCCTGTTGGATATTTCACTTGCTTTTTTTAGTGTCTACAAGTGTTAGCGCTTGAAAATTTCCATCCCAAGCAAAGAACAAAAATTAAAAAACACTCAAAGAGACAGCCTTTAAAAATGCTTTCAATGATAAAATAGAAATTTAATGAAAATAGCATTTATCTAATAGGCACCTTCTGTTTTCTTTACCATGGGTAATCAAGGCAAGCATGATTTTTCCAGAGGCTGTTTTCTCTGTATTAGATTTATGCATTTCAGATTTCTACTGATACTGTGACTCTATTAGAATTCATTTCACCAAAGTATACTGTCAGTACTTAACATAGCTTTTAAATAGATAGATAACCTACACATCTATAAACTGTCTACCTTCTCAAACATGGATGAAACTGATCTACCACATTATACTGAGGATCTACCTTAAAACTGAAACTTTTCCTTCAAACAGAACAGACATAATTAAATTGCAACCTGTATCAGATTCCAACATCCCCAGAGCATGGCATTGTGAGTTCTCTGAGTTGTATCATGTACGGTGGGGGAGACCGTCAATGCTGAGTTAGATATATTTCACTGAATTCCCAGCATCCTCAAACAGAAAGCACACATCTAGACCTTTAACATAACCAGCCCAGAGTTTTCCAAAACAAGGTACAAGTACAGCATATCCTCACGCTGCTTTATTGGCCAGTAACCTACAAGGTCATAGATTAGTCAATCTGATAAAGCCACTGATGGTTTTGTGGTTCCATGATCAGTGTGCAAGGATTTTTATAGCCCAGTAAAACACAGGACAGCTTTACAACCCAAGACTAAACCTGGGATAAAGAGAAAAAGAAAAAAAAAAGCATACACCTAGTAAAGGAAAATCTTCAAAAGTCACAGAAAGACGTATTTAACATATTAACATCACACCTATCGAGAATCTAGACTACTACAAAGTACAGATAGTGAGAATTTTTTCTAAAGTAGGAAACACACATAATTGGTTATTCATTATAATGACCCTAAGGGACTGTTTGATTCTAAACGCCTTTAGGAAACAAAACATAAATTCTATATAGTGTGGTGATGGCATTAATTGTATTTTATTATGTCCTAGTTCCTTTAAAACTAACTATATAGGAAAAAACCTAGATTTTTTTCTCCCTATGTGGGGAAAACCCAGTTCTCTCCTGCTGTGTTTCTGTCCTGTATTTCTCCTTTCCTAGTCACACAGACCACTTCACTCTGACAGTTCCTGTCACCAAATGTGTGGTGGTTTCCTCCACAACAAGCAATTCTCTGTGACGCCAGCTGGGTGTCCTACAATTTAACTCAATTCTGATACTATCTACCTGGAGATAACAGACCCCACAGGTTAAGGGTCAGTCCACAAGACTTGCCCCTCCCACCGAACACACACACCTGTGCTTCTAACCAACTAGCTATATAGATAGGAGATTCCAACAACCCCTCTTTGGGTTCAGTTAATTTGCTACAGTGGCTCACAGAACTCAGAGAAACACTTATTCACACATCAGTTTATTAAAGGATATGAGAAAGGATGAAGAGATATGTGAAGATACATGAAGAGGTCCGGGAGGGTCCCCAGGGCAGGAGCCACTGTGCCTGGGGGTTGGGGTGCATCACTCTCCTGCTGTGAGTGGGTTGAGTGGCTTTGCCCACCTGGAAGCTCCCTAAACTCCACACTATTAGGATTTTATGGAGGCTTCCTCACATAGGCAAGATCAATTATTTACTACTCCGTTACTAGCCCCTCTCCCCTATCTGGAGGACAGAGGGTGGGACTGAAAATTCCAAGCTCCAAATCCTGGTTTGATCTTTCTGGTGATGAGCCCCCATCCTGGAGTCGTCCAGGAGCCCGCCCGGAGTCTCCACGCTAGAAGAGAAGATGTTTCTAGTGCTCTTACCACTTGGGAATTTACAAGGGTTTAGGAGCTCTATGCCAGTGCCAGGAACCAGGAACAGAGACCGTTATTATATTTTCTGTTATCTCACATTGACCATCTATATCTTATAATGGTTAACTGGGAACAGAGTTCAACAATACACCTTATTCTTCTTAATATTTAGGAGTCATAAGTATTTACTTCAATAAGAAATCTGAAAAGAGGATTTTAAAGGTACCTCTCCGAAAAGAAGGATAAGGAAGAAAACAAGGAGAAAAAGGAGAAGATGGATGAGTAAGTTGAGGAACAGGAGCAGGAGAAAAAGAGACAAGAGCTGACCGTGCTTGGATATAAGCTGCTCTTTCCTGTCCTTTCAAAGCGCCCATAGTCTTTCAGAGCAATAGTGTCATCACTCGTGTCCATTTATTTTCAAATACATGTGCAAATTTGAAAACTGCATTGAAGTGTTGATTTATTTTTGGCATATTTGCTGGTTTAATCAATTTGTCATAGGAAATACAAAATCATTTAAAATATGTTTTTATTAGTAGTTTTGCCTCTTCAGAGAATCATGATTTAGAAAGGGCATTTTTAAATACCATTCTTTTAATTAACCAGTATTTTAAGAGAAGTTTAAAATGTTTAAGGACTTATACAACAGTAATCTAGCAATTCAGGTAAAAAGCCAGCCTCATATTAAGATATTTTTTTCATTATCACTTAAGATAAATTTGGAATGAGTATTGTTTGCATATGTCATTTGAGTTATGAATTTTATCATAACTCTCTAATAAAAGTGATTTTTTTATCAGAGAATGCCTTAAGGAAAGCTATCATATTGAGTGATAGAAGTTCCCAGAATTCCTTTGAATAAAATGTCCATTTCCATTATTCTTTAGATTATTAATGATAACTCTATACTACTAAAAAATAATGCCCCAGTATGCTTTGTGTTCTCTCTAGAGATAAACTGATTTCTCAGAACATGAACACATCTATTTTACTGAATAGAAATGAATCACCTAAGGGAACCAAGAACTCACTACTTGAAGGGAGTATTGTTCATACATTTTCATTCCTGTTAGAAAATCCAACATGCCTGCCTTATAAAATTGTCATTGTGTTAAATTAAATCAGAAGGGACTTCTTTCTTTGTTATACTGCTTTTGCTTTGCTTATTTATGCATTATATAATTTACACTTTTACTTTAAATTCCACTTTGGAAGATATCATAAATTGGCTTGTCAGAAAGAATTCAAGCCAGAAAACTCTGGTATTGCATTTAGAATGAATATGGTAACACTTTAATGTAGCCTAAAGATCCATTAGACAAAACATATAGCATGAAGTATTCCATATCATAGGGGTTGTACCACAGATCTCTCTGCTGTTTTTCCTCATTGGATAGCAAATTAACATTCTCTTGAGATGGTGACAATTGAATCACTGTAAAACTTGATGAGGGGGATAATTTAATATTCCTAAAAATAGCACAATGCCTAAACTCTCAGATAACTCTCAGCAAAACTAAGTAAAAAAAGTAATAACTTGGGCATTTTCAGGCTCTCATGCCTCCAGTGATCTTAATTCCATAATCTAAACTCCTGAACATTTTCTAGTAACTCTTAACTGGCTGCATTCTTTCTGGAAAAAAAAAAATCCCAGTTTAAACTCTGATACTTTAATAAACATCCTCTAATCTTATAGCTGATTGGTTCACAAAACAATGAACTGATAAGCCTTTCCTTTCATTTTATATCATACTTCTAGATTATAAACCTACATTCATGAGTTTCTAGAGAAGAATGTGGAGATTGTGATTCATCTATTCTCTGCCAAATTTCTATGTCAATCACCCATGCCTGCAGTTCATATGTGTTCTTCATTACATTGTTTTGCATCTCAAAGTAATTTCTGCACAGAATAGTTAACATCACTCTTTACAGTAGCCATGAAATGTAATGCTAATCTTCAATCACAATTATCATTGTCTTGAAAGTCTTGAATTTAAAAAGTGAATTAAATAAAAGTGTACAAATGACAAAGCAAATCTATCAACCCTACAGGAAAAAATTACTGATAATAAATATCTTACCAATAGATACTTTACAGGAAAATGGATTAAATTCACTAGTCAAAAGATAGAGATTGGAAGAAGGATTAGAAAACATGATCCAACTACATACTGTCTACAATAGACTCACTTAGATCCAGAGACACAAATAAGTTGACAGTTGAAGTATGAAGAGAAGATAATCCATGCAAACAATAACCAAAAGAGACCAGAACTGGCTATACTAATATCAGACAAAATGGACTTTAAGTCAAGAGAAGCTACCAAGTGACAAAAAGGACATTATATATTTAAAAAGTTTCAATATAGTGAGAAGATAACAATATAAATATTTATGTATCTAATAACATACCATCAAAATAGATGAAGAAAAAAATTAACAAAATTGAAGTGAGAAATAGTCAGCTTTGAAAAATAGCTGGAGACTTCAATACCCTATTCTCAGTGATGGATAGAACAACCAGACAGAAGACAAAGAAATAGAGGATGTAAACAACATAATAAACCAACTAGAACTAACAGACATATACAGAACACTACTCAATGACAACAGAATACACATTCTTCTCAGGTGCACATGGAATATTTTCTAAGACAGAACATATGTTATGCCAGAAATTAAATCTTACTAGATTTAAAAAGATATTATTCAAAGTAAACATCTCCAACCAAAATGGGATGTTGTGGATGAAATTGGAAATCAATAACAGAAGGAAAACTGGAAAATTCACAAATTGGTATAGAAAAAAATCCTCCTCATAAACAATTAATAGATCAAAGAATAAATCACAAAAGAAATTATAAAATACTTAAAGATGAATGAAGACAAAACATAAAATACCAAAACTTACAAGACACTGTGAAAGAAATGCTAAATTTATAGCTATAAATGCTTACATTAAAAAGCAAGAAGGATCTCAACACCTGACTTTGTAATTTAAGGAACAAGAACAAGAAAAGAACAATAAACTAAATCCAAAGCTAGCAGAAGAAATACTAAATATAGAGCAGAAATAAATGAAATACAAAATTTAAAGACAATAAAACCAAAATTGGTTTTTTGGAAAAATCAACAAAATTGACAAATCTTTAGCTAGATAAACTAAGAAAAAAAGAGAAAGCACTCAAATTTCTAAAATCTGAATTGAAACTGGGGATATTAGTATTGATTTTACATAAATAAAGAGTATTATAAGAGAGTACTAAGAACTGTACACCAACACATTAGATAACCTAAACGAAATGGAAAAATTCCTAGACATGCAAAATCTACTAAATAAAGAAATAGAAAATCTGTAGAGCTATAACTAGTAAGGAGATTGAACCCACAATCAAAGATCTCCCAACAAATAAAAGCCTTGGATCTGATTGTTTCACTGGTGAATTCTACCAAGCATTTGAAGAAGAAATGTTCATTTTCTCAAAGTTCTCCAAAAACTGAAAAGAGGAAAACACTTCCTAACTCATTCTTTGAGGCCAGCATTACCCTGACATCAGAACCAAAGACTCTAAGAAACTATACACCAATGTCCCTTATGTACACTGAGGCAAAAGTTGTCATGAAAATACTAACAAACCAAATTCACCAGTATATTAAAAGGATTATACACCATTACCAAGTGGCATTTATTGCTGGAATGCAAGGATAGTTCAACATACATTAACAGAATGAAGGAAAACAAATCATGTAATCATCTCAACTGATGCAGAACAAGATTTTATGAAAATTTTAAGATTTTGTACATCAAAAAACACTATCAACAGAATAAAAAGGCAACCATAGAATGGGAGAAAATATTTGCAAATCATATATCTGATAAGTGGTTAATATCCAAAATACCTAGAGAATTCCTAAAGCCCAACAATAAAAAACCAAACAATTAGATTAAAAATGGGCAAAGGACTTGGGTCAACATTTCTCAAAAGAAGACATACAAGTGGCCAATAAGCACATGAAAAGATGTTCAACATCACTAATTATTAGGGAGAATTAGGGAATACAAATTAAACTACAGTGAAATACTTCACACCCATCAATCTGCCTATCAAAAAAATATATGAATAACAAGTGTTGGTGAGGATGTTGGTAAGAAATTGGAATGCTTGTTCACTGTTGGTGAGATGCAACATGATACAGCTGCTGGGGAAAATAGTATACTGTTTCCTCAAAAAAATAAAATTACCATATGACCCAGCAATTCCACTTCTGGGTATATACCTCAAAAAATTAAAAGAAGGGTCTTGAAAGATATTTACATAACCATGATCATAGCAGTACTACTCATTATTCAGTTATGGATAGAATGTTTATGTCCTTCCTAAAATGTTGAAATCCTAATGTGATGGTTTTAAGAAATGGGACTTTTGAGAGGTAATAGAACATGAGGGGGGAGCCGTCATAAATGGAATTAATGTCCTTATAAAAGAGACCCCAGAAGGCTCTCTTGCTCTTTCTGCCACGTGAAGACACAGCTAGAAGATGACTATCTATGAACCAGACAGCTGGTCATCACCAGACCACAAATATGCCTGCACACTGATCTTGAGCTTTCCATCCTCCAGGCCTGTGAAAAATAAATTTCTATCGTTTATAAGCCACCCAGTGTATGGTACTTCTGTTACAGAAGCCCAAACAGACTAAGACGTTAACGATAGGTAAAACACAGAAGCAATCCGAGGCCATCAGTGGATGAAATATAAGCAAAATGCAGTATGTACATACAATGGAATATTATTTAACCTTAAAAAGGAAGGAAATTCAAATATATGCGACACTGTTGACCCTTGAGGACATTATGCTAAATGAAATAAGACAGTCACAAAAAGCAAACACTGTGTGATTCCACATATATGAGGCAGTTGGAGTGGTCCAAATCACAGAGAAAGAAAGTGAAATGGTGGTTTCCAGGGGGCTTGAAGGAAGGGGGAATGGGGAGTTAGCATTTAATTAGTGTAAAGTTGCAGTTTTACAATATGAAAAGAGTTGTAGAGATGAATGGTGGTGATGGTCCCATATTATGAATGTGCTTAATACCACCGAACTCTACACTTAAAAATGGTTAAGATGGCAAATTTTATGTCTGTATATGTACCACAATAAAAAAATTGGAAAAAATTTTACCTTGCTAATGTCATCTTTGCATATAATGATCAATATTATCTAAATAGACCATATTATGCTGAAATTTGATTTGCAAAATCAGAATATCTTCCCAAAATTTTTTTTGATATTAACATTCAATTTATCAGCTTGCATTCTTTTACTTTCATCCCATAATGACCTAATGGCAAGAAAAAAACATCAATATCTGCAAGTTTTCCTTGTTACGATTAAACCAAATGATATTTGGAGTGGTTTGTATGGTCTTTAGACAGACATACTTGGATTTCAGTTCTGGTTTAATAATCGCATCAATCATGTTAGCTACCTTGGCTCAATGTTTGCTTATCAATCAAATGTTTATTTTTATGGGTTAAATAAGAATGGGGATCCATAGGGCAGCTTTTGTTGGCTTAACTGAGGTCCAAATGCTATTAAAAGAAACACACCTCACCCCTTACCCAGTGTTCCTCATCTCTGCCTCCTCCTTGAAGCCAAAGAGGAGGAAGGATAAATAGGATTCCACAGAACTGTTCTCAAGGAGACCGATGCGCTGGGT
Organism: Manis pentadactyla; assembly: GCF_030020395.1. Classification (NCBI taxonomy): domain Eukaryota; kingdom Metazoa; phylum Chordata; class Mammalia; order Pholidota; family Manidae; genus Manis; species Manis pentadactyla. Next base: position 14,877,409 of record NC_080034.1, on the reverse strand, counting down.
AAATTCCTGTAATTAGGTGACAGGACCAGCAGCTGATAGACTAACTGGTATACTGCATAAGATACGGGAACAGACATAGGTGTTTAAAGATGAGGAAACAGTGTGACAAATAACTGTAGAGCAGTTTATATTCCCCCTAATTCTTCACAGAAACCAGTGAAGATGTGGAACCAAGACTAGAAGCCTTGGGAAAGAACATTGAGGATGCAGCTGCTTAACACTGACCCTGGGGATCCAGCAGAGGCAGGGGCTGGGAGCAGCTCGGGTAGCAGGTGTTCCTAGGCGGGAACCAGCAGGAGCTGAAGCAGTACCCTCAGTACCTGCAGCTGACAGGCTGGAGTATGAGAATACCTGCAATCTCACTGGAGTATGTCTGAAAATAACGGAAAACACGTCTAGAGAGAATTACATCAGCAACCCAGATACAAAGACCCATGGCATTCTAATTTGGATATAAGCAGTTTTGTCATATTTTGTAGGCACAGGATGGTGAAGCCCAAGGCATAGATACCAAGGTGACTGTGTCCTTATTGTTCTTAGTGTCCTTATCTCACAAGTAGCTTGTAAGTAATCATACTAGCTCCATGTCCCCCTCTTATATCCTGAAATACAGCAGGAATGGAGCCTTTGAGAAGTCATTTAGACCAATGCAGACTGAACTGGATTTTACAACTGGTATGTACATCTTACCACTCACAACTAAGAAGCAGGAGGTTAGCACATAATTGCTAACATATTGGCACTGGCCCACAGTAACTGGGTGAGGAGAGAAGCTGCACAATGGTGTTCACCTTCCTTGCTATGCGTTATCAATTTTGCAATCACTCATCTTTCATGGAGGAAATGTCAGTGTATTTTTGTTATCCACAAAATGTTCAAAGCCGAAAAGGGAATTTATTCTAGTGCAAGAAGTGACATTTCCAAATTTTCAAAGCCAGATGAAATCTTCAACTTAAAATACATTTCCAAATAGCATAGCACACTCAGGGATCTGTTTAAAGAAATGAACACTGTCATCATTGTATCATCAAGAAATTTGGAACAATTTAGCAACAAGTTCTGGCATCTACCTAGGGTGTACTTAATCTCTAACAATTTTTCCATGCAGACGTAAGTGCAAATCCACTGCTATTTTAATTATGTAATCCATTACACTTAAGGCTTTCCTCTCTTGCTAACAACTGGAGTTCTCTAATACATCATGAGGGAAGCTTGGGGATTACACAGATATATGTAATTTTTCAGGGCTCAGGCACTCACATAATAAGAATAAACTTCAAAAGCAGCACTCCTGTCTAATGGTGATTTCTGGTTCTTCCTATTTCTCATTATCTACATCCTGTAATTCTTAATATTCATGAAATATGGCCCACTGTCATTCTATTAAAACTGGCTTCCTTCCCATTTTCTTAACACAGTTATACATACCCAAAACCCTGAAAAATAATTATGGTGCTACCATGCTTTGACAAGCTATGACATACCCTTACTTTCATGCAGACTAGCCATGTGACAGTATTATAGTGAATTTACATTGTCTCTACCATTGAATTTATAAGTGTTTGAAAAATGTCCAGTATTTTTGTTATTTGTGAAATTCAGCTGAACAAAGAAAATATGTAGGCAACAATGCAGCAAATATTTTTCAGAACAATCCAATGAAATAGCATCAAAATAATAGATGAGGAAAATGAGTATACACCTCCAAAATGATAAATAATAATAACAAACACATCTTGCAGATGAAGACTCAGATCAGTCTTATTCAATATCCCATTACCTGGAAAAATTTCAGCCCAGAAACATGGAAGAGTTAATGCCAGGGGCAACTGTCACCCAACGGATATAGGAGTTGGATGATAAATGCCCACCATTTTTCTAGATAGTTAATTCTTGGAAGGGGCTTCCCCCCGCATGTTTCTCAGAGTATCCCAGTGGGAGAGAGTCCTCTTTCCTCAGAGCAGTGGCCTTGGGAATATGCCATAATATTAGCTTTTCCTTGTGTCTTCACTGATCCTGAACCCTCATTCTTGCTTCCTTAGATAATCTCCCAAGTAAACTCTCTGTTCCGAAGTCCTTGCCTCAGACTCTGCTTCGGTTATATTCCAGGTCCCCGGGTTTCCCCAGCCATGGTTCTGACTTTAGCGTAAAGGACGTGCCTTCACTGAGCATTTAAATGTCTCTGGAGCTCTGCACACTAACCATCAAATTCATTTACCCCTCATTACAGTCACTCTTCCTCTGAAGGAGATAAGGGCCTATTTGTAATCCACCACATATGCCCTCTGGCTCTTACACTTAACCTTTAACCATTTGCTAACCACACTCACTTTCTCAATATCCCTCTGCAAGGCAACAGGACAGCCTGGTGATAACTGGCCAACACTACTGTTCTTACAGGCAGAGTCCAACTCCTCCCCCACCCTTTGCTTTTCAATTGCTGAAATTATCACTCCAGCAAGACTTTCCACTGGGACATTATATCCCAGGTCATGGCCAATTAACTATTCAGTAATTGGGCTGCCACAACGTTCCAGAGACTGTGCATGCCATATTCCATCAGAATGGGGTCATCTGTGACAGCCTTGTCCTAAGCTAGGCGTAATGAATGCTGTTCAGAGACTGTCTCAGGCTGATGAGTCTCTGAGCAGAGGTTGGGCTGTTAAAGGAATCCCATGCTGAGAAGAAACCATGAACCTCTAGCATCCTTGCGCTCTGCATCCTGTCACTGGCAGAGAATAGCCCAGGAAGAACGAGGTCTACACATGAACGCCACAATGAATGTGAAGGTACAGCAGCTAGACACTGTCACACAATCATGCCTCTGTAGCAGTTCCTCTTAAAGGGACATCTTGAAGGGGGCACAACTCTATGCTACATCCACTATGACATTCCACTCTACCCATTGCATTTGCATGTCCCTCGGGCAGATGTCTACAGGGACCAGGCTGGAATACAGTGATGACAATGGGAAAGCGAGAGCACATGACCTTCATAAAAAGGCTGGGGTCTGCTCAGCTCTAGCTGAAGGCTGATACTTTGAAACACTCAACCAGAGCTAACAGAGCTTCCAGTCCCTCAAGAGAAGCTAGATTTTCTTTGACTACAAAATATTCTGAGAGCAGTTTAGAAGAAATTTTAAACACAAATAATAAATAAATAAATAATAAATACAAAAAACACAACATACACCAAAAAAAAAAAAACCCACAAATAATAAATAAATAATAAAAGCCCTACAAAAGCTTTTTGAAATCTCTCAGGTTACAATGAATTCTGAGATCTGTCACAAATTATGTTATTAATAATGGAGAACTAAAATTTGTCAGTTTTGCTCTTTAAAAACAATTATTTCCAGTTCTGGATAGGATGTACTTCCCTGCCATCATAAAAAATACCAAAAAAGAATGGATAACTATAAAGTCACATTTTATATGCCCTTAAAGCCTTGCAAAGAAGTTTAAAGGAAATAAATTCCAGTAAGAAATAAGACATTTGTAGGTTAGAATGACTGACTTTCTTATTTCAGGGTATTTGCTAAATCTGAGACAGGCTAGTAGAGACCTCTCATAAAGTGATGAAACTTAGTTAGGTAAAGAAAAACTGGAATAGATTTCAATGGCCACATGGCCTGACACAACAGGTGTTAACTGGGAGAGAGACGTGCTGCAGCTAGTTCTCTCCACCTTTTGAGTTTTCCCCTTGAGAACGTGGTTGATGCCGTGCGCAATGGCTAGGAGCTAGGATGGAAAGACAGAGGACACAGTACTTTGATGATAAAATCTTGATTTTTTTTTTAAACTTTAATAAGAGTGAAGTCCAAGAGAGGACTTTCCCTCAAGGCACTTGAAACCAGAGAGTAATTAAAACTGACTAAAACTGTTACCCAGCCTTAATCCAGCTCAACATCCAAGAGGTCAACCCCTTACCTTGGCTTCCTGACAAAAGAATGGGCTATTTTTAAGGAAAACAATATCTACTTCTCTCTCTCTGATTCCTCTGCACAGAATGTCCAGCGAATAATAAGAAATTAGGGAATGTGACTAACAATAAAGGGAAAAGATAGTCGATAGAAGTAGATCCATGTATAATTCAGACTCCAGAATTTCTAGAAAATGACTTAAAGGTACCTATTGCAAAAATGTTTTCAAAATAGAGAAAATGAAGGGTGAATGAAGAAAAAGCTGCAAATTTCAACAGAATCCTTTTTAAAGGACCAAATTGTGAGAACTAACAATATCTGAACTAAGAAATTGAGGGACTAAAGAGGAAATGATAAACATAGAGGAAACAATCAGTGAGCCCCAAGACAGATCATGTAAGCAAAGAGAAAAAAACTATTTAAAAAATCATTTAGAACATATTAAGCATGAATCTCACTCACTTCTGTATCAATACGTTTTTTTTGACTGGGGGAAAAATAAGTAGAGCTGTACTTGATTGCCTGACATTAGGCACGATTAGCCAAGTCAAATTAATTTATACCACAAGTAAGTATTGACTAAATCTACCCTACATCTAACCACACACAAAACAGTATAGACCAGTCTACATACAGACTTAACACTTCTGAGACCAGTTCTGCCACTACCTTACTTATCGCCTCTGGGAGCTTTTTCATATCTCTAGTTTCCAAAACCATAAAATATGATTGACTAAATCCATGTTTTCAACTAGGAGAAGACAACTTGTGTGGTTCACAAAGGTTTTGAATAGGTTATATGTCCAAGGATCATTCCATAGGTGGTCTTTATTAAAACAGATCTGCTTAACAGTTTTTATTACAAATTTTATATCCTGTCGGCAGCACTCGGATAGGTTTCACATGGGTTGCAGCTCTTTTTCATAACAGCCATTCCCTTCCTTTACAAACGAAAAGTATACATCTTACCCACACTTTATCTTACTTTGGTAAATTGCATGGAGATGAAGGTGAAGGCGTTGAAACCTCTAAAACAATGAAAATATTGTATAACTGAACTCTATTAACTGGGCTACAAATCTCTATACCATTCATATGATATACAATCCTCTTTGATCAACAAAATTAAAGAACCTGCTGGTTCGATCTGCTGACTGAACTTTAAACATAATTTTCAATAAAGCATCGTAATATAATATTTTTCTTGTATGTCCCAAAGGGTTTGAGTGGCATTTCTCATTTACATCCATTTTTTATGTAAACAAGTTTGCTCAGTACTTATATCTATAATAATGAGAAACAAGAATAGAATTGATTCTAAGAAAAAGTAGTATTTGTTATCCACAGATATAGGAAATATTACTTGAATTTAACCAAATTATCATAACCTTTACTTATCAAATTTTGAGTTCATATATGTCATTTCAGTCAATTGTATTTTAATAAATGTAGAATAATTCAGAAGAAAAGTTTTAACACCTAGAATCTTTGACCATGGAAAATTTAGTTTTAAACTTTAATTTACATACATGTTTTTGTTATAGAAGTTGATGAGAGGATTTTATGTGTTAAAGATATATTACATTCATGTGAAATTTTGTGGAGGAAGTAGATTGGAAACAGTAATCCAAGAAGAAAGAGAAATTAGGTAGAAAATTTCTGAATATTAAAAGCTTGTTCATTTATTTTTAAATAAATAATGGTAACAATGAAGTCACTATGGATTTTACATTTCATTATATGTAGTAGTTTTATTTTTAAAAATCAGCATTTTCAAAATACTATAAATTACACCCTTGTATCCCTTTTAAATTATGATTTAAAAATTGTCCACTTAAACATGTGTGAGGAGGGACACTGCTTTTAAATTTTTTTAAGGCACAAATAAGCAAAAATTTTGACATCATGAAACTAAATGTCTCCTAACATTGTTTCTTATATTATGATTCCATAAAATATGAGACTGGTCCTCAATTGTATTTTCTACTTTTCACCCATAATTGTTTTCACTTAAACAAAATATTATGCTTTAATGAAAAACTATTAGCAAAAACTAACTACTATAAGGAATGTCTTCAGAAGGTGATTCCTCACATTCATCAAATTTCCATGGTATTGGGTCTGAAGACCCCTAATGTTGAGAATTAAGAAAAAAGGAGGGGGGGGTGCCTAATTTGAGCTCTCGTGAGTAGCCTTCTATTTTAGGGAAAATGGAAGTGACATTCTGGCATTTAGTTGTTTGAAATCCTGCTAAGGAATTCTATGTGTCCTCACTCCCTCCGAACCCAACTGCCGGGAGGATCTGGAAATAAACATTCTCAACAATTTTCATTCCGTGGGTAACAGTAAATTCTATTCATTTTTAAATCCCAGGGCTTGGTGGTTTGTTTTTTTTAATGTTTGGCTACATACAACAAATACATTTTTTCCATCCCAAACTCTTCAATAGGTGGGAGACTGAACTATCTTATTTAAAAAGAAAAATCTTTCCCCTTCCTAAATAAATATCATTATATGGCTTGATGAACTACATTGTATTGTAGGGTAAATATTAAAATGTTTCGTTTATAAAAATAAAACATTTATGAACAGCAAATTTGTGCAAAGCATAGTTTCACAAATTACATGAGTGATGAATACCTATGAGTTTAACATGAATTATCATTTACTTTCTTTATGCTAGTAAGTGGTTAATATGCAGCAAATAATAAGCTGTGCAATTATGTTTGTTGCATTTTTCCTCAAGCTTTTATTGCTATTTGTGATTTACAATTTGGTTTTCAGTCTACTGTCTTCTCTTAATAAAGGAGTTTAAATTACAATGAAAACTCACTAGCAAGAGAACTTGATGGAATGCTAGTGACATCCAATCACATGTCTAGGGTTCTCTCAATCATAAAGCACATGAGATCTATAATTTCAGCACTGATGTATGACTATAAAATTCTAAGATTAAAAATCCTCCAGGTGCTATTGAGTTCATTACAGAAAGCTGACAGAGTTTCTCTCAGCATATAAAGAAATATAATTATTGACCTCTCTAAAAGATGGTTTGTGTCTACTTTAAATGTTATACTTGTGATATTTAGTTTCAGACTTCTTTTACAACCTCTTCTTTCTGGTTCTCTACAGCAACATAGTTTTCTATATTTATGTGGTGTTTCAGCCAATCTTTTCCAAAACCAATCACCTTTTTTTATTTTCCTATCACCTAATAAATATGTACTATCCCTTCAAAGGGTGTTCAAAACTGATGGAAGAATTTCAAAGACTTTTATTCATTTTCATTTTTTCATCAAAAGTGTAACTATGGTGCTCACTGGCTTTTGTATAAAATGCTGAGAAGAACAGAATTTAAACCTCTAAAGAATGCTGACTTTTGTTTTTTGTGCTTATAAGGTATTTTTTAAGAAAAATTATGAGTTTTAAGTGAATATTTTTCCCTTTTTCTTTTTTGAAGGAAACAGCTTCATAGCATCAAGAACTGAATGCCTAAGAAGAAACCTCTAATCTAATAAATATACCCTTTCCCAAGGAAATTAGACTGTTTCAATGATATATACTTTTAACTTTATTATGCAACCTATGGATTCTAAATGCAATTAATGAAAGTATCCATTCCTCTTACCAAGGAAAAATAAAGAAAAATGTTTATTGAAAAGCAAACCACTATAGTGCCCCCACCAAACCATTAAAAGCAATAATGCATTTGCCCCATTTAGAAAACCTCAAAGTAGGTGTTTTTTCTTTCCTGTATTTTCAACATTTTCTCAGAATTAAAATTACAAGTATATAAGCAATATTTGGGAGGCGATTTTAGATCTGCTTCCACTGACAGCAATAAATAAAAGGGATTAAGGGAAAACCTTGTGTTCAGGGTTGACACAAAATGCTATGTCCACACACTCAACCCCTTTCTGTCTGTGCAGTAGGCTGGGGACTGTGAGTCATGAGACTAGTTTTCTTCCTGTGGAATGAGTTTCACTACTTGAAAGCCACAACTTATTAGGCAAAACTCTCTGACCAAAGCAAAAACATGAAATTAATCAAAACTATCTTGGAAGTGTGAATAAGCTTTGAATTGTTTTTAAGTAAAATCTTCCATTTCTAAAAAATTGGTTGCAAGTCTATATATAAATGGTATGTGTGCTCTCCAAACCCAAATGCTAGCTTCTCATTCACCCAGAAGAGGCACAAAACTGAAGGCACCTGGTGATATTTGCCAGATGGCATGCCAAGCAAGACATCACAGAACTCTCTTCTCCACTTGTACCAACTCAGCCCAACATTTCTAGAATTTCCACTGCAGATTAGTAAGTAAACTAGGAGAAAGTCCTATGAAAATACTGTCAATGTTGGTAATAAAATGAGTCCTCTTTGGCAGTAGTAATCAAGACCTACTATTCATGAAAAGGCTGATTTGAGGAGAGAGAAAGTTCTTGGTGTACTGTAAAGAATACAAGTGGGCAATGACACCCTTAGGGTGCCATCCCAGATCTGCCACCAGCTCAGGGTTCAACCTCTCCATCATCAGCAGGAAGAACCCAGTAGATGAGGAGGTTGATGACCTCTAAGTCACTCCGCAGAGCTCTTCAGGGTGGTACATGCGTAACAGTCACTCCTATTGTTCCTTTGGCAGGTCCGATGCCAACAATTTGGCATCCATCCACCTTCTTGAACTTAGTCTCAACCTGTGAGTCAACCCCTTTCTCCCTTCCTCCACCAAGTGGAGATTTCTTGAGAATGGAACCATAGAAACAATCTTTCAGTTTTGGGGAGATGGGCTGATACAAAGGCTGTTGAGAAGGACTCCATTGGAGTGAATCAGGGTCCTGGGAAATCAGAGGTTTCAGCAGCCGTGCCTTGTGTTTGCACAATGAATCGCTTATAGGGTGGACAGAAGTGGAAGGGACAATGTCCAGCCTCTGGTGACACTGTTAGCTGATCATGGGCTGGAGAGCAGGACACTGACACACACAGGCCTGTGTGTGATGACTTCCCTCTGTCTATTAAGCTCACTATTTGGCACAGGGAGTTCTACCACCAACAGGAGTTAAAGAAATAGGCTGGTCATTAGTGATTTATGGTCAATACAGAAAATAAGTATGTGTGTGCATGTGTGGGGGTAGTAAATTGTTTTACAGTTCTTACATGTAAGAAGGAACACAGAGGTCATATAATGTAATGGGTAAAGTGGATTCTCTAATTTGGTCACTAATTAGGAGCATTGGGCAAATTATTTAACTCATCCATACCTAAGTTAACTCATATGCAAAATGATGATAACAATGGCATCTACCTAACAAGGTCCTTGTGCAAATTAAATAGATTAACTTATGTAAAGTATATATTTAGTCATCCTTGACATACTGTGTATTCGTATTAGTAGCCCAGCATCCTAGACACACAATCTGTGCAGTTGAACAGGGTCCTGAACTTAGTTAGGGCTTGGGCTTGATTTAATGCCCTTATATTGGTGTCTTAAAATTCTTAATAAGTTTTTAACAAGGGTCTTACATTATCATTTCACACCGTGCCCCACAAATTATATATAGCCAATCCTGAGTGTTAGTTATAATGGTATAACATTTATACAACTCTATTAGAATTACCTGTTTGCAGTTAGGCCCACTATTAGCCCTTGAAGGTAGAAAATAAGCTTTGTTCATTCTATACTGTCACAAATAATTCCTCCTTGAAGAGTGAACAGAGTATAACACATATTTCTGAATCCAACTTATATAGCAAAACCCCGTGAAAACCTGAATTGAGAAATGGCTTATTGTGATTGGTCTCTATCTTCCACCTAGTCCCCAGTCTCAAAGGGGGCCAGGCTCAAGTGCTAAACCTCATGGGGAGAGCGGAACATGGCAGATGACCTACTCAGGGAAATGATAGGTGACCTACTTCAGGATACAGAGAAGGGATGTAGAAGGGAAGAAAGAAGTTTTTCTTCCTCAGCCTTTTCCTGCACCAAGGAACTGGAAGACGTCTGGAATCAGAACCACGGTGCTGGAAATACCAGTTAATAAGATTCAAACTCTTTCCCACGGATATTTTGGCCAAGTCACGTAACTGTCACCAGATGGAGCCAAAATGCCATAAAGATTGGACTTACTTGTCTTGTATCCAGTCCAGAACTATAGGGTTCACAGAATTCAAGATTGCGGCACTGTGCATCTTGCAATTCATTTCACAAATCTATTATTGGACCCATTTTGTTGTGTTTGGTGGGGATTTTGTATCTGGGAAAAAAATTAAGCCAATACACAAGAACTGAATAAAGATTAAGTTACAATTGAATGGCTTCTTCAAGTATCAGACATACACATTTTCTTAATCTTAAAGGGTACATATTATGTTCCCTTGCTTCAAGATTCATGTTGCCAAATAAAATTGTAAAAGCCTGCATATTCTTACAGAAAAAGAAACTATTTAACTGTGTTTAACCCATATATTTTCAGGTTACATTTACTAATTATTTCATATTGTTTTCTGCAGAAAATATCTAGGAGAATGACAGAATAGCTATCAAAAGACATAGGGGTTCAGAAAGTGGAAAAATCTGTGCGGCCAGAGTAAGTAGGAAAAATTTTTGAGGTCTAACATCTCATTTCTCCAATATTACTTCAAATCCTCTGTGAAACAAGAGGTATTTGTCATATTCGTTGAAACATCCAACTCAGTAACACATTCAAAAGATAGCCATTTTACTACTTCCTGGGTAAACTGGGCAAAAACATTCCTGTCACAGTGCACAGCAAAAACATAATAAAATATCCCATTAAATATTTCTGGTTTTCATTCTCTCCCACCCCAGCAACTTAATTTATTTTCTTCCTCCTTCTACACACAACTTCCAGTTGTGTTGCACAGTTGTCCCCCCCTCAGCTGGTATGCGCCATTCTACAGAATAATAGTTTGCTAGGTACTCAGACAGTGGACAGTCACCATCTATTTTTCCTCAAAGAAGCTCCTTCAAACTTTCACTCCTTTTACAAGTGGCTTATCAAAGCACTTGCTTAAAAAAAAGCATTTGCACAACACAGAGAAGACAAGTAGTAATTCTATAGCATCTTACTACGCTGATGGACAGTGACTGTAATGGGGTATGTGGGGGGGACTTGATGATGGGGGAGTCTAGGAAACAAATAATATTGCTCATGTAATTGTAGATTAATGATACAAAAATAAAAATTTTAAAAAAAAGCATTTGCAAAAACCTATTACTAAGAAATTAAGATTTCCCTCATATTAAAAAATATTTGAGATGAATTCTCTGACATTTTAACCTAAGAGTAGAAGTCTGACTCTAAGCCATTTTTTAAGAAGGCACTGGGGAGAGGATTGGACAGCACAGAGAGACTTGTGACTAGTAAATAAATCTAACACACATTAAATAACGTGCTGTGTCAGGCATTGTTTCCAAATGCCTTACAAACATGAATTTGTTTAAAATACAGGCTTACAAATCTCAGCTGTGATCCTCAATGGCAGTACCTAGGCATCCTCATGCCTGTCTCTTTCCATCATGCAGAGTTAAATTGGGGACCTTTCCAGGATTCTGCTGGGGAAGTCAGCCCCAGCCCTTCCCTCACATTCCAGGCTGCATCTTTAAAACTCTGCTTCACTGGGTAACTCTCCTAACTGGGTTTTTAGTCACCCAAAAATCTCATACAGCTTCACGCTGCCTTGCCCAGGAGTTCAGAGTCCTCACACCGTGTGTCTTCCCTATCTACACTCACCCTCTTGGAAATCTCATTCATTCACCTCACTTTAATACATGTGTATACTGATAACTTCCAATTATATCTGAAAAAAGAAACCTCTCCTCTGAACCCCAGCCTCTTTCAACTTCCTCCTTCAACATCTCCAATTAAATGATTAATAGACATCTGTAACTTAAGGCATCTAAAGATTGCCCTTGATCTTCGAAACCTGGGCCTCCCACAGCCTCCCCATCCCAGCAATGGCGACCCCATCCCACCAGTTTCCCAGTCAACAATCTTGGAGTCATCTTTGACTCTTCTTCTTCTCTCACATGCATCATCTGGTCCATCAGAAAATCCTGCTGGCTCTGCCTTCAAAATATATCCAGAATTCAACGGCTCCACCCAAACTCTAGCCAATGATCTTGGTCCCTACCACCAGCATCTCTTGCCTGGATTATTGTCGTAGCTTCCTAACTGCTCATCAATCACCCTTGTCCCCTAACTTCAGTCTTTTATCAAGACAGCATCCAAAGTGACCTTTTCAAAATGTAAGTCACATGTCAACCCTTACTCAAAACAAAATCCAAAGCCCGATTCTCTCTCCTGCCTGACCTCCTGCCACTGCCGCTCATCCACGCTGGCCTCCCTTTGGTCCTTCAAACTCACAGGGCAAGTCCCACCTTAGGACCTGGACACGGACCGTTCCCTCTGCCTGGAACACTCTCCCTTTGGGTACCTGCGTGCTCACTCTCTGTCCTTCCTTGGGCCTTTTTTCAAATGTCAATTTCTGTTTTGGGAGAAGTGGTCTTTTGAGGCTGACCCCTGCCACTCCCCTCTCTCTCTTACCTGCTCCATGTTTTCATGTACTTTCATCCACAGTTTAGTTTATTCATTCATTATGTGTATTGGCTACCAGAATGCAAGCTTTTTAGGAGCAAAGATTTTTGTTCATTGACTTTTGGATTTGCATCAGAAAAATTCAAACATACTTCTTTTCCCGTTTTCCACTGTTTCATTATTATCCTCAGGAGTCTTGAGAGGAAAAGAGATGGACATTGAGCCAAACACGTTAAACCAGTCACAGGATGGTCATTTACATGGTAATGTGCTTTTTATTACAGAAATTTTAAAATCCCAAAGAAACTGTCTGTCCAAAAATCAGGTTTACAAACTGCCTTTCTTCCTATCTTTCTTCTAAACAAATTCATCATTTATGCACATGGAATAAAATATCTTCTGTGTTTTCTACAAAATCCAGAGCTGAAATTTGGGTTGCTTTCATCACTGCTGCAAGCGTTTGACTTAGGAGCATCAGATGTGTGTTTATCTACTACATTTACAATATTATGACAGTTTAAGTCTTGTGAGATTTCAGTTCTGTACTTTAAATTCCCTAAGTTAAAAAGGAACAGAGCTACCCCTATGTTTATCACAGCACTATTTACAATAGCCAAGAAATGGAAGCAACCTAAGTGTCCATCAGTAGATGAATGGATAAAGAAGATGTGGTACATATACACAATGGAATATTATTCAGTCATAAGAAGAAAACAAATCCTACAATTTGCAACAACATGGATGGAGCTAGAGGGTATTATGCTCAGTGAAATAAGCCAAGCAGAGAAAGACAAATACCAAATGATTTCACTCATCTGTGGAGTATAAGAGCAAAACAAAAACTGAAGGAACAAAACAGCAGCAGACTCACAGAACCCAAGAACGGACTAACAGTTGCCAAAGGGAAGGGGATGGGGGGGGTGGGGGAAGGAGGGAGAAAGGGAATAAGGGGCATTACAATTAGCACACATAATGTAGCAGGGGGGCACGGGGAAGGCAGTATAGGACAGAGAAGACAAGTAGTGACTCTATAGCATCATACTATGCTGATGGACAGTGACTGTAATGGGGTATGTGGTGGGGACTTGATAATGGGGATAATCTAGTAACCACAATGTCACTCATGTGATTGTATATTAATGGTACCAAAATTTAAAAATTAAAAAAAGGAACAGAGCTTGTTTCTGAAGTTTTCAAAGACTGGAAAGCTGATATCCAAATCACTGCACTAGAGTCACTGAGCAATCCTTATTATTGCTGTCCTTGTTAGTGGGTCTATCCCTGTTAGAGTCTGAAATGTGAACGTCCACCAGTAGTGATGATAAAACACGATTTGCACACCACCGAGTGGGTGCAGGCAAGTCCAATCCTGCAAGCGCTCACTACACTGCGTTCGACATAGTACCTACATTAAAACCATTTCAATCAAAATGATAAAACAGTTCTGTACATTCAAAAGTCAGTGTCTCTGAAGGACCATGAAGCTTAATGGAAACAGTACCTTGACATAAAAGAACAATATGAGTGAGCTCTTTTGAATATATCTTTCAAATAAGCGGTGCTACAAAAGCCTTATGAAGTAAGATGAGAAAATAAGTAAATAATATAATGGATAATCATATAAATTATGTAAAGTAGTGAAATGCCATTTCACAATGAATACATTTAAGTCATTCATTCCCAAACCAATTATGAGAGAAAGCAATTAAGAAAATAGAATGGGGGAAAGTATATTTTCAGATTAGATTTGGAAAGCGAAATAGCAAGTTGACAAGATGTGCTTAGCGCTTTCCTGGTGCCAGCATGGAAATCCTTCTGCAGCTACAGACGGACATACGAATGGCAGAGTCCTTATATAATCAGAAAATAAGTGTAGGACTACTCAGACCTCTGTAGGTTAAAGAAAACATTTGTCACAATGTTTAACCTAAAAAGTTCAGTAAACCTCAACTTTGTTTCAAACTACTCTTTTCTCTTTTTCTTAATAGTTTTTCCTAATAGACACTTCTTTCAGTTTCCCTTCTGTGAAACATTTCTAATGTCTCAATCTTTTGCTTTCTAAACTCTTCTCCTTCCCCTGTTGTTTTGCTTTTCCCATTTTAAATCCTTTCTTCAACTTGTCAAATAAAATAGCATTTCAAAAGGATCGAAAGGATAACATCAAATGAAAATTTGCAAGAAGTCCTTCTAAATTTTAATATTGGTTCTTCAATGTTTTTTCCTAACAAAATTATATCAAACGATGTCAGTTTTGTATGAATTTATTTTTCATTTGGTCCTTGCTAAGATTACCCTAGATACAGATGAAATAACTCTTGCGGATTTCCTTGACCCTGCCTGCCTATCAGTGGTCGGTAGCTGGAAAACAGTATACCTTAAGAATCATACTGTTTAAAATCTCAAGGTTTTAGATAACTGAGCAGGATTAATGTTATTGGTAAACAACTCACATAAATTTTCCAGCTGAAATGCCTTTCTTCTTGTTACTCTTTGGAGAGCCCTTAATTCTTCAAAGACAGAACCTTAATAAGACAATGTGTGCATAATGGAAATGTGATTCAACAAAGTTTCGGCTTACTAAAAAAAAATCAATAACAATGATGGAAAAATCAACATTCAGTGTTTCTAATTCCATGGTATGAAACTTCTCTGTTGCTTCTAAAGAGTTTCTACATGCTTATAGAAAAAGGGGGTGTTGGATCTTAGAAACCAGATAAATTTGCACATTAGAGTCTTAGAGCTAGAAACCATATTATTAACTGTGAAACTGTGTAATTAGTTTCTTTATGGGCCTTCAATTTTTTGCTAGATAAAATTTAAACTGCCACCCAAAATTGAGGCCATTATGAACATGACAGGTCATTTGGTGAGAAAAAGGTTATGTAGAAATAGCATCTAATAATTTGTTAGAAATATTAGCATATAGATGGCTATGGAATGTGTGAAGTATTACCAGAAGTATTTTAATCAAAAAATTTTGCAATGTAAGTCAAATATGGTTCTACTCCAAGTGTAGTTAGGTTCGAAGCCCTAATGACAAGCATAAGCTACATGAAATCTCTTTAACCTGAAGACGAGTTGATGAGTTCAAAATTCTGCCATTTTTTTAAAATCAGGAAAATAAAAGGTCCACAGACATAACATCTACACCAACAAAGAATGACAAAATAATATCTTTCCACACAGAAAGAATTAAATAAACATGTTTTCAAGAATGCTAGCAGGTTCTTAAGCTTTCTTGTTTTCTCTCGTTTCCTATCAGTAAGAGACCTGTGAATCATCAGTCTGGCTCACTGTGTCTCTATCTATTCTGTAAATCAGACACCGAGCACCCTTTAGGCTTTTAAATTAACAAAGTGCATGGCAAAACATGCAGAAAGAATAATGTAACTGCGAGTCCATCATATTCAAATCACTGAACAACTCTGTAATGTATATACCCTGCCATTTTTCTTTAAAATGTCCAGCTCCACCCATCTCTACTGGTACATATGGCAGATGCTTGGCAATAGTGGGTACACCAATGACAACACCCTATTCAGATGAACACCAGCTAATCAGCACGAGCGAGATTGTTAGAGGTCTGTGTTGGTTCACACACCAGCCCCTGTACTAGGAGGACAAGCAGAAGCAGAGAAGAGGCAGGCTGCCCTGTTTTAATAGGGAACTTACCTACCAGGCTTGCATCCCCGGGCGGCTGCAGGATCAGATCTGCACACCCACTGCCAGAATCCTAAAAGTTTAGAGAGGCGGTAACCAAGTTCAGTCAAGCATGCTGTCCAGAAGGTCTGGTCAACACAAGGGGTGTCATGGGGCAGCTTCTAGGGCAGGAAAGGCAAACGAGGCACAGATGCCAAGGGCAGCGGGGGAGCAAGGGGCTTCTGATTGCCCCACCCGCTCCAGGGTCAACCCAAGGTCACATCCTTTCCACCACCTCCTCCCGCACATCCTCTGCCATAAAGCGAACTCAAGGATGTAAGCACAGTGCTAACAATGAATGAATAACATTTCCAGGAGTACTTGAAAAGTTCAGTCTCTTTAGAGGTCCTTGAATAATGAAATCAAGAAATTTGCTCAGAAGGTGCTAAAAGAAATTGTAAAGTTTGAAAACATGGTATGAAGTTTCAGCTGTGGAATGTAATGAAGAGACTTAAGGGGCTTGTCTTCTGGGTCCTCCCAGAAGGTGACGTGGATTAAACTATTTACTCCTGACATTTTCATTTTAATTACCTAACACCCTAAGTTAAAGTACTTGGAGCTAAAAACCCTAGAGCTGCAAACAGGCATCCTAATTCACATTGTAGCAGCTGTAACGCTTTATTGATCTCCATCTCTTTAGAATTTACATACACTTGCAAAATGAATGCTAAATTGTAAAATAATTAAAGGCACGTGTGACAAACTGTTGCTCTCCGCTCCCCCCACAGATCTGCTCTCCCCTTTTTCCATGGTAATACCATTTCAACTAGGCACATAGCCACGCAGATAAAAACTACATTTCCCAGCCTCTCTTGGAAGTATGACTGGGCCATGTATCTAAATTCTTACCAACTAGACTGCAAAGAAGAGAGACGAGCAACGAGCAATTCCCGCCTCACTTAACCTTTAGAGGAGGATTCTTTTGCCTCCCCGTCCCATCTATCCTTTTCCCTCCAGCTAGAAATGGCTGCAACAACTTTGACACCCCCATTCTGGGGATGGAAGAGGAGCCCTATCAGCCTGAGGCCCTGAGATAGAATACTGGAACCCCGGGACCTCCACCACACCCCCACACCCCACACCCTGCCTGCCCTGAACTGCTAACTGAAGGAGACTAATATGCTGTCTGGCCTGGGCCTCTCCACTTTAGCACCTCTTTGTTCTCACAGCTTAGCCCATGCCCTAACTACTCTAGGTCAGACATTTATATGAATCATCTTTTAAATTACTGTGTAAGTTTAACTTAGGAGTATTGGAAAAACACATTGTTTTCTGCTCTTAGTTTCCAATTCATTTGTGAGGCTCCACATTTATATTCCACTGTTATTCTCCATTCTTGTACTGCTTTCTTAACCAGGCTATTTCAAATTTCAAAATAATGAGACTTGTTGCAGGGAGCAAAATAAATTATGTTTAAAAGCAAAAGATTATTCCTGAATCTGCAGCCGAGTTTTATTTTCTCATTTCTGATCTTCAGATGGATCCTAGAGTAGCATGACACACGTGGGTGAATAATCTTGCATGAATTATACATAAGGAAAAGAGAAGAAACAATAGGCGAGAAACAATTGCCCTTTAGGTTTAAGACCTGTTAGTCAGAGTTGCTGAGCTGATGAAGCACGTTGGTGTAAAGCCCTTGAGCCTTGCTTGGTGCCTTACATCAGATGTATCATCTCAAGATGAGAAAAACAAGACAGCTGGTGTCGAAGGTAAGGAACCCATGTGGCTCCTCAGGGCACCACCGCTTGGCCCTCGGAGTTATAGCCCCACCTCCCCGCCCCCAAAGCGCTGTATCTGATTGTTAGAAGACCTTAAACTAATTCTAAAAAGCTAAATTTTAAAAAATGGGAGTATTCTTTAAGGGAAAAGGCACACACGTGTGTGCTTTTTAAATAAGAAGCTACCATAGATTAGCAGATAAAATATGGTAAGAAATGTAGAAGAAACTCTCATTTTTATATGAAATTCTCTGTGGAGTTCATGCCCATGTTCTTTCTGGAACCATAATTTATGAAATTTCAGGGACATTCCAAAGTAGTCGCCCCCAACAACCTAAACAATCCTGAGACTGGAACTCAAGTCCAGCAAATGGCTTTGGCCACTTGCATAACATTGGGAAAATGACAAACCTTTCTAGTCCTTGGTTGGGGGATATGAGGGTTGGCTTGATGTTGAAATTTGTAAAGCAGTTAGTATAAATCTTGCATATAGCAGATACCCAGGACATCTTGGTTTATTATTATTTTATTTACATAAATGGAGTATAATACATACATTGTGTTAGGTATTGTATCCTGAACCTTGTTCTTTTCTCTCCCAACAATGTATCATGAGGATGAGGATATTTCCAAACCAGATGTACAGATTTGCCTCATTCTTTTGTATGGGATCTATGGTAGTCTACCAATGTAGATTACTAATAGCCATGTAATCAGTATTGATATTCAGGTAGTAGACTCCAATATTTTGATATTATGGATAATGTATATGCATGTGTATTTTCACATCCTCTTGCAAAAACATCAATACAGATAAATTTTTGACAGCACAGTTGCTGGGTCAAAACTCATGTTTTCTATCACACAGATATTGCAAAATTGCTCTTCAAAAAGCAGAAATAGATAGACATTTATCTCCCACATATTTCCTCATATCATTGTCAAACTTGAGTATTATCAGGCTCATTTTTTCCAAAAGACATGATAAATTGGTTCGTTGCTTTAATGTACACGGACTTAATTATGAGAGCCTTACTTAGCATCTTTTCCTGTGAAATGACTATGCAAATCTTCTGCCTTCTTTACTAATACATAAGAGCTCCTTATATACTAAAGAAAATGGACTTTTACTGTTTGTCTTTAGCCATTGTTCTTATTTTTCTTTGTAAATTTAAAAAATTTTGTGTGAGTACATTTACCAATCTTTTCTTAATGTGTGGGATTTATGTCTTCTCCATTTTTGTGTTTTTTTCCATTTCAAGATTATTTTACAAAATTGTTCCTATTACTTTCTAATATATAGTCTTATATATCTGGAAACTTCAGAAATATGATTCCCATTATTACATAATTGATACACATATCTAAATGTCCTAGTAAATATGGACAAATACACATAGCTGCAACTGCAGTCCTAAGAAAAAGATTGATTAACCAGTCAAGTGTTATTAAAATTATCTTCTGGGCCTCCTTTGGATATCTAATATCTTTTAAAGCTACAATTTACTACATATAAATAATTTGGATTCTGGGTACTATTAAACAAATAAAAATTTAATTTCTTCCATCTTTCCTAAAAAATGCCTGACCATTGACCTTAATTATCGAAAAGATCACACATAAAGTTGGTTGACCAAATTAAACAGGGTTAAGTGATGTTTATACTTTCCTACAGGCCTTTATTCTTCACTGAGCAAATGGTAATCAGTGCAAACATAGGCAGTATAACTTAGTTCATGACAGGAGACAGATGCTCAAGCCTACAGATATAAAATCAAATGCTTCAAACAGCTAAGATTTTATGACCACCCTTATTATTTATATATCCCCAAAGTAACAATAAAACAATGTTTCACAAATCTATAGATATCTATAGTTTCTTCATATAAATTACTGTAATATCCATTACTGCAGTGCAAATACAATATAAAATATTCACTAGTTCACAGAAAAAAAGCATAGGCCAAATTCTTATATCATTTGTCCTACGTAACACAGGAATGTGTGAAAAACATATTCATATATGCAGATTTATACATGAAAGTGAATTTATACAACTATGGTTTGTGACTGTTATTTAATCAATATGGGGGTCTGCTATTCAGTCAGTAATGAGAGCTTTCCATATACCCTGAAACTGAATATGGTAGCTAAACTTGTTCTCAAGAGAATTTACCTGAACTTGAAAACTCTACAAACAATCATGTTCATGTCATTTTCATGCTGTTTCAAAAAGATGTTCTGTCCAGTAATGTAAAATGAACAGAATGCTAAACTCGGACTGATTTTTCCATATTCTTTCCCTGTTTTCTCTCCCACCATCCCTGGTGAACAGATACTCATTTTTTCAGATGTATATAACAATCTGAGCCCCAGCGACTGTTACGTTACAAAGACCCAGAGGCTTGACGTTGTGATGGTGAATTTCTCCCAGTAGCTGTGTTTCCAGCAGATGCTCACCCAGCAGCGATCTACAGCCATTAAGAACACACAGAAAAACAGGGCAGCCTACGACGATGGGAAAAAACCTCAGGATGGGCCAGCTGTTTCACTTCCAGGACTGCTGAAATATGAGAACAGGAAGGACAATATGAGAGCCCCAAAACATTCCACCACGGTGTAAGTGCTTGTAACGGGAAGATTTTCTGTTTGAACCCACTGGGAGGAGGGCTTATGACGTACGTGGACAGGGTAGGAGGGACAACCCTGAAAATCACAGGAACTGATATTTCTATGGCTTGTTGATTGATTGAGACAGGCCAAATTGGCTGAATCTTCAAATTGCATTTTAAATTGCTGCATGTATGGAAAACTAGCCAAAACATTAAATTGGATAATGTTAAATATATTACATATTGTGCATGATTCATTATATGAGGATTATAATTCTCATCATTTTAATTGGTGCTTTTATCCTATTGATAACCATTTTCTGATACTTGAATTACTGGACAAGAGGATATTTCATTGTTCAGATTTTTTTTAAAAACTGTAAGAAATATAATTAAAATATATCAGTCTTCTCATATTGAAAGCTCCAAATGTGTAAAGTGTAGTCATATTTGACAGTTCTCTGGTTTTAGGCAGTATCTACAATAGCACCAAATTTCAATGAAATTCGAAATTTAGCCAACTATTCATGGAATTTTCAGGGCTGCCTTGTCAAGTTGTGCAAACTGTATGAGGAATTTGACAAATATCAACTTCTAATAACTGGAAAATGTTATGCTGATAAGTCTTTTGTTTTTTAATCCATATAAATAATATATTTCATAATATCTTTTAAAAAATGTATTAAAACTCCCTCAGTCACCATCAATTCAATAATGGTTAACAAAATCAGTTCCAGTTTGGTTAACTAACTTCTCATTTAAAGAAAGCCTGCAAGGGGGCGGAAGATGGCGGCGTGAGTAGAGCAGCGGAAATCTCCTCCCAAAACAACTTATATCTACGAAAATATAACAAAGACAACCCTTCCTAGAATAAAGACCAGAGGACACAGGACAATATCCAGACCACATCCGCACCTGAGAGAACCCAGCGCCTCGCGAAGGGGGTAAGATACAAGCCCCGGCCCCGCGGGAGCCGAGCGCCCCTCCCCCCAGCTCCCGGCGGGAGAAGAGCAGGCAGAGCGGGAGGGAGACGGAGCCCAGGACTGCCGAACACCCAGCCCCCGCCATTCGGGCCAGAGTGCAGGGCGCTCGATACTAGGAAAACAGGGCAGCAAGAACAGTGAGCGGGCACTGGAGGCTGGGCGACTGAGGGCATAAGAAAAGCGCGCGGCCATTTTATTTTTTTTTTTTTTGCTTTTTTGCTGTTTTGTTTTGGCGAGCACTTTTTGGAAGTCTTAAAGGGATAGGGACTCCAATACTAGGGAAACAGGGCAGCAAGAACAGTGAGCGGACACCAGTGGCCTGGTGCAGGAGGACACCAGAAAAGCGAGCGCCCATTTTTTTTTTTTTTTTGGCAAATGCTTTTTGGAAGTCTTAAAGGGATAGGGACACCAATACTAGGGAAACAGGGCAGCAAGACCGGTGAGCAGAGGCCTGAGGCTGGCACCGGAGAATAAATAAAAACGAGCGACCACCCTTTTTTTTTAATTAAAAAAATTTCTTTTTTTTTAATTTAAAAATTTTTTTTTTTTTTTTTTTTTTTGGTGGTCGTTGTTTGTTTTGGCGGGTGCTTATTGGAACTCTTAAAGGGGCAGGGCGGGACACTTAATCCAGAGGTAGGGAATCCGGGATCTCTGGGCACCCTAACCCCTAGGCTGCAGGGAGCAGGGAGGCCCCTTACGGAGATAAATAGCCTCCCAGCCGCTCCGGCTCCAACGCGACTCCACCATTTTGGAGTAACTGCCGGAGCCAGGCCACGCCCACAGCAACAGCAGAGATTAACTCCATAGCAGCCGGGCAGGAAGCAGAAACCCTGTCTGCGCGCAGCTGCGCAGCACAAGCCACTAGAGGCCGCTGTTCTCCCAGGAGAGGAGGGCCACAAACCAACAAGAAAGGAAGTCCTTCCAGCCGTCACTCGTCCCAGCTCTGCAAACTATTCCTATCACCATGAAAAGGCAAAGCTACAGGCAGACAAAGATCACAGAGACAACACCAGAGAAGGAGACAGACCTAACCAGTCTCCCTGAAAAAGAATTCAAAATAAGAATCATAAACATGCTGACAGAGATGCAGAGAAATACGCAAGAGAAATGGGATGAAGTTCGGAGGGAGATCACAGATGCCAGAAAGGAGATCGCAGAAATGAAACAAACTCTGGAAGGGTTTATAAGCAGAATGGATAGAATGCAAGAGGCCATTGATGGAATTGAAATCAGAGAACAGGAACGCATAGAAGCTGACATAGAGAGAGACAAAAGGATCTCCAGGAATGAAACAATATTAAGAGAACTGTGTGACCAATCCAAAAGGAACAATATCCATATTATAGGGGTCCCAGAAGAAGAAGAGAGAGGAAAAGAGATGGAAAGGATCTTGGAAGAAATAATTGCTGAAAACTTCCCCAAACTGGGGGAGGAAATAATCGAACAGAACACGGAAATACACAGAACCCCCAACAGAAAGGATCCAAGAAGGGCAACACCAAGACACATAATAATTAAAATGGCAAAGATCAAGGACAAGGAAAGAGTGTTAAAGGCAGCTAGAGAGAAAAAGGTCACCTATAAAGGGAAACCCATCAGGCTAACATCAGATTTCTCAACAGAAACCCTACAGGCCAGAAGAGAATGGCATGATATATTTAATACAATGAAACAGAAGGGCCTTGAACCAAGGATACTGTATCCAGCACGACTATCATTCAAATATGAAGGTGGGATTAAACAATTCCCAGACAAACAAAAGCTGAGGGAATTTGCTTCCCACAAACCACCTCTACAGAACATCTTACAGGGACTGCTCTAGATGGGAGCACTCCTAGAAAGAGCACAGCACAAAACACCCAACATGTGAAGAAACGAGGAGGAGAAACAAGAAGGCAGAGAAGAAAAGAATCTCCAGTGTATATAACAGCTCAATAAGCGAGCTAAGTTAGGCAGTAAGGTACTAAAGAGGCTAACTCTGAACCTTTGGTAACCACGAATTTAAAGCCTGCAATGGCAATCAGTACATATCTTTCAATAGTCACCCTAAATGTTAATGGGCTGAATGCACCAATCAAAAGACACAGAGTAACAGAATGGATAAAAAAGCAAGACCCATCTATATGCTGCTTACAAGAAACTCACCTCAAACCCAAAGACATGTACAGACTAAAAGTCAAGGGATGGAAAAACATATTTCAAGCAAACAACAGTGAGAAGAAAGCAGGGGTTGCAGTACTAATATCAGAAAAAATAGACTTCAAAACAAAGAAAGTAAAAGAGATAAAGAAGGACAGTACATAATGATAAAGGGCTCAGTCAAACAAGAGGATATAACCATTCTAAATATATATGCACCCAACACAGGAGGACCAGCATATGTGAAACAAATACTAACAGAACTAAAGGGGGATATAGACTGCAATGCATTCATTCTAGGAGACTTCAACACACCACTCACCCCAAAGGATAGATCTACTGGGCAGAAAATAAGTATGACACGGAAGCACTGAACAACACAGTAGAGCAGATGGACCTAATAGACATCTATAGAACTCTACATCCAAAAGCAACAGGATATACATTCTCCTCAAGTGCACATGGAACATTCTCCAGAATAGACCACATACTAGGCCACAAAAAGAGCCTCAGAAAATTCCAAAAGATTGAAATCCTACCAACCAACTTTTCAGACCACAAAGGCATAAAACTAGAAATAAACTGTACAAAGAAAGCAAAGAGGCTCACAAACACATGGAGGCTTAACAACACGCTCCTAAATAATCAATGGATCAATGACCAAATCAAAATGGAGATCCAGCAATATATGGAAACAAATGACAACAACAACACTAAGCCCCAACTTCTGTGGGACACAGCAAAAGCAGTCTTAAGAGGAAAGTATATAGCAATCCAAGCATATTTAAAAAAGGAAGAGCAATCCCAAATGAATGGTCTAATGTCACAATTATCGAAATTGGAAAAAGAAGAACAGATGAGGCCTAAGGTCAGCAGAAGGAGGGACATAATAAAGATCAGAGAAGAAATAAATAAAATTGAGAAGAATAAAACAATAGCAAAAATCAATGAAACCAAGAGCTGGTTCTTCAAGAAAATAAACAAAATAGATAAGCCCCTAGCCAGACTTATTAAGAAGAAAAGAGAGTCAACACAAATCAACAGTATCAGAAACGAGAAAGGAAAAATCACGACGGACCCCACAGAAATACAAAGAATTATCAGAGAATACTATGAAAACCTATATGCTAACAAGCTGGGAAACCTAGGAGAAATGGACAACTTCCTAGAAAAATACAACCTTCCAAGACTGACCCAAAAAGAAACAGAAAATCTAAACAGACCAATTACCAGCAACGAAATTGAAGCAGTAATCAAAAAACTACCAAAGAACAAAACCCCCGGGCCAGATGGATTTACCTCGGAATTTTATCAGACATACAGGGAAGACATAATACCCATTCTCCTTAAAGTTTTCCAAAAATTAGAGGAGGAGGGGATACTCCCAAACTCATTCTATGAAGCTAACATCACCCTAATACCAAAACCAGGCAAAGACCCCACCAAAAAGAAAACTACAGACCAATATCCCTGATGAACGTAGATGCAAAAATACTCAACAAAATATTAGCAAACCGAATTCAAAAATACATCAAAAGGATCATACACCATGACCAAGTGGGATTCATCCCAGGGATGCAAGGATGGTACAACATTCGAAAGTCCATCAACATCATCCACCACATCAACAAAAAGAAAGACAAAAACCACATGATCATCTCCATAGATGCTGAAAAAGCATTTGACAAAGTTCAACATCCATTCATGATAAAAACTCTCAGCAAAATGGGAATAGAGGGCCAGTACCTCAACATAATAAAGGCCATCTATGATAAACCCACAGCCAACATTATATTGAACAGCGAGAAGCTGAAAGCATTTCCTCTGAGATCGGGAACTAGACCGGGATGCCCACTCTCTCCACTGTTATTTAACATAGTACTGGAGGTCCTAGCCACGGCAATCAGACAAAATAAAGAAATACAAGGAATCCAGATTGGTAAAGAAGAAGTTAAACTGTCACTATTTGCAGATGACATGATACTGTACATAAAAAACCCTAAAGACTCCACCCCAGAACTACTAGAACTGATATCGGAATACAGCAAAGTTGCAGGATACAAAATCAACACACAGAAATCTGTGTCTTTCCTATATACCAACAATGAACCAACAGAAAGAGAAATCAGGAAAACAACTCCATTCACAATTGCATCCAAAAAAATAAAATACCTAGGAATAAACCTAACCAAAGAAGTGAAAGACTTATACTCTGAAAACTACAAGTCACTCTTAAGAGAAATTAAAGGGGACACTAACAGATGGAAACTCATCCCATGCTCTTGGCTAGGAAGAATTAATATCGTTAAAATGGCCATCCTGCCCAAAGCAATATACAGATTTGATGCAATCCCTATGAAACTACCAGCAACATTCTTCAATGAACTGGAACAAATAATTCAAAAATTCATATGGAAACACCAAAGACCCCGAATAGCCAAAGCAATCCTGAGAAAGAAGAATAAAGTAGGGGGGATCTCACTCCCCAACTTCAAGCTCTACTATAAAGCCATAGTAATCAAGACAATTTGGTACTGGCACAAGAGCAGAGCCACAGACCAATGGAACAGACTAGAGAATCCATACATTAACCCAGACATATATGGTCAATTAATATTTGATAAAGGAGCCATGGACATACAATGGCGAAATGACAGTCTCTTCAACAGGTGGTGCTGGCAAAACTGGACAGCTACATGTAGGAGAATGAAACTGGACCATTGTCTAACCCCATATACAAAAGTAAACTCAAAATGGATCAAAGACCTGAATGTAAGCCATGAAACCATTAAACTCTTGGAAGAAAACATAGGCAAAAACTTCTTAGACATAAACATGAGTGACCTCTTCTTGAACATATCTTCCCGGGCAAGGAAAACAACAGCAAAAATGAGTAAGTGGGACTATATTAAGCTGAAAAGCTTCTGTACAGCAAAAGACACCATCAATAGAACAAGAAGGATCCCTACAGTATGGGAGAATATATTTGAAAATGACACATCCGATAAAGGCTTGACGTCCAGAATATATAAGGAGCTCACACGCCTCAACAAACAAAAAACAAATAACCCAATTAAAAAATGGGCAGAGGAACTGAACAGACAGTTCTCCAAAAAAGAAATACAGATGGCCAACAGACACATGAAAAGATGCTCCACATCGCTAATTATCAGAGAAATGCAAATTAAAACTACAATGAGGTATCACCTCACACCAGTAAGGATGGCTGCCATCCAAAAGACAAACAACAACAAATGTTGGCGAGGCTGTGGAGAAAGGGGAACCCTCCTACACTGCTGGTGGGAATGTAAGTTAGTTCAACCATTGTGGAAAGCAGTATGGAGGTACATCAAAATGCTCAAAACAGACTTACCATTTGACCCAGGAATTCCACTCCTAGGAATTTACCCTAAGAACGCAGCAATCAAGTTTGAGAAAGACAGATGCACCCCTATGTTTATTGCAGCACTATTTACAATAGCCAAGAATTGGAAGCAACCTAAATGTCCATCAATAGATGAATGGATAAAGAAGGTGTGGTACATATACACAATGGAATACTACTCAGCCATAAGAAAAGGGCAAATCCAATCATTTGCAGCAACATGGATGGAGCTGGAGGGTATTATGCTCAGTGAAACAAGCCAAGCGGAGAAAGAGAAATACCAAATGATTTCACTTATCTGTGGAATATAAGAACAAAGGAAAAACTGAAGGAACAAAACAGCAGCAGAATCACAGAACTCAAGAATGGACTAACAGGTACCAAAGGGAAAGGGACTGGGGAGGATGGGTGGGTAGGGAGGGATAAGGGGGGGAGAAGTAGGGGGGTATTAAGATTAATATGCATGGGGGGGTAGGAGAAAATGGAGGGCTGTACAATACAGAGAAGGCAAGTAGTGATTCTACAACATTTTGCTATGCTGATGGACAGTGACTGTAAAGGGGTTTATAGGGGAGACCTGGTATAGGGGAGAGCTTAGTAAACATAATATTCGTCATGTAAGTGTAGATTAGTGATACCAAAACCAAAACAAAAAAAAAAAAAAAGGGCAGTTCCTGTGTGGTAACCTCCAATGAGTTCTACACAAGGGTATAAAGGGCATATAAAAGTGTAGGCAAAGGGTCTGTTTGCGTTTATATAGAAGATCAAAGCCTAATTGGGCTACCCCGAAAATGAACTAAGATACGATATGAAAGAGAACTTCCAACATCAGCACTCTCTGGAAGACTCATGCCAGAAGATGATCATCAAAAAACCCCAACAAAGATCCACGCACTGCTACAGCTGTAGATGCACTCATCCCACCAGCTCCTGGACTTGCCATGGGAATGAAGAAGGAGATATCTAAGCTGGCCTGTGCATACAGTAAAACAACAAATTTGACTGGATCTATACTGTTGGAACTCAACCAAGAATTAGGAGAAGTGCAAATTGTAGTGCTCCAAAATCTTACAACTACAGACTATTTACTGTTAAAAGAACATAAGGGATGTGAACATTCCCCAGGAATGGGTTGTTTTAATTTGTCTGATTTCTCTCAGACTGCTCAAGTTCAGTTGGACAATATCCACCATATCATAGATAATTTTTCACAAATGCCTAAGGTGCCTAATTGGTTTTCTTGGTTTCACTGGAGATGGCTGGTAATTACAGATATGCTTTGGTTATGTAACTGTACTCCTATTATGTTAATGTGTGTGCGCAATTTAAGTAGTAGCTTAAAACCTATACATGCTGAAGTTACTCTACAAGAAGATATGTCAAAGAAATAATCAGTCTTCCCATGTTTTCTTCCGCCTGCTACTTCTATAGCTTTTCTTCTTCCTTCCTAATTACAACACTTAAATAGAATTTGTGCCTCATATCAAATTTACTGAGTATCATAATTCTTCCAAGTGGTAAAGATACCTCAAGACAAATGCTGGGCATAGAAGCTACAGGGCATAAATATGCAAAGAAATAAAAAGCTAACCATTTCAAACAATAAGGCTTCTCTCTCACTTACCAACTTTACATTTCCCTGTATGGCCCCAGAAGATGACTGGTTAGCCAGAGACGGGTAAGATTCCTCAAGGGAGGAACAACCTAAGACAGGCACAGTCGCAGGCGGGTCATCAGGTGAGAAATTGGGGATCAACAGAGGTGAGGCTTAGAACCTCACCCCCCCGTTCTGAGAGAAATCTTCTGTATACATGGATGTTTTATTGCCCTTGTCTAGCTTGGATTAACACATAGTCTACAGCCACACACCTGATCATCTACATTTGCTCTCTTACAACACTAAACTATGTTTTCTACCTTATCTTGTATCTACCTACCACTTCAGCATTTTATGAAAAATAATAATAATAAAGAGAGAAATGTGGTATCCACATATAAATCAAGTATAAAAACCAAATGAGTATTCTTATTTGAACTGACTGTTTATAGTTCATAATGCATGAGCAAAACCGAAAGTTTCTGTGATGACTGCCCTTGTACTGTTCACTATGTAACTTATTCATTATGTAAGAATTTGTTCTCCATGTAAGAACTTGTTTGTTATGCCTCAGAGGATTGGAGACTGATGAAAATTAGGCTTGGGGTGGATTAATGATTGTGCATTGAGCATTGACTCCCCTATACAGAATTTTATTGTTGTTAACAACCATTTGATCAATAAATATGAGAGATGCCCTCACAAAAAAAAAAAAAAAAAGGACAGACTTCCAATGGTAAAATAAATAAGTAACCAGGATGTAATGTATAGCATAATGAATATAGTCAAGATATTGTAACAGCTTGGTAGGGTGATAGCTGGAACCTAGAATTATGTATATAAATGTTTTATCACTGTGTTGTACACTAGAAACTAATGTAATGTAATAATGTGCATCAACTACCCTTCAATAAAAAACAATTATCTAAAAATAAAATAAAATAAAATAAAGAAAGCCTGCTGTGATGGACTGACTGAAATGTGGCTGCACTAACAGATCAAATTCATCAAAGCAGTAAAATTAGTTGAGAATTAAAGGACAACTCTTAAGTCAATAGATACTATGCAGTAACATAGCATAGCAATTTAGCCACATTTTAAAAATCATTTATTTTTGTAACATAGCTGATAGGAGTTTTTTATTGGTATTATGATAAAATTTTTTCTTCTGCAGTTAATTTTCTATAACTTTATAGTTAATGTTACGGTCCTCATCTTAACTCATCATGTGCATCAACTGGCTATGTCATTTTTCATCATTTTAATCTGAGCCAAAGCTTTCTCATTTACTCCTTGGAGCTTGAGGAAGTTGAGCTTAATTTTCTCTACAATGGTTTTAGCCCTAAAGTTGTGGTGTTCTCTTCCTTTTTGAACCTACACATTTTGGTCTAAGATCTATATTTATGAATATTTTGTTTTTTGTCTTCCAGTTATAATGTTTGCCTTTTAAGATTATATCGCTTTTACAAATAACCCGATTAAAAAATGGGCAGAGGATATGAACAGACACTTCTCCAAAGAAGAAATTCAGATGGCCAACAGGCACATGAAAAGATGCTCCACAAAAATAAAAAACAAAAAAGATGCTTCACAGCACTAATTATCAGGGAAATGCTAATTAAAACCACAATAAGATATCACCTCACACCAGTTAGGAAGGCCAGCATCAAAAAGACTAAGAACAACAAATGCTGGCAAGGATGTGGAGAAAGGGGAAACCCTCCTACACTGTTGGTGGGAATGTAAACTAGTTCAACCGTTGTGGAAAGCAGTATGGAGTTTCCTTAAAATGCTTTAAATAGTAATTTTACCCCAGGAATTCCACTTCTAGGAATTTACCCTAAGAATGCAGCAGCCCAGTTTGAAAAATACAGATGCACCCCTATGTTTACCACAGCACTATTTACAATAGCCAAGAAATGGAAGCAACCTAAGTGTCCATCAGTAGATGAATGGATAAAGAAGATGTGGTACATATACACAATGGAATACTATTCAGCCATAAGAAGAAAACAAATCCTACCATTTGCAGCGACATGGATGGAGCTACAGGGTATTATGCTCAGTGAAATAAACCAGGCAGAAAAAGACAAGTGCCAAATGATTTCCCTCATTTGTGGAGTATAACAATGAAGCAAAACTGAAGGAACAAAACAGCATCAGACTCACAAAATCCAAGAAGGGACTAGTGGTTACCAAAGGGGAGGGGCGTGGGAGGTCGGGTGAGGAGGGAGGGAGAAGGGGATTGAGGGGTATTAGGATTGGTACACATGGTGTGGGGGATCATAGGGAAGACAGTGTAGCACAGAGAAGACAAGTAGGGACTCTGTGGCATCTTACTACACTGATGGACAGTGATGGCAATGAGGTACGGGGGACTCGATTATATGGGTGAATGTAGTGACCACGTTGTTTTCATGTGAAACCTTCATAAGAGTGTTTATCAATAATACCCTAACAAAAAACAAACTGTAAAATAAATAACAGGACTCAAAAGAATGCTTGTTGATGTCCGTTACATCTATTGGTATTTACTGTATTTGAGATTGTAATCTGAAAAAATAAAGATTATATAGCTTTTATAAAGCAAATTGAGAACATTTTCATCTTTTTCTATGATACTTGTATTACATTCATAACAATACACAGAATTATACTACACAATTTCCAACAAAGATTTATTTTTACTCTTTGGAACATCAGAGTCAATCTCATTGAAAACAACAGTAACAACGTTGGCCCGAGACCCTCTACAACCCTAAAATAAGCAATAACTAAGTAATAAATTCTTTTGCTTAGAAAATGTTCCTTCAGGATATAATTTATACTTCACTGGAAAGACTTGCCATCACTTTCAATGTGCCCAGTGGGAACCAAAATAAGAATATAATTGTTCTTCAAAGAAAACTTATTCCAAAAAGTACAAATAGAACCTTGTACCAACAAATACAAATAGAACCTTGCAAACAGATCCTAGATTAAAGCTATGTCCTCAAAATATTAAAGATTCATATAAATCTCTAGCCTTACTAAAGAAAACAGCTTAGTTATACTATAACCCCAACGATTTTGCACACGACCATACAGCTGAGAAGTTAGCTTTGGGTTCAAGTTGAGCATCGAATGGATCCTTTATCCCAAATTCAGGAATTACGATAGGCCTAAAAATGATAGAAAACAAAAATACACCTTGCAGAATTCATTTCCATGCTGGACAATATACAAGTACTTAGAAAATAAAAGATGTCCTTAATAATCTGGTAGAAAAAGTAAAAGTAAATTTTTAAAAATTAAAATAATTTTTCCATTTTTTGGAGGGAAATTTTATGAGATCTGAAGGGATTTCTAGCTGTAAATGTTTTAGGAACTCGCCCCTGGCTCCATACTATGTTCTGCCATGTGATTGGTACCACACAGCTACGCTCTCTATGAACATGGATCACAGCTCATTCGGGCTCTATTGAATTACTATCCCCACCCATCAACTCGGATCTCACCCCAAAAGTTGCTGTGATTTCAAGATTTCAGCATCCCTAATATCACACATTTCTGCATGACTGTAAGACAAAACCTTCCACTGTTATCTACCCTCCATTCAAAGATTTTTTTTCATGGCTCGAAAGAGCATTTTGGAGTCATTTATAATAGCCAGCATGGATTTAGCACTCACTATATGCCAGGCCTATACTAAGCACTTTAACAAATATTATCTCAGTTAATTCTCTCTCTGTCTCTGCAAGGTGGTACTCAGTGCCTCTATTTTACAGGTAAGGAAACTGAGGCTCCAGGTGGTTGCCTGCTTTGCTCAAGATCACACACTAATAACAGCTAGATGAAGTTTATTAAATTCATAAGGTCACTCACTCCTTCTATTATTTATAATTTATAGTTGATCCTTAAAATCTCCCACATTCATTTGTGCAGTTAGCTGGAATATTAACCACACTTTTCTTTAGATTTGCTTCCAGCTAATTCTCTTGGCACTTACTAACAAGGCTATAGTGATCTTATTATTTAATTTCTCTTCTGTTGTCTGTCATTTCTTTGACATCTCACTTCCTGTTTACTTAGTTAAAGGAAGTCTTCTAAAACCCAACCTTCTTATCTACCCCGGCAGAGCGCAAAAAGAACAAAGCCTATAAGCTATAGACAAGCAATCTGTTCCAGGCTAAGCATGAGTTACAAGATGAGAGTAGATGACTTCACAAGGAAACGGGGTGCTCCCCTCACCTGTACTGGGCATTACTGAGACCTCAGCAGGAGGCAACCCTGCCAGGAGCATGTGCTCTTGGAACCAGACTGTGGGTTTGAGTCCCGTCTCCAACACTTTGTGTCTCCATTTGTTCATCAACAATATGGCATAACACCAAACCCATGAGGCTTTCTGGAGGATTAAATGACTTAATATATAAATGCCTAGAGAGGTACTCAGAACCTAGTAAGCACTATGTAACATTATTATTTAAAGAAGGTTTCTAAAATACCTGCCACAGATATATTCACATAATTTCAAGAGTATATTTAAAGCGTTAGGGTGTTTAAAGTATTTACTATTGTCAGTTATGAGTGTTACTGCCATTCTGTTCTCCATCCCCATTGGTACAGATAATAAGGAGCTTGCCAAATATGAGGACATTTGGTTATAAGTCAACATCTACTATGTGGATGGGTACTGGGGGGGGGGGTATTTGCTTAGTTTTACTGAGTTGACTATTAAAACAGTGCAGAGACCCAGCTGCTGCTGAGAACTCCCAGGTGTGCACAGCCACAAACACTGTGTCACAGCCTTCCTGCAAACACCATCCTGTCCCAGCCTGTCCTCATGCAAACCGTCCTGCTCAGGCTGCTCCCAGACTGAGCACTTAATGGTTAAGAGCTCAGAACCTGATGGTGCTGGGTTAAGCCCTCATCTGCCACTTAATTCCCAGGTGGTTTTTCTAGACGTTACTTAACCTCTCTTCTGCAGGATGCCAGTAATGGTCCAATCTCAAAACGGAAAACAAAACTACATTGTAAGGGGTCTGGCCTGTGGCTGACTCTCTAAAAGGTATAGCTGTTGTTTTGATTGCTGTCACCTTTGTCACAGCCATCTCTGTTGTTTTCCTTCCTCTATCCTTCTATTATCCCAGCACCTTGCAGAATCCTCCATTCTCTCCCAGTCTAGGAGAAATGAGCTGAAGCCTGTCTAAGAGAAACGACTGCAGGATTAAATAAAGATGCTGGAAAGACAAAAGCACAAGAATCACCTACTAGTCTTTCCAATTCTCCAAAGCTTTCTTGCACGTAGGCTTTAAAAGTTACTCACACTCGCTTTAACTTAGTGAACTGACCTTCCTTCTTGTAGCTGGTTTCAGCCAAACAGAAAGAGGAAATGGTAGAGTTTTACTCAGGCTGGAGAAGCATTTAGGGTCAAGTCCCTTTCCTAAGTGGCTTATAGTGTGGGAGAGGGAAAATAAGAAAATAATTTCAAAAGGGTGACAATTTAATAATAGGCTATTGCAAGTGTTATTAAAGCTGTGAATGACTTTCATATAGACAAAAAGATGATTGAGAGTCCTTTCAGTGGCATGTTGGGGGCTTCCTGATTCTCTAAGAATCTGTGTCTTCTACTGTCTTTCACTGGAATATTCCACAGCCATGTAGAGATGGAAGTTAACCTGCAAAAAATTAACGGTGATACAGATGTTCCTTGCTCAGTTATGTAAATGGCTCCTGTTTTGGACAATGCAAGTGAATCAGTCCAGGTCATATACAGATCTCCATAAATCCAGTTTTCATTTGTAGTGGTTGTCACATCGTACTGGGTCACTCATTAATTGATAAGTTAAATAAAAGAGTTAACATGTGCTTTATTTTATGTTTATGAGAGACACAATTTTATCATTTGGAAAACTACCCTTTCATGAAAAGTACAAAATTAAGATGGAGGATCAAAGGAGTAAATCCACTACAGTGAATGACAAGATCAAGAAAGACTTGACAGAGCGACTTAACATGAAAAATGTTAAGAGAAATAAGAAATTTTCCAAGAAGACAAGAAGAAATAAATTCTGGGCAAGGGAAATAGCAGGCATAAAGACTCATGAAGGAGAAACGGTATTTAGTCAAGTGAGGTGCAAAAAAAAGGTAAGATGCAGTTCTTACTGTCAGCAACTTTACAACTAGAAGACAAACAATTCAAACAAACAAGTATGACTCAGTGTAGTAAAAAGAAACTAAAAAATGACAAGGGTACTGTGACAACAGAGGGAAGCACATCAGATTCTAGAAAGGGAAACTAGGAAGGCTTTTTGGAGGAGTTACTGCTTGCGATGAGTCATGAAAAATAGATAGAAACCTGGATGGAGAAGGAACAATGGATCTGAAGCCAAGGATAAAGCACATGGAAGCATGGACTCTCTGGTAGTTGAGGAAAGTGCTGACTCAGTGTATCCCAAATGCTACTCCTTCACAGAGTTCTCAACTAGGAGAAAAATGTAAACAGTAAGAGCTGTAGCTCTTCATTTATGCCTAAAACACCCTAGAAATGGGTCATGAACAATCCCTAGCCCAGAAGTGTATCTTGCATGAAACAAACATCCTACCCACCGTCCAAATGGCTTCTCTACCTACCCCCCAGGTTAATACTCAGTCAGTTCAGTGCCTGCCTCAGCACCCAGAAATCGCCCTCTGCCTCTCTCCCCTCCCTTTGCCCTCTTCTCCCTCCCTTCTCCATCCTTCCCTGCTGAGCTTCTGGATCTTTCCTTCTCCATCCCCTCTGTTGTCCCGTGTCTCGCTCAGGGCTTTATGTGAGGTCCTTATGGACGCCTCTGGAGGGAAGATGGGACCCTCAGACTGAGGTACCTACAAGACAAACGAATCTTCCTCTTGCCTTGATTGCCTCTCCCAACTTAAATCAATGTACTATTATGTTAATAAAGTCTGATGGAAAAGAAAAGAAAAATGGAGATAAATAGAAAAGAAATGTATCTTCTGCTGTACTCTCTAGGGAGATTTGTTTTTCATAAAGCAGTATTTATTTACTCCAAAGTATCATGGTTTATTCTGTACTAGTGAGTTTGTGTGTGTGGGTGCATGTCAAATGCTCTTTTTTATGAAA
The DNA here is from genome assembly GCF_030020395.1 of Manis pentadactyla. Lineage (NCBI taxonomy): Eukaryota > Metazoa > Chordata > Mammalia > Pholidota > Manidae > Manis > Manis pentadactyla. The sequence continues at coordinate 14,841,706 of NC_080034.1, read as the reverse complement.
CATTAATTTTAATATCTCTTTTTGGCAAAGTAAAAAGTGGCCAGCCCCAAATCACTATCTCAATGTTGTTTTCATTGTCCTTCATGAAACCCACAAGTCAGAGAACTATATCAGATAATATTCAAGAGATTTTCCAGCCAGACCAGATTAGTTAAATTCTTCAGGGCTAGGACTCTGTTGCAAACTATTAGGCTGTTGGTCCGGTGTTCTCTCAACAGTTACACACTAGAAGATTTCAGGGGATCTAAAACATATCACACACAACTTGGAAAGCATTAGTAATACAATCAATGTCAGTTCCAGCACTGAGAAATCAGTTTAAGATGTATTTTGGTATTGTACTAAATTGGCATTCAGATTTGTAATCATAACATTCATATCAAACCTACCTAGCATTATATTCTCTGGACTCGAGGAGCTAAAAGATAATTTAGGTGATTATGCAATCTCATTTCAAAAACTCAAAGATAACGTATCAAAATTGTTCATTTGCACTGACTCCTAACAAAACAAGTGGGATAGGTTGTTTGTAAAGGAGATTTTTTTTACTCACCTTTAAAACAAAGCTTTCAAAACTTGAGCCACATGTTTCATGAGAGCAAAAGAGCAAAACCATTATATTCACCCTTCACAGGTGAAATACCATGTATTTGTAATGACTCACAGAGCCACACTCAAGCAATCTGAAATGACAAAAGAAAAATTTTTTCTGCATTTAAATAAAACACAAAGATGAGCCCAGAAAGCATGAATTCCATAATTAAATGACAGTTGACCAAAATATGTATGCTGACAAGTTGCAGATTTTTTTTAATAATTGAAACATCAGCATGATAAACAATAAACTGGTTTTTTCTTTTTCACTTTAAAAATCTTTAACTCCCAGAAGAAGATGGTCAAAATAAGAGGCAACTCATGCTGCACCAATCTTTCTCAGACCAGACTTCTGCGAGTCCTTATTAAGCACTAGTAATTCAATGCACAAATTAAATGATGTCTCTGTTTTAATTGGAATGCAAGCCATTTCTTATTGTGCCACAATGGTATTTTTTTGTTAAATGTGATTGCCATTTAAATTTAACTTAGCACAGTAACAAAAAGTAACATTATGTGGACATACATGCAACATAAACATATGTGTTCCATATTATACTAAAAAGATGAATATACACATATAAATATAAATATGTGCATATATATGCCTATCTTTAAAAAAAGGAAGACTGGGAATATAATCAGAAAATTATAACATTAGTTTTACCTATAAGAGTTGGGTTGGAAGAGGGCAGAAGGGTTACAGTGGGAGTGACACTTCTTTGTATATAGTTTTTACATAGTCTATAAGAAACATGTTAATATTCTATATACTTTTTAAAAAATAAAATCAACAAGAATGAGAAATGGGGTGAGGGGAACTAAAACTGAAAGCAGTAAACTAAAAATAAAGCTGAAATAAATGAACCCAACTGTTCTTTCAAATGAATGATGAAACCTCAGAGAAGGGTGGAGGCAGGGGATCGATCCAAGTGCCCTCAGTGGAGAGAGAGCAAGATATTTGTATGATCATGAAGTGTCTCCCCATAGATTACTTATTAGTCGTAAAAGAAAGAAACAACTACGCACTTGAGAAACCACACCTTGACCAAGTGGTCAGAATGAGCACCACAGAGCAGACTGACGTAGCGTGTCCTTAGACAGGATGCCCTAAGAAAGATACAACAACCCCGCTTTTGTAATATTTTGCAAGGCAACACATGACCTGAGTCTATTTATGTGGAACCATGAGCCAAACCCAAACTTTGAAATAACCCACTTTAAATGGGAGATAGGGATAGAGGGAACTATGGTCTTCAAAAACATCAATGTCACAAGTCAAAGAAAGAGTGAGAAAATATCCCAGATTAGAGACTAAAGAGAAATGACAACTAAATTTGATACCTGATATTAAGTCTAAATTCTTTGGGGAAAATGTATAAATGACATTACTGGGTCAATTGATAAAACTGAAATACAAATGGTAGTTTAAAAAATATTGCATCAGTGTTAAATGTATGGAAGGTGATAACCGTAATTCAGTTACAGAAGAGAATAATCCTTATTCTTAGGAAATATAACTAAATTTCCTAAGGAAAAAGCCATGATATATGGAACTTAAATGATCCAGAAAAAATTAAACATACATGTTTATAGATACATTTAGGAATACACAGACACACAGGATAGACACTACATGGGCCAACACCATGTACTCCCCATCGCCAAGGTTACTAAGGCTGCTGTAGTTACTGCCCTGCTGACTGTCCAACCCGCCAGCATCAGAGACCATTGGGTAGCCTCAGTAGGGCAGCTTCCTCAAGGAGGTCGGCCAGCCACTTGACAGCAGGCAGATGTCAAAGCAAGAACAGCACCGCACAAGGTTAAACAGGTAAGAAAGATTTTACTCAGCAGTATTCCAACATAAAAGAGACTAGAGAGCAGTCTAAACTCAAATCCTATTCACATCAAAGGGCAGGAACGTTTTTAATCACAGGAATGAGCTAGGGGGAAAAGTACTGAAGGACATTAGGGAGGCGACTGATCAGTGAATTGTGAGGTGCACACTGACTCTTCCCTGAGTTTGCAAATGTTTCTCTCTGCGATTAGGCCTCTGTGTTTGCTAATCAGTGCCCGCTGAGGTTAAGCCCCTAACCTCCCCTACAGACTGAGTGACAGGGGTGCAATCTTCCATGATGATCACAGTTCAAAGGGATGGATTTCAGATCCTTGAGAAAGATATTCCTAAATTATAAAACTGGCAAGAAGCTTTTTAAAAGATTTACATCTCAAAGGGGCAGAGAAAAAAACTGCAATTAGAGTTTTCTAAAGTAAGGAAATGGAAGTCATGGGCTTAGAAGTCAGGAAGACCTATCGCAAATTTAGCCAAGTTGAGCTTGGTCACCGATCACATTAGTTCTTCCTCCCAGAGGAGCCAGTGTTTTACCCTTCGTGGAATTGATACCCGTTACAGACATGGGTTTGTCTTCCCTGACCTCAGCTTCCATCAGCCCCTCTTATCTAAGACTTGGAGAATGAATGCCTCATCTACTGACCTGGTAAATTGCACAAAATTGCCTCATACCGATGAGCCCATTTAGAGCAAATAAGGTGAGAGAAATGGCACAAGATCATGAGATCCACCGCTTGTGTCATATACTCCATCACTCAGAAGCAGGCAGCAAAACAGAACAGTGGAAGGGCCTGTTAAAGGCTCAGCATTAGATTGAGGACAGCACCCTGTGGGGTTGGGCACTGCCCTCTAGGATGTACTGTACCAGCAGCCTACGTATGATGAAGTGTTCCCAAATGCTAAAATATATCAGTAATAGAAAGACTGGCTCCTCTCACCACAATTCCTAATGATACATTTACAGAATTTGTGTTTCTCAACTCCTTGATTGAGAAGTCTCTGCCAGACTAGAGGCCTTGATTCCTGGCATTGGGGGAAGAGGGGCATGAAGGAGAGGAAGTGGGAGGGAAGGTGAGAGATACAAGAGGGAAACACTTCCACCAGGGTATCCACCAAGATTTCTACGTGATGCTATATGCAGCTACCTTTTGGTAACCCTGTAGGCAGAGGAGTTACTGTGCTGGCAGGAGAGATGAGTTCTGATTACTGTGAGAAGCTGAGTGGCCACTGGACAATGGGCTCAGGGAGGAGCATGCTTCAAACACCGTGAATTTACTGGGTCATGCCTTTGCATGTCTATTCAGAGCAAAAATGATGAGCCAACTATTGTAATCACTAGCCAACAATGCCAAAAGCAGGGCTCAGAACTTTCAGAAATAAGAACCAGTTAACTCAAGCCAAGCTTTGGATACCGGGGCGCTTCTTGCAGCTTACTTACTGGCCAAAAGTCAGGAAAATTTAGCATGAGAGGCAGAAGAAGGAGATGCCAAATACCAATTATAGTCTTGAGACCAGCTGCAGGATTAGGCCCTTGGATACTGCAGCTGGTCACCACCTTGAGAGGGACTCTATAATAAAGGACTGAATAGGAGGCTTAGCAGAGCTGAATGAAACAACAGTGGATTGTATCAGACACCTCCTGAAGTGTCACGTCAAATCTTCTGGCTCCATCTCTCAGTCCAGCTATGCATACAGTGCCTAGCATGTTTCAAATGGCTTCCTGCAGATGCAGCTTGACAGTCCCTGATTTTTCTTTTCTGGCCTAAGTCTTCTCTTATTCATGCAGGTCTTCTCTTACTCATGTAAGAGAGTTTACACCTATAGAACCACCCTTGACCAGTAGAGGAAGGGAACTGATCATTGAATGCTTCCCTGTTTTGTGCCCAGAGAGGACAGTTCTGCAATATATGTTACAGGCACTTCAGAAGGTTCCAACGAGATACAACCCCAGGCTCCATAATGGGGGTCAACTCAACAAGGTATTTGTTGTATTGCCTTTCTCTCATTCCTCTTTTACCTCTTCTCTTACTCTTCATTTTTTGGTACCACTTCCCCCACAAAAATACTTTTGTCTAAGACTTTACTAAGTCCTCAATAACCTAGACAAATTGTTTATAACCTCTATGAGCCTCGTTTTCATCATATTTACAAACAGGATGCTATTTACCCAGGGTTTTTGAGGATTAACAGAGGGAGTGTATATGAAGCATCTTCAACAGGAACTGGTCAACATTTAACAAATGTCAGCCATTCTTTCTTTTTCATTTCTGCTACAGATCACTGTAAACTTTCTTTCCTCTGAATGACTTTAGAGTATATTTGCATGGAAAAATAGACAAAAAGCCAGAAACAAACAAAAAATGTCCATTTGATGTTTCTTGCTAATTTGTTCTGCCCTGGATCATTTTCACATAACTCAAAGTAGTACAAACATTATAAACTTGCATTTGTGACAACCAGTCCTCTGAACAGCTCGTATTTCCTTCTAATAACAATTTGAAGAAAGATGTAAATTAAGAAGGCTCTTAATAATTGATGAAGCAAAATTCATGCAGAGGTAGGAGAAGGCAAGATCCACAAACACATGAAGAAATTCATCTTACACATGAGACATCCACTCCCCTTGCCCAGAAGAGTTAAAAGGAATGATGGATGAGATGGCAGGTCATTTTGTAGGGGTCTTAGAAGTTGAGTGAATTCAGTTTCAATTTATAAAGGCAAGGTCATCAGTTGGGATAGAAAAAGAGAAATTGATAAAGGAATTTAGGATTGAAAGGCTTGGAATAATTAATATTAGGTTAAAAAAAGGATTTTATCAAATTAAGTAGATGGAAAAGATAATTAGCGCAAAACGGAGATGTGGTTGAGGAAGACAGAGAGCCACGCTGAGACTGGAAGCCAGAAAAGGTATTAAAGTGTGGGTGGTCTCTGCAGATTAAGAGGCCATAAGAGGATGGATCTGAATGAAACCATGGATGAGGGGATTCTGCAAAGAGTTGCAAATGGATTTACTCCCTAAGAAGTTGAGGTTTGAATTTATACTTTGATGCAGGGTTCTGCTTAAATCTGGGAAAACAACATCAATGAGCTTCAGGGAACTGAGGTCTTCTACATAACATGATAGGTTGTGATGTGTAGCAAAATTTCATCTCTACAGATTATGGTTCCTTCTGAAAAAATGTGTGTTTTAAATGTGGAGTTAGTCTCCCTCTTGCCTTAGTATTAGTGCACATTCTTGCAGGTCAGGTTATTTGCACAGGTTCTCAATATGCATTAGGAACAGAAACCCTCAACACTCCAGTAAACGCTGGCTGTCCTGATCTCTACCAGGAATCAAACTGGAGTAAAGACTTGGGAAAATAACCAAACTGAGCTTTGGCAGTCAATACAGACAGGACTGGTGATAGCCCATGAGAAATATTAATCAAGACAGATGTTGAAAATTTTAGAATTTTTAATGTTTTGACCATTATTTCCAGGTCAGGTTTAATGATATTTCTGGGATTTGAAAATCAAGGCCCCACCCTAATGGCTGGGGGTGAGATTATTCCCCTGAAATGAGTGTGCGGACTTCAACTTACCTCTGTAAGTCATTTTAGGAAGAAGAATATCCTAAGGTAAAAAGACCACTTGAATCCTACTTTCAGCCAAGAAGAAATAAGAAGGATTGGATTTATCTTCCCTCCTTAAACAATTGAAAAACCAGACAAATATATAAAATAATGATTTCCAAGACAATGAATATCTGGCAACAAAAGACAGAGACGCCTAAGAGACAGGGGGAAAGTGACGGGAGCCTATGACTGCCCCGATCGCTACCCAGAGGGAGTTGCCAAGCTGCAGCATGGTGAGCAGGGATCCACATGCTCAGCGCTGCGATTAAACTGGGATTATGGGGAGATTTAAGCAGCTAGTGTTTCCAAGGCAAGCGCTACAGAGGACAGAGCTGCAGAGAAAGTGTTCCAGAGATGTGAAGAGGGTCTGCCTCCAGTCTTCAGCTAAGTGCTGATCAGAATGCATGGGAGGAAAGGATGGAAGGCCAAGGAGAGAACCATGCTCCGGGAGCAGAGGAAGCAATACCCAGAACTCACCCAGGGCACAGAAATCCTTCTTCCCAATAACCAGAATGGAAAAACCATGTTGTGAGTCAGTGGATAGCATATCCTAAAGGGTTTTATCTCAGTGGCAGGGAAACTTTGGCTTTAAACAAGCCTCTGGTCCACCAAAGAGGAACAGCAACACCCAAACAATTGGTCTCTTTCTAACAGTTGGATGGAAGAACAAATCTCAAGAGTATTTTTTAGAAATAAAAAAATAGTAATCAAAAAGGTAAATCTCACAATGCAGGAACCCAAACAAAAGTTACATGCAAAGAAAATGGAAAATTTGTCCTCCAAATAAGGGAACAAATACATCAAGAAACTGACTCAGTACTGGCATGGATTATAGAAATAGTAGAGAACAACATTAAAACAGTTATTAAAACTGTATTTTACAGCATATGAAGAAAAGCCATGGAGATTTTTTAAAAGACTCAAATTGAATGTCTAGATATGAAAACTACCATACCTAACAAGAATCCTGATATGACAAGATTAAGAGAAAATTGGACATAGCCAAAGGAAAGGAATCAATGAACTTGAAGACATAGCAATAGAAACTATCTACAGTGAAACAGAAAAAAGACTAAAAAAAAAAAAAAGAACAAGGTCAACTGGCTTAGTATATAAGTAACTCAAATCTCAGAAAGCAATAGGGAGAGAAAAAATATTTGAAGAAATAATGGTCAAGTTTTTTCAAATTTAGGAAAATTATAATTTCACAGACACAAGAATCTCACTGGATCCCAAACACAAGTAAAAAGAACAAAACTACACAACTTAAAATTCAGGAAATTTTAAAATTGCTTAAAACCAGTGAAAACAGAATTTCTTAAAAGTAGCCAGAGAAAGATACATTATGTCAAGATACCACAGATAAGTACACTAATCAGGGGAAACCAAGAAAGACAAAGACAGTGTAGTAAGATCTTTTAACATAATGAAAGAAAAAAATCTCCAACCTGCGATTTTATACACAGTAAGAATATTCTTCAAAAGTAAACACAAGTTAAAGATTTTTTCAGGCTTACAAAAGTAGAAAGAATTCATTATCAGTAGAAGGCTCTTTCACTACCTGATTTTCAGACTTATGTCAAGCTATCATCATTAAGACAGTTTAGAATTGGTGTAAGAAAATAGGCAAGCAGATCAGTGACACAGAATCAAGTCCAGAAATAAATCTGTACATATATGGTCAACTTACTTTCAATAGAATGCAAAGGAAACCCAGTGAAGTCACATGAATAAGTGTAAAGAGCTAAATAGGGGGCTTTAACAAGACCCTGCTATTTGTGTGTACTTCCCTTTCATTAGTTTTAAACCTTTAGTAAAGTCTTATTAAAAAGATACAGGTTAGTTGTCTTTGGTGTGCTGTGATAAATTAGGGAGAAAGACCTGTCCCATGCTTGGGCCTAATTTCCCATGGGGATAGTACCAGGCACAACCTTCAGGTGTGTGTCAATAACTACCTCTAGCGTAGGATAGCCGAGCCCAAAGGAGGGGCAATCTCTCAAGGATAATAGTAGCAGAGTTAGCATCCTGGCAGGATGACAGGGAAGCCAGAATGATTAACTCTAAGAGACTATTTCCAGGAGAAAAGTGAGAAAGCCTTCTAGGAAACTCACAAAACTAGATGGTGGGACATCATGACAGCAAAGTTTTTTTTTTGCCATCAGGCTGCTGGAGCCTCTTACCTCAATAATTTAATGCATAAAAAGAAATATAAAGTTATTTTGCAGTATCAACATGGAAAGCAAAGAAACATGGTTAGCAATAGAAATGGAATGCTAACTAGGTGGAAAATTCCTCAATAAATGTGGGTATGCAGGCATTCAAAAGATGACAGTGATGATTCATAGTAATACACACAGATCACAAGGTAAGAGCCTTGCAGGAGTCAGTGCAAATTTCCTGCCACATTTTCACTAAGGCAAAGTAGCAACAAGAAGAGCATCTCCCAGTACTGTCCAGCATGGAACATGGAGAATGAGTAGCTTACATGCAAAGGAACCACTAAGAATTAGTCTCTGCAAGAGAATGGCACTTTTTGGGCAATGCAAATATGTGGCAGATGGAAAGATATGTTTTATAATGGACTGGAACCACACAGAACATATTTACTCATTTTTTCAATGAATTTTGTCTTGATTAATTATTGTGCCCCACATAATGGGAATTATCAAAAGAAAAACAGAAGTAAGAAGGTGGCCCATGGTAAGGGAAGTACCAGTATTGTGACAACAAGAATTATGGTAGGAATCAAGGAAGTACAAGGATTCTACCTTTTGCATGATGTCTGTGAATAATAGAGAGGAAACGTTGATACTAACCCATGTAGTAGTTCCATGAAGACACAGGCTGACTGGTATTGCCATGGGCCTAAGATTATGGGATGGAGACCCTTAGCTCTCCACCAAAATTCATTCTCACCTTACCCAGATCGTGGATTATCTGATCCCTTGTACAGTTGATATCGTGACTTAAATTTTATGAGTAAAAATGTGTCTGTCTTCTGGACCAGGACTTCTTTAGTACTTCTTCTACAATCTCTTCTCCCTTCCAGCTAGCTCTCTTTACCAATCCAGCTGAACAAAAGTGACATGTTCTAGAGATGGTAGAGCTTTAGGATGAAAAGAGCCTCCGAAACACCACTTGGAGAAGAGCCACTCATTCAGTTGAATACCCAAGCTGAACTGTTCATGAGCAAGAAATTAACATATGTACTGTACTGCTAACTTAATACATTTTGCAATGTATTTATTATAGCACTTTGGTCTATGCCAAGCTATAGATACAAAAAGAATATTGTTTAAAAGCAATTTTGTCAACTTGAATAGATTTCTTTCCTCAAGAGCCAAAGGGTGAATATCGTTGACCTCTGAAGACATTCCCTCCTTGCTTAAGCCAGCTTTTGTATTCAAGAGTTCAGGACTCAGTTGACGTGGCTTCTTTTGGCTTGAAAGAACCATGTGTCCAAAGAAATCTTTCAGTAATTGACAACAAGAAATTAGTTCCCCACTCCAAAAATTCCTCACCTCTTGTTCTGCAGAAAAAATAAATACTGTTTTCTGCCTCTGAAATAAGAATGTGAGAAATTGTCTTTTCCATCCACAATGGAAATAATTGTTTAGCAACATCTGTTACAAAGGAATAACCTGTTTATTTTTAAATAGGAGCTAGGGCCATGAGACTATAATAAATTCATATGTTTACTTATCAATGTTTTTTCAGCAAATGCTGTGTGATCGTGTACTATAAACATGATCCCTGTCTGCAGAGAACTTGGAGCGTGGCAGTAAGTGATGGCACGTGAACACAGTGTCGTGTAATGGGGGCTAACACGGGACAACAGAAGCTAGGGGAATGTAGAGCCAGTGTCCTTAGCCTGGATTTGGGGCTTCCAGAGGGCTCAGGGGAAGCTCCATACAAGCTGGGAACAGAAGGGTAAGTCTCAGTGAGCTACATGGAGAAGGGCCAGAATGTTCCAACAGGAGGGAAGCAGTGCCAAGACCTGAAAGCACCAAAAATGAGAAAACTACCAAGTCTTAAAGGTGATGGGGATGCATGTCAGACACTTATTTTGCCATGGGATCTGTAGAACACGTTTTTCTGGCCTAGAAAATGGCTTTAATGTTAATCATTTTCTTACTTGACTTTCTCCTTAACTAGACACTCTTCATCACTATTAACAAGACAAAAGATTATAAATGAAATTCAGGCCTGTGCTGAGCTGCCACTTAGTGGGATAAGAGGAGGCGTGGTGCTGATGGGCTGAATGGGAGGCGGGTGCCGGAACACAGAGCTTTTGCCTCTGGCGGGAGCATTTGTAGGAGACTTTAGTGAATCTTGGAGACTCTGTTAGAAGGATTTCTCCTCTATTCTGCTTCAGACACCAAGAGCAGCCTCCATGGAACGAGTCTACTGACCACGACACTATCTCAAGCTCTCTTGACGTGGCTCTTACAAAGGCCAACACAAAAGGAACAGACACAGTTTACCTGGGGACACTTCAGCTCCAGAAGGGTCCCTTTCACAAGACACATTCACATTCAGTCTAATTTCTCTGGCTTTGCAATCCTTTAAAATAGCCTATCTCACTCTCCTTATGGGGCTTGGGGCAGACAGACAGCAAATAAAATGTGCTAATTTGAATTTGAGATAAATGATCATCATTTTAGTATCATCATGGCCCTAATATGTGGAACATACTCCCTGGAGGGGGGAGCTGACCTGGCAGGACATCATAAAATCATGTTTTTCCCAGGGCTGAATGTACTGTGTTTGAACCCACATTTCAGGGTTGTCGTGAAACTGCATCACCTTGTTTCTACACCTTACAGAACTGGGAGCTGGGGCTTCACCACTACTTGCAGAAGTCCTGAGTCGGAGTGCTTGGGGCAAGGAGCCGAAGACAGCTGGGGCTTGGTTCCTAAGCGCTGTCCAAAGTGAAGAACTGACCCTGCTGATTTGAATCTAATGCCTTGGGGAAAAGGAGACACATGGAGCTACTTAGAGACAGGTTGTCACAAAAATTCTCCATGTATCTTTAAAAGGACAGGGTGCCCCATTTGAGGATCAGCATGCTAGAGTAATGCTCACTGGGTTATATGTGGCGGGGGCGAAGGAAGATGTTTTATGTCCTTCACTGACAAGGCATGGTTCGACTTCTGATGAAGCAATACAAATAACAGGAAACACCTAATTGCTTTTACCAGGGACTTATCCCTGTTCTAAGTATCAAACACACGTCGGAACCTACAGAGTCTCACATGCCCTCCAGTAGGGGAGCTAGACAAGGAAACTACCAGGGGGTAAACAGTTGACGTGATGCACACCCCATAGTTTAGGACCTAGGTTATGGGCTCTCGAGCCTATCTTCTGTGTGTTTTTTGTTGTTTGTGGGGGTTTTTTGCCTCATACCTACATTTTATTAAAAAATATATTGTATTTTATAAATGATAGTAAATCAGAATTACGATAAGGTTCATTTCTGAGATTTGAATATGAAGCAAACCAAAACAGATATAAAGACTATTGGAAAAGAACATCTTGAGTGGTTCTGCTACCAACTTTCCCTACTCTAGGAGCCCCAGTCGTGGTCAAATGCCACAGATCTGATGGGAGACATGATCTTCAGCTCTGCTTTAACAATATTTTTAAAAAGTAATGAGATACTTTGCTGGAAATAACAGAAGCATACTTATATTTTATTATTTTAGTCTATGTATATCCTTTTCCTTGTAGAATCTTTTTTATTCAGAAAAAAATCCAAAAAACGAGGACGTTTTCCAACCACCCACAGGAGGGGTATGGGTGAGGGGAGTGGTCTGTCCATCCAGGGCCCTGCTCCTAACTCATGTGGCTTGGCAGCGACAAGGGGTGTGGGGGGTAATGGCCCCGGAACGTCAATGGCATGTTTGTGTGTGGGAAGGAGAGGGGTGCAAAAGCAGGAGGGGTGGGGGAAGGCCAGACAAGGTCCGTACCGGGAACTCCGCAGGCGGGAGGCCATTTCCTCACATCTCTCAGTGACACACCATCGTGGCCGCCCTCTTTCCCCATCAGCAGGGCTAGTCTTGGTAGGCACGGTGACAGTGGTATTGAAGGTGGAGCTTCCACTGGTATGAAGGATGTTTCTGGCCCCAACTATCAGCCCATTCATGAAAACACTTGGCCAGTCAACCAACCGGGACACCAACCTCAGCTGGAGGGATGCGGATGAAGGTTTTTCCAAGGACAGCGACGGCGGCCCAGACCAGAGGGTGAGTCGGAGCCCAGGACGGCCGTGGCCTGACAGGTCCCACAACATTATCCTGCGAGGCTGTGATTTAAAGGCGCAGCATCTCTTTCTGAAGAAGTGAAGAGAAAACTGAATTTTCTATTCTGATTCAGTCTGGTGTCTGTCCTTCCCAGTCTTGACCACTTGTCACATCTGTTTAGTGTGTAATATCAATAGTATTCTAATGGTGTTCCACGCTGATCTGGGCATTTTGGGAGTTTTAAACTTCAAATCTTTAAAACTCAAAACTTATTTAAACAATGCCTGTCATCAACTTGAGGTCTATGGAGGACTTACAGGACATTCAATATGTTCCACTCCACGCTACCTCCTGTCAGTCTGCAAAGGACTGTGAGCTTCCCTTTGCTAAACCTCTGTTCTCAGCTCCTAAATCATGTACCTCACACGCCAAAAGCTCCCTTTGAAAATCACCCAATGTAGACAGAAACACTTGGGCCAGAGGTGCCACTTTTCACCACTGTCACAGGGGTGCCTTAGAATATTTATGTCTTCCCCAGGATAGTGCAGGAATCCAGAAATATTCAGCATTACTTTAGGCTCCTGAAAGCTGGCAATCCCAAATATTTGCACATTAAGTTGTGATTTAGGTATTTTATATACATTATGCATTTTCTTCTCATAATCTATGGGAATTTATTATTTATTTCTCCTTTAAACAATGCAACTGAATATTACAATGTTTAAATAAGTGTCCACATACTGAGTGAAAAAATTAGCAGTTAAACCCCCATATTCATGTCCTGGGAAATTGCTCTACAGCGTTTACTTGCAGTTTGCTTTTAGAAGGTTTTGGTGCTCAGAATGAGTGCAGCATTTGAGAATTTATACTCATTGACTATAATACGCTGTGAATCCCTATTCAGACATTTTCTTTAAAAAATTGGAGAAGTCTTTCCTTCTCCAATTAAAACAAGGGAACAATTTGGAAATAGCCTATTTCCTGTATCTGTCATAGCTTGTTTTAGTCATGTCTGACATTTTATTGGCACTATGTAAAGCAGTGTAATTTAATGAGATGAGCACAATTTAAAGATAATATACATAATTACCCTTATTTATCTAAATAACAGTATATGCCATAAGGTTGTATCTTCACAGACTGATTTGACTAAATTTTGCTTAAAAAAAAACTAAAAAAAACAGTTGAATTCCAGTTAGCACACATATATGCATATACACACACACACAGAAATATATATGCAGAACTTGACAGTTCTCTCTGCTCTAACACTACTAATGTGTTCTTAACAAATCTCAATTTAATAAAAATCATATAATATAAAAAGCTGAGTCACTACGGTGTAAGAAAGTAGAGACTGGAAATGTCTGACTTGCATAACAAAATTAATTTTCTTACAATGACTCAAAAATATTGAGGGTTCTTTTGCACTAGAAGTACATGAACATATTATCTTAAAGACCTCAAACAATGTAGACTGAAACAGAGAGCAAATATTGCTCAAGTCCCCATCTTTCTCCCACATTCCCCTTGAAAAGCTTTAACTCCTAACCATCTTGTGTATATCCTTCCACATATTTTTCTGTGCATCTATACACACATATACATTTATTAAATGATCCAATCATTCCTCTTCCCAGTATTTACCCAAGAGAAGTTAAAGCAGCATATGTCTATACCAAGGATTATACACAAATATTCATTGCCACTTTCTAAGTAATAGGCAAAAACTTGAAACAGCCTATAAGTCCACTGACAAGTGAATGTATACACAAACTAAGCTATCCTGGGTATGGAATGTTTATGTCCCTGGCCCACAAATATGGGCTTGTCACATGACAGGCTTTGGCCACTGAGAAGGGAGTAGACTTATTTGTCATATCTAAGCAGAAACATTAAATACAATTGCATTGTTTAGCTTGGTCTTTCATGCTCCTGTGCCTCCTACAGAAAAAAGCCCTGTCCCAGATAGAAGCTGTTCCTTCACCCACCCACCCCCTCTTTTTACATAATTTTGCAACATTTATTTTACTTAGAACAATGTGCAAGTGATTCATTTAAAAACCATATAGATGCAGATTTTACTGCATCACAAAAAATTGAAAAGCACAATTGAAATATCCAAATAATTGTGAAGGCCAGAGGTGGAATGCTAAATGTGGGCCATCTCAATTTAAAAATGAAAAAGATTGAGGAGAATCCCTGAACCTGATGGGCAGCCTATGACCTAGTCCAGCTCAGTACAGCCACAGCCAAACCATTAGCCCTCATGTAATGTGACCAACAGGAACAACTGTTATTATAAGCCATGAAAGTGTTGGGATTCTGTTATTGCAGCAAAAGCTGACAGTTAAAACTGTATTTTGTATTATTTTTATTTTCTTCTTAACTGAAAAAAAACCTGAGTATGAACAGCTGTTTCTTAACATAATAACAGAACAGATACTTTTCATCTTTTTAATACTGGAAATACTCAAGTGTCATTTGTTTACATTAAACATTAAAATGATCAGCTGAAATTTTTTATTTCTGTCAAGTTACTTTTATATCATAGCATCATAATTTCTGTTAGTCACTGTCTTTTGATGTTGATTTTATATATATATATATATATATATGAAAATTCTGATGTTCCCTATTCATTTGTGTGGTTCTATATGTTTAGTAATTTTTTTCTTCATCTACAAGTATCTAGTCCATGATCTTCTAAATGAATATTTTTAGGCTTTGGTTCATTCTCCAAAAAATGTTAGTTTAGTTACCTTAATTAAGTAAAGTCTACTTCTTAGCCAAGAGTTTTAAGTGGGACTATTTCTCAAAACTGTGTAACACAGGTTTTTATTCATAAATTCTTTACAAATGCAATCAAATGGAACTCAAAATAGTCATTATAGAAACTACTGAAGAACAGGCTCTTAATTCTTTGACTAGAACATTCACACTACCATATGCTTAAAAATACAAACCATGCCTTACATATTTTAGAATATACCTAGAAAATAAAATCATATAGACCTATTTAATGAGCAAGTGTTTCACTAGCCATTATTTAAAATTAAATAGTAGTCTTATCAAGAACAGTGAAGTATCTGAAATAATTCTCCACCCACAAGCCAACAAATTAGCCTGCCCCAATTTCGTGGATGCTGTCTATGTTAGAGAAAAGGACTTTGTTACTCAGAGCCCAGCAAGCCCCTGATTAAGTATACTTGCATCATTTTTCCTTGTCCCCAAGTCCCACAGAGTGAATGCAAATGGGCCCAGATTAATGCTTGCACACACAGTGGCTTGCAATGCAGGAGAGAAACTCTGAGTTTAGGGAACCTTAACATTTTATAATGTTCAGTAAGCATGTCTGCTCTCGGCTCTGCAGGGAGACACTATGTCTTCCAAGGCTGTTTGCTAATCAAACACCCTTGAAAAAACAGAGTATGTAACCGAGGGTAGTTAGCACCTCTTATGCAACATGTGCAGAATCATGAAAGATTCACAGAATATCAACCCCCAACACAATGCCAAATAAATTCTAAGTTGCACTTAAGTTAATACAAATCAATAAAACCAACAATTTTAACAAATTTTCAAGCTACAGAAAGACCCAGAAAATATAAATGAATATTTATCTAATATCTTGAGAGAGAAACGTTCTAAGATTAAAAATAATAAAAGAAATTCAACAGAAAAGATTGATGGACAGAGCTACATAAAATTTGAATTTCAGCACAGAAAGACCACAGCAACAGAAATAAAAGACTAATGAAAGACTGGGAAATATCTGCAATAAATATGAAAGGTAAGTGCTTAATATCTTCACAATAATAAAGACATAAAAAAGTAAGCAAAAAAACTAATCTCCCCTATCCCTAGTAATGAACAGATAAGTCACAAAAGTTCAAATAAACTATAAAAATAATTAATTCTCAACATAAACAAAGAAAAAATGTTATTAATCAATAATGAATTAATCAATTCTTTGCCTACCAAGTTAACAAGCTTTCTTTAAAAAAGATTTCACTTGTAATGAGATAAGAACATTCATACCCTGTAGAGGAGAGATTCAAATAATACAATTTTTTCTATAAAGCAAAGAAGCATTATAGATTATTTTTAAATGCATTATGTATCATTTTTAAGTGTTGGTAACCTATGATTTAGTAATCTCTCCCAAAGGAAAAAAAAAAACATGAATATAAATGAAACTCTATTCACAAAGAAGCCACTGCAGCATTATTTATTGGAGTAAAAAACAGGAATCAATCTAAATGTCTAAAATGGAGAAAAAATTAAGTGAATTATGGCAAATCTATTTAGAAGAATGTGTAAATATTATTTGTATATGCACAAAAAGTCTTTAATTCAGCCTTTATCAAAATTAAAGTGTATTCTTTTTACAGAAAGCTTGAAAGAGTGAAAAATTGCTGATATGAGGACTGTTGAGAATGTAAGGTATATGCATTAGTATTTATTGAGGTAGAAAAGAGAAAATATATACCTCACGTATAAAACAAAACCTGAAATAAACTATTCTTATTCCCTATCTTTTCTAAATCTGTTTATTTAAAAGGTCAAACATCTTATTCTAAGAACAAACATTTTTTATATTTTCATGAACTCTTGGCATTTTTCATCAATATTATGAATGTTAAAGAAAATACTAGTTAAAATTTCTGTTAGAGAAAATGGCATTTGTTGGCTGAAAGTTGTAAATTTTTAAATTGATTTTATTTACTGACTTAATGATAATTAATTTAACCACACTGATCTAGCAATGTTTACTTAACCTAACCAGTATGAAACAATTTGCACATTTAGAAGAAAATATCTAAAAATTTTCCTCCTTGTAAAAACAATTAGTGTGACTCTAAGAAAACAATGAAGAATTTTTGGACAATAAAGCTTTTCCATTATAATGGAATACTCATGAGCTCTCAGTGACCTGTAAAATATTCATGATATAATGCAGGTGAAAAAAACAAGATTAAAAATACTAAGTGTATTCCATTGTGTATATGTACCACATCTTCCTTATCCATTCATCTACTGATGGACACTTAGATTGCTTCCATATCTTGGCTATTGTAAATAGTGCTGGGATAAACATAGGGGTGCATATGTCTTTTTGAATCTGAGAAGTTGTTTTCTTTGGGTAAATTCCTAGGAGTGGAATTCCTGGGTCAAATGGTATTTCTATTTTTAGTTTTTTGAGGAACCTCCATATTGCTTTCCACAATGGTTGAACTAGTTTACATTCCCACCAGCAGTGTAGGAGGGTTCCCCTTTCTTGGCATCCTTGCCAGCATTTGTTGTTGCTTGTCTTTTGGATGTTGGCCATCCTAACTGGTGTGAGGTGATATCTCATTGTGGTTTTAATCTTCATTTCCCTGATAATTAGCAATGTAGAACATCTTTTCATGTGCCTGTTGGCCATCTGGATTTCTTCTTTGAAGAAGTGACTGTTCATGTCCTCCACCCATTTTTTAATAGGGTTATTTGCCTTTTGGGTGTTGAGGCATGTGAGTTCTTTATGTATTTTAGATGTTAACCCCTTGTCGGATATGTCATTTACAAATATATTCTCCCATACTGTAGGATGCATTTTTGTTCGGCTGATGGTGTCCTTTGCTGTACAGAAGTTTTTTAGCTTGATGTAGTCCCATTTGTTCATTTTTGCTTTTGTTTTCCTTGCCTGAGGAGATGCATTCAGGAAAAAGTTGCTATTGTTTATATTGAAGAGATTTTTGCCTATGTTTTCTTTGAAGAGTTTTATGATTTCATGACTTACATTCAGGTCTTTGATCCATTTTGAGTTTACTTTTGTGTATGACAATAATCCAGTTTCATTCTCTTGCATGTAGCTGTCCAGTTTTGCCAACACCAGTTGTTAAAGAGGCTGTCATTTCCCCATTGTATATTCATGGTTCCTTTATTGTATATTAATTGACCATATATGCTTGGGTTTATATCTGGGCTCTCTAGTCTGTTCCATTGGTCTATGGGTTCATACAGTTTTGGATAGTTAAATTTTTTTCTATATTGAGGAAAAATGATTATTGAAGATTTTTTAAATTCCAAATATATCAGTTGCAAATTTCTCCTCTTTGCAGAGTATTACGGTAACATACCATCATATTTTGTGATTTGAGAACTCCTCCCCACAACCCAGTCATACTCAATTTTTCTTCCAGAAAGATGTCATGGTGCCTAAAATTCTCCTATTGGTGTTTTTTCCAAAATATATAAATATCTCTCCAAAAAGGTAAATATCTCTGATTATATTCAAGAAATTAAACTGAGCAATAGTACAGTAGTAACTTATCAGATATTTTACATTTGATGCATAGAACATAAAGCATAGGATAAGAATCAGATGGAGGAAGCAGCGCTAATGACAAAGACCCTTGAAAGGGGTAGCAACGGACATCATCGGTGAGTTTTGCTTCTTACCAGTTTTAACTACAACTGTCTCTGACATGTCATTCAAACATATTAACCCCCAGGATAATCTTTAGATTGTTTAATTGTTGGCTATACCTATGATCATGCATTCAAAAGGTTTTATAAGTAGCCCTCTAGCTGTGCATCTATGTTAATTACACTGGATGACATTTCTTATTCTTTTTTGCTATCAAATATATTGAACACATAAATCAATGTATCAACCTTTTAAACTTAGATTTAATTATAGGATTATACATTAATTGTTTTCTATTGCTGCTGTAACAAACTACCACAAATTTGGTACTTTAAGCAACAGATTTGTTATCTGACAAGTCTGAAGATCAGAAATCCAAAATCATTCTCACTGGGCTAAAACCAAGGGGTCTGCAGGACTGATGCTTTCTCAGCATGCTAGGGGAGAAGCTATTTCTTGCCTCTTACAGCTTCTGGAGGCTGCCACCCTCCCTTGGGTTGAAGCCACATTCCTTTCCTCCAATCTCTGCTCTCCTTTTCTAACCTAGATCCTCTTGCCTCCCTTTTATAAGGACCCTTGTGATTACACTTGCTTCACCCAGGTAATCTAGCATAATTTTACCACCTCCAGATCCTCAATCTAATACCATTTGAAGAGTCCCTTTTGCGATGTAAACGAACAGGTTCCAGGGCTTAGGATGTGAGCACCGCTGGAGGACTACCATCTACCACAGTGTAGTGTAAGTATTGCCAAATAACCTACTAGGATTTCATTTCTTTGAAAGTCATTACAGAGATATAAACAAGATTACAACTATGCTGTCAACTGAGTAAAATTTAATATTCTTTTCACTGAATCAAACATATCATCAATATTTTTAAATAGCTTAAAATAAGTTTCAGAGAATGTTGTCATCTGATAGACCTAAGATGTGTCAATAAAGTACGTTAAATGATTGTAGAGATAAAGATAGTCAACCCTTTCTTTTGTTAGCATTTGCTAAATTTGTAAAGAGCTTTTTCCTTTTGAGTTTTTAAAGACAATTTGAAGACTAAATGTCTGTGAATGTCAGTAATTTATTCAGCAAAGAATGTCATTTAATTAAATTGTAACTAGTATAGCTGTTGGGACTGTACCCTCGGGACCCTTTGAAAATAAGAAAAGAATGATTCAAACTGTTTCTTCTGATTAGAAATAAGGAAGTTGCTGGGGAAACTAGTGGCATGTTAGTAAAGAAGAAAATTAAAAGCTCTGTGAAGGTTCTAATGCTGAATGTGACTTTTTTTTCATTTTTCTGACAGACCTAAGCAGTGTGGGTACAGAAAGGCCTGGATTTGTGTTTTGACGTACAGGAAAAAGCAGTGCAGTGGAACCCAGAACAGTACAGCAAGCAAAGTGAACTAGAGTAGAAAGGTCTTGCCATTTCCACCAGATATATGTCAGAAAAGAGGTATTATTTTTAAGAAAAATAGAGTGCTTTAAATTCTCCAAAAATTCCCAGCAAGTTTCCAGAGCACTTAAGAAGATATGGAATTTTATACTGCCTTTAATAAAAGCCAGAATTTGTCAACTTTCTAAGAACTAAGCCTTTGGAAAATACAAATACAAGTATTACACTAACAATATTTAATCAACCCAGAAAGTGGCCAATAAGCTGACAGAAACTCCCTTGTTTATTTTTTATTTTGTTGACCACTTTGGCATACTATAGATGGAACCAAAATTTTATTCTAATTAAAGAAAATCATCAAAATCACAATAAAGAATGTGAATTTCAATTTGTAAGTACCATCAGATGTGCATCAACTGCCCACTGTGTTCTAATCACTAAACACAAATAAAATACAAGTCCTTGCTCAGCCTCTGCAGTGACACCTAACCTGACCCAGAAAAAAAGCTGAAATATTTACAGGGGCCTAACGAGGCCCCAAATGTTCTGTCCCCACCTTACTTCTCTGGTTTCCTCTGCTGCTTCTCTCTGCACCTGCTCAGCTGACTACAGCCTCGCCCGAGAACCCCGCAGAACCCGCAGCCTGGCTGCCTGAGGACACTGGCCAACCCCAGAACCATGTCTTCCAGGGATCTACTAAGCTAACTCCCTCCCTCCTCCCACTCTTTGCTGACATCTCACCCTCACAGTGAGGCCTGCTATCCAAGGACTCTATTCCGCTCTGTGAGGTGGCCCCCACACCACCACCCTCATGATTCCAGTACCCTCCCCTCAGCTATTCTTTTTTTTCTTACCATGGCACTTGCAGCTTCCCAACATCCTATACAATTAATTGATTGATTTTTTAAATTGTTTCTCTCTCCTACATTGTAATACAAGTTCTACGATGGAATTTTCATCTACTCTACTGACTAATGTATCCCAAGAACACAGAACGGTGCCTGGCACAGATCAGGCATTCATGAACCATATGCTGAATAAATGAATAAAAACTGAGGAAAGGGATTGTTTAAATTACACTCTAATTCTTGCAATCAATTGTAAACTATATGTCCTTATTTTTGCAGAAGGCTAAACTGAGGACTGGAGAAGTTACATGATCTGCCCCTATCATACTGCTGGCAAATAACCAGCTGAAACTCAACTCAAAATCTTAAACGTTTTCCAACATACCACATATCGATACCAGTTTTCATGCGTTAATTCAATACTTATTTCCTCAGTGCCGAGACCACACAAAGTGGTAGGCTATGGGAATTATAAAGTAGAATAAAACATGCTGTTGCCTTCAAGGAGCTTGCTGTCTGGTGGACTTTAAAAGGAGAACAGTCAGAGTGGGATAGATCCCATCTGGTCATCCAGCCAAGCACGCGGAGTTGAGCTTTACCCCAGCGCACCTACCTCAGCTCCTTTTGCAGCTCCTGTTTGGAAGTTGTCAGCATGAATAATCCCTCGAACAGCCGTCCATGTGATCATCTGAGAAAATGGAAGGCCCTCTGAATTCTGTTTTGCCTGGAAATGTCCTGCAGCCCACAATTAACAGCTTGGTTAGACAGTTACAAGTGCTCCCATTGCCCTTGTCGTGTGTGTTCTGCAGTTGCTCTGAGTTGTATTTTGTTTCCCTTTGATCTATGGCTAATGCACATGAGGACAATAAATAATTACTTAGGTAGACACTTCAGGCCAAGATCTCAGGCACCTCTAAAGCATCTAGAACTTGTACCGGAAACTCAGGAGGAACAAGTACATCAGGTTGAGTGTTACGGTCTGAATGACTAGGTCCCTTCAAAATTCATGTTGAAACCCTAACCCCAAAGTAATGGTAATTGGAATTGGGGCCTTGGGGAGAAATTAGGTTTAGACTAGGTCCTGAGGCTGGGATCCTCATGATGAGATTTGTGCCCTCACAAGGAAAGGGGGATGGAGAGCACACTATCTCCACTAGCAGGCGCCCGGGTAAGGCCACGTGAGCACACCGCGGGAGGGCAGCCATCTGCTAAGCAGGAAGAGAGCCCGCACGAACAACCAGACTGGCTGGCACCTTGATTTTGGGCTTCCCAGCCTCAGGAACCAGGCAAGAGAAATGAATGTTACTGTTCAAGCCACCCAGTCTATGGTATTTTGTTTTAGCAGCTGAGCTAAGACAGTAAGATATTATAAAATAAGAGCACCAGCTGAAATACCTGAGGAGAAATATCAAAAGTTTCCCCCATCAGCATCCCCCCCTGACTCCTTTCAGAACAGACCTTGTCCAGACAAGACTGCAGGTTTTTTTGCTATAGGAAGGGAGTTGAACACATAAGCCTTTTAGAAAAGACTCTGAACTGTTGTCATGGGAATTATCCATATTATATGTGAGAAAATGTTTACTCCTTTGAGACTAGATGTTAGCTGATTACTCCCAAGATCCTGGTTGGGTCTGTGATATCCATAAAATCTCCACCTAATGTGCAAACCAGACCAGGACTTTAAAAGACAAAAACAAACAAACAAAAAGTATATTTTTGATTTAGGAATTCAAAAAACAAAAACCTATTTTCAATTTAGGGTGTGGCTTAAAGGAACAAGAGATGGGTGGAGAAGAGCAAGGCAGTGAGCCTGTGAAGGACTGGCTGGGTGGACAGAGATGTGGGGAAACAGCAGCTCAGATGAATACAAGAGAAGAAGCAGCCACGGTGGTGTGAAAACACAGAGTGGGAAAAGGAATCGTAAATAGTTCAGTTTAGCTGGGCCATGGGGTCCTTGAAGGAGGTGCAGACCATGAGGATGAGAGCTGAGGAATGTAAATATTGTTCTAGAGGCAGTTAGGAGCCACCACTGTCTTTGATTCAGGGAGGTGACAATATATGAACCATATTTCAAAAAAATTAATCTGTGTGTAAGAAAGACTGGATGTCTATATTATTAGTGGGAAAATGAATAGGGAGAGGATGATGTTCTGTGTATAAAATGTCAACACATGAAACTCATTATAAGAAGACATAAACTTACTTTGTCATCCAAGAACCAAAATACGGTTCATAGGACAGGACTTGTGCATAAGTTACCTAATTAACTCCTTTCATCGAGAATGACCAGGTGTGTGCCACCCTGAGAGACCTCTAGTGCTAACAGGCTTTTATATTATTCATTATTCTGCCTGAAAAATTCTCTGGAGAACCCACCCACTGAGAAGACCTTAATCTTCCAGCCTGGAAGAATCTGTCTTCTTTGTTAATTATATGAATCCAGTCCTCAGAGATATTACTAATTTGTGTGAAGAATGGAAAGCCTCTTAAGTTCCCACCAACTATTGCTAATCGGAGATTGAGAAGAATGGCTGGCATTCTTAGCATTCCCTAATGCATATGTTCTCTGGTCCAAACCACTCTGGTGGTCTCTCAGAAATAATGTGGGCCATTGGAGAATAAACCACACATTTAAGCTAATTACTCTATAGTTCTAATCAAACACAAACGACTTTTAATAAGCTCTGCCCCATCAACATCATAATGTTATACATTATAAAGGTCCTTCATCATACAAGTCTGTCTGAAGACTTCCTTTCTCTCTTTACCTTTGAAACCACTAATTTCCTGTTTGCTTTGCAGTGTCTCTGAAACTTGAAGCTCTCACCTCATAGCCTTAAGCTGCTTGTGAATTCCACATCTCTCATCCTGTCTCCCACTGGAGTTACTCACCTTCAGAACACATCTGTGGTCTCTATTACCACTGGCCCTTGGAAGTCTTTCTCTGTGAATTCTTTTTTTGTGTGCTTTTCTGAGTCTGTGGTAGTTACCAATGATTGTTTTAAAAAAGCTCACCAATACTATATTTTTTATAAAGTAGTAATTGTTTTTATGACTCACTTACAAGTCTTGGGGGAATTGTACGTGGGGTTCCTACTAAGAAGAAGGGAATTTCTGCAATAGTAACATAACTTCCTTGTTCTCTCTTGTCTTTGAAACTAGGCTATGAGCATAGTAGATGGAATGATTTTTTTATTGCAAGTCTTCTTGCCTTTTGTAATCATAGGCTTTACCAATGCAGCAAAATAAATGTAACCAACCTGCCATTCATATTCATATAGTCTGTGTTTTCAAAGAGGCTTGAATACATTAAAACATTGAAATTGATGCATGATATCAAATAGATCTTATTTAATAAATATCAGCATCAAATTCACCTGTTATGTTTTCCAATAATTTAAGAAACTTAACAGCATTTTAAAGATGAGAAAACTCAGTGTAATGAAGCCAGAACTGATCTTTTACGCTATTTCTGCATACCTAAGATAGAAAAATAATAATTCTGTGGATGATGATTACAATACTGCTAATGCAAATGTGCTGGGTTAATTAGAAAGAACACACTAATGACCCTACTAGGAAATGTTCAAAATAAAATTGCATTTTTGAGACCACCTACATTTTTAAAAGCAGTATAAGAAGACTAAAATGAAAAACAAACCACCTTTAAATTTTGTTTTTCCTTAGAGATGGCAATTCAGTTTTACAATTATTCCAGGCTTGATGTGCATCTGCTTAATTATCCTTCTCTCCTTGTCATCCTCTCTACGTATTATTGCTCAGAAGAAAGGTAAGTATATATTATTAACAGAATGGCTGCCTCTTACTATCTTCCACAGGAAGACCACACTAAGCCCCTTGCATGTTATTTCACAGGAACCTGACACAAAAAAAATATCCATTCCATAGCTAAAAACACAGATGTCTCGAGTTTATATAATGGTAAGTGGCAGCAAATCCATCTCTTTTGCATCATGAGAGTCATTTGACTAATTTATACATAAGTCAAGATAAGTTTATCAGTAAATAATATTACATTTGCACAAACATTGTCTCCTTTTCTCTATGTCCTCCTATTCTTCTTCCCCCTGAAAGGTGTTTCCCAGCCTAAAGTCCAGTTCTCTGTGATCTCCCCTCCTGCTCCTCAGCCATGAACTGTACTGTCAGCAGAAGTTCCCATGGACCTCCAAGGACATATGCCCACAGAAACTAGTTAGTGATTGTCAAAGCAGGTAAATATTTCTGTTTCTCAAGTACCTGGCTGCATAAAATATCACTAAGGAGGTATTTTCTTCAAGGCAGATTTTGGGGGACTTACACTCAAGTAATTCTCTTTCGTTGAGCTGGGCTGAGAATCTGTACTATCACAGCCGGCCAAGATGATTCTCACTCACAGGCTGGTTTGTGAACTACTGGCTAAATCTGAAGCAGAACTGATGTCAGTAATTCCTGAAGGCCAAATGAAGAACAGCTGAGAGGCACATTAAACTCACCTTGGGAGAGCTTTAAAAATCCTGATGCCTAGGCACGGCGCAGACCAATCACATCAGGATGTCGGAGGGTGTGGCTTTAGATCAGTGCTTCTTAAAGCTCCCTAGATGCCCACAGTGTGCAACCAAGGTGACAGCCACTCCTTCACCCGGTGGAAATCACCCGTTTGTTCTGTTTTGTTTTTCTCCCAGGTCAGCTGTCTCTGGTCCTTCTTCCTGTCTCTGGGCTGAGCTGTCGCCCTCACCAACACGATGACGTATGAACATCCGTCTGCCCCTGGAGCGCAGTGCCACCAGGAGCAGACACCTGGGTCTGCAGCTCCCAGCTGCACTGCTTACCGCCGGGTCAAAGTATCTAAGTGTCCAGGACTGAACGTGAAAAAAATTCATCCCAACTTCATTCATTTACTCAACAGATATTCGAACTGAATGTAAACATTACCTTTCACTTTTTAAAAGAAATAGGGATGGTTTTCTATTTCTGACTTGCTTGTACACATCCACACCACAAACTCTGAAATAGCCACACACATAAACACACACACTTAACCCAAGTAATCTTCGTTGCAAACTCTTGCTTAAAACATTGGCCCTTTGTGTTTTTTAGGACTATGATGGAAGAGAAGAAGGCAGACGTGTTAGGCTCTCCAGGCTGGATTGGACACAGAAAAGACAAAATTAAAATCTCAAAGATTATTTAAGTTTGGAGGTAAAGGTGCCACGTGGAACCCCTATGTTTACATAGCATTTCTCTGCTACTCCAGTCCCCAAAGAGCATTGTCAGTAAAAGCTTTAAGGTGGGTAGGGGAATGGTTCAGATCCCAGAGAGAGTATAGGAAGCCCATGGTCCACACTGACACAGCTGTCAGCATCCAGGGTCAGGCAGTCAAAAGCCAACGATGTGATAAAGGGCTAGAGGACTGTGAGTCATCTACACCCACTAGCATTTTTTCTGTTATAGGTTTGAATCTCTTCTTATCTAAAATCTACCACCATTCCTTTTTTTTCCTTAATGTGCTTGAAAATGGTCCAAGGTGCTCTAAATCACCCCAACAGTTGGGATGCTTTCCTCATTTTCTGCCTTAAGAATCTAAATCAGGGGAGCACAGTCTGATTGGTGATTGGGAAGTGGAGAGAAACTGGAAATTATCTCCAGTTTATGTCTAAGTCAATTTAAATCAGGGGATGGGCCCAAATTCAAGCAGGACAAGCTCACAGTTTTATGAGCCAGTTCAAAATGAGTTTTAAAACAAATTTGGAATCCAAAAGGCAATTTAATTCAAAATTCCTCTAGGCAGAAAAGCAATGGCGCTTTAAAACATGGCAAAATGAAAATAAAAGGGCAGATTCAAGGGTAAAAATACTTTATAAGTTCCAGTGACAGCACAAAAAATTCTATTAAATATGGGATAGTAGGAAGCTGACATTGTACAGCATTTTTATTTTTTTTAAAGCACTAGACTGTAAATTAGTCAATCCTGATATAGTTCTGGCTGTGCCAGTAACAGCCCTAGGCAAGTCATATAAAAGGTTCTGGACATTAGTTCCTCAGGCTTAAAGGAATGGGTGAGGGATAATTGGCATATTTGACATTCTGAAAATATTTGGTTCTCTGTCTACTTGGAAACCTCACACTTTGGGTTGTCTGAAAGGTCTACATCATTTGGTTGTTTCAAAAGTGAAACTGCTTTAAAATCAAATATGACACTTAAAATTCCTCCCTCCTACAACAGACTGAAACCCAATCTGATGTCATCCTACTTAAATTTAGCCCATAGAAAATTACGAGTTGCATTGAAAAGACAAATATGGAGAAAATACTTCCAGGTTGGTAAAATATTTCCTCTAGAAACTGTTTTTCATTAATCCCAAAACTGTTATAATTAAAAGAAACCATAGAGTTAAGTACTATTTCTCTCTGGCAAGAAAGAATACATTTAAAAAAATTTTTACTAATTGCTGGATAAGATGTTTCAGTGCTTGACCAGCATGCATTCTCTTCCCTCCTGCAACTTTCTCATTCCCTCTGAACCTCTTTCCCATCATCATCTTGCCCCCCACCACAGAAAGGCTTCTCTTAGCCCTCAAGCTCTTCATGAGTTTGTGGTTCAGAAAATCATTTTGTCCCTTCCTGTAAGTTTTGCTCCTTTCCTCCAAGTGGCTCTGATATTTGACATCATAGAAGCTATTACATTTATTCTTCAGAAACTCATTAGCTATCTGGAGGCAAGTCTTGGAAATAGGACTTCATTCTTACCAGAAATAGCATGCATATAGCTTTATTGCCTAATGCAATGGCAACTACCTAGTTTAGAAATAAATAAAGACACTTGATTTACCATGCAATTCATAGAAGCTTAAAGGTGAATCCTATTGTGAATCTCCATTGATTTAGAGTAAAGCACAGAGAAGCTTACCATGTAATTCTGTTGTAAAATGCTATCGATTTACTGTACGATATATAGAAGCTCATGGTGCAGCTTTATTGAGAGACTCTCGGTCACGGTGCAGCAGCATGGAAGTGGTCGCTTGGTAGGGAGACTCTCTGATTTAGTATGGATCCCAAAGGATTTTATCATGTCACTCCATGGTAACAAAACTCAAAATTTCATTAATTCATTTCAAGTTTCTCAGCAGAAGCCCTTCGGTAGCCCATGTGGTTCTAAACATCCAGGAACCAGGGCCCGCGCGGTGCCAGCATGGGAGTCATGAGCAGGCAGCCTCAGAACAGACGGTGCTGCCAGACTTCCTCTTAAAAGGATGCAAGATTTTATCCTCACCCAAAAAGTCATTAATCCCCAAGTTCACAGCATAAATATACCAAATCTGGCAGGAGAAATAACAGTGTTATAATCAGTGGTGTTGCCTTCATTTTAAGATTTGCTATATTTTATAAATACTTTGAGATTGCTTGAGAACATCTCAATTTGCCTGTATTTCATTTTCTGTTTGGAAAAGTCTGTTAATCATTATTTGAACTACATAGAACTAAACAAGGTAGTACAAAATAAAATAGATTGTTATTTTAGGAATGGTCTTTTTAACTCTCCAGGAAAAAAAAAATCTTACAAGATCTTTGAATTTCAAAACGATACAGAAAAAAACATAAAATGTATAAAATGGTATATTCTTGGTCTAAATACTGTTATCAATCCATAATGTTTTATTTATAAGTTTAATTATAGGTATTCATCATTGGAAAAAATCTTTTTGTTTGATTAAAAGGTTATCATAAATCTGCTACCTTTTAAAATAAGTTTACTTTCCTTGAAATCTATTAAAATGAGCTGTTTTCAGAAGAAAGCCCAGCGTCAAACATCATTTCTTATATATATTAAGTTTTTGTTCTTTAAATACATTATTCAAATCTGCCTTGTCTTAACCCTGAGTATTTATTCTTTGACTTAACATGAAAAATATACTTAGTTGTAAGAAAATGAATGAATATCCTGGCACTTCGGTCTTTTGTATTGTTCAAGAAACACACTGTGACTTGGTATGCTAGAAAGATTCCTTTCAACTTCACAGGCAGATGAAAATCCATTCTATGTGGGATTTCTTCCAAAAAGTTCCACCACAAATGTTGTCTTATTCTTACATGCATATAGAATACAATTATGAAGAACGATGTTTGAGAGACTACTTGAATCTGATATACTATTGTATTTTCTGTCAGTCAAAGATTAACTACCTCTAAAGTGCATTACAAATAACAAAGTAACTCTTTAAAAATCATTCTTACTCAAAAAAAAAGTGTTCCCTTATCATGTCCAAAGCAATGAGAATTATTTGGAATGGGAAGGAGGAAAACAAACATAAAGGACAGAAGACATCAGTGTTAGGTGCCTAAAATGGGTCCCTACATTTGCTTCCTCCATACATGCCCCACCCTAAATGTCTTCTAGAGAACTTCTTTTTTAAGCTATAGCCCCCAGCTGGGGAGATCTCAAACTATATGGACAGAGTAAAAGGAAATCTATGTTTTCTCTTGTCACAAAAAAATAATATTGTAGTTCACTTGCAAATATTTACTTCATACTTCACAAATGTCAGGCATTATTTTAGGGGCTTTCTATGCATTAACTAATTTAATCCTCACATTGACATTTAAGACTTTATTATGAACCTCCTTTTACAGATGCAGTAACTGACCACAGGTTCATGAAAGCTTCCCAAGGACACAGAGACAGTGAGTGGTAGAGCTGGCACTAGAACCCAGAGAGTCTTATTCCAGAGACTGTGTATCACAAGACTCTGCATTACATGGTCCCAATAGGCATAACCACTGTACCTTTTCAAATTGCATATTGTGTTTGTGTTTTAATATAGAAGTTTAGATATATTGTGGATAAATACATTGTTTCTCTCTTTACCATTACTCTGTGTGTGTTTGTGTGTGTATCTGATGTGAATAACACATTTCAGAAATTTGAGAATCCTTTACAAGAACGTGGACAAATGCAATATGTACAGTGTATTTTCCTATAGTGGGTATACATCCTGACACAGCTGTTTCTGTCCTCTGAAAAAATGAGCTTATTACTGGAGAGAATTAAGATGCCTTAAGAGAATTAAGAGGCATTGCATAAATCCAGCCAGTGATGAACCATAATAACCACATGACTTCTTAATCATGCCAGAATTTTGCCCCCTGAGAATACCAGAGAGCTCAATAAGGTTAAATGTGCTGCCAAAATTCAATTCTTAAAAATATCCCAAATCCAGTAAGTTGGAAACCATTCAATCAGAGACTATTCTTTTTAGAGTTTCTCTCCTTCCCTAAGAGTATGTGATGAAGTGAACTGAGATTATTCACATGTCAAGAATGCAAACTGTCTTAGCTGCAAATGTGATTAACAGTCATCACATTGGACCTAATAGCCCAGCAGATACCATACTCTTTTGAAGCTGTAAAAGCCTTCCTTGGGTATGAAGAAGATATTCTAGGTGTGAGAACAGCTGTTTGGCTTCTGTTGCAGTTTAGAACAGCAAACATTAGCCCCAGGGGCAGAAGAGACAAGAAGCATGGAAGTAGCATCTTGAAAGCAACGGAAGCCTTTGTGTTTTCTCCCTTCAGTTCAGGGCTTTCGGAAATCTCTGAACTGTTGGACAGGTCTTGATCTTTCGGGGCAATACTTCTCAAACCTAAGCATGCAGAGGAACGCCTAGAGCACTTGTGAAACACACAGTCCTGCGCCACAGAGCTTGCATAAAACGCGCAGCGATGTTTCTGCTGCTCCAAGGACCCCTTCGAGCAGCTTTGAGCCCTGCCATTGAAGGACCTCCTTGTAACTGCTGTCACTCCTGCAGCTGTCTCACTTTCTCACTGTGTTTTTCTCTTCTCTCATACCAGTGGGACAGTGAAACAGCTCAGGCAACCCCAAGACATGCAAAAACAATGACTGCCATCTGAGCTAAGACCAAACACGAGCTGTCAGGCCACCATGCTGCCGAGGGCTTTCATGACTGGGTGGGCACCTGAGGGTGGACAATGAGTAACCCTCAAGTAGAGGAACCGTTCTTATCCCTCTGCCTCCATGAGCTTCACCTATGGCAAAGGACCTTACCAACTGAGGTCTTCAGGTGCCATTTCATACCCTAACGAGGAGCCAGGATCTGGAATAGAGTGCCTGTGGGGTCCCATTCAGACGCCCTCTGCACATTCCAGTCTCCGTACCACATTCCCTACTCCACTTTAAGTTTCTATTAATCCAGCTCAAAGCAAACTTTTCAGTAGCTGTTAGATGATGAAACCATGCAATTGTTCATTTTGTGTGACATTTTTAAAGGAATGTCCAAAAAATCTTAGCACAAAACATTTACGAAGCTTCTTGGCAATGTAATCTGACTACGTACAGTATTTCTAAGTTAAGAAAAAGAGGAGGACTCATTGTAACAGGTCTGCTGTTGCAGATAAAGAGTATCCTCTTTTTATCAATGGAGGAATTGTGGCTCAGAGAAATTAGGCTACTTGTCCGAAATCATGTGCCAGGAGCATAGAGAGAAATAGCCGACCTGCCGTGAGCCACAGTGTGTGGGGTGAGGTGAGGCCATAGCTGAGGCTGCACAGTAGGGCCTGTCAGCCCTTCAGTAGTTGGAGGACATGCCTGAGACTCAAAGACCAACAGTGCCAGAAAAAGCTGAAGTGGGACTTCTACATGGAAGTCAGTGAAGCAGTAAATAGCAGAGGACCAATGTATAGATTTTTAGGCTAAAGGTCATGAGTTAAACACTGGATGTACTAAGTCTGAGATGCCTGGGAGACATTCACGTGGAAGTGCACTTTGACAAATCCGTTTGGCACTCATCTGCTTGTATATGGAAACTGAAGGTATGGGACTTACTGTGGACGCTCACTGAGTTTTCATGTCATCCCATGAAGATTCCCCCTTTTTCTGTCCCATCCACATTATGTAATAGAGTAGCAACAATTGTACAATGTGATTTCTCCTTCCCAGACCGCAGTTACCTAGGGGAAGAGTGGGTACATGGACCAAACTGAACCAGGCAATTTGAAATCGGAACTAGAAAAGTCCAGCTTCGGGCAACATGTCAAATCTAAATTCAGTCTGCTGCTGCCGTGGTAATTTTCCATTGTATATAGATAGAGAAAACCAGTCTCCAGTAAGATAGAAAGCATAATGCTAGCATGAAGAGAAACAGAGAGAACAGATGTTCTGGTTTATCTACACTGCTTTGGTGCCTGCTTAAATCCCTTTTGGAGACCTAGCTGCATCAAATTTCTTTGGGTCCATGAGCAGCCATCTATCTCCACCAAAAAATGAAACTTCCCTTTTGTTTAATCAAGTTCAGTTTGACTTCCATTACATAAAGCCAAGCATTTGATCAGTAAAAGGTAATACTAATAATAGATAAGGTGTTATGGGGACACTCTTTATAATGAGGAGCGGACTTTTGAAGAACAGAGAAGGATCCTGATTAACAACCACCATTAGATATCAGACAGAAGAGAGAAGTTCACAGGAGGTGGAGAAGTAACCAGAGAGAGTGGGACTAAACCTAGAGCCTGCAGCGGCTGACACGTCCAGAGAAAACCACCTCCACAGAGGCAGAGGTCAGCGGCGCCACATCTACCTGTCCAGTAGTGCGAAATAGAAAGAATGAGATATGCGGCCAATGGATTTAACAAGAGGGGCTCCCTGCTAACCTTGGTGAGAGCAGCTGGAGTAGTTCAGTGTGGAGCTCTAAGGAGTGAACGGCAAGAGGAAGGAGAAAGAGCAAGGACATGTCACCCAATCAGTACACTTGATTCTGAAGGGGAAAGTAGGAAGGGCGCTTGGGATTAATCCAGGGTCTTGTCTTTGTTTTTGTTTTTGTTTTGCCCTCTTGGGATGTATGGGTATGGGGGAGGAGGAGGGTGTATTATACACATTAGAAACATGCTAGCATTTTTAAATTGTGATGGGAAAGAGGCACCAGGAATGGGCCCTGCTGGAGATGCAGCAGAGAAAGGGACAACTGGTAGCTTTAGGGCCTGAGAAGGCCAGGAGGGTGGGATCCTGAGCGCATCTAAGAGACACCTCTTTTTTGCAAGCAGAGGGAAGAGGGAAACTCCCTGAGGCTGAGGTAAGATGCCAGCACACAGAGAACTGAGAAAGGGGGACAGCCAGATGCAGCGACCATGAGTGTTCGTTTTCTGCTCGCTTCACTAGTGCATTTCTTTTCCTTCTTCAGTCCTGGAGACAGGCGTGCTAAGAACCTCTGCCATCCTGGGCGAAAGAGATTGGAGCCAAGGAAATCTGTGAATCACATGAAACCTTTATTATTTAATGAGTGGCATCCTCCACTGCCCTTTGGTTCTCTTCTACAACACATGTGCTCTGTCTTCAATCCATAAACATTTATGAATATGCCTTATTTCCTCAATCAAACTGAAAACTCTTTGTGGGAGAGAACTATGTATCGTCCAGTTTTGCACCTTCCTCTCCAGTAACTTACATGTAAAATGACTCTCAAAAGCAATTATGTAAACAAATCAAATAGGCATGCTACTTAGTAGCTATCAGTAACAATTCAAAATCTAACCATCCTTTTTCACTTCAGACTACCGAAGTGTCAACATTTCTGATTACCTTGTAAAAACTGAGTTAACTTATATGTCCTCTAGAAAACTAGTACTTTGTAGAATTTATTTAATTCATAGGTGTTTCAGAGGTTTTATAATCTGATTCATTTAAATGAACTTTCAAATGAATAACAACTTATAACTGGGCTTTTTCAAATCATGTCTTTCGCAGTTTATTAAATATAAAGCATTTCTTCTTTAGACCTTTCCAGAACTGTTCATTCCAAATCCATTGCAGCTGCATCTCGACTTTTAAAACTCTGGACTAATTTCAAGCACCACATAATGAAGCCGATGTTTCCATGGTTTCATATTTCTAATGGCTCTTGAATATACTCTTCAGTATCAGTGATCCAGCCTTTCAATACTCCTCTCTCCTCTGCCCTTGATATTGAGCCTTGACTTAATACCTGCTAACCTTAAACAGATTCAAATACAAGTCATGTGATTGGAAATTCATTTCTGCTGTTAGTATTTCTAATACATTCTTTTTCAATTTCCATTCATTTAAGATCTGGTTACTTCCATGTTTCCGACTAGGTTTGTGATGAATTCTGTGCCACCGGTACTGGCTATTGAATGGTATGCTGCTGCCCTCTAGCTTATGCCTGAAAAATTCTCTACATTGCAACAATTTATTGCAAAAAATTCCTTGTTGTATGCCTCATAAATAGA
Organism: Manis pentadactyla; assembly: GCF_030020395.1. Lineage (NCBI taxonomy): Eukaryota > Metazoa > Chordata > Mammalia > Pholidota > Manidae > Manis > Manis pentadactyla. The sequence goes on along the minus strand of NC_080034.1, from coordinate 14,807,503 downwards.
TATCATTTGGTTTTCAATGAATTGTATATTAGCAGCTTTATAACAAATTTTATAGTGATTAAAGTTACACATTTCTTTCCTTTCCAGATAAGATTAAAATGACCAGTAAGTTATTGATCATATTAATCACTGACATTTTAAAACCATAAAAAAGAACATAAAACTCTATTATTTCATTGTATGCAAGGTTCTCAGCTGATTACCTTTTCACCTTAACTTATACTTTTTGCTTTCAGGTAAGCTGGCTGTTTTTTAAAATTCAATGTACTATCTTATCTTTTATTCCTCAAGTAGCTGGAGAGAAGTATGAAATCTTTTATGCTCTCAGTGAATGCTGAGTACTTGTCAAAGGATATTTCTGAAGATGGAACAAAATAATTTCAGTTCAAATTTCAAGGACTGTCAGAAATTTCAGGCAGGTCTTAATGTTAAGAAAAAATTATGAAACTACTCAAGTCTTAAAACTACAATTCTTCTCTGAGGAAAGTTCTGAAATAAATGCTATCATGGCACGATACTTCTTTGTGGTGAGATTTTTCTGGTCTGGATAGAGTTCTCAGACACAGATAGCTATTACCTGAAAATTCCACATCTGGTTTGCTGAGATTTATTTACAGTCGAACATACGGACTAAAATTCAATGAAACTGCATTAAATTGAGCTGATATTAACAAAAAGGAAAAGTCCAATTATTTAAGTGTCTACCTCCATTCTGGTGCCCAGAAGGATAAAAATTGAAATATAATGTGCAGCATAATTTTCCGTTGAGCTCGGCTGGAATTCTGTAGTGAATGGCACTTTGGTATAGCACAGAGACCGTGAGATTCAATGGATAAAATCTGGAATTTGACTCCCAGTTCTCTCAACACTGAATTTCTCTGAGCCTCACATCTCTTATTTTTGAAATGATGAGCATACTTTTCCCATGAGAGAATGGTAGAGACCATCAAATAAGGCAATGCACGAGAAAGCATCAGCATGTTAATCCAATGTAAACACTAAATTGTGCCTAGTTTTCTGATTAAGGCATACTCTGCTTCTTTCCCTTTCTCCTTGATCAAAGGTTCTTACGCTGAGTATCTTTATGTATACTGTTTTACAGTCAGGCTTCTTTTTAAAATTCTAGCTAGTTCAGCAGAAAATGAATTTATTAAAAGATATTAGATAGTTCCCAGAATCTGAGTGGGGGTCAGAAAATCAGATTTGGAAGCTGCACCTGACTGTTTCAGAGAGACCCTAAACCACTGCCTCTGGGCAACAGGCCACCAATGCCACCCCAGGACATGACTGCTGGGTGGCTTGTCACTGCGGCCTCTCTCGGGCTGGAGTGGAGTCCATGAGGGCTAAATCAGTGCCTCTGATTGGCAGAGTCTTTTCACCAAGGCTGCAAGAAAAACTGGAGAAGTGAGGTTCTGACTTCTACCCTGGGAGACAGGAGACAAAGGGAGAGGAATTCCACAAACATGCAGGAGACTGTTGAAGGACTGGTTCCACATGGCCAAAGAGTATGACCGTTCCAACCTGCCCTCTGTTTTTTCTGATCTCCATCAGGCTGATCAAATTGTTTACTCATGAGTGCCTATAAAAAGACAAACTGGAGAAGCTCAGCTAAGGGCAGAAATTTTGGGGCCGCTAATACACCACAAATCATTGGCTCTCCCAGTTGTCCCCACCTCTGCTTTGCACTCTCTCTAGGTAGGTGACCATGTGGGAGAGAATACTATCCTGCACAAGCACTGAGCTGTATTACGCTTACACTGGAGACATTGATTGATCGGTTGATAGGTGGATGGACTGACGGAACATTTACTAACTCCCAGAACACCTGCAAGGAATAAGAAATAGAAATGTAAGATCTGTGCCCTTCACTCTTGGAACTCACATCCTAATTAGCAACTCTGTCCTATAAACCAGTGGCCAGAGGCAACATGAGAAGAGCTTGAACAGGGAAGATGTGAGGCACAGGACACGGATACAATGTTTAGAGATACAAGTTCTAACACTTGTAATGGGAAACCAAAGATTAAAGGTATCATCCATAATACCTATATCACCACATTTGGTAAATCCAGACATATGTCAATAGATTATTTTGTGTGTTGCTGGTAAGTTCAGACTTTACTGTGTGCTTTCAATTTTTATTCATATTAGTTTTCAGATCTTTCAGTCCCTTCAAATCATCACTTTAAGCTTTTTTGTTATCCAGACACTGTAGAATGATCATAAAATCATTATGAAATTAAGATCATAAAATGTCCTTGAAAATAGAAACTTACTATGATACTAATGTTTAAGTTTCTAGTCTTAAAACATCATAGTTTTTAATTTACACTTATGTATACTCATTTAATAACCAACTTTAAATTCAGTAATCACATTTTCCCCTAAGCTTTGATTAGAACAATTATAGTAAATGAAAATAAGAAAACAATTTCTGTAAAGATTCATAAAATGGCCTTTTCAAGCTATAAAGCAGCCTTCCAAATAGTCTTTTTTTACCCAGCATTAGGCCTACAAAAAACTGTTCTTTCTGTTCTGCTTAAGATACACTGATCCAAAACCCTTTCATTGTCCACTCAAGCTCTGTATCATGGTCTCTTATAGTACTATGGCTCCCAGCAGAAGGCTTGGCCCACAAAATGACCCAATAAATGCTATTGAATGAATGTCTAGCCCTCTTACCTAGACTAAGAAGCATCAGAAGAAAGTGCCCTCAAAAACAGAAAGCCTATGAACAGATAAAAGAAATAGAAAAGACACAGACAACTGACCTTTTACATCTATTCCAATTTTTCTGTAGCCCTGATCTCTCTTTGGCCAAGGTTTGCCTTCAAGCACAAGGAATGTACATCAGCACACACCTGAGGGAAATTTCCAAGAAGCCGGCAATGCCAAATTATGTTGTAAAGTGATTGGTAACACATAGATGAATATATTTGTCCAGTGAACACTGAAGATAATATTCCCAGTTACCTAATTCCCTCACTCTGACATCCTGAATATTGTTTTAAGTTGTGCTAATATAATGTCATAAGGAAAAAAAATAAAGGCTACAAACATCTTGATTAGCAGAGTTTTTATAACATCTTTTGCCTGCTGTGGTAAAATGGTAAAACCAAGCCAGAACACTAGACATTTCCATAAGGGCCCATGGACTTTGACGGGGTCCCTACCGCTCTGTTAGGGCAAAAGACAATACAATTCTTTGCATGTGTGGATCCCTCTAATTCAGATTCTCTTCTCTAGAAGCGGAAAGACTGAGGAAGTGTCTTTCACTGTTTCTAGTTATCTTTATTCTTTCTTCCCCAAATCCTTCAAATCCCCCCACACACACACACAAGTAAGAATAAAGACAAATTTTGTCACAAGTAACAAAGACCCAAAATCATTGTGCCATAAAGGAGACGGAAGCTTGTTCCTCAAGTAAGAATCCAAATGTAGGCAAATCGAGTTCTGCTCCACGCAGCACAGCCTCCGCCTTGTGCGGGCTCCATTCCCAAGGGCATCACTCTTGCCACTGGGCTTCACCAGCAGGAAGGGGAGAAACAAAAGTGGGGGCAAGGGTGGGGAACCTATCATCAGTCCTTTGAGGAAGTTTCCTATGTCTTCTACACAACACTTCAACTTACATCTCTTTGGCTTGAATCTGATAACATGGCCACACTCAGCCACGACTGAAGCTCAGAAATGTCATCTTTATCTTCCATAGCGCATTCTCAACTGATACACTTAGGTGCCATTTCACTGAGGACAGAGGGGAAAATGAACATTGGCAGATGACTAGCAAGCTGCCATGGGGCTCTTTCTGCCATACAAGGTGCAAGATTTCATTCTGGTAGGCTTCAGGGAAAATCCCTTTCCTTTTCCACCCCCGCTACACTACCTTTCCTTGTACCTTTTAATCCATCAAGGATTTTGTTCTTATGTTTATTCTGTATTCAGACACACTTCTCAAAAGAGAAAAGAAGGAAGCAATTAATGAAGGACAGACCAACTTTCACTATGTGGGTCCTACCAATTTGAATAGGAGGACTTGAGCCAAATTCTAATCCTCTACTGGTGTGTTTCCTATCTAAACTGAGACGACAGTCACTTTTAATTAAACATAAAATCTTCTGTTTGATCCTAAGCAGTAGAATAGAGTTTTCATTTGCTAGTAAGTGGATTTTGGACTTCTTCCCAAAAGAAGCTAAACTTTAGTGATAGTTACAATATTATCTCATTCTAACAAAGGTCTGGAATATTTAATATTCTCTGGATAGATAGTAACCTCTGTGGGCAGCAGAATCCAATTTAAATACAAATTTAAGCTGCAAACATAGCGCTAGTTATCTAGACAGTTGTTCTCATACTTCACAAAGCACCAGAGATGTTTTTGAAAGCTCTAGTTTCAAGGAACAGAACACATGTAGAGAATTGTCCAGTCCTCCCCCTCTCCACAGATACCCATTGCGTTTAAAATTTCTGTATTGGCCTTCTGTATGAGATATTGTTTAAGAAGTATTTCTCAACTTTGAAATATTCTGACCTCATTGTTCCCAGCCCAAATTCTATTTCATGTGGCTTTGTTTCTTTTGGACAGTTTAGCCCTGAAGTTCCTTGGCCTTTCAGGAGCTAGTGAAGAAGAGTAGAAAGAAAAAGAATGTAGGAGGAATTTTCTGCTGACTTGTCATCATAACATATTTTTGCAATGCTTGCAAAATAGATCCTCCATGTGTCTTGATTAGTGAGATTATGTTACTAGGTATTCTTGTCTCCCTGACGGTCATAACCTATGTGTATGACTGAAATTATTTCTTCTTCATCCTTTTAATAATTTGCTAATTCTTAAATAATTTTTATTTATTGCCTGAGGAAAACTGAATAATTCTATCAGGGCAACACACACCAAGGAAATGACGACTCACTGGCAAGACCTGGAAAATTTGCGTATTACAGCTTCACCACAACTTTATTGTTTGTTTATGTTAGCAGAGTCCTCCCAGAAGTCCCACTGCATCTGCCAAATAGTCCATGGGGACAAAAAACGATGGAAAGCGTTTGTCATATTGTTGTTGCTGTTCATTTCAAAAAAAAATTCTAATCTTGTCTTGCGGGAAGATGAGCTACTCAATAAAAATCACATCTCTAAAGGCTTCCATTCTAAATAAAATACTCTAAGAATTTATTTCTCTCAGCATCAGTTTCTTCACTTTCTAACTCATACTTTTTCATGGCAACAAAATACCGAATAAAAGTTTCTCCCAGAGCCTGTTTCAGACATTGATCTTCCTCCAGCGCCACAAGAGCATCTTCCAGTTTCAATGGGATCTGGGGACGTTTTGATTGGCAAGGGTCTGTGCTGTCATCTGGACCAGCCAAGACACCATCGCTGCTTTGAAGCCCATCCAAGCCTGCAGCCACGGTGGCAGCCAGCACCAGGTAAGGATTCGCTGTTGCTGAGCCCAGTTTGTTTTCTATCTGGGTGCCTTTCTCCCCATGACACTTGATGTTAAAAGCGCAGCTGTTATCGTTGTATCCCCACGTTGTAGGCACACTCTCCTTGGGGTCCTTACTCTCCTTGGAATAACGCTTCCGGCAGCTCACGGCAGGAGCCATGAGGCAGCTGAGAGCGGCAGAGTGTTTCAAGAGCCCTGTCAACCATTTTCTCCCAGTGAGGGTGAGCTGCTCTATTTCAGAATCGCTGCAGAACGTGTTCTTCTTCCCATCAACATCCCAGAGACTATGAGACAAAATTCCAGAATTGCACAGTCCAGTCTCAATGAAAAAGCTAGTGATGTAATTATATTTCCTTGCCACTTCTTTGACACCTGTTCTGAGGGTAAATGCATTATCAGCTGAACTGATGCCAGATTCAGGCAGAAAACAGATTTCCACCTGACCAGGCCTGGTAGAGGAGGAAAAGCTCTCGACATTGGCCCCAGTGTGATACAAGCCATCAACGAGTTCCTGGATGAAGGGCTGGTCATGATTATTTAGCAATGCTGAAGCAGGAAATGATATGGTCTTTGAATTGATAATTTCGGGCACACCAAAGATGCAAAAATCATAGATGAAAGCAGATAGCAGGGCAAAGCCAGAATCCTGCAGCTGGCTCAGCTGCCGCTTTGCAATGTACCTTGGGGAAGTCAAGAGGGGCTCGCCAGTCACAGTGAATGTGTCACATATCACTCGTGCAGTCCTCTCAGCCCACGGCAGAACTCTAAAGGTTGATAGCTCTGGCATCAGGACTATATCACTATTAAAACATGTTGCTCTTATGTGATCCACTTCATTGTCCTTAGGATTTGGTATTGATTCAAGATAACCTCTGGGCATGTAAACGCCATGCGTCACTTTTTCCTAAAGAAGTTAAAAGAGCAATCAGGTTTTGAAACTTGAAAACAAACAAAGAGGTGGGGGAGGGAAACCTTGGTAGTGAGGAACATCTGTTTGTGAGCCCTGGCTTAATATCAGATAAATTTTAAGTATTTTAAAATAAAACCTCCAAAGGTATTTAATAAACAACTCTTGGTATTTTTAGCCTTGAAGGCTTTATTTTATATGCTCTTGGATCTGAAAATAGCGGTTCATAAAGATAAGGCATAATGGTAAAGAAAATATCTTTATAGCAAATGTCGAAGGTAAAAAAAGCCTTATGAATTATTTGAAACAGTCATAACAAAAGTACTTTTTAAAGCACTTCTTTTTTTATGGCATAGTTGCTAATACTTAACATAATACTTTATTTTGGCTTATTCTATTGTAATCCCCATAGTTAACTGACTCTCAAGTCAACAGTAAATAATCTTCGGTCTTTCTCAGAGAGCAGACTCTGGTCAGTCCCACAACCCAGAGGACAGTCCTCCTGACCCGAGAGGGGCCAGGTCTGTCTGCTGAGCTGCTCTCTCTTCACTCACTTCTACAACCCACATAAGAATGAACTACCTCATGGTCTACATCTCCAAAGCTATAGTTTCCAAATGCTGTAGACTTCAAGTCAGGATAAACTGGGCATCACCAAATCTCACTTCTAGTCCTTGCTTTTTCATTACTCGTGTGAAGCTACACAAGTGGCTAGATTATGTGCCTTGGCTTCTGTGTCTGTGGAACACAAGTGTTAGACTGAATGACTGCTAAGGCACTTTCTAGCCATATTCCAAATTGGGTTCAATGGATTTGATCATTTATTGAACTCTTGCTGTGTGCCAGACAACAAGGAACTGATGAGGTATAGAAATTGTGTAATAGAAATATCAGCGAGGTTTCATGTGTTCAAGGCTACCTACACTAATGGGCGGAGTAAAGGCCAACTATAAGGCTTGGCTCCCACGATGTCGGTGAGCATCATGAGGTTAATAAGACCTACTAACATTCTGCAAGCCAAACTTACATTACCTGCAAATGCCAGAGCATGGCTACCAAAGAGGCGTGGTGCTAGCAGAGGCCACCTACTGGTCCACTCTTCTGCCTTCGTTAGCCAATGCCTCTTTCACTTTCTACCATTTCTACATTTATTTTCAAATGCCATTTGACATGGCTGATCCAAATCTGCTTTTGCCAGTAATAAAGTTGAGCAAATCCAACACTATTTAGTGCCTGTTTAATTTCTCAACTCACTCAAGGGCCTGTATACATAAACTTTATACACACACGCGCGTGCACACACACACACACACATACTGTGGAATTTTAGAGTATTTTCATATGAAATCCTTTAATTTGAATTTTCACTCTAAGAAATATTATTTCCCAACTTGTCAATTTTTTAGTTTGAAAATACGTATGTTAGTTTGGTATGCATCTAAAATGAGGGATAATGAATTTTATTCATGAGATTCCAAGAGTTCCAGCAATTTAAATTTGTGTTTGTGTTTACCTGGTTGTGAACAATAGAGAACAGCTTGTTACCATTTCAGTCCAATAACTCTTCCTGAATTTAATGGTACAAAGTCACACTTAATTCTTCAGGCTAATTAGTCTGTATTTTTTGAGCACTCTCTTCTAACACTGTCATTTTCTCTATTCTTTTTTGGACATTCTGAATGCATATTAGAGTATTCTTTATTAGTAGCAGGAAATACATAAATACATATAAACATATCTTACTCATGACAACAAATAGTCACCTTCTGTGTATGAATAAAAGGCACAAAGACAACTACATTCTCTAGTATAGGCCATTGTGGACTCAAAGTGCTTGTGGAACACTGATGGACAGTGACTGCAATGGGGCATGGGGGGGACTCAATAATAAGGGTGAATGTAGTAACCACATTGTTTTTACTGTGAAACCTTCCTAAGATTGTATGTCAATGATACCTTAATAGAAAAAAATAATTAATTTTAAAAAATGCTTGTGGAATAGCTGAAATCTCTATGATAACTGAGATTTGGACACAGTAAAGGGCACCTTCTGAAATAACCAAAAATATTAGTTATGAGTTCTATAGCAATATGTCATGGTTTGATTAGATCAAAGATAGAAAGAACCCACATTATCCGCACATAATTTTAAAAACACCAATCCTTTGTTAGAACAAAGACAGTATAAATTGGTTGTAAGGTTTAAATAGCTAATGTTTGATAAGGCATTTAGCACAGTGGGAGTCACATGGTAGGTTCTCTAAAAACAAGATACCATCATTATTAACGTTCCCTGCTTGGCCTTTTCCAATTATGTAACAATCTTTTCCTCTCTTCTGAATAGCTAGCTTTTGTTTAAAAATCAATATTTTTCAATTTAGTGAGAAAGAATGCTTAGCACAAATGAAGAATAAAAGGAAATATAAAAGTTGAGTTGGAAGCAGTAGATGCAACAAAAAATTTTTTTAAAAAGGCACTGGAACTGGAGATGAGGAATCTCAGAAAAAGGCTGTCCGGCTCTGTCATTAATTGCCTGGATCATTTTAAGAAAAGTTTCTTTAACTTCATTGGGCCTCACTTCCCTCATCTATAACTGAAAAAGACAGATTATATTATCACTTATATCCTTTAAGGGTCTAACAAGAATTTTCAAATTGACATTTCCTTTCCACAAATAGAAGAAAGTTTTGAAAACTTTTTATAAAAATTGAAATTACTTTTCACTCAACCATAGGCAAATTCGAACTATTGACTCCACTCTTCATTGAATGAATTTTCCATACAGAATCATATTTATATACAAATGTGCATTGTTTATATTGGCCTGTCCAGATGAATCTATTTACAATGTGTGTTCACAATAAATTTTCTAAAATGATTAAAAAAATTTTTAATTACAAATACTAATGATATACATATCATTATTTATACCTTCACAAGCTTCTAAATGAATTTAGGTTAAAGTGTTTGGCTAAAAATACATAGATACTGTATAATCATTAAATAAGAACAAAATAGTAAGTAGATAATGAAACAGGAAAGTGAGTTTACATTAGATAACTAGGGCTAAAAATAAATGCAGCGATTAAGAGAAATCCAGATGAATCATATTACAATTCTTATGATAGACCAACTTTTTCCCTAATCTCCAGAAAAAGAAAAGTGGTCTTAGATGTGGGACATTGAACAAGATAATGGAAAATACTTTCAATAGCATTTGAAGAAAAAAAAATGTAGACATTTTCTCTTTATGTCAATTATAATGTAGGTAGCATATTAAATTATATTTTCATAAAGGAGTTCCATTGAGGAATTAGAGTAATGTTCTAAATATGTAGCTTTTAGATGCCATTTGTGGAATAAATTATTAGAATTTGATAAAAACTGAATAGAGAACAGTTTTATACTGAGTTCTCCAGCAAGTGCCTGAAGTGGCAGTTATGTTTTCTTATTGACTGAAAGAAATTCAGGTGAACAGATTCTGAGAAAGTCCATGGTAAATTTCTCATTTTGTTATCAAAATTAACCAACATGTATTCTTTCTTTTTCTTTTTTCTTAATAGAAGTATCGTTGATATACAATTATATATTAGTTTCAAGTATACAACACAGTGGTTCAACAGTTACACACATTATTAAATCCTTACCCACCCAGTGCAGTTACTATCTGTCAACATAGGAAGATGTTATAGAATCATTGGTTCTATTCTCCATGCTATACTACTATCCTGATGACTGATTTATATTATGATTGAGAATTTTTGTGCCCCTTTATCCCCCTCACCCTCCCCACCTGCCCAACCCTAGCCCCTCCCCCATGGTAACCACTAGTCACATCTCAATGTCTATGAGTCTACTGCTATTTTGTTCATTTTGTTTTGTTTTGTTTTAATATTCCACAAATAAGTAAAATCATATGGTATTTGCCTTTCTCCTCCTGGTTTATTTCACTGAGCATGATACCAACACATATTCTTGCCTGGAAGAACAGAAACAATATTTGCAGCCAGGTCTACAGAATTTCTTAAGAAAGAAATTTGAATCTCTTGGGAGTTCTTTTAAAAAATGTTTTGAAGATTCCCAGTTTTCCCAACACAAACAGATGAGAAAAAGTATAATTTGATATTAAAGTGATACAAGATATCCATTTTAAAAATAAACTTAGAGGATGCTTAGCTTTTTCTTTATTCTGTTATCATTAATCTACAATTACATTAAGAACATTATGTTTAGTCCCCCCTTCACCAAGTCCCCCCCACAAACCCCATTACAGTCACTGTCCATCAGCATAGTAAGATGTTGTAGAATCACTACTTGTCTTCTCTGTGTATGCTTAGCTTTTATACTTTCATATATACTGACTGATGTTTCTTCCTAAGAAATGATGTGCCAGTAAGAAACCAACCAATCATTAAAATAAATACATGACTGAAATGGAAAAAAAATCAGGAAGTCTCCAAATATCAAAACTGCAATAATTCTTAATATCACTATTTTTGATAACTTGATAATATTCATCAAGTCATCCAACAAAAATAGGGCATTTTTTAATCAGAATAAGAAGCTGAAAGAGATATTCTTTTTATCTAGCAAATTCTTTCTATTTAATCTTTTTTTCCTTTTATATTGGCTCTTGGGTCTTCTCTGGCAATTTCCTCATGTCAAACAAAATATAGTCCTCATAATTGCAGTAAGAGAAAAAAGGACAATTCTGTGGAGGGAAATTATTCAAGGCAGAGGACTAAAATTACCAGTCTTAATTAGTTTTGTGTTTCTATTGGGTAAAAGAATTGCTGCTTGGGAGCTGAAAGTTTATGTTCATCTCCTTGAGGAGGAATAATGTGTTCGGGGAGGGACAGGAGAAAAAAACAAAGTAATTTATTGGTTTTCAGCTTGAATTGCTGTACAGATTACAAGAAAATGAGAAAGAGCAACAAAAACCATTTGCTTACTAATAAAATTACATTCAATCATAGCTCTGCTTGGAAAACTCACTTGGAAAAAGTGTGCCGGAATACTCTTAGACCTGGACACACCGTGGAGGTCTGTTGCTTCAAATCGCACAAACTGAAGATGATTTTTGGCCATCTCTTGTTTAATGTGCTTCATTCTAGAGGAGAGTTGAGGGGTGGTCAGAATCGGAGTGCTGTCCCCGGTGTGATCTGAAAATAAAGAATGGTTCTAAGTCATGAGATCATGATGACCTGAGAAACAAAGGAGGCTACAGAGGAGTGAATCTGTTGTTACGATTCTTAATAAAACATCATATACTCATGTCATTGCCTTGGAGGTGGACATCTTACCTTTCTTATTCTGCCTCTGCAGTACTCCCAAGAACATTTTCTCTACACAGCCAAGGAGTTTGTTTATCACTTGGTATTAGGTGGAACTTAACATTATTTGTATGTGTATATAGCAATATCATATGTCAGTACTTACTGAAAATGCCTTTGCTTATGGAAATCAGAATATATTTGCATAACTAGGCAGCTTTGACTCCATGTAAGTTTGTATGTAGGTGACTATCACTGAAAAGACTTAGAGCTTCTTGAGCTAACTGGTAATAACTAAAAGTTCCTGTACAACTGAAGGTAGAATTGTTTGTTTTTATTTTCTGTGTGTTTTTTTGTGCTTCTTTTGCCATAAGTGCTTTGTAACAGCATCTGAATTTAAGACCTCTACATCTGTGTGATCTCAAGTTGGATCACGTGTGAAAGTGGTTGCACAGGCAAAGGGCTCTAAAGGCCAAGGAAAAACCTGGAGATGCAGCACAAGACATGAGGATTTACTGCGACTTATGAACAGGGAGTCCAGGGGCAGCCAGCTGGAACAGGTTGTGCACTGGCTGCTGTGGCTAGGGAGGGAACTGTTATATGGGGTGAGAGGACAGAGACTATGTGCTTTGCTAGAAGAGATCATCCTTGTGCGACGAGTATCCCAAGGAACAAAACCTTGGTCAGAGAGGTCTGCCTCCCCATAAGCTGTTTCCATCCTTAAGACAGACCTAGATTTGGCCAGACCTAGGCCACCAACATAGTGTTTACTCAGCATGCCACCCAAAGGAGGGGCAGTGTGGACATACAGTTATTCTGGGACAAAAGCTTACAGGCAGGCAGTGCTTGTCCCCATAACATCTATCTATCAGATCTAAAATTTTAAATGTGTATAAATAAGCAAATAAAAGGGTTTTTCAAGGATGAGAGTGTAAGAGATGGAAAATTTAGACTGACTACTCAAATTTTAAAATTAGAAATCTAAAATAATATGTTCTTTTCAAGACTTCTAAGTGATCTGCAAATTCTAAAACTTCAGAGTTAGAAGAGATTTCTGGAGATAAATCACCTAATCCAATCAACTCATTAACTTGGTCCCAGAGAAGTACAATGATGTACCCCAAAGAGACTCTCGGTTCATTGCCAAATCTCTTGAATCCAGATCTCTTGACTCCCAGGGGTGACTCGTTACCATAAAATGAATGAATATGTCTACAGCACATAGAAGGGTCAGACACAGGAAGCATCATACATGCTGGCTATCTGTCCCGACTTCGAGTAGTGCACTGCAGTGATTCAGCACAAACACTGAAGCCCATCTGCCTCCCTCCAATTCCTGCCTTGGCCCTGGGGACCTTCTTATCCTTTCTGTGTTTCTGGCTTTCTCCTTGATACAATGTTACCTACTTCATAGGGTTGTTATGACAATTAAACAAGTTATTTAACAGTTCCTGGAAGATATTAAGCACCATATAAGTGCTTCTTGAACACATAAAGTGGGCACAATTACTGTGACCTTTGGACGATGCCATGATCTGTCTCAATCTGCATATCCATCAATCTGTCACATCACTACCTTGAGCAGCTATAACTTTAAAATGATACCTGAATCCTTTTTCAAGATGTAATTAGGCTTTTAAAATTAACATAAAGATTGACAATTTAAAAACATAGATTAAGTGGATTTTAAGTACATGAAGCATGAGGAAAACAAATTACTGGTTCCACGTATGCAAATATATTAGAGATAATGTCCTGTCACTGATGCACTTGGCTACTCAGAGACTCCTGAGGCTTTATAACTACCTTCCATTTAATACAAACAATTAAGCTGTAGCAATTACAATGTTTCATGCTGAATTAACAGTTGCAGTGTTCCCAACATTCTGAAGTATTGAGTGTGCTGCCCCCCGAATAATGCTCTTTAAATAAAACCTACAGGCATTTTAAAATATGGAAATTTTCAGATAACCACTATTGTAAAATGACAGGCAATTAATATAAGCTATATTTTAACAACATAAAAAAATCAAAAGGCATCTCCTATTAAAGGAGCAAGTTCATTGTGTTAGTTCACCAGTAATATAATCACAGGTAATCTTATTAGTTTTTGCCTTATCTGTATCTTCTAAACTTTCTACAATAAATATGTGTTATTTTAAAATAAGAATAATATTCACCCATTTCAAGATAGAATTTTTCAGTTACCACATACTATTTATATTAGACATACTTAAGAAGCAGCCAGAAAAGGTCCTGCCTGTAGAGCTTTATATTATTGAGCAGCGAAACAATTGACAATACACATGCCATCAAATGTAAAGGTGATGTAATTTGCCAGGGTGAAAAGTGCTAGGAAAAAAAAAAAAAACACATACACACAATCACCTGGAGTAGTAATTCTATGAAATTTGATCACAGTGTAGATAGCTCCAAGCCCTAATTCACTTTAAGATCACCAAGTTGTACAACGGCTGGACAGCGAGTGTGTGTCTCAGTTTGCAAGGGCTAGCATAACAAATAGCACAACCAGGTGCCTTAAACAGAAGTTTATTTTCTTACAGTTCTGGAGGGCAGAAGCCTAAGATAAAGGTGGCAGCAGAGCCGGTCTCTTCTGAGGCCCTCTGTCCTTGGCTTGTACATGCGATGGCTTCACATGGTTTTCCCTGTGTGTGTGCCCTAATCTCTTCTTCTTGTAAAGACACTAGTCATATTGGGTTAAGGTTCAGCTTACAGAACTTTTAACATTATTTACCTCTTTAAAACCCTATCTCCAAATATAGTCACATTGTGAGGTACTAGGGGTTAGGATAGCAAAATACAAATTTGGGGGAGACATAGTTAGGTCATAACAATGTATCATCCTGTTTTTATTTTCTTCAGAATCCTTATCTTCACCTCTTATATTGTATAACCGCATGTTTACTGTCTGTGTGTCCCCACTTGTGTATCACCTCCAGGAGCTTAACTTCACTTGCTGCTGTATCCCAGGTACCTATAGCAACTCAGGCATACTGGAGATATTCAATGATTACCCCTTTAATAAGTGGGTTTGCAAATAAATAAACTAATACATCCTGTGTTATATGACCTTGTCTAATTAACAAGTAAAAATTGGCATCATATATTTTAGTATGTTGCCTCAGTATTAATTTTTCATTTAAAAGTTCAGTTCTTTCACCAAGTATGAGAACCCTATCCAATCTAATTTCATTTTCAAGACATCAACTAATTGTACTGCATCGCTGTCTGAATTTCTTTTTTTCAAATAAATCATACTTGTTAGTTACAATTAAACCTTTTGATCAGCTTTTGCAGATGCACGTGATGTATAGCAGGCCGGTAATTGCTAGTTTGGGGGATCATTTATTTTTCTTACAGTGTGGTTCCTGGGAGGTGTTCTCCTTCCCCAACCCCTCAGAGGGCTAATAAATTAAATCAATGCTCTTTTATAGAGGAAGGTTTACGGCTGTGCATGTTTAGGGGGAAAAAACAGGAAAACATTTTTTAAAAGCTCTGTAGCAACTAGAAGGCCTTGCAGAAATGTCTCCGTGTTCAGTGACAATGAGGGCATATTTCAATTACAGATTGAATAGGCATTTGGGTTTTCAGGCATACCAATTCTAAAAGGGAGAAGTGCATCCGAGAGTTTGCTCAGTTGTACACTTAGCCCATGGAGCCTTTCCCAGCGCCGGCCCTGCTCCATCCACGGTGACTGTGAGACTGTGAGAGTGGCTGGCTCAGTGCAGATGGGGCCCCACCTTCCTGCCATAGCACATATAGCACGTTAGCCCGGTAGTGTGGCAGCATAATGCTGTACAAAGCCCAGTAACAGAATAATGCTGTATAAAGCAGGGGGAAAAAAATAAGAACAATAAGAAAGTGTGTGGGAGGGGGTGGGGAGGGGCTTTATTTGGGAAAAAAAATTATAGTTTAAAACCTCAGAGATATCACAGAAAAGAAAATACTATGTTGAAATTTCTTACACTCATTGAGCGTTGATTTTTATATTTACTTTTAAATTAGGTATTGGTGGTTTGTTTAAGGTTATATGTTTGATGCTTATAGTCTGTAAAAAACTTGATCTAGCCCAGGGCTGAAGAGGGAGCCTCAGCAGTAACCCCGCAGGTCAGTAACGGCGCCCCGGCACCCCTCCTCCAAGGCATCTCCCAGAGCTGGTTCGTGCTCACGACTCAGGACACAAGTTTCTTCCTCAGATTTTTTTGATTTGAGACTAACAAATGTAAATTCCATCTCTCTGTTATGGCTGAAATTATATAAAACAAAGGTCACAAACTGTTCGTGGGAGTGCCAATGTGGCCGGCAGATGTTTTCTTATTAGCCTTCCCAGGGTCTGGATTTTTTTTTTTAATTAGTTGACACCTAAATATCAAAAAATTTATATAAAAATTTTGAGTTTAGGCTTCTTTTGAAAAAAACACATTTGGCAATACTGGATGGATATATCTCCATAGCAACATTTGGCTGGAGTTTTGAAGGTGCCTCAAGTGGAGCATGTACCCTCAAATTCATGGACTGGCAATGTTTTCTGTAAAGGACCAGATAGTAAATATTTGCAGCTTTTCAGGCCATATGGGATCTGTTGGAACAACTCAACTATGCCATCGTAGCCACAGGTAATACATAAACTTTGTTTACAAAAACTGGCCAGCAAGTTGACTTTAGCCTGTGGGCCATAGTTTGTTGGCCTCTGCTGTAGTTTCTGACAGCCAGCACCACTGCCTCTTTCCTCACACCAGCCCACCTCCTTCATGTGTATTATATGGCTAACCCCTGATGCTAGGCTGCCCGTGGTCATCTTCATCACTTCAAGGAGAAATTCATGAAGCCAAGGCATGGAGAAGTGCAGAGATGGCAGGCACTGTGGTAGGCAGAATTGATGTCCACACTCTGAGCTCTAGAACCTGTAAAATATGTGAAACTGCAGGGCAAGAGTGACTTTGCAGATGTTAATTAAGGGTATCAATCTTGAAATAGGGATATTGCCTTAGATTATCCAGGTGAGCCCTTAAAAGCAGAGAACTTTTTCCTGCTGTAGGCAAAAAAGAGGTGTGGGGGAAGGGGAATTTGGAGATACTCCAAACATGAGAAGAATTTGAGGCATTTTTTTGGCTCTGAGATACTCGATCAGAGAGAGGCTTCCAGGAGCTAAGGGCCACCCCCAGTTGACAGCCAGCATGGAAACAGAAACCACAATCCCACACCACCAGGGAACTGGATTCTCCCAACCACCCAAATGAATTTTAAAGTATTGTTCCCTACCATCTTCAGATAAGCATCCAGATAGCCAACACCTTGATTTTGGCCTTCAAAATCTGAATTGGAGAAAGCAGATGAGCCACCTCAGACTCCAAACAGAACTGTGAGATAATGAATTGTGTTCTTTTAAGATACCATGTTTCTGGCACTTTGTTACGGTGGCAACAGAAAGCGAACACAGGTGGAGTCCCGACTGTGCACACTTCCCGGGTTCTAGTTTCTCCCTAGCTCCTTTGGGTAGTAAAGAATTTGTCCTTTCCCAAGGAAAGCTCTGGCCTTTCCCCTTGGTTCCTGGAGGTAACAATGAGCCTTTGGAATGTCCTGCCAGACAAGGGTGCCTTTGTTTACCTGCGACCTCTGGGCAACACTTAGGATAACAGAACTCTACTTTCAGAAAAGATTTCAAAGATCATTCATTGCAACCTCTGCATTTTCCAGATGAGCAGTCTACGGGGTAGAGAAAACTATGAAGCATGTTATAAATGATAGGTGTATAAATTCCTTTAAGTGTTCTGACTCCCAGGTTAGCATCCCTCAGTCAACATCACATTATCTCTGATTCAAATGCCGATCTGGGGCTAGTGGCTAGAGCCACACGCCCATTTGCTGCAGAGCCTTACCGGTACGGCTGGAGTTCGGAGGAGAGTCTCTATGAGCACCAGCTGATGTTTTGGGAGACGACGGTTCTACCACTATGTGAGCCTCAGAGTCCCTGTTGTCTTCTGGAAGATGAGACTCAGCAGAACCAGGTCCCAAAACTGGTTTGTTCATATCCACCACCTTGTGACACACCATTTGGTTTCTTATCCTTTCTGTAGTAAGAAAACAGAAATGTTAAAACATGCTGCCCTTTTCAACTGTCTTTTAATAAGATAGGGAGAGGAATGCTTGAGGAAATAACATATTCCTAGGCAGTGACATATCAAATGAGGGAGAGTGGGGGTGTTAAAAACCTACAAAAAGTCTTCTTTTTATTGTTACCATGCCCTGGCCATTCCTAGGATGGAGTCTGTTGTCGTCCAGATTAACTCCTGGTATCACCACTGTTTCAGATCTATTGAGTCTAGTTGGAATTCCAACATCTGGTATAAAAACTTGTTCCACATGATTACCATGGCTTCTCAAGTCCTTAGCAATGATATTTGCACTCATTCTCAGAGCAGAAACATACTTCTCTTCCTAGGCAGATGTTTCTCAGCTATGTTTGCTCTTGTTTTTCCCACTATTATCCTAGTTCAGCCCCCTTTACATTCTGAATATTTTGATTGGTTATTTTTATATATTTACATTGTAACCTTACATTGGCCATCTTTTATATTACCTATGAAGAAACAAATTTTCTTTTTTTGCTTCTCCCTTAGAAAAAAAGAAAATGTTTTATGAAAAGGGGACCAAACAGAGATTGTCATCAACCACACAGTCTTGAGGGATGATAGTACCTATGATAGATACCTTTTGGGTTGGATAGATCCACGTCTCCTGCCTCAGCTGAAACAACATGCAGTTTAGTGACTTTCTTTCTTGTCCTTAATTTACTTATCCTGCAGGCTTCAGACTCATTACCTTCATCTCTGGAATCCTATAATAATTAATAAACAAAAAGCCAAATAACAGATCACACAACTAAATTTGGATGTCAAGAATGGTTGGATAACTAAATTTTAAAGTGAATATAGGAGACTTTTATAATGAGGTATGAGCATCCACCTGAATGACTCAAAATTAAGAAGCCAAACATTCTGTGGACAGGCAGGGTGTTCTGTATCTCCTCTTACCATATTCTGTGTTCTTTCACTGTAATAAACCATAACCTTGTGTATAGTAGTTTTCAGTAATTTCTGTGAGTCCTTAGAGCAGGTTTTCAAACTACGGTCAGTCTCAGGGAACTCCCAAAGAAGCCGCTGGTTAGAAGTAAGAGTTGCCTGGTGGACACAGTCTCTCTAACTTCCGACTTGACCCTGACCCTGCCACTTTCCTCTCCCCTCCACCCACAAGGAGGAGTTTGTAACAAACACTAAAAATATTGGGGTCAGCATTTTTTTTTCATTTTTAATTTCTTCAACATTAGCTTTTGTGGGTCCAGATGGCAGGGTGATTCTGCATAAACAAAGTAACAATAATATCATTTACAATGTTTATATGGTTATTAACAATGTACTCCTAGGCAGTGATACATCAGAGGGGCAGTGGGTGTGCCCTGCCCCAGGTGTAAGCCATAATGAGGTGTGTCGGCTGCCGAGAATTTAATAACGGTAATAAAGTCCACAAAAAGACTGATCTTTATTCTTACCATGCACTGAATATTCCTACTGCCCCTGCAGTAGCATTAAATAAATTAAGATCTTGTTTAACTACTCAAGATTTCTTTCTTTAGGATATTTTACACTATTTATTCCTAAATAATTTTACAAAACCTTTTCAGCTAAAAAGTCCTCTTTTATGATTTCAATTTTTTTTTTTTAGAATCTCTAACTTTTGACCAGAGACATAAGTATCTGAGGAATTAGATTCTCTTCTCTTTTTCTTTATTCTCATCCTTACTGCATCAATATTTACTTTATTTCAAAAAACAGTTACATTCATAAAATGTTGTTTTGTGACTGTTATATATATATATATATATGTATGTATGTATGTATGCGTGTAGAACAAATGTCATAGCCAAACTGCTTTACAGCTTGGGAAAATCTAAAGAAAAACATTTTGAACCAAAATAACCTAACTTCTACAATCTATTATAATCCTTGACAGGGTCTGTTCATAGACCTGTCAAAGGCTATTCCCTGCTGGGAGCTGGGCAGGGAGGCAGGGCAAGCAGGGAGAGAAATCGGGTGTTTCTACACCAACAGTGGCCAGAATCACCCTGCAGGCAGGGAACACAAAAGCCAGCATCGAAAAAATAAACAGTGGGAAAAAAATGCTGACACTGGCATTTTTAATGTTTTTTACAAACTCCTCTTTGTAGTTTGAGGGGAAAGGAAACTGTTGTGGTCAGGATCAACAGCTATATTTTTAAATGTTTTGAGCTATTGTCTTTTTAAAGAGCAGGTTCTGAAAGGCTCCATATCTGGGGGCGAGTCATAAATACCTGTCCAGAGGTTGCTGGGGAACAGCTTTACCCCTGTGTCAATAAAACCAATTTAGCCTCTGAAGGCTGAAAGAAGAAAAGAGATTTTCACATTTTTTGTGTTTACTAGTAATTATGGTACATTGTTATTATTGTTACTATGTTTAAAGAAGACATATGTCACAGGATAAAGTCTTTTGTGATTTTGAAGTTTCACTTCTTAGAAAATCATGGTCTCATTCACCCCAGATAATCTTATTTGGATCATGTGACTTATTCTGAGATATAGTAGTTAATTTTTTTCTGGTTGTTTCTCATTTTATTCAAATGTTTGTATAAATTTTCCCAGCACATTTCTGACAGAATGCTGACAGTGATATACTAACCTTAGTGTACATATCTGCCATTCACCAAAATTGCACTGCCAGAAATATGCATTATATAATTGTATTTTTGATAAATGTTTTTATATATACATGTCTCTGCTTTTATTAAGAATTCTTATTTAGAAAATGAAATACTTGGCCAGATATATAAATACCAAAAAAACTTTGGCACCTTTTTGAGCTACTTTGACCCATTAGGGATCCCCTCATATTCAGATTAAAGGAATCAACTGAGTTGAATTTTAAGATTTCTTCCAGCTTCAAACTCTAACCTGCAGTGGAATAAAAATGTGCTAAAACTGAGCACTTTATCAGGTACATTTCCTCACCATATCCCTCAAGGTAATAGAATCTCCATTTTACAAATGAGAAAAGTCAGTCCCAGAAATTACTTGCCCAAGGCCCCAAGAGTAAATGAGAGAAGCAGTTTACAAACAGGTCTTCCAATTTCCAAAATACCATTCTGCTTCCTAAATGCCAGGGCCTCAAGTGCAGAAAAAGTTCATTTTAGTAAAAAGTTCATTTTAGTAATATTCACCTGCTTTCATGTAAACCAGACCAAAAGAAAGTTTCTTGAAACACAAAGGCAATTTACCTAGTTACTAACCTGAGAATTTCACCAATAAGAGTCCAAGAACTAAGTCATAGTACATGCCTCTGACTCTATAATAGATGCTCACAATTTTTTTTTTCAAATGAAGAATACATTTAGTTCAGTCCATCAATTTCTTTTTATATACTAAGGTGGTCAGAGTATAGACATAGTTCTAATAGCTGAAACAAATTTATCAAATGCCTAATTTATCCTGCCTTCAGTATAATACTTTTATTCTCCTAAATCTTTTAAAATTATGTTTAGTTACAAAGTGAAGGATGTTTCAGTAAAAAACCTATTAGCCAAGATCCATGTAGTCTGAGTTCTAATTCTGGCTTTTCCACTAAGCAGCCAGTCCTCCTGGAGTGCTGGCATTTTCCTCTGTAAACACTACTATACATATAATCATGCGCAGCAAGTATATTACCATTTTACAAGTATTTTTGAGACAGGAACCGTGGGTGTAGTCAGAGCAGGGTGAGGGCCTCCGGAAAAAGCAAGGCAGGATAATTACAGTCAGAACAGTGTACATGCAAGGAAATCCCCTACCAAAACTCTGTGCTAAACATTAAGCCCGAGAGTCATTCTTCAGTGAGATCAGTTAATATTCCCCAGATAAAGAAAAGTATCTCAGCATAGACTGTTTTTATTATGCTAATCATCTGTAAGATTAACTTTAGCATGCTAAAAGGGACTTAATGTCTCACCAAGGATGAACATACTAAGAGCACTTTTAACAAGTCCACACCCCTAAGCCCTTTAACACATTACCGAAAATCCTCAACTGCCTA
The DNA here is from genome assembly GCF_030020395.1 of Manis pentadactyla. Taxonomy (NCBI): domain Eukaryota; kingdom Metazoa; phylum Chordata; class Mammalia; order Pholidota; family Manidae; genus Manis; species Manis pentadactyla. The sequence continues at coordinate 14,785,766 of NC_080034.1, read as the reverse complement.
TAAAACCCCTAGACAACACACAACTATGGACTCTCTTGTCCCTTCCTGGAGTGAGCCAGGAGCTCTTTCCTCTTACTTTATCTTTAAATAAAAGCTTCTCCCTGGCTCTCCTACTTTGAGTGTTTGCTAAGTTCATTCTTGGACTCCACGAACAAAAACTCAGCATCATTTTCATAACCAGACAATATTTCATATCTCATTTAATATTCACAAGAACATCCAGGGGACATTTATTATTACCTATATTTTTGCCAAAGCAGATATAGGTCCACAAATGGTTAAGTAATTTCTTCACGTTTGCGGGTAAATTGCAGTATTTCCAGACTCTCTTGCCTAGCCTTAGCGCATCTCCATACCAATAGGTGTTTCCAAGGGGTGAAGAGAAGTAGACCATCTCCACATCAATAGGTAATTACAAGGTCGAGCAAGGGCATATCTAGACTGAAGAGGTGAGTGGGGCCTTGTGGGTAAAATCATAGTATTTCCAGAGTATCTCACCTGGTTTTAGTGCACCTGCAGTATGAACAGGTGTTCAGGGGTGGAGAGAAGTATGGCTTCAGTACATTTGCATATCAATAGGCATTCCTCAGGGGTGGAAAGCAGCTCATCTTCATATCAATGGGTAATTACCTGGGCAAGGGAGGGCTTATCTAAACCTGAGAGGTAAAGGGAGGGCTGGCTTTGCTTCGGCAGGAGCAGGAAAGAGACAGCCGAGACTGCAGTTTGTAGGCAATAAATGGGTTTTAAACTTTACTTCTCCCTTTGATATTTTGCCCAGGGATTTCCTTTTCCAGGCTTACAGGCCTCTTCTTCTGCAACCGGGTCACAAGAGACATGGGCAAGCAGAAGTGGACGACTGCTTGTGAACAATAAACAGGCTTCTCCCACTTTATTTCTCCCTTTGACTGATATCAGTTTCAAAGGTATTTTGCCCCGGAATTACAATGGCCAAATGACTGACCTCCAAATTAGAATAGGGATTATCTGGGGAACTTCCCACATCACCACAGCCAGACAGTTGAACTAGACAGACTCCCACTGCTATTATATAATGATATCTGTATGACTGATAAAAATTTGTTCACTCAACTTCCTCAATTATATTTTCTTTTTCAATTATGGGTTTGTTTTTTTTTTTAATAATTCTCTCCTGTATAAGGGTTAACAACATTTAAACTCAAGTCACCACCAGCTTAAACTTCATCAGTCTAAACAGTGAGGGCTATGGATAACCTAATATGGGTAAAGCAAAGTCAAAAATGTAAAATAAATAAAACATGGTCCCTTTCATAAAAAAATCTTACAGTCTAGTACAGGCAATGCAATGCTGTTATGGAAGTTGAAAGCTTCCAAGTTGCAAAGAAAGAGACATAGTTAGACAGACTATAGACTTACTTAGTATAGCCTGGATAGCAAACTCAGAAACCAGGTGGGTAACAAAAAGACATAGAGGACTGGACAGTGACCCCAGTGCCGATACCCTTTCTAGGAAGGAGCCAACACTTTGGCTCCAGCAATAGTCACCATGACAAAAATGTAGCCCCACTGTTGCCAGTTTTATGAACTTCCAAGGGGCCAGATATCTGGATTTTTATGTGAAATGCGATGATTTTTAAATGTTGGTAATTAATTTAAAATATAAAGTAAGGAGTAAAGAAGAAAAGAAGGTTTCTCAACTACCACACAGCCAGAGCTCAGAGAGACTGGAATACTGTTCAGAATATGCAGCGATCCTAGAGGGCCCCTGGGCAAAATGATAGCAGCAGTGACCACCTAGCTTTTCCCTAGCAGTGGTATCTAGTGTGGTACTGAATGATGGTGGCCAAAACATGTAACCATTCATACAGCTAATAAAAATAACAAATGCTTTCATTTTGCCTATTATGTGTCATGTCTCTTCTAAATGCTTTGCATGCATTAATTTGTTTAGTCTCAGAACAAAGAAAAATTAGCTCAAACTCATATATCTCATAAGTGACAGAGCTGAAATTTGAACACAGGCACCTGGCTCCAGAACACAAGAACTTAAATGCACCCGTAATGAATACTATCAGTCAGAATGCTCGTGCATCCTTGCTGGGGTGCTGGGAAGTGAGGGTGGGGTTCTAAATGGCCCAGAATGGACCAGATGTTAATTTTATAGTTAACGAATTGTGGAGGCATCCAGGGGCCCCAGGGAAACAGCAGAACAGCTAGAGAACTTTGGTGGGTTGAGGGGCATGCTTAGGGGGCTCCTGACAGCAGCGCTTACCAATTAGTTTAGAAACTTTTCACCACTTATCAAGCAGTCAGCAATAGAGTTCCAACTGGCAAATCCCCTGGTTGAACCATTATGTTGTAGAGGCTGTGCCTGATGCATAATAGGTACTGTTAGGTGTTCATCATGATTATTTTTACCCTGGCACTATGCATTACTGGGGATCTCTGCTAGGAAAATACCTCATTTTAGGTTACCTCATGGGCCCTGACTCATGGGAGATCCCACTGAGTCAGGCTCTATTCCCTAATTTAAACAGTTCTAGATCCTGAACACAATAAACTAGGGGAACCTCTCAGTGAGGTTACATTGGTTACGCAGTCTAAGGGTTCGCTGAGGGGGAGCTGTGACCAATATACTCATGCTTGAACTCTACACTGCTGCTATTATTAAACAGGCAGGATATTTTATAAATAGTCTTTAGACTGCCAGGGAAACTAAGCCAAGCTTAAACAGAAATGGGGACATGAGCTGAAGATAGAGGTGAAGTAAAGCAGGTTGGAAGAACCATGAGCATAAGCAGATATGCAATTTCATTTTGATCACATGACATTCATGCTTATTTAGACCATCTCAAAATGGTATGACAACGGCTTAATTATTATTTCTTTTGACATTTCCACCAGAGATTTCCTCACAGCAGAAATGCTTCTATCACTCCATCAGATGACTCATTTGTCTCATACATCAGAATGGCCTTAAAGAATGTCTCATATTGCAAAGTATTTTCATAATTCACATTTTTCTCATCATAGTCCTTCTTTTGAAAGTTGTTTATATGGCTTAATATAAGTTTCTTATTTTGCATTTCACCTCAGTGGCTTGATCAAATTAACTAAAAGAAGTTTAACCTAAAGGGATTCTGCCAAGCATTAAATTTAATGACCTAATTTGACCTAATAAGTTTCCTTCCAATATATTAACCAATGTTATTTAGATTCTAAATATCACTGGTTTTATTCATTTACTTGTAATTTTCTCTCACAGTTACTTTTTAATGTCAATAATTTAAAAACTACTGTTTTGACCCCTGTCTACTCACTATGGCCTAAAGTGTAATCTTAATGCGTTATAAGCAAACACTCTAATTTTGTAATGATGGGGATGCATGAAAAAGAAAACAAGCCAAAAAAATCTCATCAAGTTTTAACCTTGATTAGAAATAATGGGAAAAAAGAATCAAAGATTATCAAATTTAAAAGAATACATCAAAGAGAAAAGAATTTGTCTTTGGTTTCCTTGAAGTGTGTTCAAAATAAAATGGAGGAAAACGTATTCAAAATATTTACAGCAGAGGTATGTCAAACAACACATCACAAATATGCATAACCTAATCTAAAAATATCCAAACCTACTAACTACCTATTTCTACTTCTAGAAACTTGGTCTAAGAAAACAATCCAAAATATGTAGTTATGTGCATGTCCAGTGTCGCCTTTGCTGTAATAGTGAAAACTCAAAAGCAGCATAGATTAAAGTAGGAAGCGTTAATACACTGTGGTAATTCTGCTCAATGAATTCACCATTTAAAAATGAGAGCTTCTGTGTTCCCTGTTCTTCTTGCATTTGGTGCTACCATTCTCCTACCCTTCCTCTAGGCCACTTCCTCTACGCTCATGCTACTTCTCTAAATAACAATTTTGGTCTTCTTATTTCTTTGCTTAGAAGACTTCCAGAATTTTCCACCATCTTCAGAAAAATTCAAATCAGTGTTTTCCGAGGCCATGAATAGAGTAGCCTCCCAGATCTTCCCAGGCTCCAAAGCTACCTTCACACACAAATCCTATTTCCATCTATATAAAACTAATCTTATTGTTCCTCTAGCCCACACTGTTTCCTTCTTGCCCAGGCTTTTACTGATTGTAAGACAGTAATCTGCTCTTCCGGTCACAGCTCAAAATTAACCACCTGGATGATTTCTTGTAACCACCCCATTCAAAGATGATTAATTCTTAAATTCCCAGTGAAAGTTGGTCCCTTATTAAATTTTGCAGCCTGTTCAAATACCCATAATCATAATCTTCTTCATCATAATTGGTTAACTACTTAGTCTTCTCTTAGAGATCTCACTTCATGCTTTGAAAAATAATTTTCAGTATCCTTAGAGTAGCTTTCTTTCATCTACATACTTATTTTTCCAAACCAAAAGGCAATGATTAGTTTATCCTAAGCAATGTAATTCCTTAAGTGTCAAGAGTATATTTAGGTGCCCCTTCTAGAATGAAGAACCACCGCAGCTATAAACCAAGGAACTACCTATTCTCCCAATATCCTTTTTGGCCACCTAGGGCAGAGATTACACTGATCTGAACTAGGATAATGGCTGTGGGGATGGAGCAGTGGTGAGGAGCATACTACAGATAGATCTGGGAGGCAGATTTGGCAGTTTAGTGCCTGACTGGATACAGGAGGTGAAGGAGACAGAAGGGGCAAAGCCAGGTTTCTGACCAGGAAATCCAGAATGAGAAGACCTGAGAGGGGAGCTGCTGGGCTCTGTTTTGGACATACAGAATCTAAGATAACTGTGTGTCACCCAGAGGCATCCAGCAAACATTGGCCCTAGGAGTCAGCATCCAAAAGACACAAAGGAAGGAAAAAAGCCCTGACAATGGTCGCAATCATGAAGAGAAATAGCAGAGACTGAGAAAATAAGAGGACTGAGAGAGAACAGAGAAGCAACACTTAATGAGCAGACATCGGAATGGAATCCCAGAGAGCAGTCAAGGGAGAAATGACCGCAAGATGAAAGGAAAAGCTGGGACCGAGGGGTTTCCCTGACATCAAGAGTGACATCTGTACTAAAGGAAGAGGCCATCCCACTGGAATGATAAATAAAGCTCATATGATGACTTGTCTCTTGAATGGTGCAACCCAGGTCACTAGAGGCCTTGGTAAGAGCAGTTTCAAGGGAAGAAAGTGAGCAGCCGCCAGACGGTGGTAAGTTGAGGAGAAATGAGAGGTGTCTAGCCCAGGGTCTGCACACAGGGAGCACACCAGGCATGTCCTCCAGTATTTGGTGGACACAGAAAATGTAACTCAGAAGTGTGAAGAGGAGAAGAAGACATAGGAGGCCAAAAAAGCTGACATTCTTTAAGGAAGAAAAGACTGGCACATAAGTAAATGGTTAAAGAAAGGAGTCAATAAAGACGATGTTAAAGAACGAGGAGAAAAAAAAGATAAAGTAAGATCCCTGACAGGGCAGGATGGGAACTAGAGTTGAAATGAAGGGATTAACTTCAATATATCTTCCTCCACAAGAGGAAGAAAACAGAATGTTGGTAGAAGGAAGGAAGAGAATAAGGAGGAAGAAAAGGAAACAGGACTTGTCAGCATTTCATGAGTGCCTGTCAGATGATGTGACCGAGTCCCAGGAAGAGTGTCAGCCCATAAGTAGCCCAATCTGAATTCAAAACTGATTCTTAACTGTGATCTTCCTTATCAGTTCTGGACGAGAAAGGTGGACACCTGCGGAGCTTCCAGTGTTCTCTTTCGGATGGGAGGTGCTCTGAGAGTGAGGATATGAAGGACGAAGCGCTGAAGGGGCACGGAGGCGGCCAGATGTAGTCATAGCAGAGGAGGAGAAACAGCTAACTCAGGAGACAAAATGGTTGTGTGCCCTGCAGGAATTGGAGACTTTAAAGTTGGAGAGGCTTCCATCTACACAAGTAAATTATTTTTCCCCAGCAAAGCTCTTTTGGATATGAAAACCACAGGGTTGAGGTTTTGTGAGGATACAAACTCAGGAAGACAATGACAAAGATAAGTTAAGGATATTGGTAAGAAAGAAACTAAAGTAATGAAATGTGGAATCCAAGGCAGATGGAAAGGAAGGGAAATTGGAAAAGACTGACAAGGAGACTGTAAATTTCTAGAAGATGGCCGTTTAGATATATCCTTGTGCTTAGTATAGTGACTGAATAAAAAAGGGATTGGGTAAACATTTTCTTTCTTTTTTTAACTTCACATCTCAACTTAGAATTCAGTAGCATCTCTGTCCCTTGAGGTGAAACTAAGCACAGACAGCAAATACAGAAAAATTTCTTGGAAATTACAGAAAATCTGAATTTTCCTTAATACAATGGGCTTAAATGGGATGGGCTATTTGGAAAAGTGTCAAGTTTCTCATCCTCAAGCACATTTGTGGAGGGGATAGATAAGCAAATGTCAAGGATGAGCCAGAGAGTTCCCAGTTCTACCACCTCAGATGCTCACCACTTCCATAAAGTAGCCTAGATCCAAGCTGGCAGATTTTATGTCCTCGTCCACCCAAGAATTATAGAGAAACTATCCAGAGCCTCTGTGTGAAAGAGGTGTCATGATATAAATGATGCACTGCTCCTCATGTGAAGAGCTCTGGAACTTGTTTTCCCAACAAGAGGATCAAAATCTGCAACAGAGCGTTCTATGCGAATAAAGCATGCCTAACCAATCGTTTCCAGGAAGGAAAAAATTTTATAAAGGTCTAACACCATGTTATTTTCATAACATGAAGCTAGATATCAAAGAATACTAACATAATAAAGGAAGCAAAAAGTTTGGGCAGTTCCCTGAGTTTGGTGCTAGTACAGGTCTTACAAACATTTTCCTAAGTAAATTAAAAAGAAAATCTCCACTTCCAGAGAAATTAAGATTTTGCACCTAAAATATATTTACCTGTAGAGATAGGATAGGAACAAAATAATTTTTGAAGGTTTTGTGGGTGGGCAGAGAAAGTAACACTTTCTTCAAAGACTTGTAGAAAAATTTAAATATATGTGTAGTATATAATATATGTTTATGATAAAGGGTTCTGTAACACAGTGTGAAATAAGATCAAGAACATTATAGAACTGTTGATGAAGATATCAAGTACTGGCTGCTGCAGATAAAAATAGTAGGGCTCATCAAAAAGAATATTTTAAACATGACAGGAGAAGGAATTCCATCTTTTAAAAAAACATGATGTGCCCATGTTCAGTCACTGTACCTTAGGAAAGCCTTAATGGGCTAGAAGTGGACAGATAGGTGTTTATTTATATAAATGTATGCTACATATAATTGTTATCATTATACAAAGGGGCAAATAAAGTTCTACCACATAAAGGAAAAGTATAAAACCTAGGGGAGATATAGGTCAGTCTGCAACTTAACAAATGATACATGATGAATACCTCCCATTTAATGAATGCTCACCATGTCCTAAGCACTGTTCTAAGCACTTAACATGTATTAATTCATTTAATCTCTCGACAAAATCTCTTCCAATCACTACTATGAATGTCCAAATGAAGCACAAGGGAAGTCCAATCATTTGCCCCATGTCACACAGTATAGCCAGGATGAAAACGCAGGCATTCTGTTTCAGAGAGTGGGCTTTAATGACTGCGTTTGAAACACAGACCTAATTTTTAACATTGTGAGAGGCACTGAAAAGGGGATAGATCGGAGATAGTAAAAGTAAATATAAAATGAACTAAAAACCTTGAAATCTGAAAACAAAACTTTGAATCCTAAGAGACAAAACACATTTAAGATATAAAAATAGAATCGGGAAGTCTTAATAGAGTTGAGCAGATGATAGCATAAGGCAGGGAGAGAAGGGTGAGGGGGGCAGGTAAATTCCTAGGCTGAGACCTGCCTCCGGAGGGTCACGGCCTCCCGCAAATGGCACTTAATGCCTGACCCACACATGCAAACGAGGCTGCAGAGCAGGGGGCCCCTCTGGTCTCACCCCAGATGCCATCCCTTCCTCCTGTGATAAGGAAGTGACCCCCGTGCCAGTGTTTTCTGTACTGAGTCATAAACATCTACAGGACAGAGAACAGATCTCACCCAACTTGCTTGGTGTTATCACCCAGCTCAGCCCCCACACGAGGTCATTGATAAATAGGTTTTAATTATAATGTGCCACCATCTCCCTCAGTTTACAACTTCATACAACATAGGGTCTACTTTGGGGAATGAGAATGGGTTTTGATCTATTTTCTGTTCACCACTGCTAAGAATTTGGCTGAATGCATGACTTTACAACATTGTTCTGAATAGCAAATTTCAGCAAAATATTCTGTTGGGAAATATCAACTCTAAGATGAATTACTATTCATATTTACTGAAGACTCTGCCAAAGAATTTATGCAGCTTGGGGAAGTGATCAGTCTGAGGGATTTTGTTCACACACACAATCCGCCCTTCTGAATCCACTGAGCCTTTGTTCAGCTGCACACGCTCCTGCTGTTCACACTTCCAGAGCATCTGGTAAGGGACACAATCATTGCTCTTTTCCAGACATTAGTTAACTTGAAAAGGAATGTAACACACCATCTCCTTCTGCTTCCCATACTCTCCCTCTTCCTGAAAATACGACTCTGCAGGAGAGCACAGAGTCATCCAGTGGAGAGCTGGGTCAGGGAGACACCAAGGCTCTCCTCCGTGACGCCTATTAAATAAAATGCTCCGACCTGGTTATCAAGGAGCTTTGCCCCAAAAGACAGAGTCTGAATCTTGCTGTGAAAATTGTGTACTTTAAAATCATATTGTCGGTTTTTCTGTTCCCTAAAGAGTGAGCAATCATTTGGTCTGGATGGTCTCTGGGGAGAGCATGACCTAGGATTTCCACAGGAGCTGGGGCACCTGGAATCCTTGGCTAAAACTGTGGGAGAATAGGGGGAAAACACAGTTCTGTCATAGGCTCAGGAGTAGTAAAACCCAGTCTAAGCAGAAGTTAACAGTTAGAAATCAGAATTTCAAAAAGCTAATGATGTGCATAGTAATTACTCTCTCCAAGCCATTATTCTCCAGCTACAAATTTACTTCCAGGTAAATTCACTCTTATACAAACATATTAATCATTTAATGCTGCGGACAAGAACAGGATGCTACTTGATAGGCCCCAGCTACTCCTCAGTGTGTCCCTTCTTCACATCGCCTTTACCCAGCTTCCCTGTGGAAAGTATATCCCTTGTCTCCATCCCAAAGCCCACAGCCTAGACTCCTTTTACCCAGCAGGGACCCCATTCTTCCTTAGGTTTTTAGCTGTCTTCTCCACTACATGGAGAAGGCATGGGGATCAGGTCTACTGTCTAAACACTGTTTCAAATACAGCACATTGGTCTACCACTGTGCTTTGCACAGAGTGCTTCTTGCATTACATTTTCTTAACAACATTCTTCTAGACTGGACCACAACATGCCTCCCAGTCTACTTTCAGAATGGTCTGTCACAAATACAAGAGTAGAAGTTGGGTACATGTACATTAAGAACTAAGGAGAAATGCTACATTTCGACAGCTGAGTCTGTTAATGTATTCTAGAGCAGATGAGTGGGGATCATTATTTAAAATGCCATGCATTTCAAATATAGTTTGAATACGGGTTCACACCTTTGGTCACTTAACCTCAAACAAAGCATTTTTAATAAAATGAAGCAAAAGTTTTAAGAGAAACAAAGATTATGTTCTTAATAACAACTAAAACAAACATAAAAATTTTTAGAGCATCCTTTGGCCCCTGAAACTCAGTGACTAATGCAGTTATCTTAAATGACTATGCAAACTAAATGAGCTTTCCTAGTGCAAATCCTGAATTCAGTTTTTACTAATAAACTCAGTGTGTAGTAGCGAAGAGTTTCTTCACAAACTTCTCCAAAGCAGTTGTAAAACAATTATAATCAGGCTGCCCTTACTCATACTGGTGCTCAAATAGTTGACATAGAATAATAAAAAGCTTTGCTGTCAGTACGTCTGTAAATAACCTTTTAACTATTAACTTCATACCTCCTGCGGAAGGTCCCCTTCATCATTCATCTCACGCTTTTTTATTTGGAGTCGGCTTTGGAAACCACATTATCCTTAACAGATGCAGTCAACGTGTATTTATATGTATACCTGGAACAAACACCACAGACTATGAATTCCACAGAGGCTGTTTCCAGAGGGTTCTGGCAGGTAATAAAAGATAAAAAGCAGACTCTGATGTGTCATGCCCAAAGCATGGTATGCTAGAAATGCTCTGGAAGCATCGGGTGACAAATGCTCATTTATGCCTGACTCCCTACAAACAAAGGACATGCAAAGCTTAAAACTGTGTTGATTGACTTTTTCTCCAACATACTGTATTTTGTTACATAACAATTGTATTCTGGAATGAAACCTTTGTTCGACTCAGATGATGAAACATTTATTAGCCAACTATCCAATCAAAGTCCACAGGCAAAACCACACATGGAAAAATACAGCTGTAGGCGAACCGGATTTTTACCAATGGCAAAGATCCTCTCATTTGTAATTCCCATTTTTCTTTTCTTTTCTAGGGTCCCTTCTGGCCTCTAAATTAATTCTGGTCCTTCCTATAACTACAACCATTTTTCTTTAGCCTTTCCAATTCTGCAAATGTCAGTCTCTAACAAACCCCAGCCCTTCCCAGCTGGCCACAATGAACACAGAATCACAGGCTGCACCACATGGCCTCCCAAACAATCCTAACTCAGAGGAGACAGGGGATGATTTCTCAAGGGGGGCTGGAAATTATGCTTCTGCCATCTTTAACTTTTGACTTCTAGTACAGTGGGTGGTGGAAGGTTGTTTTTCCAAATCAGATCAAACCCTCCCTCCGCATTCTCCATGCATGAGCACAGTGTCTCCAGAGTTGATAACCTGCTTCCCGGACTCCCAGGCCTGAGGACACCCGGCCATCACTCCAGCCCGTCAGTGAGGCCTGACTCTCTCATTCTGTTTCTGCAACTGCAGTCATTGTTTTACGTTTGTTGCAATCTACTCTACTTTTCCCCTTGTTTCTTTGTTCATCTTCCCTGCTGGCTCGCTCTGTCTTTTCCACTTTACATAATTTCAATATCTTCCCAGTTTACTCTCTGTGACTCTTCCTAATCAAACCACAAAATGCACACTTCAAACAGGCTTATAACAATTGCTGTATTGCTGACCAATTTTCTTCTCTGCTCTTAATTTAAAAAACTGTATCTGAGAGGCTTTTCATTTTCCTCTTAAAACTTGAAAATTTAAATTGGGCCTATTTACCTATCCACTTAGCTGAATTTTTACAATTTCATCCAAATCCAAATGCTGATTCACTTTATAAACCTTAATAACTAATCTATTTATTTTATTGAATCAAAGTAAAAAAGTTATAGCTGAAGTTTCCAGATAATCTATATTATTTATACAAAACACAGCAGTCTAAACATGGTTTGCATTTAGAGACACATCCTCTTTCCTTAATCCTCCAAATTAATCATTAATCCTAATTCTAATATTCAAGATAAAATGGAAAAATTGTTATATCATAACATAGAATTGGAACATTTCTGACAAATAAACCAGATAAAGAATTAGATCTTACTAAGTTGTTAGAACTTAACTTTCTTCATTTATAAAGGTGTTCATTCATGTGACATGCAGAGCGGCCTTATCTGCACAGCAGTTGTACAGGTTCCACACTGTAAGTCAGAGAGATCCTTCAGAGATCATCATTTCCCATGACAGCCTATCACTGAGCATCTTTCCAGTCCTGCTGTTCCCTCTGGGCCTGTACCGCATCATTCTAACCTCCTACTCAAGTTATCTTTAGCCCCTCCTCATTATAATTGGACTGTCCTCACTCTAAACCTCAAGAGAGCTATTTTAACAACCCCTCCCCAACTTCTTCACCCACCCATTTAGTTGTATACTTACTAAAAATAATACTAATACTGGTTATTTTCAAAATTGTTTATCCTAATTGCACTGGTTATTGCAAATATGCAGCTTTATTAAATATTATGTAAACCAATATGAAGAAAGATATGTAATATTTCTTTAAAAACAAGCTGAATGTTTTAGAAAGACTTGAAAATGATACAAGTCGTAGTTCAAACTGCTGTAAAAAAAGTACCAGACTGAGTAGCTTAATATACAGACATTTATTTCTCACATTTCTGGAGACTGGGAAGTCCAAGATCGAGGTGCCAATAGATTCAGTGTCTGGTGAGGGCCCACTTCCTGGTTCAGAGACAGCCATCCTATGTCCTCATGTAGCAGAAAGGAAGAAGTAACTCTCTGGAGTCTTTTTTATAAAGGTACTAATCTCGTTTATGGCGATTCAGTCTATGGCAGTACACGTCCAATAAAAATTCTTGAATTCCATTCAGGTAATACAACTGTAAAAACTAAGACAATTTACTGAAGTTTAGAATTGTCTTTCAGAGTGTCCTACAATGGTCTTTAAGATCTTGCATCACAAAAAGTAAAAATTTTATGTTATTCTTACCTGATGCACTGTGATAATGGTGTACACAAGAAAGAAAATGTGAAACTCAAAGTAGTGGATGCATATTCAGAAAAAAAGCATTGTTCCAAAATCAACAGATTGGCTAATAAATGTACAATTGTATGACTCAATTTAAAAGAATATGTTTAAAATATGTCTTTTTTCTGATTCTTGACTTCAACTGACTTTCTTGCTTAATCAACCAATTCTTTTTGCCTAATTGTTTAGGATAAAAGATCATCTTTATCTTTAAAAAGTGGATGAGACCTTTTGGGGGCAGATGTCAGATGTAATATATGCACTTACTTTTACCTGCTCCAAAAAAACCTAAATAAAAGGCATAAGCGAAAAAGGAGAAAGAAAAATGGAAATAGAGACAACAGAAAAAAGAAATGGATGGTAGGAAGCAGGTGGACAAATTATAGCTAACTGAACAAATCTCAGAAAGATAATCTGAATAATCAGTGAGAGAAATTAAGAAACAATGCAATGTGCAGAACTTTCCAGAAATAAGAAAAACAAGACAAAGAAGATAGACGGGATTATAAAAAAGATGGCCAATCTGTGAAGTACACATATGAATAAGAATTTCAGGAAAAGATAACTATCCAGGCAAAGCACTCTTCAAAAATTAATTTCCTAGTAATGAAGGGCATGAGTTTCCCAAATGAAAGTGTGAGCTGAATATCTAGCTAAATGGATTAAGGTTGATATGCACAGAGACTCGGCATCATATAATTTCAGAACACTATGGATAAGGAATCATAAAGAACTCAGATTTCATAATAGTGACGCTGGATGCTGGAAAACAATGGTGAAAGGGTTTAAAAATTCTGTGGGAAAATATCTAGCCCATAATTTTATACCGAGTCAAAACTATCAATCAAGTGAAGATCAAAATGAAGACACATTTCACATACCAATCATATATGCTTTCTCAAGAAACTAATGAAGGATGTGTCTTTCCAAAATAGGAAACCAACACAGATTCAAGTAACAGGAGACCCAACATGGGGGAGAGTGAAGAGAATCTCCAAGGAATTGATAAGGCAAAAGCTCAGCATAACAGCTGAATATCAAAAGTAAATACTATCAAAATGAATAAATAAATAAATAAATACTCTCATATAATTTCAGGATAAAAGCCAAAGAAAAAATTTTCAGAAGAATAAATTAGTAAAATATCTCCTGAGTCTGGATGTTTGGGGAATAACTGAGATTGAATTTTTAACATATACATAGGATAGTAAGCAACTGAAAAAAAAACTATGAACTCTATAGAAAAGAAAAAATCACATGAGCAAGGAAAAATCATATAGTATACATGGCTCAACTGTGAATAGCTTTACGTAACCATAATAATGTAAATACTAAATATTGATCCTGCTAACATTACTGTGTTTTATTAGCAAACTTGGGGGGATCAAGAGTGCATGTGCATTCAAGGAGGAAGGAGGAGAGACAGTCAAATCCTCATTTATCCAATGGGAGAAGTCAATAGTTAATGGCAAACTGAAAGATAAATAAATTGTAATACAAGTACAATTTTTAGAGATAATGAGTTAAAACAAAAAGATCCAACTAAGTGAGGTGAAGAACTGTTTGCTTCTCTAAGCCACAGACATATCTAACTTTAATAAATATGAAAATGGTGGTGGGAGGGTGATGAATGAATTGTTGATATTCTTTCTTCAAAAAGTTCTTTCAATTGTTGTATTTACTTGAAATTTTTTTTTTTTTTTTTTTTGGTAAGAGGTCTTATTTAAATTCTTTAGGTACGGTCTGCCCACTACCCTCTGACTTTCACATAACTATATATACATCGCACAACTGATAACCATTTGTACTGTATATTATCTGTCTGTATCTCCCACTGAAGCTGTGAAGTCCTAGAAGGTTTGAATTCTATTTTGTTATTCAGGCACCTGGAACACTGCTTATTTCACAATAAGATATCAATATAAATATACTTTTGTTGAATGATTGAATGAATGAGGTATGAGAAAGACTGAATTTATTTTCTGGGGAAAATCGCCACACTTCTATTATGAGAATTAAGTAAGTATTGCCAAAGAATAGTCTCTTACATAATTCTACATCAAATCTTTATGATGACTTCATTTTCAAATGATGTCCTCTATGTCTCAGTCAATCACTGTAGCCACTGAAGTTATCATGAATGCTTTCTTTCTATTAAATAAGGGACTCAAAATCATCTATTGTCGGACATCTTCACCCATAAATGATGATTTATATTCATAAGTATTTTTTAGGTAAAGTCTGAGCCATTCACACAATACATATACCAAACAAACACTTGACTGTTTTCTGACCAGGTTGCTGCTTTGGAAAGAAATCTGTATTATTTACTTCTATTTCAGGCTTCTTGGGAATCATTCTAGGCATGCTTAGTTAACAATAATTCACAAACTGAACACAATATTCCCACCACAGTACCTCCTAGATAGTAGAATTAAAGACAAATTGTATCTTCTACCTAAATCTAAATGAATTCTGAATAATTTTCAGCAAAATGAACTGTAATCTATATATAAAATATTGTTTTTAAAATGTAACTATATTGGACACTAAAGTAATAGGGCCTGAGCTCATCTGGAAATTTTGGTTTCCATTGTGTACTGGCTATTATAAAGACTGGTGGATGATAATCTAAATGGTATATAGCTCATATCCATTGGTACATCTTATGGTATATCACAAATAAATAAATTTCTGATGGCATCATAAAGTTTAAAGGAAGATTTATTTAATTAAGCAAACATAATTTAAAACAAGAAACAAGTGGAAAAAACTTCTAAAATACCTCTTTCCTCAGCTCATTAACTGAGCTCTTTGATGAAAGCCTTTGTGCCTGCCTAGGAGGCCAGCATAGCTCTTCACTTTGGAATGGTGACCTAGATAGAGCTGGAGCAGCCACACTGCTTCCTGTACTCCAGCTGTAAAAGTCAAAATCTGTAGGAATTTTACAAAAATGTAGCACCATTACATTACTGTAGTAGATAAAATAGGATATACTTGCATAGCTCTCAGTGTATACAGGTGAACTTCTAAGTGCTCTGCAGATACTCATTCATTTAATCTCCCCCGAACCAATGAGGTACTATTACTACCCCCATTTCACAGATGGGGTAACTGAGGCACAGAAATCTTCAGTGTCTCGCTGAAGCTCCAACAGCCTGTGAGTGGCACAATCAAGATCTGAACTCCAAGCCTGGCCCCAGAGTCCACACTTTCAACCACTAAGTCAAGATGGGAAGAAATTCAAGCTTTAAAAAAAATGTAGTACCTAAGAGAGCAAAAATAAATATATGCTTAAATATAAGATGAGGGAACTTCAATGACCCTTGTCCCTTTGCATTAGCCTCTAAAATTGCCTGATCTGAGTGGAAACTTACTTGACCACTTGCAACAGAAATCAAATTATCCATCTATTTTAGAAGGACTCAGGTGCTTTTTAGTTTTAGGAGTGATGTCTGACATCGTATAGTTAGCATTCCTAAATACTGAAGGCTTCAAATGCAAGTCTGCATAAGTAGAAACAGAAGGTTCTTCCATCTGTGGAAAGTGAGTGGTAGTTGAAGGTGTGAGGAAAGAGAAAATTTTTTGAATAGCATTTGTAGAGAATTTGAGACCAAAATGTATTTCACGTATTTTTGTCTCCCCTTTTCTAGAAATTGCTCATTTGACATTTTTTCTCAACTCTTGAGAAAGAAAAATCATTGAACGGAAAGGAATGCTTAAAAGAAACTATTAAAATATGATTAATGTGCACATGTGAATTTAGAGAATAAACCATGATAGGATTGACAAACTTTTTTTGTAAACACAAAGTATTTTAAGCTTTGTGGGTCACATGATCTTCATTGCAAGTACTTAACTCTTCCATTGTAGGGTGAAAACAGCCATAGACAACAGGTTAACAAATGACCATGGCTATATTTCAGTGAATATTTACAAAAACGGGCAGCAGACTAGCCAGTAGCCAGTTTCCCTGATAGAGAAGATTTGATCAATAAGGATATACATTTATGCTTTGTGATCTCTCTTGAGACTTTGTTTTCATTTTTTATATAATAATGTGATAATATATCCTATACCTACTACATGCCATTTTGCAAATAAATATAAATATTTAGAGAAGACACATGAACAAAAGTAATTCTGCTTTTGAAAAATCTCCTTTCATCAAGGTCCATATTCCTGGTAGAATTCTTATTTAGCATATTGCCCATATTCTGTTCAGCGTCAGCAAAAGTAATACTATTTGCTTAATATAATTACCCTTCTGATTTGCTTTCTGTTTTTTATATGAAGTATATACATTTTTTTCCTCAGAATGATTTATTTCTTCTTTAAAATACTGATTGAAAAATGTATTATTTAAAGTCCAAGAAACCAAACGACTTTCTAGAACAATTGTCATTTTAACCAGGGAATTTTATTGTACTCAGAATTTATAAAAGGCTAAAGTTCACTCTTAAACTAAAAAGTATTAAAGTCAAAACAAATTGTATGAGTAACAAAGTCATTTATTTTACTTACACATATTTATATGGGCCTATCTTATCTCCTGTTGGAAAATTCTTGGTTCTTTGCTAGTTCACTCATTCATTCCTTTATTCATGTTGTCATTCCAGTACATGCATGGCCAACAACTTCATCATAGGCTAACTATGCAGGCAGCTACTATAATCATTTGTTGTGCTTGGATATGTGGTATATAACCAAACCTGTGGTATTAGCATAAGATATATTAAGAGTCTTACTATTGTTTAGAAATGAGTTTTCAAGAAACCAAAATTTAGTAAAGGGCTATAAATATAGGTGGGAAAAATAATAAAATTGTCAACAAGTCCACATTTCATTCTCAAGCATTTGTTCAATACCTACTATATTCAGAGGGCTGAAGCAATCAAAGAAAGGAATGTAGCTATTGAGCCACGAATATAAGATTCAAGTCTTTCCCCTACCACTCTTCTGAGATAACATATGGGAAGACTGTTCAACTCAAGTACTTCTCTTGCCAGAGATGTAATCTAATTGAGTGGATCCAGAGAAGAGAGACTAAAATGATTAAAAGAATGATGGGATTCATTTTATGAGAACAGATTGCAGTAGCTAAAGTTTACTAAGTACCAACAAGGGGAAACAGTATGTTGTTTACCACTAAAGTACTGCCTTCTGATGAATTATTTAACAGGATTAGAGAAGCAAAAGATGAAAATAAGTAAAAGATTGAACCTAGTCTTTCACTGTAGGCAAAATTATGGGAGAAAATGAAATCACAATGATTCCGGTTTTATTTCATGTTTTATATATTAGATGTTACAAAACAAGACACAAAATTCTTCCCTTGCCAGCACTAACTTGTAAAGAAATAGGACAAAACATGCCCAGTGTGACTAAGGGACTAACTGATTGGTGAGAATAATAGAGGAGCCCAGGGAAGGAAATAGTCTTCCTCACCACCCCATCTACCACAAAATCATGATTTAGGGTCGGCATACGTTCATGACAACAGTGACAGAAGGAAACTTCCACTTTCTCTTTCTCAAGATCTGTGGTTGTTCTGGAAGCTGCATAGGTTTGCTCTGCTGTCACCTGTGACAACCAGAAGACTGCCACTGACACCCTTTATTGAGGAGAATATGGCAACATTGTGAAGAGTAATATTTGGGTTCTCCTCATAGTTCTGAAATCCCTGCTGACAAAGCCTCCCGGAATCCCCCTTCGCCTACCCAGCTCCTGTATCTCCCCAGTTCTGCTTGGAAACAGCTCATTTTCTAAGGAGATAGATTTGCCTACAGGATATGAGGATTTTTTTTTCTCCTTTTCATTTGTTCTAGAGAGCAAAGTTCACCTGTTATCGACTCTTTCTATAAACTTAACTAAGCAACACGTAGAAAACAATGTAACTTCCTGAAAAAAGTTTGCAGCAATTATGTAGAACTGATAAAAAAAACTAGTTCAAAATGATATTAATTTAGCATTTTCAATTATTGCACATATCCACAAGCATTCATAAATTTAGTACAAACTAGTTAAATGAAGTCAATCGTGAATGTAGAAGCATGAAATCCTGAGTTCAAAGACACATAAGAAGCTTGCAGTCACATATGAGTTAAAAATAATTGCAAAAAAGCCAGAGATATATTTAAGAAAAGACAGGGAGTGCCCCAGAATACATTTTTCATTAGAACCATTAATTTAACAGATCTGATGGCTGGTGGTGTCCATGTTTCCTTCTCTTACTGATGACATCATTCTAATTACTGGGATAGTGTTCTCTGGAACTCTCCATGGTACAGTCGTGAGAGAATTAGAGTGAAAAAAGGCAAATAACATCTTAATATTATTATTAAAGTAATTTTGATTCCACCACATTTCCGAAGGGCCTGGGGGCATCCGGGGGTTCTGGACCACAGTAAGAACTGCTGCTCTAGTGAAATAGTTCCAGATGAAACCTTGTTCCTTAAAAGCAAATCACCTAATTTTCTTTATCTTTGATCCTTTACATGCAAAATGAGGTGGGAGGCAAGATGAATTCTCATGTTCCTCCTAACTCTAATGTTCTGTGATTCGGTAGACATTCAAGAAAGGGAAACCCACCCGCAGTTCCCTACACTTACTTATGCTCTTATTCCAAGTTCTATGTGCCCCCTCATTCCCATGCTGTAACTGTCATAACAGGAAACTGACCTTATAAGTTAATTCCAACTAAGCACCCAACATGACTAAGTTCCCAGGTGCAAACTGTAAAGTTTCTGTGTGTAGAGTATCTGGAATATAAAAAATGATGGCATTCCTAAAAGCAATGTGGGATCTGAGACAGAAGGACATTCATGGAAAAACTGGTGAAATACAAATTTTCTAATAGTACTGTACCACCATCAGTGTACAGTGATACCACCTCGACCCTGACCATTTACAATATGTTAATCTCCTTTCCCTCTATTCTCTCAGGCTTATTTAGCCTTCTTCAAAAGAAGTTGAAAGTTTTTCCTAGTTTGAGCAAAACTTTACTCTGTCTCAAACATAAGAGACCTTTTCAGATTCACATCTTATGTTTAATAGTATAAAAGACTTCAAATTTCTTATACTTTAATTGTAATAATGCCTACTCACATCATTAGAAATATAGTAAGTTGAACTGTGTTAATTATGATTTCATGCCAATAGAAGGCTTGAAAGAAAACAGTCTGTAATCTAATTCACAATGTACACCGGCATAATTTTTTAACTGAGTGCTATTCACATTTGAACCTGAATCGCCATAAAAGATAAGGCATTCAGTTACATATTTATTGCTTCCTACTTGCTTTAACCAGCCAGACATATGATCTGACACTTAAAAGTTCCTATCACTTTTAATTTTATGTTCATAAAACATAAGAGTCAAAAGTATGTAACTTAAGTAAATGTGTGTCAAAAAATGGATGACCCAGCTCACAAGTCCCTGATTTACAGATGACCAGTCCTTCCCCACTCTTCATTGCTCCCGTCACTCCCCAGAGAATCTGTATGGGAAACCTCAGCCCTGGAAGTATTGATTTTGAACTGGAAAACAACAATGCACAGAGTGAGGAGAGCATTTCCTAACCAAGCAGCAAGGGGAAAACCTCTTTTTATTGCCCTTCAGTTTATTGTGTTCTGCAAATATTACATTTTTTGCAAATTGAACATTTATGGCAACCCTGCATTGAGCAAGTCCACCAGCACCATTTTTTCCAATAGCATTTGCTCACTTCATGTTTCTGGTCACATTTTGGTCATTCTCACAACAGTTCAAACTTTTTAATTATTACTATATTTGCTCTGGTCATCTGGGATCAGTGATCTCTGGTGTTACTATTATCACTGTTTTGGGGCCCAGTGAACCATGCCCACATAAGATAGCAAGCTTTAATTATAAAAGTTGTGTGTGTTCTAAGTGCTCCACTGACTGGCCATTCCACCATCTCTTTTCCTCTCCTTAGGCCTCCCTGTTCCCTGAGATACAACAATATCGAAATCAGGCCAAGCAATAACCCTACAATGGCTTCTAATGATTCAAATGAAAGGAAGAATTGCATGTCTCTCACTTCAAACCAAAAGCTAGAAATGATTAAGCCTAGTGAGGAAGGCACATTGAAACCTAAGATAAGTTGAAATCTGGTTTCTTAGGCCGACAGTTAGGCAAGTTGTGAATGCATAGAAAAGGTTCTTAAAAGAAATTCAAAGTGTTACTCCAGTGAACACATGAATGATTAGAAAGCCAAACAGCCTTACTGTTAATGTGAAGAAACTGTCAGTGGTCTGGATGGAAGATCAAACCAGCCATAACATTCCCTTAAACTGAAGCTTAATGCAGAGTGAGGCCCTAACTCTCATCAGTTCTATGAAGGCTGAGAGAGGGGAGGAAGCTGCAGAAGAAAAGTCTGAACCTAGTTGGTTTGTGAGCTTTAAGGAAGGAGCTGCCTCAGTAACAGAAAAGTTCAAGGTGAGGCAGCAGGTGCTGATGTAGAAGCTGCAGCAAGTTACCCAGAAGATCCGGCTGAGAGAGTTCATGAAGGTGGCCATGCTCAACAACAGATTTTCAATGTAGATGAAATGACTTTCTCTTGGAAGTTGTCATCTAGGATATTCACAGCTGGGAAGGAGAATTTAATGCCTGTCTTCAAAGCTTCAAAGGGCAGGTTGACTCTCTTTTTACGAGCTAATGAAGCTGGTGACTTTCAGTTGAGGCCGATGCTCACTGGCCTTTCTGAAAATCCTAGGGCTCTTACTAAGTATGCTGAACCGACTCTGCCAGTGCTCTGTCAGTGGAACAACAAAGCCTGGATGACAGTCCATCTGTTTACAGCATGGGTTACTGTTTATTTTAAGCCCGCTGTTGCGACCTACTACTCAGAAAAAAAATATGCCTGTATTTCATATTACTGCTCATTTGCAATGTGCCTGGTTACCCAAGAGCTCTGACGAAAATGTACAATAAGAATAATGTTATTTTCATATCTTTTAACATGACATCGATCCCGCAGCCCAGGGATCAAGGAGTGATTTTGACTTTCAAATCTTATTTTTAAGAAATACATTTCAAAAGGCTATAGGTGCCACAGACAGTGATTCCTCTGATAGATCTGGACAAAATTAATTGAAACCCTCTTGGAAAGGATTCACTATTTGAAATGCCAGTAAGAACATTCATGATTCATGGAGAAGGGGTCAAAATATCAACATTAACAGGAGTTTGGAAGAAGTTGATTCCAGCCCTCACGGATGACTTTGAGGGTTTCAGCACCAGCGGTGGAAGTAACTGCAGACGTGGTGGGAACAGTAAGAGAACTAGAACTACAAGTGGAGCCTGAAGATGAGACTGAATTGCTGCCATCTCGTGACAAACTTTCATGAATGAAGAGTTGCTTCATAAAGGATGAGCAAAGAAAGTGGTTTCTTGAAATGGAATCTACTCCCGTTGAAGATATTGTGAAGATTAATGAAATGACAAAAAAAGGATTTAGAATATTATACAAGTAGGTGACCAAGCAGCGGGAGGGTTTGAGAGGATTAACTCCAACTTGAACGAAGTTCTACTGTGGGAAAAATGCTTTCACAGCATTGCAGGCTGCAGAGAAACTGTTGGTGAAAAGGCAGTCAATGCAGCAAACTTCATAGTTGTCTTGTTTTTAAAAACTGCCACTGCCATGCAACCTTCAGCATCCACCACCCTGGTCAGTTAGCAGCCATCAAAATCAAGACCCTCACCAGATTATGACTCACTGAAAGCTCAGATGTGCTTTCCATATTTTCTTATTCTTATTTTTAACTAGTCACTAACTGGAAATGTGTAAGCTGAATCTCACAATGACTAATGTTTCTGAAGCCTGTCTAAATAAATGGTAACCACTAAAATTTCAAAATAATTGCTGAGTCACACATGACTCACACAGCAGAGACTAGTCAAGGGATGACTTATAGAGAATTATTACTAATATTAGAGAAAGGTTAACTCTGTGAATGAGAAATTTAGAAGACTCTATCTCTAGCTATTGAAGTTTTCTTCAATATAAGCAGAAAATATTTTTCTCTGTGAAATCAAAAGCAAACAGCAACATTTATTTATAATAGATGAAAATATAAATGAGTTGACAATTCAATATTAGCTAAGTACCAAAGAATATGGACTAATGTAAAGACTTCAGCTCTACAGCCAATGCTTTGAAAAATAGTAGCCACAAGAAAAAGAACAGACTAGCAGCCTGAACCGCGAAAGATACGGAAACATATAAGCATTCGCAGTGAAGATCTATGTGCTCTTAGCACATTGTGCTTTCTATTTCATTTAGTTACTAGCTCAACCAATATTTCGAAATATCAATTCTCTATGAGGTACTACCAGGTGTTGTAGAGAGACAAAGATAACCAAATCCAGGTCTGGCCTAGAAGAATTATCCACTTGGCAGGAGCAAAGAAGCATTTATTAATTACCTTAACCCAAAGTGGAGTGCTAACTACACCAGAGATACAGATTTTTTCAGCTAAATAAAACAAAAGCATTCAAGGGAAAAGAGGTTCATAAAAAGCTCTATGGAGGAGTTAGTCCTGAAGGCAGCCTTGACACGATGACGTGTGGGATTCATGCTTACTGTACAGATGAGGGGAAGCAGTGAAGCCAAAGCCCTGGGCTAGCTATGCACAGAAAAATCAGGAGGATTCTCCATCTAGTGGTGCATGAAGGAATGCAGAGAGAAACATGTGGTACAGATTTTGATTTTCAAAGACTTATCTTACATGCCATGAGAGGCTTTCAAAGTGTTGGTAGTTTTGTTATCAATTTAAGCAAGCTGTTAAATTTAGTTAGAACTGTGTACTACAGAGATTTACTGAGGGGCCTATTTTTATAATGTGAATTCACTGGAGCATTAAGGCAGGAGATTGGAGAGTAGAGACCTTAATCAGAAAACGTTTGTAGCTGCACAGGTGACAAGAATGGTCAGGAGAATTCTAAAAAGGCACGCAGAATTCCCAGCTCTTGGTTTACACCCACCTTCTCTCCCAGTTACTCAGGCAAACACTAATTTAGGTGTTGCTGTGAAAGGCATTTGTGATGTAGTTAAGGTTTCCTATTCACTGATCTTAAGGTAGGGAAACCATCCTGGAGTGCCTGGCCTATCACTGAGTCCTGTAAATCTGTGTCTAGGGTCAGACACAGGGAAGTTAGACAGTGAAAGGCTGAGAGGGATTCAGCAAGAGAAGATGTTCCATGACTGGCTCTGAAGATGGAAAGGGCTAATACTTGGCAAGGAAAGCCTGTGGCCTCTGGGAGCTGAGAATGGCCCCTATGCAACAACCAGCGAGGAAATGGAGTCTTCAGTCTCCTAACGAAAATGAATTTGATGCTGTCCACAAGCTAAGTTTGGAAGTGATTTGTCCCAGTGTTTCTGTACAAAAGCTCAGCCTGGCCAACATCTTGATTTCTGCCTCGTGGTACTTTAAGCCCAGAACTCACATGCCAGGATGTCTAACCTACAGAAGCTGATACCATAATGTATATTATTTTAAGCCTCTAAATTTGTGGTAATTGGTTAGCAGCAACAGAAATAGTAACAGTAATGAGATGGAGTACTTTATGTCATTTTGAAGGACCTGCTTTTTACTGAACCAAGTATTCAGCTCCACATTTAGGGTAGACAGCATTTTGGGACCTGCTTGTCCAGGTCAGCTTCATAGGCTAAGAATATATGTCAGTAAACTTCAATCATTAGAGACCTGCCTAGAGATTTACAGATGAGTGGCTTATTTTTAACCTCTTAAAAATTATTCACTCAACAAGCAAAAGTTGAGAGTTGAAAATTATCATATAAATTAATTTAATTAACTCATAAGGAGTAATACAAGTGATTAAGCTTTGGAGTTAAGATAACTGGATGTATTGTTGTTTGGGCCATGGAATAATAAACAAGTACCTTGATTTCATTTTACTTTCTTTATCTGTAATATGGAAACAACTGCTGTATTATTACTTCACAGTATTGTTACCAGGACCAAACTTACTAAAATATACAAAGAAATTTATAAACTGTAAAACAGTTCACAGATTTTAACTATGATTATTATTGGACTAGTCATATTTTTCAACAGAGCATAGATTCTCAGGGCAGTTAAATGAGCCTGAAACACAGTTGTGGAGAAAGTGAAGGTTCCTGTGCCCAGGATCCTCACCTGGCCCTGGTCGGCTTGCTCACTACACACATGGGCAATACACTGTTATTGACTCTGTATAAAGAGCTCCACCCAGTGCTCTGGGCGACATGGTGGCAGGGCTGCACGGGTGCAAGACACAAGAGGCTGGAGTGGTGGCAGCACCAAGGACAGAGACTGAGATGGCTGCGGGACTGGAGAGGCCCAGAGGCAGAGACTGGCTTGCTATGTGCAGACTCACTCTGAGTGGATGGGATTCTAGTGACTGACCTGCCACCACGGGAATAAAGTTGGGTATAACCTTTTCACCCCAAGAATGTTCCACTGTCATTTTTTCAGTCTCATAGTGAACTTGTCAGGGAAAACCCATTGGCAAGACAATGATTGCAAAAATTATTTAAATTTTACATTATTTCTGGTTAAAATCAACAGTATATTTAAAATATTTAAAACATGTACATCATAGAACTACAGAAAGATACAAAAGACCATTTGCTAAGTAAAGAAAGTGGTATCTTATCCTAATAAAAAGAAATTGATAATCAGACTGTAAGTCTGGGGAAAGGAAATCCTGGGGCAAAATACCTCTAAAAACTGAAATCAAAGGGAGAAATAAAGTTTAAAACCCATTTATTGGCTTACAAACTGCAGTCCAGCACCATCTCTCTCCCTGCTCTGAAAGAAGCAGGCAAGAAAGCCAGCCCCTCCCCTTAAACTCTCAGGTTCAGACACACCCTCAGTTGCCCAGGTAATTATCCACTGACATGGAGATGAACTTCTCTGCACCCCTGAGGATATGCAAATACACTAAAGCCAGGCGAGATATTCTGGAAATGTTACAGTCTTACCCACAGGTCACCCCTCCAGAAATCTCGCCTTACAATCTACTTGTTTCCCTTCTTCCGCAATGGTCCCTGGGCGAGAAAACTGGAGCACTGTGACCTGACTAATGACATAACAATAGTAACAACAATAAAATCATGACAATCCTCATACCGGAAGATTCAGCTAGATTCAAAGTCTTATGCAGATTAAGTCCTCAGCTCATCCATTCCACAGGCGGGCAGTAGCTGAAGGTTCAGAGCAATCATCACGCAGCAGCTGCAGCCAGGGGGCACATTCAGGCCACAAGGACTATAGGAGAAAATAACCTTAAGAGCGATAAGATACATGTTTTAATGACACCAGCATAAGCAAATCTTGTCCAACAGGAAGGATACAGGCAAGAAGAGAGGTCTTGTGATTAAACAGTGGCAGGAATGGGATCTCGTCCTGGTCTAGTATACTAGACTTTCAACCCCCTCCCTGTGCGAGTTACAGATGGGTCTATATACAGGGCTATGGGAGGTACATGCACTGGCTATAAAGATAAAACAAAACTTCCCTGCAAGATGCTCTTACCTCCTGGACGTTTTGGGCACACTACTGTGACCTTTGGGGGCCATTCAGCTGTTATTCCAGGAATACACAGGAGGCCAGCTTCCAGGCCTTTCCCCCAAGGTGCCAGAAGGGCCAGCCATTGCTGGTCCATGTGTCAAAATGTCCAGGGCCAGGTCCATTCAACAGTGTCTCCTGGGCATAACGCAGTAGGGATTGGCAGCAAGACGTTGCTCAGTTGGCCATATCTTGGCTTCAATAACTCTTCTTTGGTTTGGACGTACAATTGTATAGGAGAGGCAACAAGGTGTGTGAGCATATCCACAGGGCTCAAAGCTCCTCTATGTGGCTTCTCATTCAAATGCCACAGCACTGTCCATAGGTGAACTGACCAACCCCAGGGACTATTGGTATCCAACTTCAGGCCAGATTTCAACAAACCGTTGTACCTCTCTATCATGCCTGCCCCGATAGGATTATATGGTACATGAAATTTCCACTTTATTCCTAATTGCTGTACCCATTCTTGTAATGCATGTCCAGTAAAGTGGTTGCCTTGATCACTCAATCACTTGCAACCAGCCATAGGCTGCAGAGAGATGCTCCAGGCCCTCCTCAGTGGTTTGCTGATCTACATGATGTGCAGGAAAAGCAACGAACAGTCCAGTAGCCGTGTCCACACAAGTCATAGCATACTGATATCCTTCTGATATGGGCAGAGGGTTTCGGCTACCAATGGCTCAAAAGTAAGTTCTTCCTGCTTTCTACTGGTATAAGTCACTGGCCCCAGTAAGTGTTGGAGTTCTCCACTTAAGGGGCTAGTATAGAGGACACTGCACTGCTGTAAATATGCGCCCTCATTTAGCCAGTGTACGTCTATGCCACGCCACTCCATGGCCTTTGGGCCCATTCTCACACCCACCCCGCAAGGGGATAGGTGGTTATTATCTTGGTTGGAGCTATTCCAGCGATTGGTTCCATAACCAGCAAGGCATGGTACACAGAAGCCAATTGCTTCTCTATCAAGATGTACCGGACCTCTGCTCCTTCCCATCGTTGTCATCAGAATCCAATAGGTTGGTGTGTCCCTTCAAGCCACTGCCAAAGACCCCATCCATAACCATCTTCGGTTACATGAACATCGAGTTCACAGGGCCTTGATGAGTCTGTTACATTCAAGGCCTGTAGGGCCTTGACTGCACGCTTGGCAGCAGCAAAAGCAGCTGCACATGTCTCATCCCAGTCCCACGTGACACCCTTTCATACCAACCGGTATAAGGGCTTCAGAATTTGTGCCAAGTGCGGGATAAACACACTCCAGTAGTCCAAAAGACCCCAAAACTCTTGTAATACTGCCACAGTGGTAAGGGTGGGGAAAGTCTGGACCTTGTGTATAACTGCTTCAGGAACAACTCTATTTTTACCCAACCAGACAACCCCCAAGAACTTCACGGACAAACCAGGTCCCTGAAATTGGTGCTGTTCACAGCCCATCCTTTTTCCTGTAGATGTTAGATGTTGCAACAGTCTAGGAACTGCCCCTCCTAAATCTGAAAGAGAATCAGATGTGAGCATTAATATCATCAATGTAGTGATACAACCGCACTGTTTGCAGTTTCTTCCATGTGGCCAAGTCCTGGGCTACAAGTCCATGACAGATGGTGGGACTGTGGAGATATCCCTGTGGAAGGACAGTGAATGTCCACTGCCGGCCTTCCCACATGAAGGCAAACTGTTCCTGGCTTTCCTGTGCTATGTCAATAGAGAAGAAAGCATTAGCAGGGTCTACTACATACTGATACATTCCCAGTTCATGGCTGAGGGTGTCCAGAACGTCTGCATGCAAAGGGGGTGTGGCTTTACTCAATTCCCTGTAGTCTACAGTCATATGCCAGGAGCCATCTGGCTTTCTCACTTGCCAGACTGGGGAATTAAAAGGACTATGAGTGGGCTTTATGATGTCCACCCTCCCCAACTCCTACAGAGTTTCTCCAATTTCCTTGTGCCCCCCAGGCAATTTATACTGCTTAGTATTTGTCACCCACCTAGGCACAGGCAAAATATATTCAGGGATGGGAGAAATGTACATAGTATACTCCTTTGGGGGTAAACGCCCTATCCCCAATGAGATTTGGGCTTTCTTCACTCTAACTGCCTTATCCCCATAGCCATCCATCACAGCAGGGGTCCTGGGAAAATGCTCAGTGTTGCCATGAATGAGAGAACACTCAGCTCCTGTGCCCACCAGCGCCAGGACACAGTGTACATTCACAGGGGACCAATGAATTTCTAATTCTATATGTGGCCTCTGGTCCCCACCATGTCCCCCAAGGTGGGGACTTTGAACCCCCTATTCAGTTGAACTGTGATGCCCAATCATCCTCCTCTGGGAGTGAGGGCTCAGGCGAATCCTGAGTACTGTCTCCCACGAAGTTCTGCAGGGACACAGGCCGGGCATGAGGCCTTGACTCTGGTTTCCACGTCCTGGACCTCAGCGGCTGGAACTGCTGCTCTGGATTCAATTGGTGCCACAGTTCCAACAATATTCTATTGGGCTGCCCATTGAGTCTTTCTTTCACTACCCCGGCCTTTATCAAATCAACCCACATCTGGGTCCTGGAGACCTTTATGGGACCTTTTGCACCTCTCCTTTCGGTCGTGACCCATACTTCCCTCCATGCCCTTATTGTTTCAACCTCCCCCAGATCTGCTGAAGTATGAGTAGCCTCACTTATGGGTTGCCCTACGTGGGGGGCAAGAGTATTCACTAGGGACCCAAAGAGAGATGGGGGAGCTGTGTGCAGCACCAGATTTCTCATTCCTATAGTGAACCCCTCCTCATCAGGGCCCCAGAGGTCCATATTATAGATGATATTTTTCATACCCAATTCCTGAAGTACCTCTTGGAGATCTGCATACGTTTTCCAACTATTGGGAAAATATGGTAAATCACCCTGATTAGGCCAAACTATCCTGATGGCAGCTGTCAGCCATGCCAGGAGTGTCTGATTCCCTGAGGCGTGACAGGCATTTTGCAACCACTGCCAGAGGGAAGGGTGAGTCATCAGGGAAGCCATTCTACTCATCTCAGTATCCAACACAACAATGTTTTCCACCCCCATATCTCAGAGACATAAAAGCCATGTAGGCAGGGATTCTAAAGGCCTCTGCCCATAACAGACGCTCATGTCCACCAGCTCATCCTGGGTATAGGGGCGGAACCTGGAGTGCTACACAACCTGGGGAGGGTCTGTTCTTCCCCCTGAGGAGCCTGCAGTTTTTTCATTTTTTTATTTTCTTAATTACAGCTGGGCAGGCCTTTAAAACAAGAGAAGATGGTACCTCCAGCGGTGGCCTGGGTAGTAGATCTGCTAATGACCCTGTTTCCTCCTCTTCTCCCTCGGGCTTCTCCACCAATGGCTCCACCTCCACCATTTCCAGGGCTGAAGGCACCACTCTTTCCCCAGGCTCCCTCACAGCCTCCTGCAACATGGCTTTTCCTGCTGCCTCCCCACTTGCCTCTAAGGAGTCTTCTGGGAGCATAACCTGTCTTTTCAGTAACTGTCTCTCTTTAACAGCATCCCATACATTATTGCTCAGCTCCTCCAAGCGATGCTGAAGTGTGTCTCTCTCCTGCCTAAGCCCCTCTCTCTCATCACTAACCCTCTCGATGATCCTCTCTTTCTCCTGTATAACATTTTGCACTATCTAGATGAAAAGAGACCCTACAATGCCAGCTGCTACATGGCCCCCTAAAGTCTCCAAGCAGTCTTCCAACTCACAGAGGGCTAATTCTGCAGCTTTCAGTGTTTCCAGCCTTCCTCAGTGGGGAAGGCCCCACCCCTCTAAGAGGTACTTTACCCTAGACCAATTCCCCCCTAGGAGTTCCCAACTTGGAAGCCCCACAGCTGGGGGGATAATAACCAGTGCAGCGGCACCCTCTGCGCTGCATCCAGTGAAGCAGCACCCTCTGCCGCTGCATCCACTGGGGTCTCCCCACCATCCACAGGAGCAGCCCTCCCAAAGGTCACACCCATTATGAAATTTTGGATTCAGAGGAATCCTGCCAACTTCCACCAGAAGTAAGTCGGGAAAAGAAATCCGGGGGCAAAATACCTCTAAAAACCGAAATCAGTCAAAGGGAAAAATTAAGTTTAAAACCCATTTATTGCTTACAAAATGCAGTCCAGCACCATCTCTCTCTCTCTCCCTGGAAGAAGCAAGCCAGCCAGCTAGCCAGCCAGCCAGCCAGCCCCTCCCCTTAAACAGTCAGGTTCAGACAGGCCCTCAGTTGCCCAGGTAATTACCCATTGACATGGAGATGAACTTCTCTCCACCCCTAAGAATATGCAAATACACTAAAGCCAGGTGAGAGATTCTGGAAATGTTACAATTTTACCCACACTGACATATAAATATATTTACAGAAAAAAGAAAACTCAGACATTTGCCTTATAAATATTTAGAATTTGAATCTTAAAATAAAACTAGCATCAATCCAGTAATCTTAACCGCATTCAATTACATCAGAAACTAAGGTGTTTTAAAATGGGGTTTCAATTACACATACTTTATGTCTATTCAAATCTGAAAATTATTCCAACTTACTGGGGAAGATTTAAGGTCACTTCCTCAGGATTTTCCAATATATTAGTGGAAGAATTGCATGTAATGACCTTGCAGATGGAGTAGTTAAGAGTAACAAAATAAATCATTTTAAAAGAAGAAGGATTTGAGATAAAAATGAGTCTTTGAGGCAGAAGAAATGCAGTTGAAGGGGAAAAGTAGTTACATAAAGTGAGTATGCTTCCAGGCAAACGGTAGGGGGCAACATCTCCACATCCTTGTTTTTGAAACGTTTGTATAACATCAAGATAAAACAGGCTAAATGATTCATGAAACATGGGACTTTCCAAAACTCATGTATTAAAGGGATATTTACGCAGGAACACATTCTTTGTTTTTATTCTTTCTATTTTAAAATATCATACGTCTGTGTTATCAGAAGGACTTCACTAAGATCATTAATCTTAAAAATGTTTTATACGTGAGTCAGATAATCCACCTAAACGAAGGAACAGAATTTGTTTCCCCAACAATTGACCAGATGAGGTGGTTGAATCAAATAAGGGTGAGAATCCATGGAACCGTGGATACTTTTTTTAATGTTAAAAAAAAAAAGCCATAGTGTGGTCTCAATAACCAGAGTTTGCAGTAAGTGGCTGCAGGAAGCACACCGGCTCGCAGAAAGCTGAAGCTGCAACAGGCTTCCAAGGGGCCCGGCAGCTGTGCAACCCATCTGCCCCGCTCAGGAAGGCGGAGGGCTGAACACATGTAACGTGTGCGCTTCTCACACACCAGCCCACAGACTTACGAAGCCGTTTTGGAAGATAAATGACAGAAGGCACTGTGGCCTTTGAGGTCCTTGGGTATTTTTATTTTCCAGAATGATGAGATTTGTTTTTTAATGTTTTCCTGGCTGGAAATCAGAGTGGAGGGGTTCTGCTTTCTAACAGCAGAGGTCACTAACATCAAAGAAGGAAATGAAGCAATCTGCGCCGCACTTGCTGTCACTATCATTGAGTTTCACAATCAACAGGCAACAGGCTGACTCACTACACACACACACACACACACACACACACACACACACACACACACACACACACACACACACACACACACATTCTACCACAGAATATGGGGGGATGAACCAGACTAGAATATAAAGTGAAAATTTCCGCTATACACGTTTACAACTATTGACATTTTTTTCTTACCTCACCAACCATCAATTTGAATATATCTTCAGAAAGACCAAATAGTAGCAAAGAAAAGAATAAGGAAACTAAAATATTTTATCCCTGCAGACTTTTGGCAAATTATTGAGTGCCTAGCACTGTTTTAAATACTTGGGGTACAAAAGTATAAATACATATATTATGTCTGCACTTGCCCGGCAAGTAATTCTGTGACAGAGGAAGTGAAGTACTAAATAGCAAACATCAGAGGCTACGACAGATAGAGAAAATTTAGAAAAGCGGGGGAAAATTTTCCTGTTTTGAGCAGCTGGTCTGGATTTCATTTTACTTTGATCCCTGCAAATTACACAGCTGGCCCCTGCTTATGAGAAATAGATTTTTATCACACGTAATTTTTGTGCATACATTGGAACGAAAACACAAGATGAATAAATTGGTTCTGTCAGAGTGGAAAGCCTAGCAAATTCTCAAAAATGTTAGTTTTCTTCTTATCGATCAGTGACTTGTTACAACACAAGTTCTCAAACTTATAATGGAAACGTCTATGTCCAGACATCTCTGTATCTCGGATGCTTTTCTTCCAATAATTTCTATTTTCTACGTGCTTTAGAGCAAGATAAAAGCAGGTCCCTGACACAGCAATTAAAGTTACAGGGGCGCCAGGCTCCAGGCATCTGGCAGAGGCTGGGAAGGCCTGGGGAAGAGGCCGTACCCCGGAAGTACAGGGGTGGCTTCATACTGAGCTTTGAGCAAGCCCCGGGCCTCTGGGAGCCTAAGATACAAAGCCGGCCTCCGCACACAAGGCACAGGGGGATCTGCAGAGCCAGCGGAAGGGTGGGGTGAGTTCTGATGTATGCGGCCACTGCAGCCCTCAACAGGATGCATGGTGCTGTGTCCAGTGACAAATATAAGGCTGGAGGCACTGGAGGGAGGGGTGAGCACGTCGGACACTGATGACGTACCAAAGTCCCTGGCTGCTGCCCCCTCCCAACCTGAAAAATATGCCTTAGGCTAGCCAATCCTCGCGCCGCTGTAAATCTATGCTCTGCCTCCCCCTACTTTCTTTAAAAACTCAGTGCCTCCCCCCAACAGAATTCTATTGTTGTTAACATGTATTTGCTCAATAAACACGAAGGGTGCCCTCTCAGCATCACTCTCATGCGGGTTCAGCCTCGAGTCCCCTGCCTGATCCTTTCGGGTCTTTGACACCTCATCGCGTCTCCCACCCCCCCATGCCCCCACCCCACCCCCGGCTGCAGGCCACAGGCAGGGGGTAGCCGACACCTCAGGACTCATACAGAAATGAACATGGCAGAACACAGCCAAGTAGAACTGTGTGAGAGTTTGAAGAGCAAGACAGGAAATAGTAGAAAAAGGTAAAAGAAATCGGTCTGTTTTTATAGGCACAAGCGGCATCTCAGGAAAAGTAAGAGCAGGTGAGAGAAAATAATAATACTTCAATAAGAAGCCAGATGGAACTCAGAACTAAAGACCTGGAATTTGAGCTATTCAAAGCAAAAACTTCTCAATATTCTAGTAAAACAGAATTGGAAAAATAGAAGCAACTCTACCTGGAAGAATTAAGTTAGAAATTCACTGGAAAATAAACTAAACATTCTCCGCAGGACTACTGAGAGGCTAACAGAGATGAGTGCCACACTTCTTGAGGAGAACGCACAGAACAGGACTTCACGCAGCAATCTCACTATGAGGCCAGCGCTGGAAACAGCTCCAAGAGAAAACTCAGTGGTTCCCACCACAAACCCGTGGACTTCAGATGACACGGAGACGTTCTTTGCCAGGATGCAGCAGGAATTGGAAGAGAATATAACTAGAGAACTAGAAGCTGCTGCTGCTAAATTTGAATCTGAATCCTGTAGAGTTCCTCCACTAGGATCTACTGATGCGTCAAATCCAACTCAATATCTACTTTTGAAAACAGCACAAGAATGTGCACAGATTTTGAGGGAAAATTACATGATCTGAAAGATAAAGGTAAAAATGAATATACTGGTCTGTTTATATATACTGGTCTGTTTATATAATCCTTTCCCATTAAACATAGGACATGTGAAAATCTTTACTAAGGGAAATTATTTTTGAATAAAAAAAACAGGGCACTCCTTCACACTGAAGATTTCTTAAATCCCACATCAAGCGAGAAGAGAGAAATCTGTTTTTTTCCCTTACTATGATGATAAGAGTTATCCATGGCACATTTTAAATTGTCATTTTTAAAAAGTGCTACATGGTTATTGTTGAGGGTTTGGCTGTACAAGTACATAATGGGAAAATAAATATTCACAGTAACTCAGAAAAAAAAAAAAAAAACTCACTGCCTGCCCTGCTGGGCGCGACTTCTCCAGCCTGTATTTGTGCAGACTGGTGAACCTCGCCTGGGATTGCACTCAAATAAATGGCCTGGCCTTTTGTTGCCTCTCGTCACCTGCTTATTT
This sequence comes from Manis pentadactyla, assembly GCF_030020395.1. NCBI lineage: Eukaryota > Metazoa > Chordata > Mammalia > Pholidota > Manidae > Manis > Manis pentadactyla. The sequence goes on along the minus strand of NC_080034.1, from coordinate 14,751,475 downwards.
CAGTTAGAATTTATCTTACAACAAGCACGTGCAGCCATCCACAGTGCTAGTAATTCCACTGAGGGCAGCCTTGGGGCCACACCCTTTGACTTTTGGCTAGCACCCCCTGGCAGTGGGGGCTTTGTGACACCTCCCTGTGTGACATCACAACAGCCCTCGTGGGGCAGCTCAGTGTGCGCTTGGCCTGAGAGGAGGCAGAAGCAAAGGAGACACTCTCCTGGTTTTATTACGCCTTACTCTCAGATCATTTGGCACACAACAGATTTTCATCATGAGCAACGTCCCTCGAAAGCTTCATGCCCCACCCCGCCGCGATCCTCAGCCCCACCTTCACTGCCCTCCAGTCCTTCCACACGAGATGCTGCCCCTCATGCCAAGAAGCACCCCGTTTCTCCTGCATCTGTCGACCACCCTGGCCACAGGCTGTTCCACTGGGATTGTGTGCCTTTCCCAGCTGGCTTTTCCACCGAGCCCCAGAGGCAGAATGTAGGCCAGGTGCTCCCCTCCGGCAGCCTCCCCTTGATGAACCGGAGGGACAAGCCCGAGAAGCTGACAGGCTCAGCACGTACGTCCACGACGTCAGCTGCCCTCATCTCCAAAACATCCTCGCTTAGCTATTGCCCAAAACCGGGGTAACATGGAGAACAGCACTGACTGCCAGAGAAACAAGAACTCAGAGGATAAAACGGAGGTCCAGGCTCATGGCAGTGCCACTGGGCCTGCCCCTTCCTTTTCCCCACCTGCCCGGGGAGTGCAGGCGCTCCCTGTCCGTGACCACTCACACCTCAGAGGTCCCTGATACCACCACCAACCTGACTGACCTGTGTGCCAGGCCCCTGATCCCGCTTTGTCCTTCCACCTTCCCCAGATCCAATACTGATCAGGGAACGAGAGACATGGCCCCCAATTCTCCTCCTCCCCCTCCTCCAGTTCCGGCTGATGCTCCTCCTGCTCTTAGTCCCAGTCTCATAGTGGGAATTCCACCGAGAGAAGGAGGGCCCTTTTCACTCAGTCACTGCTACAGCTCCGCCTACTTCTGACATCCCCACACCGCCCAGCCCCTCCACCACCTCCTTGCAGCAGCCTTCCTGCCCAAGGTCGGCCCCATCACCCACGTGGGTAGCTTCTCCCCCTCCTTGTTTCTCACCTGCCCCTGTCCCAGTGGTTCCCTCAGTAACTCGGTTCTCGGTGTCCAGGCAGCCACTTCCACTGCAGGCCCTCCCACCACAGCCGCCCAGGCACCTGCAGGCTTGCCCTCCACACCTACTTCACATCCTGATATGGACATGGGCACGACGCCCCCTTCTCACGCTGACATCTGCCCTTCTCCCCCTGACTCCCCGGGGAAATAGCTCCCGAGTTCCAAACTCGGCTGTCATGCGAACCACAAGCACCCTGCAGAGGAACCCGTCTCTGCCAACCCCACTGTATGGATCCCCAGCCAAAGACACATTTTTAACAACCCCAGCGGCCCCCAGTAGTCCCCTCACCCCACAGTTGGCCTGAAGGTCGGGCAGCCGCAGAATGCCGCTCTCCCCAGGGCTCCTGTCCTCCCTGGGTTGTCCCTCAATGGAATATTCCATCTACAAGAACGCAGCAGGCAGCACCACTGCGAGCTTCAACCCGACTCTCTGTGACGATGTTATGGACATGACACCTCCTTCCCAGGGTGTCGTCTTCCCTTCTCCCCCAGACTCCATGTGGAGATCGCTCCCATGTTCCAAAGTCAGCTGCAATGGGGACCACAGGCGCCCTACAAAGGGACCCATCTCTGCCAACTCCACTGTATGGATCCCCAGAGCCACAGACATTTTTAAGAACCCCAGCGGCCCCCAGCAGTACCCTCAGCCCACAGTTGGCCGGAACATCGGGCCACCACAGAATGCCGCTCTCCCCAGAGCTCCTGTCCTCTCTGGGTTTCCCCTCCTGGCATCTTCAGTCCACCAGAACACAGCAGGCAGCACTGCAAACTTTAATCCATCTCTTTGCAACGATGCTCTGGCCACGATTCCCCCTTCCCAGTCTGTCATCTTCCGTTCTCCCCCAGACTCCACGCGGACATTGCTCTCCTGTTCCAAACTCAGCTGCAATGTGGACCACAGGCACCCTGTAAAAGGACAGTCTCTGCCAATCCTATTGTACATATCCATTTTTAACAACCCCAGCAGTTCCCAGCCCACCCCTCAGCTCACAGTATCACATATATTTCAACTGCAAATAAATTGTATTTCAATATACCAGAAACTAATGAGTATGTTAGGCAGGAAAATAGATATGATCAGGGTGGAGAGAGAATAAGGCCAGTAAAGCCCACTACAAGGGGCTCTGCGTTAACCAGTTAAAACTAGAGAGCCAGAAAGGACTCACAGAGAAGATCTAAAAGGTGAGACATTCTGTGTTCATAGACTGGAAGACTCAACATATCAACATAGTAAAGATGTCTCTCCTACATGATCACAGTATTAACTAAAGTCCTATCAAAATCGCAGCAAGATTTTGGTAGATATAGGTAGTGTATTGTATAAGTGATATAGAAAGACAAAGGAACTAAGTACTACAACAATTTTGGAAAATAAAAATAATGTGGGATTAATCACACTACTAGAATTAAGACTACTCATACAGCTATGTCTTATTATTATAGCTTCACAAATCACGGTAAAAAACAGAGAATCCCGAGAGAGGCCTACACAAATACAGCTCACTGATTTTTTTGCTTTGGCTACATTTTTTAACAGCTTTACTGAGATACAATTCATATACCAGACTATCATTCCATTTAAAATGTACAGTTGAATGGCTGTTACATTACATTATTAAGTTTTTTAAATTGTGATATATATAAAACATATAATTTTCCATTTTAAAAGTTTTTAAGTATATAATTCAATGACATTTAAGAAATATGGGACTCTGAGCAAATTTGCATGTCATTCTTACACAGGGCTCTGTTATCACTCCTATTTTAGTATTCTTGCTGCCCAAGTGTGTACTGGCCAACTGATTTTTTATAAAGGTTAAAAAGAAACTCAATAGAGGAAGGATAGTCTCTTTAACAAATGGACATCATTTACAAATTGGATATCCATCAGCAAAAACCTGAAAACAAAGAAAACCTCAACCTCACATTTTATACAAAAATTATGTCAAAACAGATCATAGATTTGTATGTAAAACACAAAACTATAAAATCTTTAGAAGAAAAAATAGGAGAAAATCACTGACACATTGGACTTGATGAAAAATCAAAAGCAAAATCAGTAAATTGGACTGCATCAAAAACAAAATCTTTTGCTCTGTGAAAGACTCCATTAAGGTAAGATGGGAGAAAATATTTGCAAACCACAAATCTGGCAGAAAGAAGAATCATTTCTAGAATTTATAAGGAACTCACATAATTCAACTCTAAAAGACAAACACTCCTACTAGAACATGAATGAGCAAGAGCCCTGAAATGTCCGTATACATAGAAAAGCTTTTATGTTTAGCAGCATGACTGGTTCTGTAGCCACTATGTAAATAGGGCCTGAAATTATTAAACAACAACACCCCAGGCCCCGCAGCTGGGGGAAGTTTTGCAGGTGTAACTCAGAAAAGACACTGCAGAGAAAGACATCAGCAATGACCAAGGCAGAGGTGGCTATAAGCTGGGCCTTTCTCAGAAACTGCTGACCAGAGAGACCATGAGACTTCAGAGAGAGGAATGGATCTGAGCTAGCCTTTCAGCACTAACCTGCCTGTCCCAGGGCATAATGAACAAGGGGCAGAAAAACCCAGCTCTCCTTGTTTGAGGCACTTAAATTTGAACTTGAGCCAATCTGGGCTGAGATGGATGTCTTTGCAGTTTCATCACCTGCTCTCCAGGACTGCTGCATGCTGTGGCAGCTTGGTGGTTCCAAGTGGCCAAGTGGCATGGATTCCATGATGTGTATGAAGTGATTCGTAGCAGTGCTACGCAAGGCACTGGAGAACAAGGACAAGTGTTCCCGCTTTCCCGTGTTGGTGGAACATTAAGAGGTTAGCCCAGCTACTCAGCATCCATTGTGTTTGGCCAAGTGGCCTATAGGGGCCTTAACCTGACACCAGCCCCTTATCCAAGTGCATACCTTAGATAACTAGCTGGCAGAGTCACAAGCAAATGTAGGCTCCTGACGACTTTCCCAACAGCTCTTGTGATAAAGAGTCTGCCAGGGCCTTCCCCTTGTGGGCCCTTTAAATAAGACACCTGCAGAGCTTACCAAAACCCTGCTCTTTAGCAGGCTTTAGCTTAGGAACCCTGAAGCACTCCATCCACAGGCCCTAATAAAGGCACAGCCCCAGGCCCTACCTCTTTCTCTCTCTGTCTGCATCCTGCCCCCATGTGGCATGTGGCCCCTTAAAGCATGCCATATCCTCCCTCAGACCCCATGAGTAATAAACTTCCCTACTTCAACATTCTAGGGTCTGCTGAACCTTGGCTCACCACGTGACATGGCAGGGCTCCACTGAACAAATGCTATTTGACAAAATCATAACACAGGTCAATGAGGGAGACAGAGTTAAAACCACCGGGAGCACCTCCAGAGAGGTGTGAGATACACAACAGGGCTGGGATAACCCATGACTAGGCTCAGAGGAGTGTGCTGAGTAGGGCGGTGGCCCCTCAGGCTCAGGCCCAGGGCCTCTGGAGACCCATCCTGCATTGGGAAAGCAGGGTCACAGGGAACATGGGATCACACGGAACGTGGGACATGCCCGGTGAGCTCTGTACTTCCTCCCACACACCCCAAAATGACCTGGCTCTGTGCAGAGGTGTGCTTGTATATTAACCATGACTTCCATTTTCTGTATTTAATGCTTTGACATCTCAGAGCTTCTCTGACCCTGAAGAGACAGGCCCTCCCGGGGCTGGTCAGTCCCCACAGATAGCATGCCCCTCATATACATACCAACTAATCCAGAGCCCACACCCCAACCACCTTTCTAATTAGGGATCTGCACCCCAGGCCACAATCCACTTGCCCTCATCATCCCAGGACCAGGTACCAGACAACCAGGGGGTGCCCCCATGTCCTAGACACCCTGAAATTACTCCAACCAGCCAATTCAAACCCAGCTTACCCTGCCTCACCCATTCCTTCCTGTGGAAGCCATAACAAAGGCTCTTGTCTATGTTTTCCCCTCACTCCCTCTGCCTCCTGACGAGTGCAGGTGCTGCCCCATGTGACCCCCCCCATAATGTGGCATGCCCCCCACCCCTTGGGAACTGTGAGTACAACAAACCACGTTTTTGATGGCAGTCATCTCCTGATCTGTGGGCATTACTATGCCTCAGCTTTCCTATTAATGCACTGTACTGGGAAGCACCTTGTCCTTGAGATTCTCACTAGTTAAACTTGACAAACACAGCCTCCCATTCTGTAACATGGTTCCACTTTAGGAACAACACTTTTTGGGCTGCTTCATCAGATCCTGACTTAACAGGCATCCTCTGGAATACTGATAAAAGAAGTTGAGACAACCCCCCAGGTTGGTTTCTAGAGTGTGGAAAAAAGTCTGCAGCCCACCCTGGGGATGAAGCCCAGCTGGGCCAAGTACTGGCCAGTACACAGGATGAGACCCCCCTGGCCCCAGCAGTAATGGGGGCTTATGCCAGGTCTCTGGGGACACTGAGCATTCTTGTCACTATTTGTGGTTCAGACACGGTCACACACAGGGCAGCAGTGATGGTGCCACCAAGACACAATGAGAACGAGCAGTGTGGAGAGGGCTTCATGCTAAATGTTAACTGGCCTGTTCATGAGCTGATGGAAGGGTGATTTTACAAAACAGTTACAGGAAACAGCTCACTGTGAAAAGGTGCGAGGGATGAATAAGGCTGTTTTTCCAGCAGGCCTCTGATTTAAAGGGTACAGGAAGTGAGCTGCAGGCTCTCAGTTACTCCTTCAGGGTGTAGACCAGGACAATGTCATGACTTTGTATACACTCTCTGTTTGCAGTCTCCCCAGAGCTGCTCCATAACGCAAGCAATGCAGTGCTTCTGCTAATACACACTTCTGGGTCTCAGCAGCTTTCTTCCCTGTCCTTTAAACGGCATTACCTGAACCTAAATCATCTGGTCAAAATTGTTTTGTCTTTTTTTTCTCCCCCTCTTCTCGCCTTACCTTACCTCTTATCACCACTCTCCATAATTCTGTAAACTTCACTTGCTATAAATCACCTTAAAGACACCTTGAAGCCACTAGAGTTGCCAGCATAAATAAATTCTAAATTGCACAATGATATCTGTAATACTTAAGAGTATTGGAAAACAGAAAAACACAAACTCAAGAATAAAAGAAAGCCTGAGCCTCCTTAATGCCTCTTAGACTTTACTGTATTGTAAACTATACCAATAAAAACAATAAAGGTATTAAGAAAATAAATGCAATGTGATAAAATAATACCGAACTATGTAACAACCAGCCGATTAAACAATTATTGTAAGGTATGAAGTTATTTAATATGTTCAACCTGATTTAAATATGCTATTATCAGCACATTTCAAACAGGGGCTGTAGTTTAGTTTTATATATTAAAAGCTGAGGTTAGTATTAATGACTTCCTTTACCATTTAAGGACACAAAAAAAGTCAACTACATGTCTTATCTGGAATCACAATTTTTTAATAATTAATTTACCCATTATCTATTATTGTACAGATTCAAACATTCAAGAGATAATCAGGGGCAGGGTTCAGGAACATGACTTCCCCTCTTTCCATTTTCCTAGTAATGGGTACAGCATGATAAAAATATTAAGTGTGAAGTATTTATATATTCTCTAATCTCTTTCTAGTCATTCTCTAAAGGGAAAAGTAATCAGCACAGTCAGCTCCCTTCAAAGGGAGGAAGGAGGAAAATTGTGGCAGACACTTTATGTCAAGCATAAGTAGGTGTCATTAGCCCTATTTTAAACCTGTGAAAACCAAGGCTTTATGAAGGGATTGGATCACATGCCCACTTCAAATGGGAAAGAAGCAAACCAGGATTCAAACTCCGAACAGTCCCACAGCGGACCAAGTTCTCACTCTTACCTGTCATAGTGCTATTTGCTCTCTGCCCATCTGCAATTGCTCAAGCAAAGGCTTGGGTCTGTAAGTTTCAAATCAACAGGTTTCTTTTACGTTTGATTACCCGCACGACCTGGTTTAGTTTTAAACCTCAAGCCTATGATACATGTTTGTATACTCAGAGAGCTTTTGGTTATACCAACATACAATGTCTTTTATCTGATCACTCAAAATTTTAAAGACACCTAACTCCTTAAGTCAGGAATAAAAAAAGAAAATATATGAATAACTACCAAAGGGATATGTGAAAAAATAATTATGTTCACTTTTGACCTGAATAAAGAATTTATTGCAACTCTAATTTTAAACAAAGGAATATAGAAAAGTTTTCCCTCTTCCAGCTTCCTGACATCTGGCTTTCCTCTATTATTCTCAGAAGCTGCCAATATCCTGAGTTATACACAGATTATTTACTGCAACAGAAACTTACCCTGTGATGTGTTACTGTGTGCTATTCCCATATAGCTGTTTCCTCCATTGCTGTGTTCTGATAAAGGAAAAGAAAAACAAGTAACTTATTTTTTAAGAAAATGTCTTCAATAAAGTGAGTGAGAACACCCAGCAAAAAATTTAGCACACTGCAATACCAAAACTCATTAATTAGGTACTCTGAAAGGAGCTTAATAATTATGGAAGATTTTTTTGTTTGCTTTTGTTTTTGTTGTAAGAAACAGGAAACTACACACAGGAACTTCCTTTGTTTTTAACTTAATTTCGACAGATGCTATTCTATATTCATTTCATGTCAGCTGAAATCAGTATTCAAGCTAATTTGGCAACTTTACACTTAACATCAGAGAAAAAAAAGAATAAAAACTGAAATAGGATTATCTTAAAATATATAATAACACATGTAACATTTAAAAGCATTCCTTACACTGCACAAAGGAAGGAAAAGTTAAATACCTCTTAACTCAATAATTATACATATACATGTTACACAGGTAAGACCATTTGATACGTTTGGTCAATGGCGGTCTTAATAATCAGAGTTAAACACTACTGCTCCACCTAGCTTCAGTTTTACTTCTGAATCACCTTCTCAAGTTTTGTTTATAAGCCTAAGATGGCTTTTCTAGCATACGTATCATGCACACACGTGTGTACAAGTACACACACACACTCTAACTCCAAAAAACCCCCCACAAGAATCACCATAAAATAAAAGCAATGTAAGTTCCAATCAGGTTCTACACAAACCACAGCGTACTTCACTTACGGTTCCCTCCTGTCAAGAACCTCTTATTAGAGAGAAAATAAATTACTATCCTTAGAATAAGCACTAAATAAATAAAAATAAATTTATTATAATTGTTCTTGGATGCATAACATAACTCAGTCTCTTTTAATACTACCATTTTGTAGAACTGGGGTTCCCCCCAAAAAATACATATATTTACGAACAATTAACTGCTGTCATTGGCATCATGAGAATATGCCCATCAAGGTGGCATGGGCCCTTTCTCCCTTCCCACAGCAACTTTAATCAAAGATTAAGGTCACATTAGAAAATGAACCCCTATAAAGAAAGCCTGCTTCCCTAAATTCAAAGCAACTCGATTAACATTCCTACCAGATGAATTAGGTAGAAAAAGGCTCTCTCTTTACTCCCGCAGATAAGAACTAACAACCTTACCAGCATTTTGTTTCAATCTTCCAATTAAGTACAGCAAAACCTTCCTTTAATGAGCCCTCTGCTGGAAACAAAGCTTTTTTGTTTAACAAAAGTTGACCAGGATTTAATCTATTAAAAAAATTCATCAGTGTAAAACAATGATGATATGGGTAATTCTGCTCAACACTGGGAATTCCTACTAAAAATATGCGTGATAAAAATATCTGCAATAACTGCCAGTTCATTTAATCATAGCTGACTTATTAAAAATGAGAACTGCCTGCATAGCATCTAAGCTCATCTTTTCTGAATTCACTTCTTTAACCAGTAGCATGGCTTCACTGCTTCTTAAATCCTGTGCCTATCAGTGCAAATTGAAAGTTGTCTGATAACATGCAAAGTACCTGGATAACGTATTCTTTGGTGTAAAACAGTTTATCATCTTCCATATTGTTTTATTGACCACACAGTTTTCCATTTTGTAAAAGAATAATAAAATGAGGAAATTCACTTAACATTAAGGGAGAAAAAGCAGGTTATGAAACAGCTTACACATTGTTATCCTAATTTTGTTTAAACATGAGGAAAAGCAGGCTGAAAAGATACACAAAACTAATCATCTTCAAACTGAAGGGATTATGGGTGACATTGTTTCATTAGGTATTTTTATATTTTTGCTTTCTTTTCTCCATTCCCAATCAGAATAAACTGCCAAAGTTTTTTAAACCAGTCACCAAATCCCATTTGAAACTTCAAATTAACTTATTTTTACCTATGTTTTTAGGAAAACCAAGTAGGAAAACTAATCAATATTTCAGAAGATTACTTATGTTTTATTGTTAACTAAAAAGTACTTACTCTACTGTTAGTAATTCTACTGATTCTATTTATTTAATCTATATATATTATTCTACTGAGTTATCTATACATTTAAGGTCTTAATGTACAAGCTTCAAAAGAGGTGCAATAGAGCAATTAATTTGACTAAGGGGAAAAAAATAAAAATACTAAAACAGTTTTTTCAGCATTCCAATCGAAATTAATGTTTCTTCTTCAGAAGGATTAGAAAAGTACACATCTCAACTGTGAGTATTAATAAAGGGAAACCCTAATGACACGGCATTGGGAGGCCAGCAGGGGAAGCTCATGTCCCACCACTCCTCCTCAAATGCAGACCCCACCGGGAGAGGAAACCCTGCAAGTCCATACTGTATTTGCTACTTTACTACCCAAAGGAAGGAAGGAAGTTTTCTGCCTTTGGCCTCCTTACAACAGCCTAGTCAAGAAGAGACTATTCTAACTCAGCTGTGATACGTGGAACTGCCAGTTTACTCTAATGTAATGGACTTTTTGCTTAGAACAGCCTACTCAACCTGGCCCTTTATAAAAGAGCTGCATCTTTGTTCTCCAGACATGCCTATGGCTTTGCCCTAGCTTTCTTGTCCCAAACTGCAATTCTGTGCTATTCCCACTCAACCATTTTTGCTGGTAAAACAGCTGTTTATTTCTAAGGTTGACACAACTAACTCAGTGGCTTCCCAAAAAAGGGTAATGTATACTAGCTCACTATTCTGTTAAAGTCAAACAGAGCCTTATGAGACTGATTTACCAGAAGGCAGACCTATGTACACGAAGGCAATAGAGAATGAAACATCAAAAAGGCTCTTGACCAGCACACATTTTAATCCATAATGTAAAAGACTTATTATGTCTTGCCAATTCTTAACACTCAAAAAAAAAAAAAAAACCCCAAACAGAAAAATGTAGTCTAGTTTAAACCACAGACCACATTCTCTCTTTCTACTCTCCTTCAGAGGCAAGAACATCAAAATCCTATCCATGATTGTTTATATAGCCAGGCAGACTTTATGAGACGTTCTGAATGAACTGAAGGATGAATATATGAATAAATACATAGATGTGAGATAATGCAAATATAATGGTGGAATCTTAGTTGTCAGGATTCAAGTAAAACTCTTTCTATCTTGCTATATTTGAAAATGATCATAATAAAATGTGTGTTTGGGGGTGGATTTTTTTTACAGCAAATCACTCAGAAATTGAATGCTAAATGTGATATATAACATTTTTTATACTAGTAAATTTATTAAGTGCTATTTTCATGAGCATTACATGAAGAAAAACTGTTCATTAATGACTGAGAGTTCTGATACTTTAAAGAAATGGGGAAAGGTTGCCTTTGGAAGAATACCTAAGAAACAAGCAGCCTCTGGGTTGGAAAACTGGAAACTGGGAAGTCGGGTGAGAGAATCTTACTTTTCACTATGAGCCCTGTTGTACTGTTTTATCAAGCTCATCTATTACCTATTCAAAGAAATGATTTTAAAACTTGTCATTTTTCTTATTTAAAAAAATCAGAATGCCTAATTGTGTAATTTTAGACAAGTATCTTCTGATAAATCTCTAGTCTCATTCCAAAGCATTTAGATTTGTGGGAGATCAAGAAAAAGTGTCACTCCTTTAAGCATGATTCCAGCACTATCATTCCCTAGTAACTTTGAAAGAGGCTATTATACAGAAAATAAATTAGGTTAGAAATAACGTGATCACAGCCATTAACTGCCTTTAACTAGGTAGGTGACTTAGTTTTCCTCACCTACAATTAAGGAACTGTATAGTCATCACAAGTAAAAAGTCCTTTCCAGCTCCAAAATTCTCTTAAGACTGTATTCCAGTTGTAGTCCAATTATAATTACAATTCCAAACAGGCTGTACATTCAATTAATAGTGAAGCACTTGAAGACATCAAGAGTAACTGCAATTCGTGACTACTGGATTCTGAGTTCTACATACCAGTATCAACCGACTAGAATCACAATTTCTGAAGAAGCAAAAGGCTGCATTTCAGAATCTGCCAAGAGTTTGTTTGGTTTCTTTGTTCTAAGCTCTAGTTGGCAAAGGCACTACTCAGATCACCAACCCTGAAGGGCTTCCTGCCAAAATTTCAGATCTTAATTCTAGGCAGTTTCACTGTCCTTTAGAGCTGATTACAAATCAAATGGAGAAAAGACAGGAAGACACAAGAACTGACAGGATAAACCTGTAACTGGGATGAGACCAAAACCCAAATAGAACGAATAAAGCAAGTGTTCCCCAAATGAAGGAAATCCTAATTCCTTAACATTATCTAGGTATACAGCCAGCTACAATTTACACTTTTTACCCTTAATTTAAAAACAATCTATTCATATTCCCTAATTCACTCAACAAACATTTTAGCAGATATGTTAAGTGTTATGGACACTAATAATAGGCAGGATGCCTTCTTCCTAAGAGACTCAAGGAGAAGGTGTATACTACTACATAAATGGTGTGTAAGACGTGCCAGAAAGGATGGAGACAACTCTGCCTGCTGGGACTGAATCCCCAAGAAACCAATGTTTGAGTTCAACCTTGAAAGATGACTAGGAAGAAAAGTAGGGAACGATGTTTCCAGAGAAGAAATAGCATGTCGGCAAGCATCAGCTGGCTTTGATATGGCTGAGTTGTACAACTGTGAAATAGGGAAAGGGTAAAGAGAGAAGCTGTAAAAGTACGACCACAACAGGCCTTGTAATGTAATGCTAAGAACTTTAAACTCAACGGGAAAACACTAGGCAGTCAAATGATACAGTCAGAACTCATTCTGAAAGCTGTTATGTGGAAGATGGATTTGAGACAGTAAGACCAGTTAGAAAGTAAGGGGAGAGGAATTAAAGATGGTGGTTACATTCTCACTGGGCAGCTGAGTGAAAAAGCAGAAAAAAGAGAAGATTATAAATTCAGTTTTAGACATCCCTAACTTTAAGGTGCCTGAGAAAATGCCGAAGCAGAGAAATAAGCAGTAGGCAGTTGGATATATAGGTTTAAAGATCAAGACTGAGATCTAGAGCAGATAAGGATCTACAAGTAATCAACAAAGTAGTATTGAACCCAAGAGAAAATATCCAATTACCAAAGGACTAAGATAACCCTGTGGACCACAAATATTTTAGGGGGAAAAAAGGAAGAACCAAAGGAACTTGAGAAGGAGCAGCCAGTGAGGACACAGGAAAACCAGTGGAGCTAATACCAAAAATCATTACAGTCCAGGGAATACACAAAACAAAATATAAAAATGGAAAATATTATAAACAATAAATTTCTATATATTTTAAAAACTGTTGGACTCTTAAATATAATTATATACCTGAAATAGTTTATTCAGTATAATTATCTTAATAAAGCATGCTTAACACTCTTTCTCGATGACTGCAGTCCCCCGTCAGAAACATAAAACAGTAAAGGGAGGAGTAACACTCTGGTGCTCTCTCTGGGCTCCTTCTGTGAGCAGAGCTGCCAACAGTTGTTTCTGAATTCTTATGCTCTACAAAAAGTGTTTTTGTTTTTTGAACTTTTTTCCATCCAAAATAGAAAACAAGATAACCTGTGACTGAGGTTGAGCCAGAAACTTGAGAAGTAAAACTTTAATTTTTGTGAATAAAACAGATGACCCCTGCCTCTCCTTGACCTTCGGTTAAGTATTTAATTTCAAGTTGTGATCACTGCTATGCAAATGAGATACAAAGAAAAAGACTAGTGTATGTGTTAAAAGGTGGGGAAAGCATACATTCGGATTGATCTAAAGGATCATATAAATTCTCAACATAGAGAGGTCCAAGAGGGAGTAAGAAAAGACGAACCTAAAGCCAGATGGAGAGGTCCAGGACACACTCTGGGATTTAACCAACCTCTCAAATACATTAAGAGCTCACTGAGCTTAAGAATTACAATAATGATTAAAGTAAGAGTGCAACAACTGTAGGATGACAGTCTCAACAGAAAGTAAACTGAATTTAGCATCCAACATGTACTCAGTATGTTAAATTTTCTAATACTTTATACTTTATAGTGTCCACCCCTTGGTTGACAAGTTAGGAGACAAATGATGAGCTAGCTGGCTATGATTAGAAAACATTAAGAGTCGGAGGACTAAAGTGGGTCGGGAATTTTTTGGTTAATCAAAGCTGGAGGTCTGCTTAAAATGTTAACTTCATGGATAAACTGCTGTATTTGCCACTGTCCTAGATCAAAGTGAAAGAACATCTGCTTAATTGAGTTAGCCTTATATGGACAGTAAACATTGAGACAGTCTCATCAGGGACAGCTATAGAACTCTGAATGCTCTCCAGTTATCAAAAAATAAAACTATTTTTTAGGTTGACATCTTCTAATGACGTGAAGATGTATGAAAGACCTTTCAAACTTCAGGTAGAATGGGGAAAGGGAAAGGGGTAGCAGGGATGACTACGTGTGATTATTTCTGAGTGTATTTTTTGCGCAGCTCTGACTCTCAGCCCACAGTATTGCTTCATGATGTATATCCTTCTCATATATATAAACCATTAAAACGAACAAAGGTGTATGGGGTGGGGGTGGGTCCAAAATGGAATACAAACAGTAATAAAAGAACCTGACTGTATTACACATGAGTAACATGACCACACTGAGGAGGCCAGAGAAGAACCTAAGGAACTGCACCTTGACTGGAGGCTGTAAAGCCAAAGGCACAAAAGGATTGCACAAAAATTCTGTAGCCTACCTAACATAAGTCTCTCTCCTGGAGATAGGGGCAAAAATATGAAATTATTTTGTGTATAGAGAAAGAAATAAATGCACTGTAGATGATAAAAGCTGTGTTTCTACCATTGGAGAAAAAAGTTATAAATAAGAAAAGGAGCAAGAGTAAGATGAACTCTATGATGTGAACCTGGAAGCTGAGGTATCAGTACAAACCCATGATTTTAAACATATGTACAGACAGATTTTTTAAAAACGTAGATATGCATGGGTTAGTATACATAATGTCTTTCTTAGCTCTGTCTGCCAAGAGAGCCTAGAAGCAAGAAAAATCCAATGGAAATAGCTCTGCTCTCATGGAGATCTTAATTTCTAAATACTATTCTCTAAGTAAAACAAACCAAGGCTCCTTAGAGAAATAGTTGGTACTAGGAGTGGGACGGGGAAAATACAAGATGAACCTGGAATATCATGTGGCACCAGAAATTAAGCGACTGCTCAAAAAATACAGGAGTTTGTCAAAAGAACACAGGAACCAACCTGAAGGAACTTCCAAAGGCCAAAGCTGGAATAACTTGAGCAACAGAATAAATAATGATAGTACTGGATTTTAACCCATAAAATAAAATAGATATCCATGAGTCAATACTGATATAATCACATAAATAAATGGGAAAGCAAGCTCTTCTTACAGAGGAATTTTACTTAACAAATGTGGAAAGGAAAAGGGAAACAATTACCATCAGGCAAATCCTACAAATTGCTGCAGCTAAGATTCACCAACAGATGCTACAGCAGTTACTGGGTGAAAGTTTGAAGGAACAGTATCAGCACTAGCTCAAATCATCTCCAAAACATTCATCTACTACAAAAATACAGCAACTTTACAGTGGAGAAATACCACCTTATCCAAGTGATCAAGGTAAATGTTACCATTAATATACATCAACTTCAGGGACCCCTCTATATGCTGCACCAAGGACACAACATGATTTTTAAAGTATTCTTGCCAAAGTACACCGCCTAATTCCAATGATGAGAAAATATCAAACCAATTTGAGGGGCATTCTACAAAATAACCAATTCTCTTCAAAAGTACAAAGGTCACAAAAGACAGATGAGTTACAGATTCAAAGACACCAAAAAGAAGTAACAACTAAATGTAGTATGTAATTATGAAACAGAAAAAAGAAAAATTGGCAAAATTCTAATAGTCTGTAGTTAATATTACTGTATCAATGTTAATTTCTTATTCTTGATAATTATTCTATGACCATGTAAAATGTAAGGAGAGGAGGATGAGGGACAAAAACTCTACTACCTTTGCAACTTTTCTCTAATTCTAACATTAATTCAAAATAAAACTTAAAAAATCTTTCCAGTTTCAAAATAAGACATATGAAAAAATACATACACAACAAAGCAGTTAATAAAAGGCAAAATCTGTAGACTCAAGAGGCCATGTTTCTTTAAAATCAGCCTCTTTATTTCATCTTAAACTCTAAGATGAATACAAAAAAAAAACTATTCCTAAAGGAATACAAAAAAAAACTATTTTAACGAAGTCACAAAATGTCTAAGGTAAAAGGGGACAAGCTGAGTTTCAACTAAGCCTCACTGAGGCACACTATCAGGGAACTAACACTTGGTTCCAAGATCAGGCATCTTGAGGCTGAAAATCTTAGCACTAGTAGATCAAGGTTCAAAAGAAGGGAGTAAATATCCCAGTTTAATGCAAGACACTTATGTATTAAAACTTATGACTTTTCCCATATATAATAAAGAAGCAAAATCACTTATCTTCATGTAAAACTGGGTTTAATTAACTCACTAATACTTATCTAGCCAAAACAGTATTTATATCCAGAATATAGAAAGAATTCCTATCAATAAAGACAGCATCATAGAAAAGATGGGCTAAGAGCTTGAAGAAATACTTCACAAAAGAGCATCACATTGAAATGGCCAGTACACATGCAGGAAAAAGTGCTCAATGTCATTAATCCACAGGGGAATACAAATTAAAAGCACAATGAACTGCAACTACACAATCACACAATAACCTAATATGAAAAAGAACATATGGAGTGAACAATCTAACCAGACTTACTACTAGTGGGAGTGTAGACTGGTATAACTGCTTTGGAAATAATAAGCATACCCTATAATCACTCAACAAAAACATGCACATACATTCACTGTGAGAATGTTCACAAAAGCTTTATTCTCAATAGCCAAAACCCAAAAGCAATCTAAATGCCCATCAACAATAAAATGGAAAACTATTATAACATTCACACAATAGAATATTATACAGCCATGAAACTACATAACTACATAAACCAAATATGGATGAATCTCACAATGTGTTCAATGTTGAATGGAGGAAGTCAGACATAAGAACACTTGCTGTAGCTGTATGTTTTCATTTGAGTTTAGTAACAAGTTAAATTTTAAAAAAAAAACTGCAAAGGAAAACTCCCCTGGGGGTAACTAACCTGTATCAGTTAAGGCATACTATCTACCTACCTACCTACAAATATACATACATACATACATAAAGAGACCACAGGGATTGAATGGAAAATCCAGAAGTAGGCCCCCAAGTAAACGGAAAATTAGCATGTGAGAAAAATACTATCAAATCACTGAGGTAAAGATGTACTTGTTAATAAGTAGTGCTAGAACTGCACAGTCATTTGGAAAAAACAAAATTAAATCTGTATCTTACCACACTCAAAAATAAACTCTAAGTGCATTTAGGGATATAAGTGTAAAACAAACAAACAAACAAAACCATACAAGTGAATTTCTTTTTATTGTTGGTAGAGGGAAAAGCTTTCTAACCATAACTCAAAATACAAAATAAATTTGAGTACACAAAAAATGTTTGCATAACCAGAAAGCAAACATATACAAAATACCATAAACAAAGTCTTAAGATAACTGACAACTTAGGAGAAAATATTTGCAAGATACACCAGAAAGCCAATACGGTAGTATGTAAAGAAATGAAAAATTGCAGAGAAAAGGACAAAAAAAAATCCAATTGAAAAATGGGAAAAAGATACCTCACACACAAAAAAATTAAAATGGCCCTCTGATATTTGGGGGAAAAAAATGTTCAAACTCACAGAGAAATGCAAATTAAATAACATCATTCTCTAACCCATCACTCTAAAATCTGCATCTCTTAACACTGTTGTAATAAAATTTTCAAAAGCATCTCAGGAGCTCAAGGATCTTCTCTGAAACCACAGCACATCTTATGGGGCTGGAACTCATAACCTACAGGTCAACCTCTGTCCAGTTTCAAATACATATTTACACGTGCAAGCATGCTCACACAGAACACTAATTCCTATATGCCTCTTCTCTGATATTTATGATGGGCTTCACTTACAGTGTTCTAAAAAATATATAATTTAACACAATAGCTGGCATTGCGCTAAGTGAACAACCACCCTGAGCTGGGTACTGTTATCATCATCTGCATTTTACAGATGACAAAACAGCTTAGTGGTAGACCTAAGATTCATACTCCAGAGTCTAAACTCATAAAGTGACAACAACAAGGTCATTCAATGATAACTTTCCAGTCCTTATTTTACTTGACCTCTCTATGCAGGCTCTGGCCTGCTGACAGGTCCCTCCTGAGACTCCCTTCCCATGCTAGCCTTTCTCTGTGTCACTACACTCAGACCACATTCAAATGAAGAACTTCTATTCATGAGAAAACCATTAAGAAAGAATCACAAGGTCAGTAAATATATCTATAACACATACAATCAACTGGCTTTTTATCCAGAAAGTATGAAGCAAATCAATAAGAAAAAGATAATCCCAAAGTAAAGCAGGCAAAGGATGTCAACAGACCATAAAAATGAAAAGTTGCTCAACTTCATCTAGCCAAAGAGATGTAAGTTAAAATTAGAGTGAGATTGTACTAAAGACCCACCAGAAGGGCTAAAACTAAAGTGTCTGATAATACCAATTACTGGTGAAATACCAAGTATTGATGTAATGCCAAGTATTTCACCAACTACTGGTGAAAATATAGACACAGAAACTCTTATTCACTGATGATGAAAAGTGTAAAATGGTACAACCTACTTGAAAAAGACAGTATCTACTAAAATTGAATATACACTAAAAATCCAGCAGCAATTTCATCCCTAAAGACATACCCTAGAGAAGGACGTGCACATGTTCAGCAAGAGATGTGTACAAGTGTTCATGGAAACATTATTCTTAATAGCCAAAATTGGGAAATAACACAAATGTCCATCAAAAGTAGAATAAAAAATAGAATTAAAAAAAAGTAAATAAAAAAACTGTGGTATATCCATAATCAGAACACTAAACAGCAATGAGGATGAATGATTTCTTATGCAGCAACATAGTCTTAAAATCATGAAGTCAGAATAGTGGCTGCCTGAGGGAAGGAAAGGTCTTACCAGGAAGGTCACAACATATGAATCTTGTATCAGGCCAGTGGCTACCTCTGTTATTACGAAGAGGCAAGGGTCATGGGAAGCTTCTGAGAAGCTGGCAATATTCTATTCCTTGCCCTAGATGGTGTTTACATGGGTGTTTACTTTATGATAATCCATTACTATTACCTGCTGGATGTACCTTTATATAGATATTATATTTCACAATAAAAAGGTATAAAAAGGAAATCAACTGACAACACTTAAGTCAAGGTAATTTACATAAAAATCTGGATTTACAACCTGTTTTGAAAAACTGGAAAATCAGGCCTACTTTCCTCCATGCCAACAATCAACTGTAGGCTGTGCAATAGCTACTTCCTTCAGACCAACTTGTGCTCTCTGACTGCCCTAAGTACCCTCTCTCCTGGCTTTTATGATTCATGCTACTGCTGGCCTAAGACTCACCTAAACACCCTTCCATACCCATCTCCCTGACACTCCTTTAGAACACAGGAACATTTAAGTGAGTGCATACGAATTATAAAGCATTTATAAAGCAGGTGTGCAGTTAAAGCAAGTAAATTTAACCTCATGTTCCTCATCTATAAAAAAGATACTAGTAGGGATCACGGGAAGATGGCGGCATGAGTAGTTCAGAGGAAATCTCCTCCCCAAAACATACATATTTATGAAAATACAATAAATACAACTATTCCTAAAAGAGACACCAGTGGATGCTGTACAACAGCCAGGATACATCTACATCTGTGAGAACGCAACATCACACAAAGGGGGTAAGATACAAGCCACGGCCAGTTGGGACCCGAACGCACCCCCACCCCAAAACCCGGCGGGAAGAAAGGAGTCAGAACAGGGAGGGAGTGAAAGCCCAGGATTGCTAGACAACCAGTTCTAGAAATTCGCACCCGGAACGCAAACACAAGGCTGCTGGATATTAGGGAAACGGAAAAGCAAAACCTGTGGGCAGGTCCCCGCAACTGGTGCCCCTGAGACAAAAGAAAAGCAAGTGCTTTCTGCAAGTCTTAAAGAGACAGGGACCCCATAGCTGGATGAAGTTGTCCCGGCACATATAGCCAGCAGCTGGGAATACCGGGGAAACTTAGGCGCCCTAAACCCCGGGGAGGCAGTGCAGCTCTGAAGCCCCTCAAGGCACTAAGCAGCCTGCCAGTCGTTCCTCCAACTGGCGCAGACCCTGACACACCGGCCCAGTAGTGGGAGAGTGGCAGCACATGCCAGGGATGGCAGCGCCGGAAGGGACCGGGAGCAGATCCGTGCGCCACAGGAGAGGCTTGTGCTAGCCCACAGCAGCGCAACTGAACAGCCTGGGCGTGGCTCGCGTACACCCACAGCATTGAAGCCAGAGGAGCCCAGTAGAGGCCCGCGTGGAAGAGCCCCGCGCACATCTGCAGTGGAGCCAGAGCAAGCAGGCGCACTCCCAGCAGCTGACCAGAATCGCACCCCAACGCACAGCCACCCGGGCCAGACCCAAAGGCCGCGGCTGCCACACAGCTGCCCGGCAGGGGTGCTGCTACCACAGAGGCACGCACCTGGCGTGCCTACCACTCCCCACAGGGCTCCGTGCTGCTCTGACGGAGACCCTGCCCACAGCAGCTTAGGGGACTAACCCGGTGGCTGCTCCAGGAGTGTGGGTAACCATCACAGGCAGCGGAGAAGAGCAAGGCATCCAGCAAGCAGGAAAGGACTTTCTTCTCCCAGCTGACACACCCGCAACCTGCCTGCAGCCACTGCTATCACCATGAAAAGGCAAAAAAATTAGTCCAGTCCAAGATAGTTCAAACAACACCTCAGAAAGGATCTGCAGAGGCAGACCTAACCAGTCTCCCTGAAAAAGAATTCAAAATAAAAATCATAAACATGCTGACAGAGCTGCAGAGAAATATGCAAGAGCTAAGGGATGAAGTCCGGAGGGAGGTTACAGAAGTGAAACAAACTCTGGAAGGATTTATAAGCAGAATGGATAAGATGCAAGAGGCCATTGATGGAATTGAAACCAGAGAACAGGAACGCATAGAAGCTGACATAGAGAGAGATAAGAGGATCTCCAGGAATGAAACAATATTAAGAGAACTGTGTGACCAATCCAAAAGGAACAATATCCGCATTATAGGTGTACCAGAGGAAGAAGAAAGAGAAAAAGGGATAGAAAGTTCTTTGAAGAAATAATTGCTGAGAACTTCCCCAAACTGGGGGAGGAAATAGTTTCTCAGACTACAGAGGCACACAGAACTCCTGAGAGATGGGACCCAAAGAAGTCAACACCAAGACACATAATAATTAAAATGGCAAAGATCAAGGACAAGGACAGAGTATTAAAGGCAGCCAGAGAGAAAAAAGGTCACCTACAAAGGAAAACCCATCAGGCTATCATCAGACTTCTCAACAGAAACCCTACAGGCCAGAAGAGAATGGCATGATATACTTAATGCAATGAAACAGAAGGGCCTCGAACCAAGACTACTGTATCCAACACGAATATCATTTAAATATGAAGGAGGGATTATACAATTCCCAGACAAGCAAAAGTTGAGGGAATTTGCCTCCCACAAACCACCTCTACAGGGCATCTTAGAGGGACTGCTCTAGATGGGAGCACTCCTAAATAGAGCACTGAACAAAACACCCAACATATGAAGAATGGAGGAGGAGGAAAAAGAAGGGAAAGAAATAATCATCAGACTGTGTTTATAACAGCTCAATAAGCAAGTTAAGTCAGACAGTAAGGTAGTAAAGAAGCTAACCTTGAACCTTTGGTAACCACGAATCTAAAGCCTGCAATGGCAATAAGTACGTATCTTTCAAAAATCACCCTAAATGTAAATGGACTGAATGCACTAATCAAAAGACAGAGAGTAACAGAATGGATAAAAAAGCAAGACCCATCTATATGCTGCTTACAAGACACACACCTCAAACCCAAAGACATGCACAGATTAAAAGTCAAGGGATGGAAAACTATATTTCATGCAAACAACAGAGAGAAAAAAGCAGGTGTTGCAATACTAGTATCAGACAAAATAGACTTCAAAATAAAGAAAGTAACGAGATAAAGAAGGACATTACATAATGATAAAGGGCTCAGTCCAACAAGAGGATATAACCATTATAAAGATATATGCACCCAATACAGGAGCACCAATATATGTGAAACAAATATAACAGATTTAAAGGAGGAAACAGAATGCAATGCATTCATTTTGGGAGACTTAACACACCATTCACTCCAAAGGACAGATCCACCAGACAGAAAATAAGTAAGCACACAGAGGCACTGAACAACACACTAGAACAGATAGACCTAATAGACATCTACAGAACTCTACATCCAAAAGCAACAGGATATACATTCTTCTCAAGTGCACATGGAACATTCTCGAGAATAGACCACATACTAGGCCACAAAAAGAGCCTCAGTAAATTCCAAAAAATTGAAACCCTACCAACCAACTTTTCAGACCACAAAGGTATAAAAAGAACCTCAGTAAATTCCAAAAGATTGAAACCCTACCAACCAACTTTTCAGACCACAAAGGTATAAAACTAGAAATAAATTGTACAAAGAAAGCTAAAAAAGGCTCACAAACACATGGAGGCTTAACAACATGCTCCTAAATAATCAATGGATCAATGACCAAATTAAAATGGAGATTGAGCAATATATGGAAACAAATGACAACAACAACACAAAGCCCCAACCTCTGTGGGACGCAGCGAAAGCAGTCTTAAGAGGAAAGTATAAAGCAATCCAAGCATATTTAAAGAAGGAAGAACAATCCCAAATGAATAGTCTAATATCACAATTATCAAAATTGGAATAAGAAGAACAAATGAGGCCTAAGGTCAACAGACGGAGGGACATAATAAAGATCAGAGAAGAAATAAATAAAATTGAGAAGAATAAAACAATAGAAAAAAATCAATGAAACCAAGAGCTGGTTCTTTGAGAAAATAAACAAAAGAGATAAGCCTCCAGCCAGACTTATTAAGAGAAAAAGAGAGTCAACACACATCAACAGAATCAGAAACGAGAAAGGAAAAATCACAACGGACCCCACAGAAATACAAAGAATTATTAGAGACTACTATGAAAACCTATATGCTAACAAGCTGGGAAACCTAGGAGAAATGGACAACTTCCTAGAAAAATACAACCTTCCAAGACTGACCCAAAAAGAAACAGAAAATCTAAACAGACCAATTACCAGCAATGAAATTGAAGCGGTAATCAAAAAACTACCCAAGAACAAAACTCCCGGGACAGATGGATTTACATCAGAATTTTATCAGACATACAGAGAAGACATAATACCCATTCTCCTTAAAGTTTTCCAAAAAATAGAAGAGGAGGGGATACTCCCAAACTCATTCTATGAAGCCAACATCACCCTAATACCAAAACCAGGCAAAGACCCCACCAAAAAAGAAAACTACAGACCAATATCCCTGATGAACGTAGATGCAAAAATACTCAACAAAATATTAGCAAACCGAATTCAAAAATACATCAAGAGGATCATACACCATGACCAAGTGGGATTCATCCCAGGGATGCTAGGATGGTACAACGTTCGAAAATCCATCAACATCATCCACCACATCAACAAAAAGAAGGACAAAAACCACATCATCATCTCCATAGATGCTGAAAAAGCATTCGACAAAATTCAACATCTGTTCATGATAAAAACTCTTAACAAAATGGGCATAGAGGGGAAGTACCTCAACATAATAAAGGCCATACACGATAAACCCACAGCTAACATCATACTGAACAGCAAGAGGCTGAAAGCTTTTCCTCTGAGATCGGGAACAAGACAGGGATGCCCACTCTACCCACAGTTATTCAACATAGTACTGGAGGTCCTAGCCATGGCAATCAGACAAAACAAAGAAATACAAGGAATCCAGATTGGTAAAGAAGTCGTCAAACTGTCACTATTTGCAGATGACATGATAGTGTACATAAAAAACCCTAAAGACTCCACCCCAAAACTACTAGAACTAATATCGGAATTCAGCAAAGTTGCAGGATACAAAATTAACACACAGAAATCTGTAGCTTTCCTACACACTAACAATGAATTAATAAAAAGAGAAATCAGGAAAACAATTCCATTCACAATAGCATCAAAAAGAATAAAATACCTAGGAATAAACCTAACCAAGGAAGTGAAAGACCTATACCCTGAAAACTACAAGACACTCTTAAGAGAAATTAAAGAGGTTACTAATAAATGGAAACTCATCCCATGCTCCTGGCTGGGAAGAATTAATATCGTCAAAATGGCCATTCTGCCCAAAGCAATATACAGATTTGATGCAATCCCTATCAAATTACCAGCAGCATTCTTCAGTGAACTGGAACAAATAGTTCAAAAATTCATATGGAACCACCAAAGACCCTGAATAGCCAAAGCAATCCTGAGAAGGAAGAATAAAGTGGGGGTGATCTCGCTCCCCAACTTCAAGCTCTACTACAAAGCCACAGTAATCAAGACAATTTGGTACTGGCACAAGAACAGAGCCACAGACCAGTGGAACAGAATAGAGACTCCAGACATTAACCCAAACATATATGGCCAATTAATATACGATAAAGGAGCCATGGGCCTACAATGGGGAAATGACAGTCTCTTCAACAGATGGTGCTGGCAAAACTGGACAGCTATATGTAAGAGAATGAAATTGGATCACTGTCTAACCCCATACACAAAAGTAAACTCCAAATGGATCAAAGACCTGAATGTAAGTCATGAAACCATAAAACTCTTAGAAAAAAAACATAGGCAAAAATCTCATGGACATAAACATGAGTGACTTCTTCATGAACATATCTCCCCGGGCAAGGGAAACAAAGGCAAAAATGAACAAGTGGGATTATATCAAGCTAAAAAGCTTCTGTACAGCAAAGGACACCATCAATAGAACAAAAAGGCATCCTACAGTATGGGAGAACATATTCATAAATGACAGATCCGATAAAGGATTGACATCCAAAATATATAAAGAGCTCACACGCCTCAACAAACAAAAAGCAAATAATCCAATTAAAAAATGGGCAGAGGAGCTGAATAGACAGTTCTCTAAAGAAGAAATCCAGATGGCCAACAGGCACATGAAAAGATGCTCCACATCGCTAATCATCAGAGTAATGCAAATTAAAACCACAATGGGATATCACCTCACACCAGTAAGGATCACCATCATCAAAAAGACAAACAACAACAAATGTTGGCGAGGTTGTGGAGAAAGGGGAACCCTCCTATACTGCTGGTGGGAAATGTAAACTAGTTCAACCATTGTGGAAAGCAGTATGGAGATTCCTCAGAATGCTCAAAATAGAAATACCATTTGACCCAGGAATTCCACTTCTAGGAATTTACCCTAAGAATGCAGCACTCCAGTTTGAAAAAGACAGATGCACCCCTATGTTTATCGCTGCACTATTTACAAGAGCTAAGATATGGAAGCAACCTAAATGTCCATCAGTAGATGAATGGATAAAGAAGGTGTGGTACATATACACAATGGAATATTACTCAGCCATAAGAAAAAAACAGATCCTACCATTTGCCACAACATGGATGGAGCTAGAAGGTATTATGCTCAGTGAAATAAGCCAGGCGGAGAAAGACAAGTACCAAATGATTTCACTCATGTGGAGTATAAGAACAAAGAAAAACTGAAGGAACAAAATAGCAGCAGAATCACAGAACCCAACAATGAACTAATAGTTACCAAAGGGAAAGGGACTGGGGACAATGGGTGGGAAGGGAGGGACAAGGGCGGGAAGAAAAGAAAGGGACATTACAATTAGCATGTATAGTGTTGGGGGGGCACGGGGAGGGCTGTGCAACACAGAGAAGACAAATAGTTATTTTACAACATCTTACTACGCAGATGGACAGTGACTGTGAAGGGGTATGTGGGAGGGACTTGGTGAAAGGGGGAACCTAGTAAACATAATGTTCTTTCTGTAATTGCAGATTAATGATACCAAAATAAAATATAAAAAAAGAAGAAAAAAGATACTAGTACCTAACAGAGCTGTTACGATTAAATGAAATAATGCACATAAAATACCTGTCACAGAATCAGCACTCTGCATTAGGAGGGCTGTTATTTATTTGACACATGTATCTCATACTTTCAACTTTCAGAATGTGAATACCTCAGCATAGCCCATGTCTAGTTTGTATCGATTAAATGAGGCTATTGTAAAATCTACTTTAGCCGCTAAAAGGCCCAGTTTATCTTTAACTACCCAGATACTGCTTTTCCTCCTCCAGCCCTAATCAAGTCAGTAACTTAGCTCACCTTGAAAGCAAAACAAGCAGCCTTGACTGATATACTACCAAACCAAGAAACTGCTATTCTGAGAAAGGATCAAAGCAGTAAATTTCTTATGTTAACTCCGCAAAATAGTCTGAAAACCCGATAAGAAACTTAGTGTCTCTTTAAAAATAAACACTTAGAGAGACCATCTGGTAGATCCACATCCCTAGCTCCTGGTCTCTCAACTGCCTATAAATCCCCTAGACAACGCACCACCACGGACTCTCTTGTCCCCTCCTAGCGTAAGCCGGGAGCTCTGTTCTTTCACTCTATCTCTAAATAAAAGCCTGTACCTTGCTCTCCTACCTTGACTGTGAAGCTCATTCTTCGGCTTCGTGAACAAGAACCCCAGCATCACTAACAGTATAGTGCAACTTGTGCCATTACACAACTTATGAGAAAAGGCACTGTATGATTTGAACAGTAGCTGTCTTACAAAGCTGTCCTAAAACCAACCTAAGACTTGTAAACATACCCAGGATTACCAGTGACATACACAGACTACAGTTTTAACCATGAACATCTGTAACGCCAAACATGCTATCATAAAAGATTAAAAACTTTTTTGCCTTAAATACTATAAAAATATTACTAGTGAAAAGTAAGTCTTGTACAAACTTAGCAGGTCCAGAAAAATATCACTATAGTGAAGCTTATTAAAAGTTGGCAGATGTCAAGTGACTTCTCGTAACGTGAGGTTTTAGTTTACCTTAAAGTAACATGAAGCAAACATGCATTGATTATGAAGTACCAAAATTAAAACTATATGTAACAGCCACGCAGGACCAAATTCCTGTCTATAAACACTAATTTTGTAATTAGTTTTGTTTATTAACTTAGTTACAGTACTTAACTTTCAAATGTTCAGCTATTAGAAAAGTCCACTGTGCCCACTTGATACAATAAACTAATTCCTAAGAAGTGGTATAAATAATTTTCATACTAAATGACAGTATAATTTTAGAAATAACCAGGAGGAAAGGGGGTAGAACTGTCCCTGAAACATAATGGAAACATTTAAGCAGCAAAGTCTAATAAACATATAGAACAGGACAATCTTAAATTTTATTACTTCCTCCAATGTGAAACAGTTTGAAAATCTAGAAACCACTGCAACTTCCTTCAGCCACTTTCCATGATTTAACCAATGGAAAAGTTTCTAATTCTGCCAGCCAGAAAAGGAACTGAGATCAGAAACTTCAGGGCCATTATTATATCAGCTCCAGATGCTTTGAATAAACATTTCAAACAGAAAAATAAATACGTGAAATCACTACCCTTAAGTACTGCGATACCGTTTGATATACTAATTTTTAAGGTGGAAGGTTTAAACAACTCACATTTCTGTGTTACTGTAATTGATAAAAATAGCAGGTAGAACTTTATGATGAAAAATATTAAAATGTACAAAAGGAGAGAAATTTAATGATTTTTAGTAACTCCAGCTTTTTAATACAAGACATAAATTAGCTCCAAGGCACTGAAAAATGGCATACTACAATCACATGGAAAAACTGTTAGCAAAAAGTGTTACTTTTTTGCTAATCCCACAAGTCTTTGCTATTCGTTTTTAAGAATTCATCTTATTGTCCGCTTGTAGGGGTATTTCGTGTTACTTTTGAAAGTTTAATTCAAGTTAAACTACTAAAAATGTGTTAAGGCGTTAATGTTTTCAATGTTACCTTAAATAACACAACGTGAAAAAAAAATCCGACCAACTACACACGAGCTGAGCGTTGTGCTGTCTTCAATGCCTTATAGCCGGGGCGCGCAGACCGTAAAGCGTGACATGAGATCGTAACCACACGGTTTCGCCTGGGACCAGCCACTCCTCCAAAGACAGCAGCCACTGGCTTGCTGGAAGGGGCCCGCCCAGGGGCCGCAGAGCCCACTCCCCGCGCCGGACCCGTTGCGCGTCCCCGCCCGCCGCGAGCCGGAGCCAGGCACCCACGCCGGCAGCGATGCACCGCCCCGGCCGGCGCTTCGGTGCGCCCGCCGCCCCCTCCTCTGGGCCGCCGGCCCGAAGGCTCCAGGCGCGCGCGTCCCCCAGCGGCCCGGCCCACCCGCCGTCCCCGGCGCCCCGCAGCCGCCCGCAGGGAGGAGGGAGGAGCGCCGGCCCGTCCCGCTCGGGCTCGGCCCTGGTGGCCGCAGAGGGGCTCACCGTGGCGGCCGCGGCTCTGGCGGATACCTTGTCTCTTTCCAGCGCCGCGCGAGGCGCCTCGGAGCCGAAACTCCGCGCCGGCAGCCCTCCGGCCCTTCGCGCCCCAGGGCAGATACACAGCTCCCGGGCGCGGGGGGGCTGAGGGCGGGGCGGCAGGAGGGGTCCGGCCCTCGGAGAGGGGTCTCGGCTCAGACCGAATACGGGAAGCGCCCGCCCCGCCCCACCCGGGACCTCTCCTCAGGGCGCGCCCGGCCGGCACCTCCCTCCGACTGCGGTTGCCCGGTCGGCCTTCCGAGCCCTCGCAGCCGGGCCACGTCGGCCCGGCCCACCGGCAGCACCGCGAGTCTCTGGCCTCCCCGCGGCACGCCCGGTGACTCCTCACAAGCCGCCTCCCGCACGTAACTTCCCTGGAACCAGACGCGGGGGAAACACCGGCCGGCGACAGGTTGAGGCGGCGCCGGCAACGGCTACTGCACGCGGCCCCGCCCACCAGCCGGCCCAGCCCACTGAGCATGCCCGGGTGGGGCGGGGCCACGACGGAGTGGGGCGCGCGGGCCACGCCCCTCTCCCTCCCGGGGTCCGACCCCAGCCGCGGAAGGAAAAGTCCCATTTCGGAAGTAACTTGGCAGACAGAGTTTCCTTTGGCCGGCAACTCTTCCTCTTTTTTCATCAAAGGTCCCGCAGAAATCGTCCCCCGAGGAGAAAGCTGTGTACCACGTCTTTCCGACTTCTGACAGAGACTTGTCCACTTGCTCCTCAACGAGGGGCGCGGGATTAGCACCACGCAGGAGGGCGGCTGGAAAGGCGGGCACAGAAGGACCTGACAATCGTGTCCTTACCGTGGAACGTCACAGCTGTCACCATATGCTGGCCATGCTTCTGCATGGAAGGCAGAATGAGTTTTTCTGTAAAGCAAGTCCTGGCTTTCAGCTCTGAGGATCAACTAATTGCTCTCATTCTCAACAGACTGTCCCAACTAAAACTGACAACGAGGTCATGGGCACCCCAGGGGCAAGCAACCTGAGAAATACCCAGGAGGGTTTTTGTGCTATGTTGGCCCACTCACATTAGGCCTCAAGATATTATCCAAAGTCTCTCTTCTCCCACCCATCTAGACAGGGATCTCAAAAGTTTATTTTGGACATCAACAATGCTGACATTCTTAGGGGTGAGAGAAGGGGTCAGTCTGCCTTGCATTTCTAAACCCAGTTCTCCAGCTCACGCTGAGCAGAAAAGGAAGTCCACAGTCCAGTTCAGTCAGCCACTACAAAAACTCCCCAAAATGGTCACTGCCTTGCTACCCAAAAAACATGCATGAAATCCTTCCCGGCCTCATTACATTTCGTAAAATGTAAAGCTTTTCACAAATGTCAGATATTCTGAGTAACATTAAATGATATCCTTAAAATACCTAGTATAGTGCCAAAATGTACACAAGAAGTGGAAAAAAAGCACAAACTTTAGGTTTTAAATAATGGTTCTCTTTAGAATTCAACTATACAAAAAGATCAAACATCTTAACCAAGAAATACCCATGTAACTTACATACATAGCAATAGAGATTTCAAAATAAAGTATATTTTGCAACTGAAGCTATCTGAACTAGAAAATTGTCTGGAGCTTCTGGTGCTAGTCAGTGAAGTGGTATTTACTTTTATTTGCCATGAATTGGTATCTCTCAAGAGATTTCTCTCTCTCAAGATGAAAAAGATGCACCTTAGTTCCAATATAATACATTATTTTCTTCTGAACTTTGTTCATCCAAGTACTTCATTAAGAGTGTAAGTTCCTTGATGATAGGGACTATGAATCTCATTGAGCTTAGCAACCTTAGAGCTTAATGAGGTTCCCAGAGTGGTATGACTGAGAACTGTACAGGTTTCCTACTGTCAGGACTGTTACCTGGAAGTTCTTTTCACTCCAGTTACCTGCAGGCATCTGGGCCAGTTCCTTAGGGCTCTCATCCAAATAAGAGGAATGGTGTGGTCTTCCTGTCACCTCCTCCAGGCCTCGCCACAGGAGGACCAAACATCTGTAAACCACTAAACCAAGAGATTTGCTTTATAAATCAATGAAAATGACATTTCCCCCTAGGGAGACTTCCACCTGGGATAATTAGAAATTTCTACTCCGGAAATGATTTGAGACTTTGAGCTACCTTAAATTCTTTTCATACATAGGGTATAAATAAAGAATCAACGTTATCTCCTTCAGAGCCCTCTGGTGCCAATTTTTCTGTTACCTCCTGAGAAATCAAAAGAGCCAGAAAGTGAAGGAAGTAATAATTCTCTGTTCACTCCATCTGCTGAAGTAGTCACTAAATTTTTTCTTACATTCACCTGTATATGAGGTGATTTATTCAGCATTCAAAACAATACAGGTTTTATTAGTGCAAAGACATAGAAGCCAAATACGGAATGAATTCTATCACTATGAATCAATGCATGATTCCTGGTCCCTTTAAATTCTAGTAGTTGAGTGACATAATTTTTCATGTGTGAGGGGAATGGTGGTAATTGGAGAATAAGAAACCTAAGAGTAGTCTTGTTAAAGAACTACTTATTCCTGGCTCATATTTTTATAGCACCAAACACATTTTCCCCTTAATCTCTCCTTTTGCAGAGCAAATAGAGTATTACCAAACAATTTCATTTTTCATGGTAAAGCCCTCTACCCTAATCTATGCTTTGTGGTCTGTGGTGTCTGCAGAATCTTCTCCAACCTGCATCTTCCTTGAATTGTTGACCTTAGGAATTCTATGTATATAGCTCGTGAGGATGAAAAGGCAATTCTGTAACTGAATGAGTCTTCTTGTGCTACTACTCCTGATAACGTGTATCATGCAAAAGATACTGCGACTAAAACAGAGTCCTCTGGGACTATCACATCCAGGGGACCCCAGGAGGGCAGCTCTCAGTCCCAGGCAGAGTAGGCAGTTGACTATGTGGCAAAATCAGAAAAAATCTCTCCAGCATTCTGAAAATAATAACCCCACCAAGCACCAAGAGGCAAAAAAAGTCTTCAGTTAGGTTTCATTTCTTTGGTCAAACTGAGCAAAAATGATGTCAACATGCTGAGAGAGGGCTCTATCTTCCCTAATTTAATTCACTTTCAATAAGCTGATCAGATTTTTTAAGCTTCAACTTAAGTGTTGGTGAGTCAGTGAGTGCTAAAAAGAAATGGTTATATACCACCAAGGGGATTTTCTAAGTTCAGGATGAGAATAGCAAAGAATTGATCCTACTTCCCAGTTTTAACCAGAGCTCATCATACTGATGATACACTGTAAGTTATTTCATCAGAGTTTCTTTTAGGATATGTGAGAATACAGTTAGACAGGAATAACAGTGAAGAATAAAGTAGAAGGACTAGATAAACAAAGTCCTTACCTTGTAATTTCAAAACTGCTACTATATGGAATCTAAGACAGCATGAATTGTAAAACATATCATTACATACTAATAAGAAAGAAAAAAAACCCTGCCAATTAAATAGTGACAGAAGGCTCTCTTAACACTAATCATATTTATGTATACTTATTAAAAGAGCTCTTTTGAACTTCATTACATAAGACAAATGATTCAGTTGTTTCCCTACAAATTCTCTACATTCAGAGCCTACCTCACTTTTAAGCTCAGACTCACCAATGTCCATATTTTTTTAATTCTTTCCACACAACATCACCCTCTGTTCCATCAGCTGCATTGGTGATGAACTACTTCATGAAATAATCCACCAAAGAACAGAAGGCATTGACACAAGTTTCTGTACTTACTGGAGATTATGTAGAGTTGGCATACCTTTGACTCTCATTTCAAGAATGTCGTAAAGACCTGTGACTCCCCACTTTTCATACTTCTTCCCCACAACCGATTTGTTGCTGTGGTTTAAGAGTGCTCTATTGAGAAATTATGATGAGAAAAGGGATATTTACACCATTAATAAGTTTCTTCTTCCTGACATATATTAGTTACAAAGGGAAGAATGGTAACTACAGAGGAGGAACTACGGGACAGCATCTTAACCAAGTGATTGAACTTAGCATTAGTAATAACCAAAAAATATCAGTGACTCCTATGATGCACTGGAAAGGCATATCTATGATATTCCTGACCCCCAGCCAAATAGTATAACCTGAATCTAATTGTGAAGAAACGTCAGAATTAACTTAAATTACAGTATAGGCTACAAAATAACTGGCTTATAATGAAAAATATTAGGTCATGAATAGCAAGGAAAGACTGAAGAATTTTCAATTAAAGGAGATTAAAGAGATCAGACAATTAAATACAATATGTGACTCTAGTTTGGATCCTGAATCAGAATTATGACTTATTTTGCTATAAAAGACATCAGTGGAACAATTGGCAACATGTAAATACCTTACAGTGTTTTATCAGTGCTAATTGATTTACTTTGATAGCTATATTGTACTTATATAAGAGAATGACTATTAAAAAAAAATACACATTGAAGTATTATTCAGAGACAAAGGACATCATATCTTCATGTCTTCACTGCAGTTTACTCTCAAATCATTCAGAGAAAAATATTTTTACATAAAATAAAATATTTCATTTTAAAATGGAATGGTAAAAAAATGTCCTAAAATGTTAGCCTTTGTGGAATCAGGGTCAAGCTACTATGGAAATTTTTGTACTGTTTTTCTGAAAGTTTGAAGTTATTTCAAAATAAAATTGTTTTAATAGAGATCCATTTTTTCTCTGGCACTTTCTTTCAAACAGTTGACATTCATCTGCAAGTTTTACTGATGGTTCTGAGGTTTCCCAAGAAGTGTGTAATGCCACTTCAGCATCTTGCAGCCTGACTAAGCAGTTGTCACATGTGATTGATTTTAAGATGCATTACATTTCCCAAGATGTTAACATGGTGAAAACATGCAAGACTCAGGGACTTAGTTTAGTCAGAATAGTCAGAGTGGGACACCAGATTTAACCAAATGACGATTCTCCCATTTAGTATCTGTATCAGTTTCCCATTGCTGCTATAACAAATTCTACACTTAGTGGCTTAAAACAACGTAAATTTATTATCTTATATATCTGGAAGTCAGAAGTCCAAAATGAATCCACAGGGCCGCATTCTTTCTGGAGGTTCTGGCGGAGAATCCTTTCCCTCACATTTTCCAGCTTCTGGAAGCCGCCTACATTCCTTGGCTCCATGGCCCCTTTCCGTTATTTTATCTACGACAGCATCTCTGACTACAAAATCTACACATGGCTTGGGCATCTTGTGTGTCCCTCCTTGACTTCTCAATCCCTTGTTTAAAGAAATAGTGTTGCACAAACGCATGATCTTGTAATGAGAGGAATTTGAGAATGGAAGGAAGTGAGAAAGAAAAGTTGCTCATAATAAAATGTTAGAAAAACCTCATCTCTCCAGGAAGACTATATGACACATTGGCATAAATACGTCTTAATTAACATGGGAGCTCTGCTTAGGTTGAGAGGCTCTATCATGATTGACTGTAATTGTTGATTTTCTGGGGTGATAGACATGTTACTGAGAAATAATAATTCAGTTTTTCTTTTTATTATCATTAAGGTCAGCAAGGATACAAATGCTAGTAATTGAAGAGTTCTAGAAAAAAAATTTTAATTGGGCTAAATGTGCCCAAAGTCCATAAAAAGCACTGTGGAGTGGCTAAAAGATTACATTGCTGGTGGTCCTCATGATCAGTGTAGACTTTCTGTAAATTGTGTCAAATGAATACACACACACATATATGTGTGACAAGAAGTCTTGGCAACAACTATATAAGAGATAGTAAATATTACTGTACATTTATATTTAGATTATCATATAGCAATCATATGATCTTTCTTTGAAAATTTGCTACTGGTTTCCATTAAAATATATTTTGATTTCTTTAATTTTTATTTTCTATGCTTTTCAGCACTGAGCATATACTATCTTTGGATTGGAAAAAAATAAAATATTCTGTTAGGAAGTTTCAATGTGATTATGTAGGTTTAATAAACATCACTTTCAACAGCTACTTGCTTTGGCTCTCTCAACTGAAGAAGAATTTCCTATACTTTCCTTCTGCAAAGTGAGATACAATTCCCAATAAGGTTTCTGTGTTGACACAAAGTTACTGAAAACATTTAAACCTGTAGGAAATGCAAAGTGAAAAACACACATCTGAAAGGCAAATACAACTCATGACATCTAGAATGAGGATACAGGGCACACGTACTTAGGAAGAAAGAGAAGACAACAAGTTTTCATCTTGATGCAGCAGTGACACACAATTTCACCTTGTGGGCCAATTCACAACATATCAGAAATGCTCCCTCCATAACTTCCCTGAGGGCCGAGAAAAATGCATCTAGAAAGCGAATCTTCTCAAGCCAATCACAGAAGACTTTACCTGTCAAACATGGCAGATTTAGCTTGATAATGCTTACGACGCTGTCTACCAAAGAAAGCTGCTTGAATGTAAAAATAGTTTTGTGCCTAAGAAGGAATGCTGTTTCTTTCCTCGTGATATGTGTCTGCAGACTCACATCCACACAGAATACCACCCAGTTTAGTTTTACAACTTTCTGTTCTGTAGTTTCGAGATGTCTGCTTAGCACCTGCCAATGTGCAATGTGGCACAGAAATTCAACAGTAGAAAGATAAAGTCTCTAGCTTTTTGAAAACTCTTGAGAGCAATGAGTTGAGATGCCCGCATTTAAATAATGAGAAAAAATGGCAAGTGACTAAAAGTCACAGTAGATCTTTAGATAGAAAATAATTTCATGGCAGAGTGCTCCAACATTAACTAAAGCAACATTTTCCAAAATTAAAAAAAAAAGATTCATGGATCCTATTCTGAGAATTTGATTGCAGTAAATTGAGTGCATGACTAAGGACTCTATATTTTTAAAAAGCTTCTGAGGAGCTTCTGATAATTGTATAGATATTGACCAGCAGCCCAGACAGAAGGAGGCAGAGAGGACCTGAGATAATTTGTTCATATACTCTCATTATGCAAACCTCTCTGAACATCAGTCGTGGCGAAATACTGAAAGGGTGGTTTTACTGGCAATGTAGATAAAGCAAGGATATGACTGCCCATCCATTCTTTATCCTTTTTTCCCCTCACATATGCAAGCATTCACCCCTAGAGGGAGCTGTGACCAACTCTGGAGCCGGGCAGGCCCTTTTTTAACAGATCTGGTGGCACTGGTTGTCTGTTAAGGTTTGTGCCTACGGGAAAGGACAGGACGTGCCAATAACAGTACTTTCTCCTCAAATGCAGAGCTCAGGATGCATGGCTCCTCCTTCCCTTAGTTCTATTTCCCAGCATGTCGGGGCCTCTCCGCACCTGGCTGGGCCGTCTTCCCCAAGCTTGCTCCATCATGAGGAGAAGCCTAGCTCTGACCAGGGCATTTACTCTGTGAAGCTCTCGAAGCAGCATGGGTTTTTATCTGGGGGATGGTGGAGGTGGGGTTAATCACTCATTCTGTTGCTCTTAACCATTTCTTTCTCTGCAGCATCACTTCCATGGCTGTATCGGAATGAATCCTATCCAACTAGAGGCGAGGCAAGAGGAGGAAGGGCCCATGGGCAGAAAACCCTGCAGTGCTATAAAAAAAGATAAAAATCTGGTCCTTTGGTTATCCTGCTTGAAATTCTTTATTGGTTCCTCATTGCCCTCCAAATGAAGCACAAACTACTTAAATATGGTTACAGAGGCCATCAATAGCAGGCCACATCAGGGAGCAGCTCACGTGGAACATTCCGTCTGCTCCCCTACATTTGCAGGTCCCTGTCGTTGGGAACCGGGAAACATGTAACTAGTGCTAGTCAGTAAGATGGGGTGGGGGGGTGATGTCCTAGGCTGCCATATAAAAGACACCCAGATGTCCCTTTCCTTGCTCAGGTGACCAAGAACCAGATGTTCCTGATGTGGCAGCTAGGGAATGGTGAATCTCTATCAGCCAAGATCCCTACATGGCTGTGTGCACTCCACCACTACCGGCTTTCCTCCAGCTCACACTGGATACGAATCTCAAGTAAGAAATAATTACTGCTGTGTCCAACCACCGATAGCTGGGCATTCCCGTTACTTGAGTGTGACCTAGCTAATCTGCACTTGCTACCGTTTTCATTTCATCTTTTGCTGCTATTTTCCTTATCCTTCAGGCTGCAGCCAAACTGAATTTCAAGTTTCTCAAACATGCGTACCTCTGACCCTGTGCAAATGCTGTTCTAGATTGCATTTTCAGTTCTTCATTTGTCTAACTTTTCTTCCTCCTTTCCTCAGCCAGACCATCACTTCCCCAGAAAACTTTTTTTTTTTTTGGCCTTCTCAGTCTGCATTAGATGCTCTTTCTCTAGCAACTTTAATTTCCCCTGTACTTATCACACCATAAAGCAATGCCCTACTTAGTTATCCTTGTGTTCCTTTGGGCTGTAAACAAGTGTAGACAGACACCATGCCTGCATTGACCACCTGTATATTCCTAACATGGAGAATAGGACCAGCCACAGGGTAAGTTCTTAATACATGTTTGCTGAATGAATGATTAAACAAACTCACCAAAGCTGAGGTTGGAGAATCAGGGCAAAAGGCAGAGGGAGGCAGCGAGGCACAATTGGAAGGCTGCTGAACGTTTACCTTCAGGACCTGCAGGTGATAGTTAATGATCTCCCATCTCCACTCCACTGCCTGCTTGATTGCAGGGCCTCGTGCCCCCTCCTGATGTTGCTCTCTCCCTGTTGGCTTGCCATAATTTATCAAAGATACTAACGTTAGTGTCTATTGCCAAAGACTAAAAAATCCAACTGGCTCCTGAACAGTAAGTGGCAAACATTTACTATAAGACAGATGAAGACAGGCTGTTCCTTTAGAAGTATTTTTCTTCCATGTAAAAGGAAGATTAATTTAAAATTTGATTGCTATAGTCTCAAGGAGACTGAATACATAACTGTCTGATTATTTTTGAAGTATCCTTTGCACTCCAAATAATTTTCTCAAATGAGAGCAGTCTGTTCCAGATTAGAAAAGTTAGGGTAGAAATAGCAGCCATTTGTGAGCATGCCATTGTTAAAAGGCACCTTGTATGTTTTAATAAAAGTTATTCACCCAGAGATCTTGTTTCAGCTAATAAACTGATTCCAATGCTGAAAGTAGATGAGTTGATGGGGGAAAATACAAAATAAAATACTAATTTCCCATTTTCCGTCTTGCCAATAGGTTTTAGCCTTTGACAAGTTCATTATGGATTCAATGTGAGCAAAGAAATGACAGTACTATGTTCTTGGGGTGAAAAGGTTTATTCCCACGATGGCAGGTCAATCACTAGAAGCCCGTCCACTCAGAGCGAGTCTGCATGCAGCCAACCGGTTTCTGCCTCTGGGCCTCTCTACCCCGGCAGCCATCTCAGTCTCTGTCCTCAGTGCTGCCACCACTCAGCCTCTGCTCTCCTCTCCTGCAGCCTTGCAGCTATGCCATCATGCCACACAGAGCACTGGGCAGAGCTCTTTATATAGAGTCAGTAGCAACATATTTGCCAAACGTGTGTAGTGAGCTAGCCAACCAGGGCCAGGTGAGAATCCTGGCTGTGAGGAAGTTGGGGTTCCTATGGCCAGGATCCTCACTGAACTTAAACCACCTGATGCTGTGACTGGCCTGTTGCTAGGCTACCACTTCCACACCTTTAGGCAATAAGCTATTATTGTGCTATATAGAGAGCTCGCTTGGCCCAGTGCTCTGGGCGGAGGTGGAGGTGCTAGTGCGTGACCTGTCGCTGGAGAACAAGCCGGGTAATAAACCCTTTCACCCCAAAGAAAGTTTTGTGGTCAATTTCTTTGGTCACACTGAATCCATAGCAAACTTGCCCGGGTCTGAAACCCATTGGCAAGACACTGGCCACAGGAATCTTCACTTTATCTGCATTCCCCTTCACTTTTGCCTATTCTCTAATAGTTCCTTTCTTATATTTAAAATTCTACTGGGCTCAAGTAAGAGGCAGTCAGATAATTAGGAAAGAAATTAAAGAGAAATGCAATGGATGAATGTTTTTTAGAAGCCCGGAAATGGCCGAGTGTATTCATTGTGATTTTCTCGAGTCTATTAGAGTTATCATGCAGAATATCAAATCCAGGCATCGTGGTCTTTCTGGACATCAGCATTAGTAGCCAGAGGGCTTGCTCTTCATCAAGACCATCTTCGCCCTTCATAAGCTGGCACTGAACAAATAGAAAGTATTGATTGGGAGAAGTGAGGATGGAGAATATTTCTGATGTTTCTTCATCTTTACATAAGACTCTTGGGTGTTTGTTCTTTGCATTGCTCTCTGCTGAGAGCCCCAAGGGTGTCTTTTCAGAAATGCTCTGTTTTCTGCCCCTAGTAATAAGCACTTGGGGAAAAAAAAAGAAAAGAAAAGAAAAGAAAGCTTCTTCCCTGCCCCTGAGAAATGTATGAATGGTTAGAGAGACAATACCCAGGAAAATTCAGGCACAATTAGAAAGCAGGAGTGGGACATGGGCAAGATAATCTGGTATAAAGTAGGGGCTATGGAATAAGGAATCACATATTGTGGGGCGAGCACTATGCAGTGTTTTAGAATATGGGTTCTCGACTGCTTGGGTCTGAATCTCATCATTGCTGTTTTACTTATTGTGTGACTTAGGAAAGTTATTTAACCCTCTAAGCAAAATGGGAATAATACAACCTTCTCATTTGCTTCTGAGGATGAAATGAGACATTAATAGATTAAACAGAAAGTGATGATTATACCTAGAACATAGAATATATTCAAAAAAGTTAGCTATTATTAATATCTTCGGCAATATTGTTAATGAGAGAATTACCTCACTTATATGAGAGAATTTTCTACCCACTTCCTAAAATATTCTTCTTTTTTTCTTAGTTCATTTCGACTCAGCATTCTCTTGACCCTTTAAAAATGTTTCAAATTTATTATGTTACTCATTATTATTAAAATAATGTAGAAGCTAAGTGAGGAGTACCTTAAATGAGTTACCTATTTAATCTCCCCAAAACTAATGTATACATTTCTGCACAAATGAATGTTTGTATATTTTGTTTCATGTATCAACCTAAAGAATCTGAATCAAAATCTTTTTATCTATGATCCAGGTTTTCTTGAAACTTTAGTGGAAACCAATAGCAATATTTTCAAAGAAAGATCATATGATTGCTATATAACATAAATAAAATGTACAGTAATAATAGCTAGCTCTTATATAGCTGCGAAGACTTCTTGTAACACATGTGTGCATGTGTATGTGTGTGTATTCATTTAACACAATTTCCAAGAAGTCTATACTGATCGTGAGGGCCAAGAACAATGTATTCTTTCAGCAACTCCACAGTGCTTTTTATTGACTTTGGGTATATTTAACCCAATCAAAATTTTTTTCTAGAACTCCTTAATTACTAGCATTTGTATCCTTGAGTGACCTTAATGATTAAAAAAGAAAAACTGAATGATATTAAATATCTTTGGATAATATTGCTTCTTCTATTCCAAAGATGTTCCTCCCTCACTATGTGACAGTTCTTAGTTAAATATCATACCATAGTTTCACACTCATGATAGACCTACCAGCACAAATATTAAATCATCTGGTAACTTAAAAATAGATAATCCCCTAAATGCCATTTTTTTCAATCATTACTGTTTCTCTTAATTTTCAAGGATAAAAAAAGGAAAGCATAAAAGGGGACCCATGAATATTGTGTTTTTCTGCAAAATCTATTAAATTGGGTAGGTAAGTATTTTAAAATATATAGAATGCCAACCATACTGTGGAAAGCATCATACTTCAAAATGTACACATAAAATACCTCTGTACCTTTGTGTATCTACTTACATAAATAAAATATTTTATAAATATTATATCTTATAAAATATTTATGTAAGTACCATAAATACTTACCAGAAATAATATTGATTTGACAGTAAAAGTTTAGTTATCCAAAAGTATTTGCATACACACACTCCCATACCCAGAGTGTATTGTGCCTTATGCAACCTTTTAAACTCTCTTCACCTCACCTGTCTTCCGTTCTACACATGGATGACGCAATCAGCCTATGAACTTTCAAGCATGCTAGTGTAAGTGACCTTGCCGTGGGCCAGTCCCGGGAGACTCTCACCTTCTGTACAGGTGTTCTCTGTTGAGGCCCACCGTGTGGGATGAAACATGCTTTGCACCCATGCCTTGTGCTACCCAGAAGGGAAAGGCTAATCATTTGACCAACAGCAGGTCAAACAGATCCTATGTCGGAAGGATACTCCCAAGACATGCTGTAAATGGCTGAAGTGACTGAGCAGCTAGCTGTGTGGAGAGACAGCCACTTGACAATACAGTCTCATTTTGCATCTCCCTCCTTTCCTGCTTTGTTCCATCTATCCCCCGACCTTAGGTCCCTAGGCTCATACTCCTCAATAAACGGTCTGAAAACAAGCTTTTGTCTCAAGCTCTGTTTCCTGGGGAACCCAAGCTAAGATATAACTGCACAACATACAGGTGCATATAAGAATTACAGTCATCATCTTCTGTTAGGTTTCAACAGTTAAAGGGGTGTAAAAATCAACTTCATTATCATTAGCACTCAAAAAGAAGAGATTGAGTCAATGATCTTCATGAGTTGGTGTAATAGCCACATTCTGTTAATAAAATAGCTATAGGCATATGTATTTCAAATTTGAAAGATTGCTTAGCTTTGCTGTTTATGTTTGCCTTAGAATTAAAATGTTCAGTAACTTTGAAAGACAGATTTTTAAAACTCTTTTCCTCAAAGACAGAAGGGGAATCAACCAAGTCATCCATACCCAGAAAAAGGAACATATCTCTCTCTGTCACACATACACACACACACACACATACACACGCACACGCAGGGTGACAAATGCATATTCACCAGGAATAGGTATACACCAGAACAGACTAGACTAGTACTTAGAGGTAGACATTTTGGAAAGGACTTTTTTTATCCATATATCCCACATTATCTGATGATTATGTACAAATTATGCCCTCATGAATAAAAATGAGATACATGACATTATAATTCTGCTAAATCTTTGCTGAACTGAGTTCCTCTCTTAAACTGTGCTGGACATAAAAAGGTCAAAAGTATTGGTCACTAGAATAAATATTATAGGTCACTAGAATAAATATGGTACATCATAATAACTTCTAGTATCTGTGGTGTCTTGCCAGTGGGTTTCAGACCCAGGCAAGTTTGCTATGGATTCAATATGACCAAAGAAACTGACAGCAAAATGTTCTT
Source organism: Manis pentadactyla (assembly GCF_030020395.1). Taxonomy (NCBI): domain Eukaryota; kingdom Metazoa; phylum Chordata; class Mammalia; order Pholidota; family Manidae; genus Manis; species Manis pentadactyla. The sequence goes on along the minus strand of NC_080034.1, from coordinate 14,709,958 downwards.
GGGGTGAAAGGGTTTATTACCCGGCTTGTTCTCCGGCGGTAGGTCGAGCACTAGCGTCTCCGCCTCCGCCCAGAGCACTGGGCCGAGCTCTCTGTACAGCACAATAACAGCTTATTGCCTATGGGTGTGGAAGCGGTAGCCTAGCAACAGGCCAGTCACATCATCAGGTGGGTTAAGTTCAGTGAGGATCCTGGCCATAGGAACCCCAACTTCCCCACAGGTGGAATACTTTATAGTTTAATAACTCCTTTCACCTAAGTTATCTTATTCAATCCTCCAAATCAGTGAAATAATTAATTTTACCAACTCCATTTTACAAATAAAGAAATAAAGCTCTAAGGAGGTAAATAACTCATTTAGGGTAAAGTATACCACCTATATGTATAGTCAGGAGTTGTATAACTAATTCTTGAGTCACTCTTCCAAACTCACCTCATTTTATTTCTGGGTATCTCTTATCATACACTGGCTTCTCTAACACAACATTCTAAAGGGCACCCAAATACCTTGCTTTATTTCCTAGTCTCCCCTATTCACAGCTTATTCAAAGTCTTCTCTGCCTCTAACCCTTTAGACCAGCCTAAACCACCCATGAACCACAAGCCCGTGATTGTTGTGGACGCAAACTGACTGCCCTGCTGACAGTCTTCTCCAGCTGCTGCTTTGATTGAAGGGCCTTGAATTCATGTGGTGTTTACCTCTTCCCACCACATGAACCAAGGAGCCTTACCCCATTCTCAGTGCCAAGGTTAGAACCTAATAGGCCTATGCCAGTAATTATGATCCCATTTTTTTGGCCAGGGATTGGTTTAAGGATGGCCACACTAAGGAGACAGACATGAGGGGAGAGTATATAAGAGAACCTTTTGGGAAGGTTTTCCACCATTGTCATGCGCTGAATTGTGTCCTCCCAAAATTCAAGTGTTGAAATTCTAACCCCCAATACCTCAGAATGTGAGTGTAGCTAGAGATGGGGCTTTTAAAGGGGTGATTAAGATTAAATGAGGTCACATGCATGGGCCCTAATCCAATCTGGTGTCCCTTTAATAAGTGGAAATTTGGAACACAGAGAGACACAAGGGATGCACCTGCACAGGGGAAAAGGTTACATGAGGACACAGCGCAAAGGCGGTCAGGCCACCTGCAAGCCAGAGACAGAAGCCTCAGGAGAAACCAATCTGCCAACACCTTGACTGTGGACAGCCAGAGTCCAGAACTCTGAGAAAACACATTTCAATTGTTTAAGCCATTCAACTTGTGGTATTTTCTTATGGCAGCCCTAGCAATCTAATACAACTTCAAACAAATGATATAAGAACCCTTTCTGTCACTTATGCTTTCATATCTGGATATGAACATGGGAACTCCTGTAGCCATCTGAGGAGAAAGTAAAGGCTCCCGTGGCCCAGATCCTCATCTGGCCCTGGTCGGCCGCTCACTACACACGTGTGGGCAATATGTGTTACTGACTGTATATAAAGAGTTCTGCCCAGTGCTCCCGGCTGCTGCACAGCTGCAGGGCTGCAGGAGAGCAGAGCAGAGGCTGGAGTGGTGGCAGTGCAGAGGACAAAGACTGAGACGGCTGTGGGGGCCGAGAGGCCCAGAGGCAGAGACCGGCTTGCTGCGTGCAGACCCCCTCTGAGTGGATGGTATTCTAGTGACTGACCTGCCACCATGGAAATAAAGTTGGGTATAAACCCTTTCACCCAAGAACGTTCCACTGTCATTTTTTTCAGTCTCACTGAATCCATAGTGAACTTGTCTGGGGCTGAAACCCATTGGCAAGACACCATCTTACAACTGTGCAGAGAAACCATCTGATAACAGGTTCATACGATGAAAACAGCAGACCAGGAAAAAAAAAAAAAGCAAACCAAACCTATTTACCTGATAATGCCATGAATCACTGAATTACTTTAACCTGTATCACTCTACCTCCAAGTTTACATGAGAAATGTATTTTCCTGATTTTATTTTTAAACACATTATATAGTCAGTACATTATAGCCAAAATCATCCTATTATAGAATTACCTGACTAATGTTTAGTATTGACAAACCAAGGCTGTGTCACCAACTACTCCAGATTTTCCTCTTGTGCTCCTGACCAGTCCTTAGTCTTATTCCATTTCCAACTAATTCCAAATTCTTTGCTCTTAAGCTTTGCCTCCAACTTGTCTTTAACCTTTTAACTTGTTATCTATAATTAGTTTCTCCAGCATTTGACTCTCAATTGTGCCCTACAGATATTTTCTTAATCCTTCTTGCAGGGGAGTTATAACCCTGAATCCATCTACTTGTAATGAAGTCCAAGACCAGTTCCAAAATGTAGGCAAATTCAGAACAATATTAACCTACATTTCAGAGGATACGGCCAACCTACCCCCACACAACTGTGCTATGCCCTGCTTATATACAACGGCAAACTGCTGAAGGGCTGACATTCAAAATTACAGAGGCAAAGAGTCTGAAGTTTCAACATGAGTCTTCTGACACTAAATACTTTGAGATCTTCACTAGTCCACACAATAAATTAAATAAGTAAATGAATAAATGAATATGTATATGTCGGACCAGATTGTATTCACTCAGCAGTTTTGAAAGAATTAAAAGATGAAATTACAGAAATACATAAAGTTTCTAATCAATTTTACAAACAGCCAGAAGTTTAAGGATTTATATTTATTAAGAGGTACCTTGGAATTATGGACTCCTACCTCTCTAGTTAGAGAGCCTTGGTGAAATGGGAGGGCTGGACACATGGCACTTACCTACAAGCCCAAAATTATGTAGAGAAGATGTGTCCTCAGGTAGTCTTTTTCCTTATTGTTATTTAGCTGACAAACATGTACTCTAATGTGCCAATTGGGAATGAGTATCTGTGGCTTCCAGAGGGGTTTTTTGCTTTGCTCTTTTTTGGTGGTGGTGGGGTGTTGTTTTTTTTGGTGGATTCTCCTTATCTGATTTCCTGACCCTGTTTTGGCAATACTGCTTACATATTTCCAACCTCCTTTCCTGCTTTTCGCATCCACTTTTTATGAGGTATTGATTTCTCTGTTTCTAGCCATACGCAGTTAACCTAAATGTCATTCTTGAAAATTCTGCATCCCTAATAATTCAATTTTAATAGTCTTGGTGCTAAATGATACCTTGACTATAAATCCAGCCATGAAGTTCAGCAAGAGAACCCAGTCCCTTTCCCTGATTCAATTAATATTTAATGAGAGTAATCCGTTGGCAGAAAGGTAATGTGGTTTCTGTAAAGGGATATCACAGTTGTCTACTAGGATTCTTTAGAACAATAAATTAATAGATAAATAGGGACTTTGAGACCTTGCAATCAGAGATTATCTTAAAAATAAATCATTATTGGACTATAGTCACAGATAATATTTTATCATGGATAAAGAAATGCCTAGAGCATAGGAAATAGAGAAATACAACCAATGTAGGAGATGCCACAGAGACCAGCACTGAAATTAATTTTTGTGAATAATTTTAAAAATAGAAAAGGCATACAGAGTATAATTTCATAATTCAAAAATGACTCTTCTGGGTGGTAAATTACAAAGGCAAGGAAATATTTTAAGAAATTTCACAACCTAGGAAGTTGGTCAGAAAATGAAGCTATGAGCTTCTTAGTAAGAAATGTAAAGTCCTATTATAAACTAAATTATGTCCCTTCAAAACTCATATAGTGAAACCCTAACCCCCAATACCTCAGAGTGTGACTGTACTGGCATACAGTCTTTAAAGCAGTAATGAAGCTAAAATGAGGTCATTTAGGTTGACTAGCATCCTTATAAGAAGAGGAAACTAGGACACAGACATGTACAACCGGAAGATCATGTGAAGACACAGGCAGAAGAGAGCCGTCTACAGGCAAGGAGAAGGGCCTCAGAAGAAGCCAACCCTGCTGTCTTCCTGATCTCAGACTTCTGGTCTGCCTAATTGTTAGAAAATAGATTTCTGACAGAAGCCACCCAGTGTGTGGTACTTTGCTATGACAACCCTAACAAATTAATGCAGGTCCTAGAGCTAGAGATAAATAATAAAGAAAGACTGGCTCACAATGCCTTTGGAAAAATAAGGGAGACCTTGTGGGCAGTCTAACGTGGTTCTAACAGGCCAAAAGATCATCAGATCATTGAGCAGCATAAGGCAATGAGTTAAAAGCAAAATAAATCTTCTTAGCCTTGGTACCAAGCATGTAAATTTACTCAAAAGCCATCTTGGGATGCACATGTTTAAGTTTAATTCACACAAGAAGTAGTAACTCTGGCTTAGTCTACAATGATGAAATACAAATAGTATGAAGAAGAAAAAGAGGAGGAGGAAGGGATGGGAAAGAGCTAGCCCTTAACAAGTATCAAATCATTTAATTTCTAGAACTGCCCTGTAAGTAACTAAATGTAACATTATTGTGCCCACTTTACAAAGGAGGAAACTGAATCACAGTTTAATTGCCTAAAATAAAGTCACATAGTAAGTGGAAGAGCTAGGATAAATAGCAGATCTGTAAGAAAGAATCACTAAAATTTAAAAACTTCCTTTTCTAGTACTAGTCTCACATTTTGTTACTAATAGAAAAGAACATTACTTAACAATTTCAGAGAAGAAAAGGATATGGGCTCTAATTCAGTTCCTATCTTCCTACATTTCTGTGTTCATTTTTAAATAAGCAAACGTAATATACACTAAATTTAGAACATATCAGCCTTACTGACAAAAACAGCCCATTGGCTTTTCCTGTTTCTACCTTTGACCCTGTTGCAAAATCAACACACTATGAATAGTGGGGGGAGAGAAAGGAATAGGAAACTTTCAGTGAACCATGTTGTTTTAACCTTCATGAGAGCATGGCTTGTGTTTTGAACAATGATTCTTTGTGGCTCCCCCAAATCTTATTTGTATACAGAACTCTTGGCTGCTACTATGTGCTATGAAACTATTACACAGTTGCATTTCAATAGTAAGTATGTAAACCAGTGAACAAGCAACAGTATTTTGTGAATTTACCTTTACTAATGGAAACGATTATGTCAATGCTATTATTCCCATACAGGAATCCTCAAAGGTGGCACATACAGAAATAAATTGTCAAAGATCATAAAATGTAATTATTATAAAATGATTTTTGGCAGTAAAGAAAAATAATTTGGTCAGTGCTTTCTGGAAATAAAGTGTATTAATGATAAGCACATGCTTTGAAGTTTAGCTCATACTTATATCTCCCTTCTCCCCCAAAAAAGTGAGAAATTTTTCTAGGTTGCAATTAATCTAGCCTGAAGGAGGAGTAGCTTCTGTGAGTGCTTAGGAGGGACACTGCAGGCAGAGGGAGAGGAGAGACCCTGAGGGGCGCAGCAGCTGCGTAAAGATAAGGAATAATTCTACAGCTCAGGGATTTGGGCTCCTTCTTTGTGAATAAGCTTCTTTAGACTTTGCTTATGTATTATTTATTGAGTTCCTGAGTGAGTTTGCTGCAAGTGGTGTTTTTTTAAAAAGAAGCAGAAAAACTTAAAATCTAAAAATGTCTAGATTTAGAATCATTGAAAAGAGAAAGAAAAAGAGTCCATAAATTTGGATTAACTGTTATGTCCTTAAAGTACATGATTTATTGCCAAAGTTGCCATGTCAATATCAGTTATACTTTTTTAACTAACAATGAACAAATTGTTACCGACAAATTGAATTTGTTTTACTGACAGAATTGTGCTCATGGATAGGAAGAATTAATATTGTCAAAATGGCCAACCTGCCCAAAGCAGTTTACTGATTCAGTGCAATCCTTATCAAAATGCCAATAACACTTATCAATGAATTAGAACAAATAATCTTAAAATTTATATGCAACCACAAAAGACCCTGAAGAGCCAAAGCAATCTTGAGAAAGAGCAAAGCGGAGGTTATCACCCTCCCTGACTTCAAGTATCCTACAAATCTACAGTGATTAAAACAGTATGGTGCTGGCATAAGAACAGAGCTATATATCAATGGAACAGAACAGAGCCCAGATATAAATCACATATATAAATATGGTCAATTAAATATGACAAAAGAGCCATGAACACACAATGAGGAAAAGACAGTCTCTTCCATAAATGGTGTTGGAAAAATTGGACAGCTACAGGAAATAAAATGAAACTAGATCACTGTCTTATACCATACATGAGATTAAACTCTAAATGGACTAAATGCCTAAATGTGAGACATGAAACCATAAAACTCTTAGAAGAAAACACGAGCAAGGATTTCATGAACATCAACATGAGAAATTTCTATATGGCTATATCACTACAGGCAAGGAGAACAAAAGTAAAACTAAACAAGTGGGACTACATCAAACTAGAAAGCTTTTGCACAGCAAAGGATACCAACAGCAGAACAAAAACAAACCTACAGTATGGGAGAATATATTGGAAATGATATATCTGATAAGGGGCTAATATCCAAAATATATAAAGAACTCATACAACTTGACACCAAAAAAAAATAATAATAATGCAATTAAAAAATGGGCAGAGGACCTGAATAGATATTTTCTGAAGAAGCATTTTCTGAAGATGGCCAACAGATACATGAAAAGATGATCAACATCACTACTCATCAGGGAAATGCAAATCAAAACCACAATGAGGCATCACCTCACACCAGTCTGAATGGCTGCTATCCAGAAGACAAGAAATAATAAGTGTTGACCAGGATGTGGAGAAAACACTATTGGTGGGAATGTAAATTGGTCCAGCCCTGTGGAAAACAATATGGATGTTCCTCAAAAACTGAAAATAGTAATAGCATATGACCCAGCAATGTTATATGACCCACTTCTGGGAACACAGACCCACTTCTGGGAAATTACCTAAAGAAAACAAAATCACTAATTCAAAAAGATATATGCACACCTATGTTCATTATGGCATTATTTACAATAGCAAAGATATGGATGCAACCTTAGTGTCCATTAATAGATGAATGGATAAAGAAGATGCAGGACAAATACACGATGGAATATTACTTGCCATAAAAAAGAAGGAAATCTTGCCATTTGCAACAGCCTGGATGTATCTAGAGGGTATTATGTTAAGTGAAATAGGCCAGGCAGAGAAAGACAAATACCATATGATTTCACTTATATGTGGATTCTGAAAAACAAAGCAAACAAACAAAAAAAGAAAGAGACACATAAATATGGACAACAGACTGTTGGTTACCATAGGGAGGTAGGTGGAGGGATGGGTGAAATAACTGAAGGGAATAGAGAGACACAAACTACAAATTGTAAAATAAGTTAGTCATAGGAATGGAATCACAACACATAGAATATAACCAATAACACTGTAATATCTTGGTGTGGTAACAGGAGGCACTACACTTAATGTGGCAGGCATCTAGTAGTATATATAATTATCGAGTCCCATATTGTACATCTAAACCCAACATAATACTGTATATCAACTTTATTCCAAAAAAGAAAAGAAAATCTGAATTGAATGAGTTTAGATAATACCCTTTAACTTTTTTCTTTTTGGAGAAGAGCCAGAGAGAAGCTTTTATTTAGAAATAAAGTGAGAGGAAGGAGCTCCCGGCTCACGCCAGGAGGGGACAAGAGAGCACGGGGTGGTGCGTTGTCTAGGGGATTTATAGGCAGTAGAGGATTTGGGGGAATTGAGGGCTTAGGGTGTGGACTTGTACCACCTGCCCTGTCTTCAAGGTGGGCTGGGTTATTGTAAAGAGTACAGCATTAAGTCAGGAATAAGAGTGAAGCATAGATTGCCTACCTTGCAATGGTGAGCACCGGGTTCCATGAAACTGATGAAGTTAGGAGAGAGTTAGGAACACCCCCTGCCTCACTCAGAGACCAGGACGGCCTGAAGAAGCAGGTTTGAAGTCAGAGACAGAGAGAGAGACACACCTCACAGATATCCAGTTGGGCTGTCAGGGCCTGATTCCAGACATGCGGGCCTTTGAGAAGCCGTTGAAGTGCAGACTCAGCCTAGACTCTCGCAATTGCACATGGCTTTCCTCAGTCCCTCGCATCCCAGGAGAGGCCTCTGAAAGGGAATCCTGGCCTCCACTCGGGAGACTTTCCGGGCTCCCTTGCAGATCAGCAGCTGGGCTAGTCCCATTTAAGTGGCTGATGAGCGCCTGATGTTGTGTGTCATAGACGGTTTCCTTCTATAAGGACAGTGAAAGCAAAAGGCAGGCTTGGATGCCGATACTCACCTCCGAAGTCATCCTGGATGAGCCCCCAAAGATGATGCCGGAGTTCTTGTTTGCAGAGTTGAAGAATGAACTTAGCAAACACCCAAGGTAGGAGAGCCACGGAGAGGCTTTTATTTAGAAATAAAGTGAGAGGAAGGAGCGCCCGGCTCATGCCAGGAGGGGACAAGAGAGCCCTCCTTTAACTTTCTTCATTTACTCCACTCACTTTCAATTACTTGAATGGTAACAATGTTAGTTGGAGAATATACACTATTTCTACTCTCTCTTTGGATTAGAGGTAATCTGAAATAAATTAGTAACCTCAATTGATATTGATGGAGATTTCATATTTATTCTAAATAGACAAATAGCAATAAATATTGTCAGATCTCAAATATCACTAATAGAAAAGATATTTACACAGGTAAGATTTCTTTGGGGTTATTGTATATATCATTTTTAAAAACATAGTAATAGAGATGTATTTCCTGTTACATAATTTATATATAATATATAGATGCTCATAGTGGTCGATCTTATTTGGATTTCAAAAAACCATGACATTTTCAAGTTATCTTAGTTGGCATGGTTTTAAAGATACACAAGGGTAGTAGAGACCAAGAATTGACCAAGAGGTTGTACTCAGCTGTAGCCTTAGTTCATTCAGGAGAACAATATCCTTAGGCAGCTGACAGCAGTCTTATGTCCAACAGCAATACCTGCAGAAAGGTGTTCAGTAGTATATTTCTGTTGCTTTCTATGAAGAGGACTCCATCCCAACTTCTGAGTAGGCTGACCTTAATCTCTGCTTCTCCATCTTGTCTCCTATTTGTAACCTCTCCGTTTGTCCTCTCTCCACTTCAGGGTGTCCATCATAAGGCTTATAATGCCTCATGACTTCTGAAGCCTCAATGGGCCTGTTAGCTTCTGTTCTCTCTTCTAAAGTTTTCCTCTAAAAATTTCAGAGTGATCTGCTTTGTGGACTACTCACAGCCTAATATTGACCACCCTTATTGAGTAAAGTTTAGTGACAGGCCGACCATGACTCATGGCCAGGGCTTTAGCTCTCTGTCTTGGTTCGAGGATTAAACTCTTTAGCTAAATCAACTGGACCAGAAGACCAAGAGTCATATAATGCAAAAACATAATGGTCCAATGAGCATAGAAACACTTATGGATGTTTTTCATAAAATAAGGCTATGGACATGGAAACTTGACTTAGAAGAGGACCCTGGGCATGGTGGACACAGGACACACAGCAACATGTTCTTTCAAGAAACCCATGATATTGATGTTTAAGTATTTACCCCTAAAATACTGGTTTCATCCCCCAACATAAAACTTGTAATTACTTAATTATCTCAGGACTTTCTTGTTCTCAACAATCTCTATTAATGTACTACATAATTTGATGGAGATTTCTTATTTATTCTAAAAATTATCCTGTGGTGTTTATTTCTTAATATCCAGCATCTTGCCAGATGTCTGACATACAGAAGGTGCTAAATATACATTAATCAAACCAGATCCATGAAACAAATCAATAATGACAAAAAACATTTGGATTGATTTTACTAAAGAGTCCTCAGCTTCAAGTTTGAAAAGTGATAAAATCCTGTTTTACAGCATCAGGAGTCCTGGGCATCAAGCCTATTGGGCAGGTGCACTGTTAGCAGAGAGAGAAAACATGTCCTTATAAGCTGTAAACTTGTTCAGGATTCCAGGAGTGGGGGAGGAACAAAGAGAGAAGAAGTACAGTGAAGGCCCTACCAAAAGGTGAACAAAGTAGACATCCAGGACATTCAATGAGCATGCCCCTCGCCAGAGCACAGACATCCTCCCAGCTTAATATAAGATGAGGTACAGTCAGCTGCTCCACATGAGCAGATCCATGATTTATTCTTAAGATGTAGTTTCTGTAAATGTTATAAATGCAGGTGTATTTCCATTTTTTAGGGAATGACATTGTATCTTGGGGCCTTTCATGTGGAGATTTCTATTAAACTGGCATTATCGGTCATCCAGTCCCCAAAAATTAATATTATGTGGAATAAAATAAAAATTCAATATTAATAAATATTTGATAAAAGCCATCATCCAAATGTACAGTAAATTTGTAAATATAATTGGATGTTTACACCAAGCTGGCACAAGTAAACACAATAAATTATTTTATAACAATGTCCTGATTATACATACGCACAAACCCAGGGTTGCTTGTACTCTCTCCCTATCAGGAGTCATAGGATTTACAGACAAAAGCACCCTATTAGGATTGGTTTGTTAGGATTTATACATGTTTGCATCCTATTAGTTCTGTGTGAGTGTATGTGTGTATATACTATCCTAGTGTGTGTGTGTGTGTGTGTGTGTGTGTACCTTATTAGTTCTGTTTCTTTAGAGAACCCTGATTAACACAGGTAATAAAAATGGATGTTAAGGTCAAGGAAGTCTTGAGAAAAATTTCCCTAGGTTATTATCTTAAATAAAAGTTTGCCTTTATGGGCTGGTAGCTATGAAGCATTTGGGGGTGTTGGGCTGAGGTCACATGAATGCAATATTAAAGTCAGTGGTGCAGACTACTTATAAGGCAGGAAATGTCAAGAGGAAGTACACTATATACGAAAATCTATGAGATGACATAGAGTAAGAATTTAGAGGGAAATTAATAGTACTAAATGCCTAAATTTAAAAAGAATAAAGGTCTCAAAACAATGACCTCAGCTTTTACCTTAAGAAACTAGAAAATTGAAAGATCAAATGAAATCCAAAATAAGCATAAAAAGACAATAATTAAGATTAAAGCATAAATTGATTAAATAGAAAACAGAAAACAATACAGAAAACGATGACACCAAAAGCTGATTCATAGGGAAGATCAATAAAAATGATAAAACTCCAGGCAGTCTGATTGAAGAAAAAGCAAGAAGACACAAATCAGCAATATCTGGGATGAGAGAGGTGACATCAACATCAATCCTACAGATATTGTGGGGGATGTTATTGTGCTGGGAAGACTTTAAGATGTCCCCCATCACCCCCACATCTTGATGCCCCTGACCTTGTATAATTCCCTTCTCCTGTGTGTAAACAGGACATGTTTCTAATCAATGGAATGCGGTGAGAGCTGTGGGATGTACATGACTATGTGGACGGGATGACATAAGTGTTTGTATTGTGGCTGTCTCACTCATCTCTCTTCATTGCTGGTTTTCAAGAAACAAGCTTCCATGAATCCCTGCCACCACACGGAAATGAATTCTGCCGACAATCTGGAAGCAAACCCTTTCCTGGCCAAGCGGTTGAACCCAGTCCTGGTCTAACCTTGACTGCAGCCTCCAAAGACCCCAAATAGAGGACCCAGCAAAGGACCCAGGCTTCCAATCCCCAGAACCTGTAGGATAATAAATGTGTGTGTGTGGTAATGTGTTACATAGCAATCAATAATTAATACACCTATGAATAAATTAATGCCCATAAGTTGGATAACTTGGATAAAATGGACAATTTCCTTTAAAAATGCAACTTACCAAATCTTATCCAAGAAGAAATCGGTAACATATAGAATCCACAAAGAAGATTCTAGAACTAATATGTGAGTTTAGCAAGATTTCAGAATATATGATCAACATATGAAGAATCTATTGTATTTCTATATACTTGCAATAAATAATAAGGAACTGGAATTCTTTAAAGTCTTTTATAATATCATGAAAAATATTAAATACTTAAGGTAGGTATATCTGACAAATGATATTAAATGTCTCTTCAGACTGACATAATCTTCCCCTAGATACATTAATGGCTGTTAAATGTTATCTGATTAGTCTTCTCAGGCTTTTTCAGTTGCCTTACATGTGCCTTAACTTCTTGATCAAGTACTCATTTTTAATAACTGTCAGACACATTCAATTTATTTCTTGCTAATTTGAACTATTTCCAACAATTATGGTAGTTCCTAACCAGTAGGCTTTGAGGTCAGATGAACTACTGCAACACGTGGCCGCTCAGCTCCCTGCAGCACGCAGGGCAGCCTCCCCGGGAGGGAGGGATCACTGGAGGTCTTGCTGGGAGCTGGAACTCCCACAGCCACCTGGCAGGGGCAGGGTGGTGTCTCCCTCCCCTGCGGGCATGATGTCAGAGAATGCCAGCTAAAACAGAAGGTCCAAATAAGATCCAGGGTCTCATACCACAACACTCAAAATGTCCAAGTTTCTATCGAACATCATTCGTTATACCAAGAACAAGGGAGATCTCAAACCGAAGGAAAAAAAGATATCAGAAATAATAGAATTACCTGACACTGAATTTTTTAGGCCTGAGAGACTGATTTCCCATAGATGACTGATTTATAGAAAACTAATAATGTTGGAATTTTCTTAACTGATGGGGAGTTGGTTGGGGGTTTTAGTCTATCAGCCTTGGGAATTTTTGCTTATGGTTTCCAAAGGCATCAATAAGAAATGACCTAGGTTGGTTGATCTCACAGAATAAATCGAATTGAGCTTTATTTGTATGACTGGACTGGTTTTGTCTGCTCGGGGAATTTTCAAAGCCAGTCTCTGTTTGTTTTATATTTTAACAAACTCCAACGGAATGCTTCCCTTTTTACATTCCCTGCCTATAAATACAGCCTACCCCAAGCTCTCAGTGCACTCCCCTTTAGCCTGCTACAGTGTGCATGTCCTGAATTGCTCTTCCAAAAAAAACTTACCTTTTTGACAAGTTTGGGCTTGTCTCAGTTTACCTCTTTTTTTAGGTTGACAGGGGATATCACTACAGACCCTGAGGACACCAAAAGGATAATAGGCATTACTGGGAACAGCTCTACACACATAAATTTGAAAACTTAGATGAAATAGACCAATTCCTAAAAAAAAAAGCCCACAAATGACTGTAACTCACCCAATATGAAAAGGATCATGTGAATGCCCTTATAACTATTAAAGAAATTGAATTCATAATTTTAAAATGCTCAGAAAAGAAATCTCCAAGCCATATGGCTTCCTTGTAGAATTCTACCAAATGTTTAAAGAAGTAACACTAAGTCTATGCAACCTCTTCCAGAGTGTACAGCAAGGAGCACTTCCCAGTTCATTTCATAAAGCGAGCATTACCCTGATACTAAAACCAGACATACACAGTACAAAAAAAGAAAGCTAGGAGCCAATATTTGTAGACCACATATCCAGCAGAGGACTAATATCTAAAAACAAACAATTCTCAAAACTCATCAGTAAAAAAATAAACAATCCAATTAGAAAACTGGCAGAAGATAGGAAGAGCCATCTTACTGCTGGCTATAAGCACATAAAAGGACGCTCAACATAATTAGCAATCAGCAATTTGCAAATTAAAATCACAATGAGGTATCACTACAAGGAACAGCTCTCAGAATGGCTACAATAAAAAATGGTGACACTAAATATTAGCAAAGATGTGGAGAAATTGGATTACTCGTGAAATTGCTGATGGGAATATAAATTGGTAGAGCCACTCTGGAAAGCAGATTGGCATTTTCTTAAAAAGCTAAACATGCAATTACTATACAACCTAGCAATTGCACTCCTAGGCATTTATCCCAGATAAATCAAGACTTATGTTCACACAAAAGCCTATACATGAATGCTTATAGCAGCTTTATTCATAATAGCCAAAAATTGGAAACAACCCACATATCTGTCACTGGATAAGTGATTAAACAAACTGTGATATATCTCCATATCATGGAATACCATTCTGTAATAAAAACATATGGACCTTTGCTACATTCTACAACTTGGATAAATCTCCAGATAATACTACTTAGTAGAGGAAAAAAGCCAATCTTAAGAGGTTACGTACTGATTCCATTTATATAACATTCTTGAAATGATAAAATTATAGAGATGGAGAATAGATTAGTAGTTATCAGAGGTTAAAGAGGAGGTGGGGGTAGGAGGGAAGTAGATGTGGATATAAAAGGCAACATGAGGGATTGTGGTGGTAACAGAAGAATGTTCTGTTCTCATGTCACTATCTTTGTTGTAAGGTGTACTACAGTTTTGCAAGATGTTACTATTAGGGAAAACTTAGTAAAGGGTATGCAAGATCTCTCTGTATTATTCCTTACAACTGCATGTGAATCTATAATTATTCAAAATTTTAAATTTCAGCTTAAAATATTTTTTATTGCAAGGGTTAAGACCACAATTCAGAGCCAGTTCACATGACCAGTACAAAGAGTGGTTGTTTTACATTGTGTTTCATGAGACACATTAACTCCCTCGCACTCAATTTTTTATGCTTCATAGGGATTTGGTTTCCCCAGCTGAATTCTGCAATTCTAATACAAATTAAATTTAAACTGATCCAACAGGGAGTTGCTAAGCCCCAGAGAAGCAATTCTAGTCACAAAAAGATGCTGTAAAATTGATATTAGAACTATTCAACCCACAACCTCCTCCCACCACTCCACAGCCTTCACGCACACACTCACACAAACAAAGTGCTATCTTTTATGCATGTGCTGGGAGTGTATCCCAGGTAACCATAGGCTGCATAAAGGTACTGATTTTAAATTATCCTTCGTTAAGTATAAATCCAGAGCCAGCCATCACCTTGACTTTCTGAATAACTACAGCATGAACTAGCTCATGGAACCACATGCCCTGTTTTTCCGTCTTTCACAGGTTGGGACACTGCCCTTTCCTATTTGGATGAGGGGCCCAAAGCTAAGCAAAGACTGACATTTGGGGATTTATCAGCCTTTCCTTTTTCCAGTTACTTCTTTTCCTTTTTTTTTTTTCCCCAAGATAATAAATGTCATGGCCATTGTTCTGCTGCAGACCTGGATTTTCCTCACCCCAGGTACAGAAAACTAAGTGTAGAAGCAGCAACAGATTATAGGAGGGCAGATAGGCTATTCCCGATCAGCCTTCACAATTTAAAGTGTCTCCACACAGATTCTCAACCTTTTAATGTGCTAATTTGAAATATTTGGGAAAAATTCATACAGAGCATGAAAAACAGTTCTTAGTAGTTTGCTGGTCAAATCAGTTCTCTTCAATTTTATATTCTCTAATCCTTTTCCTAGCAATTCAGAGGTATTTTTAGTTACTAAATTATTATAAATGTGTTTTTCTCTTTGTGGAAAACTTGGTTACAATAAGATTATGAGAAGGGACACTGTCTTCTTGTGACTAGATTACAGAGAACTGTTATCATAATCAAATTACCTATGTTAAAAATACTCCACTCCCTCAAGACTCTGCTCATATCCAAAATCAATCTGAGATACAAGAAGTAGATAAAATTTACACCAATCAGTTCAAATAAATTGTAGCCTACACTAGAGATCTGTTTACTTCAAGTTATTGATTTAAAAAGCTATTAGCTTGCATCTAATTATCTCTATATTCCAGTATTCAACAAGATAGCACAATAAACACTATCAAAACATTTTTCATTCAATATGTAATTGAAGCCATATAACAGAACATAAGTTACAACACTGGGATTATGTTGTTTTCATAACAAAAGTAAGCCATTAAAAAATAAATAAGTTATTTATGTGATTTTTTTCCCCTTACTTAGACCAACATTCCAGTTGCTCTAGTGGGTTTTTTTTTTTTTAGTAACCAAACACTACTATTAATAGCACTTCAATATAAAAATAAAATGTTTCACAATAAAGCAGGCCCCCCACCCACCTTGTTCCCCAATAAAATGCTACTTGTGTTCCAATTTTGTGTCCTCATCCTCAAGTAAATCTGCTTTTAGTTTTGTGGCTTGAATATGAGGTATTTGTCTACAGGGCTGGACAAACGAATGAATAAGGGCATAATTCTTCTAAATAAGCAGAACATTCCAGCATGGTCTGCACAACAACTTCTAGATACTCAATCTTGTGACCCAGAACTAACTGTAAATTACTGCTCCTATTCATTCACTCACATTCAAGGGAATGTCCTCAAATATTCATGACTAGTAGAGAAATTAGAGTCTCTGATGTTTCAGTTCCTACAAGATGAAAATTTGTCTGAGAAGCTGTGACTGAGAAAATTTTTCACCTAAAAACATTACAGCAAATTCTTGACCTTGGAGAAAAGTCAATGTTTGATTTTAATGGTTCTGGACACTTTTGATTTAAGTCAACAACTAGTTTGGGAGCACACTCTGTGTTAGGCAGTACATGAGCCATGAAATAAGCAGTCAGCAGGACGGGCATGCTCCCAACAGCATGGAGCCTGCAGCCTAATCACAGGCAATTCTCAAGAAGTTACAAGTGGGAAATGTGTGACAAAAGTGGTAAAGATACGTATTGGATGCAAGTTTCTCTTTTTGAATATCGGGACTCTGTGAAACCAGCTGCCATATTTTTACTTCCTCAATCATGAGAATCCTTTACCTTCACTACTTTGGGCTGTTTTTAAATAAGACAGATTTTATTGTACCTCCTCTATGAAAGCCACATGCTATAGCATGCAGAACTTGGACCCCATGAAATAAAGAGACTCAAAAATCACTTACAAAACGTCAGAAGACAGTGATTGCAAGAGCTGATTCAACTGCTTAACAATGATACCAGAGCCCCAGCTCCCCTCTCCTCTGCTCCACCCCTTAGAATGTTTTCCTTCCCTTCCTGCCTGTTGTCCCCTGACTGCAAGATGATTGCTACTCTAACCATTATGTTTTCATTCAAGGAGGGAAGGAAAGGGGGAATGAGGGAAACTGCCATCCATGCCTGGCCTCTTTTATCAAGGAAGATCAGTATTCTCAGAAATGACTATGGCAGGCTTCCCCTTTACGCTCATGCAATTGAATGAAGTCACACAATGAGCCCCTTGCATTCTGGGTCCTTTGAGTTTGGGCAAAGGAGAGACACGAGCAAGGATCGGAGAGTGAGAACTGAGACAGGCCAGGAAATTCCTTCCCTGTTCCTCCCCCTTGACCATCTCAGCCTGGCAGTCCTGGCCGGGGCCTTAGCCTGCCATCTCTGCAGCCCATGCTGGGCACCCTCCTGCATGGCTGAGATCTCTCTGGGCTCTGCTACCAGCCCTCCCTGTGGCTGGTCACCAGGTGCCTTGTGGACACCTTCAGCCCTGCCCACATCTCTGTAAATGGACCCATCATCAAAATATTTTTCATCGACCATCTGACTAAAAACCTGTCCCAAGCCAGGACTCTGAATGATAGCACGTAGACCTTAAATGACTAAGGAGGCTGAAAAAGCAGCAGGGGTCAGGCACGTACCACCCTTGACAAATGTTTGATTAGGTTAACAAAGAAAAAGCAGGGATTTTGTTAGGTGCCTAACATCGTCTACAATAAAGGATTTGCAGTAAGAGAGAGTTTAAAAAGCAACCTGAGTGATCATGTTTTTTTCACTTTTTTATTGTCCTCAACTTACTCAGTGTCTGGCAAAATATATGTCTGCTAGTGAGTAAATAATAATACCTCACTCGCCCAAAAAGCTTTGTGGTCTGCAATGTGTCTGCACGTATCATCCCATTTGATCCTTGCAAGTGGCCCTGGGAGTAAAGTATGACAGGCATTTTTTATCCCATTTTATAGACGAAGTTCAGAGAGAATAACCAAGTTGCCTTGGGTCACACAATGAATAAGTGGTGGGACTAGAAAGCCAAGTCAGGTTTGCTGACTCCAAAATCAGGCTTCCAGAGCTAGACCCTAGCTAATTGCCAGGCTGTGGGTTCCAGGCACAAACCCTCAACTGGAATGTTGGGTGGAGCCAGGAGAAGAGAAAGGGCGATGTCTGCCACAGCTTCTCTGCTTCCCAGATGCCAGCATCTACCAGCAAGAAGGGAGCACTCCTCGGAGTTTCCCTCCAAAAACACCGATTCTTAGATCAGTAAAGAACATGAGTTTTGAAGTCATATAAATATGCACTGGAATCATGACTCTACTGCTTACTAGTTGTATGACTTTGGGGCAAGTTACTTACCCTTCATGAACCTTATTATGTACCCATATATGATATCGCCATGAGTTCCAAGTAAGATCATTTATGTAAAGTTTATTAGCTTTTATTTAATAAATGTGACATCTCACATTTATAATTACTATGACTATAAGTTATGTTGGATTCTATAACAAACATTCAGAAGTTTTGCACTTCATTAAGAAACAGCATTAATGTAGAAGTACAGAGAAAGCAAATACGTTCATCTAACAACTCTCAAATAGGAGTGAACCTCAGAAGTTCCCACACAGTTCCCATGGCTTCTGATCATTCACGAGATCCTGACAGCTGATATTGCTACAGGTTTGCTATATGCCAGGAAGTAAATGTTATGGTTCTAAACTGTTACAGCTTTCTCGAAAAAGGGACTTAGGTTAGGGAGTTATGTTAAAGAACACATCTTGAAATCTAAAAAATTGAACAGAAAGCAAAAGATTTACTTCCCGAGAGGTATGTGTTTATACTCTCCGGGGGCAGATGAAGCCCAAACCCATTCAGATATTCCGGGAGTTACAAACCTAGAAACACTTGTCTTCTCTTCCTTTCCCAGGAGACATTTATTTCCATTCCAAAGAGTAAAAACCCAGCAAACCCCTTCCCCTCCTCTTCCCAAGGAGAATTTGTTACAGCAGGAAGCAAAGCACCTCTCCTTTTCCTGAAAGATGGGGGGACAGCCATCCCTCTCCTAGCTAAGCTCCAGGCTCAGATCGGGGGAGTTCCCCTCCCACAGCACAACACACATCCCCATGGGGAAGCCTGCCCACTGGCTCCCACCGCACCACCCCAGAAGGGGGCAGAATGGAGGGAAAAGGCAACAGGGGAGGAGATTTCTCTAAGGAATAGTAAGTGGTCCCCTCCCCAGCCACTTCATGGCTAATTTCAGGGTAATACAAATAAACAGAATTTTGAACACTTAACACCAGGCACTATCTCAAGTGCTTTACATGAATCAGCTTCTCTATTTCCCTGAACAATGCTGTGAGTTAGGTACTCCTATTTTTCCTACTTTAAGCTGGGACACTGAGGCACAGAGATGTTATAAGTAATGGGCCCGAACCTTCCCAACAAGTAAACATCAGAGGCAGGACTTGAACCTGAGAGTCTAGCTCCAAAAGCTAAGCTCTGAGTATCATGCCATGATACCTCTAACCAACAATCTTTCTCTGAATATCTGTGACTCACACCGAAGCTGCATACACTTAGAAGTCTCTTCTTCAGTCATATCCAGATATTTCTCTTACCAGTTGAAAAGAATTTTATGAGGAAATTGTCCTCTGCCTAGTCTTTGTGGGTCCTGAAAGAATATATGTAGCTGTTTAATGCATAGTATAAAACACCCTCTCCCCAAAATAATTCAGCCAATTCTTTGAATGGGCTACAGACAGACCATAAGTATTCGTGTGCCATGGCCTTGAGCCAAACCGACCGGGTAATCTGAGAGACCCCTTTGCAACTTGAACTAAGATAAAATTGTCTCTGTACTTGAATAGCTTTAAGTATTTTCTGTACAAAACTTTTATAATTTCCCACTCAGCTCCCCCCGTGGAGAAGCCTCTGGTATCCAGCCCTGGGACCAGCAGCAAACAGGACAACTGAGGAGAGTTTCGTGCAGCATTTCCTTACAAAGGAGTAGGCAGTGTGAAAAGAAACCCGTAGAGGCTGATGCAGCTCCCCAGGACAGGGCACAATTAGGAGCCATTACCATCCCTTCCTTGGTCTGCAGGGTAAGAGAGGGTTACTAGACCCCGAGAAAGAAGCTATAGTTGTAACAGGAGTTAAAGTGACTTTTAACAGAGAGACAAAATCAATGAATAGCAACCCAGCAAAAAGGAAGCTGGAGGCAAAAATTACCCAAAACCCATTCCCCTCCCATCATCAGATCTCCACTGGTGCCTCCCGTCAGCCAGACCCAACCTGAAACTAGAAACAGAGGGAGCGCTTGGAGGAGTCCAAAAAAGTCAGCCTCCCAAGACACTCATCAGAGTGAGGCCGGAGGGAAAGCCAGTCACGAGAATGGGACAGGAAATACCAAGCACATTCTGGGGTAAAAGAGCCTCCACATGAACTTTTCCCTACCTGTTCTTTGCAAAGGAGCTTTTCTCCTTTACAAAGCAGTTTCTCATTCATTAGCTACAGGTGTGAGAGGGCAGGATGTGTATCATGTAGGGCTTCTGCACCATCAGCAGCCACAGTGAACTCACAATGTGCCTCAGGTCATTTCTCAAAAACAGAATGCCCTGTTCTCCGTGGAGAGGCCGGCTGTGTCCCAGGACATGGGCCATGCAGGTGGTGATGCCAGGAGATAAACACAGCATCCGAGGGACACAGCCTGCGAGCACCCAAGAAGGAGCAACCTCGGAGCTTTGTAGGGAGACTGGGCTCTTCCAGACAAGCTGTGTTCAACCAAGGAGAAGATCTGATTGAGGCTGAAGAACAGAGAAAACTGAAGTTTACTGAGCACCATCTCAGTCAGGTTTTATGTGTGTTATTTCATTGGAAGACTCAAACTAGGAAACTTCTATTTAAAAATTCTATTTACCGATTTTTACCATATCTGATTAAGAAAGTTTGATGAGCATGAATGATGACAGTAAATTAATTATAGGAGCAAGGACTGAATGGACAGGTCTCCCAGCTTCTGCATTCCCCCAACCCACCCGCCATGAAGTCTATTTATTATCCATACAACAGCAGAAGTGAATCTTTGGAAATACAAATCATCATGTTACTTTTCTGCTTAAAATTTTCTAATGCTCCCCCATGTCATTTACAGTAAAATCCAAGCCTTACCAAGTCAACAAAGCCCTATTAGAATTTCCAAGCTATGCATGGTGGCTCATTAATTGGTCATGCCCTAGGTTTCCCCAAAAACCCACAAGTCAGCTCACCCCTTATTTTCCTTAAGTTTTAATGTCAGATCCAGAAAGAACTTTCCTGACCACCCCATATAATGTAGCCCCACAAACATCTTCATTCTCTTTTCCCTTCACCTACTTAATTTTTCTCCAAGGTTTTTATTATCATGTGATGCAGCATATATGTATTTGTTCATTTTATGTCTTTTTCCTAGAATGCAAACCCTATAAGCACAGGGACTTTCTTGTGTTCACTACTGTATCCCCATGCCTAGAACAATATAGGCTCAAACAATTGTTGATGAATTTATTGGTGAACGGACGGAGGGAGGGCGGGAGGGATGAAGTAGTAGGATGGCCTGGAGAAAATAACATGCCAGAAGGACCCTAGAGCTAACAGAGGGCACGATTTTCTTCGAACAACCACCTTGCCTCTCACCACCCGCCGCTGGGCAGCTCCCACCCCAAACACACACGCACATATACGCACACCTCCCTCCCTGCCCCCTTCAGGACACTGCCAATCGCTAATAACATCAAGAGAGGTTCTTGGCTAGATGAGGCTTCAGCCAGGTAGTAGAGGGAGTAATGTAGCGTGAGAATCTGCCTTGACCTGCCTAGATTGAAGACTTAAAGGAATGCCAAGAGCAGGATTGTCTTAGCACCCCATTTAAAAACATGTAGCCAGCTAAAGGCTTCACTGTGATCAGCAAGAATCCCCAGATATCACAGATTCTTGCCACCAAACTTCATCTCCTACAATTCTCAAACTCTGACTTCAGCCTCTCTTGTCCACAAATCAAACCTTACTCCAAATATTTTTACGTCAGAAATCCAGTCAGTTACACTTGATTAAACCTGTGGCAATTTTTTTAAAAACTCACCAACCAAAAAACAATTAATTTCATAAGACACACAATTTGTTCCAAGTCCTAAGGGAGAGGAAAACATGTTTATTTCTTAAATAACAGTATAGCATTAGTTATTAATTAGACATTACATCAAAACCAATTGTTTTCAAAATAAATGAATTAGTCCACTCCATTTGCAAGTGTGCTGGCTTTTGTGACCAAGGATCCTTTACCCTTAAGGTTTTGCTGCCCTTTGCCCCAGACTGGCCTCCTTGGGACCTGCCTGTCCTTAAAAGGAAGGAGGCAATGACCACCATTCCCCAGACAGCACAGCTGAGGATTAACACAGAAGAACCAAGGGAGGGTTGGCTTAAAGCACGCTTATCGGGATCCAAGGCCCAGAAAGTGCACAAAGTTTTGAAGAAAAAGAATACATTCTCAGAAAAAACAAGGACTTATTTATTCATTCATTCAACAAATATTTCTTTGCCAAGTATTAGTGGTCTAACATGTTCCAGGCATAGCTCTAAGGACTGGGTATAAAATGATGCTCAAGATAGACAAGGGGTCTGTTTCCATGAAGCTTACATTCTAGTGGAAGGGTGAGGAAAATGAAAGGTAAACCAAAAAGCAAGTAGACCAATAATACAAGAGAATCCTCCTATCTCAGAGAGTGAAAAGCCCATGCAGAAAATAAAATGGAGGAAGCTGGCAGAGAGCGAATGCGCACCTGGGAATGGGGGTGGGTGGCGTGAGCGGGAATGGGAAGGTACTTTAGCCAAGGAGGTGAGGATAGGCCCCTCTGAGTAGTAATCTCTCAGCTGAATGTTGAAAAGGAGCCACCATGCAAAGATCAAGGGAAGAAATCTGACAACAGGAACAGCAAATGCCAAGGCCCTTGGAGTGTTGGAGAAGCAAACAGACTGGGCAGCTGGAGCCCAGTGAGTACGGAGGAGAGAGAGGCCAAAAGAGGGACAGTAGGCTCCAAATTGTCACATTTAGTCCAAATACCTCTTGTTAATGCTGTTGTGAATCAATGCAAATGCCACATAATTCTTAAAAGAGAGAATCCACGATATAAATAAATTAGTGTGATTACCAAGGAAAAAAGCCCAATTGGTACTAATAAAAACCTGAGAAAGAATGGAAGATTAACTAGGAAGAGGGAAAATTTTCATCCTATATCAGGGGATGTCAGAAGGTGTGATTTATCCTAGGTTTTGAGGAATAAAGAACAAGAGCTGACTTCTAAAAATACATGTAAGTTAATGGAATAAAATGAGTCTGTGTCATTTCCAAATAATTAGAAAAAATAAAGCCAAAATAAATCTCCAGTCATCTAGAAAAAGAACAGACAAAGCTATAAAAAGCTGACAGAAATGAGACCAAACAGCAGTTATGACAGTAAATGACAAGTCAGTCAAAATCAACCACCATTAATAATAGGCAGGCATAATTTAAAATTATAAAGAAATTAATAATGAGGGTATGAAATATTAATAAAGGCAGTAAATAGAATAAAATAGCATAATAAAATGGTTTATTGATTAGTTCAAGGTATAACTTTTATCAAAACTTATATTACAAAATATAAACATAAAGAAATAAAAAACTATTAGAATTAAATGGCAATGCAGGAATCAACTAAATAAAAAACAAAGATGAAATTTCAGGTCATTGCAGAGAGTCTGGATAATTTGATAAATGGTGTTGAGATAACTGGGTCACCACTGGGAAAAAGTAAATCAAAATAAACTCCAAATGGGTTAATGAAATCATAAAAATAGCAAAACTTATAGCATTTTTTATAAGTTTCAAGTGTGAAATGCCATTCCAAATATGATTCCAAATTCAGAAACCCATAAAAGAAAAAATGGATACATTTGACTATATTTAAAAATACTGATGGAAAAACTGCAAAGGCAAATGACAGACTGAGAAATATATTGCAGTTTATACATGAACAACTATTTCCTTTAATAAATAACCAATTAGAAAAAATCAACAATCCAACAGAAAAATGGACAAAGCCTAAAACAGATTTTTAAAAAAATAGCTCTTAGAAATAGATGACATGACATCCATCCTCTTGAAAAGAGAAAAGAAGTTAAAACTGCTCTGAAATACTTTCTTTTTTTTAGCCAGATTGCTAAAGATGAAATCTCACTTTTCAAGGCTGAGCCTAGTATCTGTCTTGCGCTAGACGGGGAGCTTCTTGTTCTGCCCTGCTCTGCCTCCCCCAAAGTAAGTATTTCTTGAATTAACTCTCTAATGAAGAAAAGGAGCTCATAGCACTGTTAATTATAGAAGCTATGGCAGTTTGAAAATGACTGATAGAGTTTACATTATTTGTTGAAATTCCAGAAATACTAAAAGCATTTTTCTGCCACAATAACCAATTGTCCCCCTAAAGCTAGTCTCTCTAATCTCTGTCCACACTACCATGTGAATTACCTTTTAAAATCTCAGAGATCATTGGGTCTATGTTGTGCTAATGATTATTTAATATTGTTTACATACTATGAACACATATGTAATGCAATTCAATAAAAACTATTTTTGTTTTAATTTTATACATAAAGGATAAAATCCAAAGCATGGGACAGGAGGTCATCTTACATTATGATTCCAAAGAGCCTTTTCAGTCTCATCTCTTGTCATCCCTACTGCTCCTGTCCTCCACCAGCTTCTCTGAATTCTAATCACTCCAGCCTACTTGCCATTCTCCCGATTGAGTATGCACTTTCACACCTTTGATCCTTTGGAATTCCCTCTGCTAGAAAGCTCTTCCTTTGAGCCCCACCCCACTGCATGATTTGTCAAAACTCTAGTTTTCAAGGTCTAATTCAGATGCTGACTCTTCCTTCCCCATACATGTGTTCCAATGCCTTGATCAGAATTTATTACCCTTCCCTCTATGTTTCCATTGCCTTTTATTTATACCTCTATTCTAGCTTTGAAATCCTCTGATTGCTTTTTTGTTCATTGTGATTACTTTGCATCTATTCAGTATTTATTCATTCACTCAAAAAATATTTATTGGGTGCCTACTATATTACAAATACTGGTTACGTATCAGTAAGAAAAAAAAAACTTCTCTAAGTCCTCGTGGAGCTTAAATTCTAGTCATGAGTAAGATTTGAGTTCCTTGAATGTCACCTTCCCCAGCACCAAACCCAAGGTCCTTCCTATACAGAACAGTACTCAAAAGCTATGGCTGCCTGTCACCCCTTTTCCATAGGTAACTGTTTCTCTGCAGTTAACAAAAAGTGTTACTGAACAAAAAGTTAACTTGCCAATGGAGTGTAGGGATTGTCTAACTATTTTGAGAGAATCTAAGTAATTAAATATTAAATACCATTGTCCTAACAAAGAACATGATAGCAGTCACCTGGAGTATTTTTAACACCTAGGAATAATGGTTTGCTTCATTATCAATGATGACATCAGATGATGATATGTATGGGTATTTACTAAGAACCAGATAGGGTCTAAGGGCTTTCTGTATTCATCCATTTAATTGTCTCAACAACTCTAGGAGGTATTGTTATCTCTGTTATACAGAAACATGGAACCTGAGAAAGGCAGGTTAAGTAACGTGCCCCAAATCACATAGCTGGTGAGGGACAGAGCTGGCATTTGAATGCAGGCAGTCTGGCTCCTAAGCCTGTGTTCTTATCCACTGCATCTTAAGGACATAGAAGGTGAACATCTATTTCAAGGTTTGATAGCCTAGAATGAAATACAATGATTATGAATGCAAGAAGACTCTTAACACTAGTGGTTATAATTCCTGTTAGGCTTTTTTATATGTTAGAGGTTTATTCGATTTATCTGAAACAAGGTAAAATGAGAAGAGATGGCAATGTATGTTCACACATGTGTGTAAAATCCAGGAAAAGACAGAGCCCTTTAGATTCAGCCTCA
This sequence comes from Manis pentadactyla, assembly GCF_030020395.1. Classification (NCBI taxonomy): domain Eukaryota; kingdom Metazoa; phylum Chordata; class Mammalia; order Pholidota; family Manidae; genus Manis; species Manis pentadactyla. The sequence goes on along the minus strand of NC_080034.1, from coordinate 14,684,163 downwards.
GAGAGCCAGAAACTAGGTCATTTCAATTCCTAAGCTTCTCTAAGGACCCGAGGAGCAGGTCTCCATGAACGTTCTTTACTCTCATTTTCCTCTGTTAACTCATCTGCTCCTGTGTGTCCCCTTCTCTTTCATCTATCAACCAGTTTGCTTTACATTCTTCTCTGTTAAATTCCTTAGAAGGGTCTAGTTGAATCGGCTCAAAACTATTTAGAGAGAGCCTTTTGTCCCAGACTGATCGTGGAGGACTAGCAGGCTGTGGGTGGCTGCCCCTGAGTCCAGTTCCCTCTCCGGTCAACCACGGCCAGGCTGGGAGGAGGGAATGGACAGAGTCACCTGGTCCAAAGTCTTGAGCTAAAGCAAAGCCTAGACACAGGAGGCTTCCCTGGGCAAGTGCTCTGTGCCTGGCAGACACTCCTGAAGTCAAGCTTCATATAAAATTAAGAACATGTGATAACCGTAAAGAATTATATTTTTAATAAAATACTTAATATATTATATGTGGAAGTCTTATTAACTCTCAACCTGAATTATTGCAATTGCCTGCTGACCATGTTCTTCTTTCTACCCTGAACTCTCTGTATCTTTTCTCCTCCTGGCAGCCATATTAATCCTTTTAAAGTATGTCAAATTGCCACAAAACCCACTCTGGCCTTCTCATCTTTCTCCAAGTCAAAGCAAGAGGCCTGCAGATGGCCTGAACATGCACGTGACTGGTGGTCCCCTTTTCATCTCACTGACTACATCTCTTCCCTGTTGCTCTGCCCAGTGAATTGGCCTTTTTACTGTTTTTAGAATACACCAAGCACGTTTGCACAACAGTCTTTGCACTGGCCATTTCTTTGAGCTGCAATACTATTCTCAGAAGCCCTTACCTCTTCTAGTCTTTGTACAAATCACACCATTTCCATAAGGCCTAGCCCAGCCACCCTATTTAAAACTGCAATCATCCCCCGTGCCTCTAGCCTCCCTATCTCCCTTTATCTTGCTCTATTTTTCCCCCATACAATACTTAATAGCTTCTGACACACTTTATCACTCATTATTTCATCATGTTTATTATCTGCCTAGTTCTGGTAAAATATAAGTTCCACAAGGTCAAGGATTTTGTTTCCTGTTCACTAACTTATCTTCTTGATTAGAACATTACCTAGCTCTTAGAGTATACATGCAGTAAAATGTTCGTTGAGTGAATGAATGAAATTGCCATTAATTGATGTAAGGCATAATCCATCCTATTTTCCACACCTAAGAGTCTTGATTCATTTCTAACATGATCTAGAACTTTTCAGTTAATGCTGCATTCTAAATTAATGTTGGGGATTTTAGTTGAAAGTGAAGTTCAGGAAGAATCACTTTTCCATTGAATAGTAGTTAGCAAAACAGATTTGTGTGTTGATTTTTGGAAATCTTTCTAAGATAGTGTAGACTGCTGTCAGCGTGCCTGCTGACAGCAGCCTTTCTTTTTCTATAAACAGTTGTGGAATGGGATATCTGCTACATGTGGAGTCTGGCATGTCTTTACCACAAATACAGCGGCAGCTTTTTTGACATCTATTGTGACCACTCCGAGGCCTTTTGTTGTTGTTTATGTTCTCATTCTTAGCTGCAGGTTTGGGTTGACTGACTACTAACAAAGCAGTGTCGCTGTATTTATAATTTAATTGGTAGTCTACAAAATAGCATATCTGGTTTGGCTACTTTACTTAGCTTTGTGTTCTTAGGATTCATTTGGGATTTTAAAAATTTGAGACATGTATGTGAACGTTCTTGGTACAATCTAAGGGTTTCCATTTCTTTGGACACTACGAATGTAAATTTTTTAATTCTTTTCATGTCAAAACCTTTTGTTTATTTATGCCTCTAACCTTTGAGCAGTCTTCATGGAACTCCTTGCTTGAGTTAGTCTGTAGATGCCGATTTCAGGTATGAGAATGCTACAAGGCATATTACTGATAATTAAATGATGGCACTTATCCCGAACTCAAGGTAAGAAATCCAAGTTGCCCAGTAGAATTTAGATGTCGTCCTACAAGAAACTGAAAGAGCCCAGGGAGCTGTGATCACTGAAAACTTTCGTCAGCAACAGTCATCTGATTTTCACAATTCCCCAAAGGTTTGCTTCACTAAGATATTATTTTGTAGAGCTGTGCCTCATAGGATAATAACATTTCGTCTCAGAACGAGGTGCTTTTAAATTGGAACAAAGCAATCTCTTCTTTAGGTTATAAAGTATTTGGCAAACCTTCAGGATAAAAGACACTGTGCAAATATAGAACATTACTATCTCATTATGCTCTTTTATAATGCCCTAAATACTTTTTTGTTGTACTAGGAAAAAAATAATGAAACCTAGAAAATACTCACCAGATACAAAAAGGAGATCTAGACATTTTAAATGCCTATATGAGAGAACCAGCAATTCAGATTTGCTTAAATTTCCCATGATTTCACCCTCATTTACTGAATGATCTATGAGGATGAAGTATCTAAGTGTGAGTCAAAGGAACAACTTTCTGGGGTATTTAAAACTTAATCTATGAAAGTTAACAACTTTGGTCCAGTTACATGATATATTGAACCCACATTTTTATCTTCACTTTAATCCCAAATACCTATAAACTAACAATTTCTATATTTTAAATGGATAACCCCAGAGGGACAGTAGAGAACAGATCCAATATAAGGGAGGAGAATCATAAAAGGAAAAGAAAAAAGAAAAAGAGAGCTGGGAAAGAAATATCTAGGATAACAGTTAATAGAAATCCCAAGATGACAGTTGTTCAAAATCCATGGAAAACAACCAGTCTAAACTGAATCAAGAAGACAAAAGAAATAGTATCATCCAGGAAAAAAAAAAAAGAAAGTCTGATGTGTGAGCTATTCAGATGAGATTTTTTCAGTCTATAGGTAGAATGTGGGGATAAATTAGTGGTTGAGTCATAGAAAATAACAGAAACAAGAAAGTAATTCTGCACAACAGCAACTGAACATGCAACTCAACAATACAAGAAGTTAAACAAGAGGTGTAAACACTATGTAGCTTACCTGTAAATAACAGTCACATAATATAAACACAGATGTTGATTGAAGTAAAAAAATACTACACTTGCTGGGGATGTGAGACATGGAGATGTCATGTATCTGAATGTGTGTGAGAGAGAATAAAATCATCATTTCCCTTAACAGAAAAGGAATAACATCTAAAAATAAATGCAAAACCTTAAGAATCTTAGCATGTTATCCACAAACATGAAGGCAAATACCAAAAGAAATAGCTACAAGATTTTAAATTGACTGTTTCAGGGAAGCAAAACTCAAAAGTGAAAAAAAAAAATCAAAAGGAACAGGAGACTGCCGTTTTTTTTAATATCATGAATGTACAATTACTTGAACAACATTATGGTTACTAGACTCCTCCCATTATCAAGTCCCCCCCACATACCCCATTACAGTCACTGTCCATCAGCGTAGTAAGATGCTATAGAGTCACTACTTGTCTTCTCTGTGTATACTGCCTTCCCCGTATCCCGCCCCCTACATTATGTGTGCTAATCATAATGCTCCTTTTTTCCCCTTATCCATCCCTTCCCACCCACCCTCCCCAGTCCCTTTCACCTTGGTAACTGTCAGTCCATTCTCGGGTTCTGTGAGTCTGCTGCTGTTTTGTTCCTTCAGTTTTTTCTTTGCTCTTATACTCCACAGACATTTGTCTTTCTCTGCCTGGCTTATTTCACTGAGCATAATACCCTCTAGCTCCATCCATGTTGTTGCAAATGGTAGGATTTGTTTTCTTCTTATGGCTGAATAATATTCCATTGTGTATATGTACCACATCTTCTTTATTCATTCATCTACTGATGGACACTTCGGTTGCTCCCATTTCTTGGCTATTGTAAATAGTGCTGCGATAAACATAGGTGTGCATTGATCGGTCTTTCTCAAACTTGATTGCTGCATTCTTAGGGTAAATTCCTAAGAGTGGAATTCCTGGGTCAAATGGTATTTCTATTTTGAGTTTTTTGAGGAACCTCCATACTGCTGTCCACAATGGTTGAACTAGTTTACATTTCCACCAGCAGTGTAGGAGGGTTCCCCTTTAGGAAACTGCCTTCTTATGTAATTCTGGTAATACCATTTGAAAAGTATTCATTAATTAAAATAAATTTAAACTATTTCAAAACAAACCTAAGTGAAAAAAGCAATGTACAGAGAAATATACATGAATATATTTTATGCATCTATTGAGATGATCATGATTTTTAGTCTATTAATAGGGCATAATATATTGATATTTAAAAATTTTTGAACTAAACTTGAATTCCTGGGATAAATTCATTCAGTCATGATGTCTTAGGTTTTATACATTACTGAATTCAATTTTCTAATACTTTGTTAAAGATTTTTAACACAAAATCTTTAGATTTAGAAGCACTGCATCTATGTTCATGGGGGCATTGAAAGTTAATGTTCTTTTCTTTGAATGCCTTTATCAAAGTAATGCTGGACTCATAGAAGGAACTGGGATGTGTTCTCTGCTCATTTGTTTTATGGAACAGTTTGAATAGAATTAATATTTTTCATCTTCAAATCAAATAATTGGTAGAATTCTCCAATGAAACCATCTGGGTCTGCTGTTTCCTTTGTAGAACAGTTTTCACTCTAACTTCTATGGTTTTTTAATAGGTAGGGAACTATTCAAATTTTCTTTTTCTTCTTGTGTGAACTTTGGAAGTGTCATCAAGAGAATTTGCCTAGTTTGCCTAATGTTTCAAATTTACTGGCACAAAGTTATTCACAATATTCCTTTATTATCCTTTTTAAAGTATCTGTATGAACTTTCAGGATAACTCTTATTCCATTCCTAATATTGGTAAGTAATCTTTACTCTCTGTTTTTTTTCTTTTCTGGCTACAGATTTATCAATTTTATTGATCTTTGCAAAGAATATGTTGCATTCCTTTGATTTTTCTTTATATTTTTCTGCTTTCTATTTCACTACTTCCTTCTATTATTTTTATTATTTCCTTCCTTATGCTTACTTAAACCTTAATTTGCCCTTTTTTTCTAGTTCCTTAAGATTGAAGCTTGGATCATTGATTTAAGATCTTTCTTCTTTTCTAATATAAGTACTTAATGATAAAATTTTCCCAAGTACTGGTTGAACTATATTGGCAAATTTTGATGTTTTATATCATCATTATAGTATTTTATAACCTCAATTGAGGTATCTTGTCTGAACCATCTCTTATTTAAAATGTTGTTTAATTTTCAAATATCTGGGGACTTCCCATATTTTTGTGTTATGGATTTATATTTTAATTTCATTGTAGCCAGACAATAGACTTTGCATTCTTTTATTTTGATCCAGTTAAATTTATTGAGATTTTTGTTGTGGCCTGGAATATGGTCTGTCTTGGTGAATGTTACAATTATGTATGAAAAGCATATGTATTTTGCTCCTGTTACATTTCTGTAAGCATTGAATAGGCCAAGTTGGCTGAGTTCGTTGTTCAAGATTTCTGTATACTTACTGATTTTCTGTCTGTTTTATTACTAAGAAATTTCTGACTAGAATTATGTATTTATATATTTCTCCTTTCAGCTCTACCAGTGTTTTGTTTCAGGTATTTAGAAACTATTTTTAGGTGAATATACATTTAGGATTGTTAGGTCTTCTTAATGAATAGACCCCTCATTATTATGTAATGCTCTTCTTTACACCCAGTAATTTTCTTCATTACAACATCAATTTCACCACCACCCTACCAATATAACCACTCCAGCTATTTTTGCTGTTTTGATTGTTAGTGTTTACATGGTATATTGTTTTTTATCCTTTTTTTTTTTAAGGTGATGTGTTTTTAATTTAACTTTATGTCAATTGGCAAATTGAGCCATGTGTTAAAGAAGATATTTACAATGATACAAATGAAGCTCTGTTCTTGCTTTGATTGCTTTAACTTTGTAAAAATCTACTTTCTCTTTGCATCCTGGTTAAGTACCCCTGGGCCTTTTCAGAAGAATAAACAAATGCAGGCAGTCATTGTTTTCTTCCATCACCAAAGAAGGACTGTAGAATTTCATGATTTAATTTTAAGACAGCTCATATTTACCATCATCTTGATATTTATATCCTTTACTTTTCCAAAGACTATTTTAACATGCTCATTGCTCTCAGAAAAGAAGAGTTTGCTTTTGGTAGGCTGCCTTAAGGAAGCTGAAGATATTTCAGCATAACTATGACTACAAAAAGCTATCCCTTTCCTGGATCTAAATAAGGGGGCCACTGTTTAAAGTTCTCACTTTAGGGGAAATTGCATCAAATGCTTGGAAAAATGACACATTTTCTTTCCCCTAACTCTTTTTTTTTTTTTTTTGAGAGGGCATATCTTATATTTATTGATCAAATGGTGGTTAACAACAATAAAATTCTGTATAGGGGACTCAATGCACAATCATTAATCAACCCCAAGCCTAATTCTCAAAAGTCTCCAATCTTCTGAAGTATAACGAACAAGTTCTTACATGGTGAACAAATTCTTACATAGTGAATAAGTTCTTACATGGTGAACAGTGCAAGGGCAGTCATCACAGAAACTTTCGGTTTTGATCAAGCATCATGAACTATAAACAATCAGGTCAAATATGAATATTCGTTTGATTTTTATACTTGATTTATATGTGGATCCCACATTTCTCCCTTTATTATTATTATTATTATTATTGTTTTCAATAAAATGCTGAAGTGGTAGTTCAATGTAAGATAAAGGTAGAAAACTTAGTTTAGTGTTGTAAGAGAGCACATGTAGATGATCAGGTGTGTGCCTGTAGACTATGTGTTAATCCAAGCTAGACAAGAGCAATAAAACATCCACGTATGCAGAAGATTTCTCTCAGAACAGGGGGGGAGAGGTTCTAAGCCTCACCTCTGTTGATCCCCAATTTCTCACCTGATGGCCCCCCTGCGACTGTGCCTGTCTTAGGTTGTTCCTCCCTTGAGGAATCTTACCCGTCTCTGGCTAACCAGTCATCTTCCGGGGCCATACAGGGAAATGTAAAGTTGGTAAGTGAGAGAGAAGCAATATTCTTTGAAAAGGTTAGCTTTTTACTTCTTTGCATATTTATGCCCTGTCGCTTCTATGCCCAGCATTTGTCTTGAGATATCTTTAGCACTTGGAGGAGTTACGATATTCGGTAAATTCGATATGAGGCACGAATTCTATTTAAGGGTTGTAATTAGGAAGGAAGAAGAAAAGCTATAGAGGTAGCAGATGGAAGAAAACATGGGAAGATTGATTATTTCTTTGACATATCTTCTTGTAGAGTAACTTAAGCATGTACAGGTTTTAAACTACTAATTAAATTACGCACACACATTAACATAATAGGAATACAGTTACATAACCAAAGCAGATCTATAATTACCCAGCCATCTCCAGTGAAGCCAAGAAAACCAGTTAGGCACCCTAGGCATTTGTGAAAATTTGTCTATGATATGATGGATATTGTCCAACTGTACTTGAACAGTCTGAGAGAAATCAGACAAATTAAAACAACCCATTCCTGGGAACTGTTCACATCCCATATGTTCTTTTAACAGTAGATAGTCTGTAGTTGTAAGATTTTGGAGCACTACAACCTGCACTTCTCCTAATTCTTGGTTGAGTTCCAACAGTATAGATCCAGTCAAATTTGTTGTTTTACTGTATGCACAGGCCAGCTTAGATATCTCCTTCTTCATTCCCATGGCAAGTCCAGGAACCGGTGGGATGAATGCAGCTACAACTGCCGCATCGCCTGGATCTTTGTTGAGGTTTTTTGATGATCATCTTCTGGTATGACTCTTACAGAGAGTGTTGATGTTGGAAGTTCTTCTTCATATCATATCTTGGGTATTTACATAGTGAATAAGTTCTTACATGGTGAACAGTGCAAGGGCAGTCATCACAGAAACTTTCAGTTTTGATCACGCATTATGAGCTATAAACAATCAGGTCAAATACAAATATTACCCACTTCATTTTCTGGGTAGCCAAATTAGGCTTTGATCCTCTGTATAAACACAAACAGACCCTTTGCCCACACTTTGATCTGCCCTTTATACCATTGTGTAGATCTCATTGGAGGTCACCACACAGGAACTGCTTTTTTTTTTTTTTTAAGAGAAAGGAATATTATCAGAAAAGTGTACCTCCATAGCCGATCATCTGACACCCTTTAAGTAATCAAAATTAAGGATATTTAAAGCATGCATTAATTGTTGATTTACAGTTAGTTTTATCCTATCATGGAGTAATCCCCCTTTTCTTTCTTTCTTTTTTTTTTTTTGTTACCTTTAATCTACACTTACATGAAGAATATTATGTTTACTAGGCTCTCCCCTATACCAGATCCCCGCTATAAACTCCTTTACAGTCACTGTCCATCAGCAGAGCAAAATGTTGTAGAATCACTACTTGTCTTCTCTGTGTTTTACAGCCCTCCCCTTTCCTCCCACCCCCACCATGCATGCTGATCTTAAAACCCCCCTTCTCCCTCCATACCCACCCATCCTCCCGAGTCCCTTTCCCTTTGGTACCTGTTAGTCCACTCTTGGGTTCTGTGATTCCGCTGCTGTTTTGTTCCTTCAGTTTTTCCTTTGTTCTTATACTCCACACTCACACAGACGAGTGAAATCATTTGGTATTTCTCTTTCTCCACTTGGCTTATTTCACTGAGCATAATACCCTCCAGCTCCATCCATGTTGCTGCAAATGGTAGGATTTGCCCTCTTCTTATGGCTGAATAGCATTCCACTGTGTATATGTACCACATCTTCTTTATCCATTCATCTATCGATGGACATTTAGGTTGCTTCCAATTCTTGGCTATTGTAAATAGTGCTGTGATAAACATAGGTGTGCATTGATCGGTCTTTCTCAAACTTGATTGCTGCATTCTTAGGGTAAATTCCTAGGAGTGCAATTCCTGGGTCAAATGGTAAGTCTGTTTTGAGCATTTTGATGAACCTCCATACTGCTTTCCACAATGGTTGAACTAGTTTACATTCCCACCAGCAGTGTAGGAGGGTTCCCCTTTCTCCACAGCCTCGCCAACATTTGTTGTTGTTTGTCTTTTGGATGGCAGCCATCCTTACTGGTGTGAGATGATACCTCACTGTAGTTTTAATTTGCATTTCTCTGATAATTAGTGATGTGGAGCATCTTTTCATGTGGCTGCTGGCCATCTGTATTTCTTTTTTGGAGAACTGTCTGTTCAGTTCCTCTGCCCATTTTTTAAGTGGATTATTTGATTTTTGTTTGTTGAAGCGTGTGAGCTCTTTATATACTTTGGACGTCAAGCCTTTATCGGATCTGTCATTTACAAATATATTCTCCCATACTGTAGGGTTCCTTTTTGTTCTATTGATGGTGTCTTTTGCTATACAGAAGCTTTTCAGCTTAATATAGTCCAACTTGTTCATTTTTGCTATTGTTTTCCTTGCCCGGGGAGATATGTTCAAGAAAAGGTCGCTCATGTTTATGTCTAAGAGGTTTTTGCCTATGTTTTTTTCCACGAGTTTAATGGTTTCATGGCTTATACTCAGGTCTTTGATCCATTTTGAATTTACTTTTGTATATTGGGTTAGACAATGGTCCAGTTTCATTCTCCTACATGTAGCTGTCCAGTTTTGCCAGCACCATCTGTTGAAGAGACTGTCATTTCACCATTGTATGTCCATGGCTCCTTTATCAAATATTAATTGACCATATATGTTTGGGTTAATGTCTGGAGTCTCTAGTCTGTTCCACTGGTCTGTGGCTCTGTTCTTGTGCCAGTACCAAATTGTCTTGATTACTATGGCTTTATAGTAGAGCTTGAAGTTGGGGAGTGAGATCCCCCCTACTTTATTCTTCTTTCTCAGGATTGCTTTGGCTAATCGGGATCTTTGGTGTTTCCATATGAATTCTTGAATTATTTGTTCCAGTTCATTGAAGAATGTTGCTGGTAATTTGATAGGGATTGCATCAAATCTGTATATTGCTTTGGGCAGGATGGCCATTTTGACGATATTAATTCTTCCTAGCCACGAGCATGGGATGAGTTTCCATTTGTTAGTGTCCCCTTTAATTTCTCTTAAGAGTGGCTTGTAGTTTTCAGAGTATAGGTCATTCACTTCTTTGGTTAGATTTATTCCTAGGTATTTTATTCTTTTTGATGCTACTGTGAATGGAATTGTTTTCCTGATTTCTCTTTCCATTGGTTCATTGTTCGTGTATAGGAAAGCTACAGATTTCTGTGTGTTAATTTTGTATCCTGCAACTTTGCTGTATTCCGAAATCAGTTCTAGTAGTTTTGGGGTGGAGTCTTTAGGGATTTTTATGTACAATATCATGTCATCTGCAAATAGTGACAGTTTAACTTCTTCTTTACCAATCTGGATTCCTTGTATTTCTTTGTTTTGTCTGATTGCCGTGGCTAGGACCTCCAGTACTATGTTAAATAGCAGTGAGGAGAGTGGGCATCCCTGTCTAGTTCCCGATCTCAGAGGAAAAGCTTTCAGCTTCTCGCTGTTCAGTATAATGTTGGCTGTGGGTTTATGATACATGGCCTTTATTATGTTGAGGTACTTGCCCTCTATTCCCATTTTGCTGAGAGTTTTTATCATGAATGGATGTTGAATTTTTTCAAATGCTTTTTCAGCATCTATGGAGATGATCATGTGGTTTTTGTCTTTCTTTTTGTTGATGTGGTGGATGATGTTGATGGATTTTCGAATGTTGTACCATCCTTGCATCCCTGGGATGAATCCCACTTGGTCATGGTGTATGATCCTTTTGATATACTTTTGTATTCGGTTTGCTAATATTTTATTAAGTATTTTTGCATCAACATTCATCAGGGATATTGGTCTGTAATTTTCTTTTTTGGCGGGGTCTTTGCCTGGTTTTGGTATTAGGGTGATGTTGGCTTCATAGAATGAGTTTGAGAGTATTCCCTCCTCTTCTATTTTTTGGAAAACTTTAAGGAGAGTGGGTATTACGTCTTCTCTGTGTGTCTGATAAAATTCCGAGGTAAATCTGTCCAGCCCGGGGGTTTTGTTCTTGGGTAGTTTTTTGATTACCATTTCAATTTCTTTGCTCGTAATTGGTTTGTTTAACTTTTGTGTTTCTTCCTTGGTCAGTCTTGGAAGGTTGTATTTTTCTAGGAAGTTGTCCATTTCTTGTAGGTTTTCCAGCTTGTTGGCATATAGGTTATCATAGTAGTGTTTAATAATTCTTTGTATTTCTGTGGAGTCTGTCGTGATTTTTCCATTCCCATTTCTGATTCTGTTGATTTGTGTTGATTCTCTTTTTCTCGTAATAAGTTTGGCTAGAGGCTTATCTATTTTGTTTATTTTCTCAAAGAACCAGCTCTTGGTTTCATTGATTTCTGCTATTGTTTTATTATTCTCAATTTTGTTTATTTCTTCTCTGATCTTTATTATGTCCCTCCTTCTGCTGACTTTAGGCCTCATTTGTTCTTCTTTTTCCAATTTCGATAATTGTGATGTTAGACTATTCATTTGGGATTGTTCTTGCTTCTTCAAGTGTGCCGGGATCGCTATATACTTTCCTCTGAAGACTGCTTTTGCTGTGTCCCACAGAAGTTGGGGCTTTGTGTTATTGTTGTCATTTGTTTCTATATATTCCTTGATCTCTATTTTAATTTGTTCGTTAATCCATTGATTATTTAGGAGCATGTTGTTAAGCCTCCATGTGTTTGTGAGCCTTTTTGTTTTCTTTGTAGAATTTATTTCTAGTTTTATACCTTTGTGGTCTGAAAAGTTGGTTGGTAGAATTTCAATATTTTGGATTTTGCTGAGGCTCTTTTTGTGGCCTAGTATGTGGTCTATTCTGGAGAATGTTCCATGTGCCCTTGAGAAGAATGTATATCCTGTTGCTTTTGGATGTAGAGTTCTATAGATGTCTATTAGGTCCATCTGCTCTACTGTGTTGTTCAGTGCTTCCGTGTCCTTACTTATTTTCTGCCTGGTGGATCTATCCTTTGGGGTGTGTGGCGTGTTGAAGTCTCCTAGAATGAATGCATTGCAGTCTATTTCCCCCTTTAGTTCTGTTAGTATTTGTTTCACATATGCTGGTGCTCCTGTGTTGGGTGCATATATATTTAGAATGGTTATATCCTCTTGTTGGACTGAGCCCTTTATCATTATGTAGTGTCCTTCTTTATCTCTTGTTACTTTCTTTGTTTTTCAGTCTATTTTGTCTGATATTAGTACTGCAACCCCTGCTTTCTTCTCGCTGTTGTTTGCCTGAAATATGTTTTTCCATCCCTTGACTTTTAGTCTGTACATGTCTTTGAGTTTGAGGTGAGTTTCTTGTAAGCAGCATATAGATGGGTCTTGTTTTTTTATCCATTCTATTACTCTGTGTCTTTTGATTGGTGCATTCCGTCCATTTACATTTAGGGTGACTATTGAAAGATATGTACTTATTGCCATTGCAGGCTTTAAATTCGTGGTTACCAAAGGTTCAAGGTTAGCCTCTTTAATATCTTACTGCCTAACTTAGCTCGCCTATTGAGCTGTTATATACACTTTCTGGAGATTCTTTTCTTCTCTCCCTTCTTATTCCTCCTCCTCCATTCTTCATATGTTGGGTGTTTTGTTCTGTACTCTCTTTAGGAGTGCTCCCATCTAGAGCAGTCCCTGTAAGATGTCCTGTAGAGGTGGTTTGTGGGAAGCAAATTCCCTCAGCTTTTGCTTGTCTGGGAATTGTTTAATCCCGCCATCATATTTAAATGATAGTCGTGCTGGATACAGTATCCTTGGTTCAAGGCCCTTCTGTTTCATTGCATTAAATATATCATGCCATTGTCTTCTGGCCTGTAGGGTTTCTGTCGAGAAGTCTGATGTTAGCCTGATGGGTTTTCCTTTATATGTGACCTTTTTCTCTCTAGCTGCCTTTAACACTCTTTCCTTGTCCTTGATCTTTGCCATTTTAATTATTCTGTGTGTTGGTGTTGTCCTCCTTGGATCCTTTCTGTTGGGGGTTCTGTGTATTTCCGTGGTCTGTTCGATTATTTCCTCCCCCAGTTTGGGGAAGTTTTCAGCAATTATTTCTTCCAAGATACTTTCCATCCCTTTTCCTCTCTCTTCTTCTGGTACCCCTATAATACAGATATTGTTCCTTTTGGATTGGTTGCACAGTTCTCTTAATATTGTTTCATTCCTGGAGATCCTTTTATCTCTCTCTATGTCAGCTTCTATGCATTCCTTTTCTCTGGTTTCAACTCCATCAATGGCCTCTTGCATCTTTTCCATTCTGCTTATAAACCCTTCCAGAGTTTGTTTCATTTCTGCGATCTCCTTTCTGGCATCTGTGATCTCCCTCCGGACTTCATCCCATATCTCTTGCGTATTTCTCTGCATCTCTGTCAGCATGTTTACGATTCTTATTTTGAATTCTTTGTCAGGAAGACTGGTTAGGTCTGTCTCCTTCTCTGGTGTTGTCTCTGTGATCTTTGTCTCTCCGTAGCTTTGCCTTTTCATGGTGATAGGAATAGTTTGCAGAGCTGGGACGAGTGACGGCTGGAAGAACTTCCCTTCTTGTTGGTTTGTGGCCCTCCTCTCCTGGGAGAACAGCGACCTCTAGTGGCTTGTGCTGGGCAGCTGCGCACAGACAGGGCTTCTGCTTCCTGCCCGGCTGCTATGGAGTTTATCTCTGCTGTTGCTATGGGTGTGGCCTGGCTCGGGCTTCTGCTCCGATATGATGGAGTCGAGTTGGAGGGGGAGCATCTCCATAAGGGGCCTCCATGCTCCCTGCAGCCCAGGGGATTAGGATGCCCAGAGATCCCCGGATTCCCTACCTCTGGATTAAGTGTCCTGCCCTGCCCCTTTAAGACTTCCAAAAAGCACCCGCCAAGCAAAACAACGACCACAAAAAAAGATAAAAAATGGCCGCTCGTTTTTCTTTATTCTCCAGCACCAGCCTCAGGCACCTGCTCACCAGTCTTGCTGCCCTGTTTCCCTAGTATTGGGGTCCCTACCCCTTTAAGACTTCCAAAAAGCACTGGCCAAAACAAAACAACAACACCAAAAAAAATTTTTTTAATAAAAAATAAATTTAAAATGGCCACTCACTTTTCTTTTGTTCTCCGGCGCCGGCCTCCGATACCCACTCGCTGGTCTTGCTGCCCTGTTTCCCTAGTATTGGGTTCCCTGTTCCTTTAAGACTTCCAAAATCACTCACCTCAACAAAACAACAACAACAACAACAACAAAAAAATGGCCGCTCTCTTTTCTTATGTCCTCCAGTGCCAGGCCTCCAGTACCCGCTCACCGGTCTTGCTGCCCTGTTTTCCTAGTATCCAGGACCCCACACATGCCCTGTGTCTGCGCTCTGGCCCGGATGGCTGGGGCTGGGTGCTCGGCAGCCCTGGGCTCCGTCTCCCTCCCGCTCTGCCTGCTCCTCTCCCGCCGGGAGCTGGGGGGAGGGGCGCTCGGCTCCCGCGGGGCCGGGGCTTGTATCTTACCCCCTTCGCGAGGCGCTGGGTTCTCTCAGGTGCGGATGTGGTCTGGATATTGTCCTGTGTCCTCTGGTCTTTATTCTAGGAAGGGTTGTCTTTGTTATATTTTCATAGATATATGTGGTTTTGGGAGGAGATTTCCGCTGCTCTACTCACGCCGCCATCTTGGCTCTGTTTTTTATCCTTTTAACCAACATGTTACTGTATTTAGTCTCCAAAACAACTCTGTGAACTAGTTACTATTGTCATCTTCAACTTCCTTGTTAGAAAACTGAGAGCATTTAACACTCTCCTGTACTGCTTCTTCTCCCAGCCTGTTTCCAAAGCTTTTAGTCTTCATCTCTTGATACCACTTCTCACATATGACCAGATCATATTTTCAGAGCCAGCTTTTTCCGTTTACACTCCAATACAAATAAAACACCTAAATAATATGTACTTTAGCCATCACCATCATGGGACCCAGTAAGGCTCTTAGCATTTGTCATGAAAAAGATAGAAAAAAAGTAGACTGAAACATTTTTGATTTCTCTTAATTGGCTATGGGGTCAAAAAAATTAGTCATTTTTTTTTTATTGCTTACCTACAGTAGATATTGAACCCCACTTTTCTTTCTGTTGCCTGTCAAGTAATTTCTGTTTAAGTTAAGTAACAATTTATTTATTGACAGATAACATGCTTAAGGCCAAGGTCCATACCAGAAGCTTTCACCACCATGAGCACCATCTGGATCTCAGTTGTTAGTTTGCGTCTCAGAAGAAAGTGACCCTGTGAGTTGTACCCTCTGGTATTCATGCCACACAGACCCACTGGCACCTCCTCCTTGCAGCAGCTTCCCAGAGCTTGTGCTCCAATCTGTCCCCTCACATTGCCTCTGCTCCTAAGAAACTCAAAATAGGATGACAAGCCGTCAACTCTACCACTGGCCAAAGAACAGGGGTTTGGAAGTTGTTCTATAGAATCCCTTTCATCAAAGCCGAAGAGAAGATACAGTTACTCAGCCATGAGGTCAGGCCCCCCAGCACACTGCTGCCGGCTTCTCTGAATGAGTTAGTTAAGTTCTCCAGGCTTTACCCTGGGCATAACTTTTCAACAAAATCATTAGCATCCCTTAACTTCTCCCTAGGGAATTATACTGCCTTTGCACCTAAATGTAAGAAAAACAACCTTCAATGCAAATATTTATTCAACAGTCAAAATGCCTAACTCTGCTCAGAATGTTGCTCAGACTTGGCACACCATCACCTCCATCAACAAGACCACTGATACCGGAAATACCTGGGAACTGGGGGCTTAGTCCACACTACACCAAATTCCTGGTTTGACTGGATTTTTTCCAGACTAAATTAATTTATTTGTCATCTTGTAGCTATATTCATACTTTCTAAAACTTAAACTCTGGCAATTAAATATTTCAAGTATTTTTCTATCTAGAATTTTGACTTTTTAAAAAATTCCAATCAGATTTAACTAACACTTTTACATGCTGTCCATATGCCTGGCACTAGGTTGGGAACCTTTATTTTATGTCATAGTAGTAAAATGACAAGCTGATAGTTTCACAATTCTTTCTGTACAGGCTGTCATTTTAATTTTATGAAGTGACCACATGTAATAGCATTGGAAAGAAATGCCAGTGTCTACAATTTTTTTAATTTCTTCGCTTCTATTTCTCCCAACTACTATAATGTTATTTATATTTCCATATACCTTCCTTCAGAACGAAGGGTGAACTGTAGAGCTCTCATTAGCAGCTTAAGAAGAGCTCTGGGTTGGAAGCCTAAAGATCTTGGTCCTAGCAACCAGCTAAGGTTGGATGACTTTATAAGTCATTCAAATATTCTTGGTCTCAGTTTCAGCTTCTGTGACATTACAAAATTAGACTAAGTGCTTACCAGGGACTACTCTAATTCTAAGAGTTTAAAAATCCTTCAGAGAAAGAATGTACTTTGGAAACAACTAACTGGGTATATGTTTTTTGAAGTGTTAATGATTGATAGGTTGTGACACTGAAATCAGTAAAACATGAATCAAATATTTACACATACCTCCCAGCAGTGTATTTTCCATGATGGGAAGGTATTGGGCAATGGAAAATTTCTTAAATACTTTTACTGGAAGAAACTAATTAGGCTTAGTTTTTTGTTACCATTATGTAAAGTTCATACTAGAACAATTATGATAAGTAAAACTCTGTTTATTCATAGGCTAAATATCACATTAAGAATTATTTAGCAAGTTTGCTGTTAAGACTAAGAGGCTTAGGATTTGCCAAAGAATAGAGCCATTTCCTTCCATAAGATGGTGATTTTACCTAAAAGACCAAAATCTGTTGTTGTTTTTAACATTGTTAACAATTATAATTCAAAATATCAACAATGCTCTCATTAATTATAAGTATTGTTTTCTGAGGTTGTCCTAAAATGAAAGTCAGAAACCAGCGTTCATATTTTTAACTCCACCACTGACTCATGAGACAGTAAAATGTCAAGCCATTTGAATTCTCTCAAAAGATGGAAAAAATGCCATTCAACCAAGACTCCCAATTTCGGCAATGGACAGGTGGAGCCCACGTTAACTGTTCCCCATGCACTAATATAGAAAGCTTTGAAAAAAAACCCAGCTATCTACATGTTTACTAAAGTTTATTACACACTGATAATCACATTCTTCTAAATTTTATATATTTTTATAAATTGTCTAAATGTTCATTCTTCAGGATGGATTTCACATGTATGTTACCAATTTTTTGTTAATGTATACCTTCTCTTTGTTTGTCCTGAAATAACCTTTCTGAAGCTTTAGTGATTACCAAATAATGCTGGAATTTAGGGCTTTGATGACCAAGTCCCCATTATCCCCATGAGCACCCTTCATTGTGCAACACACTGATCCTATCTCCTTCCGGGCCTTTTCCACATCAGTCTTTCCACAGTCTTTCAGATCTGCTTCTACGTGGAAGCTTTCCATTCCCTGATTTTTATCACCCTCTACTACTGACCTTTATTTATTTTTAGCTCCATTGTCTTCCTTGTGTTTGTTGTCCAAAAACAAACGTTGGTTTTCAGAGTAAAAAAAAAACAATTATGCTTTCTTTCATCATCATATTGCCTAATAATATCCCACCTTGCCATGTATTCAAGCAACACATTGAGTAATTAAAGGAAAATATTTACCTGTGAATTAAAATGGACATATTAGAATTCTTTACCTTGAAATCATACTTTCATTCATTATTGCATGCTGACCATTACACTTGACTATGCTGAACATCATTTGCTACTTGTTCATTTCTTCTATTAGGAGAAATTTTCTTAGTTCCTTCCCTTCCACTATTACTTAAGTGGAAACTGTTTCCCAGAACCCTCCAGCCTAAGGGGGAAAACATATCACAATGCAATCGGCATCAGTATTTTTCTGGTTCTGGAGCATATAGTCTGTGGAAAACTGAGCCTCCCCCAAAACGAAGACTGCTTCCTGAATATTCTATTGACTGCTCTCTGCTGTTGTAGCTCACTGAAGCGGTGCCTCCTGTTGCTCCTGAATGCAGGGCAGTAGCGAGGATGACAGCATATGTTGAGGACGTCTCTACTGCCCCAAGTCCAGCCTGCACGCTGAAGTCACACTGAATGCCTGGTACTCAGGGGCCAAGTGTGCCCCAGGACAGCTTCTGTCCGGCGCAGCTACTGCCACCACTGTCGGTGTCATCATGAACACTAGGAATCTCTGTTCTTGCGGGTTTTTATTTACTCTCCTTTTGCACTCCCTCATCCGGGGTTTTAGTCCTAGATCCAAGGAGCCTGACTAATAGCCCTCCCCCCAAACACCATTCTCAAACCAACATTACCAACTTTCTCATCCCACAGGACAAGTTATTGCCCATGAAGTGCTTGCTGTCAGAATGTGTTCCCACATAAATGATCTGATTTGATCCTTAGGACCACCCTCAGAATAGGTGGTGCCACCAACTCTATAGAAGAGAAAACAAAGGCACCAAGAATTTAAATGAATTACCCCACATCACATAGTTAACAAGAGATGGAACCCAGAATTAAATCTGGTCTCCAGACCCCAGTACCCTGAAGTATAATATGCAGAGTTATCCACTTTCTACTGATTTATATTCAAAATATGTTGCTTCTAGACATTATATTGCCTCAATGTGAGGAAATCCTGGTGGCCTCCTGCCACTTCTTCTTAAGACATGCCCGCACACGCTAGAACCCTGAAACAAACACAATTCTGGCTCCAAATCCAGTTCTTTGGTGTAAAAATGTGACGATATAGTCAAGGGAGCTCGAGCTATGGAGACAGAAGGACCAAGGCATGGGTTCCTGTTCCACACGTACTGGGATAGATCCCCGAGCCTCAGTTTTTCTCGTCTATGCAATTGGCTAATAACTATTTTCCAGGGTAGAGAAAGTCCTGGCTCCCTTCCTTTGCTTCTGTGAGTGTCAAAGTCCTCTCTCTCTCTTCCAGACCTTTCCTAAGAGTTATCAATAAGCCTTCTCTGATTCTCCCAGGCAGAGCATGAGGTCTCCTTATGCCATTAACTTAGCACTTACTGCAAACCTCTTTCCACCTGCACATCCGCAAGTCCTCTTTGCCCAGTAGGCTGTGAGATAGTTGAGAGCAAGGCTTGAATCTTACTCAGGGCATATCCACAGGGTTAAGAAATAATAACTCCTGGAAAACATCATGTCTAAAATTGAGTGTTTATAGGTATGTATCCCTAGATTTTATTTTATGTTTTCTAAATCTCATTCCCTAAGCAGTTTATTTCAGTCTTCTCACCTACATGTCTCTGACAGCAAAAGGGTGTGTCCAGAGGGTCCGGAGGCTAATGCTACACAAGGTACTGGCCATAAATTCAGATGTTGACATCTTGATCATCAGTTTGTTTCAATTTTGCTGCAATCTACTGCATAATGAAATGTGTCCAAAAACATGATAGATGAGATCATCTGGAATGAAATACAGATAAATATATTTCTTTTTTTTAATTGAGGATGAATTTATTTTTACATGTATGTTAGGAGAAAATATGACCAGCTGACCAAGCTGTTGATTTCAAGGACATTTTTTCACAAATAAGAAGTAGTAAAAGGCATACTTGAATAACTAGGTGTTTGAAAACCATTGCTATACTGATTTCTTTTTCTTTTGATAGGAGAGAGAGCATGGTCCAGAAGCACAAGTTCTGGCACCGGACATCTGAACTTAAACCACAGCTCCCCCACACTAGTTGTGTGATGCTTGGCAACCTTCTTCACCTCCTTGTGCCTGGTCCCCATCTTCTAGATGGAAACACTAATCATAGCCCTACATTATGGATTTGTTGTGAGGATCAAATGAATTAATGTATGTTAAGCATTTAGAAAAGTGTCTGACACACATTAAGAACAATGTGAGCATATGTTGATATTATTGTCATTACTTGAAAGAATGTTCACATTATTTGTGGTAAAGACAAAGCGCTATGAGGTGGGCCACGGGGATCTGGTTGCCTCACCTTGTTCATCTTTCTAACCCTGACGCATTGTCCCATACACTTTGAAATACTCATACTCCTATTTGAGAAGCAAGTTGTGATAGATTCTTATAATATTTATGATGTTCAACAGCTCCTGTTTATTATAATACAAAAGTAATGCTTTAGATGTTTTCTCTTAAGGCTCTGTAGTCTTTCAAGGTCTTAAACCTTCCATGTGACTGCTGACTCTCTGTAAGAACTCGACATATTTTTGAGGTGTGATATTATTTGGGAAACCACACTGCTGGGGGAAAGCGGTTGTGCTTCCATGAACTCAACCAAATGAAGCTCTGGTGTAGAGCCTTTAGCTGTGTCAGTGGCACAAGATGGGTAATGACATGAGTTAAAAACTCAATCTTTATGCAGTGCCTTGTAGTCTAACAAAGTGTTTTAATTTACTACTCAAAAAAAAATCTGAGAAAAATTAGTATATCCATTTTGCAGATGAGAACACTTTGTTCCAGAAAAATTAAGCAACTGACCAACAAACACTAGGCCAAAAATGGACAATATGAGTTTCCAAGCAGATGTGGCTTAATGTTTATCCTTTAGAGACAAACAGTGAAATATTAATAAAATGATGATTTGGATTTTCTTCAAAATGATCAAATTGGGGAAGGGAGTATAGATGAAAAGAAACTGGCCAGGAGTTGATTAATTTTGAAGTTGGATGATGGATATTTGGGGTTCATTATCCTATTCCCTATTTTTGTAGATTTTTTTAACTTTTCCGTTATTTTTTTTAAAAAGCTTATTTAAGTTAAAGAAAATTTTTTTTTGTTTCTGGAACCAAAATGTCAGAGTGTGAGTCCTGGCTGTATTTACCTGCTGTCATTGGGTAAGTCTGCACTCAGTTGCCTCTTCTCTAAAATGGTAGTAATAATAGTTCCCTCACAGGGAAGTTGTGGGAATCAGACAGGCTGCATGGAACTGTTACACGTAACCGGCGCAGGGTATTGTCCTAATTCTCAGTCATTTGCTGTCTCTATAACAAGCTAATAATCATTTTGAACAAAATACAGATAAACTCATTCATTCCTTGAATAAATAAGCACCTATATGACATGCAAGACATGTTCTAAGATAAGCACTGGGATACAGAAGTGAACACAACAAGCAAATTAGGTGGTCTTACTTGGCTTAAATTCCAGTGGGAATTTAAAAAATAACTTATATATGTATATACACAATGTGTTCAATGCTAAAGGAGAAAAATATAGCAGGATAAGGTGGTACAGAGTGCCTGGGAGGGGACGGCTATTTGCTATAGGATGACTAGGGAAGTGGCCAGTGTGATGATGCCAGACCCTGCTCTTGTCTGCTCATGAAAACCCGTTAAGTTTCCAGAGATTTTATAAGCTGGTTGTAAAATACAGGCATGATGAAAAATTAAATTGTATCAACTTAAAATTAAATACATTTTATAAAACCAAGGTAATAAATATTTCAAACTCATCACTTCTGAACTATTTTACTACATTTTCTGTTACCACTGCTCTTGAGGTTGTTCATGTCTATTTATCTGTGTGGTAGCAATGCTATATGATGGTGTCTACTATGCACGTCTGTTCCCAAGACCACCTTGACCGACTCATTTTAGAAGCTTGACATTGGCCACTGTGGGAATATTTACACCAGGAAGTTTGACAAATGCAACAAACCAGGGCTTGGTTTATTTGATGGTCACCCTAAACTTCAGAAAATGATGAATAAAACATCAACAATGTCGGTGAAATTTAAAATTGTGTTCCAATGTAAACACAAGCACACATTTTCTTCACAGAGCCAGTTGTTAAACATTTAACAGCACACCACTAGGTAAACCTCTTTAATAAAGTGATGCCTGATTAAGAAAGTGGTAAAGAGACTCGGAGATGAGAGTGTGCCTCGCAAATATCCTGGAGAATGTATTAACAGAAGCGGCAAGGGCAGGCCCGTGGGGCTGTGACCGAGTGAACTGAGCAAAATGCTTGAGGTCAGAGACGTAAACAAAGCCAGCTCTTCTTGGCACCTTTTAGGTCATTATAGGGACTGCCTTTCAATATGGAAGAGACAGAAAACCCCCAGAGGGCTGCGAGCAGTTACCGGATCTGACTTACGGATTGGCAGGATGCTCTGGTTGCCGTGGAGAACAGACTGCCAGAGGGAGGCATTGAAGCAGGAGGATCCCTTAGAAGGCAATAAACCAGGACAAATGACAGTGGTGTCACCTTGGTGACAAGGGAGATGTTACAAATGGTCAGCTTTCAAATATATTTTGGTCGAAGAGCCAATAGGATTTGCTGAAAGATTTGAAATGAGACACGAGATAAAGAAAAATCAAGATGATCCCAAGGTGTTGGGCGTAGGCAACTGGGAAGGACAGAATCAGTGTTCACCGAGACAGAGAAGCCCGAGACGGTGTGCATTAGCCCTGCAGGAAGTGGAAGGAGGAATCTGGAGTTCAGCTTGGCTTTGGACATACTAAGTATGAGATGCTTATTGGACATCCAAAGGCAGATACTGAATAGGCAGTTGGATGTTGGTGTGAGGAGTTGAAGGGGAAACGTTTAAGCTGAATGTATTTATAGCTGGTGTTTCAAGCCACGAGACTGACTGAGATTATGCAGTGAGTTTACACAGGAAAAGGTTGAGTTCTAAGGGTTGAGCCCTGCAGCATTCCGACATTAAAAGGTCTAGGAAATGAAAAGAGATCAACACAGAAGACTGTGTGTGCCTGTAAAAAAGGGGGAAAATCACAGGGCAAAATACCTTTGAAACCGAAATCAATCGAAGGAAGAAATAAAGTGGGAGGAACCCATTTATTCTTATAAGCAGTCCACTTCTGCTCCCCCGTGTCTCTCGAGACCAGGTTGCAGAAGAACAGGCCCCCACTCAACCTCTCCAGTCCAGATAAGCCCTTGCTCGCCCTTGTAATTACCTATTGATCTGCAGAGGGACTACTTCTCTCCACCCGTTGGAAACACCTATTGTGTGGAGATACACTAAAGCCAGGCAAGAGATTCTGGAAATATTGCAATTTTACCCACACCCATAATAACAATCTATTTTAAATTGTCATTAATTTATTTGTGCCTGTAGCTTTTGAGACAGTAAACAATGAAAAAAATTAACCTGCTAATAAAATTCAAATTGAAAAAAAAGTCTGTCACAAAAGATCAGTAAAAATATGTGAACTGTGAGAAACGATAAGGTTACTATGAACTTCATGTTTGGTTCTGAGTTTCCTAGAACTCATGGCAAAAAAACAAACACACAATCAGTGTATTAGTTTTCTAGGGCTGTCATAAGAAAACACCACAAATGGAGTGGTTTAAACCCCAGATACGTATTTTCTCACTATTCTAGAGGCTGGATGTCCAAGATCAAGGCGTCGGCAGGCATGGTTCCTCCCGAGGCCACGCACCAGGGCTCTCCCTCAGCCCCCTCCCCGTGTCCCAGCATGGTCTCCTCTCTGCGTGCCCTCCCCTAGTGTCTCCCTCCTCTGATAGGTCAGCAGTCCTTCTAGGTTAGGGCCCCACACTTAGGACCTCATTTAACCTTAATTACCTCTTCAAAGGCTCTTTACAATGGAGGTTAGAGATTCAACAAATGAATTCTGGAGGAACTCAGTTCAGTCCATAACAATCAATGACTGTTTTTATTAACAAATTTTAAATATCCTCAATATATTTTAAATATTATGTTCACCCTCTTCAAGTCAGTGTTATTATAGGGTGCCTGGCTTGCCCTAATATTACTCTTAATGATTTCATTGAATGTACATGTGTGAAAATGCCCAGAGGGGAATGTTCCTGAGCTGGGCAGAGGAGCTAGGAACTTGGTTTGCCCTGCGCGCTGTCTTCAGAAGGGCAAATGGCCCTCTAAGAAGTGAAGGCTGCCGGCTCTGCTTCAGTTGCATCTTTAGGCTTTGATGCTGAGAAGATGGGTGATCAGGCAGGAAAAATTCTACATGATCCTTACTAAATGCCAAGTCAGATGCTGGGGTGCAATGCTGTAAGCACCTCTATTAGAAACAAAAGTTTAGACCAAAGGCCCAGAAAAAAGTCTGCAGACCAGAACCACCAATATCCAGGGTATGATGGGAGTCACAACATGTATTAAGAAAATTACCTTATGAAAATGTGACTTCTTTGTATCTCTAGGAGATGTATAAATACATATTTTTATGTTAACCTGAAAAAACTGATGTGTAGAGGTTCTTGAGACTACAGCATTCTTATCCCCATCTGTTTCCTTGCTCTGATTAGTACTTTTAATGATAAGTTATACTGAAGTGAGTGCAATGGGTTACAATGTGAAATGCATTTACTATGGTTGTGTTAAAAAAGATTAAGTCACTCTTCTAAATTTGTCTTAGCTCATCAAGATATTAATAGGTACCTCATTTAAAAAACTAACATTGAAACAATGAAGTAACTTTCATTAAAAATGAAAAAGGGCTCTGTTTGGTGGGGGAATAGAAATCTCACTGTAGATTATGCCCACTTTGAGGTCATGCTTAGTAGGGGCAGAGCCAGAAGAATGCCAAAGAACATTCCTGAGGGGCTATACAGCTGCTGGCTCCCCCAGGTAGAAATAAGTACAAGGAAGAGAGAATTCTATGGAGAGTATTACCTGTCATTGACTGAATACCAACATCTTGAACGCAGTTCAGGCTCAACCCTTTCAATCCACATAACAATATGTAATAAAAGGAGGGGATCTTTTCCAAGGTATTTATTGAAGATGACAATAATTAATTGAGGATCACTAAACCAATGTAATGGAATGAGGATTTGCATTCATCCTATCAGCTACCCTATGTTCCAAATAATACTAGTTTCACAAAATGCTCTGTGCAAAGAAAATTTCCATGTCAAATAAGTTAGGAAAATATTGCCGACTTCATATCTAGTATCAAGTCACAATTTCCATTAGTATATTTATTCTGCAAAGTACTTTAGTTAAAATTTAAAAAGGCCTCTAACTTTGTTTAAAAGGTCAAATTTACTTGACCAAAGAACACATTTTTAATGAGATACCTATTAATATCTTGAACTACAAAAATTTCAGGATAGTGACAATTTTTTTGCATAACCCACAGTAAACACATATTACATTATGACCCTTACACTCACCTAAATATAACAAAATCTTCATAGAGTAACACTAAAAATGTAAAAATGTTTCTACTTACTTCTGTTCTTAACATGGGCAACAATCCCACTAAACTGATTTAATATCCTATTAAACCATCGTAACTCACTGTTTTGATGATGATGCTCAATAGTTGATGTAGGCATGGATGGATGCAATAATGCAATGATTATAAAGGGTATACAAAAAGTTCTATCCGTGGTGTTTAACTCAGCTGGTCCACCCAGGTGACTTTGTACCTACTGGCCCATTAAAGCAAGCCCAGACCACTTTTTGACATTCCTCTCACTGCTCCTCAGACTTTCCCACTGAAGTATTCTTTAAAATAGCAAAGGAGATACCTATGCAACCCGAGATGGCCTCAGCATGGCCCAAAGCAAGTAGATTGTCTTCAAAGTCTTAGGTTTTATCTTAAAAGCTAATGCAAAATCTACATTAGACTCCATAAAGTAATATAATGTAAACTATCATTAAATACAACTGACATTCCAGGAAAGTGTTCCAGGAAGGATTTTCAGCAAATTTTCTTGCTGTGCCCACTGAGAGGTTTTTGTCACAATGTTCTAAGCAATTCATCAGGATCACTCTTATTCTTCCACCTAATCGTATCCAATTTGATCCAGGATTATTTCTGTTTTGCCATCTCTGTAATCGTCAAATTCTAACTTCATTTCCTGTCTCTGCAGCCACAGATTTAGCAATCTTTCTGACTCACCTCTTTACATTTTGGATCTCAGTGTTCCTTTACGGTTTTTGAGGAGGCACAATCTTATCAATTCCTGTGTCCAATGAGAAGCGTATTCTAGTATCCTGTCTAAAGAAAGTCCATCCAAAATCCCAGGTCTTTAGTCCACACTTGACTCACTCAGGCTTGGCCCCATCTTCATTTTGAGCTTACGCAAAAATAGAAACGGGGGATGGGGAATGGGTTGGGAATGCTATCAAGATTCCAAAGTGCCTCAGAACAAAATAGACTAGCCTTCAGTGATTCTGAAGTTCCTCAATGTTGTGTGCCTAATAGAGGCACTGAAAAGAGCCACCCTCATGTATCAACAGAATCTCTTGCCTTTGTGAGGTCCCCAGAGAGGTTCAACAGTCGATCTGTGGAATGCCTGGGCTTTCTGATACTAGTGCAAGACTACATATGTAGATCTACAATCCAGTGCTTGGGGAGAAGCCTCTTATTCCAACAACCAGTGAGAGCAAAAAGGTAGCTCCCTCCTTGAAAATTATGCTCGATTCCAGGCTACCTTTTCAAAGTTTTGGCATTCCTACCTCTCAGGATGTGGTAAAGAATGGGTTCTCCTAGTTCAGCTATGGGGAAGTCCACCAGTTAGCTGTGTTCCAGGAAAGGAAACTTGACACACTGTCCTGGACTTAATTCAGAGAAGGTCACAAGAGGCTGCTTCCATTAGAAGGTCACTTACTGATCCACTCCCAACCCAGTCCATCTTTAAATTCAGTCCTTGACCAACATCTCAGCTGCACCAGCCCTGCTCCTCTGCCCCTACTTCCTACCATACACATATAGATTGTCTAGGAGAAATAGACTGCAACCAGTTCTGTGTCAGTTTTTAGCTCCTTGTCACTACGTTGCAGATGAAATAATCCTTGGCCAGTGTGGTTGAAAGAAGAGTCTCTGCTGTCTTTCAGCCTGGGGTCCAGGTTGTCTTCATTCCATTTGTTTCCATCTGTATATGCCATGTTGCATTGTTTCACCTGAGTCCTTATCACTTCCCTGTTGTTGAAGCTCATTCTGTCTCTGGAGTTTGCTTGCTCAGAGGTAGCAGTATGCACCATAATTACATAGAAAAGCTACGTAAAACTAGATTTCTACCTCATAACCCTCCAGATCCAGATGCAGATATATCTTCTAAAGCCAAGAGCCCAGTGGCCAGCCCTCAAGCCAGGTATTGCCAGTAGTGTGCTTTATTTGAGCCACACATCTGTTCATAAATCGACTGGGCTGCCAGTATTTGGAAATCATAAGATTTTTATCCAAATGTCTAACTTTTCATGGAAAATCAGAAGACCTGGTTTGCCCCTTAGTCTGATATCCCCACATCCCATCTGGAGGCAAGTGACACACGTCTCCTGTATCTGCCTCTCCTCTCCAGTTCAGCCCATAATCACCATTCTGTTTTCTAACACACAAACCAAGGGCAAAGTGCTGTTTATTATTATATCTGTACTGCAGCTTGTACTACTGGTTTGTACCACTGATTTTCTTATAATCCAGAAATATTTCTTTGTATTCATGCTGATATCAACAAAAGGGAAATAAAAGACTTGTTCACGTATTTTATGACAAATGAGATAAGAGTATTTTGGGGGGAGAAATGAAAACTTATTCCTACAGGTTTAATATAAAGTGGGTTTTAAGTTAAAAGCATTCGATTTTAAGAACATCATTATAAAACAAACCACTGTAAGAACTATGACCTCTACAAGGAAAAAAATGAAAGTGATGAAATAAAAATAAATAATAATAAAAAGAACTGAAGTGTCAGGGTTGATTTGGGGTTGTAGTAATGCTGCTCTGAAGTACATTTATGGACCTGAACGTCCTCATTCAAACACTTACCAGCCACCTACACCCTAACATCCCACCTTTATCTCCACCCCCCTCCATTGGTTTTTGAGTTTGCAATTTCTGTTCTAAAGGAATAAATCTAAAAAATAACCACCAATTGTCCCCATCACTACTCCCGTGGACCCAACAAATCTGTCACCAAAATTCCATAACAACATGGTATTTTTCCGGTTAGTTGTGATTACAAATCACAGAGATGATATCTGTATACTTTGAGATGCCTGTTAAAGCTCAATGATTTAATGGTGAAGCAAAACTGTGGCATTTACACAACGGGGTGTTCAAATAGACTGGTGGTGAACTTTGTCTCCTACCCAAGACCTGTGCAGAGCTTTATGGAAACAGGGACTGAAATACGCTTCAAGCTTGATGGAGAGGATTGCAAACAGGGGATGGGGCTGATTGATATGGCAGCAAGAAACCCATTCCTAAGATTTGGGCTAATGTTGGTTAAATAAATCCCTCAAGCCCTGATTAGGTAAGGAGGACAAGGAAGAGGAAGTGGAAGAGGAGGAGGCCGCAGCATGGAGGTGGCCTGGACTAGAGTCAGAGATATTTTAAGCAAATCAGCATTTAGTCACACACAGGTTGTGGTGCCAGCAGGTCATGATCAGGACAGTCTCCCTGGAGCCAGCTCGGAACAGGGGCTGCTGAAATCCTAGCAGGCCTGGGGAGTGCTGTCATCAAGGGCGGTGCTTCCCAGGAAGAGGGGTGAGTGCAGGGCATCTGGAGCAAAGTTCAAGCAGGTGGAGTACTGACTCCTACAGTCTAAGAGCATTCGGATCAAGAACAGAGTGAAGATAAAGGATATTGTTATGCAGTTGTTATTTTTTTTAACTGTTAGATGTAATGAAGACATAAGAGACAGAGGCTTAAGGAGATTCTTCACCAGGCAACAAAATCTTTAAAAGTTCACTTTAACATTATAGTACTACCTCCTAATTAGATGACTTGTTTGTTGCAAGTTTTCAAACTGAGTTCTATCCTTGCAAATCCAGCAATTTCTTCATAAAAAGCCTGATGTGAGAGAGGTTGTTAGAGCTGTCTGGCAAAACCAGGGCTGTTCCAGTGAACACTTCTGGCATAACAAATTACCCCAAAATATAGCTGCTTAGAACAACCATTTTATTTGCTTACAATGTGAGGTGTTAGGAATTCAAGAGGATTCAGTTGGGCAGTTCTCCTTGGAGTTCCTCATACAGTTACAGTCCAGGTATTTGCTGGACTATATATATATATGGATGTCCAGGACAGCAGGCTGTTGCTGTCAGCTGAGAGCTAGCTGGCTGTTAACCCAAGCACCCACACCCTGTCTCTCAGTGTGGCTGGGTCTCCTCAGTGCATCACCACTGGATCCTAAGAGGCAGTAACTTAAGAGGGAAAGTTTGAACAGCAGAAAGCAAACATAACATTCCAAGGGACCAGAGAGGAACCTGCAAGACTCCTGACCTAGCTTTGGAAGTCACCCAGGATCACCCAGGATCACCCAGGATCCCCGGCACTGAACTCCCTTGGTCAAGGAGGTCACTAAGATTTGCCTGGATCCAACAGATCCCATCTTTCTACAAAGGAGTATCAGGGGATTTGCTACCATCTTTAATCCAGCATAAATGCCTTCCCATCATTCTCCTGTAAATCTTCTAAAATTGCTTCTTCTATGTTACTCATTCCCATCGAAACTTATAAATGAACATCCTTTCGTCTGAAGCTATGGCTTTTAATTGAAACCCTTCCTAGTAGTCAAGCCTAGAACAAAAGACAAGTTCTCTGTGTTTTGTTTGTTTTTAACATTCAATTTATTATTTTGCAATACCAAAACCTTTAGAAGCAACATTTCTCATCCACAGTTTGTGATAGGAATGTTATTTTGGAGTTAAGATTTAATATATAGAATTTCAGTTAATCTTCTTTGAAGAAATCATACAAAACAAAGTTTCTTAGGCTTGGGAATCAAGAAAGACAGGCGGTAGACTTCTCTCCGTTACATGCTGTTCCAGTACACTTGGTGTTATGCGGTCTGTTCCTAGTCAGTCTCAAATTACCCTTATACAATAGAAACTCATAATAGCACTTTTAATCAAATTTTTTTCTTTTGGTCACAGGTAAAAAGATGTTTCTGATCTCCAAAACCTTATAAGGAGTAAAAGGATGTTCTTATTTTCTCAAAATTATGAAATTGCTGTATTCTCTTTCCTCGTGGCTAAAACAGCATTTAAAATGCAGACCCCAAATCAGATGTCATAGTGAAAGGAATTAGTGCTTAACATGGAAATGGAGGGGTTCTTTGAAAAGTGCCTTAAGGGCCTCTGTCCTACACTGTAAAGCTTAAAAAATATCTGTGAGATCTGATTCTGTTTTCATCCCTTTTTGTTTACAGAGTAGGGGGTGCTTTTTGTTTTTTTTAAGTATCAAGTCAGTGGCTGTGTCTTCTTCAGTTGCTTCAATTTAATTTTCTTTCCTCTATGATACTGTTCCTAGTCCTTTGCCTCCTCCTCTTCCTCCTTCTCTGCGTGCTTCTCATATTCCTTTTCTTTCTTTAGTATTCCATACCCTTGAATTAGATTTATATTTAAAAAATCAAAATAAAAGAGGAGAAACTAAACAAGAAGCTTTGTATATTTTTCACTGTAAGGATTTATGGAATCAAATACATGGCTTTTCACTGAATCTCCCTAAATTTGAAGAGTTTCAGCTTAGTAGACAGTTATTTAAATTAAGCTATAAAGCATATTTGGAGCGAAGAGGGAAGATTTTTAAACGTTAGTGAAGTATTAAACTAAAAGTGATTTAAAATATATAGTAGATAATAGGCAAATCCAGAGAGACAGAAAGCAGGTAAGTGGTCATGAGGGACTGGGGGAGGGGCAAAGGGGAACAACTGTTTCTTTGGGGGTGATGAAAACGTTCTGGTGATCAAGTCCAACTCCTCATCTCTTGTTTTCCCTAATGCCCCTATGGGCCCTAGGACCTGTTCTTATTCGGAAGAAATCCTGAACTTCCATCATCAACCATAAATAGGTTGTGTCACACCATCCTTGTGGGTTGTGAGAGGTAAGCAGGAAAGAATTGCTCTGAGGAACAAAGAGCCAAAAATACTCCCAAGCCGACAGTGCAGCCTCACCACCCACACGCATGGTTCACGCTCGTCACACAGGCGGTCAGAGTCCATTCTGCTCTGGCATTCAGGAGTTTGAACTTACACCCTGGCACAGAGGTAACTGGAGAGAAAAGTAATAATGGTTTGAAAATCAGAGCACATACTGTGGTGTTCTGTATACTCACATGAAATTCAACCTAATTTTCATGCACACCTTCTTCCCTATATCCTATGTAAATAAAGAGAGGACTTAATTTTGAAATTATTTCCCTTTGTAAAGAAATTGTTCTATGGCCATCTTCTCTTTGAGCTTGTTTCCAGGCATTGTGCTTTATTTTGCTATTTGGGGGGGTCAGTGTTGTGGAGGCATTCTTGTTTTCTGTGATTAACTTCCAAAATCTCTTTACAACTAACAGTATTTTTAAACCCTAATAGACGGATGCACGTCCTAGGCTGGACAAAGCTGTTCCCTTCTGCTCTGAGAGCCTGGAATGTGAAAATGAGGATGCAGAATAAGACTGCAGTCAAAGAACAGAAGGGAGGAGGGGAGAGGGAAGATGTGGCAGGGGCGAGTTAGAGCGGAGATGTGGGATTTGGGCCTGAAAACTGTGTGTCCCTGAATCTGCGGAGCATGGTGACCCTCCACCCATGGGAGAAACCACAGGCCCCGGGTCCTGGAAGTCTCCAGGAAGACTGTTAGAGTCACATTTTAATTTAAACCCAAAACCACCTCCATTTCTGTGACTCCTTTTTTTTATTTCCTCCTCTCTAGGAAGTTTTTGACTACCCTCTACAAGGAAGTTCCTACCCTAATACTTTCATTGGCCAGCTCTGTACTACCCATCACTAGTCCCTCTTGGATGACCACACAAAGCCAGGCAGGTTTTACCCGTCCCTTTTTGTGGAGTCATGCAGTACTGTAAGTGTACTGGTTTCATGGCCTTTGACCTTACTGTCTTTTCTGCAAGGAAACCCTCTTCTGTGGATGTCCCCATGGCTCCCTCCCATCACAGATCGGGTTCTCTCACTCTGAAAGACTTCTGCACATAGGACGTTTTTGAGGGGTGTCGCAATCAGCGGTGCAGGAAGCGATGTAGGCTCAACAGGCTCAGCTGGCCCCAAGCGAGACTCTGAAACTGAACTCTCCTGTCAGGCAGGTCCTGTTGGGACTTTTATACCTTTACCTTGATCAGGCACTGGACATGAGCCACCAGCAGGAAGGAGGTGCCCCTGAGAGGTTCTCTGCAGCTGAGACAATCCCTGGGAGCTCTGACACTGAAGGCTGTCTGGTGACAGCTCTCTAGCAGCTAGGGTAGAAAGTTCCTCCTTGAAGGGTGATCTGGGTGGTATACCTCTGAAACTACACATCCCCTGCTTCATGCAGACTGCATAAAAGTTCTCTCCTCTGAGAAACCCTTCTGACCGTGCTATGTAAAATATCCTCTTCCTAGCCCCCAAACTCAATCCCAGCCTTCTTCTTATCCTACTTTATTTTCACTTGGCATATTATATAGTTAAGTGTGTATTTTCTACACATTACACACAGACACACATACTAAATGTAAGTTTCATTAGAACCTGAACTTTGCTTAACTCAAATTGCTGAACATACAAACCTGAACATACAACACATTGGCACATGGTAGGCAGCCCAAAAACACTTATAGAATAAGTCAGTCAACTCTGTCTGCCCACTAGATCCCTTCATTTGAAAGAAATACCCACTGAGACGATCTAGTAATTCTGTTGCTTAAGGCTGGGGTTCTTAGGTACTATCCAAAGAGACTTAGTAGCAGAGAAAAACAAGAATCTTAATATAATTGGTGTTGTCTAATGATTGACCCACTGAAGATGCCCTCTAACTCAGGCAGAAGGAATGCAAGCAAACTTAATGTATAGGGGCCTATGCTGAGGGCCCCTTGGACACATTGTGCTTGTTGGTTAGGGCTACAGTAACAGAGGACCACAGACTGGTGGCTTAAACAACAGACATGTATTTTCTCACAGTTGTGAAAGTGAGAGAGCAAGACGAGGGTGTACTCAGCAGCAGGTCTTCTGAGGCATATGGCTGCCCATCCTCTCCCTTTCTTCGCGTGGTCTTCTGATATGTCTGTGTCCACAATTCCTCTTCTTCTAAGGACACCATAGTGGATGATGGCCCAGCCTAATGACCTCATCTTAACGGAATTACCTCTTTAAAGACTATATCTCCAAATACAGTCACATTTGGAGGTATGAGGGCTTCAACATATGATTGTGGGTGGAGATCACCCACTTCAGTCAAATCACACAACCAACCAGGTTTCAGGGTTACCAGCAAAATAGATGTTAAAATTAACTCATGCACCACAAGCCCACCCTAAAATAAATGAACATCAGCCTGCACAGAAAATTCCAGAAGGCTTCCCAGATGTGAAAGCTAATTGACAGCATATAAATAAAGAAACTCCATAGTCTTACAGGCATGCTTTTAATTTTTTTGGCAAGTGGAAAGACTTAGTTTAGCTTCAAGTTGGCACTGCAAGCCTGCATTCTATACCAAGGCACAAATTAAAAGATGATTTACTGTCCAAGACATTATATTGAAGAATAACTTGGCCCCAAGGTATAACTTCTGGACCGGTTGTGTCAGGAATATCTACCATAATTGCTGAAAAACAAAAATAGTTGGGTCTTACAAAGAAAACTCTGAAGTGGTTTCAGTATTTTGGAACTGAAGCAGGGGTGAAATGCAAAGTTAATGTATCAGAATGTGGACACTCTGTTTCTCCCTATCAGAATCAGCTGAGGTCTTACTACTGGACAGTGTGATTTAGTCCTGTCCAGACCCATTGAATGTGATCCCCTGGATCTGGGACCCAGTAATCTGCTTTTGTGACAAGATCTCCAGGTGAGTCTTGAGTGCGATAAAACTTAAGAACATTGTTTTTAGAACTAGACTAGGATCCCATGTCCAAAGTATTTCCTTTGATGGACAGAAGGAAAAAAAATGCTCCTTAAACTAGCAGAAAGAGAAACATGAACAACAGTAGTTTTGTTTTGAATGTAGTTGTATATAGGACACACATGGACCCAAATGTCATTATGAGTACCTGAAGTCATTATGAATACTCTTACTAAGTCTATCCCATGACTAAGGGCTCTTCTATAAAGTGACAAGCATAGCTAAAGGAGGAATTTGTCTTTCAGGTAAGATACTCCTGGTCAAAACTCTTTAAAAAGGTGAAGATTCTCTACTCCTAGGAATTAACCCTAAGAATGCAGCAGCCCAGTTTGAAAAAGACATATGCACACCTATGTTTATTGCAGCATTATTTACAATAGCCAAGAAATGGAAGCAACCTAAGTGTCCATCAGTAGATGAATGGATAAAGATGTGGTACATATACACAATGAAATATTATTCAGCCATAAGAAGAAAACAAATCCTACCATTTGCAACAACATGGATGGAACTAAAGGGTATTATGCTCAGTGAAATAAGCCAGGCGGAAAAAGACAAGTATCAAATGATTTCACTCATATGTGGAGTATAAGAACAAAGAAAAAAACTGAAGGAACAAAACAGCAGCAGACTCACAGAACCCAAGAATGGACTAACAGTTACCAAAGGGAAAGGGACTGAGGAGGATGGGTGGGAAGGGAGGGACAAGGGGGGAGAGGGGGGCATTACAATTAGTAGACATAATGTAGGGGGGAGCATGGGGAGGGCTGTACAACACAGAGAAGACACGTAGTGACTCTGTAGCATCTTACTACACTGATGGACAGTGACTGTAATGGGGTATGCAGTGGGGACTTGATGATGGGGGGAGTCTAGTAACCATAATGTTGCTCATGTAACTGTACATTAATGATACCAAAATTAAAAATTTTTTTTAAAGGTGAAGATCCTATCTGTCAAGCAGCTGAGCAGATCCTAAACAGCAGTCACTACTACAGCTGCTCGAGCAGTTTGCCAAACTTCATGGATTCAGCCAGTAAGGAGACAATGAACCCAAATGTGTTTGTACAGCTTGCTACACATGGCACAGCAGACAGCATGGGCTCCATGTCCACACTGGTTCTTCTTACCCCCCCAAGTCCTATGGCAGTGATGCAGAGGTAGGCCCAGGTAGACACTGCACTCACAGTGGGTTTGTGTCAGAGGAAGGAACCTTGAGCTTGGAACAATCCCAGTCTATTAAAGGAGCTGCTAGTAAATTTGCCTATCCACCCCTAACGAGAGAAGCATTATCTCTAGTAGTCTGATTAAGAAACAAGTCTTCATTCTGACTAAGAGGGAGTTACCATCTTCATCACCCTGGATTATCTCCAGGAAGGGAAGGAAACTGGCTTTATTATCCTGGAGAATAAGCAAATCTGCTCCCTACCCACAGCAGTTTTGCAAATATCCTTGAACAAAGCTGTCAGTGCACTTTGCTGGAAGGGATCCAGAAATGCCAGAATTATCTTTCAATATGTTTTAATATGTTTTGCTTTGATGCCTCAAAAGTTAGCCTGGGTATTAGGAGAACTCAAGCTTGTCTTCTTTCACCGACTTCAGAGGGTAAACCTTTCCGTGTAATACTTTGTGTATCAGGAACTCAGGCTCCAAACTGTCTCAATGGTGTACCTATATCTCAGTCAGAATCTGGCACAGAACCTTAATATATAAAGCAGACTAAAGAAGAACTGCTGTCAGAGGAACTGGGGTTTCTGTTCAGCCTTCTTCCCTCCACCTCTCCGAGTCTGACTCTGGCCCACCTCTGAGCACACTCAAAAGCTCATACTCCCCCCAAACACAGCTGCAAACATCGCTGTACTGAAAGAGCAACTGATGCTGTGGAGTCACTAGTCCTCCTCAACAGGTGGGGCAGGGGGGTGGTTATCAGGCAATGAACGATGGGGTTACACAGTTATGCATAAATAAAAAATGTTCTTCCTGGCATCAATGGAGATGAGGAAAGCTGGTAGCTTAATTATTCACAAAGTCGTGGTGGTGAGTAGCTTAATTTCTATTAAGAGGAAACATATGCAAGGGTGACCTTAAAGGATAATAGTCATCTCTGTACCCATTTTCTTACTTTTTTCACCCATTCATTTTATTTAGCAAGAATATTGATACTGATAACCTACTAAATACCAATCAAATTGTTAGTATACAAAAGTGAATAAGACATGATCCCAATCAAAGGAGGTATAAGTGGAAGCAAGTATTATGTAAGAATTATATAATTTCTATAATTACAAAAAGTACACACATGTGCCATAAGAGGTTGTGATGTGTTTCTATGACGTTTTCTGCTAATTGACTTTTTCTGCCCAAGATAGTCACCAAGCATGTGTGCAGCAATTCTGTGTGTTGGAAGAAGAGAGAAAGGTTTGAGAGACACTTTTTTAAAATCTACTGGCTTTGAAGGCATTGAATGTTATAAACTCTAAATACTCTTATCATCCTTAAATTTTGCGATCAGCTAACCAAACTGTGCATCCAGGAAACCTTTTCCATATTAATGACCTCCAGCTGCTTTTCTAACAGGATAAACACATAATTATAAATCTGCTAAGCAAAGGATAATATTTTCTTAAAGAAGGATCTACAAAGTGATGTAAAGCAATGAAACATTACCATTAACTTATGTGGAAAATTGTGTTAGTTTTCCCAGACCCAAAATATAACCTCTCTTAGGCTTTTCTGATACCTTAGGACACATGTTGCTAATGGCTGCAAGAAATAAATTGAGATAAAGCACAGCTGCTCACAGACACAGTTCAGAGCTCTGGCCCTTGATGCTGAGATGCTGAACATGGTTCCCAGAATGCAGCCTGGCGGGGCCATTCTCATTGTTCGGGGTGCGCGCTGCATCTATAAAGGCTCAATGCAAAACGAATGCTGACCACTATTTTCACTTTATGCCTTTCTTTGTAAAATCCTCTTTGGATTTCATTTGGTAGGGGATAACAAGTACTAATGGATGTCTTTCATTAAAGTGAAGTAGCATAACTCTAACTTTTGAAAGGCAGGGGCTACAAATTTAGGAATGAAAATGAATTGTAAAATCAACTCAGAATAGTTTCAGCTAAATGAATACTCTTACTCTACAAAATTAATTTTTTGAGTGTAATGTAATCAATAGTTACATTCTGTTAAAGATATGAGCTTTATTTGCCATATTTACACAATTTACAATTCTGCTGTATGTCTAAGTAGTCAGAAATAAAATTTCTTTTATTCTAAAACTAAGTAACTCTGTATTTATTTTAAAATATAAAAGTAATCAAGAGAATGCCACCTGTTCTATAGTCCCTTTTCTTGTTATACTGGCCACTAGGTCTTACTTCAGTGAAAAACATGAAATGACATTTTACTATACTGGATGTACTCCGTTATGTAGGGGGAAATGCTCCAACTCATGAGCAGAAGGTTCCATCAAAAAGAAGATATTTGGTTTGAAGTCTTTACACAGCCGCCTGGGACACTGGTTCGCTGATGCCATAAGAGAGTACTGCCTCTGTCTCACTACCAGTTAGACAACAATCGTACCTCCCTCCCATGTTTCCACTGGTAATATGCACAATGTTGAAGGGTGGGAAGGCAATTGCAGGAAAACTGGGGTGGGGAGTGCAGTTTCTAAATAAGCATGTATGCTACCTACCTCCATAAGTGAATGGATCATTTCTTAGGTTGCTGGCACATGTCTAAGATGTATGACTTTATTATTTCCAGACAAGCAAAAGATACAGGGAAAGAAAACTCTTCTTTCCAGTCATTGTGCCAGCCAGACCAGCCAGAGTTGAACTTTGGTTTATGAACATTGTCACATGACAAGAGGGACCCTCCTCTTCCCTGACATTTACACGCTAATGGAGTGTCCTGTTTGGAAGCTGGGAGTTCACCAAGACCCCAGGGTTCCTAGCCCCATCTCAGAGCTGGGCACTATGGGCCCTCCAGTTCCAGCAATTGTTACGTAAGCTGAGCAACACCAGGTCTTCTCCTGAAAACAAACAAAAGCTGAATTCTAAGAGGCCCAAAGGTGATCAGTAAGCTCTTTCGGAATCCTCTCCAACTTCCCATTGCAGCAATGAACTTGAGGACTGTTTCCTCTTTTCAACCAAATCTAGGCCAATTATTACCTAAATTAAATCTGAATGGGCAGAAGACATCAAAGAGGAGTTAAAGAGTCTTTTAATCCCTTGTAAGTAATCAAGAACTTTCTGGCCGTGATACAGAGATGTCTTTCTGATTGCAATAGATGTGTTCCTGATAAATCACTTTTCAACTATATTTGTGCAAGTGTCATCTGCAAGTGTGGATTCACAGTATAGAGTCACATATTTTATTCTATTTCAGCTCCAAATTGGTGTCTAATAATTTAGCATGATTTTCACTTCTTTTTCCTCCTACATTCTGACCTCACTTACTCTCCCCTAACCCAGTATATTCCAACTTCCAAAAATATCTATTTAAGCAATGTGGTCCTGTGCATAACTTCCTTAAAGCAGGACACACCTATCTCTGCATTGACAATAGAGGCTAGTAAGTTCAAAGGGATCTCAGTAAATGCACTGCCAGCCAGCCCTTCCTTCCCAGCAGCTGTTATATGAGCTTATGCTACACTTAATTTATTAGCCTCGGACAAGTTAATTGCATAGTTTCCACAAAACAGAACATGTTGTTCATAGTCACTACAAGCTAATTCCTTTGAAAACATCAGTAATTATACAGCGACTTTGCATCTCCCAACAATTGTGTGATTAACTGGTGTTACATGTTTAAAGCTGAGTGAGCTCAGCGTCAAAGCAGACAGAGTTCTGACAAGGTTTATGCATAAAAGGACATTTTACTATCAATTCTGTTCCCCAAGAACTTTGCTTCTATATTAATGCTAGTGGGTTTGCACACAGCCCCGCCATGGGAGGAGGGGCTGTGCCTACCGCAGCAGCCTTGACATTTAAGGCAACCACAGAGAGGCAGCAAACCTTTTCCAGGCACAGAACAGGGTGTACTCACGGAAGACAGTATCAGTGGCTGCTCAGAAAATACACATCTATAAAAAGTTCAGTAAACACACAGGTGTAATAGCTTGCGTTCTATGTCTAAAAACAACTCAAAATCACACTTCAGGCTCAGTAGGTATGAGAAGTGATTGCACTTTAAAGATGTTTAAAAGTACATGGACTTCAGGGTTCTGTCTCCTAAAACCAGGAAGGAAGTGTCATTTTCGCCTGGAGTGCTGATTTGGCTTTGGCCATCCCACCTTATAGAATATTCCGCTTTGGGTTATGTTTATAGAAGGGAACACACATGGTGCTCTTAAGGAACATTTCTCCAGTGTCTTATGCTCTTTCCTCTTTCCAAACCCCTTCTTTAACACCTCCAGGTTTGAAGAAAAAAATTGGTATATTTTCTCATCACATTATTTTTCTCTGAATATCTGTGCCTTGCTTAGTTGCTTCCACAGAATGGACTCTTAGGAGAGTGAGATCATGAAGAGTTCCTGTGTTTTAAAATTTAAAAAGTGTTTTTATTAGAGAACGAAGGAGAAATAAGAAAATGCAAAAGTGTAGAAAGCAGCAATTTTACAAAGTGTACATTTTTTACCCAAGTTTAATAAAATGCAATCAGCAGTGTGACTCAGCTTATAGGTTACAAAACCCATTTTTTCCCTCTTTTTCCCAACATTTCAGTTTGGATGGAAGAAATGTTCCTTAGAGTTCAACCTTGGTGTTTTGGGGTTGGTACCGCTACAGGGGTCTCCAGGTTTTAGGTCTAATAACTTGATTTCTGGTACTTAATCCAGGTGTGGAAACATTCAGGACATCCCCTTCGACCCTGAGCCACTGTGTACATGGATGTCAGGCCTCTCTTGAGCAAGGCGGCTGCTCTCTGGGCCTTGCCTGTATAGCGATGGGGACCCCTAGTCATCTCTTCCTGTCCTCTGCTTCTCGTAAAGCAAAACCAGGAGTCAGCTGGCCTCACATGCCTGAGCACCACGGATGATCACTCTTTCTGATTCAGGTATCAGTTCACTGAAGATTCATTTTCAAGTGGCCCCTGACAGTGATTTCTGGAGTTCCATAAACCATGGCTTTATAAAAAAAAATTTTTTTATTGGTTTTCAGAGGCAGATAGAATTTCCAAGAATGGGAAAGGTGAATCTTTATATCTTAGGCTCCCTTGGAGCAGGGAAAGAGAAGGAAACATCTCTATGGTTCCTTGGATGCCTATATTTACCCAAAAGCAGCAGCCTATAGCAATTTATCATTCCAAGTCCTATATATTCACTGTCAATGAAAATACATAGGGTACACAGAATATATATATATATATATATACATATATATGCAATATAGGAGTAAAAGAATCAAAGAAATGAAGAGAAATAGTGGAGAATATCAAGAACATATGTTTCTGTGGTTAAAATTTCTGATCTTAATTACAGATCTACATTTGAAGTTATTTGAGAATTGGTATCCCACCAAAAACTGAAAGATCCATCATCCAATTTCTAAAGAGAATAGCATTTGTGAACTTTTAAATTATTCTGCTCTCCTTGTAAAGAAAAGATGTGTTACAGGAAAAAGCTTCTACTTTGCTTTATCCTTTTTACATGCTATAGAATCTGATACATTTGTTTATGTCATTTAGGGTCTTGCAGTAAAACATTTGGTATTCTACTAAATTAGATAATATCAGTAGAAAAATGTTCTGAAACAAGATACTTGCTGGGAGAACACTGGTTACTGGTTTCAATATCAGTAATTCCTACAAGTTTTCATGTCTTGTTTTAGTAAATATTAAGGTATCACGCATCTTAAGATTTTGAGGGTGAGGGTGGAGTTTTCATTGTCCATAGCCTGCATAACAACAGAATTAATTCATTGTCCACTGGTTGCAAAGCACTGTTCTAGACACCCTGGGAATTGTATTGAGTTTGCACTTACTACGTGCTCTACAAAAAGCAATTGTGATTACAGCTTATGTGTGTTGAGCACTTAAAATGCCAGACTTTGCATTAAGGATTTACGTGGATTATTGTGTTCAATCTTCATATTAACCCCCAAAAGTACTGTTATCCCCTTTTTATAAAGGAGAAATGAAGCTCAAATAAGCTGAGCAACTTTTCCAACATATCACAGTGAGCAACAGCAGAGCAGAGATGCTTCTGCCCCCAGAGCCTACGCACTAACTACTCGGCTGTAGTTGCCCTCTCTTCTCAAAGGTACTTTAATCTAATGAGAGGATTAGTATAAGGAGCAAAGGGAAAATTGAATAAATACTGCATAAGC
This sequence comes from Manis pentadactyla, assembly GCF_030020395.1. Lineage (NCBI taxonomy): Eukaryota > Metazoa > Chordata > Mammalia > Pholidota > Manidae > Manis > Manis pentadactyla. The sequence continues at coordinate 14,643,021 of NC_080034.1, read as the reverse complement.
CTGAACACCAGCATGTAAATGATTAAAGTAGAAAAGAATTGCTTGTATGTTTGCTAAGCGGGAAATTCACAGGTAATATCATGTGACTCCTCGTATCAATTTGTATGGCTGTTTAACCGATATTGTTGCTTAGCATTTTGCATGTATATGATTCCTTTTCCTCTGCTGGATTCTGACCTTACCAATGCAGACTGTGTTTTCTATTTTAGGAATCTGCCATAGCAGCTAGTAAAACCACACATAAATAGTATGTGCTTTGTAAATATTTGTGAAGTGAATGAAGGAAGGAATTACAGGCAATTAAGATTATTCTGTGGACCGGCTGTACACAGGGAGTTGGCAACAGTTTAAGTGAGATAGCAAAGCCCTGGATAAGGGATAAGAAAGAAGAGATAGAGGCAGGAAATGGTTTATAAAATAAGCAAAATTTATGGAGGACTTATTATTTGAAGTGCTTTAGATGTAGTAAACCATTTATGCTTCACAACAACTATCCTAAGAAGTAGGTACTATTATTATCCCCACTTTATAGATGAACTGCAGAGAGATAAATAATTTAACATCACCCAGGCAAGAAGTGCTTGTTTCAAGAACTCGTGCAGTTTTGTTCTGCCCTTGTCCATCTAGAGGATCCAAGGGTACTTTGAGCGTCCACGTGGATGTTAAGAGTCAAGGAGAACAATGATTCAAAGGTTACCACAAAAATTCCTGTTGGAATGTTAGGACGTTACAGCATTGCCTAACACAGAGAGCGCTGGGACGGGGAAAGTACAGACAGAAAATGAGCGTTGTGCTATTTTTTCCACATTCGGCTTAAGTGGCCTTCAGAACACTCCCCAGAAGGCATTTTGGAAAAAGGGGGGGGGTGCTAATAATAACAAAAACAACAGGTCTTTGTATTGCCCTTTTATAATCTGTAGGAATTGTGTTTACTGGAATAATTTACATTCTAAATTCAGTGACTGAATATGGCAACTCTCTTCCCATACATAAAGTTATTTTCCAGTGTTCCCCACAGTTCTATGAAGTTACATTTCTTCTTTTGGAGAGGAAAAAGCTGAGTCTCAGAGTTTTAGGGACTTGCCAGTGGTGTCCCTGCTAACTGGAGGTTCAAGTAGGTCAAAGCCTGACCTGGCTCCTTCTCAGGTAGATTTCAGTTTAAAGAAAACCCAGTCCGAGTAGCCTTCCCCACCTGGCAGCACACATTAAAACCAATCCACCCCATCACTCTTCATCTCATCCGCTATTGTGTTTGGCAATAGAGTCCTCACTCCCCCAGTGGCTTATCTCTACATTTTGTTTATTTTCTCTCTGCTCCAAGGGAACCTAAGCTCTCTGAAAGCAGGATCTGGATCAGTCTCGTGCTCTGATCTTTACCTACACAATGTCTGGTAAGTAGTGGGCATTCCATCACGGTGTGTTGCAGAAAATAACAAAACCCAAACCCCCAAAGCCTGTGGTCCCATCAGTGACAGGGGACATGTGGGCTGAAGAGTGCAGGGCAGTGTAGTAGTGTGTGTTCCTGTGGGCCCTCCCTTCCCAGTGTCCTGGCTGTGAGATAACTGCCAATTTACCAGGCCTAATGTGGGCAGGGAATGAAAAGAAATGGGAAATAATCGGGGAACTTTACGGGAAATTCTTCCCAACCGTCAACAGTGGCTTGGGATTGAGTAATGCTGGGACAATTGTAGGGTAGCCGAGAAGTAGAAAGCGAACCGGAAGGCTGAAGTATACCACAAGGTCATTTGGTGCTTACCGGATTTTACACTGGGCTTACATTATTCAATTTGTTACTTTATTAGCAGCCCCGACCTAAAACATATGCTTTAACCAAAATATTCGTAATAAATATAACATCTTAAGAATTTCTTTCCCATATCCTATATTCTTTCAGAATTTTTTTTTTTAATGTGTAAAAAGTGAATCTGCTTTGTGCACACATTGTTTATGGGATTGTTCCTTCCACATGTAAAGATAAATCAGTTCTGGGTTGCTTGCTTAGTTAGTGATCTGCCTGTGACTTGTATATGATCCACAATGCACAGAATTTTCCTTTAAGCATTTGAATCACAATAATATCCACATGGATTTTTGGCCCTGTGTGGCCTCCCACTGGAAGAGAATTGATAATTTGCATAAAAGCCACACAGAGTACAAAGAAAAGCACAGCATTATGAGTGGGTTCTGTCCCAGCTCTAGCAATTCTACTATTGAGCAGCTATGTTACCTCCAACAAGAAATGTTATGCTGGAGTCTGTATAACGGGGAGAATAATCCCTAATTCACAGAGTTGTGAGAATTAAATACATCCTGTCTGGTAAATTGTAATAGCTCAAAATTTAACTGTCACGTCACATTACATTGGATTCCTGAAATGCCGTCCAGCTGCTATGAGTGGGGCGTTAGGGGCCTTTCGATCCCTCCTACTTCCTTACAGTACATTCTAGGGATTATAGAAGAACAATCCTCTCTTTTGCGGTATTTCAGCAAAGGATATTTCTCTCCTGCTTCTGATACATCAAAAATCTTCATAACTGCAGCTGAAATTTCCAGTTCAGCATATCCTCCAGATAGGGGTTTCTCTCTGTACACCCCGCTGGAGGACCTCTGTCTGGTCCTGCCATCATGCTGTTAAAGGGCTTCTGCTGCTCAGACACTGTTAGGCTCTGTGCAGCCTGACCAATCCAAACCCCTCGACCTGGTGTGGAAGAGTTGACAGGGTAGAATGAAGGGTTGTTTTTGGAATTAGCAGTAAGGTGGGATATGGTTATGTTGCTATGTCCAATTTACATTAAGTCCAGGGTGGAAACCAATGTCAGAGAATCATGCAATCAGATGTCCAAGTTCTTGGCCTTCTGAGGTCCTTATTTACAAGTTCAGGCAATGCTAATTCAAGCTTCCATGTAAGAATAACTTCATACTTTTGTGGGATGCCTTTTTAAGGTTCTTGGGCATCCATCTCTGAAGAAGGCATATTCCTCAAATCCATATTGAGGAACTGGATGTCATGCATCACTTAGCCATGCTGCTCCAGATTACTGTGAATCACTGCAGTAAGCCAGTGTCACCTGCCCAAATTTGCCTCAAATGTTTTACCAGAGGCCCCTCCCTAAACTCAAAAAGCACAGCAAAAACCAAGCCATAGCCTTTAACAAAACTTACCAACAACTTGAGGATATAGAGAGGAATGAAACAATCAGAGAAGGAGAATGTAACCCTATAAAGTAGCCATCTGTGATCCAGGGGAGGCAGCTGTCCGAGCATGGGCTCGAGAAGTGGACGCCTGGGTGAAGGAGTGGCCGTCACAGGCTATTCAAAACCCCATTTCCACCACACAGAAATATCTTGAAGACTAAATGAGTCACCCTAAGTATTACCATTATTAGCATTACATAGATTTCTGCCTGATGCTTACTAAGCATCCACTAACTGTTTACTACTATTATTATTGTTCTTGGTGTTTGTGCCTCTCCGACACTCAGCCCACCACCTTATTCTAGGGATTAACCCACCTCCTGTGATACTGTCATCTCTCTTCCCCCAGGTCCAAATTTCCAATTTTATCTGGGATTCAGATATCAGGGAAAAATAATTTTTGCCCTCCAATAAACTAACATGCCCTCGGCCCCAGAGAAAGACAACTTTAATATTGTATAGATCAGTTTAGTTCTTTCTTAATTGTAACCCCCAATAATGGAAGAGGATTTCTGTTTTGCTCAGCAAAACCAAAGCACTTCCATTAAAGTGCTTTCTCCACAAAGGGGTACCATTCTTGGGGTGGATAAGGGCAAAGAGGACACAATCAAGTAAACCAGCAAAAATGCATAATTTCTAATTGAGAAGAATGCTGTGGGCAGTTTTCTGTGATCAAAAATAATCAGGGGACCTAGTTCAGAATCCACAGTTAGGAGAGGCCTCTGATAAGACGGCATTTACAGAGAGACCTAAAGAAGGAGAAGGAACCAGCTGGGCAAAGGGTGGGAAGAATATCACTCCAGGCAGAACAACATTTTCCCTTTGTTCTCTCCAATTTCTTGCTTTGGTGATCAGCACCGATACCTTTATGTAAAGAATGTTGATTCCCTTGGAACCTCCTACCCCCTCCCCATGGATGAGTATCAACTGGTTTTAACCAATCATGGCAATGCTATTCCCCTTCACCAGTGATTGGTTTTAGGGTAGGTGTCGAGACTATATTCTAACAAATGATAACATAAGCAGAAATACAATAGAGGGCTTCTGTAAGAGCTTTGCTTCTTTTTAAAAGGAGAAAACTACAGAGTTCACTGTCACCACCCCTTTCTTCTTCTTGCAGTCAATGTAGAAATGATAAATGGACCTGTGGCAACTATTTTGAGACTATGAAGCAAGAAGCACAGATGTTAGGAATGCCTGAATAGAAAAATGCAAACAAGATGTAACTTAATTAACTTATTGAGTCATTGGACAGCCCTGAAATCTGCTATTATACTTCATCTAATGTGAGAGAAATAAAGCTCTCTTGTTATTTACAGCTGAAAACATTCCTAATACAGCAAAGTAGTGGCTGATCATATTTTTAAGAGGATCATTCTTAAGGGGGATCCTGCTGTTTTCTAAACTTTTAGGATGATCTCAGTGTTATGTCGAGAATTAAGTCACTAACTAAACATTACTCTAGGTTTGCTACAATGAGCACAGTTTAAGTAGAAAATTCATAATCACAGAGACATATCAGATGCAAACAGAGACTTAACATTAGAGGAAAAACTTCAGAACATTCCCTCCTTAGATGAAGGTATCTGTTGGAGAAGTTCTGGCTCTTGAGAAAAAACAGAAAGTTTAGTCTAGATATAATTGTCACATCAGACTCCATGAAGTCTGATGACTCCTTCTTTGATAAAGGTTACAATATTTGATATTCTGAACCTCACTCTTCTATTTTACATAATATCTGTGAGAATGAAACTCAGACATGTGATATAAATAAGCCTTCATTTCCATTGCCAAAAAAAAGGAAAAGTAATATAATACATTAAGTGTTGATAAAGAGAAACCTGGTGATCCTTCAGGATAGTGATAAGATGGAATGGGACAAGTGATAGGCCTTCACTTTTCTTGAATATGATGTATCAAGTCATCCTTCCCACCCAAAAGTCATTAATACTGCAGAATCTTTAAAGGAAAAAATAAATAAATCCCAAACTTTGGATCCTATTAAATGCACTATACAATTCTCACTTCTGGTAAGATTTGAGATCAATCAAGTTCTATAGTCCTGAAAGTTTATGCTTCTGAACTTAATAATTGTGGGTAAAATTGTAGCATTTCCAGAATATCTTGCCTGGCTTTAGTACATCTGCATATCAATAGGCATTCAGAGGTGGAAAGAAGTATGGTTCTAGTGCATTTCATCACTCCTCAGGGGTGGAGAGAAGTTCATCTCCATATCAGTGGGTAACTACCTGGGCAAGGAGGGCTTATCTGTACCGGAGAGGTGAGGGGAGGGCCGGTTTTGCTGCTGCTGGAGCAGTAGAGAGAGATGGGCTGGACTGCAGTTTGTAAGCAATAAACGGGTTTTAAACTTTATTTCTCCCTTTGATGATTTCGGTTTTTAGAGGTATTTTGCCCCGGGATTTCCTCTCCCCAGACTTACAATAATACAGACCTAGAAAAAAATTTCTGTGAGATTTAAATAATGAGCAACAAGTACTAATGGGGAAATACCTCCAGTTTTAGAGTAAGACCTATACTCTAATCTGTCAATGGCAATCAATGAAGTAATTGATCAATCGATGTCAGATGTTATCAAAGCCTACTGTCATCTATTTCACATTTTTTACCATAAGTAATCAAAAATATATTTCCTGGTTTTTGTTCAATATTACTTATTTTTTCCAATCTATTGTTGGCTCTGTAAAATTGTTGTCTTTGTCATTAATAAATATTGTCTGCAGGCCTTTAAGAAATTGTTTAAATAAATAGGAATGGCATATTTATGGCTGTGGCCCCGTACCACTTATCCTACAGCGATGTAATCAGCTCTCCTTTAACCTGCCTAACTGGTAAGGTATGACTTTTCAGTCAGTCAGAGTTCTACAGAAGAACTCCGTAGACTAACAGAAATAGGCCCTAGTTAACTTATACAGAGTAAAGTTACTGAAAGCTATCAGAACTCATCATCTGGCAGTCAGGCTAGAGAACCAGACTTGGAATTCTGCAGAGCCACAGTATTCCCAATGACCCAGGATCTGGGAATGACAGGAATAGTGTCACGGTAACAAAAATCCAGGACCTCACCCCTGGATTAAGTGAATTCCTGCCATTTTCCACATCTTTAATCTTCTAGCCAAGATTTAAATTCCAGGGAATAAGTATCTAATTGACCTAGTTTCAATGATACACTCAGATTTTGATTAAGAAAGTATAGGGGCCCTGGAGTACAAATCCACCAGGCTGAGCCCAAAATAGTAATAATAATAAAATTATAATTCCTCTAAAAGAAATGTGATGTTATTAAGAAGGTATAATGAATTATGAGCAGTCACAAATTACAGATGTCCAACACACCATCTTTAACCCGTTTTTGCAAGTCACCTTACCTATTTTCCACTCATGGTTAAGTAATAATAATGCTTTATAGACACTTTGAAAACCAGCTCCTTATCATTTGCTTGATACCTCAGTTGCTGAAATACAGGGAGAGCTAAGTGGATTTTATTTAAACTGGAGTTCAAAGTGCTTGATAGCTTGGAGGGGTTCATGATACAGTCAGCCCACTAACACACTGTCTCCCCATTTTTCTGAGTGGCACCACAGCTAGCTGACTTGATAAGAAAGTGGCTCGTCACACATTATGTCAAGTCATAGTGAAAGATCTGGATGATGTGACCTCAAATGCTAAGATCAGCTATGCTTCCCTTCTCTTGCACACCACCAATGGCCGGTCACCACCTCAGACAGAGCCTTCCCTCTCTGTGTCATCCTGTATTATCCAGAGCACCCACCTCATCCCACATTTTGACTCCCTGTTGCTTCCCTGCTACTGCTGGTAACTTGCTTTTTCCACCTTATCAATATCTCCCCACCATCACCGCCACCAAGTACTATAAACTGATGCCCAGGAGCGATGTCACTATGCTCTTCCCTAACTCTTCAGTAGGAAAATCCCGCCATTCTTTATTTTTGATGGGACTCAGGGGATCCTGGAAATGCTTAGAAAGAAGATGTGCCAAATGCTAAACTAAGGAGAACAGTGGCAGTTGTTCAACAGCTTCAGACTCACTGAGGAGCTGAGTGGGAGAAATACTTTAAAAGGTATTACCTTCCTTGCTTAGGTTTTTGATAGAGTTGACAGTATTGAGAAATAGTCAAATTCAACCTGTGGGGTCATTTTAAGAAAAAAAATTAAAATTTTGATTACATATTGATTTTTCTCAGGATAAAGAGAATGAGATGGCTTCTTGTTTTGTCAATGAGACAATTTTCTTATTCAGTCTGCTCATAGACAGGTTTTATCTCAGATTACCAACCCAGTTATTTTATAAATGGTTGAGTTAGAGATTATTTTCAGAGGAGTATACATGAAAGTTATCAGAAATAATGTGGACAAGCTTCTCTTCATTTTCTTTCTCAAATAATGGAAAGCCGTAAGAATGGTTTGGGTCATCACTAGACACATATCATTGCTTGGGCAAAGTATGCATAAGTTGGTCTGGGAGACTGAATTGCCCACAAATATTTCAGTGAACTTTCCAGAGAGATTGGTTCCCCTCAAAGCTGAGGCACAAATTTGTGTGGTACTTACTACCTTACCAGTATCCCTACGGTCCTAGGGAAGCAGAGTGAAGGAACCAGAGACGGAGGGAGGAAGCTGGGAGAAATGATAGCAGAACATCTTACAGAGAGAATATTCCAGTTGTCCTCTGCCAGGCCCCCGACCAAGAAGCCGAGCCCTTCCTCAGTCCCTGCACATCCACACTTTAGCGTGTTTTTCTCTCTCCAAGTTAAGTCAGTAACCACTGACTTACTGTTCATAACACTGCCTACAGGGAGAAATTTTTTTCAAGACTGTCCTTCCATCTCTGGGTGGGACTGCAATGTGGTAGCAATCCACTTTCCACCAGCATGAGTGTATTGTGAGAATTCATTTGTAAACTGGCCTAAGTTGTCTCTTCTTCCCTCACTTGGGTGAAGTCATGGGGGACCACCCACTCTCCAACCTCTGTCCCAAGGAAGCCCAAGGTGTGAGCTGAATGGGGGTGTTGGTGCCACGGTGATGGGTGACACAAGAATTTGAGATCCATCTATGTGTGATTTAGTCATGCCTTCTAGACATGTTCAGGCTGGATCTCAGTGTTGCATTTCTATCCTAAGCTTGCTGATACATCCACTCAAACTTATCACTCATCATAACTGATAATACCATGATAGCGCTCTAGAGTGGGGCGGCACACAGTTTCTACTAGAATCTGGTAAAACCCAAAGCCAATTTTGATATGAGACCATTCTTGTCATCTACAATTCTTGGAACCTCCTAAACTGTACCGGCTGTGTCCATTCAAAGCCTGGGTCTCCAGTCTTTCTGCAAAACAGTGAGAAACCGAATCCTTCCAGCAAGTTCCCTTTAAGTTAAGAAGTCTGCTTTTGTTTCTTGCAGCCAAAGAACCCTGACGCAAAAAAATGGTGTACTGGTCAGGCAGGTTAGATAGTAGTTAGCTCTTCCACTCAGGCAACCTGAGCTATGTATTTTTGCATAACATGTTATCTTCATGACATTACTTACTGATCTGTTAGAGTAAAACATAAGGAACTATTTGAGCTTTCCATTGTGCCCAACATACAAAGAAAGTAACCCTGGTCTCTCAGCTCTACTGAAAAGCAAAGTAAAATACCACAACACTATTTACATATAATTTGATCATAAACTTCTTCTGTGGTTATTTCACGTCTAATTCACACAACTGTTCAACGCATTTAACTAACTAACCTAAGAGTGAAACGATACATCTCACTCCAGGAATCATGACAACTTCATATAAAAGAAAAATCAGCTACAGAGATTTTGCATGCTTTAATAACAATTCCATTTTTTGAACTACTTAGTAATTTAGGACATTAAACCTGAAAAAAATATTAATATTCTTAGGTTTCTTTTTCCTCAAAAATCACTTCCTAAGAACTAGTCATAGAGATAGATAGTGGCTGGAGGACAGAAGTGAGAGAGAAACTTTTCACTGCATTACCTTTGAACCTTTAAAACTTTGCATTAGGTGAAAATATACATATATCTATTCAAAAAATAAAATAAAACAATGAGCTGTCAAGAAAATAAATAATCTAATAAACTGTACTTGTATATGTTGATGTATCTTTATATGATGGAATAATAAAATCCATGAAAAATCATATTGTCAGCAAAACTAAACAATAATGTTTAGGGATGCACACTGAGTAGTAAAAATATAAAGAAAAATAAGGCAATGATTACCATAAAACCACTAAGACAATAAATTTCAGCAGTGAAGGAGAGAATTATATTACAAGAGTGTTTCTGGGTTGGCTGAGAAAGGGGTGGCTGCAAGAGTGTTTGCCTTTTAATAATTCACTTACGCGGTTTTCTATATTTGTGTTATATATAACAATATAAAAACTTTTAAGAGAAAAATGCTTTTTAGGGATTTTTTAATGAGATGTGAAAATGCTCACAATATTAAATTCAGTGGAAAAAAGGAAGATACACAATTCTATAAACAGTATATTCCAATTATGTATATTGGCTGGGCATTTGCAAAAATAGATATTAAAATAAATACATCAAATGTTAATTGTACCTTTTAGTTTTCTTATTATTTTGCTATTTTTCTTAAATGTTCCATATAGGAATTTGTAAGGTGAAAGTTTTATTAAAAAGGATGAGGTGGCAAACCTAACTTGTAGGGTAAATATTAACCCTTAACCCTTAGTTCTTATAAATACAGGCATTTGATACGTTATAATCATAAAATTTTTGGGCTAGAAGACATACGAGATCATTTTTTCACACACCTCTCTTTTATTGATGTGGAAACAAAGCAGTAGTTAGGCAAACTGACTTGGCCACGGTTTAGGATTAATTAGTCGCAGACCTGGGACAGGGCCCAGTTCAGCACAGGGTTCTACGCTCCCCCTAACATCCGTGCAGGCCTACTATGGAGAGAGAGCACAAAGCTTTGCTCTTTAAAGAAAGTTTCACTGACTTTAAAACATGAGCAGGTGAGAATTATAATTGCAACATCACCAATGAAATGTAAATTATGTAATGAAATACCCTAATAAAGCAAGTGTCAAAAACATTGCAAACATTTTGGTTTGGAATTTTTTGAAGAAAGAAACAAACAATACCAACACACCCTTGAACTCTTAGATCTGCAAATTCACTTATCTAACTTAGTATGGGTAGCTTGTGACTGCAATAAAGTCCAACAGGGCAGCTTTCATTGCTATAAAAATGGTACAGTATATGTGGCAACTGCTTTAAATCATGCTTGTTTTGACAAGCTGTTTCTTAGTTCCACATCATTTGCACTTTAGCTCCCCCCACTCCTGTGCCATGTAGACCCAAGCAATTTGGACAAACACCACATGACCTCAACTGTACCTCATAGGCAGAGGGAAAAAAATACAACAAAAAAAGAAAGAAAAGAGACAAATTACTCCTCCCGAGTTCTAGTTGCCACCTAACCTGTTTCTATTGCTTGTCTACTCTTCATTTTTTATATTAGTTTTTTTAGCACTTCAAGTTTTAACTCCTTGGTATGTAACATTTGAACTTTCCTCTCCATATTTTACTGCCTGAAAGATAATCTCCAACCTCCAATCTTCACTGAGGACCTACTATGTGCCAGACACAATCCTCAAAGTTAGGAATATAGATATAAATAAAACACGGTCTCTTCCCTCAAGAAGTGAATTATTGAATGGAACAGCTAGACAAATAAGCTGATGATGGCAATAACATGTGATTGGTGTCATAAAGAAACCAGTGGATACTCTGCTCATGGCCCTTTTTATCCCAGGAGTAACTATTAGCTAAAACAACCCAAGTATCTGGTTCTACACATCCATCCTTCTTTACAACATCTTAGGTTCCACAAAATGAACCCAAGTGGAAACCCTACCAGTCCCAATCCCCTGCTCATGTCAAGTTTATACAAGCAAATAGATTTTCAAACTGAATGTGCAAAAACAAACATATAGACACTTTCTATACAAATCCCTCAAATATAATTTCAAACACTAGACTATAAAAAAGATTACTGATTTATCTCTACCTTTCCAGGCAGTGACCAGAGAGTTAACTCCATGAACAAGGGTACTGTGAAAGGCATTGTTATTGACTAATCATCATCCATATCTCCCCTTATAAACAGAATCCCCATTTATTTGGGGCAGCAATGCACACAGGCCACATGCTTTGTGAGATATTACTTTCCCAGACTCCTTTGCTGTTGAGGATACCAGCGTGGCACTGTTCTGCCCATGAGAGTTTATGGAAATCTGCTAAGAAGCTTCTGAGGGTCTTTCAATGCTAGTAAAAAGGACAAAAGTAAGGAAAGATCATCCTTTGCCACTTCTTTCTTATTTGAAAGCAGAGGAGATATTTAGAGTTATAGCAACCATGGATAATGAGCTGACAAAAATAAAGACAAAAGTGAGCATGCTTAGGCCCCAGAGAAGAAAGAACTTGTATCCATGGTAACATTCTGGAGGGACTGGACTATGGACTTCTGACCTAAATTTCTGTTAGGTAAACATTACATGTTCCTATTGTTAAGCCACTTTTAAATACCCTCTGTGTTTATTTGCTGCTGAAAGCATTCCTAATGCAGATATATGTCTACCTTATTCATCTCTCTAGTCTTAGGACTGAGAACTGTGGCTGACACATTTTAAGGGGTCAAAGAATATTTGTTGAAATAATATTTAATGAGTGGATTTTAGAGCAGATACTAAGCATCATACCTAAACTTGTGGATGGAAAAGATGTTTTATTTTACATTGGATTTTTATTTTGAGTTCAATTTCTCTGAAAACAAAATGTGCAATGCAAATTTTGTTTGCCTTATACTACTTTATCCTTCCTGACAAAATCGCAGATTTGTTTATCTCTGAACACATTATCCAAGGAAAAATAGACGCCCTCTCCAGTCCCAGAAAAATCAGTATTGACTGGTCCTAGCCAATCATGGTGGTCTCATTTATACCCTTGTGCACAGTGAGTGGCATATGCCTGGGCATGAGAGGCAATTGGGGCCAACGGGGCTGATTCTTCTGGGGGCTTCAGAGAAGAGTCTTTTTCACTAAGAAAAGGTCATACACACTTCTGACAAAGATACTGCTGGAGAAGAATCATTGGGAAATGGGGACTTTGCCTTTATTTAAATGGACTTTAAAACCTTTAATAAGGAATACATGATAATGCATTACTTGTGTAAATCTGAGCTATTAATAAATAAAAGGATTAATAATAAATAAAAGGGAAATCTATTAAAAACTGATAGTTTGTGTTCTTCTGTCCACATCAGGCAACCGGTCTTGGTCTTGCTTGAAGTTTGCAAAGAATCAGACCAAAGACGTATAGCAAATAACTAGGACTCCCTGTTGAGCTCTGATTCTTGACCTCTTCTGTGAACACTATATCCTATGACTTCATATCATATGTTTCTTGGTTTCAAAGTGCTTTTCTGAGAGTAGAGGCAGCAGTGAAAATATCTCTTCGTTTCTAGGCAAACTACTGAATCATTAACTCTTGTCATCAGCCACTCAACATCCCTACGGTTGTCAGGGCTAGCTAGGTGAAGGACTTCTGTTGAATAACTGATATATCATTTTATTTTAATAGCATCCCTGAAAAGTATTAGCAAATGTACAGAGGGTCCTTAAAATGTTGAAAAGTTTAAGTAACATAGCAACATTAAATTCTGACATTTATAAAACATGGCATTTGCTTGTTGATTTATTCATTCACATTCACGTGTTTTCCCTTAATGCAGGAAAAGCAAAGAGAATGGCAGGCATAGGCAAGATTGAAAACTCTTAGAAGCTAGGCGGAGACAAGAACTTGGATGAAACTGAAGCTTAGAAAAAGAATAACAAATTATGCTTTATTAAAAGGAAGGAAAGAACAAAGGAAGGGAGGGAAGGAAGGAAGGAAGGAAGAAAGGAGGGAAGGAAAGCCTAGTTACTGATGTATTATATGATTTGGATTTTTCCTCAAGTAAGATATTAGAGAATTACAGGTTTACCATCTAAATGTAATGATTTTCAAGTATCTTAGAAGCAGTATGGTCTGATTTTAGATGTGCTGTCATTAACTTAAAAATATCTTCGGAGAAAAAATCATAATACTGTGACATTCTTCTACAGTTAGTCGTTTTTTCTATTTATTCTTACTGGCCCTACTGAAAACCTTGTTTTTTATTACTTTGTTTAAAATCTAATTTCAGTAGGATAGCAAAGCATACTTTAATGACATTTAAACCTGTTACAATCCTGAGCAAGTAAAAGACTGAAAATAAGACTTTAATATGTCAGCCAGGCAATTTTCTAAGCCTGCCACTAAATTCTGTGAATCTACCTATCCAAAAGGTCGGCAGAAGTAAAAGTTTCATTGCACAAGTTGATACCAGTACCATGTCTTTTGCCAAGAACGCTTGGTAGAACAAAGGATTCCACTGTTTCAAAACACTGACCTAGTGACTTGGTCAGAAAGGTTTTCTTTATATTAATTTAGTTGAAGAGACAGAATAAAGTCAAATAACTGTTTTGAGGTAGAAGCAATTCAAAGCAGTTCTTAAGGGCTCTGAAGGTTGATAGATCTGGGTTTGAATCTGACTCTACCAGCTGTGAGATCTTAGTAAGTCAATTTGTATCTTTATGACTCAATTTCTCCATTTGTGAGGTGGGAATAATATCAGCTCAAATACATCAAAAACTGCTGGCTGTGTCTCAATACCCATTCTTTCCTTCTTTCTTAACATTAAAATCTTAATTTTTACCTAGGCACAAATGACTGAAAAAGAATCTCTTTTACAACTAGGTATGGTCATTCGTCTAAGAGTTGGGATATATGTTACTTCAGGAAAGTATCTTTAAAAAAGGGGAGTGTGACTGGGGAAGGCAGTATAGCATAGAGAAGACAAGTAATGACTCTGTAGCATCTTACTAGGCTGAAGACAGTGACAGCAACGGGGGATGAGGACTTGATAATATGGGTGAATACTGAAACCACGTTGCTCATGTGAAACCTTCACAAGATTGTATATCAATGATACTTTAATTTTTTAAAAAAACGGGGGAGTTACCTCATCACCCTTCCTTCTTCCTACAGCTGGAATATGGACTTGATGGCAGGAGCCCCAACAGCTTCCTTTGTGAGGTAACCTTGGCAATGGAAGCTACATATGGAGCAGGAAAAAACAGAAAGAGACTTAGTCCCTCCCACCGTGTCATATCAGCCCTAAACTACTTTTGGAATACTTGAACAGGAAAGAGAAATAAACCATCTAACTTAAGCCATTGTTGGAGGCATTTAATTCTGTCAGCCTTAATCCTAGTAGATAATACTGCCACAACAAAGGTTTGAAGAATTAAATGAGATCATGTGCCTTTTATATAGTAAGTACACAACAAATAATGCCTATTATTAATCAAAGATAATATTTTGGGCTAAGTATTCAAAAGAATAAAATATATCTAGAAAAGCTTACCTCTCAGACCAGTGGCATCAAGGAATTATAGACACCCATCAAAGGATAAACTCTCTCCTGGGAAGAAATTTTTGATGTTATTAGAATAAAATACCTGCAATAAAAAAAAGAGATCAAACAGACCTGGAATAGCTCCTAATTCCCATAGTAACCACACATTTCCTTACATTAAGTGTTGCCTAATGTTCTCAGTCTGAAGGACCCTGAATTTTAGTAAGAAATTTAAAAAAGAAAATTAAGATAGGTACATGTGAAATCCTGGAAAGTAAAACCCTCTGAATGGTGATAGATCTCCTAATGATAACCTCAATTAACAACAATAGCACTATAGACAAAAAAAACAATTTTGAAATGGAAATAAATTCTCAAAAAGCTGAAAACCAGCTAAAACAGTATTGAAAAAAATGTATATATATATAATAATTATGAATATATGTGATTTCTGCATCAGATATTGTCAAGAATCATTTGAAATTGCATTGTATGTATTATAGATATTTCTGGAGAATTCGAAAATTCAGGGCACCCTTCCCCAGTCCCCAATCATAAGCTATATCTAAAAAATGTCATAAAAAATTTTTTGTTAGTGCAACCCAGTGGTTTTTCTAAGTATCCATTGACATAATTTTCACCTCTTTTCCCTAACTATCTTGCTGCCAGAGCACATCTTAGATTGCTATTTTACTTTCCCTAATAATCACAATACCAATTCTTTGTGTTTTATTTACTTCTCTGATTACTTGTACCTAAATCTCACAGCCTAAGTATCTTGAAGCCCTGGCAGAAAGGTCAGGGTAAGTTTTATAACTGCAAAGTATAAAATCAGCATTTTAGGCATCCCAGTTGCAAAGAAAGAAAAAGGAATGGAATCTAACAGTGGTAAAGCTTAAAGACCATACATACTCCACCTCACTAAGATTCATACTTTTTTTGAGATTAATACCAAAAAATAAAAATAAAAAAGAGGAATGTAGTTATCAGCATCAACATTTTACAAGTAAACATCATGCTCAGAGGTGTTAAGTAGTTTGACCAAGGTCACAGAGCTTGTGAGCAACCCAACCAGGATTTGATTCTACATCTCTTTTACTCTACAGCTAGGGCTTTTACCAGCAAGCCTTTCAGCCTCTACTGTGCACTAACAACAGAGAGCATAAAAGCAGGAGTTTGCCTTTAATACTTGCAATAATAATGCAGTAATCTGAATACACATGGAAAGTTGCAGAAATTATTAAAATAGACTCAACATTGAGAAATATTCATTAAGAGATTTCATGTCAAAGCAAAGGTACTCTTGAGGACCAATATGTTTTAGAATTCAGTATCTTTTAGATTTTAGGAAGAAAATGGGCACATATGCTATATATTATGACACCCTTCCAGCAGGATCTGGATAGCACCCCATTGTCAAAAACATTAATATTTCTGTAGTGAAGTATATGAATATTCAGACAATATAAAAGTCACACATCATTTGAGTAGTTTCATTGTTAAGTGAGTCAGCTCAGATTAGGTTTCAAGTTTCAAAAATACTTCCTCCTCTCATTGCTTTTTGGATTTCATAATCACAGGTAAGGAATATGGGCTGTACTATGTCCTACCTCACCAGGTGAGGGAAATACTAATGATAAACTGACTGATCCATTTACCAGAACTGACTTTCCACTAACAGAGCGAAGATACCATATATGCCAAGTGTGTCCCATATGCTCGGCATGAGTTTGTTTCCTGCTTTGTGACTCAATTTCCACCCATTATGTTACTCAACTGAATTTAAAAGTAGGTCATGAAAATGAAATACAGGTCAAACTACTAAAATCCCAGTAAGCTATTAAGTAATTCATGTGTGACTGTTGCAGTTCAGTGCTAAAACTACTGTTAACTTTCAACTGTTACACTTAACTTATGAATAAACAATTGGGAAAATTAGGAGGTACTATAGATACATTTTTAGTCCCTGAAATTCACCCACCACTGTACCACTAAGGTCCATCCCATTCGGGTTAAAGACATTTGTTGCCATACTATGACTTTGAAAATGGACTTGAAATAAACATTCGACACATTAAAATTCAGCCAACAATCATCTCTGCCCTGTAACTATATGAACCTGTGGACTAATTTAATGTGTCATTATCTGTCACTTGTTGAGAAGCCTTTAGACCTGGACCCAACATATTTTAAAACTACAGATAAATCTGCAAGTAAGCATACAGTTGCAAATAAAAATTAACCACTGAATCTCTTACATCATTATACTCTAGTATTGCACGGATATTTTTCTTTCCACTTCTGTGTCCATCTCTTTTTATCTTCAGTCTTCTTCAGTTCTAAAATTGGGAATTTTTTCCCATTAGATGTACACATGATTCATAGTTTTAAATGTTTAAATACATTGACCTTGGTCTTCAGGAGAGTTATTGATTAAATATTGCTAAAAACTAGGGAAAATAGTAAAAAACTAAAAAGAAAGTAGGCATAATTGTTTTTGGAAATGATTTTGGCACAACTGTTTTCCTTTAATTCTAATTCTCTCATAAGTTCATGTAGCATCAGGAAGAGGCTGCCACCCTTCTGTACAGAAATGCACAAAAGTAGCTAATTAGATACAAAACAGAAAAAACATAATACCTATGAAAAGGGTAAATGGCAGATGGTTAAATGTTATCTAAGTTTTACAAGTATTACTATTAACCAACAAAATTATTTCTTTCTTAAAGGTACATAGTGTGGAAAAAAAAATAGCATATATTTTAGAAACTGCCCCTTGACCTGCATAAAATAAATAAATGTACCTACCCCTTCAACGGCTCCAATACAGTAACTCATTTAACAGTGTAAATTACGTTCACCCACTTCCTGGCTCCACCAGGCCTTTCCTGCCTTTTCCAGTACCCACATGAAGAATGGATTCCAAATTAAATTCAAGCTTTTCAGCTTTTCATCAAATCAGTAACTCTACAATTTACCTACATGGGTATTTTAGGGAGCACTTTGGGACAGACTATTAGATCAATGGGAATCTTATAATAAAATGTATTAATCAAGTTCTTTGACTATTTAGATGAAATAATTGATGGCCAAAAGTGTACCACTTTGCTCAAGGGCTCACACTCATCAGTGGCAGAGCCCACCTAGAACCCAAGATGTCTTACTGCTTCCCCGGGGCTCTTTCCCACAGGCTCTCTCAGATCCTGTTTCATGTGTTGGATCACATCACATGGGTAGAACCTTCTGTAAAATAACAGTGGCTAAGTCCTTTGTCTTCCACATTGAGCTCTTCAATTTCCTCATCCCAATCCTACATTTATGCTTTCCTGATTTTATGAGATTTTAACTCACATTTTCTCAAAAGCATTTCAAAAGCTATATTGCAATTATTGTTTCTGCTATTTGTCTGAATTTGACCGAATAATTTGTGCAGTTATGAGAATAAAAGATCCAGAAAAAATACCCACAAGATAAGTGAACTCACTATCTATCTGCTAAAAGATGCTAGTGAGAGAAAAAGATGATAAAGAACAAATAGTCCTTGGAGTAGAGAGTTCTCATTAGGAGACCAGTTACAGCTCCGACTAGAACAGGCAAGATGCTGCCCAACGTGAGAGTTCTCTGTCACTCTCACCAAAACTGTTTCCGTGACAAGCTTCAGATAAGCAAAGAGAACAGTGGGAAGTGAGTTCTCTTTGAGCAAGAAAAGATCTCTATACATTGCTTATTACCCCAAACTATATTATTTGTATTACTTAAAAGAACACGACAGTACTACAGTGTAAAACAGTGTAATGGCCGGCAAACAAGTGTTTGCTCGGGTGTTTGCTCAGAGTCGGCACTCCTTGGATACCGGAGGCCATACCATGACACTGTTTGCCACAGTGCAAGGGTCAGTGCGATGGGTCCACTTCGACCGCCAGGTAACTGGGTTCGGACTGAGAGGTAATCACATGATCTCCTTTAGAAGACAGAATCAACTTTAAGAACCATCCTATAACCACCATAGACAGGGGTGTGGGTATTTATTTTATTTCACTATTCATTACATGCTTTCTCAAGTATTGTATACAGTTTGGTATTTACAAATGAAATCCCATACCAAGCTGCAACACCTCAAAAGAGGGCCAAGACATCTTCTTACCTGCCTAGAGCATTCTTCGTCTGAATTTTTCATCTTCATCTAATCCTACCATATAATGTTTTGTGTCATTGCCAAGATTCCAAGATATGATTATAAAAATAGTGGAAATAAATTACATGTTTTAAAAGGTACAGTCTTATCAATAGGCTTTCAATTTGTTACAAAGTGCACAGAGGCCGGGGGAACAGATTTATGATGGTCATTTATGTGAAACATTATTTCATCTTCAAGCCCAGTACCTTCTCAAAGCTGTGAGAGCAGATGCTTTTGCTCTAAAAGAACATCAGCTTTGGCCTTTGTTTCACCTGGAGTGAATCAGTGAGGAACTCTAAGGCATTATGTATAAAAAAGTATCTTGAAAAACATAACAGGCATAATTTTAATTATTGTATGTATTATGTCCAACTTGTCTCCAGGAAAAAAAGGTGTCAGACAACTCATAACTTTAAAAATGATAAAAACAGATGATTAAAGCAGAAGCCTTGGAAGAGCATGCACTAAATAACTCCGAGCTTCCTGGCAGCTAAAGCAAAAGTGAAATTCAAGATGTTTTTTTCTTCTTTTCCTTTTGTCTGATGAAAGAAAGTATACAGACTCACATGAAAAGGTAGATGTTTCTTTCTCTGGTATTAAATCATAAGAGGAATTATATATAAATGCCAAAATAATTGATATTGACTATCACAATAGACAAAACTCACCTGCAGTTGTTTCATACACCACAGAAGCATTCTTCTCGTTAGCTTTTCTCAAAGTGGAAAAAATTAAGGAAGCAAAATTAATTCATGAGCTTCATTGTCTCAGAAAACTAAATTAGTGGAACTGAGCATTTCACAATCTTTTGTTTGAACTTAATTCAAGGATTTAGCTTGGAAAAATTAGAACAGCCTTTCTGAAAGTGTGATTTGAAGATCCGATTATCAGAGGTTCCTTTTCAAAACTCGAAGATTTGGGGGTCACACTCTAAAACTACTGAATCAAAATTTCAGGTATGGATCTCAGGAATTTCTATTGTAAATAAGTTATCCTGGTCAATTGCATGCATGTGGTACTGATTATTAATAATCTCTTAGCATCAAACCCACCCGTCTGTGTTTGGCCTTGTGATGCTGAAGCCGGGTCTCTGTAACCACACTTGTTGCCGCCCGGCTCACTGTTAGGCTCTGCCGATAGGGGGCACTAGAGAGAGAAGAGAAACTAGGAGGAAGCCGCTGGACCGCGCTCCCATTGCGCTTGCTCTTCTGTCAGCGTCACCCAGATGCGGCTCTTTTCCCCAGCAGTTGGTTCCAGTTTCCACTTGGGTTCCATCTCACCCAACAACCCCCCTGGCGTTCCGTCAGAGCACCGGCATCTTCTGAAGTCAGGGCTTCAGCCCCACTGGGCTCTCCTCTGAGTTTCTGAGACACCAGCTCCAGCCAGGCAGCTTCCTCACCGCAGAGGTCTCCACGCTTCTAGGTGCCAAGAGCCACCCAGGCCTACACCACCGCCACCACCCAGTTAGTGGTGCTAACCGCTCCTGGCAGTTAGTTACCCTCTCTGTTAGCTTTGTTTCTGCCCTTTCAGTCCTCCAATTCCTGTATAACCGATATAACCAATTCCCTATATAAATTGTCTCTTAGAAGAATTGGTGTGGTTTCTCTTATCCTGACTAGGACCCTGACTTATATAAACGTTCAAGTTTGAGTTCTAGTAACTTGGAGTATTAAGGAGACATTTCCCTTGCCAAGGGATCTCTAAGTTATCAATTGTTTAAACTCTTCTGTTGTACCAGTAAATAAAACACTGGTACCAAGAGCTTCAGCTACTACATTTCATTGCCTTACAAATTTTTCAGAAGCTTTGAGTTCCAGATGAGCACATAATAAATGTGAAATTCTGTTATCAAAAATGAAAAATTTTTTTCTTAGCACCCAGATTCAGAGCTAATTCAGTTCTATACAGGAGTGGCCTACTTACAAGCCTATAAGCAGAACAAAAATTTTTCCCAGAAAAGATTTTTATTCTTCTTAAGGGCTTCCACAGGAAGCATGACTTGCATATCTGCAAGGCAAAGACCAAACTTTGGCCTTATATTTAAAGCCACCCACGACATTAAACCTACACAATTCGTCAAGCTCATTTCAATCATACTTATTAGGGTGCTGCTTCCCCCTGAGCTAGTCGTTCTCTGCCTCATCTTGTATACGGATTCCTGCTCCCTACCTTGGCTCAGGTAGTTCTTGCTGCCTGGGGGTCCCCACTGAATATACAGATACCTAGAGCAGGGCACATAATGTGAACTCAACACACGTTGGGCCTGGCTTCCATTGCCTTCCTCAGGACCATTCTGCTTTGAACTGCCATGGCAGTTACCTTATGTATGCATTTCACACACAGCACATGTTTTCTTGTGAATTGCTTGTATATATATATATATATATATATATATATACAGTCTTCCCTTCTAGATTATAAATTATGTAAGGACAAGCCATATGTCATATACCCTTGTATCACCACAGTGCCTCCCAGACTTTGCATAGAATAGTGACCAACGAATATTTGTTGAATGAATGAATGCCCTATGGATGGTCATCTACTTTTTTATGAGTCATTCCTTTCTCCTCTACTATACTGTAGATATCTCAAATTCTTTTGCAAATATAGAGGATACAAATAATGTCCAATATGCCTTATACTAATGTCTACAGTGTTATAAGACAATTTTTACATTTAGATCTGCATAATACTTTCCATACATTAGCTGTTTAAATTTCAGTGCCAACTCCATGGAACCATTTTCCACTGTTATTAGCCAAGGAAACTAAAGCTCCAAAATATAAGTGACCTTGTCCAAGGTCACATATTCCTAGAATTTGACAAGGGCTCTTTTCACACACATTGCATGGTCTCTTGGAAAGTTAGCACTTAGGATGAGGACAGTGATGAGCTCACATGACAGATTGCTCTTCTTCCTCTGCAGAGACTCGCTTCAACACCAGGAACAACCTGAAAAGAGTGACTCACAACTCCCAGCAGCATTGCCAGTTCATATGCTGTGATCCTGATCCTGACAAGTATAATAATGATCAGTCCAGAGAGTCAGATTTCTGCTGGATTTAGAAAAGCATCTTTGTTCATGTAAGGAGCCCAGTGGGTTGGTGAGAACACTGCAGCTCTTGAAGGATTTCCATCCACCCCTTCATCCCAGCCAGGAGCATAGCTATGGGAGAAGAAAGGCATCCGGCAGAAGGGTAAGTATGACTTCCTCGTGTCCCCCTCCTTCCCATCTTGAAGCTAGAGTGGTCACTGGGTAACCCAGTCCTGTACATGGGTTTCATAAAGACTAGTGAGCCACTGAAAATTTCAAACACACTAGCAACATAGAAGGGAACAGTGCAGAAGGTTCCAGCACTCTGAATGTATCTCCCACTCCTGTTGAGCTCTCTGAAAATAAGATGAATATACCCCTTTGGTGGCACTCTCCACAGAGGACTTGTAGTGAAGAACATGTTTTATAAAAATATTTGTTAGTAACTTTACAGAGCTTTCAAATAATTTTGATAGGCACTCAGGTTCTCTGGAGTCTCAAAAAATATTATAATTAATATCTACTCTTTCTAATATTTGATACATAAGATGGCCTTAATGCAAGACAAGTATTAGATTAGTACAAAGATCAAATCTGGTAAAGCTTAATTTCCTACATCAGTTCAAGTAGATAAGGTCTCTCAAACTTTTAGGCAAAAGGATTTGCCCACATCGATTTGCCTTTCTCACCCTGCCTGTCCTCCTTTGCGCCCCCTCTTGCCCCTTCTGCCACCTTTCCCTTCCTACCTCTCTCCCTGGTAACCATCCCCCTTTCTTCTCTGTCTGCGGAGAAGGGGCTTAGCCTTTTAAGAAATTGCCTTGTTTGCTGCACTTCTCTAAAGCCTGGTCTGAGGAGCCAATTCTGTTTGCATAAAATAAAAGTCAGAACACAGAAAGTTGCTTGAACCAAGGGTGGAGGGAAAGAGTTATGAATTTACTGCACAGTCCAGGGCACCCAAGTTCATGCTGTCAGCAGAGACCTAGGTTAGTTTTTTCAAAGTAATCGCTCATCCACCGACATCCTACTGGTAAGGTATATGCTTGTGAGGAGTCGGCAGGAAGTATCAGAGGACTAAAAATTATAAACTAAGCATAAAATATGTCTGCAGTTACTGCTAAGTTAGCATTTCCACTAGAGAAACATTGCATTTTCTCATATAAATGACATAATTTGGCTTTTCACCATTAATTTTAGATGCCTTTATAGGATTATGAGTGATATTTCACTTTCTTACAAAAAGAAAATTAGAATCATGAAAAAATTAACTGTTGCTGGAGACAAGGCAAGGATGATAACAGTATAGATTCCTGAAAGGAGCAGATAGGAAAGTCAGTCCAAACAAAACTGGCAGAAGGAAGCCGAATTGGAACCATGCAAAATGATGTCATGATGAAATGCAATCATTAAAACAGCCATAAGGTTAATTTACTTAATACTCTTTTTCATCCACTGAAGTCAGCAGATTATCCCAAGGTGAAGAAAAGATATAGGTGTAACCTTGTAAGAGGAGAGCTGTGGGACACAGCTACAAACAAAGCCAGCTTTAGAAAATGGCACAAAGACTACATATTGAATTTATATGATATTACTGGAAAGCAGCCAGGAGAGGTTTTCCCTGCCTTTTATTCCCAAGTCTACAGTTTAAATGGATGGGCCAAAAAATGCTACAGGTTACCTTGAAGACTCAGGCACCCAGACACAAACGGTTGCCTCATTCAGTCACACAGGCTGCTCACTGCACAACTCCAGGGGGTGCCATTCATATGGACTATGACATGAAAAGAAACCCCTCAATCTGTGAGATGGAGGCCCTTCTATGATAAACCACCAGAGTCATATAGAATAAGAGAAAAAAGCAGGATATAAAATTATATATAAAGTATGATAGTGATTCTTTCTCAAATAAAACATATACATAGAAAAATGACCAGAAGGAATTATACCAATATAACAAAATTTCTGGAAGTATGCATGTATTTACTCTCTCCTATTCCTAACTTTTTATATTTTCACATTGAATTCCTTAGCAGCTTTTTAATAAATTTAGTAGTAACTTAAAACCTCCAAATTGAAACTATTTATGGTTTCAATGTTTTAAAGTGTCCAAGATGTAATGATTAGAATGGTTTCCACACAGATGGAAAATCCTTTAGAAAAACTGGACACATCTTGTCTTCATGTGTTTACATTTCAAACTAGTTCCGCATTTTAAATTACTCAAAAAACATATAAGGATTAGCTTTGATTTCAAAAGACCAGATTCTATTTTAAATGCTGAAGAGCTTGCATGCTACATATCCAAAAGTAAGCAGGTTTCAAGTATAGTTCCCTCTGCTTCAGTGTTCTCTCAATCTCTTGGGTTGGCTTCGGTCTAGAACTGAGACGTGTCAGCAGCAACTATGGCCACATGATTTCCCTGCTCACAGCCAATGTAGAGAGGGACTGTCCACCCCTAAACCAATCACAGGCAAGAGAAGGGGACTGGCTTAGATTAATCAGGATCTACCCTAGGCCAAAGATCACTCTATCACTGCTACACAGTAGGAAATGGGTGGAATCAAGCACAAATACAGGTTTTGTAAGACCTGGAACTTACACAGTCTAGGGATTTTCTTTAAGTAAAACAATTTTTTTAAAATACAAATTTATTATGGAAATGGACATTTACATAGAATAGAAAAAAAATATAAACTTTAAAAATATGCGAATGCCATAGATATCACAAAATCCAGAAAAGGGGGCATAGTGTTTTTATTAATTAATTTCCTGACACATCCCTATTACACCTTCTACATTTTTTAGGCTGTATTCTCTTTGCCTCTTCATATAACAATTATGTAGACGTTAATAAAGAATAAAGAGAAATAGAATTCAGTCTTCTAGCATATATAGTTCAAAATTATTTTCATTATTGATCATTTCAAAAACTTTCTTTTGGCATCCATCCCAAGTTGTTATCAATGATGTCATACAATTTTCAGGAACATTATCAAATTTGGGTAGACCTCTCTTAAGTTCTTTTTTTCACATACAGCTATTTAATTTGTAAGAGTTTTCCACAGTCCAGCTTCCGGGCCCCTACCTCTCAAATGTTGAATCTCCTCCAGCACCCACATCCTGCCAGCACAAGGCACTACAGGACCTGCCCGTGGCTTCATGAGTATGGCTCTAAGCACAGTGCACAACAGGATGGTTTCTGGAAGCCATTTCTACACCAAGGCAGCTATGGGAGTAACTGCAAACCAAGTAAATACATGCCATAAACCCAAACAAAAATATTCCCTATTCACCATCCTCTTGATTGGATCTTAAAAATGGCCTTAAGCCACTGCACATCACCCAACTGAAAGGCAAGTGTGGTAGAAAGGAAGTCGGAGAGTGAAACAAAGATCAGTCCTAACTGATGAGTTAAAATATCCCATTGCTACAAATGCTACCAAAACATATGACCATGTTAAATCTGTGTCCAGGTCCCATAAATTGCATTCTATTTGGGAACAAGCTATCAAAAAATATTGTCTGGAAAAAATGGGATAACACACAATAGGTGTTTTGTTATAGTGATCAAATTATATATGCTTATTACTTAATTAGGAAATTTATTACCTTCCTGATGTGAGCCTACCTCCAATAGCACACAGGAGGAGGGAGTAGATGCAGAAATATTATCACCAGACCCTGCCTCTGAAGAATTACTGCTCAGATAGGAGCATCAAAATCTATCGGCATCCACTTTCTCCTTTAAAATACTCAAAAAATTAAAAGAAAACAATGAAATAAATACATTTTGCCATTAATATCTTGATTTCATATTATGTATATTAATTACATGAAAAAAATAAAGGCTGGCATGTGGCTATTTGAAAAAGAGTTGGGCTGGGGATTCATACTCACATTGGGCAAGGTTTGCCTACCAAACTATATAGCATGCATTGTTTCCTCTTGGATACGAGGCCACTTAACATTTTCAACACTTGGGTGGTCGATGGACTAGAGTGCATGATGATTACATTTACAGATAATAGAAACTGGAATAGGCGCTTATTACTTTAGAGGGCAGGAGTGGAATTCTAAACAACCTTTCAAAGCTGGAAAAGGAACCACATAAATAGATTAATGAGCAGTTGTATTGAGAAATGTGTGGGGAAGTACACTAACTGTACTTTTTTTTTTAACTACACAAAATGTAGCAAATTCTTGCACAAACGTTTTTCAAATGCAGAAACCACCATCCATCACAAATTGAATACACGTCAGTAAGTACAGAAATTACATTTTTAAAAATGCTTCATTTGGAGGTGGTTTAACAACAGTGTAATTGGAAGGAAACAGAAAATAATACATTTTGCCACTACATCTGATACCTTGCAGTCTCTCCTGGGTTGCAGTATTCTAACCTGGGAGAAAATGGCTTCCTGATGGCATTTTACTATAGAGCTTCTGCATCTGATAAGATTTCTCTCCACTGAGTGGAAGGAATGTCAAAGCAGAGAAATGGAGGGCCTGAAAATTGGGGTCTAAGTCAGTTCAACCACTACTTATAAAACATTTATATATAGCATTGCATCAAGTACTATAAAGCAATAAGATATAAATAGGACATGATGTCTGTGGGCAAAGGAGGATTTGGAAGGATTAAAAACAGAAACAGCAATATGCACTTTCTTTCTTAAGTGGATAGTAAATAAGTTTCACTTATTCCATAACTAAAATTAATGGCTTTTGTCAATTATGTGTCATTAATATTTCTCGAAGGTTAATATTATGAGATAAATTGAATGTTAATACAAATATGGAAATATTTATAAAATAAGTCTGATATGCAGAGTGACACCACAAACACCCTTAGAGTAGCTGTGATGAGTTAGTCACAAGGACTGTGCCCCACACATATCATGGGATCAGACAGCTGGACAGCCTTCCAGGGCATTATGGATAGTTAAAAATCTACAGATGCTTATTTTTGGCACAGGTCATTTTATTACTCTGCTTTTCTGATATTTGAAAGCCAGTCACAAAGGTTTAAGGACATCTCATTAACTTCGCTGAAAGAGTGAAGTATATAAAAAGATAGGATCAAAAGAGTGGAATTAGAAAACCTCTGAACAAGGAACTCCATGGGAAGCAAATCACCGTTTATATTTTATCCACATGATTTTATCCAGTTTTAAAGATAATTGATGAATGAAGTACAGTGTTTCCCCACTGAAACATATGTCTGAGCTGTGTTTCATCCTCAAGGATTATAATGCTTTAAAGAAATTTCCTACTCTGTCGAAAAGAGGTATCACTCCAAGAAAAGGCAACCTTCATTATTATTTATATATCATTTCTTTAAAAACAGTAATAATAAATTTATTGTTTAAGGATATAAAGCATTTTTGATAGTCTTAGCAGTATTAGGCCTTTTTGTAGCTTCAAATTTAAGAGACTTAAATTATCTTTTGAGGAAATTCTCTGTGATTGTAACTCTCAGGATTGGTGTTACTACTTTAGGTGGAATTTTTTAAACTGTATTTCCACATAATTATAAACCGTCACATATAAAATGAGCTGGAGTGCTTTTGGTGGGGGAGGATGGAATGGGAGTAAGGATTGGGAATTAAGGGAAATAGTTAAAAAAAAAAAAACCTAAAAGAAGATCTTTCATGGACCAATAATGATAAAGTGGAATTAATTAGGAATTATTCTTTTAAAAATATTTGTAAAGTACTTATAAAAAGTATTTTTTAAAAGGAGGGTGGCAATACAGTATTTCAAGGGCGGGACAAAAGTCACCTAACAGTGATTTTTTTAGTTTTCACTAGAGCAACAATTCTCAAAGTATGGTCCCTGGACCATCAGCATAAGCATGCCCTGGGAACCTGTTAGAAATGTAAATTATCAGGCCCCATCCCAGAAACTTTGAACCAGAAACTCAGGGGTGGGGCCCGGTATTAATGAAGCCCTAAAACCCTACAGGTGATTCTAATGCCTGAAAAAGGTGGAGAACCATGCTAGTAAAACTTCAGAGCTTTTAAAACCACCAATGCTGACTGATGCCAGTCCCAGACCAATTAAATTAGAATCTCTGGGGAAGCGGCATTGCATTAATATGCCTTTTAACACTCCCCAAGTGTTTCCCAAAGTTGGGCAGAATATCTTTGCCTCAGAGAGCCCCTCGTCACCCCAGAGGAAGGAGCCACAAGGCTGAGCTCCAAACAGGATTAGCTGAATTAGTTGAATTCAGTCTCCTTCAACAGGATTAGCTGAATCTTCAACTAGTTTGTTTTACTTCTTTTTCAATGAAAAATTTTCTTAAAAGAAGTGTAAAAACAAGATGATCTTTAATTAAATAGAGTTAGCAAAAGCCCCTTAATTTCAGGTGGGCATAAAAAAAGGGTTAAACATGGTACATATTAATCATCTCCAATTTGGTTAAATTTGGTGGTATATAATACATTTGAAGATGTATCTATTATTATCTTTAGTGGTAATAGTAATTAAGTTTTAAAGTAATCAGTTATATTAAAAAAGAAAACCACAAGCTGAGTACGGTCAGCCAGAATTGTTTCATTCTCTTTAAATCCATTAACGCCTGTGTCAGTCCATCCTAACCCTGAGGGAATAGGGACCCAACAGCTTCATTTTTGTTCCTGTGGAAGGGGAGAGGGAGAACTACCATCCTGACCTTGGTGCTGGGTGAGGATTACCTCGGCTGCCAGGAATCTAGAGAAAGGGCCAGGGCCGCAGTGAAGGGGAGGGTGAGAGGGTTCCTGCCACAGGAACACAGGCAGGCCCAGGCAGGGGTTCGAAGGAACAAAAAGCGGATATGGTGTCACAGATAAATCTCTCACCTGCATTCATCAGAGTTCACCTGAGGCTAGCCTTGTACAGCCAAATGGAGATTAGTCAGATATAGGGCTAATTATCTCTGAAAGTATTTTGCAAAATATTGGGGAAACTTAAAAAAATTTGCTGACATTAAATGAACATGCAAATTTCCAGCACTTATCTCAGCAGGGTTGTGCCCAAGCATCACCATTAAATATTCTTCAGAATATGAGCCACGGTATTCACCAGTAGGGAAATGACAGGTTGTTCAAGAGACGGTGTTTCCCAGGTTTCCAGCAGGGAGATGGCATCAAGAGAAGGAGACAGAGATCTTTTTAGCACTTATTATTTTATTCTCTAAACTATCATTTGGGAGTAAATTGCAGACAAGGTGCCCTTAACTCCTAGTGTCCTAAAACTCCAGAGTCCTAAAAACCAAGAATGAGAACATTCTTTCACATAACTGCAGTACAATGATTAAAATCAGGAAATGAGCACTGATACAATAATCTTAGCTAATCCACAGGCATTTGTATTTCTCCAATAGTTCCAATAATATTGTTCATAGTAAAAGAAAATCACAGGTCATAGACTGTATTCAGTTGTCATGACGTGTCATGTTTGAGTACTTTTTAAATTTCTAGCTCAGAATGTTCTAGACTCATTTTGAATGTTCCCAGCCCCAGCCCTGGAAACAGGGAAGCCTGTTGCCTTTTAGAAGAGAATGCTCTTTAGAAACCAAAATCTGGACATCAGGTGTCCTGGAAATCCAGTCTGATATCCTAAGCTTTCCCATGTTCCTGACAGTGAAAAGCCTGGTTCCATTATACAAAATATATTTATTTATTTTCTTATTCAAGAATATTCAGAAAGTAGTTCCAGAGTTCTAACCCATACTTCTAAGATAATCAAACCTTCTAACCACAGTCCAATATTTATTCAGAGTTTTTTGTATTTAGGAAGCATTCTTGAGGTCTTCCCACATAACCCTGGTTTCCCTGCTGCCACAGATCCATGTCTCCAACTGACTCTTGACAGTGATTCACTTAATAAGTGATCCAAAGTCTTTTAAGACTTCTAAGGATTATGGATTGAAATTGTGATTAAAGAAAGATTTTCAAGATAGTGCCAGAATTTTTTTAAGTTTTGGATTAAAGTAGTAGTAGTTGATCTTCCCCCTTTTTTCTGTCAAAACCTTTGAGGACGCTCTTCTGCTAGGCACCTGCTCTGCCGTACTCAGATGCAAAGACGGATCGCACTTAACACAGTGCCCTCAGAGTTACAGACTAGTGGGAGCGAGGACAGGACAACAAACAGCCAGGTGTCTTTCTGTTACAGCACGCCTCAAGGTTACCTCCCTTCTTGCTCTCCAGTACCATTTAAAAAGCCACAAATTCAACATAAGGTTTTCATGCTTAAAACTATTTAAGGCAATAGTCTCCAGCATACTCAAGGCTATTTAAAAACATGCCTTCTGACTTGTCATGCCCTTAATCTGTACTTGTTACCCATGCAAATCATTACATTCAGAAGTAGGACAATAAATATTATGTTGTGTTATAAAATCCCTTAAATAAAACCATCCAGCTTAAATTGAAAAAAAAAAAACTAAGGCTTCCCATTCTCTCTGGATGCTTTTCATATTCCCTAGCATGGAATACAAAAATTCTTTCACAATCAGGGACTTGTTTATCCCACCATGCTCTCCCCATTTCTGTCTCGTCCCCTCCCCCATTTTCCCAGACCCACTTCTCTTCCACAACTCAGGCTTGAAGTCGGACATCCTCAGGAAAGTCCTCTTTGAATCCTCAGTCTCAGATTCCCCGCCCTGATTTCCCTTAGGCCTTATATTTCCCCTATTAAGTCCATTTCTGTGTTACTGTTAATCCGTTTGCCCAGCGACTATTTGTTAAACAGCAGTGTTTCATGGTGCTTAAAAGACAGAACCTGCAACCAGACAACCATGTTTTGGCTTGAGCTTCTGCACCACCGTTCTCTCAACTGTGAAGAAATTCGAAAACCAACCTCATGGGGTTGTTGTAAGGATTAAATGAGTTAATGTATAGAAAGGGCTTAGAGAGGTGCAGAGCACACATCAAGCGCTGCAGACATGTTTGCTAGTAACTGCAATCATAGAACACGCGCGTGCCACCTTTCCACAGACAGACTCTCAGTTTCCTCATTTGTCTCCATCAAGACTGAGCTACATGGAGCCTCATACCCTGTCTTGTTCTTCCTTGTATTCCCATCACCTAACACAGCCCAAGGCACAGAAAAGGTTCACTGAATTAATATACACTCCTAATTTAATTATTGTGACAAGATTTAAAGGCGTAAATAAAGATTTTTACATTGGGAAGTAAGAATCACAGAGATAATCCACATGATTGATTTTTTCAATCCAAAATAAAGGGACTTGAGGGCCCCTCCAGGATTGCTATTGAAAAGTGTGAAAGAAAGTTCCTTTAGAGATAACTTGATCAACCCTCTAGCGGTAAGGAAAGGCGTGCCCCCTCCCCAGGAGGATAAAAGGAGCTGAGAGAGGCTGAGGTGACCCATCCGGGCAGCCGAGAGGCAAGCTACCAAGCGTGGAACTTTCTTTGGATAAACCGAACCAACCCCGAGAGAGCACGGCGGCAGAGAAGGTACGTAGAACACCCAGTACCTGTGTCCAAGTGCTGGGAAGTCGAGCTCCTCAGGCCTTCAAAACTGTTAACCATGGTTCTCTCCATTGTTGCATTTGGGGTGCCAGTGTGGATGGGGAGGTTGTTTGTAAATTTACTGATTTTGTTTGATTTTTAGAACTGTGTGCATGATTTCTTTTTTATTAAAAAAGTTCCAGTTTCTTAAGAAGTAATCTGGATCCCCCATGTACAGAATACAAATGTGAAAATATTCTGCAGACCAAATATCAGGTGAGCCGGTAAGACAAATTTTGGACATCAGGCCTATCCCAGATGACTGGGGAAACTGTGTCACACAGTTTATAATCTGATCATCAAAAGATGTTGAAGTTGGAACCCATATCCAGTAAGAGCAATGCTATGTAGTAATGTAATATCTGGTCACTGGAAAGCTTAAAAATCCATATTTTTTAATAATTAAAAAATCAATCTCATAATTGAAAAGTGAACCATAAATTTTTTTCAATAACCTGAAGTTAATATTGCTTTGGGAATCTAATTGGATGTATATAGTTGATAATTACCTTGGCCTTTTAAAAAAAGTGTTGATAGTTTAATATTGCTTTCATATATTATATATATATATATATTATATATGAAAGCAATACAAGCCACTATAGATAATTTGGAAGAGGAAGTGTTTATAATCTGTGCTACTTCAGAAATAGCCATTATATGTATTTTTGTATTTCTTTCCATACTTTTTTCTATTTACATACAAATAATTTTGTTTCAAAACTAAGATCATGTCATGTAAAGTTCATTATCCTTAACATTGCTCCATGGCCATGACTCTTTTAATGAATATTCTTGGGAAATGTGATATAAATAATTTAGCATAGAATTCTTCATATAAATTTCTTAGATTGTATTAAACTGGTCCTAAAGCTTCAAAGTAGTAAGGAAAAAGTATATCTGCATATGTATGGTTAAATCCAAACCATGTTTTTTTCTCAAAATGCACTATTCAACTTCAAATTAAATATTTTGCCTAATTAACTGAGTCCCCAGTAATCATGTGATAGGACTTAGTGAGTACAACCTCTTGCAAAGCTCTGCCTTTAAAAGACACTGTTGGCAACTGAGTTTGAGTAGAATCTTCCAGGGCAGCTGAGTGGTTTCACACAGTTTTGATCTCCATGCTTAATAATGAAAGCCAAATGTCAATGTGCTTCCTCCTTATAAATAACCAATTACATGGGAGGCTTAAAAATAGAGTTCTTGTTGGTAAGAATCTAATTGTAATGGGATACAACTAACTTATTTGACTCAGGTTATTTAAAAGGCAATGGCTATAGTTGTTTAAAGCAGATAAAAGAATAATAGCAGGGCATCAAAGTTAGTAATGTCATATCAGTTGGCCTTATTTTAGGAAACTAATGAGCACAACTGAAAATTTCCAGTTATCAATCTAGAAATTTCCATAGATATAGACTATACGTGTTTTTTTTTTTGGTAGTACAGTGATTTAATTTCTTTTTAAAGCGGAATACTGGAAGCACAAATGTTCACATTAACAGATGGTAGACTCCTCTCAGCAGAGGCAGTAAAAAGACTATAGTTTTTCTCACCAGAAGTGTATCTAGTTACAATTTACGCTTGCAGTCTTTTTTTTTTCTTCCATTACAGTAGAATTTTTCTCTATTTTTGTCAAGCATCTGATCTCTCTTGAAAATCTCAATACATGTGAGAAGGACTCGTGTTCTTTTTATCCAAATACAATAATACCAGGAGTATCTGGTCTAAAACTTGAGACCAGAAATGTGTACAATCTTTCTTTCAGACTCTAGTCCCTCCTTATGAAGGTTGTCTTAACTTCAGCTCTACCCCCATATTCCAGCCCCCTAGACAGAATTAGGCACTGTTCCTCAGGATTCCCAGAGCCCCCAACGGAAAATGGAAAACATCTATTGTACATTTTATTGCACGATATTGTAACTGTTTACATATGGGTCACTTTTGAAGACATCTTTTTCATGATTGTATACCCACCTTAGACCAGTGCCAGTGCATAGTAAATGCTCACAGCAATTTTTGTCAGACCATACAAGGAGAAGATTGTTTAAATTTAGAGGGAGCATGGGCAGTTCTAAAAAACATGGTATGGTTTGTGCTAAAGTTGTCAACATGTGGTCATATCTGAACAGAGTCAAGCAATGTAGCAGTGATACAATGCATTCCTAGAAAACTCCTATCCCTCTCTTCTACTCCCGGAACAATTACTGTTCATTTCTAGCAATAGAAGAGGAGTGCTAACTGACCCTCCCTTTTTCAAAGAATATAATTGGCTCAGCAAAGAAAATGGGCTCTCTAGAAAACTTACAGGCTGCCCTGAGATAGGCAGAGGGACAGTTACTATTCGCCATGGCAACCATCTCCATCATTAGAGGACTGAGTCAGATTTTCAGAGTAAAAACAAGGAACTTAGAGAAGGTCCCTGGAAATCAGAGCATTTAAGAGTTTGGTTTTCTTGCCACACTCATTAGAGTAGATCTAGACCCACAGGAGGTAAAATCCTTGAAATTACTGTCAGCAAGAGTGTCCCCCTTTCTCCTGTTTCTTCAGATACGGATTTGTGTGAGTGGCCTGGAGCCTGGGTTACTACTATTGTTGCAGCTGCTAGTGCAATCTTAATTCTTGGAACCACAGAGAAATGTGTGCTCCCCACTGCACTTTTAAAAATGAGTAATTTTGTCTCCCTGAGTGACATACCTACCCTACATTACCCAAGATATGCTGTCACTCTGCTTAGCAATGACGAGTGACCCTAGAGCTGCAGCACCTGGAAGACTTTAAGAATCACCCTGGGTACTTCTAAAGGGCTTGGGAGCCACAGAGAAGATTTGAGTATTTATTTAATGGACTCACGATCCTGATTTTATGAAAAGAATAGTGAGTCTGGGAGCAGCTTTCACATTTGACTAGTTCGTTTATCAAGTGTGTTTTAATCCCTCCTTACATGAGATGGGTTAGCCAATTCTCCTCCCAAGGCTTTGCTGGAGTTGGTATGAGGTGCAATCAAATAATACAAAGGAAATCATTTGGAGACTTAGGTTGCCTGGAAATGCAAAGCACATTCTGGTTAGGAGGACTTCCTCTTGGCTCTGACATGACTTTGCCACTTTCTGTGAGCACTTGGATGAGTCACTTATCCAGAGCTCTGTTCCTTGGGGTATAATTGGTTAATCTTCTCTGCTTCTCTAGGTCTATCTTTACATGACTCTAAAACTCTTTCATCATCTTATATTTGGAAAAACACCATCCTCCAACCCCTTATTGCATTTCCTGCCTTTCATCATTCTAACAGCTTCTGAATCTCAGCTCCTCCAAAAAGGCATGCAGAAATAAACACTTTGCATTTCCTTCTACATTGACTATGGCAGGCAGAGAAGCTGGGTATGTAGTTAGAGTGCTTCGAAAAGATAAAAGCCCTTTAAAATGAAAGATTATTGTGTAGAAGCCAAGGGTTCAAGAATAAAAAATAATTATGAACCTTGAAGGGCTATTTTTAATGATTTCTATGGTACCATAAATTTTGTGCATGGTTACAGGATAAAACTCTAAATAGGATGCAACTACCACAAATATTCACCATTGTGAATTAAGCCCTAAATGCAGAATAGGCAACTGCCAGGATTTTCCCCTCTCCAAAAGGATGTTGCTGAAGGTAAACTGTTAAAAATATTGTAAAAATCTGGGCTTAAATAACTGTCATTACCATTGATTGGTAATTTTAGTGTATGTAGAGATTACCTGTCAGCAGAACACATGCCAGACTCTTCTCAATTAAACTGTAAGATTTATTAGCATTTCTTTGGGCCAAACAACAAAATAAAGACAAAGGAAGTGTTTTCCTTAAATTGCCAAAAAGTTAGTCCAGTCATCAAGTTCATATTTTTGCAGGTCTGAAAGCCTAATCACACTAATACAATATAGCAATTTAAAAATATTACAATAAACTTGCTTTGAGTCTGCCACGTTAAATATCTTCCCAGAGCCTGGTTTCTGTCTGCCTAATGGTGCACAAGTGGCAGAGGGGAAGTTAAGTCTAGAATTCTCTGTGCAAAGTCTCTGCCAAAGGGATCAGCATGTCATTATCACTTTGGGTGAATCTGTACTAGATCAATAATTTATTCCTGAGCCACTGATACTATTTGTCAGTTCTTTTATCTTGTTATTTATTTCAAGGAACAAAAAGTAAGATTATTCTAAAAAGTAATGAGAAAGTGAATTATTAATAGTCCTTTAGAAGAAACTCTCAAATACAGGGGGAAAAAAAGATAGTGAACAATCTGTCCTGTCAAGTGATACTATCCAAGATAAATCAGCCTGTTATCATCATCCCTTTCTTGATTTCACCTTCTGATCTCATAGCCTGCTACATCCTATTTCTCAGGGTTTCTGTGCCTACCAAACACTAGCACTGTCCTGCAAAATATCCTTAAATCAAGCATGAAATAGTAATAGCACAAAATATGCTAGTTGCTCATGACTGTGGCCCAAGTACTATCTTAGGCACACATAAATTAACAGACATGGCCTCTGCCTTGGAAAGCTTCATGGGGTATGAGGAAAAGAGATGGAGTTTACAAAAATGACCATCAGATTGCAATGAATGTTGCAAGTAGAGGTATGTATGAGGTACTACGGAAGCACAGGCAATGGAGTAGTCATGTTGATGGGGAGGTCTGGAAAACCTCATAGAAGTTCATTTCGGACTTTAGGGGAAGTAGAAAAAGAATTTTCCAGGAATTGCAGACCACGGAGGTTTGAGGAAGCATGGCATATATTTTGGAAGTCACAATTGGTTTCAAAGGCTAGAAGAGTAACAGGATTAGGAGGTAGGACGAGTAAGCCAAAGGCATGATTTGAAGGCTTTTAAACGTCTTGCTAAAGAATTTGGACTTTCTCTACAAGTTAATGGAGGGCCACTGGAGGATTTTAAGTAGGAGAATGATGAAAACAGATTTGCTTTTTTTTTCAAAGATACTGAAATTTTTTAAATGCAGATGGAATTAGATGGAGAAAAGACTAGAAGTCATTGGCTCAAGTTATTTCAGTACAACCTAGTAAATATTGTTAAAGGAAATAAGGAAGGAAGTAGGTAGAAAAGAAGGAGGCAGGGAGTGAACAAATCAGAGGAAGACTGACAGTAAAAA
The DNA here is from genome assembly GCF_030020395.1 of Manis pentadactyla. NCBI lineage: Eukaryota > Metazoa > Chordata > Mammalia > Pholidota > Manidae > Manis > Manis pentadactyla. The sequence continues at coordinate 14,606,431 of NC_080034.1, read as the reverse complement.
AATAAAAGGAGGGGGATAATTTCTGATATATTCAGTAGATAGACTCAGCAGAAATGAGTGGCAAATCAAAAAGGCATAAAGAAAAGGGAGACTGTAGTATGGCAGGTTTCTGGCTTGGGCGTGTGAGGGACAGAGGTGTGAGTCACGGTTATCAGGACAACAGTAGGATGACCAGGCCTCATAGTGGAAGGGAGGAGGTTATTGGCTTAGCTTTGACCATGCTGAGTATGAGGTAGTTGGAATTTATCTCTGGAAATACATATCTGGAATGCAAGACAGTAATCTTTATGGAAGTACATGTAGAGTCATCATTAAATGTTTGGAAGCTGAAACCAAAGAAGACTTGTATAGTTTAAGAATGGCAGAGAAAAAAGTAAGAAATAGCCTTAAAAACACCAATACCTGTAAGGCAGGAAAGTAGAGGGAGCCCCCAGAGAAGTAGTGAAATGAGACAGTTAAAAACAAGAAATGTAGACAAGGAGGGAGTTTCCTTGCCTGTCAGCAGGTTGTCAGATAAGCTCCTAGCGTTTATCATGAAGCCTGCACATAGTGAGTACTAAGGAGCAGGGTGAACAGCTTTGGACAGAACATACCCAAGTCGGTAAGATTCTCTGGCAGTGTGGAGAATAGATCATTTTGCTCACTGTGTTCCCTTTCTCAGTGAAAAGAACTCTGGAGAGATGAGTCGCTGATGTTCACGAGGTCTATTAGCGAGGAATTAGTACAATGTCATCAAAATCGATTCATATTTACAAATAGCATGCTAATGAAGAAAAATACCTTGTGATTATAAGTACTCCTTTGTCATGTTAGTTTTTTAAGCCATTCCTAATTAATTAAAAGCATCGTGCTGATACTTGTAAAAAGGGACTTAAATGGGGTTATTTGGGGAACTGATTGTACATAAAGCTTTGAGTTCCATTTCCATCATTACTTGTAAAAACAGTGAATTCACACAGTGAGCACCAAATAAAAGGAAAAAAGCTTAAACAGCAGTAAGAAGTAATTAGGTTAAAAAATGGATTTCCCAGAGACTATAAATCAGTTGATCTGTAAGTTTGTTCACACACTTTTCCTGGCTGTCATCTGATGTTGTCAATAACATTTTTAGCTTCCTTTTCAAGCTCTGTGGAAGTGTGTGCTGCAGTGACTCCAAGTTGTCCTGACAGGTACACCCCAATATATCAACAAATACATGTTCATATACTTGTAAAACCACTATCAAAAGTCTTAAAGATTATTGAAAAAAAAAGCCGAAAAAAGTGTGAATGGTTTCTTTCCTCCTGATGAAAGCAATGCAGGCTGGACAGACTAGGAATAAATAGTATCATAAAGATAATGGAATGGCTTCATTCATGAAAGACTTAAAAAGGTGCCCACAGTAATGCCTTTCATAATAACTAATTTCCAAAGTTTTCATCCTATAGAGCAGTGTTTCTTCATAAAAATGAATCACTTGAAAGTGCAATTTTAAAAAATACTTACTTAAAAATACAAGCCTAATCTTGTAAATTCAATAGACATAAAGTTACCCTATCGAATTGCCATAAAAGTTTTTAAATGCTTGCTCTCAATTTCTACATGTATCTCTTCTCAGACTACAAACAAACAGTTCATAGTTGGCATGAGTTCACAGACTGCACTTCGTGGAGCACTGGCCTGGAGGGCAATTCCCTCCTGAAATATTCATGAGAATGAGAGGGATGGGTGGGTTTTCAGCAATTTACTATGTAATCATATTTTATGATTCACTTTTATTAAACTCACAGAAAGAAGACATATAAGCCAAAATGCAAATACATTTGTAATGGAGTCATTTCTCCCCAGGATGAGAATATGTGAGAATCCAAATTAACAATTAAAGTTCGTTTGTTGAGTAAAAAACCAGGGCATAAGGAAATAAATAACATTAAGGGATACTTCAAGGCAAGGAGAACTTAGCAGAGTGGTGGAGGCAGAGACTCTAGCATTCAAGCCATTGGGGTTTGAATCCCAGATGCATCACATAATGCTTGTGTGACCTTAAACTTTCTGAGGCTCCATGTCTTGATTTTTATAATGGGGATAATATCAATCTGGAGAGACTTATAAAAGTATTAATTATACCTTTATATGCACTTATTAATTATACTTAATAAGTGCATAGTAAGCATTCAGTAAATGTCAGCTGATGTTACAGTACAATCCTATAAGAACTAGCTCTGTAACAACCTGCTAGCATGCTCATGGTATACAAATTCAAAGCCTCTTTTCTGGCCAGAGCTGGATAAACACTGACAACCTTCAAATCTTTAGACCTCACTTCTGTGCACCCAATCATCACTTTTCTTCTGTTCTTACAATCAAGATACAATAAATTGATTCACTTTCAGTTTTTAATCACATTGCAATAGACTTTCCCTTCAATTACACTCACCACCTTGACTCAAGTTTTAGATGTTTCCAAATTTTTGTCATATATTTATGGCAATCTTTTGATTTATAGCCACACAGATATGGCATATAAATGCCTTCATTGTGGCTGAGTTTCTAATTTAAGTCTCTGAAGACAATCATACTTTTTTTTTATTTCAAGTTCTCAGGGAACTTCTCATGGCTGTGCATTACATTCTTATATCTCATGGCAAATAAATCCTCATTAAAGGCAAATTAATTCTCTGGAAATATGGGCTCAGAACAAGAATGGTTGTGATGTTTTGACAGCTAGCATCAGGCTAGGATAACCTGGTGCCTCCATTTCTGCTGCACGGTTTACAACAAGGCCTCAGACTTATCAAAACAATCTTTTCTTGGACAAATTCTAACTTTCCAATTTCCAAATGCTGCACAAGTACCCTTTTTCCTCTACTTCTGAAGAGTCATCATAAAATTAAATGCTTCAAATTGCTTCCATATTAATAATATGCCACTCATTTTCTGCAAATATTCCCTGAAATTCTAAAAATCTTAATAATATTGGATATAGTTAAATTTCTTCAAATATTCATATAATATCCACTACCACAAGCACCATTCCCCCCTTTCCTCTGCCACAATGTCCTAAGAGTAGCATGTTTCTTGGAAAGAAATTAGATCACCCAGTAAAACCCACAAAACACACAGATGTCAATTATAACAATGCTATTAACTATTAACGTTTTGGTTTATTTCTATTTTTAACATATTTTTACCTAGTTGTAATTTACAAATTACATAATTTGTATCCTACTTTTTTCACTTAACATTACAAAATAAGCATTTTCTCCATGTTAAAAGTTATAAAAAGATAGTTTAATACATGAAAATATTGAAGATGCTTTATGTAGATGTTTCCTTTCTACATGTATCTCTTCTCAGTATACTCTTAAGTATACTCTGCATTTTTAAACATTTTTATAATCACACAAGATTAACTTTGGATGTAAAATAAGCTGTTCTATAACAGCAAAAGGAGAATAAACTTTTATAATGTTGACAGGAGCCCTAATTGTATCCCTGAATTTTTAGGACACTTCTCAAATATGGGAAGATATTTAAGATCGTCCTCTGCACTAGTATCCAGACACCCCCTAAGTTATTTGCCTCTATTAAGTATATTTAACATTAAGTGATATCACCCACTATGGGTCAACTTTGTTAACCAATTTCTGTCTCAGAGCCTGATTTTTCTAACAAGTTCAAGAAAAAATGCAAACGTGTGTTTAGCACACCTTGGAAAATAAGGTCACAATAAATTTTAGTTTGTCTTACTATTACAATTATCTTTCAGGAGTTTGTTCTCTGAAAATTTGAATATACAATTTTTAGGAGTTCCCACTCCTCTACGATACTAAAATCCTCAGAAACAGTGCCTTTCTCCAAGCACACTTTGAGCACCTTTATTTCTTTCAGCGCCTGGTTTATTCCTTACAAACCTATTGCTAATGAAAATGGTCATATGAATTGTGGAATGTTATGTCAGTGTGACTGACAATTCAGCATTATGTTTAAAATAGACTTATAATAATGGCCTCAAATCTTAGTACAGTGACAGCAATTCTTGGAAGCTGTGGGGCATGTTGTGATTCAATTCTTCTTGATTCTATTTCCATATCTCTGATTTACCCACTTTCCTCCATTTCCACTGTCCTCATGATAGGCAACGCTATTATTGGTCTCCCTTTAGCAATGTAGGAAACCTCAAGTTTTTCACCCCATCACACTGATTCCACTCTAAGACTCCCTCCAATCCATCATCCACAGAATAGGAACAATGGGTTTCTTAGAACATGTATTTCCTGTTGTGCAGCTGTTGTTCATTGTCCTTAAAATAAAATTCAAATTCTTATTATGGCGTACAAGGTCCTGCATGGTCTTGTCGTTGCCAGATCTCTTGGCTGACTCCTGCTTCTCTTCCCTTTTCTTATTTTGTTGCAGCCCTTCAGGTCGTTCATTTCTTTATGCACCACCAAACTCTTCCCAGCAAGAGTATCTCTCTCCTTCTCCCTCTTTCCATGATTCATTCTCATCATGTAGGTCTGGGTCTCCTGGGAGACACTGCCCCTGAATTTCCAGTCTAAAATAAGTCACCCCAGTTACGCAGTTTATCTTCTTCTCAGCACATATTACAACTTACATTCTTGCTTAGTTACTTGTTATTTTCTCTCTCGTCTGTATACATTCCACTGGAGGCAGAAACAATGTGTATGTTGTTCTCAGTAAGACAGCAGAGTGTCTAGCATATATTAGGCATTTAACAAATAAGTTTTGAGAAGAGAGGGAAGTCATAGCTAAAGCCAAGGAAGTAAGCAAAACCCCAGGGAGCATGCAGAGCAGGGCCAGGAGGTCCTAGGACAGAACTCCAGTGAACAGCATCATTGTGGAGACTGAGAAACTAAAAAGATCTCATAAAGGAAACAGGAAAATAGATACATCTGGGAATGGGGTGCCCCAAAAGGATATTAGGTGAGAAACTAACCTGATCATATCCAAACAAATACTGGTTGAGTATCTACTGTTTGTATTAATATGTCTTAGGATTCAAGAAACAATGATATGAAAACTACCTTTAAACAGAAGAAATTTTGACATGCTTCTATAGTAATTTTCCCTTTTTCAGTGTCTTCCAAGTTGAGATGACCTACAGAAATACACTAACATTGCAATGTTTGTTGAACATGCCCAGTTAAAACACAATAATTGAGTTAGTGTAGGGGAGAAGGTTTTTAGTTAAGTAAATGTTTTCCGAAAACAGTTCGAGAACACTTCCCCTTATGTAAGGCTTACCAGTACTGCTGCTTAGGTCAGTGTCTGTCTGGATTACCTGCAGCCTAAATGCCAACTCTGTAAATTAAACCTGTCAAGTGACAGCTTTGCCATAGCATGCATAACCAACCTTTAAAATTTATTTATACTCCATTCCCTTTCTCTGGCCAGATTAAATTCTCCTTTCCTAAGCTATTTTTTCCTCGCTTCAGACTGGCATAATTCAACATGTTGCAAACAATGACCTGGAGACTGTGGCCCTCCCAGTTTCCAATTTCCAAATGATTTTTATTCAAACTTTAGAATAGCAGAAAAAAGTTTTTCCAAGATCACTAAAAATAAGAATTTTCTCAAACTAGATTCCTCCAGGTACCAGCATGTGAATCAGCCATAATAATGGTATGCTAAGAAAATGCTATAAATTATTATAAATTTGTAAGTCCTCTACTCGGTGTCCCAAGGAAACAGTTCCTTCCAGTGTGCAAAGGGAAATACTCTTTTGACTAATCTGTCCATCAAGTCATAGTATGTACACTGGAGCTCCACAGAAGTGAATGCTCACTACATTAAGTGGTAGGGTTTCTGACATGACATTTTCACATGAATAGAAGACTTACCTAAGAAATTTTCAGGTTTTATGTTTAAAGTGATTAAAATTAGTCATGAAAAATAAAGGGGAAGAAAATGAACATAATAGAGTTTAACTAAAGAGAATTCTTTCTTAAAATAGACAGTTTTTTAAAGTTTTTGAAAACTGCCTTAATCAGTTTTACAGAGAAAATATTACTTCTAATGACTGGGTTTGATGACAGTAAAATGTTTTATTTCTGATAAATGGGATTCATTAATTTAAAGATATATACATCTTTAGAACCCACCTGCACACATAACTCACAGCTTCTATGTCTGACATAAGTTGGCCTATGGACTTTGTCCTTGAAAGGCTTGTTGTGACAAGCTTAATTGCTTGTTGGAGATACCTACATCTAAAACTCCCACAGAAATGATGATGTAGCACTGCTGTGTGCTTTTTATTATTCATCAAATTATTAAAGAGACTTGATATCCCCAGCACAAAAAAAAATTGTGACTATGTATGGGGATGGATGTTGAGTAAACGCGGATGGTAATTATTTCACAATATATACAAATGTTGAGTCATTGTGTCATAGACCTGAAACTAATATGTTATACATCAACTATTCTTAATAAAATAGTATTAATAGATATGAAAAAAGACTTGATAAAACTTTAAATTGATGCCTTCAGGGAAGACAAGTCACTTTTTAAAAGCATGTTTTAAACATTTCATACAGAAAATTATATGTGCACAGAAATTTAAGTATACTCTGCATTTTTAAACATTTTTATAATCACACAAGATTAACTTTGGATGTAAAATAGGCTGTTCTATAACAGCAAAAGGAGAATAAACTTTTATAATGTTGACAGGAGCCCTAATTGTATCCCTGAATTTTTAGGACACTTCTCAAATATGGGAAGATATTCAAGATCGTCCTCTGCACTAGTATCCAGACACCCCCTAAGTTATTTGCCTCTATTAAGTATATTTAACATATTTCAATCTCATGTTTTTTTCTGGGTTCATGGTCACATTTGATCTATCACTGCAGTGGCAATACTCTTACTATATTGAATGTTTTTTCTTAACAGACTTCTTCATAGCCCCAACTGACCATTCATAGCCTTAGTCAATCTGAGGAAATTGAAAGGGATGAAATCCCCCATTCCTTTTATGTATCTGGTTTAACTGGAATGATTCAGTATTTACTAGATCTGCTACCCTTTTAAGTATTTCTGTTCTTCATCATCAGGATTTGCTGATTTACACTGTCTTCTGTAGTGTTTCATCTTCCATAAAGATCTTCATAAGGCTCTTGGAGTCTTTTTTATCTCCCAACTGTTTACTTTTGCATTTTGAATTTGCTGATGAAAAGTCCTGCCTACCATGATAAGCTCCAGGACACATTTGGTGAGAAAAGTAATACAGCTGGGCATCTTGTCTGTCAAGAGAAGTCTTCCATCCTAGGGCTTCTTCTGGACGTTGGAGTAAGCAATGGCTTTCAGAGGTTTTATTTCTTACCTCTGAGTATCTGGACTACTATTTGGAAGCCTGTGGGCTCAGTCTGGAGACAGTCTGCTATGAAGTACCAGTGCTGATGTTGCAAATGCAAATCTGTAGAGGTTAATGACTCCCCAGACCACAGGAGTCTCCTGACCAATGTCGGGATTAACTACTGTTCTCCAAGAATGAGCAGTTTTAAACTGCTGGGCTCAGTAGAGCAGAAACCCTCAGCGCGGCTGTGACCACAATGGTACCGGACATATATAAACACTGCAGCTGCCAGAGTGGCAGTCCCTTGAATACCCTGAGAGAATTTAGTAAGCTGGGCAGAAGGACCACATTTATATATTGTTTAAAGCCCATCCTTTCTCTCCATAGCTAGTTTTCTCCAGTTCATTATCCATGAACTCTCCTTTACAGAGCAGAACAAGGTGGTATCTCATCAGAGAGGCTAAGACCTCTGGAAGCTGATTAGTTCACTGGTGGGTTTGAGCCCAGCTTTTAGAGCTTGATGAGCAGAACTGACTAGATACTTCACATCAGTCCTGCATATGGTAATTACAGGATCTGTGGATCACAAAACCCACAATTTGTATCCACAAAAAATTTCCACAAGAAAACTGACTAATAGTGATTTGGCTCTGCCTACCATTTGTTGAATTTATATCTTGTCCCAACAAATTCATTTTTTGAAAAGTCATTACATGAAAAATTTTCACTATTCCAATTAGTATCATTGTGCTGGCCAGCTTTTGGGGTGAAAGTAGCTGACTGAAAATGTATTTTTTAATTACACTATTGTGTACATTGGGCAAGCTTTTTATTCACTATGATGTTAATTCTGCCCAGGATACATTGCCAATATTTTCTCCCAGTAAAACCTTCATATTTTAACTTTGTCCTAAGTCTTTTGCCATAAAGAAGTCTCTAATTTTTATATAATGAAATGTTTTTTTCTTTGAGGCTTGAGTTCCCTGACCTATTTAGAAAGGCCCCTCGCATGCCAAGATTTTTCTTTTAAACCCTCCTATAGTTTTTTAGGACTTAAAATTTTTAAATCTTTGTTCCTTTTGTAGTTTATTTGTGAAGAGGCATAATATGTTTCTCAAGTCTTTAGTTTGCCGTGATTTTGATGCATTCCAAAGTTTCCTAGGTGAGCACTCTCTTTAAAATGAAGATGACTGACTTTTGTTTCTGTAAAAACCTGACACTTTGAAAAAAGTTTACAAAGTATGCTTTTAAGAAAGTTGAATAACTGCATGCACAGTCTCTCAATAGATCCACAGTCTCTAATAAATCCTAAGCAACTAAGTATTCTGCCCCAGCAAACAATTTGATCCTTAAAATCCTCTCCAATCTACTGCTCAGTGAAAACAGCAAACAAAAAGCCTCAGTGTTAGCAGAAAACGAAGTTCTTCAAAGCAGGTAAAAGTCCTGTTCACTACTTACAGAAAGCAGAGAAAGGGTTTTCCGATTACAAACGATAGAGTTGCCCTTGCGTAGCATAACAGCGAGTAATAAGATTTTACTTCTTTTAAGGACCTAGATTACGAAGACAGTGGAACAACAGGACTGAAAATAAACAGAAAAGGAGAGCTTTAGCTTTGACGCAAGGAATCACATCAGCCCTTGACACAACCGAAGATTCTTAATTTTTTAAAACGCTTCCTTTTTAGCAGTGACTAACCTTTCATTATCTGTGACAACACACTAAGTGAGCAGTAGTACAAAGGATGCATGTGATTTCGAAATCCCGCAACTGAGCCAACGGCGGCGGCCCGCGTATGTAGTGAGGAGGCGGGACCAGGAAAGATTATCCGAGCAAAGAAAGGCCTGTGCGCATCCCAAGACAGTCTCCGGTCTTCCATAGGATTAAGTTTGCGAAGACAAGTCTCTCCCCGCTGGAAAGTGCCCCCAGCGACAAGCGTTCACCTGGTCCGAGCCTAAGGCCGTGACATTCAAGGTGTTGAGTCATGGGGCACAGCGGTCGTGCGACATTAATGTTATTTGATGACGGAGATCGTAGGGGGCAGGTGCCAAGGTAAACCCTGGCAAAGGCGACTGCGGTTTGACTTTAGGCGGAAGAGAGCAGGGTCAGGGCTGAGACCCGGTTCCTGCGCTGAAGGGATTGCGTTTTAAGTTTGGGGCAAACTTCAAGCCTCCCATGTGACATGCGTGTCCTCCTCGGCGTGAGTCCCTCCAGTCGGGTGACCGGAACCCTCGCCCGCTCTCATCCCGGCCCACCTCAGGCGTCGTCCTCCCTCGGGCCCCGCTGGGCCCGGCCCTCCCCTGCCCGGGAGACGCTCCCACTCCCGCGCTTCTCCATTCATCAACCGGTTCACACCGGCGGCGGCCGCCGCGCCGTGACGCCCGCGGGGGGCGGACCTCCGCCCCCGCTCGGCGGTGTCCGCCCCAGGCCCGGCCGCGATTGGCGGCTGGGGGTTTGCACGTCGCGCCGGCTATAAAGGGGAGGGCTTGTGACGCAAGAGCGCCTCGGCGCGCGCATTGGCTCCGTCGACTGCGGGGCGGCTCGGCGACGCGCTCTCCTCGGAGCCGCTCACTGCATGGTAGAGTCTGGTGCCCCCGCCGCCTGCACCGCCGCCGCCGCCCCGCGACGACCACCGCTGCCCCCTGCCCTGCAGCCGCCGCCGCCGCCGCCTGTGTCGCCGCCGCCTCGGGACCGACTGTATGGTTAGGCCACAATCTTCAATGAGTAAACATATTCCTGTGAGTATCCGTCGCTCCGCCGCCTCTCGAGCCGGGTTTCCGCGACCGCCCCCCCATCTCCAGCGGCGCCTTTGTTCGGAACCCGGCGTCCTCTCCCCGGTGCCCCGGGCGGGCCACGGCCCCGGGGCTGCGGTGCGGCGGGCGGCCGCCGGAGGCACCGGCTTCCTAGTGCCTGCGGAGGTGGGGGCGGTGCGGGCGGGCGGAGGCGCCTCGGCCGCCGCAGCGGACCGGGCGGGGCGGCACAAAAGCCGCTTTGTGACCGCCGCCTCCGCCCTCTGCTCTCCGGCCGGCGCGCCTGTCTGGGGCTTGGCGGGCCCCGCGGCGTCCCAGGCCCCTTTGTTCGGCCGAACGCGCGCGGCCCGCCCGGGGAGCTGGAGACGTGGCCCGGGGTGGGGCGAGGACTGCGCGTGTCACTGCGGCGCCGGATGCGAAGCGGGCGCGGCGGCGGCGGTGTGCCGGCAGGCCCGGCGGGGCTGGTAACGGTCTCCCGGGAGGCGGCCGCGGCCGCGCGGAACAGGAGCCTGGGGCGTCCACTCCCATGCTCCGGGGCCGGGGCCCGCGCCTCCAACAAAATGGCCTCGGCATCCGCTCCTGACCCAAGGTGCGGCGCGAACCCGTGATTGCGGCGCGGACAGGGGGCGCCGCGGGCGGGTCCCGGAGCTGCGGGCGCCGAGCGGCGGCCGACGCGGGGCTCGGCTGGGTGCGGAGACCGACTCCCTGCCCCGCCCTGCTCCCTAGGCTCCACCTGGTAATTCGAGCTGTTCCAGATTGAACGCCCCACTTCGGGCTCTGAATAATGAGAACAAGTCGAGTCTTGTCCTGTCTCTGGGACAAGTCGGTGGAGAAATGGCCCGGGTCTGAGCGCCTTGGAAACCGCCAGGGCTCCTGTTGCCCTCAGCTGAGGAGTCCCCAGCCGGGCGCCAGCAGGCATTTCCCCTGCCAGTCTTGGAATGACTCTGGGTGGCGCCTTTGAATCGGGGGCTATTCAGAACTCCTGAAATCCTTGGTGTGATGTGGTGTTGCCTTCTGTTGGCTTGCAGCGACAGTAGCCAACCAGAGCCAGGATTCCGAGGTTTATCTTATGCCCGTGGAAGCCTCTCGTGTTCGAGGATTAAGTTGTTCTTTGCATTGTTGATCTTCTTGGGATCCAGATTCGGAGGCAGTGCTTCCTGTTACTTTTTGCATGAGTTTTGTTTGGTGGCAGTAAATCAAAAAATACAAAAACTACATCATTTCCCAAAGGAAGCAGCAGTTTACACGTGCTGTACACTAGATGGATTCCCTAAGACGTAGGTAGATGCGGAACAAGCACTCCCAACAAGCCGTTTGACAAAGCAACTATGCAGATGTTGCCTTGACGCTGAGTCTGACAAACTGACTTAAGCTACTGCACAGAATTTGCTTTTCCCGCATGTATATATTATTCTGATTATCTGCACCTGAGCATTTGGCGGGGGGTAGGGGGGCGAATTCCTTGGTCTTTCCAAATTGCCCTTCGGTGGGTAGTTCTTTCTGTGACAAAGAAATTGGGAATGGGGGGGTGTCTTGGACTAACCAGATGATGTTAGGTTAGAGACTACTGCTGCTCTGGTAGAAGTCTCCCCCCCAGCCACTGGGTGGCTCCACTCAGCAAAGATAACCAGTTCACTAAATGAATTATTTCTATATTGCTTTCTCTGCTTCCTAATGAAACTGCTTACATGAAGGGATATGGACAGATTCGGCTGCCACAGAAATTTTAGCTGTTAAATATGGAAGTAGTGGTGTGAAATACTCTCATGAGTGGGCTTTTAGTTGAAAAAAAATAGTGCTGTACCTGGAAGTCAGAATACTGAGATACGTGTCACTGTCCTTAACAGCTTTACAGATGACTTTCATTGTATGTCATAGGGAAAGTGCCAGGATACACTTTTTATTCTAGGGAAGTAAGGGAGTAACATATAGAATTTGAGATGAAAGTATAGTCCACTATGATAATTTCTGGAAATTATTTCCACATTAGTCTGTGTTGCTGTAATAGAGTGAAGTCTTCAGTGGTGATGTACCTAACTCATTTTTTAACCCAGCTATGAAGTAGATGAACTAGCAACCTCTGAGGGCTCATATGAACAAATTTGGAATAATTGAAAATCACCTCCCTTTTAGGACAACTTTTAAGAAATGGCTATTGAGGCCAGTTCCTTTGTTTTGACAGACGAAATGAACTTGGTTTTTGACTTGATGTTTTCTGTGATCTGCTTAGATCTCCATATGTATGAATGATTTCTTCTAGAGTAATTACAGAAATGGTAGCTTGTGTGGGACTCTATTTAAAGATGTAAAACGAAAATAGGAGCAGATAGTATGAGTTTAATTTTAAACCTTTTTAAATGCTTAAATGTAAGCAAAGAGAACTGATGGAACATTTTGTTAACATTTGTTATTTAATTTGGTAGTTCACCCTTGAGCATACTAATACCATACATACAAAGTGTTTGGGGCAGTGGCTGGCACTTGGTGCTCTTGTCAATCTGCTACTACTATTTCTCAGTTCTCCCTTGACTCCCAAGTACACAAAGTTCCTTATAAACTGCTTGGAAGAAGCCAGACATTAACATCTATACTTTTTCTGTACCTATTCTGAAAATAACACTATGAATATTCACTTAATGTTTGATACTGGCATAAAACTGATTCTGTTCCTTAAGGGCAATTTGGGGTAAAGATTGATTGATTGATACTGGCTAGATAAGTGAAATTTTGTTTTTGGAATGAAGTTTTATCATAGAGTATAAAATTATGACTATCTTATACTTACAAATGGGAATTTTTTGAATTTATAAACATAACATCTGTATGATACTTCACACAGTAAATTAAGATTCAGATGAGGAAAATCTGTTAAAAGGGAATGATAAATTAGTAAATTGAGAATCAAATGAGGTACAGTTTCTATGGCAGCATTTTGAAAACCACTTTTTTTCCTCCTAAGAATATATTGGTTAAATCTTTGGAAGAGGAAGTAAATTCTGCAAGGACTAATAGCTTGTTTTCATGAAGTATGTAAAAATATTTTATCAGTTGGAAAAAAAAACTGTTAAAAGGAATAATAGAAGAATATGTATAAGGGATATTCACCAAATGTAACAGTGCAATTCCTTGTGGGGCCTTTTTTAGTAGATGAGTAATTTCAATTTAATCTTGAATTTTGTTATATTGATGTAATTTTGCTCACTCTTGAAGAGTTGAAAAGGTGACTCGGACCCCAAATTTGAAAAGTTTGTTGGTACTTACGTAAAGCATAACGTGTTCCTTTTGAATAGGAAAACAACTTTTTTTCTCTCTCTCTCTTTTTCTTCTTAACAGCAGTTCTGTGGTGTTCTTGGTCACACATTTATGGAGTTTCTGAAGGGCAGTGGAGATTACTGCCAGGCACAGCACGACCTCTATGCAGACAAGTGAACTGTAGAAATTCATTACTACTCCACCAAGAAGCCCCTGTAAGAGTGGTTAACCTGGACACAGAAGTGTTGAATTGAAATCCACAGAGCATTTTACAAGAGTTCTGACCTGGATGGGGTAAACCTCAGTGCACTTCCTTTCTATTGCCTCAGTATTACTGGATTGAAGAATTGCTGCTTCTTGTTAGGAGGTTCATTTCATTTCCCATTTCTCCCAACTTCATACTCAAAGCACTGAGAATTTCAAGTGGAGTATACTGAAGTAGACTCAGTTTCTTTGCATCATTTCTGTATTCAATTTTTTAAATTGTTTCATAACCCTATTGAGTTTTTTTTTTTTTTAACTAAATTGACATGGCTCGAATGAACCGTCCAGCTCCTGTGGAAGTCACATACAAGAATATGAGATTTCTTATTACACACAACCCAACCAATGCAACCTTAAACAAATTCATAGAGGTAAGGTTTGCTGCTTCTTAATGTCTTGAATTGATTGTAGTTTTAAATAGGGGCGTTTTATCGACCTAATATTTTGGAAAATTTGAGATGGTATACCTACAGCTTCAATTCCCAGAAATGAAATAACCAGTATCTTCTTTAGGTTAGAGGTAAATTATATTATACATTTCTAGGACATGTACTTGGTTAATTTGAATTTATAGGATCTAGTCCATTTATCGAAGTTTGTTTAAGTTTATATGTGGACAAGTGTAACAGTGTAGCTCTCACTTGTAAGAAATTTATAGGAGAAAGGCTGCCACTTAGGAATTGTTCATATATCTGCTTAGCATAATCACTAATACCATAAACCAAGCTTAGTTTCTGTCTTAAACCCCATATGAACCTTAGAACCCAATTTTCAACTATTAATTCTACTTGTTAGTTGCTAGATATCCGAAACTGTTGTCCCTGCCTTCCTCTTTTGAATAAAAGGAATATAATCCTAAATAATCTACTTGGATGCCTGCACATTTTATTTTATAAATATCTATATATGCTCAGAAACAACAAAAAGGCCTCCCAGATCATAAGAATATACTTTTATTTTTGATTACCATTTATGTATTTTTTTAAATGCTGTTAAAGTTATTTGTCATAATACAATATGGGACATAAAGCCTGTAGTGTTAAGTGGGGTAGAATTTTTTAAACACTGTATTTTGGGGTATTTCAGAATCCTTGAGTCTACTTTTAAGGTTCTAAATTACTCATTGTGTACTGCGAATGAACAGAAGTTGAAGGAGTTAATAATTATAATTGAGTCAAGTTTACTTGACTCAAGATTACTTAGAGTCAGGAGTGATTCATTTGGTTCTATTTACCTTTATCTCTGAATTTCTTCTAATCTTCTTTATTAGTGCTCCATCTCTATCTAGCCAATATAGCTACGACTATAAGCAACTCTAGTATATGACAGGCCACAGATTTTTTTTTAAACTACTTAATTAGAAATGTATGTGATATTTAACATTCCGTCTTCCTTTTTTGTGCCATTGTAATATTATTTAGAACAAGAGTACACTTGTCTGTTAAACATACAGGTTATATTATTCATTCCATGATTTTTTGTTAGCAATATCTAGCAGAGATAATCAGAATGACAAATGGCAAACCGTTGTGATGTGGTTAATAAAGACTGCACTAAATGTTTTTTTATGTATGTTTTATCCAGGAACTTAAGAAGTATGGAGTTACTACAATAGTAAGAGTATGTGAAGCAACTTACGACACTACTCTTGTGGAGAAAGAAGGCATACATGTTCTTGTAAGTATTTAATAGCCCTACATATTTGACACTATGCTACAAACATTTATTCAAATAAACCACCTATTTCCAAAGGCTTGATCGTTTAAGTTGTGACAAAATTATCCAATATCCTAATTTCCAAATAAGGGTGAAAGTTAAGCAGAGGTTTGAAAGTAGTAAAGGAACTTTATATATAAAGATTCAGCATTTATTTGCATTTCATTGACAGTGGGGTTTCATAAAACATTTATGCATGTTAAAATGCTGTTGAAAACATTTAGGTGTTAGAAATTTAGAATTATTTGTACAGTATTTATAGTTCAAATCTAAAATATTTACATACTCTTGATTTAGGATTGGCCATTTGATGATGGTGCACCACCATCCAACCAGATAGTTGATGACTGGTTAAGTCTTGTGAAAATTAAGTTTCGTGAAGAACCTGGTTCTTGCATTGCTGTTCATTGTGTTGCAGGCCTCGGAAGGTAAGGTAATTTCTTAAGTCCATTTAATGATATTAGTCCTAATTCTAGAAAAACGTGATTTTGACTCCAGCAAAGACTCAGTTATCACTTTGTGAGTCTGTTCACTTTGTTAAGTTACTTGCTAAACTAAATTAGAAATTAAACAGAATAATGTATTCCATATAGCTAGAACTAACAAATAATAAAGCTGTAATGTACACTTGTCTGTGGGCAAAATTACTTAAAGAATTAATCATGTATCCTAGATTATGTCAGTGGTCTTGGAATTATTGTCCAAGCTCCTGGGAAGAAAAAGTATGATGAATTGTCAGTGAGGTGGTTTGCATTACATAGTGTTCTTGATCCTGGAGATTCTGACCCAGTAGCAACCCAGCACTCAATGATGCCAAAATACTGCATGTCCAGATTTGTAAACCACCACCTTCCACCCCCACCACCAAAAAGAGTTGTCCTATTCTAGTGGCGAAGAGTAAAATGAACAGCCCTGGAGTGCAACTGTGTCATAATCTCACTGATAATAAAAGAAGGCAAATTTTTCCAGAGGATCTTCAGGAAAGGGGTTCATGACATTTCAGAACAAATCTTTTTTGGAAGTGGAAAGTATTTATTACTGCTTGGAATTCAGGAAAAAATTGTCTGAATTTATCAAGATTTACCCTCTCCCTTAAGTTTTTCAAGGTTGCCCTCTAATAATAAAAGATTCAACTTTTAGATTATTAGACTTATTTGTAATAGTTAAGGCATGGTTCATTTTTTGTTTTGGATAAAAACCTGGGTTTGATATGCAAATACTGATACTTTATTATTTTAACATTCTTAACATCAACATTTACTACACATATTACACAAAGTGTGAATAATAGTTCTTCTGAATTGGGGAATGGAGTATTGAATTTTCTAGGATTTGATTTTGAAAAAAATGATTACCGAAATTCTTGCCTTACCAGAGCTCCAGTGCTTGTTGCCCTGGCATTAATTGAAGGTGGAATGAAATACGAAGATGCAGTACAGTTCATAAGACAGTAAGTATTTAATTTTCTTTTCCTTTGCATCATTTTTCATTTCCTTGTTGTGTCAGTTTAATTATGTTACTATGAAAACAACTTTTTCCCAACAGCCCATGTGACCATTTTGTTCATTTAAAGATAGCATTAAAACCAGGAAATAAAAATCTGATCTCCTTTTTTACATTCCATGTATGTGCTCATACTACAAGGTTCTAATGCAGTAATACTTTGAATTTTACTTGAGGTTCTTGATTGAACATGTTTCTTTTGTTTATTTTTACTGAGGTATATATTATAGTTAATATACAGTAAAAATGCATAGGTCTCAAAGGTAAGGTGGTTGAGGTTAACCAAATGAAATAACCACACAATAGATAGATGGAATATTTAGGTCACTCCAAAAAGTGCTCTTTATGCAGTTTATTGTCATCTTTGCTGCCACCAGAGATAACATCTAACTAACTTCTATTACCATAAATTAGTTTTGTCCTCTCTTGGCCCTCATATAAACAGAATCATAAATTTGGACTATTGTAACTGCCATGCAAAAGATTTACAAGGTTAACTTTTTTACTACCCTTTTTCCATTTACACATGTATACCTGTTCATTAAGTCAGTGTAATAATCAAAAGATAAACTGCCACAAGAGGTGGTAATTGCCCATGGCACAGTAAATGTTAATATAGAGGGATTTTGCTTTTAATTACTTCATCTTTTGTTCTTACCTTCCAGAAAGCGACGTGGAGCTTTTAACAGCAAGCAACTTCTGTATCTGGAAAAATATCGTCCTAAAATGCGGCTGCGCTTCAAAGACTCCAATGGTCATAGAAACAACTGTTGCATTCAATAAAACTGGGGTGCTTGCTATCATTGCCTTGGATGTGGAACTTGAGAAAGGAACTTGTCATACATATTAGCCAACATGTTGGCTTGGTGAATAAGTCTAATGAAGCTTGCATAGGAATCTTGAAAAGAGTTTTACCAGGCCACAAGCTTGACAATTGCAACCTCTGTGGGTTACAGTCAGCCTATTTGGACACTTAGCAAAAGATTCTTGCTGTTCAGCATTTAAGATGTGCTTAGCATTTATACCACTTGACCTTTCCTGAAATCATGCAGCATTGAGTTATGTCTTTAAATTTATTCCCATGCCAGAATCCTGTCAATATAAGAAATTTAGAAAGATTAGGTGCCAAAATACCCAGCACAATACTTGTATATTTTTAGTATCATACAGAACTAAAATCCCAGGAACTATGAACACTCTGGACCTTATGTGGTTTATTCCTTAAGTCATTTCAAACATAGAAAATAGGGCCTATATGATTATTTGCCTGCTCACTTTATGTTTACATCTCCCACATTTGTACCAATGTTCATCAGGTTTGCTCAACTTTTTTTTTTTAAACCAATTCTTACAGTGATTATTTAATGTCTTTCTCCAAATATTTTGTGCTGTTATGGAAAACCTCCATTTGAAAATCTACATCATACAGAAGCACATGTCTTTAACGTCTCCAGACAAAAAAAGCCTTACAGTTAATTTTAGTGTTTGCACTTTGGGGTGCAACTTACAGGGAGGGCCTGAAAAAAGGATGGGAGGAGGCTATTAAGTATTTTTAGTAAAATGTTGCCTTTGTCTTGTGCAGATTATGTAGAATATGCTCTTTAATTTAGTAAATATTTTTTTAAAAGGTAGAGATGCTTTGTTATTGTAGCTAAAACAATTCTTAATCATAAAATTTCCAAAAATCTTGTAGTTTTTTTTCATACTTATCTGAAGTTGTTCACCAGCTTACTTTTGTTTGAAGTGTGATCTTTTCCCCTTCTCTTCCCAACCTCTCTTGCAAAAAAGAAAAAAAAAAGGAGTGGGTTTCTGCTAATGAATTGAGCAGACATCTAATATTTTATATGCCTTTTGAGCTGTGTAACTTAATATTTGGATACTTGATAATTTGTTTTATTATGTAATTGATAAAATGGTGATGTGTATTAATGTTAGTTCAACCATATATTTATACTGTCTGGGAATGTGTGGTTATAGTTCTGTGGGAGAAATAATTTGTCAGTGTTCACCAGCTTGTAAAAATCTAGTGCGAAAGCTTAAACATCTAAATAAATAATGAAGTGCATTTATCATCATTGAAATTATTTTGCTTAAAGTTAACTTACTTTGTAGAAAACAGTATGAATGAATTATACTTAGTGCCATTTGAAGTGTGTCTTCATTTTTTTTAACAAAGGATTAAATGAAGTTAGCATTTTAGTAAGCTTCTTATAGACAGAATTGCTTAGGGTCATGAGAACTGCTTAATATTAAAAGAACTTTCCATTGTAAGTTTCCTTTTTAAAGATACAGATAATTTTGAACCAATGTACTATCCTGAGAAGAAATAATGTAGTAGAGGAGAACCGTGATTTGAAGCTGAGTTGCACCGAATAATAACTGGTTTGGGGCAGTTAAACTTGTGAGGCCCAGTTTTCTCATTTGCAAATTTAAATAATTACATACCTTTATACATTTTGAAAATAATGTGAACCTATGTATTTGGCACATGAGGGCTTCATAAACGTTAAGTGTCTCAGTGATCTGAAATACTCCTCTGCAACCTTCATTTATTATTATCTCCTAATTTCTAATGCCCCTTTTCCTAGGCTAGTGCTCTATTCCCACACCTTCACACAGCTCCATGCCTAGAAGTACCCGGCCTAGGTATGCACCAATTTAGCTTCAGAATGTCAGTATCTGGGTTCTAAGATGCCATTCTACTCATCTGACAAATGTCTATTGGTTGCCAGGCATTAAGAGTGGCAGAGAACATAAAAGATGGTGTTACCAGATTTTGGTCACCAATGAGTACCCCAGCCCTTTTCCTATGAGAATGCTTTCTACTGGAGTTTAACACTGCAATTTTCAAAGGAAAGTAGGTTTTTTTGCATGTGCACTCGGTCAAGCAACTCAAGGCCGAATTGTCTACAACTCTTGTAGTCGAGTTTTTGAAGTATAAGTTTGAAAAAAATACACATGCACACATGTATATATACATACATATGCAATATGTCTATATACACACACCCATCCTTACATTTAAATTGAATATGAAAATGATTTAAAAGTGACACAATTTCTGCATAATGTTTGGGGTATGTAACCTAAGCAGAATCTCAGAAGGAAAGCAAAGGCTTCAAATAAGCCATGTTAAATTATGAATGGAAAAATTAACAGTAATTCTACAGTTTGACAAAAATTGACCCTTAACACAGGTTTGAGCAGTGCAGGTTTCTCAATATTATTATCGGGAAATTTTTTGGAGATTTGTGCAATTTGATGACTTCAGCTCACTCTATTCTAAGAGTGTATATAATACATGCACAAAGTGTGTTGATTGTTTATCATTAAGGCTTCCAGTCAACAGTAGGCTATTAGTATAAGTTTTTGGGGAGTCAAAAGATAAGTGGATTTTCAACTTCACAGGCAGTTGTCACTCCTAACCCTGTCAACTATATACTGCCAGACTAGCCAGTCAACTAATACAGCTATTATGATAGCTAGCATTTATTAAGGATTTTACTACCCTTATTATTAAGGAAATTACCCCAGTTTTATAAGGGATTTGAGCCTCCAGTTAGGTGAGTAGCTGATAAGTGGCAAAATGCAGGGATTCAGACATGTGAGTTCTTGAACTCCTGCCTGTGGTCTTAAAATGTGCTTCAGAAATTGTGTGATTTTGTAAATTGTTTAGATTGAACCCTTTTCTATTTTTGCAGAAAAACTTTTTTAAATTAAGTCAGGATAGGCTAAGGTATACTGCAGAAATAACCAACCCTGAAACTTAAGATTTCTTTTTCACTTAAGTTCGGTATCCTAACAGAGACCCAAGCTGAAGGAGCATCAACTCTGTAGGACAGTGCTAGTTGTGACAAAAGGCAAGTAGGGTTTTGAAGTGTTTCAGATACCTAAGTTCATAACTAAGAAAACACTTCAGTTCGACACACTGGGCAGAACTGTTTACACAGCCACTCTTCACAGGAAATGCTACCCTGTACTGTGGAAAATAGATGAACACATTTTTTTAAAGCCAGACATATATTATGAAGCATTAATCACTACCACACCAGTTTATTATAAAGTGGATTTATTTTTAAAGAGTTATCTGCAGCAATATCCTACATAACTGAAATATCAAGCATAAGGGAATAAAGTTTCCATGCAACCAAAATAGAAGTCACAAAGTTTAGGCTATGAATTGTGTTCTTATGAGGGAATCATAGGTGCTTATTTAAGCTTATTTAACCTTATTTTAGACACAATTTTAGCAGCTTTGGTACTTGAGTTTTCTGCCAGACTAGAGTGATAAGATGCAGAGCACATGGGTAAGGTATACTTGTCAATCTGATATTAAAAGACTTGGATTATAAAAACTAAACAATTCAAAAAGCACAGCCATTTGGGACGCATCAGTGCTGTGACTAACAGCCTTAGGCTTATATGCCTCAGTGGACCTTTAGGCCATCATGTTTCACACAGAACACAGAACGATTGTAGATATTGATTATAGTTACCTTTAGTCATCAAGACTATAAGCCATTAAATTTGGCTTTGTATGTTTTAAGGCAAGGAATTTTATAATTCAATGTACTCAAGGGATGTTCTTAGATATATTAGAAAAATGGTGCCATAATTAAGTAACTTGGCAAACACTGGGCTTAATTTAGACATTATTTACTGCTTTATTATTTAGAGCCTTTAATATGCTAATGTGAATTTTCAGTCTTTCCAGGAGGGCAATATAATATTTAACCATTCTATAAATCAGTGTCCCAGAAGGAAATAGAGGGTACACTGCCAGTGGGGAATAGAGAAATATTTAATAGAGGAAAACCAACAAGAGAGGATGCAGTATTGTCAATGTCTCCAGTCCTGAAGAAACAAGGGAGGCGGAGCAGGTAAGGAAACGAGGGAACAGCTAAACGGAAAGGACAGGCACAACAGAACCTGTGACCCTCCGAGGAAAACGGGGCAAAGGAACCTCTATTCTGTACAGATCAGCCCTTTGGACACAGAGAGGAAGGGAGAATAGTAAAGAGTGGAAAACAGAAAATATCCTGCACAACTGGAACACTTTTTTCACAAATGACTATTGGGGACGACAATACTCTGCGGAACACACTTTGGGAAACCGTGGCATCCACTTGTGAACATATCCAAGCTGACACATACAAATACACACACTTAAAGTGGCAATAGAAGAATCGACACTAATGAGAAACAGCTCATTCAATTTCAATTTAATGAATCAGGGTTGATGGGGAGGGGAGTAAAGTACAGGTTCTCCAACAAATTAGCGAGATAAAACAACATAGCGTGCATTTCAGTGATTACTTACACACTTTGATCATAAACTTGGTCATTTTTGCCAAAATATTCCAGGGCTTTTAATTTTTCCAAAGGCTTTGATTTATCAGCTATTATTTAGATAATTTTGTCTTGAAGCATCTACTATGGCATCCATAATTTTCCTTTTTTTTTCAATTTTTAATTGATTTCCCTCTACCAGATATTCATCTGATAATAGCTTTTGCTGTCATCTGTACAGCTCACAGACATCACTTTCCTTGACTTCATACAATCCCAAAACTTAAATTTCAGTTGCATAGGTTTGCATTGTGCTGTTGGCTATACTGATTGGCAAGAAGATAACCAACAAACGGGTTTGGATGTAATACACACTACTACTGTTAAATGGGGAGAAATACTTTAGACTAATTTTTTAAGTGTATGTTCATTAATGAAAATACTGTACTGTTCTCCCCTCAAACTGAATTTGCATAGGGACTCAAATAATGAATACACAGCTAAAAAGAGCCCCTTGTCTGGGGACTAAGCAGCAGATTTCAGCTCCATTTTATCTAATGGGACCTGGATAGGTGGTGACTCACTATAAATCTTTCATTCAGTTGTCTGTATTTGTGGAAAAACCTGCTCAGGCTAGAAGCCCAGCGATACCGTTGATACGATTATCCCACAGAACTTTACCAATAACTCCCATTTCTTGTCAAACAAGAATCCAGCCTGAGGGAAATGACTCATCAGCTGGTTTCCTTAATTCTCATAAGGCAAAATCTGTAACATGATTATACCTGCAACTGGCTTCCCCCAGTTTAATGTATTTAAATACCTGTTTCCTTTGTGAGGAGCCCTGTTTTAGGGAAATCTCTGCCGGGGTGTTTCCTTAATTTGAATTCAATAGTAAAATTAGACATACTAAGAAAACAGCCTTATAATACAGTTCATTCTGTTTTTACTAGTTAGTATTGTGTGTATGTGTATGTGTGTGTGTACTTAAAAATTATCATGTCTGCTAGAATTTATTCAAGTATTAAGTGCCAAATTTGATTATTAAATGCTTATTGTCATTTTAATGCAGATTTTTCTAGGAAGGAAACACTTTTTCTTTTCAGAACATAGTAGAAAGCCTCTGGCTTGTGGTCAAGGCTAGGGGCAAAATTCTAGCCCTGAAAGACCTATCCAGTTTTTCAATTGCCTAGCATCAGGAAATGGTGCATTAATTCCATAGATGTTCACTGAGGGCATATTATATACCATGTAATTGGCACTTAAGACAAAGTGGTTGAAAACAAACGTGGTCCCTGCTTTCATGGAATTTAGATTCGGAGATCAAAATTTTGCTTGAACTGCTGGGTATAGCATCATAAAACCAAGCCTATCTAAACAAAAACAACCTCTCCCTAAAGGTTTTGGATTACAAAAGTATATTAAAATGCCTGTGCTGCGAAAATGTATTCAAGTAATTTTCATGGGTAGTTATCTGTTGGACCCCATTAAAACACAGATTCAAAGAAAGAAAATATTTAGACACTAATTAAACGACAGTTATAGTTACAGCTGATACATGTGCTATGCATACAGAACACTGCCACGTTTGCTAGAGCTCATCAATATGTCTGAATACTCACACCCATCACTCAAGGGCAGCTCAAACAGCAAAAACTTGATAGAATGAACATCCCTGTATAATAGGCCTTGGCCTTGAGTTGCTTGACCGAGTCCACATGCAAATCAGGTTGTTCCTCATGGAGGATCTAAAGTTAACAACTTCTACTTGGAAAATGATTCTGTCCACTAATTCTACCTCCTCATGGATGGAATAAAAGGTCATTGTGACTTAGTTCTAACAGCCCTGACTGTGCAATCAATGAAGGCTGATTTTTGGCTTATTGTTTTTTCTTTCTTGGAAAATTTCATCTTCATGACTGCACAGTATAAGCAAAACTAGTGCTAGTAACTTTTCACTTGTTGACATTACAGGATGCCCTCAATTCCAAGCATTTGTGATGTATTGGGTCCAAATATTGCTTACAAATTAATCATCGGGGAAAAAAGTTTCTTACCTTGTGGCTTTATTGAAGTCCTTGCTACTCTTCTTTTTGGATACAACTAGTTTCTCACTACCTTTCAAGCTTTCACAAAGCTAGGGAGGCAACGCTGCTTTGCACTCGCCCAAGGGAACCATTCCGCCTCACCCCCTCCCACCCCACCCCTCCATGGTGCGGAAGCCGCAGGAGAAGCTAGTTAACAGAGATCTGGCTCACAAAAGCAAATGGTATCCTGTTCCTCTGAATTGGGCCCTCGCAGGGGTAGTCTTATTATATTTGAAATCTACAAAAATAAATTCCAACCCAATAGAAAGCAAAATAATTAATTTTTCTAGCCCTTCACACATCTTTCATCTCTTTCCACAATTTCCTAATGTTTTTAGGTTTTGTCCAAAATAAGTGATTCCTTTCTCTGGATTACAATTTATTTTAACTTCTGAAAGCAAACAATGATATGGGAAAGTTTAAGACATGTAGAGCAGCCAAATGATTATTCCACTGTGCCCTTAGTCACTAAGGCAGTGATTCTTAAACTTAAGCCTGCATCAGAATCACCAGAGGGCTTGTGAAAACACAGATTGCTGGGCCTGACCCCAGGAAGTTCTGATTTGGTAGGTCTGGTGTGGACCTGAGGGTTTGAATTTCTAACAGGTTCTCAGGTTTATGCTACTGGTCCTAGGAAAATCCTTTCAGAGCCACTGCTTGAAGAGAAAGGTGTTAGAATATTCAAGAAAATGGAAATGTTGACACAGATCTATTATGTGTAACCTGAACCATAGCCTCTGTGGTGACCTGGAGGATTTGCCATTTTCCAAGGTATTAAGAAATAGGTTGGAAAGACAAGTATCAAATGATTTCACTCATGTGTGGAGTGTAAGAACAAAGAAAAAAACTGAAGGGAACAAAACAGCAGCAGACTCACAGAACCCAAGAATGGACTAACAGTTACCAAAGGGAAAGGGACTGGGGAGGATGGGTGGGAAGGGGGGGACAGGGGCATTAGGATTAGCACACATAATGTAGCAGGCGGTGAGGGGGCGGGCACAGGGAAGGCAATATAGCACAGAGAAGACAAGTAGTGACTCTATAGCATCTTACTATGCCGATGGACAGTGACTGTAATGGGGTATGTGGGGAGGACTTGATAATGGGGGAGTCTGGTAACCATAATGTTGCTCATGTAATTGTACATTAATGATACCAAAATTTAAAAAATTTTAAAAAAGAAATAGGTTGGGATGATGATTCCAGCATCTATGATGAACCCTGTAGTGGGTGTCTGCTGGATTGGATTTTCAAAGTAATATTGCAGGATACCACATAGGATTTGGATTATGCCACAAGAAGGGAGTAATGAGATCTTGGAGTATTAGAGGTCAAGTGACAGTGCCAGACTTTTGGATATAAGACAAGTGACCTTTCCACAGTAAGTCACAGAGATGGAATGGTCATGAGGGTGTCTTGCCCCCGGGGTCATCATGGGATCATTAGAAGTGAAGTAGATGGGCAGCTTACTAAGGTGCCACTTGACAGAGATAGAAAATTAAAGGTCTTCTGATCAGAAAACATAATTCAAGTCTCTGAAGGGATTCGCAGTCTTTTCCAGTTTCCAAATCTAAGCCAGCTCAGAGTTTGAACAGAGCCTGGTCTCTTTCAGGAAGCCTACAACTCTTCCACCAGTGTTTATCATGGATTTTCCTTCAGACCTCCCCTAGAGTCTGTTTAACGGTTGACTCTGCCTTGTGGAAAGGCAAACACCCAGAACTTCTGGGAATTATATGAGACAATCATTCTGAACTTACACTGAAACCAGAGACCAGAAGTACCACTGTGGTATCTGCCAGTCAGGGTTTGGGTTTATGGAGGTCAGAGGCTGGATGAAAGCTTGGTCCAACCCCGTAAACACGGGGTCAGTGTGGAAGCCAGTTTCTAAGGCGGCCCTAATGATCCTTACCTTCAGGTGTTTATACCCACCAGTGGTCCCTTTCATATTGTGCCAGGTTCTGTCAGCATGACCAGTAGAATATGGCAGAAGTGATCACTGCTGAGATTAGGTTATAAAAGACTGTGGCTCCCCTCTTGGGCTTTGCTCTGGGGGAAGCCAGCTGCCACATCTTGAGGAATCCAAGCAGTTTACAGAAAGGAAAAAAAGTGAGGTATCCAGCTACAGCCAGAGGGATTAAGATTAGCCAGCCGACCACTGAGTGAACTTGGAAGCAGATCCTCCAGTCTTCAGATGACCACAAAACTTCAAGCCAGAACCATCCAGCTGAACTGCTTATCGATTCCTAACCATGGGAACTGTTTATTATTTTAAGTTGCTCAATTTTCAGTAATTTGAAATACAGCAAAAGATACTAACAACAACACCCACCATACTGGGTTATTTGAAGCAACTGCAAGATATAATATTATTTCATCCAAATATATTTTGTTGTGAATTTCTAAGAGGTAATTTTTCTTTTCTAAAGATGCCACAGTATCATCATCACACCCAGAAATGAACAATAACTGCTTAATATCATCAAGCATCCAGTGTATCCCGTCACTGTTCGAGTTTCCCTGATTGTCTCACAAATTTTTTTTAAACAATTGTTCCATTTAGGATTCACATAAATTCCATACAGTGCAATTGGCTGTCATGATTCTTTTCATTTATAGGCTTTTTCTCAATTACTATTTTGCCCCTCTGTAATATATTTGTTGAAGAAATTGAGTCATTTGCCATTTTGGATTTCCCATACTCTGGATGTTGCTGGCTACCTTCACATAGTATCATTTGATAAGCTCCTTTTTTGTATTTTCTGTAAATTGTTAGTTAGAGACTTGTTCAAACTAAGATTTATTTGCTTGTTGTGTAAGAAGACAGAGGTGTTCCTTTTAAATTTTGAATCATGTGAATATGTGGATAAATAAGCATAAATATATTCTTAATAGCTGGATTTGATCCTAAAACCCTGTGTGTTTCCTTTCATTCAAGTAACCTGAGTATCGGAATACACAGTTTCTTATATTCCAAGTTGTACTCATTTTCTTTCTACAGCTCTTAGTAAAAGCATATTTCACAAAGATATAGCTGGACTATGATATACTGATCAACATCAATCTTAGAGCTCCTTTAGCGTTCTGTAGCTTATTTAACTGAAATATCTTCCATCAAATCCTTGGCAAAACTAGGTGAAATTGCTGGAAATCACTTAAGATTTTCTCCTGACAAGGGATTTGTATGTCTAATATTTTTTTAATTTTATGTGCCTCATCAAGGAATAATTATTTCTTGAGCCCTGTGTGACATGGTTTGGTCACACATTCAAGATGGTTTTGTTAAAGTAATTAAGGAATAGAGAATAGCTGTCCTACCATCATTCTAGAGTTAATCAAAATGGAACGTATAGATCAGATAACAAATAGAATATGATAGTACTCAGTGATACTGTGTGATGCAAAATAGGTGGGAATTTGGTCATATTTCTTTCTATTTTATAAGTCATCCTTAGGTGACATAATCCAGATAGATGAAAAAATACACTAAAGACACTCTTGATTGCCTATCCCACAGCCATTTCTGCCTTCTTCTTTGTACAGAACCCTGATTCTGTTTGTTGTACAACAGCCCCAGAGATTGAACCTTGTTTGATCCAAGCCATGGTTTCCAGTAGTGATTGCACATTAAATCCCTGTGAGAGAATTTAAAAAATATTCATGCCAGGCACCACCCCAGAGCAATTAAATAAGAATCTGTGCAAGTTGGGCACAAGGGAAAATATATTTTAAAGTTTCCTGGGGTTCCTGATATGCAGCCAGGGAGCTGGACCACCGGTCTAAACCAATCATGGCAATCCAGCCCCTTTATCAGCAACCAGAGGAAGGTATATAACCCTGTTCTGACTGATGAGACTTATAGAGAATTCTGCTAGGGGCTTCTGGTAAAATGTGTTGTCCCTGAAATAGGAGAAGAATGTAAAAAGAAAGGTTTATTTAGTTCCAATACTCCTTCTCCATGCTAGGAACAATGTCGTATGATGTGGCAGCCATTTTGCAACGACGAGGAAAGACATTGTTGAAACAATAAAGATGGAAGAGCAGAAAGATAAAAAAAGTCCAAGTGTATCAGTAGGAAAACAGAGCCACTGTAAATAAATGCAAAAAAACAAAGGGATTTATTATGACAATTAGACCTTACACAAATATAAGGAGAGTTGCAAAAGTGAAGGTCTGGTAAGGGAATCACAAGGTCAGAGATTTGCCCCTAAACTAATCCCACAGAAGCACTAGTGTAAGTGGACAAATTGGAGCTGGCAGAGAAATCTAAGAAACCAAACTCAACCTCTTGCCAAAACGGGACTGCAGAGGGAGCACTCACAGGTTTCTTCAAATTGCCACCTCTGGGGAGATAGCTGCCTTTGTGTAGCAGATCCACCTCCGGGTCCGCGGCAAAGCATCCCAGAGTGGGACAGGACTGCTATTGGTTAGCAGGACCAGCAGGGGGCAAGAGAGGCAAGACACAAAGCGGACTCGAGGACAAACTGGATTCACCAGGCATCTCTGCTACTGTCACCCAGTCTGACAGCACTGACCTTCCGAACAAATGTTTTCAATTTCATGCACCTTCCAAATCTCATTCAAATTGTTCTTTTCTCCAATTCTAACCTGGAACCATATGGGAAAGGGAATTCTGGGAAATGTAGTTCCCAATCTCAGCCAAGAAATGGGATAAACAAGCTGTAATCCTGGAAAGTCTAAATTTGATAGGCTAAAATCAGTAGGAAAGACAAATTTGGAGATGACACCAGTTGACAATCCCTCAAAACCTTGCCTTTGCCTAATATTATAAGTGAAAAACAATTTCTTTAAACTTGTGGTTCCATATCTCTTTTTGGCTGAGTCCTGGTACCTCTTTCTGATACAAATAAATTTATAATAAGCACAGACTACAAACAGTAATGGAATAGGGACAAAAACTCAAACACTAAGAAGAATTTTTTAATGAACTAACTTAAAATTTAAAACAAATTGATATTAAAAACAAATACTGATACGAATTAAAAACATTCAATAGATAGGAAAAACAAAATGAAGTGGGAAATAAAAACAAACACCTATTTGTAAAGCTAGGTGGTAAAATAAGAGAGTACAAAAAAGGGACCAAAAGCAGCATAAATTTGGGCAAGGATATTAATTAAAACAGTTAACTTAAGCACGATTAAGTCATCATTGGAATGAATTATAATTAATTCAGATTTCTAGAGGCAACTAATGCTGAGAAAAAGTTAAATTGATCCCATTCTAACCAAGGTAGATGACAATTCTAGTGGAGGTTTTAAAAAGTCCTCATTATGCCAATATATCTCCATTGAGTATTTTTGTAAGACCCACATGCTGTGTCTATCACGACTTTCACAAATTTCCCTGGTTTGGAAAAATTCAAAAGGAATCTGGAGAGAGACGAAAACTGCAAAACTTACAGAAAATATTTTACAAAAAATTTTGGAACATTGACTAGCTAATGGAAGTAAATACATGGATTGGTGTCTGCATACAATATTTATTTAAAAATTAGTGTGCCCTCAATATATTTAAGAATATCAGTTGAAAGAGACTAAATAAGCAATAGCTTTATTTGAATGGTAAACTGGCTTCAAACAGGCTCTGATGAGGCAGAGAAAGACAAATACCATATGATTTCACTTCTTTGTAGAATATAAAAACAAAGCAAAACAGAATGAACAAAACAGCAGTAGACTAGTAGACACTGAACAGTGACTAGAGGTTACCATGGGGCCTCGGAGGTTAGGCAATAAAGGGGTACAAAAATTCTCAATCATAAGTAAGTTTGCCCTGGGATTAGTAGTACAGCATGGAGAATATAGTCAATGATTCTGTAATCTTTCTATGTTGACAGATAGTAACCACATTAGTGGGGGTGAGGATTTGATAATATGGATAACTGTTGAACCACTGTGCTGTATACCTGAAACCAATGTAAGATTGTATATCAAGAACCCTTAAAAAAAAAAGAAAAAAAAGAAAGAGTAAACAGGCTCTGATGGACCCGTGATGCCTCTCCTTGTAAATATCCCCAGCCTCTCTCACTTTGCCCCGTGAGAATAATCTCATCTACAGATGCACAGGAGACCCAAGAAAGTAGTAATGCTGGTTGCCTCCTGGAAAGGAAAACGGTATCTTGAGAAGAAGTAATGAGAAAAATCTCTGACTATTCCTCTTGCTATCTATATTGTAAACATCATACCTTATGAATATATTAAGTATTCAAAAACAATTTAAAAACCAACCTTTCCAGGCTTTCACCTTCAGAGGCTTTGGCGACCACCTTAAGGAAGAAAGCAGTCTTCAAAGCCAGGTCACCCTCCTTCGGCTTTCCTCCTGTCCCAGGTCTTGGTCCACAAATTCTCACTTGTTTAGTTGTCCTCCCACACCTTCAAGCTGATTATTTTTATGTCCACCCGAATCTCAGCTTTTAAAATTGTTTAGTGGGAAAGATGGACCAAAGTGATCTAGTCTATCAGTATCTGCAGCAGAACTTCTACAACCTCTGAGCCAGAACTTATCTCCAAGCTCTCTTTGAAGTGGAAATATTATTGCACTTTCCAAGTTACCAAGACCTTGGCAAATGCAACATGTTTATCAACAGGTGTTTAAGATAAAAACAAGGACAAATGAAGCATATTCAATTCCACAGACATTTGTTTGTAGCCAACATTCACTCTGTCTACCATAAAACAGTCCCTATATCAAATGCTATTAACATACCATCTTATTTAAACTTCCTAACAAACCACTTGATACTTACCATCAGTCCCATTTTACAGATAGAGAGCTCTATCTCAGAGATATAAAATAGTTTTCTCTGGGTCACATTGCCAATGGTTGGTAGAACTTAATTCAAATTCAGCTTTGATCATTGAAGTGAGTAATATTCTCCACATATTGCCAGGCTCTGCAAGGCACGGTACTAGATCCTAAATTAAAAAGAGTAATAAGAGCATTAAACAAACCAACAAACAAAAACCTGCCATAATGTTACGTAGTTTGGTATTTTCTGTTCATAATATGTTGATGTTTTGAAGGTATGGGTTTCACAAGACGGAGTTTGTGACTAGGAGAAAAAACTATCCTGACGAACAAAAGCCCCCTCAAAATGGGATTATTATCTCAAACCTGCTTTTGGATAATGCCTCCACTATATTTGTAGAGCCCAAGTTGTTTTCCATTTCTCCAATAGTTGAAGACCCCAGCTTCAAACTCAATCCTTTACCCACTTCTCAGAACCACCATTCACTTTGTTTAAGCATTGCCAGCTCTAATTTCAATGAACTCAGATCAAATCCCCTTCAACACGTCTCTGCTAGGATAAAAACCTTACCGTTTTACACCAAGGTCCCAGTTCGAGTCACCCTTGGCTGCCTCTCTGGCACCTTCGTTCTTTCTTAGGGCATTTGTTCTTGTCAGTCCCCTTCCAAGACCTGGATGTGTGCCCCTGCGTCTCAAGGACTATCGAACTTCTACCACAACTGAATGCCTGCCTGCCTGCGCCTCTTTATATCACTCATCACAGACCCGTGCTGTTTTGTCCTGTTCCCTACCTGCTTCCCTCTAACAGCCCCCACTCCCAACACACACATGTAGCAATCAATTGCTGTTCCACTTGACTCTCTCCTGCACTAAGATACGCACTCAGTTGCATGTACGTTTCCCTACACTGTCGAATGAAGCTTCTGCTTCACAAAGTTACGTGTAAAAATGTTTTCTTTCTTGGATAAATGGATTGAACAATGACTCTTGCTTTAGAAATAAACCATATTTAAACTATTCTTCATCTTCTCTCTACTGCTAATGCTACACGTTACAGTAACCAGAAAAATAACAACAAAGACATAATCATAATCATCACCCTCATGGAATTCACAGTATAATAAGAGACAAAGGCACCCTCAGGGGGCAAAAGGGGGCAGAATGGAAAAGTGCCTTTGATGAAGAACAGATAAGTACCATGGAAGCAAAGAGAAGGAAAAATATTTCTTCCAAAAGGAACAACTGCACATGACTTACTGAGAGAAACAATTTTTGTATGTGGAGCCGTCATAAGAGAATCCCTTTCTCTCTGGTGGTGACATGAGCCCAGTAGCAGCTAACAGCTCTTCTCCCAAGCAACCCTGGGAGTGGTGTGGGGGCCCACAAGCAAGGAAGAGCAACCCAGCAAGTAGGGAGAGAGGAGGAAAAGGAAGGGAGGGCTGGAGGGAGGGAGGGACACCCTCATGACATTTGAGTCCCTGGATCCCGGCACCTATTACCTAGTTGTACTGCTAATCTTAATAGAGTTTGTTTGCATGCACCGGTAATTTCCTTTTTTGTTTGCCTAAATTAGTTCCCTAAACTGAGATTTTTAAAAATTATTTACAAACAAGAATCATAATGAATCCTTTTAGACAGCTACTCTTCTGAAATTTACCCAGTTACTAATTACATCTGAGTTAACTAATATTAACTAAAGATTTAGCATCACAGCCTAATGTTTTAACTTTTTAAAATGTTTGATTGTTCATTTTAAAGTTAATTTTTAATCCTTCTTTGGCAATCCTGTTTCTTAACCTTTCTTTGAGGGTTAATACTCCACAATTTGAAGGATGAGAAATAGTAATAGATGCAAAGGATTCGTAGGGCCATTAAGATATTCAATACTTTAAAACCAAACACACTTATTCTCCACATACATGGTGACGAAAAAATCCAGACAAGCAGCCTAACATTTTGTAGGCATTGCATTGATTTTTATACCAAAAAGAAAAGCCTATGGCTCAAAAATAGAAAGTAAGTTAAGCTTTGAAGCAAAACTCCATGGGAATGTGTTATCTGAACTGCTCTATAAAATAGGTATATTCATGGAAACAACCTAAATGTCCATCAGTAGATGAATGGATAAAGAAGATGTGGTACATATACACAATGGAATATTATTCAGCCATAAGAGGAGGGCAAATCCTACCATTTGCAGCAACATGGATGGAGCTGGAGGGTATTATGCTCAGCGAAATAAGCCAAGCAGAGAAAGAGAAATACCAAATGATTTCACTCATCTGTGGAGTATAAGAACAAAGGAAAAACTGAAGGAACAAAACAGCAGCAGAATCACAGAACCCAAGAATGGACTAACAAGTACCAAAGGGAAAGGGACTGGGGAGGATGGGTGGGGAGGGAGGGAGAAGGGGGGGAGGAAGAAGGGGGGTATTAAGATCAGCATGCATAGGGGTGGTGAGAGAAAGGGGAGGGCTGTACAACACAGAGAAGGCAAGTAGTGATTCTACAACATTTAGTTATGCTGATGGACAGTGACTGTAAAGGGGTTTATAGAGGGGACCTGGTAAAGGGGAGAGCCTAGTAAACATAATATTCTTCATGTAGTGTAGATTAAAGATAACAAAAAAAAAAAAAAGAAAAAGAAAAAAAGAAAGAAAAGGGGGATTACTCCGTGATAGGATAAAACTAAATGTAAATCAACGATTAATGTATGCTTTAAATATCCTTAACTTTGATCACTTAAAGGGTGTCAGATGATCGGCTATGGGGGTACACTTTTCTGATAATATTCTTTTCTCTTAAAAAAAAAACAAAAAAACCCAGTTCTTGTGTGGTGACCTCCAATGAGTTCTACACAATGGTATAAAGGGCAGATCAAAGTGTGGGCAAAGGGTCTGTTTGTATTTATACAGAGGATCAAAGCCTAATTTGGCTACCCAGAAAATGAACTAAGATACAATATGAAGAAGAACTTCCAACATCAGCACTCTCTGGAAGACTCATGCCAGAAGATGATCATCAAAAAACCCCAACAAAGATCCATGCACTGCTACAGGTGTAGATGCACTCATCCCACCAGTTCCTGGACTTGCCATGGGAATGAAGAAGGAGATATCTAAGCTGGCCTGTGCATACAGTAAAACAACAAATTTGACTGGATCTATACTGTTGGAACTCAACCAAGAATTAGGAGAAGTGCAAGTTGCAGCGCTCCAAAATCTTGTGACTATAGACTATGTACTGTTAAAAGAACATATGGGATGTGAACAATTCCCAGGAATGGGCTTTTTTAATTTGTCTGATTTCTCTCAGACTGTTCAAGTACAGTTGGACAATATCCATTATATCATAGACAAATTTTCACAAATGCCTAGGGTGCCTAACTGGTTTTCTTGGCCTCACTGGAGATGGCTGGTAATTATAGATCTGCTTTGGTTATATAACTGTATTCCTGTTATGTTAATGTGTGTGCGCAATTTAATTAGTAGTTTAAAACCTATACATGCTTAAGTTACTCTACAAGAAGATATGTCAAAGAAATAATCAATCTCCCCATGTTTTCTTCCGCCTGCTACTTCTATAGCTTTTCTTCCTCCTTCCTAATTACAACCCTTAAATAGAATTCGTGCCTCATATCGAATTTACCGAATATCATAATTCCTCCAAGTGGTAAAGATACCTCAAGACAAATGCTGGGCATAGAAGCCACAGGGCATAAATCTGCAAAGAAGTAAAAAGCTAACCATTTCAAACAATAAGGCTTCTCTCTCACTTACCAACTTTACATCTCCCTGTATGGCCCTGGAAGATGACTGGTTAGCCAGAGACGGGTAAGATTCCTCAAGGGAGGAACAACCTAAGACAGGCACAGTCGCAGGGGGGCCATCAGGTGAGAAATTGGGGATCAACAGAGGTGAGGCTTAGAACCTCACCCCCCGTTCTAAGAGAAATCTTCTGCATACTTGGATGTTTTATTGCCCTTGTCTAGCTTGGATTAACACATAGTCTACAGGCACACACCTGATCATCTACATTTGCTCTCTTACAACACTAAACTAAGTTTTCTACCTTTATCTTACATCTCTACCTACCACTTCAGCATTTTATTAAAAATAATAATAATAATAATAATAAAGGGAGAAATGTGGGATCCACATATAAATCAAGTACAAAAATCAAACAAATATTCATATTTGATGTGATTGTTTATGGTTCATAATGCATCAAAACCGAAAGTTTCTGTGATGACTACCCTTGCACTGTTCACCATGTAAGAACTTATTCACTATGTAAGTATTTGTTCACCATGTAAGAACTTGTTCATTATACTTTAGAAGATTGGAGACTGTTGAGAATTTGGCTTGGGGTTGATTAATGATTGTGCATTGAGTCCCCTATACAGAATTTTATTGTTGTTAACAACCATTTGATCAATAAATATAAGATATGCCCTCTCAAAAAAAACAAAAACTATTATTTCTTAAGATGCTTACTCATGGTTTTTTTTTTGAGGTTTCCACTTATTTTTTAAATTGTAATTTGATGTCTGATCACATATTTTCTTTGAGACAGGCTTGCTTATGGATATCTTATATATTGCTACATTTTTTTTACTATTGCAGTTTTTATCTTGTATTATGTAAAATATTGTTAAAATAAGCATAACACAATATGTCAACTTTTATTCTTCTTCGGCATTGTTCTATGAATACCTAAGTTCCACATTATTGTTAAAGAAATGTAAGATGTAGAGCTGTAGATATGATGTCTTTTTTTCTCAAGCTTATCTCTGGGAGTAGATAATTACATCTCCCAATATTTATATTGATTATTATACAATATGTCCTTAGAAATATTTCTTAAATTAAAAGGAAATGGATGTTTGTTTATCCAAAAAAAAAAAATTGGTGTATTCACTATTTGTAGGAAGAACAACGACTGAAATGCAGGGGCCTGCGCTGCTGGCTCGTTTTCCCTAAACAGCGTTTTGATGTTGGGATGAGAGCGCGCGGCTGCTTCAGACTATTCATTTATTCAAAAACTCTGATTGTTCCCTTTGACAAAGCACTGCAGGGTCCAGACCGGTGCACTGCCAAGTGGAGAGAAGAAAGTGGAAGCTTTCAATTGGTACTAATAAAATCTGAGAATTTGGGGTCTGGCAATTCTCCACCTTCCCTTCACATTTCACTTACTCATTGTGTTGTAAAAAAGCCACCTCCAAATTTAGCACCTTAAAGCAACAATCATTTTCTTATCTCTCATGGTTTCTGTGGATCAGGAATTCAGGGAGGGTTTGTCTGGGTGGTTCTGGATCAGGTCCCTAATGTAACTGCTGTCAGAGAGTGACTGGCACAGTGAAGGGCTCACACAGCTGGCAGCAGGTCGGGGGGTTCTCTCCCTAAGCCATCTCAGGGTCTCTCCATGTCTCCAGGGGGCTTGGTTGAGGCTTCCTCACAGCGTGGCAGCCTCGCAGCAGTTAGACTGCTTCTGTACGGGTGGCATCCTTCAGCAGGAGCATCCCAGGGGATCAAGATGAACATGCGTGGCATTCCCCTGCCATACACTTTGATCAAGGCAGCCAAGTCACAGCCTCCTGCCCAGGTTGGAGAAGGGAAGTCACAGCCCCCATTTCTCAGTGGGAGGAGAGAAAAAGTCATGTTGAAAGAAGAGCACAGGCATCAGTCACATCCCAACAGCAGTAACCATGCCTATCGTAAAGTGTTAACTCCCACTAATTCCCTCCTAGTCCTGCTTTGAAAGTAGCTGGAAGCAGTGACTTTTATTTTGATAGAGATCCCTACAAACCACAGCCATCATTTTTCAGTCTGTGTATCTGCTATTCCTATTTTATGGCATATGTACATAGACAGACCATAATAAATGCTTAAACATTAACAGTTAAACAAGCACAAAATTATCACAGAATAATATCACAGAAAATATCACAGATTTTTATTAGCAACTTCATGCTTTCATTGCCTTCTGTATATTCTCACATTTTTCAGAAATAATTCATAATGAAATAATAAAGTGAATACCTCTTGAGACCTTCTTTAGTTACCTTTTAATTTTAAATTATAAAAACTTCATGCATAGCAAAAAATGTGAAATAAAAAGCCATCTAATAATGAATCACAACATGGAACAACAGTTACCATTTGACCACATTAGCTGCTTCTCTCCCTCCCTCCCTCCCTCCCTCCCTCCCTCTCTCTCTCTCTCAAAATAAATTGCAGATACAATTCAAAAGTCATCCCTAAACTTTGGCTCCCCTTCCTAGGTCTGCATCTAAGAGCGCAGATTATGTAAACCTTGGAATTTATACAAATAGGGCACAGAGGGCAACACAGAACACAATTATACATGGCAATCCCAAAATCACTGTACTGAAATTAGTGGTTTTCATAATTTTCAATATAAGTGAGGATTATATATAAATGTCTTTCACATGCTGATCTGTAAATTTTTATATAGATGCCATCATATTAAGATTATTTTGCAATTTGTATTCTTATTTTTTCCATGTTAAGGAATGTGTGTCTAAATAATTATGACAGCTCTGTAGTATTCCATTTTGTAAACAAACCACAATTTATCCATTTCCCCTCTGGGAGTTGTTAATTTTTTCCTTTTTTTTTTTTCCTCTGTTAACATCAGTGCTGCAATGAACATCCCTGAGCAGGCATCCCTGTTTACATAAATGTGAATTTCTTTAGGGAATAAATATACCTGGAAACAGAATTGCTGGCAACTAGGTTATAGATACTGTATGTTGCCAAATGCATCTCTGAGCGAGCCTAGGCTATGGTGACAAATAGATTCCAAAATACAGTGCTTCAACTCAATAGCAGTTTACTTCTCATTCACCCAAAAGCCCAGAACAGCATGTGCTCTGACCTTCACAGTTGCCTGAGTGAATACTAGGGAACCTGCAGAGTGCATTGGGCAAGGAGGCTCTGCTCCATAAAGCTATTCAGGTCACCATTCCAACAGAGATTCTGCAATTTTTAACACGTGGCTTCCAAGTTTCCCTAGGCATTGCCACTCCACTCAGCCAGAAAGGCAACAGTGCATGCAGAAGGACATCCCTTTTAATCCCATCCCATTGGTAACACTCAGCTATGTGACCACATCTAACTGCAGGAGAAGCTGGGAAAGGCTGTGTGTCCAGGAAGAAGAGGGGAATGGATTTGATAAAGACTTAATCTCTACCTGCTTCATTTTCCAAAGCAGTGGAAGTAATTTATATTTCTTCCAGGAGGATACAAGAATTTCTATTCCTTCGCAGCCTTACTAACACTTGATCTTGACAAACTTTGCCATTTTCTCAAGATAATGGATATGTAATAGCCTAGCACTGTGCTTTTAATTTGCTTCTGTTTGATGAATAGTAAGGTTAACGTATTTGCATATGTTTCTTTCCCTATCCATTTTTTTCCTTCTCTGTTTAAATCAATTGCTTCATTTACCCCCTCAGCTTTTCCTTGTTCACTTGGTAGGAGTTCTTCATAAATTCTCTCTATCTATTATACCTCTTTTGGCTACATTAGTTGTAAAATTCTTCTGTTTGTGTGTCTTTTCACTCTGCTTATTGTGCCTTTTATCGCACAGTTTCAAATTTTATCGTAACCCAGTTTATCAGTTATCCTTTACGGATTGTAATATTTGTGCCTTAAGAAATCCTTACCTGCTCAGATGTAATAAAGATATTTTTACTATATTTCCTTCTGAAAGTTCTATAATTTCATTTTCCACATAGATTATGTATTCTATAAGAATTTGGAGGATAGCAAAATTTTCTTTTTTACCCCCATATTAGGAGTCTGACCAATCTTTTCCTCACTAATTTGTAATACCACCTCTGTCGTAAATCAAAATCCACGTGTCAAGGGTCTGTTTCTAGATTCTTATATCTTTCAATTGGTCTGTTTGATTAACCATTTGATTGTAACAAGGGCATGTTTATTACAGATTTATTATAAGGCTTTATAGCTCATAAGTGTAATCCTCTCCTTCGAAATCATCCTGGCTCTCCTTGGCTCTTTCCATTTGTTTTAGAATGGCTTTTGAAGTTCCATGAGAACCCTGCTAGGAGTACAGTAGGAATTGCAATAACTTTTTGGAAGAATCATTTCTATGATAGGCAAATCTTGCTGTTTTCATGCCTGCTAACATAACATTCATTCTGTAGCCCATGGATCAAGGAGGAATTTCAAGTCTTCCTGTTTTGTAAAGTTATAGCTGCCATAGATAGTGATTTCACTGATGGATCTGGCAAAGTAAATTGGAAACCTTCTGGGAAGGATTCAGTCTTCTAAATGCCATTAGAAACATCTATGACTCATGGGAAAAGGTCAAAATATCAATATTAACAGGAGTTTGGAAGTTGATTCCAACTGTCATGGATGACTTTGAGGGGTACGAGACTTCAGTGGAGGAGGTAAATATAGATGTGGTGAAAATAACAGGAGAACTAGCATTAGAAGTGGAGCCCAACTATGTGACTGAATTGCTGCAGTCTCACAATAAAACTTCAGTGGATGAGGAGTTGCTTCTTTTGGATGAGCAAAAAAAATGATATCTTGAGATGGAGTTCACTCCTGGTGAAAATGCTGTAAAGATTTTTGAAATGACAACAAAAGATTTAGCATCTTACATCAACTTAGTGCTCAAGCAGCTGTGGGTTTGAGAGGACTGACTTCAATTTTGAAAGAAGTTCTACTGTGGGTAAAATGCTATCCAACAGCATCACATGCCACAGAGAAATCATCAGTGAAAGGAGGAGTTAATCAACATGGCAAACCTTATTGTTGTCTTATTTTAAGAAATTGCTTCAGACACTCCATCCTTCAGCATCCACCGCTCTGATTAATCAGCAGCCATCAATTTCAAAGCAAGACTTTTTACCAGCAAAAGATCATGATTCCCAGAAAGCTCAGATGATGGTTAGCATTTCCTAACAATAAAATATTTTTAATTCAGGTATGTACATTGTTTTCTTAGACAATGTTATCACACAATTAATAGACAAGATTAGTGTAAATATAGCTTTTATATGCACTGGGAAACCAAAAAATTGATTTGACTCACTTTATTGTGGTAATTACTTAGCTGCCATGTTCTAGAACTAAACCTGTAATATCTCCAAGTTATGCCTATAGATTGTTCAGATCATGGTAGATTTATCATTTTAAAACTTAAGTTTTGGCTATTGTAATGGTATGATTGCTGATAAGTAGTTCATTATTCTAGAGCACATTTTGAATTCTTCATGTCTTTTTTTCATATAAAACGTGTTCAGTCATGTTTCCTGCCCCTTGTTGTTCACTGGATTTCAGTATCACATACAATTCTTTAAAATACTCATGGGTTTCTTAAGAAGCTAACATAGGAAGCAATCAATAAAGACTATGTGTATATACCAAAGAACTAAATCTGATCCTAACTAAAGCTAGTACTTGCCCATGTTTCCACTAGTAAGAAATTGTTAGAAGCCTGCCATAGAATTTGAAAATAAGGTAAAATTTCTCTTTTTTTAGGTCATTGCATGCTTTTAATAGACCCAAAGCAAAGCATTTCCTGAAGTTCGAATGTTTCCTATACATAAATTTGTATATATATAGGTAATATAAGATGTTTTATATGTATACACACATATATGTATTACATCATATATATATAATTAACTTAGGAAAAATATATATTATACTCTCACATTGCAATCAGCAGTGTGAGTCAGGTATTTGCTTATTTGTTTGTTTTAAGAAATAAGCAAAAGAGCCAGCACATGAACATGAGTTTGCAGTCTTAACATGTTTTGAAAATGTTGTTTCGAGATTTCTACTTTCCTGATATGCTATTTTCAAATATGATTTTCTAAAGTAAGAAATGCTTATTTATTTTGAACTCATAAAAGTTATCTGCCCAAAATACTGATGCATGATGCTTAAAATGACTTTGACTTAGGAAATGTTTTGTAGTATTGTGCACATGCAGTTCATTACTTTTAAAAATTATTAATATTTCCCTGTGTTATCACTAAACTGAAATTCTAAAGTGATAAATGTAAGAGGAATTAGATAAAAGAATTCCCTTTGATGAAATATGAGCAGCTATTAGCTGTTACACTATATTATAGCATTTATTAGTCATCCTTCATGAATTTGTAACATTTTCATCTTACAGCCTTCTACTTAAAATTCAATTGGTATCACACAAAATGAAAACAGTAATGTCATGAATACCAAATGAAGGCTTCTATTTAATTAAGGGAGTTTTCCCATTGCATATTTTAGCATTTGGGGAACATTTTATTACATTCTTTTTTAAAAAAGCAGGAAGAAAGAGGGGGAAATGAATAATATAATAGGAAAGAAATCTGGTTTAGAACAAAGCACAAATATCAGTAAAAATGAACAAGACCTGAATCTAACCCTGTTGGAACTCGTTGTCTACTGGGAGGGTTAGATAGCTAAACCTTCCCAATGAAAAATGAGGAATGTGTTTTTCACCATCTCTATAACCATAGATTTGGAGCCCAAATTCCAGAAAAGTTCAGGAGAACAACCTTAACTTCTGATGCCAAAATTTTGGAATCTATTTTTCCAGTGAGCAGGGGGAGAGCGCTTAGATAAGCCTCAGCTATGTTCTCAACTTCTAAGATAGAATGCTTTTGAACACTTAGGTTCCACATGGTACTTTCCAGTTATAAACACACTGTCTAAAATCTTTACATGTCCACTAAAACGGGTCGTAGAGCTAAAAAATGTAGTCAGTATTTAAGTGCTTTTTAAGACAATTGACAAAGCAAGTCTTTTTTCAAAATAGATTATTTTCCTTCATTCTTTTGGTGTAATTATCCCAAACCAACATCGTAAAAGAACTTCTGTAATTACAACTTATCAAATCTCAAATAGGACACTTATGCAGTAAATCTCCAATATCTTTTCCAGACTTGTCTTCTAAATATATGTCATGTACCTGGATTTTAGAGTCATGAAGACTTGCATTTGGAACCCCGCTCCATCACAAACCAGCCATTTGACCTGAAAGGTTATTAACTTCTGTGAGTCTTAGTTTTCTCATCTGTCAAATAGGGATAATAGTAACTGCTTGTGCTGATGCCTACATGAGACATGGAAGGCACTGAATAAATCATTACCATTGTGTGGACCTTTCCTCCAGGAGTGTGCCTCATCAAGTAGTCGAAGCAATGGTGTCTGAGGCTTGAGGACCTGGCAGGTGATTGGCCAAATAGAAATGGTAATCCTTATATGCCTATTTGAGGCTGGGCTCTAGAATTTGATTTTGCCCTTCTTATAAACTAATAAGTTACTATGTTACTGTTTTGTGGATCCTGGGCAAAGATCCAAAACTGGTGGGTTGGAGACGGAGGACTTTATTACTCACAGCAAGAGCAATGTGGACTTTAGGAGGCGGCTACACATGCAGTGAGTTTCCGTTGAGACAGAAATACTGAGCTTCAGGCAGTCACTACTTTTAGGGTGAGCAGTAAGCAAACCTACCCTTTGTCTGGGGGAGACATCACCTCATCCTTCCAGAGTGCACACTGCAGACACAGCCCTGAGAAATGTCCCAGGTAAGGAGCAGTAAGAGCCTTGCTCTTTTGGCATAGCTGGCAGGAACGTACAGTGTCTCAGGGCTCCTGGTTAATTGCCGTTCACAACCCCTGCCTACCTCATAGGTGAGACTGGTGTTAAATATCGACTGAGAAGTGTTTTGCGCTTTTTGGGGGAAAAAAAACTAGTAAGGGTGACAATTCCTAGAACTTAGCATTATGTTTGACACCATCAGTATGTAATGAATAAATTAATGCATAATTATGCTCACAAACAATATAATTTGTATGTTTATTAGTTTGTTTTCTCTTTTAATTTTATTTCAAAATTAAAGTAAGATTTAAAAGTTAATAATTTTGTCAATTAAAGTAAAACCACATATCTGGATCATTACTGTACTTTATAAAACCATGAGCTAGCCTGAGTCCCTACCAGGAAATACCAGTCTGTAAGAGATAGTAACAGAATTAATAAATGACTTGAGTGTTTAAACAAATAAATGACCAAAGTTGAGAATACAAAAGTAAATCTATCCGTAATTTCTGAATTTCCTTATCATTTTTAACTGCCTTCACTATACAAGTTGTAATTTAGAGACAGGAGCAAATACAGTGAGTGATTGACTAACCTCAACACCCATGGGGCTGCTCTGCTAATCAGTTTTAACCCTGTGGCGCTACCTTATGTAAATATGCTTTTTGGCATTCACACCACACCACCTCTTTTTTTCCTTTCAAAGCCAAATTTCTGTATTACAAGGCAGCTGTTTGGTTTAACCTCAATATATTCAGGCCACTAAAATATCTTTTCTTTTATAATTTCCGATCCTCTACTTCACCGATTCTCTTTCTGAATACCTATTAGTCACATTTTGAAGTTCCTGGAATGAGCCTCTCTACAGGGTGAGCGGTAAGCAGTGAGCCTCTGTGTGCTGTGCTTCCATCTCTATCTTTCCCTCTTCATTCTGGAAGACTCTTCTGTAGTCCTTCTATTGATTTTTTTAACAATTATTTTATTGCTTCCAAAAGCTTTTTGTGTCTTCTGATTGTTTAGTTGTCATAGTTTCCAGTGAAGTGTCTAGCACAGTTTAATGGGTAAAATATCATGTTGAACTTTTTAGAGGGTACTGATTAGACTTTTATTAGTGTTAGAGGTTCTTTTCTCTATCCTAAATTGGCTCTGTTTCTGCCAGTTTTTTGTTTGTTCATCTTGG
Organism: Manis pentadactyla; assembly: GCF_030020395.1. Lineage (NCBI taxonomy): Eukaryota > Metazoa > Chordata > Mammalia > Pholidota > Manidae > Manis > Manis pentadactyla. Next base: position 14,562,709 of record NC_080034.1, on the reverse strand, counting down.
CCTTTTATATGCATGTTGTTAATTTTCTTCATATTACTGGGGATATGTATTTGTCCAAAATAGAAGGCGAGGTTAATTAGCAGAGATATTGGCATGAGTTTCTACTGGTGTGTGTCGTTTCTCTAACAGGCCTCTCCCCTGACTGGTGGCAACATGAATGCAGATGACTGAGAGGCATTGGTTGGTCGGCTTTATTTCGGCTTCTCAGGTAGAGAACCACCAGAGTGAACAGGGAAGGGGGAGTTTGCTCTGGGGTGCAGCCCTTGGAACAGCAAGACCTTAGGCCTCCCTAGGAAGTTCTTTAAACTTCTTTATAAAACAGCCTCCATTCTTAGCCTCGCAGGTAAGCTCAGGGCTTCCAGCTGCTCTGCTCCTATAGGGAGAGAGAAGTTAGAAGGACAAAGTGAGTGGTTGTTCTGGAAATAGACTCATTAACGCTGCGTGGAGCACGTCAGCCGCAGCTAGAGCCTTTCTAGGCTCCACTTGGAAGTTCAGATCCTATCTCACTACAGCTTCTGTCCTCCTTGTATTTTAGGCTGAAGCCTCTGCTTTATGTTATTTGTCAACAAGCTGTCATCCATTTTCATTCTTCCAGAAACTCACCGAAAACTCTGGTTACCTAATCAACCACTTTCCCACTTTATTCACTGCTTTGGGTTTATTCTCTCTTGTATTTCTTTACTGTCATTTCAATGATATTTGGGGGAAGTAGGGACATAAAATAAGTGTTCTCATCCTATTTCACTTTATTTATTGATTTCACAAATATTTTTTGAATGGATATTGGGTGTCAATACTAACATGAGATTGGGTTGTTGGGCTGCAGATTTTCTCATTTTCATATGCTGCTTTTCTTCTTATTTCATATGTGTAAGATGTAAAGGGCCCTGAGGCCTACCCCCTAACCACAGCTCCAGTGAGGGCTCTCTGCCTGACCGAGGAACCAACCTCCCTCTACCTCTCACTTCTCCCTCAGGTGGTTTGCACCTTTCTCTCCCTCTGATCCTCCCTTCCAGTCTGGCTTCTGCAGATTCTTAGGAGTATAGGACAGCAAGAAGTTAAGGAACTATTAGGCCAAATTTGACAGGAAAAACAAGAACCTAAAGAGTTATTCCATAAAGGAAGATTTTGGCCAACAATATTTTCCCAAGGTCAAGTGGGGAGTTGAATTTGACATTTTTGTGGAGTACCAGGGAGATCAATACCCACCCAGCTTTTGAACAAGGGGCTGGGGGCAGGGGTGAGGGGGACTTCAGAACTTTCCAGAGGATCATTCCTGCAAAAAATGGGTTTTTCTTTCAAACTGAGGAAGAGCCCATGTAAAATCATAGCCCCCCTCAATCCCCTGACACCTCAAAAAAACTGAAGATGAACTTCGTGTTCTGAGGTCAGGGACTTACAACATGCCCAGATACAAATGCTAATTTTTCTGGAGGAAAATAACATTAAAGTTTTTTTTTTAATTTTCAAACATAATATCCAGCAACCATAGAGAAACAGATACCTCAAAAATCTAGCCACTGTGAGCAAGAAGCAGATGCTCAGAGACCCAGATATTGGAATTATCAGATTTTAAGAACACGATGCTGACCACTTACAGAAATAAAAGACAGGCCTGAAGATACCTTCAGAGAATAGGAAACTATACAAAGTGACACCTGGGGGTGGGTAAGTATGGAAAGTGAAACAGCCTTTTTATCCTGAGAACCTTACAGGAGAGAAGTTAGGTCCCTCATGGGCTTGGAAAATAATAGATAATAATAAGGACTGAGAGAATCTGAACAATTACTATATACCAAATATTTTAGTCTGTTATGTTAAGGCTGCCATGACAAAATGCCACAGACTGGGTAGCTTAAACAGCAAAATGAATTTCTCACTGTTCTGGAGGCCTGGAAGTCTAAGATCAAAGTGCCAGCCGGTTTCTCCTGAAGTCTCCCTCTTGGACTCTCAGATGTCCACCTTCTCTCTGTGTCCGTTGGTGGCTTTTTGTCTGTGAATACGCATCCCTGGTGTCTCTTCCTCTTAGAAAGACACTGGGCTGCTGGGTTCTGATTCCACCCTTATCTCCCTTAACCTTAACTATCTCTTTAAACACCCTTTTTTTTTTTACTTATTTATATTAAGGTATGATGGATATACACTCTTATGAAGGTCTCACATGAAAAACAATGTGGTGACTAGATTTACCCATATTATCAAGCCCCCACCCACACCCCAGTGCAGTCACTGTCCATCAGTGTAGTAAGAACTGATCTACTATGTGCCTTCTCTGTGCTACACTGTCTTTAAACACCTTTTCTTCAAGGCAGTCATATTGGAGGTTAGGGCTTCAATATACGAATTTCGTGGGGAGACACAATTCCGTTCATAACACCAAGTGATGTTCTGAAAGCTTTACATTTGTTATTTAATCTGCACAGCACTCCTAGGAGATAGGTGCTCTCTTTACAACCTTTTTTTTCCCCCCCAGAGGAGAAAACCAACACACAGGGACGCTAAGCAACTTGCCCAGGTTGTGTGGTATCATGTCACTTGTGTAGCCGGACTGATGTGGAGAGTAAGTGCCCTTAACCATTCGATATACTGATAAATCAAAGGTTTCAGGAGCTTGGGATCCAGGGGCAGCAACTGTCCTGAACTCAGTCTAACTGCTCAGGATTTCTTTTGACTAAAGGGCTTTGGTTCACCTAGAGCACCCTGGGGATGAAGGGAGACGCAGCTCAGCCCAGTTTTCCCGAGCAGGACTCAGGCTGCAGTCCAGTGCCCTCCTTCGTGGTGCCCAGGAGGGGCTGTGCACTTCCCCCCAATCACCTGGCGAGTCAGCAACCAGCCTGCTACCCCACTTCTGAGACATGGTTCACTAATAGGTCAGATGCCTCCCAGGTTCTGTGCCTAAGATGCTGCTTACTGATCCTGATTGCTGCACTAGCCAGAGCATTGTTTTGTCAGCTTCAGACCAGCTGCTATTTCGCACGATTCTACCCTAGTGGGTTTCATCAGAGGTTCATTCATTTATTCACCAAGCGTTTCTTGAATTACTACTATGTAACAGATGGGATATAGCAGTGAATAAAATAGTTGAAAATCCTTCCCCTCAAATAGGGCCTTTTACTAAGAATCCCCCTGCTCTTACTTAATTGGGACAGGGCTTAGACTAGTGCGTGGTGACTGGGGTCAGGAAAGCAAGTAGAAGCCCAGTTACAAATACTTGAAATATACGTACAGAAAATAGTTAGAAAGATACACATTACATGAAGTGCAGTTTGGTAGTGAAATGGATATTAGGGGATTGAAGAACTTTTTACTTTATAATTTCTATTAGGGTTTTAAAAAAATCAATGAGCATCTGTTACTTTTATTTTTAAAAATCAGTTTTTATTTTTTTAAGATTCTCTGTGAGGTGAAGGAGAGCGGAGACATGGGCTTCTTTAATTTCTGAAGAGAAAGAGTCAGTAGAAATAAAGAGGGAAAATACCAGAGAGGAAAGGAGACGGCCAAAGTCAGGTCTGTGTGGATGTCGGGAAGGTGGGGACGCAAACACACCTGGAGATACAAGCTTTGGGTAAGGAAGGGCCTCTCTCGTGCTGAGACAAGAAGGAAAAAGGAAAGATTGAAACAAAACAGTATATCTGATACAGACTGAAGCAAGTTTAACCAGAAGAGAAATCTGTGAGGAAAAAAACTCAGGCTTAGGTGGCTGAAAGATCTAAAACCAGAGGCCAGTTACTTAACTTTTTATCACCTCTGAACGGGGCTAACAATCATGTAGGATTGTTGAGGCAATCAAACGTGGTAACGTATGTACAGCATTCTGCCATCATTCTCAACAAAGGCTGCTTGTTTTCTCCATCAGTACTTTGTACGGCCACCTGCACAAAAAGTTTCTAAGAATGGAATTTCAGAGCTGTTATTTAACAGCTCAACATGGTCTGTCCTGCTGTTGCTTCAGCTCTGACCTTGACACCCCAGCGATCCAGTGCACGAGCCAATGTCATACACCTCCTTTACACGTTACTGGCACATGGTTTCTAAACCACTCCTCCCCGACAGCAGGTTCCTACCTACAAACACGCCTCTCCCTGTGAGACGCCTCGAGATGGCATGAATCCCACAGACTCTGCCGGCCCTGCTCTCCTGTGTAGCCCAGGCTTTACCCTTGTTATCAGCTCGCATCTTCAGATTCACTTCAGTTTGGGCCTTTCTTGGGAAGGCTGATTAGCTGAGTACCTTTTCTAGCATCACGTTGGGCATCTCTGACACTGTATGGGCACATAAGTAGGTTACTATCATAAACAGCAAGTCTAACAACCTAGTAATAAACACTAAACATGTCATTTGGATGTATTATTGTGAATATGCACCTTAAAATGTAGGTAAATATCCTAAAAATAGAGTGAACATGCTCTCCTGGGCTTTATTGTTTGAATTTTTTCAGTTACTTTAAGTATAAATATATACTTACGTTATTAGAAGAATAAATGAGGCAGTGATTAATGATGATTATAAAAACTTCATTTTATTCATTGAAACAATTTCTAAGAACTTTATGATAAATACATAAAGCAATAGATTTATAATAAATTTATAATATAATCGATTTCTAATAAATACTCATGTCAAGAGAAACTATTTACTAGAAAATACTTTGGGATTTACTACTAAAATACTTTGGGATGTTAAATACTGATGTTAGAAAATATTTACTACTTTGGGAAGAACATTATATCCATCTTGAGACAATATCTATAAAAATGCCTTGCTTATAAAAATTTAAGTAATGTTTATAAAAATTTTTAATAAAAATTTAATAATAGAAGAATGGAGATTAGATCTTATCATCATCATAGTAACAACTGTTATACAACTTTTGTAGAACCTTTTGATGCACTAGAAGTTTTAGCATCAAACAAAATAATCTTTGAGAATTGTATTTTATTTTTAGCTATTTAGCTTCATTTGTGCTATAAATTCCTTGAAGAAAAAAAATCCCTTTTGGGAATTTTTTACTTCTGTGAAGAGGAATTAAAAACAGAATATTAATTTTGTCAACTCAGATTTTGGATTGTTTGTTCACAAACTGTTCAGTCAAGATGGACTATCTACTATTACATATGTAAAAGGCTGCTGGAATAAAAGAAAGCCTTTTCATTGTACTTTGCAGATTATAATAATACCAGCACAGCAGGATTTACTAACAATGAATGATTGCCTGCAAAAGAAGTTATTTGCTCCTGAAGAAGTAAACTGATGTGCCTGGAGAAGGCAAGCATTTTTCACATGATACCTGATGTAAAGATTGTCCTGTTATTTAACTTCAAAGAAGGTTCTGGAATTGGTATGCATGAATGAATGCTAAGAAGGAGATGGAAATTCTGTGGTGATTTTATTTTCCTTAAAGTCAAATCTGTGTTCCATTGCCACATTTTTAGATCAAAAGCTTAAGGACAAAAATATTCATGCAAAGGAAGTAGTTCATAAAAATACATTAAGGTAAATCTATGTAAGTAAAAATAAATTTAAAAGTTCACTTTTTATGGTGCAACTTTTTAAATATACATGCAAAAACAGTATAAGCTTTTTGTACCTATCACCTAGCATCTACAATGATGGGAATGACAATCTTAAGACTGTTCTGAGAATAATCAGAAACATCGTTTCCCCCCAGTTTTACTGAGAAATAATCGACATACATCACTGTGTAAGTTCAAGGTGTACAGCATGATGGCTTCATTTAGATGTATTGTGAAATGATTACCCACAATAGGCTCATCTAACTTTCACCTTCTCATATAGATACAATAAAAAGGAAAGAAAAAAGAATTTCTCCTTGTGGCGAGAACACTTAGGAACATCTTTTTGAGGAAGAACACAAAGCTTTGTATCCTAGGATTGCCTTTAAAATACATATATATGGTCATTCTTCTCTTACTAGACTCCATTCATTATATATGAATATATGAAAAGTATCAACCAAATCTTCAAGTCCAGAAGTAAAGATAAAGATAAATCTTTAGTCAGTTACTACTGGAGAAGAGGGAAAGCTTAACATTACCATGGGCACTGTCTATGTCGACACAACTAACCACAAAAATATGTAGCTTCTCTACAATCTCAAGGGGAAACTCCAATTTGATAGTCTCAGAAATGTACCTGAAGGGACTATAAGGGCAACATAGTTGCTGTGTTTTTCCAAAATAATGTTTGGAATGTTTGGAAACAATGTTTCTCCAACAATGGTTTTTCCTGCACCATAAAGTCAAACTGTTAAAATTGAACTGTTACTTTTTATAAAAACCTAACAACAATGAAAAATGTTAAACTTTCAAATAATTGTTTTCTAGAAGTTTATTCTTTTAAGATACCGTTGGGTTTGGCAGCAGTTTTTGCTGAATATTCACTTTACCATTCAGTCATTTATCATTTGCCTAAAATGTTAATCTCTGCATGAATAAATACTTATTTCATTTTATTATAATGTGAAAGGGATGCCCACTTCCTCCTGCTCCAGCCAGGGTGCTCCAGTCCATCTTTAATGCACAGGAATTTGCTCTTATCCTTGAGTCAGTGAAAACATTATTTGAACCAAACATCCCTTCTGCCACCTTTACTGGGGGGGATGCGGGATAAGAGTCTAGTGATTCCATAAGGTGTATCAATGGCTAACATTTTTCATTTAGGTATAGTTGCCTTAACCTGAAGATTAGAGGGTTTCACATGGGCTTGCAGTCTCTGCCTAGCCTGCCCTAGCTTTCCTTGTACTCATTGCCTACTAAATTACTACTATTGTGTTTGCGGATGGGGAAGCTCTGACAATGGTGATAGCCGGGCTGAAGGTCACATCTCTCAGAGCTATCAAAACTGTGGACCCTTAAGGTGCGAACAAATCACCATGTCCCCTCAAGTGGGGTAAGTGCCAAGGCCATCTATGCTCCACTCCAGAAATGAAGGAAATGTTTTCTCCCCCATCTATACCACACTTGATCTTCTGGACACCAAAGGAGCAGTGCCTGTATCTTCACATTTCATGGACTCCTTCACTGAGAACAATTCCCTTGGCTTCTGACTGAAGAAGTGTTGTTCAGTCTCCACTCTCACTGACCTCTGACCTGGGAAGGGCTGCAGTGGGGTGGTTGGGGTATTGGAGGAGTGAGGGCAGAGTAAAGGATGATGGTGAGACATAGTAGAAGTCCTTTTGCAGAGGTTTAAGTTCTCATGCAAATCCACTCTTGTCAGAGTGAAGTCATCAAGCCAAGGAATGTTTATTGAATTACTACCGTGAGCCAAATATTGTGCAGGCGGCTAGAGATAAAGGTTTGAGCAATATATAGCTTCTGCTCTTTTGAAGCCCACAATCTAGGAGAGAGCAGGAACATTAAACAATTATTTTACACACACTTAATTAAATAGTTGCCAGTAGGTGGAGTCAGAAAGAAGTCGAGGGGTGCCCAAGAGAACATAAAGGGGGATCTCAGGTGTAGGGAGTCAGGGACGGTGTCCTGAAGGAAATGATGTTTGAGTCACAACCAAAATATTAGATAGTTTTAAGTTTCCGTTTATATAAAATGTGCCAGAATAGGCAAATCCTTGGAGACAAAAAGTAGATTAGCGATGTGATTGGTTGCTTAGGTCTGGTGGGAGGGTGGGGGGTTGGGAGGTGATGGCTAAAAGGTATGAGATTTCCTTTTGGAATGACTAAGTGTTCTAAAATTGATTTCGGTGATGGTATGCAACTCTGTGAATGCACTAAAAGTCATTGAATTGTACCCTTTAAAGGGGTAAATTCAATGATATGTGAATTATGTTTCAACAAAGTTATAACCAAAAAAAAGAAAAGAAAAGAAAAGATCATGTCACTTCCTCAATTAATTCCTACCACCCCCACCCCCCAATTTTGTTTGTAAGAGATTCTAAATTCCTTGCTTTAGCCCACCAGTTTCTTAATAATCTCTTGGCTTTCTGTCTTGCACCCTGTGCTCCAGTCGCCCTATGCTCCCAGCCTTTCCTGTTTCTAGAACATCCCAAGCTCATCACCACCATAGAGTCTTGGAATTGGCTCTTTTTTTTTTAAATAATTATTTTTTATTGAAGGGTAGTTGACGCACAGTATTACATTACATTAGTTTCAAGTGTACAACACAGTGATAAAACATTTATATACATAATTCTAGGTTCCAGCTATCACCCTACCAAGCTGTTACAATATCTTGACTATATTCCTTATGCTATACATTACATCCCGGTTACTTATTTATTTTACCATTGGAAGTCTGTCCTTTTTTATTTATTTATTTATATTTATTTATTTATTTATTTATTTATTTTTGTGAGGGCATCTCTCATATTTATTGATCAAATAGTTGTTAACGACAATAAAATTCTGTATAGGGGAGTCAATGCTCAATGCACAATCATTAATACACCCCAAGCCTAATTTTCATCAGTCTCCAATCTTCTGAGGCATAACAAACAAGTTCTTACATGTAGAACAAATTCTTACATAGTGAATAAGTTACATAGTGAACAGTACAAGGGCAGTCATCACAGAAACTTTCGGTTTTGCTCATGCATTATGAACTATAAACAGTCAGTTCAAATATGAATACTCATTTGGTTTTTATACTTGATTTATATGTGGATACCACATTTCTCTCTTTATTATTATTATTTTTAATAAAATGCTGAAGTGGTAGGTAGATACAAGATAAAGGTAAAAAACATAGTTTAGTGTTGTAATAGAGCAAACGTAGATGATCAGGTGTGTGCCTGTAGACTATGTGTTAATCCAAGCTAGACCAGGGCAATAAAACATCCACGGATGCAGAAGATTTCTCTCAGAACAGGGGGGGTGAGGTTCTAAGCCTCACCTCTGTTGATCCCCAATTTCTCACCTGATGGCCCCCCTGCGACTGTGCCTGTCTTAGGTTGTTCCTCCCTTGAGGAATCTTACCCGTCTCTGGCTAACCAGTCATCTTCCGGGGCCATACAGGGAAATGTAAAGTTGGTAAGTGAGAGAGAAGCCTTACTGTTTGAAAAGGTTAGCTTTTTACTTCTTTGCATATTTATGCCCTGTGGCTTCTATGCCCAGCATTTGTCTTGAGGTATCTTTACCACTTGGAAGAATTATGATACTCGGTAAATTTGATATGAGGCATGAATTCTATTTAAGGGTTGTAATTAGGAAGGAAGAAGAAAAGCTATAGAGGTAGCAGGCGGAAGAAAACATGGGAAGATTGATTATTTCTTTGACATATCTTCTTGTAGAGTAACTTCAGCATGTATAGGTTTTAAGCTACTACTTAAATTGCGCACACACATTAACATAATAGGAGTATAGTTACATAACCAAAGCATATCTGTAATTACCAGCCATCTCCAGTGAAACCAAGAAAACCAGTTAGGCACCTTAGGCATTTGTGAAAACTTATCTATGATATGGTGGATATTGTCCAACTGTACTTGAACAGTCTGAGAGAAATCAGACAAATTAAAACAACCCATTCCTGGGGAATGTTCACATCCCTTATGTTCTTTTAACAGTAAATAGTCTGTAGTTGTTAGATTTTGGAGTGCTACAATTTGTACTTCTCCTAATTCTTGGTTGAGTTCCAACAGTATAGATCCAGTCAAATTTGTTGTTTTACTGTATGCACAGGTCAGCTTCAATATCTCCTTCCTCATTCCCATGGCAAGTCCAGGAGCTGGTGGGATGAGTGCATCTACAGCTGTAGCAGTGCGTGGATCGTTGTTGGGGTTTTTTGATGATCATCTTCTGGCATGAGTCTTCCAGAGAGTGCTGATGTTGGAAGTTCTCTTTCATATCGTATCTTAGTTCATTTTCTGGGTAGCCCAATTAGGCTTTGATCTTCTGTATAGACGCAAACAGACCCTTTGCCTACACTTTTATATGCCCTTTATACCCTTGTGTAGAACTCGTTGGAGGTTACCACACAGGAACAGCCCTTTTTTTTTTTTTGGTATCACTAATCTACACTTACATGACGAATATTATGTTTACTAGGCTCTCCCCTATACCAGGTCTCCCCTATAAACCCCTTTACAGTCACTGTCCATCAGCATAGCAAAATGTTGTAGAATCACTACTTGCCTTCTCTGTGTTGTACAGCCCTCCCTTTTCTCCTACCCCCCCATGCATGTTAATCTTAATACCCCCCTACTTCTCCCCCCCCTTATCCCTCCCTACCCACCCATCCTCCCCAGTCCCTTTCCCTTTGGTACCTGTTAGTCCATTCTTGAGTTCTGTGATTCTGGTGCTGTTTTGTTCCTTCAGTATTTCCTTTGTTCTTATATTTCACAGATAAGTTAAATCATTTGGTATTTCTCTTTCTCCGCTTGGCTTGTTTCACTGAGCATAATACCCTCCAGCTCCATTCATGTTGCTGCAAATGGTTGGATTTGCCCTTTTCTTATGGCTGAGTAGTATTCCATTGTGTATATGTACCACATCTTCTTTATCCATTCATCTATCGATGGACATTTAGGTGGCTTCCAATTCTTGGCTATTGTAAATAGTGCTGCGATAAACATAGGTGTGCATTGATCGGTCTTTCTCAAACTTGATTGCTGCGTTCTTAGGGTAAATTCCTAGGAGTGCAATTCCTGGGTCAAATGGTAAGTCTGTTTTGAGCATTTTGATGAACCTCCATACTGCTTTCCACAATGGTTGAACTAGTTTACATTCCCACCAGCAGTGTAGGAGGGTTCCCCTTTCTGCACAGCCTCGCCAACATTTGTTGTTGTTTGTCTTTTGGATGGCAGCCATCCTTACTGGTGTGAGGTAATACCTCATTGTAGTTTTAATTTGCATTTCTCTGATAATTAGCGATGTGGAGCATCTTTTCATGTGTCTGTTGGCCATCTGTATTTCTTTTTTGGAGAACTATCTGTTCAGTTCCTCTGCCCATTTTTTAATTGGGTTATTTGTTTTTTGTTTGTTGAGGCGTGTGAGCTCTTTATATATTCTGGACGTCAAGCCTTTATCAGATGTGTCATTTTCAAATATATTCTCCCATACTGTAGGGATCCTTTTTGTTCTATTGATGGTGTCTTTTGCTATACAGAAGCTTTTCAGCTTAATATAGTCCAACTTGTTCATTTTTGCTGTTGTTTTCCTTGCCCGGGGAGATATGTTCAAGAAGAGGTCACTCATGTTTATGTCTAAGAGGTTTTTGCCTATGTTTTCTTCCAAGAGTTTAATGGTTTCATGGCTTACATTCAGGTCTTTGATCCATTTTGAGTTTACTTTTGTATATGGGGTTAGACAATGGTCCAGTTTCATTCTCCTATATGTAGCTGTCCAGTTTTGCCAGCACCACCTGTTGAAGAGACTGTCATTTTGCCATTGTATGTCCATGGCTCCTTTATCAAATATTAATTGACCATATATGTCTGGGTTAATGTCTGGATTCTCTAGTCTGTTCCATTGGTCTGTGGCTCTGCTCTTGTGCCAGTACCAAATTGTCTTGATTACTATGGCTTTATAGTAGAGCTTGAAGTTGGGGAGTGAGAACCCCCCTACTTTATTCTTCTTTCTCAGGATTGCTTTGGCTAATCGGGATCTTTGGTGTTTCCATATGAATTTTTGAATTATTTGTTCCAGTTCATTGAAGAATGTTGCTGGTAGTTTCATAGGGATTGCATCAAATCTGTATATTGCTTTGGGCAGGATGGCCATTTTGACGATATTAATTCTTCCTAGCCACGAGCATGGGATGAGTTTCCATCTGTTAGTGTCCCCTTTAATTTCTCTTAAGAGTGACTTGTAGTTTTCAGAGTATAAGTCTTTCACTTCTTTGGTTAGGTTTATTCCTAGGTATTTTATTTTTTTTGGTGCAATTGTGAATGGAGTTGTTTTCCTGATTTCTCTTTCTGTTGGTTCATTGTTAGTATATAGGAAAGCCACAGATTTCTGTGTGTTGATTTTGTATCCTGCAACTTTGCTGTATTCCGATATCAGTTCTAGTAGTTTTGGGGTGGAGTCTTTAGGGTTTTTTATGTACAGTATCATGTCATCTGCAAATAGTGACAGTTTAACTTCTTCTTTACCAATCTGGATTCCTTGTATTTCTTTATTTTGTCTGATTGCTGTGGCTAGGACCTCCAGTACTATGTTAAATAACAGTGGAGAGAGTGGGCATCCCTGTCTAGTTCCCGATCTCAGAGGAAATGCTTTCAGCTTCTCGCTGTTCAATATAATGTTGGCTGTGGGTTTATCATAGATAGCCTTTATTATGTTGAGGTACTTGCCCTCTATTCCCATTTTGCTGAGAGTTTTTAACATGAATGGATGTTGAACTTTGTCAAATGCTTTTTCAGCATCTATGGAGATGATCATGTGGTTTTTGTCTTTCTTTTTGTTGATGTGGTGGATGATGTTGATGGACTTTCGAATGTTGTACCATCCTTGCATCCCTGGGATGAATCCCACTTGGTCATGGTGTATGATCGTTTTGATGTATTTTTGAATTCGGTTTGCTAATATTTTGTTGAGTATTTTTGCATTGACGTTCATCAGGGATATTGGTCTGTAGTTTTCTTTTTTGGTGGGGTCTTTGCCTGGTTTTGGTATTAGGGTGATGTTAGCTTCATAGAATGAGTTTGGGAGTATCCCCTCCTCCTCTATTTTTTGGAAAACTTTAAGGAGAATGGGTATTATGTCTTCCCTGTATGTCTGATAAAATTCCGAGGTAAATCCATCTGGCCAGGGGTTTTGTTCTTTGGTAGTTTTTTGATTACCGCTTCAATTTTGTTGCTGGTAATTGGTCTGTTTATATTTTCTGTTTCTTCCTGGGTCAATCTTGGAAGGTTGTATTTTTCTAGGAAGTTGTCCATTTCTCCTAGGTTTCCCAGCTTGTTAGCATATAGGTTTTCATAGTATTCTCCAATAATTCTTTGCATTTCCGTGGGGTCCGTCGTGATTTTTCCTTTCTCGTTTCTGATACTGTTGATTTGTGTTGACTCTCTTTTCTTCTTAATAAGTCTGGCTAGAGGCTTATCTATTTTGTTTATTTTCTCGAAGAACCAGCTCTTGGTTTCATTGATTTTTGCTATTGTTTTATTCTTCTCAATTTTATTTATTTCTTCTCTGATCTTTATTATGTCCCTCCTTCTGCTGACCTTAGGCCTCATCTGTTCTTCTTTTTCCAATTTCGATAATTGTGACATTAGACCATTCATTTGGGATTGCTCTTCCTTTTTTAAATATGCTTGGATTGCTATATACTTTCCTCTTAAGACTGCTTTTGCTGTGTCCCACAGAAGTTGGGGCTTAGTGTTGTTGTTGTCATTTGTTTCCATATATTGCTGGATCTCCATTTTGATTTGATCATTGATCCATTGATTATTTAGGAGTGTGTTGTTAAGCCTCCATGTGTTTGTGAGCCTCTTTGCTTTCTTTGTACAGTTTATTTCTAGTTTTATGCCTTTGTGGTCTGAAAAGTTCGTTGGTAGGATTTCAATCTTTTGGAATTTTCTGAGGCTCTTTTTGTGGCCTAGTATGTGGTCTATTCAGGAGAATGTTCCATGTGCACTTGAGAAGAATGTGTATCCTGTTGCTTTTGGATGTAGAGTTCTATAGATGTCTATTAGGTCCATCTGTTCTAGTGTGTTGTTCAGTGCCTCTGTGTCCTTACTTATTTTCTGCCCAGTGGATCTATCCTTTGGGGTGAGTGGTGTGTTGAAGTCTCCTAGAATGAATGCATTGCAGTCTATATCCCCCTTTAGTTCTGTTAGTATTTGTTTCACATATGCTGGTGCTCCTGTGTTGGGTGCATATATATTTAGAATGGTTATATCCTCTTGTTGGACTGAGCCCTTTATCATTATGTAGTGTCCTTCTTTATCTCTTGTTACTTTCTTTGTTTTGAAGTCTATTTTGTCTGATATTAGTACTGCAACCCCTGCTTTCTTCTCACTGTTGTTTGCTTGAAATATGTTTTTCCATCCCTTGACTTTTAGTCTGTACATGTCTTTGGGTTTGAGGTGAGTTTCTTGTAAGCAGCATATAGATGGGTCTTGCTTTTTTATCCATTCTGTTACTCTGTGTCTTTTGATTGGTGCATTCAACCCATTAACATTTAGGGTGACTATTGAAAGATATGTACTTATTGCCATTGCAGGCTTTAAATTCGTGGTTACCAAAGGTTCAAGGTTAGCCTCTTTAGTATCTTATTGCCTAACTTAGGTCACTTATTGAGCTCTTATATACACTGTCTGGAGATTCTTTTCTTCTCTCCCTTCTTGTTCCTCCTCCTTGATTCTTCATATGTTGGGTGTTTTGTGCTGTGCTCTTTCTAGGAGTGCTCCCATCTAGAGCAGTCCCTGTAAGATGTTCTGTAGAGGTGGTTTGTGGAAAGCAAATTCCCTCAGCTTTTGTTTGTCTGGGAATTGTTTAATCCCACCATCATATTTGAATGATAGTCGTGCTGGATACAGTATCCTTGGTTCAAGGCCCTTCTGTTCCATTGTATTAAATATATCATGCCATTCTCTTCTGGCCTGTAGGGTTTCTGTTGAGAAATCTGACGTTAGCCTGATGGGTTTCCCTTTATAGGTGACCTTTTTCTCTCTAGCTGCCTTTAACACTCTTTCCTTGTCCTTGATCTTTGCCATTTTAATTATTATGTGTCTTGGTGTTGTACTTCTTGGATCCTTTCTGTTGGGGGTTCTGTGTATTTCCGTGGTCTGTTCGATTACTTCCTCCCCCAGTTTGGGGAAGTTTTCAGCAATTATTTCTTCTAAGATACTTTCCATCTCTTTTCCTCTCTCTTCTTCTTCTGGGACCCCTATAATACGGATATTGTTCCTTTTGGATTGGTCACACAGTTCTCTTAATATTGTTTCATTCCTGGAGATCCTTTTGTCTCTCTCTATGTCAGCTTCTATGCGTTCCTGTTCTCTGATTTAAATTCCATCAATGGCCTCTTGCATTCTAATCATTCTGCTTATAAACCCTTCCAGAGTTTGTTTCATTTCTGCGATCTCCTTTCTGGCATCTGTGATCTCCTTCCGGACTTCTTCCCATTTCTCTTGCGTATTTCTCTGCATCTCTGTCAGCATGTTTATGATTCTTATTTTGAATTCTTTTTCAGGAAGACTGGTTAGGTCTGTCTCCTTCTCTGGTGTTGTCTCTGTGATCTTTGTCTGCCTGTAGCTTTGCCTTTTCATGGTGATAGGAATAGTGTGCAGAACTGGGACGAGTGACGGCTGGAAGGACTTCCTTTCTTGGTTTGTGGCCCTCCTCTCCTGGGAGAACAGTGACCTCTAGTGGCTTGTGCTGCGCAGCTGCGCGCAGACAGGGTTTCTGCTTCCTGCCCGGCTGCTATGGAGTTAATCTCCGCTGTTGCTGTGGGCGTGGCCTGGCTCAGGCAGCTACTCCAAAATGGTGGAGTCGCGTTGGAGCAGGAGCTGCTGGGAGGCTATTTATCTCCGTAAGGGGCCTCCCTGCTCCCTGCAGCCCAGGGGTTAGGGTGCCCAGAGATCCCGGATTCCCTACCTCTGGATTAAGTGACCCGCCCTGCCCCTTTAAGTCTTCCAAAAAGCACCCGCCAAAACAAAACAACGACTACTAAAAAAAAAAAAAAAAAAAAAAAATTTTAAATTAAAAAAAAAAAAAGTTTTTAATTAAAAAAAAAAAAGGTGGTCGTTCATTTTTCTTTATTCTCCGGTGCCAGCCTCAGGCATCTGCTCACCGGTCTTGCTGCCCTGTTTCCCTAGTATTGGGGTCCCTATCCCTTTAAGACTTCCAAAAAGCGCTTGCCAAAACAAAACAGCAAAAAAGCAAAAAAAAAAATGGTCGCGCACTTTTCTTATGTCCTCCGACACCCCGCCTCCAGTGCCTGCTCACTGTTCTTGCTGCCCTGTTTTCCCAGTATCGAGGGCCCTGCACTCTGGCCCGGATGGCTGGGGCTGGGTGCTCGGCAGTCCTGGGCTCCGTCTCCCTCCCGCTCTGCCTGCTCTTCTCCCGCCGGGAGCTGGGGGGAGGGGCGCTCGGCTCCCGCGGGGCCGGGGCTTGTATCTTACCCCCTTCGCGAGGCGCTGGGTTCTCTCAGGTGCGGATGTGGTCTGGATATTGTCCTGTGTCCTCTGGTCTTTATTCTAGGAAGGGTTGTCTTTGTTATATTTTCATAGATATATGTTGTTTTGGGTGGAGATTTCCGCTGCTCTACTCCCGCCGCCATCTTCCGCCCCTCGGAATTGGCTTTTTTATCCTGGAAAACACTCTTCCTCTGTAACCTCCCTGGTTTTCCACTGTCACACAGTCTCATCCCCTTACTTCCTCTCATCTGATGAATTCTCTTCCCTGGTCTTCCCTCCCAACCTTTCCAGTATGTGCTCTGACTTCCAATTTGGTGTCAGTAAAGCGTCCCACACATTTCTATTGGTGGCACCACGGGAAAGAACTTTACCCACAGGGCCCATACTCTCCTAGCAATCGGTACATTTTCTTGGGGCTCTCATAATGTAGACATGAAGTCCTGCACAGTATTTGGTAACTTTTTTCTTTGGTGATTGTTTGACTTCAAACACAAATTATAAACAAGTTATTAGCTTTTAGTGATATAATTTGAAAGAATTTATGAATGGGCAACCTAGCCCAGGAATGCTTGAGAAAAACTATGACTACACTTGGTCTCATAAAAAAGATGTCTCTTACCTCGACTTTGAGGCAATCTTGATGAACGGTCTGCGTTCTGCTGTGGCTCTAACTTGCTGAGCCTCCTGCAGAAGTTGCTTTCCTACCTCAGCTCTCAGGAACATAGACCCAGTGCATCCTGCGAAACCGTGAGCTGCAGGGAGACAACCATCTGGTTCTTTACCTTCTTCCTACCACAGGGAGAGCTGTAATCAGTCCTTCCACGGGTTTGGGCTATGGACCTGCCCTTTTGCGTTCCCACTGTGTCTGGGCCTAAGGTAGCATAAAACCTGTTTTTCTTTTAATCATTTCTGATGAATCTGGTTCTGTATGTGCTCAGAGTACAAATAACAGCCTAGCAACTAGGAGATCAGTCTTGAACCAGTAGAAAGTTATACTTAACTGCCTCTCTCAGCAGATGCCCTTCACCCCTTGATTTAACTGAAATCTAGTTATTTATTCCCAGAGGATCTTACTTGCTCCGCAACCTTCTCAGGTAGAGGCTACATATTTTTCTCACCCCTCTTACTTTGGGCTAGGCTTTCCATTCTCCCCTGCAGTTTCCTTTAGACCCTTTACCACTTTTCCTTATGAAAAATAAAAATAAAAACTACTCTTTTGAAATTCTTGCTCTTCAGAGGTATTCCATTCTCCCCACCATTTCTATCATCTACCTCTTTCCAGTCTTTTCATGATGACTTTAGTTTCTAGCTCAGCCTTCTGTACTCCTGTTCCTACCATCCTGCTCAATGATGCCAACTTTCACTCATTTAATGCACTGAACTCTCAGATCCTTGACACTTCACCTTAACTGTTCCATTCCCAAAGTCATATCTGAGAACTTGCCATCATCTGAAATTATAATACCAGCAGCAGTCTTGATTTAAGAAATCCTACAATCTAGTTACCAGCAAGGCCTTATACCACACTTCCTTTACTATCCACAGTACTGCACTATTTTACCTCATTCAGATGTCTACCTATTGAACCCTACCACTTTCACAATATCCATCATCTTCTTCCTGTCTTTTTTCCTGGCTTACCCTGCTTATAGTGCAAGGTCCATCATTATTATTGTCCCCTAAAAATTATCTCCAACTCTTTGCTTCTCTCTGTTTTCACTGCACTTGTATGGCAAAATCTCAAATCTAACTGAATCCAATTATCCATATTCTCAATGCCTGTCATTGAGCAGTAGATGGTTGCCGGAGGGGTTGGGGGTGTTATCATGCAGCCAGACTAACTGGCTTGATTTCACAAACCTTGAAGAAGCACCCAACACTATCTAAAATGTCTCGTCCATTTCCTTGGGTAAGCTTGCTTTTCCACCTTGGAGACATCAGCTTCACTGCTTCTCCATTCTCTTCAAATCCTCGAGTATGCCTCCTTTGTTGACTCTCCGTTATTAGGAAAGAGCACCTTCGGCCATCTCGTAACAAGTCAACAGTTTTAATGGTAGCTTTACCCACGCTTCCCACCTGTTAAAATGGTGAGAGTATTCTTATACCTATGTAATATCAGTCTCTAATGATTTATATTTAGTACTCAAACCAACAAACTAAGTAAACTCTCATCCACACACAACTCTCCTTTGAGCAGAATCCCTTACTTCCTGCCATTGTCCATTTCTATGCTTCCCTTAACAACAACATTTCTCAGGTCAGCTGCTCACCCACATTGTCTCTGCTTCCGTATCTATTTAGTGATCATTGCCCACCGTTTCTTCTTTCACTTCCAATCAGCTTGTCTTTTCCTATCAAGCTTGAGACTTTTCCTTTGTTTCTTAATGTGGCAAAGCCATCACTCTGTGAAGTTTACGTTTTTTATCAGACTCTATGAGTCAAAGACTGTTCTCAATAACCTAAATTACAGAGAGAAAATTCCAGCAAAGCAAAGCACACCTTTTCTAGAACATAATTATGAGAAGAGCAGCAGAAACTCCAGTGCCCGAGAGGGTGTTCAGAATGATTTGTGCTAATGCACATTGACTGCAGGCTTATGGTTCAGTCAGCCCAGTTATGTTTCTGTGTTTCAGTGTGTGCAAAGGCACTCATACCATACACAAATGCAGAAACGTACCAGTGTCTGCTATAATGGGCTGCTTTAAATATAGGTATTTTAAAGAAAAATATTTCAGAAACAAATAACATAAAAAAATCAGTGCTATGTGAAACAACATTTACCAAATAAGCCCAACAATGAGGTGCTTACTGCTAGGGCCACAGGAGTGAAATGACATCCTGCTCTTCCAAGGACTCAAATTTTAATGAGAAAGACAGCAGCCTCATTAGTTTTGTAATAGAAATAATGTAGAGGATACAAAGTGGGGAGTGAATTACAGTTGACCTTTAAACAAGTTTGAATGTTGTGGGTCCACTGATAAGCAGATTTTTTTCAATAAACACATTGGAAAATTTTCTGGAGATTTGCAACAATTCGAAAGAACTGGCAGACAAACAACCTAGCCTAGAAATATTGATAAAATTAAGAAAAAGCTACATATGTCATGAATGCATAACATATATGTAGATACTAGTCTATTATTGACATTTACTACCAAAAAATATGCACAAATCTATTATAAAAAGTTAAAAACCATCAAAAATTATACATATGAACATTTACAGACTGTATATGGTGCCATTTGCAGTCAAAAGAAATGAAAACAAATGTTAAGATTCAGTGTGAAATCATAATTGAATAAAATTAACTGAGGTACCCATTTTGCTACTGGAAGAATTTCATAGCCACCTCCTGTTACTATTGCAGTGAGCCTCAGTATGCCAATATCTGTTTAAATGCTATGAGATGTTAATCATCTTCACCTGAGCAGTTCATTTCTTCAGTAAACTGTGTATCACAGAAAAAAGGGATCCCACAAAGTTTCATGTGTCTTCATCATTTTAAGTACAATACTATACTCATTTTTATTATGATAAATTTATGTATTTTTATGCCCAGATTGAATGGCCCACCTCCCACTCCTGCACATTATTTAAAAAAAAATTTGATGGCTATGTTAGCTCTTCTATCTTCCTAGGTTAACTTTGAAAATTTTTTGCCAAATTATAAAAGGAATGGCAATACTTTCATGGTTATTTGGGAAAAAATGGACATCTTCATTACATTGTTTTTCTCTACCTAGAGCAAAGTGTATCTTTCTAGTTATTCAAGTTTCTTTTAAATAATTTAGTGGTTTTGTTGAGATGAAATGCACATATCATACAATTCATCCATTGAAAGTGTACAATTCAGTTGTTTGTAGGTGTTTAACAGATAGGTGTAACCATTATGACAGCCAATTTTAGGATATTTTCATCATCTTGAAAAGAAATTCTACACGCTTAGCCATCATCTCTCTACCACCCCTTCACCCACACAGTCCTAGGTATCCACCAATCTACTTTCTGACTTTATAGATTTGCCTATTTTGAACTTTTCATGAAATATGTTATATTTTGGGACTGGCTTCTTTAACATAATGTTTTCAAGGTTCATCCATGTCATAGCACATAATGGTACTTTTTTTTGCCATATCATATGTCATTATATGGGTATACCTCATTTTATCTTTTCATCAGTGGATGTAGATTTACTTTGTTTCCACCTTTTACTATTGTGAATAATGCTGTTATGAACATTTGTGTATAAGCTTTTGCGTGGACATATGTTTTCTTACCTCTTGGTATATACCTAGGAGTGGAATTACTGGGTCATATGGTAACTCTATGTTTAAAAGTTTGAGGATCTGCCAGTTTTTCAAAGCAACTGCACTAATTTAATTCCCACCAGCAGTGTATGAGTGCTCTGATTTTCCATAACCTCATCAATTAACTATTATCTATTTTTTTAATTCTAGACATACTAGTGTAGGTGAAGAAATATCTCATTGTGGTTTTGGTTTGCATTTCTCTAATGACTAATGTTGAACAACTTTTCATGTCTTATTGGCTATTTGTATATTTCCTCTGGGGAAATGCATATGTAGATTCTTTTCTTAATTTAAATTGAGTTGTCTTTTATTGTTGAGTTGTAAGTGTTCTTTATATAGTCTAGATACAAGTCCCTCAGGAGATATATGACTTGCAAATGTTTTCTCCTATTTTCTGGGTTGTCTTTTCACTTTACTGATAGTGACCTTTGAAACCAAAGTTGTTAGTTTTCATGACATTCAATTGATGCTTTTTTTTCTTTTGTTGCTTGTGCTTTCATGTCATATCTAGGACTCCATTGCCATATTTACCCTCATGGTTTCTTCTAAGAGTTTTATAATTTTTGCTCTGCCATTAGGCCTTTGGTCCATTTTGAGTTAATTTTTGTATACTGTTTGAGGTAAGGGTACAACTACTCCATTCTTCTGTATGTATCTATCCAATTGTTCCAGTATCATTTGTTAAAAAAATTATTCTTCCCTCATTGAATGGTATTGCAATTTTTGTTCAGAATCAGTGGACCATGACACATAGGTTTATTTCTGGACTCAATTCTATTCTGTTGAGTAATACGTCTATCCTATGTCAGGTCTATCCTATGTCAGCATCACACTGTTTTGATTACTGTTACTTTGTAGCTCAATTTTAAAATCAGTAACTGTGTGTCTTCCAACTTTTGGCTTCTTCTTCAATATTGTTTTGTCTATCCTGAGTCAAGTTTTCTTTTAGGTACATTTTCTTGTTCTGTATACATGAAAAATGCGTATTTTTTTGTTAAGTGTTATGTATTTTTATTGGAATTTATTTTCCCAACTGAATTGTAACTGTTGCTTGCTGTGTATGGGAAAGTTATTATTATTATTATTTTACTGATTTTTAAAAATAACTGGTCTAGTTCCCAAACTACTAGTAGTCATTGAATTGATTCTTTTTGGTAGGCAGTTATATCATATACAAATAATGATCATTCTATCTTTTCTTTTTCTGTATTGATCTAACATTTCTTCTCTGGCCATTTTCAGTTAGCTTAATATTGAATTAGTCATAGTGGCAACCTTGCTCGAGTGGCAACCTGGCTTGAATGGGGATGCTTCTAATGTTTCACCACTGAGTATGTTGGATTCAGACAGTTATTTAGCTGCATCTTGACAGGATGTAGGAGCAATCCAGATAAAGTGTGTGAGGGATTGTGGTAGTGTTCAGGGTCAGTTGGAAGGAGAGCATCCTGTCAGAAACAATAGCATGAGCAAAGACTTTAGGTTGGTGAGAGAGAGAGAGTATGGATTGTGTGCAGGAAACATAAGTAGCTAAAAATTGCTAATACCATAATTTATAAAAGCCCGGAATAGGTAGAAAAGAAGCTAAAGAGCTTGACAAAGACAATTCTTAAAGGGTCTTGATGGCCATACTAAGAAGCTTGTATTTCATTTTTTTTTAATTTTGGAGAAACATGGAATTATTTCAAATAAGGAGTTGATTTGTACCTGAGGAACATTATCACAAACACTTTCCTTGCTAAAAGAATTTTGATTATTGATTATTTTCATGGCTACAACACATCCAACCAGATAATGAACTATTTGCAGTTCCTGAAACACACCATGTTCTCTGCTACTTTCTTGCTCATGAAGGCATCCCCCCAAGTCAGAAATGGCTCTCTGTGCCCACTGCAGGCCAGGCAGAGCATGAATACATGTCCTTTGTGCCAACGGGCTGCCAAAGCATTTACCAGGTTGCACTGGAATTGTCCATGGTCCATCTTTCCCACTCTTCTGAGTTCCTTGAAGCCAGGAGCAATGCTCCCTATTTCTGAAATCCGTTGGGGGGGCACATAATGGAATGGATTTAGTTAAAGGAACAAATAAATGTAGTTTGGATTGGCAGGGAGAGTACTGTAGAGGGATTGAGAGCGGTAAGGTCATATGGATAGTTAATGACAGAAATGCTTAGAAAACTGGTGTTTTAGGTCTCTCTTCGCTCCTTCCCTGTGCCTTAGGGTTGCTGAAGCGTGCAAGGTGCTTACGGTGCATGGAAAAGCTTTATTTTCTTGTTTGACTCAGCCTCTCTAGATCCCCCTGAACTCTGGCACGCTGTGCAATTATTTATCCCACACTTCCTTTTCATGACTTGTTTTCTGCTGTAAGTCTAAGTGGCTGGGAGCCATCTTTCTGGAGAAATTAGGTAAAGAAATTTGGGAAGGGAGTAAGCCTCACCTAAGGAACAAAGTGTTCTGGGTTAAGCCTCTTAAGTTCCATGAAAAACTGAGTAAAATGAGTGCAGGATATTTTGGCCCCACTGTTTTGACCCTATGTTTAAGAGTAAAAACATTTTTATAGATTGAAATTAACATGAAGGTGTGTCTGTGTGTATAGAAAGTGTTTTCCAGAGAAACCCCATTAAATACATACAATATTTTTATCAATTTTCTGTTCGTTGAAGTTAGCTCCATTTCCCCCCATCTTTACTCCAGTGAACTAATAATGTAGAGAAAGATGTTTCTGTGTTGATAGCATTTTGCATATCAAAATTAACTTTCATATCAGCATTGTGGGCTGTTTTCCATGGCCTCACTCTCTGCCAGGCTTGATTTTCCTGGGTGAAGTTCTGCAAGATCTAAATTTTGTCAATTTTCATTCCTTCAAGTTAATTTGGAGTTTTCAGTGTTGCCAATACAATCTGATTTTCCAATAGGTCTTTTCACTAAAAGTGTCCTGCATGCTGTTAGAGCCACTGCCAGTATTATTTTGCTAGTTCTTTCTTCTAGTAACCTTTCTTTGGATGGGGCAAAAAACAGACAGTTTGTGTTTATATCTGGAAGAAAAGAGAAAATATCATTAATGGACAAATGTGGATCTGAGTGCTTGGCTGGTTCAAAATAACAAAATCAAAACATTATGCTTTATGGCAACTGTGTTGGCTTTTTTAGGATTAATAATCTTTGTTTCGTAAATACATCAGGCTGAGGGGTCCTATACTTTTTTTTTATCTCTATTTCATAAATTTACTAAAATTCCTCTAGCAAGATTAGTTTTCCTCAGCTCTTCTGAGGGATTTTCCATCTAATGATTTTCCATTCAAGCTCTATTCTATTGAATTCCTTTAGGATTAGACTTTGTTTATAACAATAATCTTACTCTTTCCTAATGCTTTTTCAAATTTCACATTCAGGTCCAGAAGAAGAGTAATGATAAAATTAGATTTATTTTCGCAATTCATCCCAGAGATTCCAAGTGAAAAAACTTTTTGATTACTCATTTCTATTTTTCTTTGTCAAAAAAACATTAAAAAAAAAACGACTGTAAAAACAGAGTTTTGAGGGATTGATGACTCAAGGCAGGTGATGGAATTCTAGGATTCCAGTAGTAGTAGGACAATCTAAACCTCCTTTGTAGATGAACATTTGGTTTTGGGAGTGCTTGAAATACCAGAAGACTGGAGAGAGTAAGGAACAGATCTTCACCACATGGCTGTGGGTTGTTACTCTAGTCTGCACAAATCTTATCATGTGGCCTGTGGTAAGTGAGAGGCTTAAGTCAAGCAAAAGTCTGAGAAGAGTACAGCAGGTGCCAGCTTTCACTGATAAGTGGGTACTGGAATGGTCCCTGCAGTTAGAAGACACAATACCTGTCCTTAAGGGGCTCATTTTGGTCAGGGTGATACTTCATAATAATTACCTCACAGTGCTTAATAAGGGCTGAGATAAGAGTCTGAGAGCTTGATTTTATATGAGTTAGTTTTATCTACTATTTACCGTCTTAGAAATTAAACCTTAGAATAATAACATTAAAAAATAACAAAATTCATTATATGTCATTATAAATATGAACAATTTAATGAAGAGTGGCATAATTTAAAAATTTTTACAAAGTTCTTCAATGTCTCTCACTTAAGAGTTGGATTCTCGTAACTGCTTTTGCATTTAACTGCTTGCTCCATGTTGTTTTGTTTTAAGGAGATAAAGAAAATTTGGTCTTACACATATGTGATTGAGAAAGATTGGAAGATTCTCTGAAAAATCCTGGGGACCCCCTCGGGATCCTCTGGCCACACTTGGAGGTCTGCTGACTTAGACCAAGAATGTTTCCTAGAGGAGGCAACTTGCATTTAGAAGTGGGTCTGCCATTTAGGGGCAAGGTAAGGGTGGAGGCTGGTCAAGAATGGGGGGCTACAGCGCAAAGCCAGCGCGGATTCTTGGGTCAGGGGCTCATTGACTCCCCGCTCGTCTACCATTGTTGACCACACACCGAGCAATGAGAAGTACCTGCGGGGTGGGGAGCGGATACAGCCACCAATATCACGTTAACTATGAAGGCTCAGTGCTTATTACAATGGAGAGAAAGCGACGGTCCTCAGCTGCACCGGCCCGCCCCGCCAGCCGAACGCTGGAGGCCTGCGGCGGCGCCGCGCCCTCGCAAGCCTGGGCGGGGCGCGGAGGCGCAGCAGCGCGCTGCAGCCGGGGGCCCCGCGGAGGCGCGGCGCGGGAGGGCGCGCAGAGCGCAGGCGCAAAGGCGGCGCAGGCCGCGGCCCCCGGAACGGTAAACAGTGGGGTCACGTGACGCGGCCCCGCTCCTGTCCCCGCGCCGCCGCCGCACGCCGATGGCTGCGGGGTCTCGCGCCCCCGCCCGGTCACCACGAGGCGAGTGATCGTTGGGCCCTGGGCGGCTGCGGCTGCCACGAGGGTAGGGAGGGCGGCGCGGAAGCCAGGAGTGTGTCGTCAGCGGCAGCCGCTCGGCCGCGAGGAAGAGGCCGTGGCAGCGACGCCGACGTCCTGCGCGTACCCCCTCTCCGCGGCACCCACCGGGCCCCCTCCTCCTCGGCGGCGGCGGCGGCGGCCTCCATCTTCCTCTCGCTGCCAGCGGTAGCGCTCGTCCGGCGGAGCTGGGTGAGTTGCGGCCCCGGCCGCGGCCCGTCCCCCCTCCTACACCCCGTCCACACGCGCGGCGCCTCCGCGGGCCTCCCGCCCCGCCCGCGGCGCACTCCCGGCGCCTTCCTCCCGCGCCGCCGGCCTATCCCCGCTCCCGCCTCCTGCGCAGCGGCCCCGGCCTGCCCGCGCCGCGCCTCCGCCGCACGGGCCGTTGGGACTGCAGGCCGGGGTGGGAGCCGCGGCGGCGAGGCGCCAGGCGGAGGCAGGGGCCGCGGCCTCTCCCGGGCCCTCGGGGGTGAGTGTGTCCCACGGCCGCCGCCGCGCGGGCGCGCAGGCCGAGGCTCGGCGGGCGCCGCCAGGAAGGCCCGGCGCGCGGGCCCCCGACCCGGCGCTTCCGCCGTCTTCCTTGCAGGGGAGCCGGGCCCAGAGCGTGGGGCCCTGGTGCGCGGGGCCCGCTGCGGAGGGGGGAGTTGGCGCTCTCTCCATTCTCCTGTTACCGCGCGCTTTTGTGCTCGGGACCTAAACTGTCGACTCCTTTTGCTTAGTTTGAAATGCGAAACGTATGATCAAGGCCTTCCGATAATACGTGTAATTTAATGAACCACTTGTCGGTACGTGTGTGTTAATGGTGCTAAATAACTGATCACCTGATACGGGGGGGCAGGGAGGAGGGAGAAAGAAGGTTGGTATCGCGCACAGTCCAGTGTCCCTTCTTCCCCCAGCAGTGTATTGCTGGGTCCGATTACCTTTTCCCACTTTTAGGTTTTTAAATGCCGTTTCCTAGAGACTTATGATTGGAGGTAATTTGAATGCGTGTTATTGGTGCTATTCCGAAATCATTCTCGGAATGTGATCATGGATAGTCATTAATACAAGTGCAACAGCGCTTTAATATCTATCTAGTCCTAATCTTCATTGCATGAAGAGATAGTTAATTCAAAATGAAACGATAGAAGAGCCTCCCCCAAATACGAACTTTAACACCTTATTTTAAGACAAATCACTAATAATAAACATACAGTAAATTGCTTAGGGAGTACTTAAGTACTTTGTTCTATTTAGTTACTATGTTGATCTTTAACTCGTCTTCCTTTTTCCAAACTGGTGGTTTGAGATCTTCCAAAATTACGCCTCCATTACTCATTAATTTCCTACCTTTTTCTTTTTTTTCTTATTATGGATAATTGAAGTGTTTGAGATTGTGAAAATGTTCGTAGGTCTGTTTTTGTGGTGGGAAAGAGACATGAGTCAAAGAACAGGGAAATCTTTGCAGCACGCTTCTGTTTTTGAAATTGTATCTTTATTCCAGCACACAAAAGGTGTAAAGATTATTTCAAATAGTAATTTTTAACCTTCACTTCTATTTAGATCTTTTTCTCCCTAGTTTTTCTGTTAACTGGCCATATTTTATGATAATGAATATTCCCTCTATCATCATCAGCGTCATCACCATCAACACTATTACTATTTTAAAATACATACTCCATTTCCCCATGATAGTAACATAATTTAAGGGGGATTTTAGGAGTTATTATTGCTCTCATTAAGCTACACAGAGTTCAGTAAATTTCTTAGCAGCAAAAAGACTTCTCAGCTGAAGTAGGCCACTTTTTAAGTATGCAGAATTACCACCTTAGATCTTAAGCTTTATTTATTTGTTAGTCAAAAGGATAACAAATGACTTGGTGATGGGACCAGTTTTCCCCCGTTCTTTGCATGCTTTATAGGTCCTTTGAAGAGCGTGAAAGTGTAATTCATTATACTGCTTTTGCATTCTTTGGGAGGATAATGAACTTCCTTATCTATCACATTGAATTAGTTATACGCTCTGTGCTGTTGGGATAGACCTCAGATGACTTTATCTAGCTGATTACTATGGTATACTCATGTCACATATTCAGATAAATCAAACTAAGGGAAGTGGTCTGTGTAACTGTAGGTGAAAAATAGCCTTGGTCAAATGTACATTTCAGGTTAGTAAAATTGAAAGGAATTTCTTTATATTAATCATTTAATATCATACTATTCAAATTTTAATTGTATTGAGTATTAGAATCAAGAAAGGTTGATAATTGACTTGTGTAATAGCTTATTTAATAAAACTTCCTGATAAAAGGTGGAAGGCAGCAAGTGACAATTAGATTACTGCAAATCATTTTGAGTTTAGATTTTTACGTAGTATGGATTTATACTAGCAAAAACCGGTAAATGGAATTTATGCATATAGTTCTGCTTTTTGGGTGCTAAAATGTCTATAATGTTTATCTTCCTTGACATGGTAGTATGGTGTTTACCTTTATGATACATTTTGCTTTCTTTTTTTTTTTCTTTACACAGTTTCTCATGAGATCTTTTCTACTTAATAGTTTTTGTCTGGACATAATATTTTTTCAGTTTTTTAATGAGATAATGAGGTTTATTGGTCAGCATCTTAGATTTGTGGATTGCATGTAACTACCCCACACAGTGTCAGAGAGTATCATTTCTTGGTGTGCTGGTTTGTAAATATTTTCATTCATCCACATTTCAGGAATTCTTTCTGCCAAGTGACTGCTGAATTTCTTTCTTTCTGGAATAATACATCTTGGGCTCTTTTTCTCTCATTTCTTGGAGCACCCTCTGAGAATCCTGGAGAATCTTTTCAGAAGCATAGACATCTTATTTTTAACTATAAAATGACTTGGGAAATTGTTACTCATTTATGATAACTTGCATTTTTGAAAACAGTAAAAAATGTCCTTTAATTGTTGCCCTTTGATGACACAGGAAAAGATATTGAGAGTATTGATTTGATTCAAAATATTTGAGACACAGATGCCGTTTGTACTCTCAAGAACATAGTCTAGGTTGAGAAACCAGATTCAGAGACATGAGATGTTAAATCATTGTATCAGAGTTAAAAGAGGAAGATATCTTAAGAGTTCCAAAAGGCATTGTATAGGGAATTGCCAAATGCATAGACTGGACAGTGATGGCCATGCATTGTGTCTTTACTTTCCATCATTTTAAATGTTAAGGGGATTTACATTTCTATGATCCTTTGTACATTGGAGAGGGTGAAGAAAAATTGTTAAAACCCTCAAAATATTATCCAGAAGTTTTAATCTGTTGGCACAGTTTAACTTCATCAGACAAAATTTTGAGTGGCATAGTGGATTGTACAGAGAGGCTACATTTAGTAGTTTTAATTCATTCATAATTTGTGTGAATTGGACAGATGAAAACAATTCTAAAATTGGACTGTGAAAATTGCAAAGTTTGATAACTTCTAAAATGATGTTTATACACCCTGAGGGTAGTACCATTTTATTTTTATGTATAAGGAGTAGCAAAGTCCTTAAGATTTCCTGATTTTTGGGGGGACAAAGGGCATTTATTTCACTTTATTTCCAGTATTTTTTAAGATTTCATTATGATATATTAAGAACATAAAAATATGTGTTAGGCAAGTATAGTGCAGAAAGTATAATAGTTTGAGTGTAGACTCAGGAATTCGACACACTGCCTGGGTCCAATTTGGGTATACTGGGTATGTGACCTTGGCCAAATTATGTAATGGTCAGGGCCTCAGTTTGCTTATCTGGAAAATAGAAATAATTGCACCTGCCTTACAGCAATGTGAGGAAATAATGAGATAATGCATTCAATACACTTAGCATAGGGATTGGCATATATCCTATGCTAAGTATGTGTTAGCTTTGACTTTTATTACCTAGGCCATAGATTTAATGATGAGCTAGCTACTTCCAGTGTTTCTGTGGTTAACCCAAACTGCTAATGTCTCCTATAATGTCAGTAGAATATAGTTGTAAACTTCAAAGTTAACTCTTTCTTACTGCTGTTGCCTAGTGTAATTCTGCTTTTGTCAGTTTCAACTTGTACTAGATGGTTCTTTTTCTACATTCTTAGGTCTGCTTTTTTCTTAGTACAGCACACACTGTGTATTCTTAAATATTCTTTTTACCTGATAAACTCAGAAAGGAAGCGAATGGTCCTTGCTTTTTCTTAAGAAGCCTTGCCAGTATATTCTAACCAATGAACCTGGGTCAGTAGGTGTGTAGGGCATTTGCTTAGGTTGCCTGTTCCATTGCTTTGTAGGATTGTACTTGGTAGAATTATGCCATACCACATGGTTTAACCATTTAGTCATTTTCCTTGACTTTATCCTGAAAGAATAATCTATTATTTATCCTAATGTTGTTATATCATGGTGGTTAAGAACTGACCTTTATATCATCAGATTTGAATCCCAGCTCTGTCAGTTACTATATAGCAAGTAATATAACCTCTCTGGTCCCAATTTCAGGTTTTTTTTCTGTATGATCTGAATTACAGCCCTGTTGTGAGAAATAATAAACAGAGCAGATATCTTTTAATCTCAGTACTATTTTTTGGCTGGATAATTCTTTATTGTGGGGCTTCCTAGTGCATGCATGGTAGTGTATTTATTAGGTGCCAGCAGCATGCCCTCCAGTTGTGACCACCGGAAGAGTCTCTGTACATGGCCACATGTCCCCTGGAGGGGAATAATTGCTTCTGATGGGGAACTACTGATGTATGAGCATGTAGTACAGTGCCTAGCATGAAGTTAGAGCCCATTAAGTTTTATGTTTTATCTTCGTTATTAGTATTGGTACTTTTATTTTTCTGCTATTACCACTACTGCTGCCTATTAGAAATTCATTCATAGTAAACATGCCTGATGAATTGGCTGCTTAATTGAAATTGTGATGTAGGGCTTGGAAGGCACCAAGGTCCATTCCCAGGACTTGCGTTTAGTTCTTGGCCTGGATTGCTGTTCACTGTTTATGCGTGGGTCACGCCCTCATTTCAGGTCTTGGCTCACATGTACCCTATTAGTGAGACCGTCATCTACCATCATGCATTAAATGCCCTCCTTTCCTTCCCACCATCCTTATTATTCTAATTTTTCTTCCTAGATTTTATAATCTAGTAATATATTCGCACCTCTCATGCTACCCCCCAAACCCTCTTATACACACACACTCACTCTGTCTCTCTCTGTCTCTGTCTGTCTCTGTCTCTCTGTCTCTGTCTCTCTCTCTCTCTCTCTCTCACACACACACACACACACACACACACACACAGAGTGTCACTCAAGAATATAGATTATGTGAGACAGCTTCATCGTAGGATAACTTGTTAGGGCCTTTGATAGCTTTAATGATTTATTGTTAGGCTTACATGTACTATTTTTTTAAAGGAGATAATAGGATAAGATATATAGTTTTACTTTGAAGATGTTTATGAAAAGTTAAGATAGTCAATTTTAAGTTACTCTTAATATAAAGGGGATTTTTGTAGAAATGTAATTTTTTTTTGCTGTTGCTGCTTTCTATTCATACATGAAATACTTAAAAACAGTATATTCCTATTCATCAGCATAAACTAAATTTGGCTGCAGTATAATTATCTTGAGAGATACAGATGAAACAAGCATTTTAAAGTAAGAAATATCTTCAGATTTAGATTAAATTTTATTCTTAATGTTAGAATTAACACTTTTTTAATCCAAAATTATTTATTTCCACAGACATTTATCCACAGCTGAATATAGAAAAACGCTTGTATTAGGCACTAATAAAGGTGTAGTTTACAAATTTGTTTAAAATGGAAAACTTTTTATCAGTAGTATTTCTTCTACAATGTTAGAATTCACCCCTGAATATGATGTGAGCCTCTTCAGAGAACAGTCCTTCATCTAAACATCAGCTGGTAGCAAAATGTTACATATAAGTCTGGATTGTTTTGATAGTGTTTCTTTAGAAAATATCTTGAATTCATCCTGTTGATCCCCTTTATTAGAATTAGAAATTTCTTTTTTTAGGGAAAACAATCTGTAGTATCTAATGACCTTTATAATAAGGGGAAAAAACCAGTCTGATATTTGTTATTGGCATTAACTTCTAATTTTCTGTACCCCCTACTTCTCTTATTATGGCACCAATGTGTACAAAAGTGAGTTTTGGCTATTTGGTTCATGCAGCAAATTAACTTCAGAGATAGACTGCAGAGAAATACTCTGAGGACAAACTGCAGGGTCCTGCCGCCTGCCATCACTTTGTAGTAACCAGGTAGTCATGTAGGCATTATACAAGGGCTTCAGTTGAGGAAGAATCAGGTCAAAGGTATAATTGCTGCCTTAGAATTAGGTCAAAGGTATGAAAAAGTTAAACTTACTGTATGCAAAATAAATGGATTCAAATTTATTTACTGTATTAAAGCCCTAAGTAAATATATGTGAATTGATGGTAGCAGTGGACTAATACTTATTTTTTACTGTATTCTGAGTTTTTCCAAATAGTCGATTAAGACCAAACTCATCTGTTCATCATTAGCACATGTTGTTCCCTTTGCCTGGAGTATCCTTTGAACCTTTATGATCCATCTCACACATCACCTGCTTCGACTTCCTTGTCCTCATGAATTTCACCTTCCTCTGTGATACTGTCTGCAGCCCTCCAGTAGGACATTTCATGTTTTGTTGTGATATTTATGTGTTGTTTTTATTTGTATGTCTATACTCTGATTTGGATTGTGAGTTCCTTAAATTTTAGATGGGGGTTTGTTTCACTGGTACCTATGGTAATACTTTATACTAGATATTTAATAAATATGTGAATAAATGAGCAATTTTGAATTAAGTGGATTAGCTAATTCCCTGACTTACCTGGATACATTTTATTGTCTGTAAACATGAGGTGTGACTGTAAACCCAGAAATAATTTCTGATTTTAGCATATATGTATTCTCAAATTATTAATATCAATCTAATTGGATGTTTTCATATCATTAGCCACCTAAAATACATTCTAGATAGTCTTATGTTTTAATAACTGAATTTATAATCCCAAATATAAGGAAGCATTTAAGTAAAATTTTAATGTAAGAAACTATTTATTTATTAAATCAAGCAGTCTAACAAATACTGCATGAGCTCATAATTTTTCATCTTAATTAGATCTGATTGTCTTTGTTTATCCACATTACTAGGTGGGTCAGGGAATTTTAGATAAGTGCTTATTTTTTCAAAACTTTATTTTGGAATAATTTTAATTATATAGAAAAAAATGAAACAGTATAGAATTGTGATATTCCCTTCACACAGATCCTTGATTGTTAATCTGACATAATGGTAGTGCTTTTATCAGAACTAGAGATAACATAGGTATGTTAGTATTACCTAAATATCAGACTTTATTCTGATTTCACCAGTTTTTCCACTACTGTCCTTTTTCTGTTTCATGGTTCAATCTAGGATACCACCTTGCATTTAGTAGGTTAGTGTATTCCTGTTAAGTGAGTTAATATTTCTACAATTGGCTATTCTTTTTTGAAGAATTCCCAGTCTCATTGGCATATTCAAGTGTGTCACACAATAGTAGCTGCATAGTAAACATTTGTTGAATAAATTAAAGGTATTGTTGAAGAAATGTAACTTTGTATACTATCCTTTCTCAGTATTTGACCATGGTATGCTTTGAGGTCTTTTCTCTGATACGCTTATTTAAATCCAGGAAAATTTATAAGTGATACTAGTTTTGACCAAAAAAAAAAAAAAAACACTGCAAAGTTCGGTTCACTTGTTACAGTATGCTTTAATTTTGTAATTTTTTGGTGGTCTTTACAGACTAACTATTATCTGCTCTTGAGATTAAAAAAGATGCCACAGGCTCTGAAGGCACTTTATTTAATAAAGTAGTTTTGGGATGGCTCACTAGGAGCAGTATTTTTGGAAAACATATATTGCTTATTTAGATCACTATTTAAAATGGGCTGGTTTTCCTTACAGGTTTGTGATTTTGAGCTGTGCCACTGTAACTTCTCAATGTTCTGAATGTCCCCACCACTTGAAAGCACACAGCCAGTAGTTGGTGCAACAGGACTGACTGACCTTAGGTGAAGTTTGTAGAATTTACCACTCATGTTTTATGGGACTGAGTACATTTTCAGTATAGTCAGCATACCATTTTTCTAAGTAAAGTTAACCATTTTGTTTCTAGAGCTGGAATTGCCTTTTTTTCCCTTTTAATTCATCTGAGGAAGGAGGAATACTAACTGCGATGCAACTCTGAAGAGAAGGTAGTTTTGGCCTGTGGTAAACTTCTGATTCCAGCACAGATAAACAGATTTGTTGATAGTCTCGCTACTTAATTTTGTAAACATTTAAGTAAAATTTTTGTAACTTTTAATTACCAGAAACTTGTTATACTAAAATTTATTTGTAATCTAAAATCATATTAGTGGAAGTATTGGTGATGTATGATAATTGATCCTTGAAATAACCAAGTCAGTCAGATAGCATTTTATTATTTCAGTGCTTTATTACTATTTCAATATAGATAAAATGCAAAATTTCAGAAGAGATACTGAAATCCTTTTGTTTAGAAGAGGATTAACTTTTGTGAGAGCACAAACATTTTCTTTTTAAAAATTTTAAATTTGAGTTACAGTAAACTGCATCCATTTAAAAGGAACAGATTTTGGTGGATAGATACACTCATGAAACTATCATTACAACCAAGATTTAGGACGTTGTCGTCATCTGCCAAAGTATCTTCTGGTTCCTTTGCAGTCTATCTCTTATCCAAGGCCCCAAGGAACCACTGATCTATTGGAAAAGTTTTGGGAGATTGTTATTAAAGAAGAGCCTTCAATGAGTTAAATCTCATCAACTTCTAGCTCTGTTGCTCAGTGTGAGAGGTTGTGTTTTGGTCTTGGTCTGTGGAGCCTTGAAACCTGGGTTTGAATCTTGTCTGTTTTGTGACTTTGGGTGAAAGGCATTTAAATTATTTAAATGTTCTTTGTTTTGTAAAAGAAAATTATTTAAATTATTTTGTCTGTAAATACAGCCTATTTATTGTTATTTCTGGGAGTCAATGAATTAAATGCAGGTAAAGTGTTCAGCAGTGTATAATATACACCCTGTACATTGTTGAGCATCTTTGAACTTGCTCTTCCCCATCTTTATAGGAGGAAGAGTTCAAGGACAGTGAGGAAATTTTGGAAGATTGGAGCTAATCTAAAAATCTTTGAAATTTTGGAACCTAAGGTGTTCTGAGTTAATTTGCCAAATTTTCTAGCTAACTGAATATAAGTAGATTTTTTTTGGTTGAGTCTCCTCCCCTCCAGCCTCCCAAAATACATTGGTTCAGTTTTTTCTGAAACCTTTATCGAAAATAGTTCAAGTTTTGATGATTGAGACCTCTCTAGAGCATGGGATGACCTTTGCTGAGCTATACCTAGTACACAACTACAGTTCAAATAGGAGACTAGCTTGTTACCTTTATAGACATCACAAAACTCACTGAAATAAATTTAAATCTCTGATACATAGTTTTCTTGTCATTTTTCTCATTCTAAAAGAGATCCTCCCACTAAAATGTGTGTATGTGCACTTTTGTGCCTGTGTGTGCATAGTTCTTTTTTTTTTTTTTTTATTTGTTGGGTTTAGTTAAAAGTTTAGCAGTTTTCTCCCTTACCCACACAAAACAACTTGTCTCCCTATATTACCTTTTCCCCCACCTCCACAAAAACCTCTCTTTCTCTCTTACCTTTTTAAAAATAACTTAAGTGCTTTGTAAATAAAACAAGACTATTTTCCAGTTTTAATAGGTATGGGACAATTTAAATGAGTTGATTTCAGGTCTCTTAATATGGACTTACTGTAAAAGCAGGGTCTCATTCTTAATTTATAAAATTTATAAAAAGATGATTAAAAACATACTGTTTTTATGGTTTAAGCCATGTAATTCTTTCAAGTGTGTCAAATTAATGGACTATATACATCGTTTTTTTCTTCCTAAAAATAATGGAGTAAACATTTGATAGGATTTCTGGTAAAATGATATTCTACGTGTATGATGAAGAAACATTATTTAGTAAAGATTCTTTCTACATGTCCAAATGTATATTCTAAAAACAGTGAGGGTTTTTTTGAAAACAATTCAGAAATACCTTAAGTGTGTTCTTAGACTCAAAACTATTAAAATAATTGGGTTTTAGGTGATTATCAATTGATAGCTTTATTTCTTATGGTATTTTTTTTGTCTTTCTATAGGGCTGAAAGACACACAGAAGTCTTCATGGATATAGTTGATACATTTAATCATTTAATTCCTACTGAACACTTAGATGATGCCCTATTTCTAGGATCCAACCTGGAGAATGAAGTCTGTGAGGATTTTAGTACAAGTCAAAATGTCTTAGAGGACTCGCTGAAGAACATGCTCAGCGATAAGGATCCTATGCTAGGATCTGCAAGTAACCAGTTCTGTTTGCCTGTTTTGGATAGCAATGATCCCAATTTCCAGATGCCTTGTTCAACAGGTAATTCTTTTTTTTTTTTAAGTCTGCAATTTAAAATAAAAATTTTCAGCAGCATCTTTTTTTTTCTTTTTTATTTTTTTTGAATGAGGGTAGTGAATTTAGGGTTCTTTCCTTTGAGTTTAGAGCTGCTTTTCTAGGCATCAGATTCGATTTGCAACTAAATTTTCTTCCAAGGAATGTGGAATTATCTTCAATAATATTATGAATATAGTTAGGGTGACCATAGAATTTTTCCAAAGTGGGACACTTTTTCAGAATTATAAGGGGTGCTGTTAATAGCTATGTAACGACAAATGAAATAGATTGGGACTCTCCCTGGCAAATAGGAATTGCCTAGCAAATTGGTACATGATGTCACTCTAGGCCTGCTGGAGTCTAGGGGACTAACCTTCGAATTAAATGTATTATCTACACCCATTTCAGATCTTTTGGTATTTTGTCCATGTATCTCAAAACCACAGAAAGAACTCTAGACCTGTGCTGTCCAAAATAGTAACCACTAGCTCCTTATACTGTTAATCGCTTGAAATGAGTCTGGTCTTAATTGAGATGTGCTGTAAATGTATATTAGATTTCAAAGACTCAATATGAAAAGTAATGTAAAATATTTCATCAGTGTTTTAAATGCTGATTACATGTTGAGGTGATATTTTGGTTATATATAATTATAATTAATTTCACCTGTGTCCTTTTTAGCTTTTAAAGTGACTACTTGAAAATTTAATATAACATGAGGCTTACATTGCATTTCTGCTGGGCAGCACTACTTTAGGGTCTGTAGTTGAAGTAACTGAAACATGTAGGTTGTAACTTTCTGTAGAGCCAAACTAATTCTTAAATTACTTCAGAGATATATTAGTATGTGGAAAATGTGTAGGTTTTCTCTTATAAAGCAAAATATTACTGTAAACTTTGGGGTAATTAGCTGTTCTGTAAGCTGAAATTAGATAAAGGAAAATCAGCTTTCCTTCAACTGTTAGACTTTCCCTCAACTGTTCGCTGAAGTAGTTCACAGTAGCTTATGTAGTGATGGTCTGTTTTTCAGTGACTCTAGACTTCTGCACTACAATTTCTCAGTATGTTTTTCATTTCCTTTTAATATTTTCTAGTTTTAACATATTTTCTAATACTTTAACATAATATTCTAATATTTTAACATAATAATACTTAAAGTTTGGATCAGGTGGCCTACTGCTGCTCATCCTTAAGTTTGTCAGATTACTCCGCCTGAAGACTTCAACACTTTGGCTACTAGGAAAATCTTTTAATTTTAATGATTTTAATATTGAGGTCCTTTGAATTGCTTGCCAATAGGTATCTCTGAATTATATACATTGTGTTGTGTCATAGGCTTAACATTTTTTTTTGTTGTATTGTAAATGTTTTAAAGCTTTTAAAATTTTGTTTTATGTATGTATTGTTCAAGTTTTTTACTTTTGGTTCCTGTGTCAGTACAATACATATAATTACCTTTATTGTCAAGCACTTTTTGACAGTGTTTAGTTGTGTGCACGGTTTCACAATTTAGTGCAAATTCAGGAAAAACATTTAATAAATACTTATATTCTTGTTAGTGGAAATACAGTTAACCTTAAGGATGTTATACTGGGAGAAATTGGTAAAAGTGTCATCCTGTTAGACTTCTTATAAAATTCCAGCCCTTTAGTAATACTGGTATTCCTACCTGCTGTCTTTTTTAAAATTGATTTCTGTTGATATGAAAGTTTTTATTGATATGAAGCCTTTTCTGTTTTGGTGAACATTTCTTTTGTTAATTGAAGACTTAGACATCTTTATTGAAGTACTTAATTTTTTTGAGGTATGGTTAATACTTGTTGGTGTTAGTCTATTATTTTGACAAACTTTTAACTTACTTAAGAACCTCAGTTATTTTCTAAATTTTCATTTTTTAAAAATTGGTTTGCCACAATTATTTTTCTTGGTACTGAAGCAGTTTGTATTAATATATATGCAGTAGTATATTTTTAAGATATGTAATGGAATTTGTGGGGGAAACAAAATAATAAAGCTTTTCTGTCTAGGATTTAGATTTCGTTGTGCCATTAGGTAGGGGATTTATCTTGATTGCTTCAAAGTTCCTTTTGCCCTTTGGGATGTTTGGTTCAGTAAAAGCCCTGCCTTTCCTAAAGATAGCAAAATGGAAAACATTAAAAAATTAAAAAAAAATTTGTTTGGAAATAATTTGAGATTTAAGAGAAAGTTGCAAAATTTATTGTAAACTAGTGAAAACTCTGTATGGACAACTTTTATTATTCAGCTATTAACAAACTACTTAAGCTTTTTGCTATGAAATAAAAAAGATGTAGTTCTTACCCAGATGCTTATACCTAGCTCTATAGGTTTTTACTTACTGTCTTGACTGAAGCTTAGATGGGAAATGATTGTATTAGTATTCCTCAGGTCATTGAAAGCTATAGATTGTGGTTATTTTGTAACCTAAGCAAACAAAATAACTTCTTTGTCTTGTTTTCTGCTGTAAGGAACTAAAGGTTGGTTTGCCATAGTTGTTAAAGACCAGTTTTTTTGTTGACATAGTTGAGTGGCTTGCATTATATTCGGCTGTCTCCAAGAATCAGTGTAGCCTTAAAGATTACAAAAGTAGGAAAGAAATGTGGATAGTTACTTTTAGTGCTCTGTCAGATGCATAAAAGTTAAGATACTAATTGTTTCATTTTGAGATAACCATTAGATTTCTGAATTTTTTAAAATGCTTTTGACTCTAAAGTATTTATGTAACCGCAGTGTTTGTATATAGTTTTTAGATTTGTCCTGTAATAACATTTTTTAAAAATTCCACTAAGGAAAATCATTAAATATTGGGTAAATGCTTGATCTTGAGCAAACCAGTTATTAGTATTATTAAAAAATCCTGTTATCCTTAAAATGAAAATAGTATTTTCCCATGTAATAGGTTCAAGATAAAAGATATATTGAACCACTTGGCAGATGTATTCCAAAGTCATTCAAATGGTGTTTGGAAAACTGGTATTATCAGTGTCATGAAGAAATGTTTGTTTTCTCCCTCATTTTATAAACAGATGTTTCCCTTTTACATAGACAACTATGATTCATAAATGTGAAACAAGTCTTATATTTCTGATCTATTTCTTTCTGTGATATATTGAAAAGAAATGTTCAGTGGCTGTAATTTTTTTTATTAAGGTATTGATATACAATATTATGAAAGTTTCACATGAGCAGCATTGTGGTTACTACATTCACCCATATCAGTTCCCCCCTATATACCCCATTACGGTTACTGTCCATCAGCCTAGAAAGATGCTATAGAGTCACTACTTGTCTTCCCCGTGCCCCCACTACATTATGTGTGCTAATCATAATGCCCCTCAATCCCCTCCTCTCTCCCACCCACCCTCACCACCCCCTTTCCCTTTGGTAACCACTAGTTCCTTCTTGGGTTCTGTGAGTCTGCTGCTGTTTTGTTCCTTCAGTTTTTTCTTTGTTCTTATACTCCACACATGAGTGAAATCATTTGGTACTTGTCTTTCTCCGCCTGGCTTATTTCACTGAGCATAATACCCTCTAGCTCCATCCATGTTGTTGCAAATGGTAGGATTTGTTTTCTTCTTATGACTGAATAATACCCCATTGTGTATATGTAGCACATCTTCTTTCTCCATTCAGTGGCTGTAATTTGATTTATTTCCTTAAGACTGAGGACAGACCCAGTGTAGATATATATTGGTATTCAGAGCAGCCCTTCATTCAGATAGCACTTGTAGCTCCTGCATCCTTCAGTGAAATCAGGATGTCCTTTCCAGGCTACATCATGGCTTACAAAATCATCATTCACTAAACTAAAAAAAAAGCCCTGCTGTAGCATGGTTCTTGTAGATTTAAACACTTAGAAGTCATTGAATTCTTACCAGTATCTTGCATATTTGCTAAGAGTTGATTCATATTATGCACTTGTATTTTTTCAATTGTAAAGGAAAATGCTGCTGGCATGCATAAGTGACAGTTGCTTTTGCATCATGAATGCTATTTATAGCTTATGATATCAAACTGCTGTTTAATAAGAATTTTAGCTTTTGCTGCTTTCCTTCTGAGCAAAATGTTGTAATACATGTTAAGACTGGTGTTATAAGCTCCTCAGCAGTGGTGTGATTTTTGTCCATTTTTACTTTTAATCATAACTTGTAGTTTGGGGCTTCTTCATCAGTAGAGGTGGAATTCAACAGTGTAATATTAGAAAAACTATATTGTATTTGTTCTGGAAAAATGATTGGTGTCTAATGCATCACTGAGATTTCTTTAAGTCATTTACGACTTTTTTATGGCTTCATATTTCTCTTGGACAGCATTTCTAATCAGACAGTACAATGAACTAAACAGTGGTTCTCTGGTCCAGTAAAACCCAGTTTCCAGATTTTAATTATTCTCCTTATTTGTACTTTATTTGTGGAGATAGCAGATACTTTGTGCAAGTTACACATGTGCATCTAACTACACATGAATTCTATATTTGCAGTGGGGGTCTTTTTCACTATTTGTTTATTATTCTGAGTTTTTTGTTTTTAACTTTCAAGCCATGATGTTATTTTGAGAACTGAATTTGAACAAGAAAATACAAACTTAGTATGTGTAAAGAACCTCCTGCACATGATATGAAGTATATTGGTTAAGACTGTGTGTATGCTCTTAATTGAATCTTAGGGAAGGTAACCGCTGAGCTTTGTAAGAAAGAAAGAACATGCATAGCTTTGAAGAATAGAACTTTCTGAAAGATTGATGATTGATAACAGTTATCATTTCCAGTTATAATAGAGGGGTTTTGGTGAAAATGGGGTGTGTTTAGAAGACAGCAAACAGAAAAAGGCAAACAACTTGTTGAGATTTAACTTAGTAGAGAAGAGAAAATGGTGGAAAGTGGAAAGTGGAAAGAGTAGGACATAGTAGCAGCCATAGATACTTGATAAGTGACATAGTTTGTCACATTGATGAGAGTTGACTTTTTTTATGGATTAAAGGACAGAACTAGACCCATTAGGTATTTAGATGGGCGGCAGTTAAAGGGAAACAGTTTGGGTAAAAGGAAGAATGGAACCTTCTCCCCCAATAGAATAATAGGGTCCTTGGGAAGATGGGACTTATACTTACTGCATAAGATGTCTGATTCTGGGATGTTCCATCTGGGGATTTAGGTATTAGGTAGTTGTTTCTATTAGGTGACCTTTTATGGTCTGTTCTAACATTAAGTGTCTCATTTTTTCTTTATAAAAATTAGACTGTATTTACTAAACCCTATTTGCAGGCTTGATGTATTTCATTGCTTTTTAAAATTATTTGAAATGCAACTTAAAACACAGTGTTGACTACATGTATGTAAGCAGTTTTCACTGCTCTCAGTTCAGTTTCTTACTATCTCATTTTTTATGCTTTCTGTTTCATAGTGTTCACTTTAGATGTTTTTAATAGATTATGTCAGTTCTTCTCAAACAGGTATTTTCCTTAATCATTGTTACAAGTCATCCTTAGTGCCAAAATAACAGAATTGAACTCAGAGATTAAAAAAAACCTTTAACACAAACACTAACATATCACTTTGTAAATTTGGGAAGTCCAGAGGTAGGGAATTTCTGGTCCATGGCCAGAATTTTCCAGTTTATGTTGTCAGTTTGTATATTTTATGTATATATTTTTTCTTTTATCTCACCTTCATTAAATTGAGCTTTGCTTTCCTTAGCTTAACATAATATAAAGGCAAGTATATTTTGATGTTACTTTGCATTGACAGAACATTTAATTTTATTTTTAATTTAAAATGTGAAATAAAATTAATGTCTTCATTACTGTTACCCTATTATGTTTCACTTTCTTCCTTTCATCTGTTACTTAAAATTCATTCCATTGTTACTCCTGAAGCTGACTGCTTATTTCACTTAAAAACAGAAAGCAAACCTTAGACCAAGACTAGTACAGTTTTTATTCTTTATGTGCTGACTGCATTAAAAAAACAAACAAAACTTACATTTCTATCTTAATACGATAGGCTTTTTCCAAGGTCTTGAGCATACTTTTGGTTCAATTGAATCTTTTTTTCTTGAGATTTGTCTTCTGTCATGGTCTTATTCCTGTCTAGTTCTGTCATGGTCTTATTCCTGTCTAGTTTTTTGGTGTTTTCTAAGTCTAGTTGTACATCTGTCATCCCTGAGCTTCACTGCCCTCCTTGAGTAGAGCTGTTGTTTTCCTGTATTTCATAATTTTTCTTTATGAAAAGACATTCTTAGTAACTTTCTAGTAACATCTGGAAATGTTACTTAATGACATTCTTAGTAACTTTCTAGTAACAACGTCATACTTGACAAATAATTTGCCTTTATATAGAAAACAAAGTTTCTTAAAAACTTAAGGTATTGTTTCTTAGCTTTCTAGTATCTGGTACTGCTTGTGGCTTGTCTGTTGTATGAGACTTGTTGATTTGTTAGGTGGTCTTCCCTGCACCCGTGCTTTAGGATCTTCTATCTTTTGGTGTTTAGTCTTTCATTTATTTTTGCTTTTGGTCACTTGGTGGGCCTTTCAGTTTGGAGAGTGATTCCCTTCAGTTCTGAGAAATTTTCTTGTGTTTTTTCTGCAGTCTCCTATTAGACAGATGTTGGCCCTTCTAGATTAATTACCCATGTTTCTTACCTCTTTCTTGCATCTTTACCATTGTTTTTGCTTTGTCTTCTTAGAAATTCACTGCCATGTTTTCCATCTCACTGAATATTTAATTTTGGCAGTTACATTATTAAGAACTAACTATTTATTGGTTCTCTTTATTCATACCATTTTAAATAGTATTTTGTTGTCATTGGGATATAGTAAGAGTCTCTTGATAGACAGTTTTTCTATATGATTATTTTGTTTTTCCCATAATGTTCTAAGCTTTCTCCAAATGCCTGATTATTTTTGGTTGTTGATGTTAAAAATGACAGGAAATAAGAAATTTATATCAAGCTTTGCTGTGGGATGAGTGGGCTTTTATTAGATAGCCTGCAGTTATTTTAGAAAACCTTTACATACGAGGGTGAGAAGTGCCTTATCATTATTAGGTCTGTTGTTTTCTTTTCATCTTCCAGAAATGTGTTAAAATCTTTCTTCTGCTTTTGTTCTCTTTGTTATTACTTTTTTTTTAACTTTTATTCCTTTATTCTCATACTTAATGGGATTTAGGGAAGAAGAGGAGATAAAAGTCTGCCACATTAAATCAGTGACCCTCTTTAATT
Source organism: Manis pentadactyla (assembly GCF_030020395.1). Taxonomy (NCBI): domain Eukaryota; kingdom Metazoa; phylum Chordata; class Mammalia; order Pholidota; family Manidae; genus Manis; species Manis pentadactyla. The sequence continues at coordinate 14,519,659 of NC_080034.1, read as the reverse complement.
AAGTCATAGTAGATACAGAATTTCTGATATTCAGTATTACTTAAGGATTTTGGAACTCTGTCCATTATTATCTTGCCTTGTCAGTGTTGAGTTTTATCGTTTATTTCTTCCATGGTCAGTTTGCATTTTTTCCTTTCTTTTCAAGGTTTCTTAACCTATCCAGAGAAACAACCAATAGGGCGCGTGTGTGTGTGTGTATGTATACATGTGTATGTGTGGGGAGAGAGAGATTGAGATTAGTTTAAGAAGTGGGTTTATGTGGTTGTGGAGGCTGGCAAGGCCCAAATTTGCACTATGGGCTGATAGACTAGAGAGACCCCGGGAAGAACCGATATTGCAGCATCAGTCTGAGGGCAGTCTGGAGACAGAATTTCCTCTTACTTGGAGGACCTCCATATTTTTTTTCCTAAGGCCTTCAACTAATTTAGTGAAGCCCTCCCATATTATGGAGGATAATCAGCTTTATTCAAATCCTACTCAAAGTTTAAATGTTAATCTATTCTGAAAAATTATTTCACAGTAGCATTTAGACTGGCATTTCACTAAATAACTGGGTACTATGGCATAACCAAGTTGACACATAATGTTAACCATCAGAGCAATGTACCAGACTCAGAACATGATAAAATAGTATTTGAATTATTCCTGCTAGTTTATTTATGTGATCATGAAACTAGTTGCAATTTCAGAATTTTTGAGAAAGAAGGTGGTTTCAAAGGGGGTTTGCAGGCAAAGGTAGCTTATAAAGTCCCCAACTTTTTTCTCTCACAGAGTATTATATGCAAAGGAAGTTGATAAAATAGCTAAAATAAGTGGGTGTTAATGTACCAAGTACTACATAAAAGTACTTTGTCAGCATTATCTTATTAATTCATCACAAAAACCTTAAGAGGTGTACATAACTATGATTAATCCCATTTTATAACTGAATAAACTGAGGTTTTAAGAGTGGTTAAGTAATTTCCCAAGTTCACTAATAATTAAGTTATATAGTACTTGGACTAGGATAGATTTTAAGTCTTCCGGCCTTCAGTTAAATGAGTGTTCTTCAGGTCAAGGCTCTAAACTGTATCCCAAATTTCCTTTGGCTTCATAGTCACCAAAATTAGCATGGAGTTTTTTTAAGTTCTGTTTTTAAAAGAACAAATAAGAATAATTGCCTTTGAAAGAATGTGTGCATTTGTAGGAGAGGTTTATGACCACCTGAAATGGCTATTACTAAAGACCAAGGGGTTTTAGGGAGAGAGAGTCACTGGCCAGTGATTTAGTTGGTTATGAATACTAGAGAGATGCACTAAGTGTGCATTTTCAAAGTGCCAGCAGATAGAAGTGTATTGCAAGCTCTGAAAAATATGCTTTATCAGGTAAAGTATTGATTCAGGATTGTATTTGCTTAGGTACAAGGAAAAAAGATCTGGCCTCCTGTCTCCTCATTTTGCAGATGAAGAAACTGAGGCAAAAATAAACATCGACTTGAAATTTTATTAAAAATGGGGTGTTTTGGCTTTATTCACTTATTGAATGTCTGTTTTGTATCAGGTAGTATGCCAGACAGTAGATGTACAATGTTGAGTAAAAATTTGGTCTCTCTTCTGATGGAGCTTAAAGTTTAATGTAGAAATAATTTTCTTGTGATTTTTTTTTTTGAGGGTGCTTAATAAGACTAGTTATTTATTCAACATTCTCTTACTGGGACAGGTAGTCTTCCATGGGCTTTGTGTGTGCTTGAGCTTTCCCGGGGTGTGCCAAGAATGCAAGGTCTTGACGAGTCTTTAACTGGGCCATGAAGAATGAGGTCACATTTGCACCTTCACCTGCCACCTCTTACCCCAGCCAAAGGGCAGGTTTGCTTACTGCTCACTATAAGGGTAATACATTTCCCACACTGTTCTGTATCTCAGCCCATTGTATAGGCATCTAGGACTGCCTGCATTGTCCCTATGGAACTTGGGGATGGAGGGGCAAAAGGGAACTGACATAACAACATGATTATGCCACTTGTTCTGCCAGGATGACAGAATTCTTTGTCTTTGACCCAGTAGTCTCATGTCTGTAATTCTTTGTCTTTGACCCAGTAGTCTCATGTCTGTCAACACTGTGTATAAGTTATAGACTAGTTTATTAGTTTGCAAGTAGGGTAAAACCCCAGACCCTTTATAATTTTCTACATTTCTGTGTCAAAGCTCAGAAATGATTCATGGGGACTTTAATTATTAAAGATAGAAACATTATTAAATATATTATTAGGTCCCGGAAGGTAGGGATTGCTCTGTATATGGGCATACCTTGGAGCTACTACAGGTTTGGTTCCAGACTACCAAAAAGACACAAGTCAAATGAATTTTTTGGATTCCTAGTGCACTAAGAATTTATGTTTACACTATACTGTAATCATTAAGGGTGCAGCAGCACTGTCAGAAAAAGTACATACCTTAATCACTTAATTGCTAAAAAATGCCAACTATTAGATTCCCGTTAGTCATAATCCCTGATCACAGATCACCATAACAAATATAATAATGATGAAAAAGTTTGAAATGTTATGAGAATTACCGAATATGACAGACACACAAAGTGAGCAAATGCTGTTGGAAAAATGGTGCCAGTAGACTTGCAGATGTGGGATTGCCACAAACCTTTACATTTGTAAAAAATATAATCTGCAAAATACAATAAAGTGAAGAACAATAAAAGGAGATATGCCTGTAAAGTGTTCATACAGGCATTAGAGTAGTGCTGGGATAGCACATAGTAAGTGTTCAGTAAATTTTAATGGGGTGGTGGAAGGGAACACAAAGAAAAGAAAATAGTAGGGCGAGGTAGTGGGACCAGAATTAAGATAGTCAACAAAATACTTGCTGTGTGTGGCGAAGAACTGGTTCTTAGATTTCTAGCAGTCATTGTGGAAGAGGAAAATATTCCAAGTGAGAAATTTGCAACTTTAAGGCAATCAACATAATCCAGTGCCAGGAAAAGTATTTCTGACATTAAAACTGGCAAAGAATTGCATCCACAGTTTTATCATGTTGTGTGATACAATAAAAGAAAATCCTTAATGTATTTTCAGTGAACATAGGGCTGCTGCTTATAATATATCTCAATATATATCTCAGTATAAGTGGTTATTACAGGGACTAATATAATGCTCTGGCCTAATACCAGGTTAGATTTTAGGTTATCTTTTCAATGACTAGTCTTGGATATCATTTCTCACATCAGATTATTAAAGTATTGAATGTGAAAGTATCTGAGAACCATTGAATGCAATTACCTGCTTTTTGGCCAGCTAAGTGCACAGACTTAATAAGCTTTATAAATAAACAGGGCCATGTGTGGGATTATGTAAATTAAAGTCTCTGATGGAGGCATTTGTTTGAATAGGAGGCTGCTTTGCCAACACTGGGTAGAGGAGAGAGCCAAGATTTTCCTCAGAAAATGATTTTGGGGCCCTGTAATGCATAAATGGACAGGAGAAACGTCATAATTTCAGATGTAAGTGGAGATTGTTTTGGCATAGATAAATTCTTGTTTTATAGCCCATGGCAGCCTATTGAGTAAAATTAATAGATTCCATCTCCTTTATTATTGATTATTCTTCCACTTGATTATTCTTGCTGCTTTCTTCCAGTCCTGGCAGGGTTGCAGAATCCCTTGTTGCCATTTTCACGGTAAACGCTGCCTGTATTTCTTTGGAAGTCTGTACTTTCTACTTTTACCCCTTGTACTTCTCTCTCGCATATTTATTTGCCTTAGTTGGAGAATGTTCTGGAAAGATTTCTGAAGTGGAGCAACTGGTGGTGGTATTGTCCTCTGTCATCTCTTCTTCCCTAAAATACTGGCTTTCTGTAATTTTGATCTTTTATCATGGATTTTTTATTACATCGTGCATTTTGAATGATAGTTACCAAATGTGTACTTATATAACAAAAGGTGAATTGTCATGGGATGATTAACTATAAGGTTACTAATGCAGAGAAATATCCAAAATGATGACATTGTTCTAAGCCTAATTGATCTAATTCCTGGCAAAGTTTGATCCTGGTAAAAACCTGGTGAAAATTGATCTTTTACCTAATAAAAGCTCTTCCTGTGAGGGTGAAAACATTTTCCTAGTTGGATTGCACAGTTCCAGTGGGTACCAGTCAGAGAATGCAGTGTGAATGATGCTCCCTTCAGTAGAGTGGACAGCAGCCTGGGAATAGTTCAAGGGAGTGAATTTTAATTTATATTTATGTATTTTTATTTAAATGATGTCTGATAATTATTTAATTATATTGTGGTTATTTTAATAGTTTTTATTTGTCTTAAATAGGAGAAACAGCAGATCTGACATACCTTAATGTAAGACTACCAGTTCAAAAAACTAGTCTAAAACTACATTTCTGTGATTATTGGACCACCATGATTTGATCGTGGTGTACTCTAATTGAAAGAAAACAGAAAAAAAAAAATCTCTGTGTTTTGAGTAAGTATCACTTGTTAATTTTATAGTTGTCATTAGAGAAAATATTCTCTTTTGTTATTTAAAAGGGAAAAACTCATAAAATAAGTCTGGCACAGTATTTTGAAGAGAATACATGTTAGATATTAAAGATACCTTAAACTGTGTTAAAGTTAAGCAGGAGAACATAACAGACAAGTCAGTTGTGAAGATGTGTAAGTTTGAATTGACTTTCCTCACTTATAAGGTTAGGAATGGTCATATTTTCAGATTAACTTTCACATGTTTTTAAAACCTTTAATTCAGTTGACTGAGAATAATAATAGAATGAGCTTGCCTCTTGAGTCCTGGTTTTGTGCAGGAGTCTGAAAAGAAGTGTTTTTAAAAAAACCGTTACCATGGAATATTTTGAAAGTATGTGATATGCTTATTGTTGACTATCTTAACATTTTACTGAATTTTCTCACCTTTCTACCTCCCTTTCTTCCCAGCTGAATTCCTTTCAGCCTCATTCTTTATCTGTAAGAAACGTTTTTCCCTCCAGAATTAACTGTTGCTATCCATAACCAGAATCTATTTTTATATTTTGTCTGTGATTTCAACTCAGAATTTAAGCAAGTAAGCTTATAACTTCAGTGTATAGCTTACTTAAACATAATTGATAACTAGCAGTTCCAGAACTATTTATATTATTAAAAGAGAATGTTTTCTAATGCAAGTGATTTTGCAGTTATTGGATGTTTGTACATTTCAACATGGTAGGGAAAAGCCTCGTGGTGCTGTGTGTGGATGGTGGGTAGTAGTTTTTGGGCAGAAAGGTGAATAATCTGATTTTGCAGTTTGAAGGACCAGGGTTCTTAATTTGTTAATTGTTTAGTGTACCAATTTGATCAAAAATACTTCTTATAATCATAGAGTATTACATACTAGATACGCAAAGGTGGATAATTTATCAATATGTTTATGGGTTTATGAATAGCTTTTTAATCTTTAAAAAAGGTGAATTATTCTACTTTGTAATTTAAAAATAACTGGTAAAAAGAAAATCAAGGATCCTTGAGAAAATGCTTTCTTGAACTTGGTTTTGATCTTCTGTTCCTTTGTGTAATCAACCCTGTAATTTTTACTTTTACTAATTTTTTTCCCATCAAGAAGAAAGATGAAAAATGAAATATGTAAGTCTTTTACTTCATTATCTTTTGAGATTGTTTACCAGAAAAGAATTTTAATAAAAGAGAGCTACGTCTGTGATTCTTTTTATAGGACCTTGAGGATGAGACTGTTTGGCTGCTTTAGTGGCTAAGAGAGAAAATAGTTTGTTTTAGGGCCCCACCTTTGGCCCACCTTCCCTGTCCTAGAGATGGGTGTACCCGCCGGCCAGAGGAGTTGAATTTCATAATTCCTTGGCAGTGCAGATCTCTGTTATTAGAGAATTAAGAAAACATAGTTGCTTGAATTTCCCCAAATCGTAGATCTAGGCAGCTTCAGTCTTGTGGCTGCTCCTGGAAATGCTTTCTCTATTCCAGCTTCTCTGTTCTGTTCTGACTCTTTGGCTGTCATAGATTGGTTGTTACTCACTGGGTTATCTTGATAAAAATCCTTGATTTTTGGCCTCTGTTAGTTTCAGATGTGAGTGAGAGGTAACTCCAGCAGTGGTATGAAGGAACGTATTTTGTCATGTAATAGCTCAGACAAAGGTAGCTGAGAGCTGGTATGGAGCTACCCGGTCTCAGGGACCTAATAAGCTCCTCTTACTTTGCACTCTCAGGTATGATCCCTATTTCCAGGTTCACCTCATAGTTTTGAGATGGCTGTTTCAGTTATCGAGTTGAATTCTAGTCAGTAAAAGAGAAAAGGGGAAGGGGGAAGTTGTGTTCCATTCCTTTACACTCATATCCTGAGAATTTCTTGTGCCATTTCTTTCATTCCATTGGCCATAGCTTAGTGGCCACATCTAACAGTAAGGTAGATTGAAAAGTGTAGTTTATTTTGGGTGACCTTGTGCCCATCTAAAAAACAGGAATTTTAGTGCATGAGAAATGATGGCTGAATAGATATTAGGCAGAAACTAGCCAGCCATCTTAAGCACAGATTCCCACTCTGTGGGAAGCTAAAGATCAGGACCTTTTTCTTGATAAAGCTAGCCCCAATTCACAGGTTATTTTGGGAGGTTTGAGTACTTGGCTGGTTTTCAGAGCTGAGCTTGCTTCACTCATTAAAGATTTCTAGGCTATATGTTTTTTTATTCCTAACTGTTGGAACTTGGGTCTCAGTAAAATTCAGGTGTCTTTTATAGATCATGAGCATCTGCTCATATCAGAAATTTTAGAGGGAGACTGAATTCTTGTATTGTTTTACCCTGTAGATGGGTGTCAGAATTGCTACTTGTCCATCTGAGGCTTCATTTTATTAAGGTATTGGCATCCAAACTTTTTGATTGTACATGTTTATCATAAGACATTTTCTCATCAATACTTGTATATATATTTATATGCTGGTCCTATATTAATATATTAATGCCCATTATGTAACACATACAATAGAGACTTTTAAATGATGAGCTGTAGATGACAAATGATATTTACACTTTAAAAATTAGTAATCTAAATTGTCATTGTACAAGAACTTGAGTGAAGCATGATTAATTTCACTTATTTTTTGAAAATTTCAACTTGTCAGTCTGATCTTTTATACACCTGGTTGTAGAGTTTATTTTGATACTTGATTTTAATGGCTGTCATGGATTAAAAAAGAAAGATACATGTTTTCAAGTGGAAAAATTCATTGTAGGATCTACTTATCAAGTCATAACTCTAGTTTTTTGTATATATCAAGTATACAGAGGCATTTATTGCAGCTAAACTGAACATTTCTGCTATCTTCAGTGTGACTGCTGTTCTTTTAAACCAATAGGAAGTTGTCGCATTTTAAAATACTTGCCATTTGAATGCTCAAAACTCACTGAACCTTTCTATTTGGAAAATTTTTATGGTGTCTAGATAAGAGTTCTTACAGATGCATTTTTAGTCACAAAGCACCTAATAATGGGAACATTTCTAAATACCAGTTTTCTTAGTTCACTTATTTTAGAAAAACAATTACTTTCTTATTCGTTACTAAACTGTTACCTTTCTGTAGAAGGGACAGAGATTAAGGGTGCTTATTTTTTCATTTCACATATAGGTGCTTATAGTAGAAAATGCCAGTATGTTTGTAACACTTCCTTATTTGCAAAACATTTATCTCATTTTGTTAGAAAAAAAAGTATAATTCACCCCTAAGTATAACTGTTCTTAAGCACTTTGCTGTGAAATAGAGAACCTCTCTATGGTATAAAGATTTTAATAGTTACTTCCCATTTCATTAAAATTGCTCTATAAACAGTCTACTGTTTATAAAGGTTTTTTTCTTTAATATAAAACTATTGATGACATTCTGTAGCAGTGCATTAATGGTGTCAATTCCAGCACTTAATGCAATTCTCACTCTTCTCTCAGGATCTCTCTTTTTAGATAAATTATGATTGACATGAATCCTGGAAGAATACTATTATCAGTTTGATTAAATATTGGTGAAGTTTAATTTCTTTTTAGTTTTTAGGTAACAGTTAATATGCAAAATAATACTTTCTTGTTGGACAGAGATTGTGTGTGCACCCCTTCAGATATATGTATGCTTTAGGAGATGATCGGCTTAGTGTATACTTACGAAAGTTGCTGTTAAGGGTGTTTACTGAAATGGTAAAATATTTTACTCAAGGGCAGTGGCTTTTTAATGTATACTGACCACTTTTTCTTATTTTCCCCCTGAAAAATTTTGCTAAATACCTGACATACTTTGACTTTGAAGTTTTATAAAATCAGGGAACTCAGGGTAAAATGTGAATTATTTGTAACTCTTTCTGGGTAGTAACATCAGACTTCATCTTAATTTCTTACTCATATTCTTTTGTTTAGTTTTTCTTTTTCCTTTTAAAATATAACTTTATATTGTATGTCTTTTTTTAAGGACACTTTAGATTTGTTTTGGAACAAAGTAGACTGTAAATCAAATATATACTCTTTAGATATCTGATTAAGGATATATTTTGTCTTGAGCATTTTTTCCTAAAAATTTAGCTTTGTATTTTGAAAATTTAAAACATACTGAAACAGAAAGAATAGTACAGTCTATACACATTGACCCACCACCAAGAGTCAACTATTAATGTTTTGCTCCGTTTGAGGCATCCATTTATCAGTTTACCAGTTCACCCATCCAGTCCTTCTGTCTAATTAGGTTAACTTCATAAAGAGTCTCCAAAAAAATAGTTCTACATACCAGTACCATAGGTACACCTAAAAAGCAAACGGTTCTAAAATCTAATATCTTATACCCATATTCAGATTTGCCATTTGTCCCCATAGTACGATTTTCATTTGGTTTGTTCAAGATATAATTGAGGACCTAATATTGTATTTTAGTTTATTTTTGAAGCCTCCCACACCCTTTTCTAGTTAACACTGATATTTTGAAGAGGTAAAACCAAATGTTCTGTGATTTGGATTTTCAATATTATTTCTTTGTAATGTTAGTCGATTTGTTCTTGTATTTCTGTTATTTTGTGCAAATTGGGTGTAAAGCTTGATTAGATTCAGGTTAAATATATTTTTGCAAGAATCCTTCATGGGTGAAGCAGTGTAGTTACTACTACATCACATCAAGAAACCTTACAATGTTTGGTTTTGATGTTTAAATCAATTACTGGATTTGGTACCAGCCAAAAGTCTTCTTCCTAAACACTTGAGATAGCAGGTTATCTGTAGAGATACAACTTTGGCAACATGAAAACACTTAGTTCTTCATTAGTTTCACATTCAGTGGTTGTCTGCATCCATTGATGATACTTGGCAGAATCACTTGTAGCAAAGTGATTTTTTAAATTCTATCTTTCCTTTGACATATATTTGTTGGTATGGTAAAGAAAAGTTTTCTGGTAAAGAAAAGTTTTATGACCTGGTAATTTCTTACCTTATTATCTAGGTACTTTGGGCTACAATTCTAATGAAGAGGCAGGTTAAACGGAAGTCAGTTAACATTTCAGTACCAATTTATAGAGTCAGGAGTTGATGAAGTGATCACATCCAGTGCCTGAGGAGCACATTATTTTTTTGGCTCTTCCCTTTTATGTTGTCAGAATAGGTTCATGGATTTTAAAAATACATGAACATGTTACGCTTTTTTCTTTTTTTTTTAAATTAATCTATCATTGATATACAATCTTATGAAGGTTTCACATGAGCAGCATTGTGGTTTCAGCATTCACCCATATTATGAAGTCCCTCCAACCCCATTGCAATCACTGTACGTCAGCATAGTAAGATGCTGTAGAGTCACTACTTGTCTTCTCTGTGCTGTACCACCTTCCCTGTGACCTACCTATATTATGTGTGCTAATCATAATGCCCCTTAATCTCCCTCCCTCTCCACCTGCCCTTCCCAACCCCTTTGATAACCGCTAGTCCCTTCTTGGAGTTTGTGAGTCTGCTGCTGTTTTGTTCTTCATTTTCACGTTGTTGTTACAGTCCACAAATGAGGGAAATCACTTGGTACTTGTCTTTTTCCACCTGGTTTATTTCACTGTATGCTCCTTTTTCTTAATGGTGTTCAGATTGCCCTTTTTTAATGCTTAAATCATCCAAAGTGTAATCTGTGAGGTGGGGTACTTTTAAATGTGTGTATTGATGTTTTGTATAAATTTTTGTAGGGAGAATATGTAAATGCCATTGGTTATAGTTGCAGAGGACTTCTTTTTCTTTTTTTTTTATTAAGGTATCATTGATATACAATCTTATGCTCAGGTTTCACATGAGCAACATTGTGGTTACTACATTCCCCCTGAAGTCCCCACCACATACCCCATTACAGACACTGTCCATCAGCACAGTAAGATACTACAGAGTCACTACTTGTCTTCTCTGTGCTTTACTGCCTTCCCTGTGCCCCCCCTATATTATGTGTGCTAATCATAATGCCCTTTAATCCCCTTATCCTCCCTTCCCACCTACCCTCCCCAGTCCCTTTCCCTTTGGTAACTGTTAGTCCATTCTTGGGTTCTGTGAGTCTACTGCTGTTTTATTCCTTCAGTTTTTGCTTTGCTGTTATACTCAACAGATACACAGTACAATACAGATAGCTACAGAAACCATGTTTTTACAATAGGTTCTTAGACTGTATTTACTTTATAGCTGAAATCTTGTATCAAATTACCACTTCAGCACATCTCTGTTTTATGCCCACTCTCCAGCTTTGAGTGGCAGCTACTTAACTCTCTATTTCTGCAAGTTTGTCTTTTTTTTAGATTCCACACATAAGTAATAACATGTAGTATTTGTCTTTGTTTGTCTGACATATTTCACATGGTGCCCTCAAGGTCCATCCATGCAATCCCAAATGGTAGTATTTTCTTTCTTTCTCATGGCTGAATAATACTCTATTGTATATATACCACATTTTCTTTATTCATTCATCCATCAGTGGACACTGAGGTTGTTTCTTTATCTTGGCTATTGTGAATATAGATGCAAAGAACACAGGGGTGTGGATATCTCTTTGAGACTCTGCTTTCATTTCCTTTGGTTATATACCCAGAAGTGGAATGGCTAAATCATATGGCAGTTCTATTTTGAATATTTTGAGGAACTTCCATATGTTTTCCTTAGTGACTGCACCAGTTTACATGGTGCACAAGGATTCCCTTCTGTCTACTTGTTAATCTCTTGTCTTTTCAAAGATACACATTCTAACACAAGAGTGAGGTAATACTTAATTGTGGTTTTGATTTGCATATTCCTGATGATTACAGGAATCATGTCGAGCACCTTTTCATACCTGGCTCTTTATTTGTATGTCTTATTTGGAAAAATGTCTATTCATTTCCTCTATCCACTTTTAAATTTGTGTCTTTTTTTTTTTTTTTTTTTTGAGTTGTGTGGGTTCTTTATGTATTTTGGATAACCTTTCATCAGATATATCACATCCAAATATTCTCCTCAAGTTTGTAGGTTGCCTTTTCATTTTGTTGATAGTTTCCTTTTCTGTGCAGAGGCTTTTTAATTTAATGTAATCTCGCTTGTTTGTTTTTGCTTTGTTGCCCTTGCTTTTGGTGTCAAATTCAAAAAATTTTTGCTAAGACTGATGTTAAAGAGCCTATCTCCTGTTTTCCTCTAGGAGTTTTATAGTTTCATGTCTTATATTCAAGTCTTTAATCCATTTTGAGTTGATTTTTGTGTATAGTGTAAGACGGGTCCAGTTCATTCTTTTGCATGTGGCTATACAGTTCTCCCAGCACCATTTATTGAACAGACTATCCTTTTTGCATTGTTGATTCTTGCCTCTGTGACTGTAAGTTAATTGACCATATATGCATAGGTCTATTTCTGGTTGATCTTTTTTTTTAATGTCAATACCATGCTGTTTTGATTAGTATGGCTTTATAAATATAGTTTGAAATGTGGGAGTGTTATGCTTCCAGCTTTGTTCTTTTTTCTCAAGATTGTTTTGGCTATTTGGGGTCTTCATGATTCTGTACAAATTTTATGATCGTTCTATTTCTGTGAAAAATGCCATTGGAATTGCCATTGGAATTTTGATAAGGATTGCATTGAATCGGTAGCTACTTCGGGTAGTTTGGACATTGTAAAAGTATAATTCTGCTAGTCCATAAGCAAGGAATATGTTTAATTTATTTGTGTCATCTTCAAATTCTTTCATCAGTGTCTTACAGTTTTCAGCATACAGATCTTTCACATCCTTTTTGTTAAATTTATTCCTAGGTATTTTCTTAGTTGAATTGATTGTAAATGGAAGGTTTTATCTTTAATCTCTTTAAGATACTTGATCAAAGTTCCTTGTAGACGGAGACTTTATTAGTTGTATTTTCAAAGAGGTTTTAGTTCCTATGTATATACTCTGAAAAAATGCTGTTGTCTCATTCTGAGTGAGTACCTTTTTTGTTATTGTTTGGTTGTTCCATGTAAGGATTATTCCTTCTGATCTGTGCTTTCTAAACAATTAGTGTTCTTATTTGAGCTCTGCAAGGAGTCAGTCAGCATTACTGTGATAGAGTAAAGGTGTTCTATTTATTTTGCTTGCTAAGAGTAACTTCCTGAATGGCGTCTAGTTGAATGGAGGTTCTAATCTCTTGAGATAGGCTTGGGAACCATAAAATTTTTGTATACATTTCTGCAATTGTTCATGGGGAACACTATGTTCTTCCTGCTTTTCTAGGAATTAGGGGTGTTTCCGAAAGCACTGACAAATTCCTGCCCTCGTGGAGTTTACATTCTATGTTGCATATAATACTATTAAAAGTCCTTTCCTAGGCTGCTATGTATTAATGATGTTAATTGTTTTAAGTCTTAGAACTACTAAAAAATATGTTATCTTCTAAGAACTTTTTGTTTGGCTTCATTTGTCTCTGATTTTCTCTTATATTTGAATAAAAGTGAACAAACTGTACAGAACAAAGTGCCTACTTGGGATATGATTCATTGAAGTATGTAACTCAGAATATTAATAAGATCCATATTGTAGGATGGTTGAGTTGCATTTTTTCCCAACTGATTTCTGTTTTATGTTAACATTCTCATTAAATAACATTTCAGATTGATATCTTAAGATAAAATTCATAATTGTGAGGTATTATGATTTGCTTTGGTACAAAAGTGGTTAGTACTGTTTGTTCATTAAACAAATATTTATTGCATACCCATCATATGCCAGACTGTTGCCATTGCTGAGGATACAGTTGTGTTTAAGAAACAGTCCTGGTCCTCATGGAGCTTACTGTTTATTTAAAGAAAAGTATAAGGTAACAGAGAATGTCTGGTTGGTTGTTTGGCAATGGAGGCCATGGTTTATTTGAGTTGGGCTGGTCAGGACAGGCCTGTCTGTGGAGGTGATACTAAGAATAGCAGCGTCCTTAGCGGTTGTGGTGGCCAGCCTTTTGAAGATCCTGGGTTCCTAGGTAAGTGCAGTAAGTTCCAAGCAGAGAAATAATGAATGAAAAGTATCCATTAATTTAAGTGGTGATTAGTCAGTGCTTTTATCAGTTTAAAGTAATCTACTGTTAATAAATAGTTCTTATCCCCTTGGGTTGTGATTACATGATTACATTAATATTTATTTTTTTCACCCAAATGAGTCTGTAATTGATAGATTATGTAAATGAATTGTGAAACAATGATTCCCCCATGTCGTGTGCTATCCTTAAGAAATAAAAGTTAAATTTAGATAACCAGAAGCACATCCTTAAGCAACTAAGTACTACCCAGGCCTCTCTAAACACTAAAGTTTGTATTAACAGTGTTCACCTGGTCACTGTTAGTTTTACAGAATTGGTCAAGAGGTAGCCAAGTGCTTCTCTGTGCTTGTATTCTAGAAGCATGGGGTGGAGCTGATGTAGCTGAAAATTTGTATTTGCATTTTAATATTTTTCTTAATTTCATAATAAATGTTTCCTGGTAGTTAAAAAAAAACTTAGGTACAGTTTTAGCCCTTATATCCTATATTTAGATAACATAGTAGTTATGAAATTAGATTCTCATGTTTGGAAATCAGGTTTTTATTCTGTTTCACATAGAGCATGGTTGTTTGTTACGACTGTATGTCCACTATACTTTTTGTTTTATCTGTGCTTGGTAGAATTGAAGAAAAAGTCTACTAGTGCATACTCTGTCAAAGTCTGTACAGTATTGAATGTCAGTGTTACTGTACATCATTTATATTTATTCACGGATATATTTGTTTTGCTATTTTCTTTTGTTCTCTTTACATCAAAGCTCCTGGAAAGGATTTTTTTGTGCTGTTTCTAATACCTATCTTCCAAATTCTGATTTCACCTTCACTACTTTACTGAATCACCAGTCACACTATGTCATTATACCGGATCCAAGGGCAATTTCTCTTTAATTCTGCCCATCATTTGATCTCTGTCTTTTGAAATGATTTATTCACTTTATCATTGCTTTACAACTCTCTTGGTTACTCTCTCACCTTCCTGTCTCTTTCAATTTCTTTTGATACTCCGCTTCATCTTCCTAACCTCTAAACACTAGAGTATCTCAGGGTTCAGATTTTAGATATCTTCTTCATTTTCACTCACTCTAAGTGGTGGCATCATCCAATTTTATAACTTAAAAAACTCTATAATTCAGTTCCCATATATATATAAAATCTTTAGCTTCTACTTCGCACCTTAACTCAACTCCTGTGTTCCATCTATTGGATATCTTAATTTTCATGTCTAAAGTGAACTCTTGATAGCTACGTCCCCACCTGCCAGTTCCTCTGCTACCACTTCCTCCTGCAGTCTTTCCTATTTCTCTAAATGGCAACTCTTTCTTTAAAGTTCAGCAAAAACCTTCAGTCATTCTTTACTTATCCTTTGGTTCCACATTTCATATTCAGTTGTCAGCAAATCCTCTTTTCTTTATTTTTCAGAATATATCCAGAATCTGGTTACTTAGACCCTCACTTTCTTCACTGCCACCATAGTCATAGCCATTACCATCTTTCACCTCAGTCCATTGCATTTACCTGCAAGTGGCTTCCCTACTTCTGCCCTTGGGAGTTCCTTACAGTCTGTTCTGAAAAGAGCATCAAGAGAGTATCCCTCTTTTTTTTTACATCCTGTTTCTCTGGAGAGAACTTCCATGCTTGGGAAACCAGAACACTTCTATGTGCCACTGAGCCAGGCCCCAAGCCCCACGAGATAGAAGCTCCCTTATTTGGGATCTTGTCCTGGGTATCTGTCTATCTGGCTGTTAACTTGTATCCTTTACAGCGTCCTTTATTTTAAATGGATCAATGTTTAAAAAAAATCCTTGTGAGGTCATGTCACCCTTGTTTGCACAGTGCTCTGGTAACTTTCCATTTCACACAAAGAAAAAGCTGAAGTCCTTGTAGCCTAAAAGACCCTTTTTAGTTTGCTCTGGTACCTCCCTAATTTTGTCTATCTCCCCTCTTTTCCCTAATTAACCACATAGACTTGCCCCCATTCTATTCTAACATCCTAGGCATGTTCCTGCCTCAGGGTCTAGGTACTTGGTGTCTTTTAACTGGAAAGCTGTTCCACCAGTTTGTACAGGGTTTTGCAGATCAGTGAACTCAGCAATCATCCCCAGACTCCTAGCCTATACAGTATCTTTTTGGGAATTAGATAAAGGGACGCCTTTCTGCTGTGCACAGGTTGGAGACGGACAGGGATCTGGATTTCAGTCTTCCCTTTTCTTTTGGAGCAGAAGATCTTGTGCAATAAATACTGAGTACACGTGACCCTGGCTTTCCTTGTCCATTCTGTTTAAAATTCCAAACCATCCTTTGCTTCCCTCTCTATACTCGTCATTACTCTTCAGTTTATTTATATAATTTAGCATCTAACGTGCTGTATATTTTATTTATTTGTCTCACCCTCATTAAAATGAAGCTTCATGGCAACAGTTTATTAAAAATTTTTATTTTCTGGAAAATAGAGCAATGAGAATAGTATAATGACACCCCCCCCCCCGTGTTCGTGTTATTTAGCTTAAACAGTTAAACAGTTGATCTCATTTTTTTTATACCCCACTCACTTCTCTTTACCTCTCCCTCCTTCTGAGATTATTTTGAAGCACAGCCCTGAAATTTTCTAATTTCATTTGTAGGTACTTTAGTATGTATCTCTAAAATACAAGAATTCTTTATTTTTTCTTCCAAAAATCTTTGTTTAATAAACAATTTTAAACAAATAATCAGATGCTTCCCTACTGTATTATTTAAGAGGGATTGAAAACTTGATGCACTGCCTTCTGAAGCTAGTGAATTCTATACCTCAATTCCATTTCTTAAAGTCATACACTTTCCATGTACCTACTCCAACTTCTTAGAGGTACTTTGGTATGATTTATATTTATTATGAATTCTCAACTTGCTACGGGATGGGGACATTAGGAAAGAATGGGTCCTGCCTGAATAGTGAAGACAGATGTGAGTAATTTTTATTTTTTTATTTTTTTATTTTTTTGAGAGGGCATCTCTCATATATATTGATCAAATGGTTGTTAACAACAATAAAATTCTGTATAGGGGGGGCTCAATGCACAATCATTAATCAACCCCAAGCCTAATTCTCAACAGTCTCCAATCTTCTGAAGCATAACAAACAAGTTCTTACATGGTGAACGAATTCTTACATAGTAATTAAGTTCTTACATGGTGAACAGTGCAAGGGCAGTCATCACAGAAACTTTTGGTTTTGATCACGCATTATGAACTATAAACAATCAGGTCAAATATGAATATTCATTTGATTTTTATACTTGATTTATACGTGAATCCCACATTTCTCCCTTATT
Organism: Manis pentadactyla; assembly: GCF_030020395.1. Lineage (NCBI taxonomy): Eukaryota > Metazoa > Chordata > Mammalia > Pholidota > Manidae > Manis > Manis pentadactyla. The sequence goes on along the minus strand of NC_080034.1, from coordinate 14,502,844 downwards.
ATTATTATTATTATTATTATTATTTTTAATAAAATGCTGAAGTGGTAGGTAGATGCAAGATAAAGGTAGAAAACATAGTTTAGTGCTGTAAGAGGGCAAATGTAGATGATCAGGTGTGTGCCTGTAGACTAAGTGTTAATCCAAGCTAGACAAGGGCAACAAAACATCCACCATGGATGCAGAAGATTTCTCTCTAAACGGGGGGGTTAGGTTCTAAGCCTCACGCCTGTTGATCCCCAATTTCTTACCTGATGGCCCCCCTGCGACTGTGCCTGTCTTAGGTTGTTCCTCCCTTGAGGAATATTACCCGTCTCTGGCTAACCAGTCATATTCCAGGGCCATACAGGGAAATGTAAAGTTGGTTAAGTGAGAGAGAAGCAATATTGTTTGAAAAGGTTAGCTTTTTACTTTGCAGATTTATGCCCTGTGGCTTCTATGCCCAGCATTTGTCTTGAGGTATCTTTACCACTTGGAAGAATTATGATACTCGGTAATTTCGATATGAGGCACGAATTCTACTTAAGGGTTGTAATTAGGAAGGAAGAAGAAAAGCTATAGAAGTAGCAGATGGAAGAAAACATGGGAAGATTGATTATTTCTTTGACATATCTTCTTGTAAAGTAACATAAGCATGTGTAGGTTTTAAACTACTAATTAAATTGCGCACACACATTAACATAATAGGAATACAGCTTCATAACCAAAGCAGACCTACAATTACCAGCCATCTCCAGTGAGGCCAAGAAAACCAGTTAGGCATCCTAGGCATTTATGAAAACTTATCAATGATATGATGGATATTGTCTAACTGAATTTGAATAGTTTGAGAAAAATCAGACAAATTAAAACAACACATTTCTGGGAACTGTTCACATCCCATATGTTCTTTTAACAGTAGATAGTCTGTAGTCGCAAGATTTTGGAGCGCTGCAACTTGCACTTCTCCTAATTCTTGGTTGAGTTCCGACAGTATAGATCCAGTCAAATTTGTTGTTTTACTGTATGCACAGGCCAGCTTAGATGTCTCCTTCTTCATTCCAGTGGCAAGTCCAGGAACCGGTGGGATGAATGTAGCTACAGCTGCAACAGCGCCAGGATCTTTGTTGAACTTTTTTGATGATCACCTTCTGGAATGACTCTTCCAGAGAATGTTGATGTTGGAAGTTCTTCATATCATATCTTAATTCATTTTCTGGGTAGCCAAATTAGGCTTTGATCCTCTGTATAAACACAGACAAACCCTTTGCCCACACTTTGATATGCCCTTTATACCATTGTGAAGAACTTATTGGAGATCACCACACAGGAACTGCTTTTTTTTTTAAGAGAAAGGAATATTATCAGAAAAATGTATTTCCATAGCTGATCATCTGACACCCTTTAAATGATCAAAATCAAGGATATTTAAAGCATGCATTAATCGTTGATTTACAGTTAGTTTTATTCTATCAGGGAGTAATCCCCCTTAAGAATTCTTTATTTTTAAGGAAAATAACTACAATAATAATTTCCTGCCTAAAACATTTAAAGATACTTCTTAATATTATCAAATATACAACTTCCAGTTTTACCCAATTCTCTCAATATTATTATTTTTTTTATAGTTTGAATTAGAATTGAGATAAGGTCAATATATTCTATTGATTGATATATAAGTTAAGTATATTTCAGTCTGTATAAGTTTTCCTCACCTGTCTTCCCATTTTCTAGATATTTATTTGTTGAAGAAACCATCTCATTGGTTTTAAGAATTCCTTATCATTGGCATCTAGAATAATGTAGCTAGCATAGTGGGTACTTAATATTTTTAAAGGAATTAAAGGTAAATCATTTATAGTATTTTAGGATGGAATTAAAATGTTAAATTGTAGGGAATGGTCATCTCACTTTTATATTAGTTTGCTAGAATAATCTTGACAATAAGAACTTATTGTAGACAGTTGGGAAGGGGTCAAATGAAGAACACTTAGGAGTATAGAAAGTTCCTTGAAAAAATCTGCCAGGATATACTAATAATGGCTACCTTCTATTTAAGATCTTATTGTTTGTATATCAAGCACTGTATTAGAGCTTCATTAATTTATTCAGTTTTCCCAGCAACCTTTCAGTGAAGTGTAGTAATGTCTGCATTTTCCCAGTGAAGAAATTGAGGCTCACTGGGGAAGTGCAGAGGAAGTGGTTACTGGGCATTAATTTTTTTTAACAAGCTTTATGGAACTAGAAACAACTCTGTAAAACCATGTGCATGTATAACTAACTGATAAAAAAGAAACCTAAAAACTAAAAACTAAAAAAATGGCATCAATAATATTCTGCCTAGAAAACTCTTTGTTTAGTGTTTGTCTCTCTAGCTTTTTTTAGGCATCCACACATGCATTCACACATTTTTTTGGAAATTTTTTTTTTACTAAAACATTTTAAATGTGAGATACATTAGGGAATAGGAAGAAAGGTAAAAATCTCTGAAATTACCTGTTAGCATTCTGGTGTATGTTTTTTGGTGTGTTTGTGTGTGAATACAAAGCTAGGGAAACAGTTATATATGTCATGTGAAGTTCTTTCCTTCATAAAATCCCCGTTAGCCTCTTGAAGACTGAAGATCTGCAGGGAAGAAACTTTTAAATTTGCTTAACCCTTTGTCTGTCTTTTAGATTTGTTTGATAGAAAACCCCTTTTCCACAAAATACTGATCTGTTTTCCCCAAAATTGAGTTTGGTAAAAGTTGAAATACTGTACACATTTTAGTATAAGATTTGTTAAAGTATAGCAGAAAGGGGGTTAATTTAATAGTATTGGAGTAACTGAGGACAGCATTCTGAAGAAAACTAAACTTAGATTGACACGAAATAAACAAGATAAAATATATCAAAAAAGTAACACATATTATCTTACATAAATTTTTCATATAAATTGAGAGAAAAACACATTAAAAACCTGTGTAGGTGAGTGGGCAAAGCCAAAGAAATATAAAAAGGCACTATGCACATCTGAAGTGTTAAGCTTTTTCTAGTAACTGTGTTTCCTTTAAAAATTTGGAACCCAGGGCCAGTGAGTTCCGAGATTTAATATGAAGCTCTTTGCATTGTAAATCATTTGTAATCTTTGTGGAAAGCCAATGATGAGGCATGCAAAACAGTAAAATATATATATTTGCCTTCTTTGATTCAGTAAATTTGTGCCCTTAAGTTTATTGTATAGAATGAATTGAAGAGGAATTAACAGTATGTATGTACAGTAACATTATTTGTATTTTCCAAATTAGGAACATGCTAATATCTAAAGTGATAAATCCACCCCAAAGTGGTTAATTTTATGTAGCAAACGACTTGATGGTATGTATTATGCCACAGGCTCTTTTTGGAATGAATGTATGAATCATCCATAAAGGAAAGAGCTCTCACTGAAGGGAGACCAAGGGGAGGCCGGCTGGCATTCTGCAATGTTAGGGGAAAAGCACAAGTCCTATAAAATAGATATCTAACATTTATTGTTGTGAAAATGCAAAGATATGCTCTGCAGATTTTTCTCAAGTCTTATACTTAATGCCAGTTTTTATAATGGGGAAACAACTGTCTTGGAAATATTTTGAGTTTGGCTTTGTACTGACAGTGTGAGTTAAGGCATGTCAGATGTGAAGAGTTTCCTACTGTACTGGGGTTCTTCTTTCATATGGTATTAAAGTGATTTAAACTAATCCCAGTTGTTGAGAAATTCAGGAAATTCAACTTCAAATGGTTTGCTTTTATTGTCTTTTTATCTCATTTACCTCCTTTCTCCTCCCACCCACCAAAATAGATTGGAAATAAATAGTCTGGCATAAAGTAATATTAGTGTCAGGAGGACTTCACATAGAATTCACTGGCTTCGGAGTTCAGCAGATTTAATTAGGGCCATTTGGTGGTGGGCTGTGTTGGGGGAAAGGAATGGGAAGAATTTTAATGTGATCTAAATTCAGGCTCAAGGAGATTTCTGAGTATGATTAGATTTTTTGTCAAATTTCAAAATGAGAATGACACCTAACTCTGCAGTTGGGAGGGAGGGAAAAGCATATTGTTTCTTCCTCTGCATGGCCTGGCTATATACTTGCCTCCTAAAGAATTTGGGCCATTGCATTTTTTTGTATGTGTGTCACCCAGAGTTCTCAATTTAATGGGTGTATTGAAAAGGACTGATGACTTTTTTAAAAGTTAGATACCAAATACTGAATCTCAGTTTGCCTTGTGGTAGAGGGAGGCTTGGAGGTATGGGCAATACCTGAGGATAGGCAGTATTCTGAAAAGAACCCAGATTTTCTTTTACCTCTACTCACTTTCTTAACAGAGGCAGTTGGATTAAACTCTTTAAAACACAAATACTTTGTTTTTTAAACCTCTAGGAGGGTTTTCCTAGAGATTGTTCATTCTGTACTGTGAATTACTTTAATCAGATGAATGGATGGATTAGAAGGAAGAAATCTCAGGTACTTTTTTTGAATGGTTGATTTGTTCTGGGGGGAAGTGAGGAAAGAAGTAAAGGAGAAGGAATACATAATTTAGATGGTGGTGGAGTACATAAACTGGCAGACTGAAAAAAAAGTTAACAGTTAATTTAGGGTTTTCTTAGTGCTAAGTACTGTTCCAAGCAAGCCAAGTATTATAGCAACATTATGAGCACTATTATTTCTCCCATTTTATAGAAGAATTTGAGGTGCTGAGAGTTTAAGTGGGTGCCTTATGGGGCCTTGTTCATCATGAGAGGCCTAGAAATGGCGACAATGTAGAGTTTGATTTAATGTTAAGATGGACTTTTTGAGGTGAAGGAAATGTGTTGCTGGGTGTAGTAGGAGTCCAAAAAAGCTTCATTCTTGGAAATCTCCATCTCTGCGAAACATCTCAAGTGTAGTCTGAGGTATTGTAATTGTAGGTTGTTGATGTAGGAGGTTTTTGCATGATGTTGGGACTTCAAGGCGTCACTTACCTCCCAAGTTAACTTTCTGGCACACACACGGTCAGATCTCTGTTAATTTTCCCCTCCCCCCCCCCACTTCCTGTTCCTTCATCTCCCTCTTTGTACAGGTGACTTTCCCTACCACTCCTCCTTCCCCCATCCCCATTCTCCTCCCCTTTTGTCACTTACATAGAAGAACCATCTTTTGTCCCTTTAACTTCCTTTAGCTGATTGTCCCCTTTTCTGTCTTTTACCATTACATTTATTTAAAAAAAACTGCAGTTGTCATTCTTCACTCATTGTCATTTTAATCTCTTGCTCTCTGATCCTCTGCTACTTTGTGTCCTGATGGTGGGTTTTCCTTCTTCCTTTGTTCGCTGAGGCAGTTAACCTTCCCTATCCTGCTTCTGGGAAATTCTCCTTCCTCCTCTTTGTGAGGCTGTGCTTACCTAATGCTGCTCCTGTCTGCTCTTTATCTTCAGGTGTCAGTGTATCCAAAAAATGAAGTCTATACCTCACTTCAAAATTAGTTCTAACTGCTCTTTCAGTTAATGGAAATGCTTTTCTCTCATTCATCACAGTTACGTTTTCCTGGCCCCTTCTTCCCCCTAATCCTTTTATTCGGCAGATATTTCTGGAGTACCTAACTGTATACCAGGTTGTTAGAGGTTCTGGAGTTTCAACAATGATTAAGAGACAAAGTCCCCAACCTGTGGAGTTTAAATTCTAGTGGAGAATGTAGTTAGTTAATAGATTTTGAATCAGGTAGTGAAACGTTATAAAGGATGAAGTACACTAGAGTTAGTCGGCAGTGATGATGGGAGGGAGCATGAGCTGTTTTGGGTAAGATCCTTAGGAAAGGTATCTGTGATGAAGTGATACTTGAGTGAGACTTGAATGAAGCCGGAGGGTGAGCCATATGGATGTTTGGGAGAAAAGCACTCCAGGCAGAGAGAGTGTCAAGTACAAAGGTGCCGACATGGCATTAGGCTTTCCTGTGTTCAGGAGAGCCCAGTGTGGCTGGAGCAGAGTGAGTCATAGATGGTAGGTGTTAAGTCAGAGAAGTTGGCTGGGGAAGATCTCAGGACCCTGTGACCCTGGCTAGGACTTGGAACATAAATAAATCTAAATGTGTTGGTAGTTTGGAGGGTATTGACAGAAGAGTGGTAACATGATGTGATGTGACTTTATATTTTAAGAGGATCACAAAGATGACTTTGTGAAGAGTAAATCTTGTGTGTAATGACTGTGTGTTTTGGGGGTGGCAGTAGAGGAATCTGGGACACTGTTGTAGTGTAGTCTTGAGAGGTGATTTAGATGGTGTAGAAAATTTGCTGTGGAGGTGACAAATGGTCAGATGAGTGATACTTTGTAGATAGAGCTAGCAGGATATTCTGACCTCTTGGACGTAGGCTAAGAGGAGAGAGAGGAGCTGAGGATATTTGTAGAGTTTAAGGTTGAGTAATTGGGTGAATGGAGGTTCCATTTATTTACTGGGCCAGTTTTATTGAGGGGAGCAGGGATGGTGGAAGCAGTGTTTATTTTCAGTATGTTAAGCTTTGAGATCTAGTGGATATGTCAGATCATATTCTTACAGAGGTCAACTGTAAGCTTGGGGCTGGACAGAATAACTTTGGGAGTTGGAGGACTGTAGATTGGACTGGATCAGATCACTTTAGGCAAGAGAGAATATAGATAAAGAAGAGAGATGGCGGGGCTGAACCCTTAAGTCCTCCAGCGTGTAGATATCATCTGCAAGAAGAGGAGGCTCTATCAAAGGATACTGAGAAGTGACTAGTGAGATAAGAGGATGTGTGATGTTCAAAAGCCAAGTAAGGAGAAAGGGAGTCTGGGAGGGGAGAGAGGTCAGCTGTGTCAGAGCTTCTAGGAAATGGAGTAAGATAAAAGCTAAATAATAATCGACCTTTGGATTTTACCTGCTAAGTTCTGTTGATTCTGCTTTGCAATATAGCCCTAAAATTCATAACATACCATTTCATTCCCCATCAGCAAACAGTATTAATCTGGATTTAGTTACTTTTCTCCTGAAGTGTTTTCTTCTTTTGAATTGTTCCTCTCTCTCCTGATTACAATACAAAGTATGTGCTGACTGTAGAAAACAGAGAACACAGAGACAGTATAATAATGACTTATTTTAAAAAACGCCCAAAATTCCTTATCCACCTTACCACTACAGATAATCACTGATAATACCCTGGTGCTTTCCCCCCCCATCCATTTCTGTCTATGTATGTTTGTAATGCATGTACTATATATATATATATGCTTTTATGTAAAATTTACATAAATGAAACTACTTTTCAGTTATATAAATGACAAGTAGTCTTAAATTTTGCTCTCATAAATGAACAGTGGAACTATTAATCTAATGTTAAAAATTCTTTGAGAATGAGTGTGAATGTGTGACAATGTAAGTATTCCATCATGGTGGAATAGCCTTAATGGAACTCACCTTTTTCTCCCCTAATCATATCTTAAATGTGTCCTGATCAATTTTCCAGAAGTATATGCTTCTCTTAGCTTTTAGTGCATATCATAGTGGTTAAAAAGCGTTGACTTTATTTTTGAGAGTAATAAATGCACATAGCAGGAAATGTGGAAAATAAGAAAAATGTGTATTTTATAGAGTAACTTGTTATAATTTTCATCTACTTCCTGTGACACTTTTTTTGGTTTGTCTTAATGTACATACACACACGCATTTCATTTGTTGCTGATTAAAGATACTGTATTTTCTAGCCAGCGTTTCTTTTTGTAATTTATTTTCTCCATCATTCACTGGTTAGTGTATAAGCAGTTTCACGATTCTGTTTGTTGTCAAAGTGCTCTTCAAAAAGATTGTATCATTTGAAAGTATATTTATAAAGAATTTGTTCTCTTTAAATTTTAGGATAGACCACTATCTTGTTGAGCTATTTTAATTGAAGTTCTACTTGGATACAAAGATGAGGACTAGATAACTTCTAGAGGTTCCTTCTAACCCTAAGATGAAGATAATAACTAACATTTGTTTAGTATTCTAAAGCTTACAAAGTGAGTTCTCACACATCTTCTCACTTGGGCCTCACAACAGCCTGTGAGGTAGGTAGGACAGGTATTGTTATACTCATTTTGGAGATAAAGAAACTTAGCTTAAGTGGCTTGGTCAAATTTTAGTTAAGTGTTTTAGCAAGGATTTGAGTCTAGGCTTTCTGATCTAAAAATTTGTATTCTTTTTATGAGATTTCATACACTTACACATCTAAAATTGCTGTATGTCAGCTAATTAAGTGACATTCGTTATATATAGAAATAAATGCATTGATGATATAAATATAGTTTTATATTTTCTTTGGTATCCCCCAGTCTTTTTCCATATCTCCCCCACCTCGCCACTTCTCCGTTAAATGAATATATTTGTCCTTTGACTTGGAGAAGGTAATTATCTATGTAGCTATATTAAACACCTCCCATTTTTCCTGGCATTTTGCAGGGCAGGGGAGGCTTACATTATGTTTTTCATTTCTGTGTGTGTGTGTGTGTGTGTGTGTGTGTGTGTGTGTGTGTGTGTGTGTGTGTGTGTGTGTGTGTGTGTGTGTGTGTGTGTGTGTGTGTGTGTGTGTGTGTGTGTGTGTGTGTGTGTGTGTGTGTGTGTGTGTGTGTGTGTGTGTGTGTGTGTGTGTGTGTGTGTGTGTGTGTGTGTGTGTGTGTGTGTGTGTGTGTGTGTGTGTGTGTGTGTTTTCCTATCATTCCAAAGTATATCTGCATTATTTACATTCACACATGTAGCGTAAAGACTTTAAGTAATATAATTACAGTTAGAACTAGAATCTTTTGGTACTAGCATGACCCTAGAATCACAAGTTTTTTAGGGTATTGGACTCTTTTGTACCACTTTGGGATAACTGAGTACTCCAGGTATAGTTGCTTTTAAGGTTGACAAAGGTACCGTGAATGATAGGGAGAGTGATAGTGTAGGTCAAAACAAAGAAAGATTATAGCTAATACTCTCTTTGGCTAGTTACCTCATAAGGTAGAAGTTTGTGAAACTGAATTGGCAACTTAGTAGTGACAGTGTCACGTATTAGGAATTTTCATGACTATGTAGTACTGCATTAAACTGTCTCACAATGTTTGTACTGCCTTTTAAATAATGTCCCAGTGTTTAAAAAATTTTTTTTTATTTTTTTGTTTTTTCTAGTTGTTGGCCTTGATGATATTATGGATGAAGGAGTTGTTAAAGAAAGTGGCAATGATACCATTGATGAAGAAGAACTGATTTTACCTAACAGGAATTTGAGGGACAAAGTAGAAGAAAATTCAGTGAGATCACCAAGAAAATCACCTCGTTTGATGGCACAAGGTAATCCTTCCAAAGAGATCTAGCTAGAAAACCAAAGGTGTAAGGACAGGTGAGATTTCAAGGTGAAATTTCTTGGGTTATTTCATTTGTAATTCCCCTCTTTATTTTCTTACCACTTGCTTTCTGGAACTTCTTTTATTCAACTGTTAGATAACAGGGACTAGCCTTTCTATTTTCTTTATCTTCCCTACTTGTTTTTTTCCTTTACTTGCTGAAATATTCTCATCTTTACCTCCCAACTTTTCCATGTGATAGATTATAAACTTGTTGAGGAGAGATCATATTTTCTTGGTATTGGCTAATCTGAGTATTTTGATAGTGATCAATTTTAAGATTATATCAGGTAGTACAATTTGAAAAACATTTATTAAATTACACATTCACATAATTTAAAGAGTGACTAGTTCTGTAAGTTTCCAATACTCACCACTCCACTACCTATTTCCTTTACCTCAGAGGAAACCACTATTAACTGTTTCAGTTGGTTTTGTCAGTTTTTTGGTATTTACTTCCATGTCTCTAACATGTATATTGCTGCTTTTTGATTATTCTGATGTGGTATTTATTGACTTCCTATTCTGGGTTGTAAATTTAGCACCCTTTCCTCCTCTTGACTCCATCACACAGAAGTACATGATCTCATCCTTCTAATAAAAATTTTGTTAGATCACTAGTAATTATTTGTTATTGTGACTGTATGCTATTAAAGATGATCCATTTAATTAAACTGGTTACTTTTCCTATATAACTTTGTCTTTCTGATTAATAATTATTTTTGTTGTTTATTTTCTTATAGGTTTGTACATTTTTACAGTTTTCTGTGTACCTGTCAGTAATGACACCTCAACTGCTCTGCCAGTTGTTGAAGTCTTTCCTAAAGATACTGTATCATACTCTGTCCCTTTTATTTTGTTGAAGAGTTAACTCTTGGAACCTTCTGGTCTGTTCCTTATGTGGACTGGTTCGTGTCTTAACCCTATAAGCCTGGTGCATAGCTATATCCAAGGGCCTCTTTACCATTCTTCTGAGATTCTCCTCTGTGTTGCAGTACTTGTTTTCTCTTTTTTGGTGTAACCCCTTCATTTTGGTGACATATTTCTTCAAATAGTTTTGTGAGAAAAAGGGACATGGAGGTGTATTTTTTTGAACCATGTATGTTTGTAAATCTATTTAATCTGTTCTCACATTTGGAAACATGGTCTGGTTGAACATAGAATTCAAGGTTGGAGATCATTTTCTTTCAGAAATTTGAAAATGTTGCTCCTTTTTCTTCTAGCTTCAGTGTTATTAAGAACTTTATTCTATGCCCTCCCTTTTTTTCTTCTTTTTACTTTTAGTATGTTACCTACTTCTGGAAGTTTGTGGACTCCTTGTTAGCTTTAGTGTTTTGATATTTCTGATAATATATATCTTGGTGTAGATGTATTTTATGTATTGAGCTGGGTATTCAGTAGTACCTTTTAATCTGAAAAACATTACTATTCAGTGCTGAGGAAATTTCTTGGGTTATTTCATTTGTAATTCCCCCTGTTAGATAACAGCGACTAGTCTTTCCATTTTCTTTATCTTCCCTACTTGTTTTTTTCCTTTACTTGCTGAAATTTTCTCATTTTTACCTTCCAACTTTTCCATCAAATTCTACATAATCTAATTTCTGAATGCTCCTTTTTGCTTTGGGAATAATCCTTTTTGTAGCACTGCAGTCCTGTTGGATGGACACAGTATCTTCTGTGGTGTTTTGTAGGGTGCTTACAAGTGTTTTTTTTTTGTTTTTAATCTCCTTTCATAGTTTCTCTACGTTGTTGGGTTTATTTTTTTTGGCCTCTATGTTTCATATCAGGGACTTAATTGCTTGCTTATATTTTAGAGTAGGAAACTAAAACCATATGGAGCCTTTTAATTGTTGTGGGCTGGGTTTTGTCAGCTGGGAACGTCACTGTGGTGATCTGGCTGTGCTGTTTTTTGGAAGAATCTAGGTGTCAGAATTTATTTTCATAAGTTCATTAGGTTGGTAGTGGGCTATGAGAGCCCTTGAGGGAAGCTGACTCAGGAGACTGAGCTTCAGTATACAGTAGGCCCTCAAACAACATGGGTGTGACCTGCACAGATACACTTATATGTGAGTTTTTTCTCAATAAATACTATACAGTAATGTAAATGTATTTTATATTCTCTTAAATTTTTCTTAACATTTTCTTATCTCTAGCTTTATTGTAAGAATACAATATATATAATTCATGTCACATACAGACTGTGTTAATCAGTGATTTATGTTATTAGTAAGACTTCTGGTCAATAGTAGGGTATTAAGTTTTTTGAGGGTCAAAAGTTAATGCAGATTTTTGACTACATGAAGGGTCAGTGCTTCTAACCCCCATGTTGCGCAAGGGTCAACTGTATACAAATTCACTTAATCATAAATTTCAGTGTACTTCACTGCCACTATTGTTTGTGCTTGGTGTTCTTTAGTCTAGAAACTCTGTTTTATATTCTGCAGAGAATTAGCCTCCAGTCCTGGATTAGGACCAGTGAAGGCAGTTGCCCAACAGATAGAGTTGCAGAGAGGGAGCTAGGGATCTGACTGGTTCTTAACAGCTTTCAACTCATCCTTATTTTAACCACCTGCCTTTATCCCCACTGGGGTCACCAGTGCCTAAGGCCTTGGAGGTATTACTGGTGTTGGTTCTTGCCAACACTGCCAGCTAAGTGTTTGTCTCTCTTTGGATCTCCTGATTAGTTACTTCTTGGTTATTTCCTGCTTGAATTCCAAAATTATCACTTTTTTCTCCTCTTCCTTTCCTTTTAGATTTATGCATTTTGTATAGCTTTAGTGTGGGGTTTTAAAAAGTGGATTAACTTAGATGTATGTATTTATATTCTCCTTGATTGATATATTTTAAAATAGTTTTTAAAATAAGTTATTTGCTATATACTTGTAGCTTTGAGAAATGAAAAGGAAATGAACATTGTAGACAAATAATGAGAATGTTTAGCTAAACAGCTATGCTTTGAAATTCAGGCAGTTTACAACTAGAGGAGAAAAAGTGACTATCCTTTGCTCAGTAAATCAGTTACTGTTGGAAAATAATTTTTTTATCTGAACACCTCCACAGTTGAATATACTATTCAGTTATCATTTTTTAGCAACCACTTGGGTAAGGGGTGTTAAAAGTTCTTTATGTATTTTATTTTAGGGCACATGAGTGAAGTAGGGCTGTAAGTTATTACAAGTTATCTTTAAAGCTATAAAAATCATCTAAATACTGATAACAAATGATTAACATTTTAGTTACTTAAAAATGTTACATATCTGAGCATGTGATAAACAGTTCATAATCTTCTAAGTAAGTTTAAAAAGTTGTTGAGTACTAACACAGTGCCAGTTCCTGGGGGATCACAAAGGTCTCTAAGGTGAGGGTGACCATATGATTTGTTGTTCAAGTGTCTCCCAAGGGACACTTGGGAGAGTGAAAACGTGTGCTATTAATAATTATGTCGGGACTAAACATCACCCAGTACTGCTAAGAGAAATGAGGACATATGATACCTTCTTTAAGAATCTCACAGTTTAGTGATAGATGACAAATAAGGAAATGTTCTAAATATTGGTGCACAGTAGGGTTTTACACTGAAAGGAAGGGGGTTCTTTTCTCTGTTTTGGGTTGGTAGTGTTGAGCTTTATGCAGAATTGGTTTAGAAGTACTGGATGTACATAGACTTGGAAAAAGGCTTCTATTTTTTATTTTGGTTTCTGGGTTGTTTTTCTACTTAGTGAATTATTCAGCTCTCTTCCCAGTTTCTTTTTACCTGGAGGATGTATCCAGATAGGGAAAGGAGGAAAAACTCATTTAGAGGATACTTTGTTAGTATTGTTAAAGGTGGGAAGCGTTATTAAGTTATTTTCATACTTTCCTTCATTTTCCTTTATGATACGTTTTCTTGGCTTAAATCTTTTTAATTGTAATTTCTCCGTTTGTTGATCTGTATCTCATACGCTAGTGTATATACTTCATTTCTTCTCTTAGGAATAGCTTGAATGTTAAAATGGTGATGTAAGTGGAAACCCTTCTTAAAGGAATTAAGAGTTTTTTTGAGGCTGTGTTTTGAAACTCATACAGATCCTGTTTATGATAGATGGTTTAGTTTATTTAGTTTATTGACACCTGAATTTGGTTTTATATGTTTAAAAATGTTTAAAACTTTAAGACAGTCTTGCTTAAGATGGGTGTTAATGTAAAGGGAAGCTTATTTAACTTCTCTTACTCCCAGCTTTCTTCTTATAGAAAAGAAACTGATGAAAACATTTCTGTCTTATATAGTAAAGTTTAGTATCAGTCTGAATTTTATAGAGGGTTCCTCCCACCAGAATTTAAAGAACTGAGTAAGTATAAAATTTAACGTGTATGTGTATGTGTATACATGCATATATATGTGCATTTGTATACATATACGTACGTATAAAATCACCATCATGAGTAATTGTTTAATACATTCTTGTTGAGTGAGCAAATAAATTTTATAGCTCAGAATAAAGAAGTGATATAGTCTAAATTGCATTGACATAAAAGCACATGACAAAATAGCTAAGTTATTTTTATTTTATTTTTTCCCTTGTGATAGAACAAGTAAGAAGTTTGCGACAAAGCACTATTGCCAAGCGTTCAAATGCAGCACCTTTAAATAGCACAAAAAAAGCATCTGGGAAGACTGTATCTGCCCCTAAAGCAGGGGTGAAACAACCAGAGAGGTGTCAGATTAAAGAAGCTTGTGCATCACCGAAACCTGAGTACCATAAAGAGAGAAGGAGCAGCCGACATACTGGGCAAGTTGAAGCAGCGCCAGAAGTATCGGTGTCTCCAAGTCATTCTTCAGTGTCACCTGGTCTTGAAATGAAGGATGATGAAGCTGGGTTAGAGTCTAAGCAGAAGTGTACTAATCAGGGAGAAGCAAATGTGCCGTCTCCTGAAATAAACTGTCCACTCCTTTCAGAGACTTGTGTTAGTATTGAAGAAAAGAAAAATGAAACTTTAATGGAATGTAAAACCGAGACTGTTGGTAGCCCATTGTTGAAGTTTTCAGATAAAGGAGAACATGAAGAGAATGATTCTGTTTCGGATAAAATGGATGAGATTGTTGATGAAGAAGTGAGGGCAAAGGGAAAAGCTGCACAGGAATCAAAGGAGATAGTAAACTTATCTCATGGAGATGACCAAATTCCTGGGGACCCTGGATCTGCTGATTTCTCTAGTGGTGTTGCCTGCACAAATGAGACAGAAAGGAACCTTGTAGGTTTGTCCAGTTCTGTGGACGAAGTAAATGAATGTAATTTGGAATTGAAGAATACCATGGAAGTTGCTGATGAAGCTAAGAACTCCCTTCAGAGAAATGAAATGGAACCATTGGGTTATTGTAAAAACATAGAGTCTTATGATAAACAGTTGGAGAGCAGTGAATTTAATAAATCGAACTTAGATATGGTTGATACCAGTACTTTTGAATCAGAAAGTGATATTTTAGAAAATGCTGTTTGTGATGCAGCTGACCAAAATTCAGAACAGCTGAATATTCTTGGAAGTATTAAAACGGAGTCTCATGAAACAGCAAACCTTCAGGATGATAGGAATAGCAGGGCAAGTAGTGTTTCTTGCTTAGAGTCAAAAAACATAAAATCCAAACATGCAAAACCTGTAATTCATTCTAAGCAAAACGTGACCGCAGATACTCTGAAAAAAATGGTTGCAGTAAAGCGTGAATTAATGCGTAACAAAACTAAAGTTAATGTCAAAAGTGTAAAACGAAATGTTGATGAGCCAGAATCTCAGCAAAATTTTCATAGGCCAGTCAAAGTGAGAAAGAAAGTTGGTAAAGATTCAAAGTTTCAGAGTTGCAATTCTGGGGTGAAATCTATGAAAAATCAAGCTCATTCTGTAGTGAAGAAAACATCACAGGATCAAAATTTAGTACATATTTCCAAACCCTTATTAACTCATTCTTTGAGCGATAAGTCTCAAGGTCACCCTGGTTGCTCAAAAGAACCTCATCATCCTGTACAAACTGGACATTTGTTACATTCCAGCCAGAAACAGTGCCATAAGCCCCAGCCGCTGGCTCCAGCAATGAAAACCAATAGTCACATGAAGGAAGAGCTTGACCACTCAGGTAGCATAGAGCATGTTAAGGAGGAGGAGAAACTGAAACTAAAAAAACCCGAGAAGAGCCTACAGCCCCGCCAAAGAAGAAGCAGCAAAAGTTTTTCTTTGGATGAGCCACCATTGTTCATTCCAGACAACATAGCTACCGTAAAAAGAGAAGGCTCAGATCATAGCTCTTCATTCGAAAGCAAATATATATGGACTCCCAGCAAGCAGTGTGGGTTTTGCAAAAAACCACATGGCAACAGGTGTGTGTGTATGTATGTATGTATGTATGTATGTATGTATGTGTGTGTGTGTGAGTGATACGTACACTAAAGAGAAACTGCTTTTTTAGGATGCGATTAGTGTGGGAACTTTTTTATAGAAAATTATTTAACATACAGAGACTTTTGCAGAAACAAAAATCCCTCATCAATACTGGATAAATGATAGGAAGATGGAGTCACTCAATTTATAAATATATCATCCTACAACATTTTAAACAACGTAACCTGACCAACAGCTGGTATATATGGAAATATTTTGTCATTGTAACCTGTTAGTGTAATTTAGTCCTTGTGTCTGAAAAAAGCTTTCTGCTAATCAGAAAACTGTTACACTGCTTTGGGGTCTGTAAGCTACTTGGCTTGAGAAGTAGTAGTAATAAAATGTGAAGGTGATAATGGAAATTCTATTTTTCTTTTGAAGATTTTTTTTTTTTTTTTTTGGTAAAATGAAGCACGCTTAACTATGACGATATCACCACTTCCTAACTCTCAAACTTGACCTTGGAATGAAATGATACTAAAACAACTGTTAACATTACCCAGGTGAATTTTGAATGTACCATGGAATGGAGTGAAAACCTGTATTTCTTTTTTGAATGTTGTAGTGATTTGGAGGATTTCTTGTGAATTTTGATCTTGCCCTTTGGCATTCCTTTTTTAGGATTCAGTGTTACATTGTTTTATAACACTATCTCCCCCCCATTATTTTTCTAAATTTGCTGGCTTTTTAAGAAAAGGAAAACAAGGTGAAATGGAGTTGCAGCTACAAGATTATCCTGTCCAAGTGTTCAGATGGCTGTTGGAGCTTCTATCAACATTGATACGATAAAACATTAATTTGCACATTGTAGTATTATCCTTATTCATGAAAGTAAATGTTAGAATTGATTTTCCCAATACTATCAGATTACATAAAAGTGAAACTCTTTAGGGAGGGACAGTTTGTTGTAATACATTATTTTGATGTGGGGCTTGGTGGTTGGGTAGAGTGGGTGGGAGTTCTTGGGACTATATAAAATAAGTTGTATGTCAAAGGATGATTTAATTCATGATTCAGCAGATAGCCTATTTTTAGTGGCAGTGGTTACTTTATAACAACATTCCAGTTTTTAAAAAGTGTGTCTTGAAGAAGTGTTCCATTTGCCCTCACATGTATATACTCTTCATGCTTTTTATCTAAAACATGGTATTCAAATACTCTGAAGTGGATCTGTTAAATTTTTAGGCCTAAGAGAATTAAGAGCTGGAAGGTGCTTCTAAGTATTCTTTTAAGCCAGAGCTTTTCTCTTTGCCAGAATCTTATGAATCATCTGTCATGTGGTCAAAGTGTTGGAATAGGAATCTTAAAGTGAATGAGTTGCTAAAATGAAACTGTCATGGAGTTGGAAGCAATGTTTTAAGTATGTTATAATATAGCATTTTTGTAGATAAAGTGTTCTGATGGCCCAAGTTTGCCCAAGCTGTTTAATAATGACTCACTTGATGAACATCAGTGGTTATTTTCCTAAAGACTAATCTAATACTGCCTACTGGATCTACTCTATAAAACCTGGAGTTTCTTTGCCCTAGTCTGGAAAATGACTCAATATGAGATGTGTAGGGAGTTTGAGTTTACCCGATGTACTTTACATGAATGATTTATGACAACATTGGAAACAATTTTGGAAGCAACATTCACATTACCTCAATTTTGTGAATAAAGAAGCCTAAGTAATTGTTTTTTTCTTTACCTGTCAACTAGACTTCACTACTACTTTGATATATTGTGCTTGTATTCATTGAGGCTCCTATTTTAATCCATGTGTAAGAATACAAATTTATTAAGAGTATATCTGGAAATAACTTTCTTCCATCTCTTTGTTCTCATGCACTAGCCACATTGAAAGCTATTAGTGAGTATAACATTTTGTAGCACTTGTGACAGTCTTGCTTCTGTAAAGACTGTAACTCTTAAGCATTTTACATGTATTGCAACTGAGTTAGTTTCCTGGATATACTTCCAGTTGGAAATTATATTTTTAAAAATTCATTTGTTCATGGCATAGCCAAATATTTGACCATAAGCAACTTCTATACCTATTCTAAAGATTTGGTATTTGAATTTCAACATAAACTGGTTGGCATTTTGGAAGGAAGAGACCTTAGTCTTTTCAGATTACCTTCTTGGTAGCCTAGTATTTCCCTACCTTTCCCAAAGACAATGGTATCCTCTAGTTTATAGGACACTTTCTTGTCCAGTTGGGGCAGGTTAGTATATTGGGTGAAATTAAAAAACAAATTCCCTTAGCAAAGTGGATTCTTGGCTTTTATACACTCACTAGAAACCTTTTTCTCAGTAGGAAATTTTTTCCTGGATAAATGATTGCTTTTTCTTAGGATTTTACAAGTTTGATAGCAAGTATTTTTCTCTGCAGATTAGATTGTTAGTGTCAAAAACAGTCACGTTTATGTGGAATAGGAACCTTTCATCTTAGAAAAGGGTGAGTACATACACTTTCATAGTAATATGATCTAGGTTGTCACCTGAAGGGAAACATTTACAAGAACTGAAGGCCCATCTCTGAACAGTTCCATTGTACATTTTGACACCAGTATGCTAAGAGTGGGCTGTTGGCGCTGTGGTTTACTTTGAAGAAACTTGAAAATAAGATATTTTGGCTTATGCTAAAAGATAGGCATCAAGGTTAGAATTTCAAATTAGTTTTTAATTACAGTAGTTCTAGTTTAGTTTAAACTTACATGTGTGGACATAGAAGAGTAGGAGACATGACAGAAATATTTCTGAACTTTTTAAACCGATTCATGCTGACTTGGTGCAGTTAATCCAGAGCTACAAAACACAACATTGATTTTTTTAAGTGAAATATTTTAACATCTAGGTTAGTCTTTAAGTGATTTTGCCTAACGGTAATCAGAAATCTCAAGGATGGAGCAGAAAATGGGAAAGAAATTGTGTTAGCTATGTGATCCATACTTCCTTCCCATTCCCCATGTTTTTAAACCATGAGTCATAATATGAAAGGGAAGAAACATACTGTTTTTTTGGGATAAGCCTTTCTAAAAAGTACAGTTCATAAAGTTCACATTACTAGTTTTAGGCCTAAAAATCCATTTTTACATTTTGGATAATTCTCACTTTGGAGTGAATTATGTGTTCCCCTCTGATGTGTATATTTTATATACACCTAAACTATTAAGATAACAGCTGTAGATGACGCTAGAGATTCGCTTTTCAGAGCTGCCTCTCAAGTTTGAGGAAACATTTCCAAAATAGACTTGAAATAATTCCTAAATAAATTTCATGAGCATAAAATGACTGACTCTTCTCTGGTTAAATAAAACTGAAGTTTCTTAATAGGTGCTTTGTAATTTGATACTAAGATGTGGCTTTGGGGCAAAAGCATAGCTGTGGTCATACTGTTAAGTTAAACCAGAGCTTTGTCTTGCTGAAACTATTCCAGACTTAGAAGAAATCATAGCACCACTCTGGCAGTGGAAGTAAAAGGAAATCATTAGCTTTTCTTCAGTATTTCAAACACATTCATATTAGTCACTTTCAAGAAGTAGCAGTTCTTGGGAGTCTGCAACCTGAAGTAGAACATTGAAGCACCTGCATTTTTCAGACCTTCTCTGTTGGCTGGAAGATCTGCATAATTGAAACATGGGCCTATTTAAAATCTCCCCAAACCTAAAGAAACCATTTCTGTCTTGCAAACAAATACGAGATTGAAAGTTTTCTTACTGGACTGATGAATCCAATATTTTTTTTTCTTTTGTCTGCATATAAGGCATGAAGGATCCCTCCCCAACCCCCAAACCAAATGAATCACTGGGGAAGTAACTCACCTGATAAAGCTAGCACAGGATAGCAGTAGTAGGGTAATGAACGGTGAATTAGAAGCAGGAGGAAGTAAATTTTCATAAAGCACAGCAGTAGTTTGGTACCCAATGTAAAGTCGCATGAGGAAGAAGAGTGTGCTACTCTTGAAGAATGAGTATTTGGATTGACTTTCAGAACAGTAAGGCTTGAAACTCAGTGTTCTGATTTTTATAGTTCTGTCATTAAAACAACATCTGGTATAGTTAGAGACAGCTGGCCATATCACACAGTGTATTTACCTTTAACATCTTCCCTGTTGGACCAGAGGTTTTCAAAGGAGTTGACCCTTGGTGGTGCCACTATAATCAAAATCACAGAGTTTAAACCATTAAAGAATCCTTTTAATCCTCAATCTTTTAAATCTTTGAAACATACCATGAACTACTTGACTGGTGAAGAAGAAAGGAAAATGTCAAACATGATTAACAATGGGTTGAAAAGCATGTAAACAAGATACTTTCTTCCTCAAATTGCTATTAGTACAACTGATTTGCCCTTGTACTTAAAAAGAAATTCCAGATACTAAGTTAGAAAACATTTTATAGGGTCATAAATCCCATGTCCCTGGACTTTTACATTGGGTACTGAAGTTATTTCTTAGGTAAAGTGCAGCAAAGTAATGAGAAGATTGTTTCAAAATTTAAATTCAGCTTGTATATTAATACCATCATGTTAAGATGTGATAGTGCTCTTTATTTGGGAAAACAAGTTTATTATCTAAAGCATATGGTTGGTAGTAAGGAATTCCACACTCAAAGGTACTTAAAATTCTTCAGCTAAATCTCTGGTATCATGAGCCAGAATATTTTGAACTCTTAGTTAATTAAGGTGGTTAGTAAAACAATTTGAGAAGCTCCATTATGTTAGTTTTTGAATTGCATTTTTGTTGCTATCTGATTTTAAACTTGTCATTTAAAATGATTAATTGGATAAGAAGTTCTCCAGTTTTATATATGATTACAGGTCTGTGTAGTAAATTTAATTGTAACTGATGGGTTGTTTGATCAAATTACAGATCTTACTGCCTTTCTCAGTGTAGAAATACTGTTATACTATACTTTGTTATATAGTATACTGACAAAAGTCAGGTGTCTTACTTCACCCTTAATGGGTTTTTTCCCCAGTAATATTCATCTAGAAGGGAAATACTTTCTAAAAGTTCTGTTTTCATTGAATGTTCTTTTCTTTGAAAACTTGCTCCACATTGAACTGATAGACTGGGTAAAGGTGGAAAACATGCTAAATATCAGAAAAATATTAAAACATTTCATGTAGACTTGCTTTTGACATTAGTTTTTAAGAAAGTATATGAAATCAAAGTCTTGTGTTTTTTTTTTCCCTTCCAGGTTTATGGTTGGCTGTGGGAGATGTGATGACTGGTTTCATGGTGATTGTGTTGGGTTAAGTCTTTCTCAAGCACAACAAATGGGAGAGGAAGACAAAGAATATGTGTGTGTGAAATGCTGTGCTGAAGAAGATAAAAGGACTGAAATAGATTCAGATATTTTGGAAAACCAGGCTAAAGTTGAAGTCCATTGTGAAGATAAAACAATGGAATATGAAAAGCTTGGGTTATCAAAGCACACACCAACAAACGACAAAACCAAATCTATGGAAGATACAGTGAAGCACAGGGTCAAAATTTCAAAACGGGTGAGCTTTTCAACATACTCTTGAGAACTTTCTATGGACCATGAGAATGAAATTTCTCTTTAGGTTTCACTGTTCTAGTGTATATTTTCCAATTTATTTTTCCATAACAATGAGTGGATTTTTGTTTAAAATATTTTGACACTCTTGGTGAACCCAGGTAGTGATGTCTTCAGTATATACAGATCTTACAGTCTTTTTGCTGTTTCTAGTCTCTAGTTTGGTGCTTTGGATTTTCTGTGGTAGGATGTGTGATCTGTAAGTGTAAATTACGCTTGTTGATAAGTTTTTTAAAAAAGCTCCTGTCTGTAAATATCTATTAATCCTTAAACCACATTTGGCATTATTACCTTCAAATGGAAGAGTTGTTTTCTCTCTGTAAGGAAAAGTAATCTTAATTCTTTGACCGTTGATCCATTATTTGCTTGGAACTCTCACCTCATAATTTTCTCTAAAATAAGGGTCCTTAAAAGGTGGACTCCTAAAAAGTTGTCAGTCTTCCCTCATTTTACTGTCTGAAAGTACTTTCTAAGTAGGAATATCAAGATACTTGTTTACAGAAGAAATGTATAGAGGATACAGTACTTTGATTAATTTTTCTTTATTTTCATTGTCTACTTTTTTATTAGCTATAATTTCTCTAATCATTGTTCTTATAGATAGTGCCAGGAACAAAACATAGTGGCAACAAATATTTATGGGTAGTCAAGGATAATAATCAAAAAGGCAAGGACTATGATTGTAGACTTGGAAAGAACCTTGGAAATCTTTTAGTCCAGCCACTTAGGTTCAAGAGCATAAGTATGTGTTCCTCATAAGCATGTTTCTGCGTTATTTATGAATTTAGTTCTTTCAGACACTTCTTATGTGGCAAATCTGTATTAAACTCTAGTTTGCTAAGTCCTTGTAACAGCCAGCATTTTCTGTCTGCCAAGACTTTCTGAGAAAAGTTTTATATGTACTTTGAGAATCAGATTATTTCCTTCTGACATTTGCTATTGCCTTTTCTTTTGACTTGATTAGCACCAGACTAACTGATAGTATAGAACTGAGAGTTCCATTGAGAACAGTTTATAGCATACTTTTGGAAAGCCTCTGTTAATCATTAATTACTAATTTGCAGTTCTTGTGTACAGTTTCCTGACCATTTAGAAATATTTAGCTAATTGTTTTGTCACTTAGTTGAGTTGTCTCTGTCTTGTCAAAAAAGACATTATAAAACATTAGCATTGTAAATTGCTTTGAGAAACCCCTCTAATCTAGTCTCTGTTGGAATTGAGGTTTGTCTGATTTTGTAAATGCATGTGCCAGGTTGATTATAGCTTTCTTTTCTTTTTGATGATAAACTATTGGTTCTTATTTGAAATTGTCTAATGGTAGTTTATGAAATCTGCTTTTTTATATATCACTTCTTATCGCTAGATTTTAGGTTTAAATCATTTATTGAGGTCCTAAATATGTTCCTTCTCTTAAGTAAGTCTAGTTGGGGAGGTAGAAAATAAACAAGCAAATACAAAATTAGAAGATTTCTAGTCTAGAGAAAATCAGTTTTTTATAGGTACTGTCTTCTTAAAACCTATGGTTATATGTCTATACACAGTTTTCTGTTTTTCAAACACTAGTATGATGTGATTAATTACTCTCAAGGGTCTCAGAATTCTGGTTTCATTAGTAGTTTTTTGTGGAGTGAGAGTAGCAGGTTTATCCTACTTTACAGAAATTTAAAATGCTAGTAGGTACACTGAGGATTTAATTAATACATTTATTATAGATGAATGTGGCTTAATTTGCTTTAGAAAATAGTGAAAAATACAGATACTAATTACTGCACAATTTCTCCCTCCTTTTTCAAAACATACCTATAGCCACCTAATAGAACTCTTGTTTTCTCTCTAATATTGGGAACATGATTAAGTATTTATATTTAGTTCTCCTTTTATGTGTTCTGCAGAAAACAGGCACTTAACAAATGGATTTTGACTATAAGGGTGAATTTCATTTTGCTAATAATTGAGTTATTTTTGTACATCTTAAAAACTTGAGACAGTTACTGGGCTAGAGAATAAGAGTATGTTTGATATCTTAATAGGTTGTAGTACCAATTAGGTTTAATTTTTTTATCCACATATGCTTGAGGCTTGCTTATATTTAAAGATAGTTTAGTAGTTTTCATTGTGATGAATTAAATACTATTTTTTCTAGGAATCTGGTGAAGGCAAAAACTCATCAGACTGTAGAGATAGTGAAATAAAAAAATGGCAGCTAGCTCCTCTTCGAAAGATGGGACAACCAATTTTACCTCGGAGATCTTCAGAAGAAAAAAATGAAAAAATGCCAAAAGAGTCTACAACTATTATTTTCACAGGAGAAAAAGCTTCAAAACCAGGTAGTAAGATTAATAGAAATTATTATATATGAATAAATTTATATTTTAGTTCATATACTATCAATTAGGATATTTAGGGAAATTTAAAATTTTTTAACATTTTAATGGCCATATATATAGTCTGGGTGATTGGTCTTTCTTGAAATTAAAAACTATTGCTCTAAATTCTGGGGAAGTACTAATAAACTTAAGGTAAGGCCAGTGCCTTCATGGCACTTAAATACATGGGAGAAGACAGATAATAAGTAGACAAATAAGAAAATGGTATGCTTAAGTACTGTGAGAGAAAAGTAGAGTACTTGGATACAGTCATAGTCAAGGATAATGGGAGTTTGTTTTAGATTGAATGGAGGCGGTAACTTGTGACGTTGGATTTGAAGGGCTGTGGAGATGTTTTGGAGGATGTAGGTAGGGGACATAGCCAAGTTGGAGGCTTTGAGGGAGAAACAAGCTTGGCATTTGAGGAGCAAGAAAACCACTGCTGAGTAATTAGAAGGTAATAGGGAGGGATAGAATGGTGGTAGAAGATGAGTTCAGAGAAAATTATATAGGAACTTTGAAGCTATGACAGACTTTATATTTTATTCTGAATGTAATGGGAAACGTTTAGAGGATTTTTGTACAAGGTAATGATGGATCACTCTGTATTTTTCTGTGGAAATTGAACTGTGGGAAGATAGGTGAGATGAAAGGTAGAACAGTTAGGAATCTACAACAGTGTCCTAGGCAAGAAATGTTAGCTTGGAACCTGAGGTACAGTGGAGGTAATGAGAAGTGGTCAGATTCATGTATATTTTATAGTAGAGTTGGTAGAATTTGCTGATGGATTAGATATAGGTAGGTGAAGGAAGGGGACTTAGCAGATGATTAAAATAAGGGTTGATGCTATTTACTGTGATGAAAAAGAGAAGATGATTTGAGGAGGAAAATTAAAAAATTATGTTTTAGGTATTTTAACTTTGAGATGCCTGTTAGATATCTCCATCTAAGTGGAGGTGTTTGAGTAAACCTTTAACTGATGAGTCTGGAGCTGAGAGCTAAGACTTTGGGCGTTGGCATTAAAATTTGGGATTTATCGGTCTGTAGTTGTTATTTGAAATCATGGACTTAGATATAAAAAGGTACAGGGGGAGTTCGATAATGAAGAGGCAGAAGCAGAGCCCTTGTGGCGTATCAGCATTTAGAAGTCGGGAAGAAGAGAGAGGATCCAGCGAAAGCAGACTGAAAGGTGGCCAGTAAGTAAAAGAACAAGAGACT
Source organism: Manis pentadactyla (assembly GCF_030020395.1). Taxonomy (NCBI): domain Eukaryota; kingdom Metazoa; phylum Chordata; class Mammalia; order Pholidota; family Manidae; genus Manis; species Manis pentadactyla. The sequence continues at coordinate 14,477,961 of NC_080034.1, read as the reverse complement.
CTGGTGGCCTGGAAGCCAGATAAAGATTCAAGAAGGAGGGAAGGATCGACTGCCAGATGCTGTCCAGCTTTGTAATAAGACGAACACAGATTTAACAAAATATGTGAGTTAGTAAAACGGAGATATTTGTGACTTGGGCTAGAATGATTTTGGTGGAGCAGTGGGGACAAAAGTCAATTGTTGTGGCTTCTGAAAGAATGGAAACTGAGGAATTGAGATACTGTGGTTAATACCTTTAAGAAATTTTGCTGTTAAAGGGAACTGAAGTGGTATAACTAGAGATGGATGTGAAATCAAGGATTTTTAAAAAATAGATTTTATAGCATGTTTGTAAGATTAATAGGAACAATCCTATTCTGTTAGAAATAATTTGATAATATAGGAGAAAGGTGGTAGTTGACGTTCAAAATCCTTGAAAAGACAGGAGGGGATGGGATTCACATAGAGTAGGTGGTCCTAGAAAAGGACAGCTCTTCCCCTGTAACAGTAGGGAGATTAAATGGACGAGGAGGAGCACAGGTGAGGTAGGTCAGTAGATTTTGTGATGGGAAGACATAGCTGACATTTTCCTGTTTTGTCAGTGAAATATGAAGTGTGAAAATCAAATGTTGAATTTGTTGAAGGAGGTACTGTTGGTTTGAGAAGAGAGAAGACAGTGTAAAATACATGTTTTGGAAAGCAGGGGGCAGATTTCCTAGGAAAATTAAATATGATTAGGGCAGCAGATTGAGTTATCTACTTGGAATTTGTGTTTATAAATTTAAAGGGGGATCTGTAAGCACCATTGCTTATTTTTCTCCTGTTTCCTTTTGCTGTTTGCAGGCTGTTTACAGGGTGAAGGATAAAAGTTCACTTTCACTAGGGTTGGGGTTTTGCCAAAGCAGATGTTTGAAGGAGAGAGAATAAAGGTGTTAAGTGTGCAGGGGACTGTCTGATCATAGTTGGATATGGAAAACTGAGGACATAAATGGCAAAAATGATAGATTTAAGAATTGTTGGAATGAGGAGATTCTAGAATAAATAAGCGGGTATCACAGGAGGTCAGAGAGGTAGGATGTTTCACATTGAGATTTTAGAGATGTGCATGAATTAGTAAGGATAGAATGAAAAATAATTTGAAAAGGATAACATTCAAAGTAACACTATAAGGCATTGTTTTAAAACCAGAAGAGATTTATCAATTTGCAGTACAAGTAAGATTATTAAATTATCTGCTCACCCAATAAGTTCAGATTGAAATTTTAATAGGTTTTTAAAAGTTAATGTATATATGTATATTTTAAAAGTAGCTGTAAAAATCATCTAAGGTGGGAAAAAGGTATATAATTTAATAGCTTTAGGGCCACTTAATCACTTAATTTGTAATTAAAATTCATTTAAACTCAAATTTCTTTTTTATTGAAGTATAGTTATAATAAATTAGGGGTAGCACATAATGACTTGATATTTACATGTATTGTGAAGTGATCAGCACAGTAAGTCTAGTTAACATCTGTCACAGTACACAGATTAGAATTTCAATGTTGGGAATATTTCAGTATGAATATGGGTTCTGATCTAATTTCTTTTTTTTTATTAAGATATCATTGATATACACTCTTAGGAAGGTTTCACAAGAAAAACAATGTGGTTATTACATTCACCCTTATTATCAAGTCCCTCCCCATACCCCATTGTAGTCACTGTCCATCAGTGTAGTAAGATGCCACAGAGTCCCTATTTGTCTTCTCTGAGCTACACTGTCTTCTCCGTGACCCCACACACACCATGTGCACCAATCATGATACCCCACAATCCCCTTCTCCCTCCCCACCTGCCCTCCCTCACCCTCCCCTTTAGTAACCACTAGTCCCTTCTTGGAGTCTGTGAGTCTGCTGCTGTTTCGTTCCTTCAGTTATGCTTTGTTGTTATACTCCACAAATGAGGGAAATCATTTTATACTTGTCTGTCTCCGCCTGACTTATTTCATTGAGCATAATACCCTCCAGCTCCATCCATGTTGTTGCAAGTGGTAGGATTTGTTTCTTTCTTATGGCTGAATAGTATTCCGTTGTGTATATGTACCATATCTTCTTTATCCATTCATCTACTTGATGGACATCTGATCTAATTTCTTAATAGTGATTTTAAATCATTCAGTTTTGTTTATAAACTTACATTATGCATTAAAAAGGAAGATTTAAAAAAATGTAGTGAGTTTTGTTACTTATTTAAATTAGGTGCGCAAGAGATAAAAAAGAAGAAAACTGAAAAGGGAGCGCTTAATGTGCATCCTCCTGCTGCTTCTACGTCTAAGCCTTCTGCAGATCAGATCAGACAAAGTGTCAGGCACTCTCTCAAAGACATTCTTATGAAAAGGTAACACATTTTTATTACCGAAGATTGAATAATGTATGCTTTGTGTGTTTAAAAAATAATTGAATTATTCTGATTTTAAGACTTACAGACTCAAATTTGAAGGTACCAGAGGAAAAGGCAGCAAAAGTTGCCACAAAAATTGAGAAAGAGCTTTTCTGTTTTTTTCGGGACACAGATGCTAAATATAAGAACAAATACAGAAGTTTGATGTTCAATCTGAAAGATCCTAAAAACAATGTAAGTATGTTTTGTTCGTGTCTGTAGATACTTATGCTTCTAATTTTTCTGAATACATAATGATTTAAGATTGTAATATAATAGGTCTATAATTTACTTTTTGGGGTGAGACTATATAATTTTAATAAAGTCTTTTGCTACTGAGCAGAGCTATAAATTCTGCATAGTGGTGACTAGTGTTTTACAGTGAGCCTATTAAAATATAAAATACTAAACCTGTCTTAGCCTGATTTATGTGATTTTTGTTCCTTTATGTCCCTTGTTGAATCCAGTTTTTTAAAATTAATTCATATTTATTTTTCAAAAACTGTTAAACCAAAATTCGTAACATTATATGAATACTTTTGATTTCAATCTAGGAATTAAGCTAAAGAAAATTAATTATTTTGATAAAATCTAAAACATTTTTGTTTAAATAACGTTTTAGTTTTGAGTATCTTTTAGCAGTGAAGTAGACATTAATTGAACTCTAATCTTTACCTGGTATTTCTTGTTTGGGTCTTCGAAAAGCTATGTGTGTGTGTCTTAGAGGAAATCAAAAAGCTATGTATGTGGGGTAGACGCAAACTCCTTGCGTATTTGCTAAAGTTTTATAAAGATTTCACATAAGTGATACCCATTTGTCAGTTTATATGATATTTGCTATAGTAGGTGATGTGAGGTATTTTCTTGAAGCATACCAACAGTTACTTAAGAAAAATCTACATTGTACAATCTGCCATCGTGGTCCAGGGAATCTTATAGTTCTTAAATTATGTAATCTGGAAATTTTTCTTCAGCAAGGAAATACTTACTCCCTTTAGGTTTCTTTCTTGCAGTTGGTTCTTTGCTCCTGAGTCCCTTCCAAGCCTGTTAGGATTTAAACATGAAATCTTAGACGTCGCATTCAGTGAAGTTCTTTAATGCGGTATCTCTACTATAGGTTGGCTGTACGGCAGTGTGTGTCCCTGGAAGACTCTGGGACAGAGTCCTGATACAACTTGTGGATAGGCGTTGTGATGGTTCTGCTGCACATGGTTCTCCTTCTCCACTGTGTGCTTATTTTTATATGAAATGTGTATTTTGCTGCCTTAGATGATAAGTTCCTAGAATACAATGATGTCATTTATTCTCTTTGTAGTAGGTAAATAAAATCATTAAATATTTGTAAATCAGGTTTCAAAATTGGATCTTTATTACAGGTTTCTATGCAGTACTCCTCATTCTTTTAAAAATGTTTTTCTCTCCTTCCCATTTTAAAATACCACCAGATACTATTTAAAAAAGTCCTGAAGGGAGAAGTAACCCCTGATCATCTTATAAGAATGAGCCCAGAAGAACTAGCTTCTAAAGAGTTGGCTGCCTGGAGACGAAGAGAAAACAGACATGTAAGATTATAAATATGTGTTTGACTGTAACAAACTGGTGTTTTTTAGCCTTAGGGGAACAGTTATACACACAGAGTTAATTCACCTCAGAGCACAGTTACACATACCTTCTGTTCCATGCTGCTGCAGTTACTTATCCTCCAGTAACCTAGTTCTTAAATTCCATCTTCTGTTTTTCCTGATCTCTGCTGCTTTTTTCTCATTTTGTTCAGTTATCAGGTTACACAATTGCCTTGTGTTTTGTTATTAAATTTTGTTATATGAATCTGAAGGATGGGCAAATAGATGCATCTTAATCACATGTGCACTTTTCAGAAGCACGGTTTGAAATTATTATGGATATCAGTCATTTGTAGAGCCAGATTAAGTCAGAATGAAAATTTTCTATGTTTATAATCCCTTACTACTCAAAGTTTCAAATACCAAAAGCTCTGAAAAAGTTTTTATAACAAATTTATTGATATAACCTGACCCAAATCATGTATGAATGTTAATATTCACAGAATATTACGTATTTAATTAACTAGCACTGTCCCATATTTAATTGGAGTGTTATGTAATATAGGTAGTATGTGCAGCATACTGCATTTTTAAAACTAAAAATTTGTAAGTCGCCAATACCAAGAATTTTCATTTGGAGGTTGTGAACTTAAAATACCTTTAAAGATGGTGACTTAGAGTTATTGTGAAGAAGCAACATTATCCACTATTTTTACTACCAAAAAAGGGCTCCAGAAGATTAGCCCTTTATTCTAAAAAATACTGGTTATTTATAGTGCATATTAACTCCACATGATTTGCCTAATTCTTTTCTTCATAATACTTTGTTGCCTCTTAGGCATTTAGCCTTTATGTAAATCTTCTCCCAAATCTAATTTGAAGTGCAAAGTCCTTGAATTGACATACTTATTCACATATTTATTCACTTTTGCCCTATGTAATTTCTCCTCTTTTTGCCCTGTGTAATTTCTCCCCTTTTGAAGGTAGTGTCACCTCTTCTCTTCCTCCATATTCCAAATAATGCAAATGCCTCTCTCCTGCTTTGAAACTGTGGCAGGAAGTACTATCTGAGGCCACCTTGTTCTTTCTTTAGGTCATTCATCTGATTACTTTCTTTAAAGGATGATAATGCACTAAAAAAGGCAAGACAAATGACCAGACCCATCTTACCTTCCTTAATCCATTGCATTCTGAGTGACCTGTTACTGGGTCTTGGTATACTTGCTTAATTACTACGTTTTGCTGCTGTGCTTGTTCAATTGTAAATTACTCTTGCCACAAAATTTGCTCAGACAGGAGACAATAGATAGGGGACTACCTGATAATTTTTGGTGTTTGAGTAAACTGCTGTTGTGGGGGATGGTATGTTAGAACACCTACCTAGGAATCTAAGAGTAGGAGAGTTATGATTTCTCTGGGACAGCTTCTAAAATACTAAATCAGAAAGCAGATTTTAAATATAAACAGCGTGTTTCATCACTTTGCAAATTACACTGTACTTCAGTTGCCTCTGCTTAATAATATATGTGTTACCTTCTCAAGGCAGAGATACAGGGTCCAATTCTTACAATCCCAGCACTTATACAATCTCTGGAATTCATAATTGCTCAGTGTATGTGTGTTGTTTGAGAGACCACCTAAAGATTAACAATTATCTGTGATGATGCTTTTATTTTTAGGTAAACTTATTATTTAAAGTTGTGCATTTGGAAATACCTGTTTTTAATTGTGAAGCATTTCTTTAAAATATTTCCTATTAGACCATAGAGATGATTGAGAAAGAGCAGCGAGAAGTGGAAAGACGACCAATCACAAAAATAACTCATAAAGGTGAAATAGAAATTGAGAGTGATGCTCCAATGAAAGAGCAGGAAGCAGCCATGGAGATTCAGGTAAAAATGATACCAATGTCATGTTTTATAGTGCTCACATGAAGATTCAGAAAACATTTGCCTAATGTTTCTTAAAGCAGAAAGAAGAGTTACATTTAAAGTAGCCTATTTTATGGATTTAATGGTTTTTGAGAGTGTTCAGAATGTTGTTTCTCTGTTGTGCATCCCAGGCACCTGTTGGACACTTGTTAAATGTAGATTTCTGGGGTCACTATGGCCTAGTGAATTCCGTAGTAGGCCTGAAAATCTGTAGGTGCTTCTTAGGCAGACTGTAGTTTGAGAGCTGGTACAGCTTTGCTTATTTTCAGATATGACTTAGGAAAATATATGAACTCTTGTTAGGGGCTTTGAAGAATGAGCATTTATTTTTTTAAAGAAATAGTAAAAAACAACCTATGAATGGAACAATTCCATTTTGAAGAAATCAGCTTGAAATATAAGTTGATTTTAATAACTGAGGCCAAATTTTATCTGCTGAAATGAATTTTTACCCTCATTTCTGTTAGGAACCTACAGCTAATAAGTCATTGGAGAAGACGGAAGGATCTGAAAAGCAAAAAGAAGAGATTGACTCCATGTCTAAAGATACCACAAGTCAACACAGACAACATCTGTTTGATCTTAACTGCAAAATTTGCATAGGTAATTGGAAATCTTTCTTCCTGAAATGGTGCTTTCATTTTGAAAGGGGGATACTTGTATTTGTAATTTAAATAGGTTTCTGTTTTCCCTGTACTGGTGGTGAGGCACCCACCCACTCACTTCCTTTTAGGAGTAGCATATGTTTTACATGACTGATCTTCAGTGGTGAGATACAGTTTGACACTAGTGTAGTTTACTATCTAGGATTAATTGTATCATATAGATAGATCTGAACTTACCAACCCCAGGGTCAAATGACTAGAATGTAAGCGTGAGAACAGATGCCAGAAACGGTGAGCAATTGTGATTTACTAAATGAGAGAGTGAATAGCATTCATGTTTTATTATTTATATAACAAATGAAACATCTCAGAAATTACCTTTTCTCTAGTATTCTTATCTTTGGTCATTCATTCAATAAATATTTATTAAGTTTTCACGGAATATGTGGTGAAAGGTCAGTTGTTATTCAGACTTTTACTAGAAACAGTAGTCTAGTGAGAAAGACAGGCAGTCAATGATTTGAGTTACAAAAGTGCAGTTGTTATAAATGTATTTAGCTATCAGGAAAAACCTATCCTAGACTGGGAGGTTAGGGGGGTTTGGCTGAGGAATTGACATCTAAGCTGAGACATGAAGGCTGAGAAGTATGCCTGCAAAGAGAGACCATTCTAAGTACTGGGAATGGCATGCATCTGAATTGAATTCAAGAAGAGGAGCGAGAGGCCCATGATGTGTTTGAAGAGATATTTAGAGATCAGATTTTGCAGTATCTTAAAGCCATTGCCTTTTAAATTTCAGATTGTGATTTATTAATGGTAGGGAAATCAATTCAGTAAGTAGTTACTAGCATTTCAAAAACAAACACAGAATGGAAAATAACTACAAATTGCACTTATAAAGATAACTATGATTTTTGTGAAACTTTAGTTCTAGTTCTTTATATATAACAAAAAAATACATATATCCATAGATGCACACACATGGGGTGTGTGTGTGTGTCTAAGTGAACCATGATATAAAATACTACTTTACAGATCATGATAAAAAAGTTTGAGATCTGCTTTTGTAGGTCACCATAAAGATTTTGGTCTTTCATCTAAGAGCAGTGGATAGTGATTAGAAGGTTTTTAGCAGGAGAAGAACATGATCAGGTTTGAATTTTACGAAGATCTCTCTCTCTCTGCGTGAAGATTACAGTGGAAGCCAAGAGAAGATGGAGGGAAACTAGATAGGAGGCCCTTAACACTAGTTTAAGTGAGAGATGAAGATAATTTAGAGTGGTAGAATTGGTAAAGTAACTGCCAGTTTTGAGATACTCAGGTTATATATGGTTGGATTTAAAGCTTGAGAATGACGATGTGTTAAGGAAGAGTTTATATTTAGTTTATTGGTAAAGATGGGTTATCAAGAGTTTTTTTTTAAACGTCTGGAGATGTGGCTCTTAATTTTTTATTATTTTTATTTATTTATTTATTTATTTTTAAATAATTATTTTTTATTGAAGGGTAGTTGACACACAGTATTACATTACATGAGTTTCAAGTGTACAACACAGTGGTAGAACATTTATATACATAATTCTAGGTTCCAGCTATCACCCTACCAGGCTGTTACAATATCTTGACTATATTCCTTATGCTATACATTACATCCCGGTTACTAATTTATTTTACCATTGGAAGTCTGTCCTTTTTTTTTTTTTTTTTTTTTTCTTTTTTTGTGAGGGCATCTCTCATATTTATTGATCAAATGGTTGTTAACGACAATAAAATTCTGTATAGGGGAGTCAATGCTCAATGCACAATCATTAATCCACCCCAAGCCTAATTTTTGTCAGTCTCCAATCTTCTGAGGCATAACAAACAAGTTTTTACATGTAGAACAAATTCTTACATAATGAATAAGTTACATAGTGAACAGTACAAGGGCAGTCATCACAGAAACTTTCGGTTTTGCTCATGCATTATGAACTCTAAACAGTCAGTTCAAATATGAATACTCATTTGGTTTTTATACTTGATTTATATGTGGATACCACTTTCTCTCTTTATTATTATTATTTTTAATAAAATGCTGAAGTGGTAGGTAGATACAAGATAAAGGTAGAAAACATAGTTTAGTGTTGTAAGAGAGCACATGTAGATGATCAGGTGTGTGCCTGTAGACTATGTGTTAATCCGAGCTAGACCAGGGCAATAAAACATCCACGTATGCAGAACATTTCTCTCACAACGGGGGGGTGAGGTTCTAAGCCTCACCTCTGTTGATCCCCAATTTCTCACCTGATGGCCCCCCTGTGACTGTGCCTGTCTTAGGTTGTTCCTCCCTTGAGGAATCTTACCCGTCTCTGGCTAACCAGTCATCTTCCGGGGCCATACAGGGAAATGTGAAGTTGGTAAGTGAGAGAGAAGCCTTATTGTTTGAAAAAGTTAGCTTTTTACTTCTTTGCATATTTATGCCCTGTGACTTCTATGCCCAGCATTTGTCTTGAGGTATCTTTACCACTTGGAAGAATTATGATACTCGGTAAATTTGATATGAGTCACGAATTCTATTTAAGGGTTGTAATTAGGAAGGAAGAAGAAAAGCTATAGAAGTAGCAGGCGGAAAAAACATGGGAAGATTGATTATTTCTTTGATATATCTTCTTGTAGAGTAACTTCAGCATGTACAGGTTTTAAGCTACTACTTAAATTGCACACACACATTAACATAATAGGAGTATAGTTACATAACCAAAGCATATCTGTAATTACCAGCCATCTGCAGTGAAATCAAGAAAACCAGTTAGGCACCTTACGCATTTGTGAATGATTTGTGAAATCTATGATATGGTGGATATTGTCCAACTGAACTTGAACAGTCTGAGAGAAATCAGACAAATTAAAACAACCCATTCCTGGGGATTGTTCACATGCCATATGTTCTTTTAACAGTAAATAGTTTGTAGTTGTAAGACTTTGGAGCGCTACAATTTGCACTTCTCCAAATTCTTGGTTGAGTTCCAACAGTATAGATCCAGTCCAATTTTGTTGTTTTACTGTATGCACAGGCCAGCTTAGATATCTCCTTCATCATTCCCATGGCAAGTCCAGGAACTGGTGGGATGAGTGCATCTATACCTGTGGCAGTGCGTGGATCTTTGTTGGGGTTTTTTTTTTGCTGATCATCTTCTGTCATGAGTCTTCCAGAGAGTGCTGATGTTGGAAGTTCTTTTTCATATCGTATCTTAGTTCATTTTCGGGGTAGCCAAATTAGGCTTTGATCCTCTGTATAAACACAAACAGACCCTTTGCCTACACTTTTATATGCCCTTTATACCCTTCTGTAGAACTCGTTGGAGGTTACCACACAGAAACTGCCCTTTTTTTTTTTTTTTTTTTTCTATCACTAATCTACACTTACATGACGAATATTATGTTTACTAGGCTCTCCCCTATAAACCCCTTTACAGTCACTGTCCATCAGCATAGCAAAATGTTGTAGAATCACTACTTGCCTTCTCTGTGTTGTACAGCCCTCCCTTTTCTCCTACCCCCCCATGCATGTTAATCTTAATACCCCCCTACTTCTCCCCCCCTTATCCCTCCCTACCCACCCATCCTCCCCAGTCCCTTTCCCTTTGGTACCTGTTAGTCCATTCTTGAGTTCTGTGATTCTGCTGCTGTTTTGTTCCTTCAGTTTTTCCTTTGTTCTTATATTCCACAGATAAGTGAAATCATTTGGTATTTCTCTTTCTCCGCTTGGCTTGTTTCACTGAGCATAATACCCTCCAGCTCCATCCATGTTGCTGCAAATGATTGGATTTGCCCTTTTCTTATGGCTGAGTAGTATTCCATTGTGTATATGTACCACTTCTTCTTTATCCATTCATCTATTGATGGACATTTAGGTTGCTTCCAATTCTTGGCTATTGTAAATAGTGCTGCAATAAACATAGGGGTGCATCTGTCTTTCTCAAACTTGATTGCTGCGTTCTTAGGGTAAATTCCTAGGAGTGGAATTCCTGGGTCAAATGGTCAGTCTGTTTTGAGCATTTTGATGTACCTCCATACTGCTTTCCACAATGGTTGAACTAACTTACATTCCCACCAGCAGTGTAGGAGGGTTCCCCTTTCTCCACAGCCTCGCCAACATTTGTTGTTGTTTGTCTTTTGGATGGCAGCCATCCTTACTGGTGTGAGGTGATACCTCATTGTAGTTTTAATTTGCATTTCTCTGATAATTAGCGATGTGGAGCATCTTTTCATGTGTCTGTTGGCCATCTGTATTTCTTTTTTGGAGAACTGTCTGTTCAGTTCCTCTGCCCATTTTTTAATTGGGTTATTTGTTTTTTGTTTGTTGAGGCGTGAGAGCTCCTTATATATTCTGGACGTCAAGCCTTTATCGGATGTGTCATTTTCAAATATATTCTCCCATACTGTAGGGATCCTTCTTGTTCTATTGATGGTGTCTTTTGCTGTACAGAAGCTTTTCAGCTTAATATAGTCCCACTTACTCATTTTTGCTGTTGTTTTCCTTGCCCGGGGAGATATGTTCAAGAAGAGGTCACTCATGTTTATGTCTAAGAGGTTTGTGCCTATGTTTTCTTCCAAGAGTTTAATGGTTTCATGGCTTACATTCAGGTCTTTGATCCATTTTGAGTTTACTTTTGTATATGGGGTTAGACAATGGTCCAGTTTCATTCTCCTACATGTAGTTGTCCAGTTTTGCCAGCACCACCTGTTGAAGAGACTGTCATTTTGCCATTGTATGTCCATAGCTCCTTTATCAAATATTAATTGACCATATATGTCTGGGTTAATGTCTGGATTCTCTAGTCTGTTCCATTGGTCTGTGGCTCTGCTCTTGTGCCAGTACCAAATTGTCTTGATTACTATGGCTTTATAGTAGAGCTTGAAGTTGGGGAGTGAGATCCCCCCCTACTTTATTCTTCTTTCTCAGGATTGCTTTGGCTATTCGGGGTCTTTGGTGGTTCCATATGAATTTTTGAATTATTTGTTCCATTTCATTGAAGAATGTTGCTGGTAGTTTCATAGGGATTGCATCAAATCTGTATATTGCTTTGGGCAGGATGGCCATTTTAACGATATTAATTCTTCCTAGCCACGAGCATGGGATGAGTTTTCATCTGTTAGTGTACCCTTTAATTTCTCTTAAGAGTGACTTGTAGTTTTCAGAGTATAAGTCTTTCACTTCTTTGGTTAGGTTATTCCTAGGTATTTTATTTTTTTTGATGCAATTGTGAATGGAGTTGTTTTCCTGATTTCTCTTTCTGTTGGTTCATTGTTAGTATATAGGAAAGCCACAGATTTCTGTGTGTTGATTTTGTATCCTGCAACTTTGCTGTATTCCGATATCAGTTCTAGTAGTTTTGGGGTGGAGTCTTTAGGGTTTTTTATGTACAGTATCATGTCATCTGCAAATAGTGACAGTTTAACTTCTTCTTTACCAATCTGGATTCCTTGTATTTCTTTATTTTGTCTGATTGCCGTGGCTAGGACCTCCAGTACTATGTTAAATAACAGTGGAGAGAGTGGGCATCCCTGTCTAGTTCCCGATCTCAGCGGAAATGCTTTCAGCTTCTCGCTGTTCAATATAATGTTGGCTGTGGGTTTATCATAGATGGCCTTTATTATGTTGAGGTACTTGCCCTCTATTCCCATTTTGCTGAGAGTTTTTAACATGAATGGATGTTGAACTTTGTCAAATGCTTTTTCGGCATCTATGGAAATGATCATGTGGTTTTTGTCTTTCTTTTTGTTGATGTGGTGGATGATGTTGATGGACTTTCGAATGTTGTACCATCCTTGCATCCCTGGGATGAATCCCACTTGGTCATGGTGTATGATCCTTTTGATGTATTTTTGAATTCGGTTTGCTAATATTTTGTTGAGTATTTTTGCATCTACGTTCATCAGGGATATTGGTCTGTAGTTTTCTTTTTTGGTGGGGTCTTTGCCTGGTTTTGGTATTAGGGTGATGTTAGCTTCATAGAATGAGTTTGGGAGTATCCCCTCCTCCTCTATTTTTTGGAAAACTTTAAGGAGAATGGGTATTATGTCTTCCCTGTATGTCTGATAAAATTCCGAGGTAAATCCATCTGGCCCGGGGGTTTTGTTCTTTGGAAGTTTTTTGATTACCTCTTCAATTTCGTTGCTGGTAACTGGTCTGTTTAGATTTTCTGTTTCTTCCTGGGTCAATCTTGGAAGGTTATATTTTTCTAGGAAGTTGTCCATTTCTCCTAGGTTTCCCAGCTTGTTAGCATATAGGTTTTCATAGTATTCTCCAATAATTCTTTGCATTTCCGTGGGGTCCGTCGTGATTTTTCCTTTCTCGTTTCTGATACTGTTGATTTGTGTTGACTCTCTTTTCTTCTTAATAAGTCTGGCTAGAGGCTTATCTATTTTGTTTATTTTCTCGAAGAACCAGCTCTTGGTTTCATTGATTTTTGCTATTGTTTTATTCTTCTCAATTTTATTTATTTCTTCTCTGATCTTTATTATGTCCCTCCTTCTACTGACCTTAGGCCTCATCTGTTCTTCTTTTTCCAATTTCGATAATTGTGACATTAGACCATTCATTTGGGATTGCTCTTCCTTTTTTAAATATGCTTGGATTGCTATATACTTTCCTCTTAAGACTGCTTTTGCTGTGTCCCACAGAAGTTGGGGCTTAGTGTTGTTGTTGTCATTTGTTTCCATATATTGCTGGATCTCCATTTTGATTTGGTCATTGATCCATTGATTATTTAGGAGCGTGTTGTTAAGCCTCCATGTGTTTGTGAGCCTCTTTGCTTTCTTTGTACAGTTTATTTCTAGTTTTATGCCTTTGTGGTCTGAAAAGTTGGTTGGTAGGATTTCAATTTTTTGGAATTTTCTGAGGCTCTTTTTGTGGCCTAGTATGTGGTCTATTCTGGAGAATGTTCCATGTGCACTTGAGAAGAATGTATATCCCACTGCTTTTGGATGTAGAGTTCTATAGATGTCTATTAGGTCCATCTGCTCTACTGTGTTGTTCAGTGCTTCCGTGTCCTTACTTATTTTCTGCCCAGTGGATCTATCCTTTGGGGTGAGTGGTGTGTTGAAGTCTCCTAGAATGAATGCATTGCAGTCTATATCCCCCTTTAGTTCTGTTAGTATTTGTTTCACATATGCTGGTGCTCCTGTGTTGGGTGCATATATATTTAGAATGGTTATATCCTCTTGTTTGACTGAGCCCTTTATCATTATGTAGTGTCCTTCTTTATCTCTTGTTACTTTCTTTGTTTTGAAGTCTATTTTGTCTGATATTAGTACTGCAACCCCTGCTTTCTTCTCACTGTTGTTTGCTTGAAATATGTTTTTCCATCCCTTGACTTTTAGTCTGTACATGTCTTTGGGTTTGAGGTGAGTTTCTTGTAAGCAGCATATAGATGGGTCTTGCTTTTTTATCCATTCTGTTACTCTGTGTCTTTTGATTGGTGCATTCAACCCATTAACATTTAGGGTGACTATTGAAAGATATGTACTTATTGCCATTGCAGGCTTTAAATTCGTGGTTACCAAAGGTTCAAGGTTAGCCTCTTTAGTATCTTACTGCCTAACTTAGCTCGCTTATTGAGCTGTTATATACACTGTCTGGAGATTCTTTTCTTCTCTCCCTTCTTGTTCCTCCTCCTCGATTCTTCATATGTTGGGTGTTTTGTGCTGTGCTCCTTCTAGGAGTGCTCCCATCTAGAGCAGTCCCTGTAAGATGTTCTGTAGAGGTGGTTTGTGGGAAGCAAATTCCCTCAGCTTTTGTTTGTCTGGAAATTGTTTAATCCCACTGTCATATTTGAATGATAGTCGTGCTGGATACAGTATCCTTGGTTCAAGGCCCTTCTGTTTCATTGTATTAAATATATCATGCCATTCTCTTCTGGCCTGTAGGGTTTCTGTTGAGAGATCTGACGTTAGCCTGATGGGTTTCCCTTTATAGGTGACCTTTTTCTCTCTAGCTGCCTTTAACACTCTTTCCTTGTCCTTGATCTTTACCATTTTAATTATTATGTGTCTTGGTGTTGCCCTTCTTGGATCCTTTCTGTTGAGGGTTCTGTGTATTTCCGTGGTCTGTTCGACTACTTCCTCCCCCAGTGTGGGGAAGTTTTCAGCAATTATTTCTTCTAAGATACTTTCCATCTCTTTTCCTCTCTCTTCTTCTTCTGGGACCCCTATAATACGGATATTGTTCCTTTTAGATTGGTCACACAGTTCTCTTAATATTGTTTCATTCCTGGAGATCCTTTTGTCTCTCTCTATGTCAGCTTCTATGCGTTCCTGTTCTCTGATTTCAATTCCATCAATGGCCTCTTGCATTCTATCCATTCTGCTTATAAACCCTTCCAGAGTTTGTTTCATTTCTGCGATCTCCTTTCTGGCATCTGTGATCTCTTTCCGGACTTCATCCCATTTTTCTTGCGTATTTCTCTGCATCTCTGTCAGCATGTTTATGATTCTTATTTTGAATTCTTTGTCAGGAAGACTGGTTAGGTCTGTCTCCTTCTCTGGTGTTGTCTCTGTGATCTTTGTCTGCCTGTAGCTTTGCCTTTTCATGGTGATAGGAATAGTCTGCAGAACTGGGACGAGTGACGGCTGGAAGGACTTCCTTTCTTGTTGGTTTGTGGCCCTCCTCTCCTGGGAGAACAGCGGCCTCTAGTGGCTTGTGCTGCGCAGCTGCGCGCAGACAGGGTTCCTGCTTCCTGCCCTGCTGCTATGGAGTTAATCTCCGCTGTTGCTGTGGGCGTGGCCTGGCTCGGGCAGCTACTCCAAAATGGTGGAGTCGCGTTGGAGCAGGAGCTGCTGGGAGGCTATTTATCTCCGTAAGGGGCCTCCCTGCTCCCTGCAGCCCAGGGGTTAGAGTGCCCAGAGATCCCGGATTCCCTACCTCTGGATTAAGTGACCCGCCCTGCCCCTTTAAGACTTCCAAAAAGCACCCGCCAAAACAAAACAACGACCACAAAAAAAAAACAAGAAAAAAAATTTTTTTAATTAAAAAAAAAAAAAATTTTTAATTAAAAAAAAAAAAAGGTGGTCGTTCGTTTTTCTTTATTCTCCGGTGCCAGCCTCAGGCCTCTGCTCACCGGTCTTTCTGCCCTGTTTCCCTAGTATTGGGGTCCCTGTCCCTTTAAGACTTCCAAAAAGCGCTCGCCAAAACAAAACAGCAAAAAAGCAAAAAAAAAAAAAAATGGTCGCGCGCTTTTCTTATGCCCTCAGTCGCCCAGCCTCCAGTGCCTGCTCACTGTTCTTGCTGCCCTGTTTTCCCAGTATCGAGGGCCCTGCACTCTGGCCCGAATGGCTGGGGCTGGGTGTTCGGCAGCCCTGGGCTCCGTCTCCCTCCCGCTCTGCCTGCTCTTCTCCCGCCGGGAGCTGGGGGGAGGGGCGCTCGGCTCCCGCGGGGCCGGGGCTTGTATCTTACCCCCTTCGTGAGGCGCTGGGTTCTCTCAGGTGCGGATGTGGTCTGGATATTGTCCTGTGTCCTCTGGTCTTTATTCTAGGAAGGGTTGTCTTTGTTATATTTTCATAGATATATGTTGTTTTGGGAGGAGATTTCCGCTGCTCTACTCACGCCGCCATCTTCCGCCCCTCTTAATTTTTTATTTTTTATTGTAATATACTCTAAGGAATGATGCCTTGTTCATTAACATGAAGAATGCATCAGGTTAGTTAATATGCTGCCCTCCATTATTGTATTAGAGATTAGATGAAGTATATTATAAACTAAGTAGTTTTCCTATAACAAAAATAATCATGTGTCTTCTCAAAATTGCATGTTCACATATTTTACAGTCTGTGCAATGGTAAAGACTTAAATGGCAGAATGTTTCCAGACGTTATCCCTAAAGAAAGCTTTCTGTGGTACAGTAGTATGTTTAAGTACATGTATTTTGTTATTTTGTTTGGGGAAATCTTAATAATAAGTACTCAGTTATTTCTATTTATTTTAATTTCCAAGGTAACATTTCAGTAAATTTAATGGTTGCACACAAAAACATTTTTTTAATACTACTTGAGAATTCACCTATTTTCAGAAAGTTTGAGTGATTTTTTTTCCTTCCTGATGCTGTAGCCGAAAACCAATGTCATTTTTTAAACATTACTACATTTTTTTCATGTTTACGGAGTAATGCTGCACTGTGCATATATGTCATGAACTGCTGCTACATGTAATATGAAGTAGAGTATAGATGGTTTTATTCAGTTCTCCAAATTACTTCTCAAAATTGTTGGAATTTAGTGTAGTTGGAAAAAATATGCTAGGAAATCAAGAAATCTATTTTAGTTTCTAGTTACATTGTTCATTTCAGCTTGTCTGAATTGCTTAACGTCCTTTTCCAGTTTTTCACATTAATAAGAGAGGTGTAATATAACAGTATGAGAAATGATGATAGTTAAAAATTACCCCAGGAAATGTATGGTTATGTGGCAATTCAGTGAGGGAAACTGAATAACTTTAGAAATGAAAATGGATGAAGTTATACTCAGTTTACAACAATGGTTTGTTTTGGTGTCTTTTGGCATTAGGTCGAATGGCACCACCTGTAGATGATCTTTCTCCAAAAAAAGTGAAAGTTGTTGTCGGAGTATCTCGTAAACATTCAGACAATGAAGCAGAAAGTATAGCAGATGCATTGACTTCAACCTCAAATATTTTGGCCTCTGAATTCTTTGAAGAAGAGAAACAAGAGTCCCCAAAGTCAACATTCTCTCCTGCTCCACGGTAATTTTCTCTTACTTATAGTTTTCATGGTAATTATTATAAATCTTTGCCAAATTATACTTAGAGGTCTTCAAAAGCAAAAAAAGTGACATATTTCTTAGGAACCTTTCTTTTGAGAAAGTAACTGTATCTTCCTGTACTCTAAGTTAATCAAGATAAAAGAGTAAGACTCTGAAAGTTAATTTAGAGATCTGAGTGTGTGGGGACTTTAAAACTCCTAATAATTGTTTTGTTCCCAAGAAGCAGAAGGTAGGTCATCAGAGAAAAAGTGCTTGTAGTTCTCTGGACCTTAGTCCACCTAAGCCAACCAAGAAGGATGATTTTGTAAGACATGACTATGCAAATATGAGTATAATTTTTTAAAGTGAAAATAACAGACTCTTTAATCAATAGCCTTTTTTTGGCCTTTTTGACATGTTAAAATAGAAATAATTGATGATTAAGTAGAAAATGGGTTTATTCAGAAGCATTCATCTTTAGGCTGAAAAATTTTTAATGTCATTTTTTAGTCCAGAGATGCCTGGAACTGTTGAAGTTGAGTCTACCTTCCTGGCCCGATTGAATTTCATCTGGAAAGGTTTTATCAACATGCCTTCTGTGGCAAAATTTGTTACCAAAGCCTACCCAGTGTCTGGTTCTCCTGAGTACTTGACAGAGGTACTGTGAACTTTTCTCTCCTTCTCTACCTGAGTTGACTTACATGTTTCCGAAAGCAACAGACAAGGAAAGAAGATAATATTATAAATAATAAAAATGTTTCTTTTTTGTGGTAATAAATGTTTATTGACAGTGATCCATAAACCATTGATTCATGGAATTAGGAATTCACAAATGAAGCTTTAGCACTATAGAAAACTGCTTTGAAAGTTTTAAAGCTATGTATGTGTCCTATACTCTCTCCAAGATGTCCTTCGCTATGTCAGAGAATTAAAAATTAATGAGAGTCTACGTGGATATCCAAGTTTTTCATTAAATACAGACTTGCATAAAAGGTTGGCATACTAAAGGCCTTCGAGGTTAGCCTATCAGGGAGATTTTTCATTGTTAACAAGACTTCTCACTTTATGGCTATAGTTCTGACCTGCCTATTTCTCTGAAGGAGATGCAGACTTCAGTTGAAATTTATAGCTAGTTGACAGTCCAATGATACCAATGACCATAGTTGCTGTATTAGTACCTTCGTTGGTTTTATACTTGAAGGAATAGGAAGGAACTATTTTGCAATATTTATGGAAAATAAGCAGCTGTACTATTATAATAATATGATAAATGAGAAAATATGACTTCTTAAAACAATCTCGAAGAAAGTTTTTATTTTTCTGTGTTTATGCAGAAGGAAATCATTACACATAATAATGCTGTATTTTTGTTGCAATTATATTTTGCTATTTGCTTTTATTTAACAGTAACCATTTCTATTCATTCTCAGTCTGCTGAACGTAAAGGCAAAAGTCAAAAAAAAAATTCTTCCCAGTATTTCAAAAAACCTAAATGACACATATGCCCATTATTTTTAAGATTAACATAAGCTTTATTTTCCTTTGTATTAGGTTGAAATGAGTTTCGCTCATTGTAAAGATGCTTATCTGTTGATAACTTTGTTCAGCAGTTGTGTTTTCTGTTAAACAACTACTTACTACTTTTATATATAGTTTGCTTGGTAAATAATATTTTTGAAATGTTGATTTTATAAGAAAAATGAAGTGGACCCGTGATACTCTTCTTTTTGAACTAATGTGTTTATGTTTAGATAGTTAGTCGTTGATCAGTGCATGGTAAAGATAACTCTTCTTTTAGGTGATGAATGAAGTCCTAAATTATGGAACCCTTTTGAGGTTAAACAAAGCTGTTGTTCTCCTTTCCGAGCTAGTTTCTGTGTGGTTGCTTTCCAGAACTCTCTGCTTTCTCATTTTTATTTGGGATCTACTTATTTGATTGGGACTAAAGTCCCAAATAAAATATTTAGACAATTAGTAATTTAAATAAGCTTAATTGAATTAAATATCAATTAATTATGCTTTTTATGATTTTCTCAATTTTCGTGGAAATAGAATAACAGTAAAGTTTTTAAATACTCTTAATTGCACAGTACTTAATTGACTTTATGTATAGTCATCTGTTTTCAGATGTTATTGTGTGCAAAAATATGCTCTGTAATTAAATTTGGTAACTTCTGAAATCCAGCTGTTCCTAGTGGAGGCATATCCTTGCCACCTGCCACCACAGAAAGGAAGGGGAGGGGAGGCAGGGGGGAGCAAGCAGTTTCCCCGACACTGAAACCTGTTGTACTCTTCCTGGATCGCCAGTGTGGTGTACGTGCCACTGCTTCCCTCTCCCCTGCCTGTCTTTCCTGCTGAGAACTGACAGAACCTCAGATTCTCTCTAAATTCTATTTTGGACACCCACCTGAGTCATTTGGAGTTGATATTTGAGATAAAGCCTGTTTTCTGTCCCTATACATTCTTACGTCCTTTGATGCATTTCCTAGTTTTTTATTTACTTGTTTTTCATTATCAATTCAAATTTGTCTTAGAGCAAAAATTTGTATGAATTATGAATATTATAATAAAGATATTCTGTATACATTGATCACCTTCATTTTTTTATCTCAGGATCTACCAGATAGTATTCAAGTTGGCGGCAGGATATCCCCTCAGACAGTTTGGGATTATGTGGAAAAAATTAAAGCATCAGGAACCAAGGTAAGGAAAAACTTCTTCATTATACCGGCGTAAGAGAATCACTGAAGGGTAAACCACTGATTGTTCTTATGCAGGGTCCACTGGGGAGGGAGCCAGTACAAATTGTAAACCTACATAATATACTTGACAAAATTACACGAGAGACATTTGCTAAGGCTCAAAACAGCTCAGCATTCCTTTTGTGGGTTTTGTTTGTTCTTCTCCTTCCGGTGTGCTTTCTCAGTGAATTCTGTCAGTGCTGTGGAGGAAATGTTCTAGAGTAAGTACTAAGATCCATCCTGGAATTTTGCCTTGATTTGATTATAGGCTTTTATTTTAGTTAGGGCATAGAATAAGCTGTTGCAACAAAAAGATCCTGAAATACAGTAGCTGAAAGCATACAGATGGTTTTTTTTGTTTTGTTACTTGAGGTAGGGCAGTTCCCGAGGGTAGTTTGGCAGCTCTGGTTGTACATTCAGGGACCAGGCTCCTCTAAAAAAATTAAGAGTGTCCAGTTGTTTTAAAAGGAAGACTTGGAAATTGCAGTTATCATTTCACTTCCTCTAACTTCTGTTGTCAAGAACTTAGTCATATAATGTAATACAGCTGCTAAGGAGGCTGGGAAATGTAATCTCTGCTGGATGGCCATATGCCCAGCTAAATGTTATAGTCTTCTCTTTGTAGTAGGAGGTCCAGAGGAGAATAGATATTGGGAGATAATTAGTAACCTTTATCACAATAATATTTCTCTTTTCTTTTCTCTCTCTGTATTTTCTATCATTTCTTTAAGTCATAGAAGAGTACTACACAGGAAAATGTAATCATTAGAAGAAATTGTTTTTCACCCAGTGATGATACTACCTAGCAAATTATACACATTCAATAAGTCTTAAATAAGGGAACATTAATATTTTGTATCTCTTTCGTAAGATTAGAAGTAATACAAAATGAATGATCTTAAGATGAAAGTTTAAACTGATACAGTGTCAGAATAAACTTTGAAATAGTATTAAAAAGTTGCATTTATTTGCTGTCACTTTCTCATGACAGCAAAAGTCGTGGAGAAGTATTGGTAAGTATTACTCTTGGACATTTTGGGAATTACTCTTGATGTACCCCTATGTTATCACCCAACACTTTATAGTATGCCTCCCTCTTGAACTGATTGAAAGATGATAATTGTTACCTGTAAAAGAGGATAGTTTAGATGACAGACCTTTTATAAGAAGTACAACCATAGGTCAGCTCATTCACATGTTTTCTCTAGGATTTTGCATCAGTTTAGGCTTTGCAGTAGATCTGACTCTCCCCATTTTGACTATATACGTTCATGAAAATGCATCCATTTTTTGTACTACCAAATGAATACCAAACTGAGACTCTCTTTTCTATATGAAACAAAGCCAAGAACTCAGAGGCAAGCAGCTAAGTTTTTACATAGCAAAATTATATTACAAAATTTATGGTGTATGTATATTTGAGGTTTTTTTTACCCAGCCCTGTTTATTCCTAAACTCAATCCTTGTAAATTGGATTTTCAGTGGTATTTTGTGTATCTTTGTTTTGGTGGTGGTGGTAGATGCTATTAATTTGCAGTATGCTGAGAACACAGGCAGCCTACTGTGAAAGTTATAACATTGGAAATAAGGATAAAGATATCAAAAGACTTGAGTTAAATATCTTCTCTGCCACTGATAAGTGTGTCACCTTGAACAAATTAATTACCCTGAGATCAGTTTCCTATGGGACACTGTCATATGAAACATACCCACCAGTGGATCAGCAAAGATCTCCTGAGAGTTGTTTCCTTTTAGTATACTTATCTGCATTTAAGTTGGTAAACCATACTATTTGATAACCATTGTAATAAAATTCAATAGATCATTTCTAATTGAGAAATAGTATTTAAAACTCAGCTATTGTTTAGTTTATTTTAAATGACCATTTGTTATTTTCTTGAATAGGAAATTTGTGTGGTTCGCTTCACACCTGTAACTGAAGAAGATCAAATTTCTTATACTTTGCTCTTTGCATACTTCAGTAGCAGAAAGCGCTACGGAGTAGCTGCTAACAACATGAAGCAGGTCAAAGACATGTACCTCATTCCTTTGGGTGCCGCAGATAAAATTCCACACCCTCTTGTGCCTTTTGATGGACCTGGTAGGTATACATTTTCATATAGAGTATGGGCGAAATAAAGTGGGAGGTGGGACCACAGTGGAAGAACTGATGCTGCTTTCATTCCTGGAATCCAGCCATTTAGACCGACTTGATGGACATGCACCCATTTAATAGGCTGTAATAAGCTAGATGCAAACACTTAACCCTTTACTGCAATGGCTGAAAATAGCTGTTTTATATTTCTTGTATTTTATACAGGTCTTGAACTACATAGACCTAATCTGTTGTTGGGCTTAATTATTCGTCAGAAACTGAAGCGGCAGCACTCTGCCAGCGCCACTGCTGGTCATACTGCCGAGACTCCCGACAGTGTACCGGTAGCACTGCCACCTGACAAAAAAAGTAAAATGGACGTTTCCACAGAGGAAACACCAGAAGAAGAAAATGACTTTTTCAATTCTTTTACAACTGTATTACACAAGCAGAGAAATAAGCCTCAGCAGACTCTTCAGGAAGACCTCCCAACAGCAGTCGAACCTTTAGTGGAAGTCGCTAAGCAGGAGCCACCAAAACCTTTAAGATTCCTTCCTGGGGTATTGATTGGTTGGGAAAATCAACCTTCTACTCTGGAATTAGCAAATAAACCTCTTCCTGTGGATGATATACTTCAGAGCCTTTTGGGCACTACTGGTCAAGTTTATGAACAGGCTCAGTCAGCGACAGAACAAAACACTCTTAAAGAAATTCCATTTATAAATGAGCAAGCCATCCCCAAAGCAGAGAAGATAGATAAAGGGGAAGTAACTGATGGTGAAGCCAAGGACGTAAAGGTTAAAGTAGATAGTCTTTCCGAATCTACAGGTAACTCAGCAGAAGAAACACCAGTATTGGGGTCCTCTTCCATTTCTTCTGGACCTTTGACGAGTCTTAGTCTCAGAGGTAAACCGCCAGATGTTTCTACAGAAGCATTCTTAACAAATTTATCCATTCAGTCAAAACAAGAGGAAACTGTGGAGAATAAAGAGAGACCATTAAAAAGGCAGCCACCACAAGATCAAGAAAGTAATTTGCAAGATAATCAGACTTCAAATTCTAGTTCTCCATGCGTATCTAATGCAGGAAAAGGAAACATAGATGGTAATGTGGGTTGCAGTGAAAACCTTGTTGCTAACACGGCAAGGTCCCCACAGTTTATCAACCTGAAAAGGGATCCTAGGCAAGCGGCAGGACGAAGCCAGCAGATGACTGCTTCAGAGAGCAAAGATGGAGATAATTGCCGGAATGGAGAAAAACACACCCTGCCTGGCCTGGCACAGAAGGAGCACTTGACAGAACAAGTAAATGTGGAGGACAACTTGACTTCTGGAGAGAAAAACTCATGTGTTCAGCAGGGTGATAATTCAGGGGCTGCACAAAACTCACCATCAGTAGAAAACATACATAATTCTCAAACAGAAAAAACAAAGTCCTTACCAGAGGATATTTTAATGCAAAATATTGAAACTGTGCATCCATTTCGGAGAGGATCGGCAGCAGCATCTCATTTTGAAGTTGGAAATGAGTGTCAGTCAGAATTTCCTTCTAAGAGCATCAGCTTTACTTCCAGAAGCTCCAGCCCCAGAACAAGTGCAAACTTTTCACCCGTGAGGCTGCAGCAACCCAACCTTCAGCATCTCAAGTCCAGCCCCCCTGGATTTCCTTTTCCAGGGCCTCCTAATTTCCCTCCACAAAGCATGTTTGGATTTCCCCCACATTTGCCACCCCCATTACTTCCCCCTCCAGGTTTTGGCTTTGCCCAAAATCCCATGGTTCCCTGGCCACCTGTTGTTCATATGACAGGTCAGCCGCAACGTATGATGGGTCCCCTTTCACAAACATCGAGGTATATAGGCCCACAAAATTTTTACCAGGTTAAAGACATTCGAAGACCAGAAAGGCGCCATAGTGACCCTTGGGGTAGGCAAGATCAACAGCAACTGGATAGGTCATTTAATAGGGGTAAAGGGGATCGCCAGAGATTTTATAGTGATTCACACCACTTGAAAAGAGAGCGACATGAAAAGGAATGGGAACAAGAATGTGAAAGGCATAGACGCAGAGACAGAACCCAAGACAAAGACAGAGACAGAAAAAGCAGGGAGGAAGGGCACAAAGATAAAGAGAGGGCACGGTTATCACATGGTGATCGAGGAGCAGACGGAAAAGCAAGCAGAGATAGTAGGAGTCTAGACAAGAAACTAGATAAACCTAAAAGTGAAGACCACGAGAAGGACAAAGAGCGAGAGAAAAGTAAGCATAGAGAAGGAGAAAAGGACAGAGATAGGTACCACAAAGACAGGGACCACACTGACAGAGCTAAAAGCAAAAGGTAAACTTGGCAGGCCACTTCAAGATTGCATTTAAATAACTGTTAAATGTTGTATCTTAAAAGTTTTATGATTGCCTGCTAGGATTGTGCCATCTTTTAAATTTTTAAATATTGGTGGTTTGCAGAACAGTAAATATACTGTGTTTGGTTGCAGGGTGCTCTGTACCAGTGCTCACCATCCCTTCATACCAACTGCCCCTAGTTATAGGAATTTAATATTTTTAAAAGTTTTACATTGCTGTATATTCAAAGATTTGTTTTATTAATATGCAATAAAGACTTAGAAATTTTAGTTTTATTCCTTAATGGTTAAATATGGTTAACTATGGAGTATATTTCCTGCCTCTAGTGAATGTCCTTTATATAATGACTAATTTGAGAGTAATGTGTGCTCTGTAAGTTTGTTTTAAATTGCACTGTTTTTAAAGAAACTGTAGCGGAACAACAAAAAGCCAAGCAACTTCATAACCAGATTATATTAATCATTTATTTCAGCAGTTTTTGATCAAGAATCAGAAGCCCAAGGAGTACATTTATTGCTTTAGTCTGCATTCATTGAAGGCCTTTATTACCATATACTACAGCTTCGTGGTAGGCCATTATTTTCCTTTTCCTTTTTGGCTCTTCAGAAACTTGAATTCTTAAGCTTGTACATGATCTTGTGTTTTGCTATCCTTTTTACTGTAAAATGTAAATATTTTAAGGGATATTTTGATTCTAAATACGATAAAAGAATTTCTCACCTATTTTGTGTGTGTGCTTTGAAATTCAGTAGTAAAAAATTTCTTCTTTAAAACTTTAATGAACTTTGAGACATTGTTCTCTTACTCAGCTAAGAATATATAGGCATAGCCATCTATGCCAGGTAATAGATGAGGGGAAAAATGATTTTTTTATCATAGATTACAAGCTATTGAGGTAAATCATGTAGTTCTGAAGAGGCTAGAATTTGAAACTACTGATAAACTGTACCTATAACCCATTTTATACCTATGTTTCTGAAAACTTGTACACCATCAAAATTGGGTACACTGACTAATCATTGTAAGATCACTGAACTTGTATTTAAGAGAAATGCATTGTTAATCTCTTTGTAAAATGTGTAATTAACCCTAAGTTGGGTGTAACTCTACCATTTTGTTTAATAGTTTTGCTTGAAACAGAAAGCACATGAAGGCTATTGTTAGTCCAAATCTCAATTTATTTACACCTTAAACTACATACTATATTGATTGCTATAACTTAAAGTAATAGCTAACAAATGATACTAACATTTGAGATAAAAAAAAAAACTGGTATTTTTGCTTATCTTTAGAAATGAGAAAAAGTATGTGACTTCACAAAATTAAGAAAATGAAGTTTTCCTAGGAAGTCTTAGAGTTAAAAAATAGGTTTTGAAACTGAATCAGCCTCGCTATTCTTCCTGAAGAGAAAAGGAGCAGAAATTCAAAACCAAACATTTTGTCTAATTTTCAACAACTTGCAAACATTTTTTTGTCATCCTTATCCTCTGAAATTTATCATAAAAGTTCTGAACAGAGGACTAGTATTTAAATAGTTTGTTTAAATTTGGTCTCCTTTTCTGTTGGAAATTAACTTGTTAGAAAACAAATCAGTTTGCAAACAGTTTGCAAAACCTGAAGTCATTCAGTCAGTCATCTTTTGCACCATTGTGAAGAAGTTGTCAGGATTTTATCAAAAACAAACAAAAAAAACCCCAACCAAAAAATTAGCTTTTTGATTTCAAATGTTGTAAGTGAGTCTGCTTCATTGACTTACCTGGTTGGGGGTTGAACGGATGCGGGATTTCTTTTGCAGAGTACCAGAAAGGAGAAAAGGTTAACCAATGGAAGAAAGTCTTTCAGTCAGTTTTGTTTACCATCAGCCAGTGGTTTTTTTATACAGATTCTTGTGGTGCTTGCTTTCAAATTTTTTTTTCATAACTCACTGGATCTTGATATAGGCTGCTATTAGTGATGACCATCTCCTGAGATTACTGGGCTACTAAGTGTTAGAACCAGGCCTCTTAATCCCTGGATGGCTGAAATATTGTGAAGAGTAGGGAAGGCATGTTGTTTGAGGTTTTAGCTTGTGAGGAAGGAAAGGGAAAATGAAAGTTTTCAGTGAGTATTAGATCCAGAGCCATTCCCTGTCTTTAAGCCTCATCTCCAACCAGACTTAGCACAAACAAGTAAATTATATGAAGTTTACGTTTGTTTCTCCTGGCCTAAGGAAAACTTGCTCTTTAAAAACAGTTTGCTTTCAAAATTTAGAACCATCTTAGGACAAGTTATACATTGTTAAATAAAATGTACCAGGGTTTCTCAGTACCTATAAAGTCCACCCCTCATAATCTCTGTGGCAATAGAAGCCTCCATGAAGCCTCAGTATGTCAAACCTTATGTTGAGCCCTTTATATAAACCTTGGTCAGCCTGAAAGATGAAGATTTATCTTAAGCTGATGAAACTGGTATTTGGCAAAGTTGAAAACTTCCCCAAGTTTTAGATTGCTGTTGTCAGAGCTGGAATTCCAACTCAGTTCTGTTTCCTCCCAAGTCTGTTATGTGTGGCAGTTCTGCTCTTGAGAATTGAGATAGGAGAAGACAAAAGCCTGATTAATTGGGTACACCTTTCCATGGCCATTTTTCTCTCCATTCCACCAACTGAAGCCCTTTACTGAGCAACCCAGCTCCTCAGAGTCAGCAGGAAGGTAGAATCAAAAACCTGCAGGTTCTCTTGTACAGGTTTGCAAAGTTTATATTCATTTCAAATCTTAATGCTTCAGTCCTTTTTTGTTAGTTTTATTGCTTCTATTACAAATTATTTAAAAACTTAGGGGCTTAAAACCACAGAAACTTAACCTACACTTCTGTAGATCGAAGTCTGGTGTGGATCTCAGTGGGTTGAGATCAAGGTATCAAAAGGGTGCATTTCTTTCCTGGAGGCTTTAGGGGAGACTCCATTTCGGTCACCCACTTTCCTTGCCTTACAGTTCCCTCCTCAAAGCCAGGAAGTGGGGCTGAGTCTCTTTGTTGCCATCTCTGACCCTCCCTACTGAATCCATATTCCACTTTTAAGGACCCTTGTGATTACGTTGGGCCCACCCAGACGATCCAGGGTAATCTTCCTACTTTAAGGTCCACTGACTAGCAACCCAGATTCCATCTGTGATCTCATTTCTCCTTTGCTATGTAACAAAATCTATTTACAGAGCCCAGGGATTAGTATGTAGGCAACTTTGGGGGCTATTAATTCTACTTAGCACAGCTCTTGACTCAAAAATTGGAGCTTAGTTGTGGGTGAACAAATAAATATTAAATGTTTGGAGTTAGGAAGCATCTCAGGCCGTGCTTAAATATATTTAAAATAGAGAAGAAAATGGAGTAACAAATGAAACCAGCTCTAACACACATAACATTTGTCTATGCATGTGTGTTAACATGTAAAACTAGTTAACTGGTAAATTTACACTCGTCTGCTCTTAGTTTTGAATAGTAGGTGTGTTTTTAATGAAGGATATGAATCAAGTTTAAATACCTTATGAGACCCTTGCTTAATGAACTAGATCTTATTAAAACAAGTAGTTTAAGTTTTCACTTTTGAAAGTACCAGTTGTACTGTTCCCATCTCCTCAGATCCCTCTAGAACAGTGATCAGGTTGCCACTTACCTATGACTTCCAAGGACAGTATAGACAGTCAACTCTTGACTTTCATCTCCCACAGCATTATGAATGAACTTGGTTACTGCTTTTAAAAAGATGCCAGACTCCCTAACTCTTTGATTCTTGTTTCATAAAGAATTTCAGTAATTCATGTAGAGCAAGGAGGCCATGAATGGGTGAATTGAAAAATATTAGGTCAATGGCTAGGAATGCTTGGAGATTCCTCATCTTAGAGATTAAGAACCAGAGTCATTGGGGGAAATCACATTATGTGTAAAGAAAAGGTTGTGAATCCAATATCACTCCCAATATCCCCCAATACCTTTACTTTTCTGGATATATAGGTATATCTGTCCTTTAAAATTCCTTTTTTAAAGAAAGTGCTTTTCTCCCCAAAGTAATGATTTTTTTGCAGCAACTTATTCTTCAAAAAGAAAATATCATTGCTATCCCCTGGATTAATTATTTCACCTTATTTTTAAAAAGTGTTGTCATGTTTACATTCAATACTGTTTCAGAAGCATAATGACATTTACAGTAAAGTTATCTCAAAGGCCTTTCTGTATCAATTACTTGGATTTTTGCTGGAAAGACATATCACATAGGAAATCTGCAACACCATTATCACTAGGATAGCCAAAAGAAATGATTTTGATAATTTGCCATCAGAAAATTTGGATTTTAAAGTGAAAAAAAAAATTCATCAAGTCATTTTGACTTACAGGGGAATCCCAAGGTGGCAGTTTTCAGTTCTTATACATCTTGTGTCTATCCTGCAGGCATTTGATAGATTCTTGGAATTCAACGGCGAGCAATGCCCTTAGCCTCAATCTCTCGGACCTTGCAGTGTAGCGCAGGAGACAAGTGATCGCATCTCAATGTAAAATTACAGCTGTGAGAAGCAGCTTTAAAGCAACAATGCTCAAGCTTTATGGTTTCAAGACCCCTTTACACTCTTAAAACTTACTGAGAACCCTAAGGAGTTTTGTTAGCACACAAGAAACTAAAAGGTTATAAATTAAAATTTTTATTAATTTTAAATTAATTTTATTAATTGATAAATAAAAATTAATTAATTAAATTAATTAATTATGTGTTACTATAACATTTTCTCTGAAAAATATATTCTAAACTATATCAACTTAGTAAGCAGAGTGTCATTGTTTTCATTTTTTACACATCTCCAGTGTGTGACTTAAGCAGATTCTCTTTTCTGCGTCTGCATTCTGTGTTTTGAAATCTGTCATTTCGTTTGAAATATGAAGAAAATCTGTTTTCACATAGATTTGTTATTGGGAAAGGAAGTATTCTGTGGACCCAGTGAAAAGATCTCAGGGGGCTCAGAGATCCTTGGACTACAGTTTGGGAAGTGCTGCCGTAAAGAAAGGCACCCTATTATGAGAGGACGTGCGGCATAACGTAGTGGCATGTGGTTCAGGCAGAGTTTCCTTGAAGCTTTTGTAATCTTCCATGAAAGCATCCTTGCCTCTTTACATGTGTATATTTAGAAGTTAAATTTGGTTATCAGCTACCAAAGGAATTCTTTTTTAGAGCAGTTACCTCATGATTGGAATGTTGTCCAAAGTTAAATGAAATGTTAGGGATCAAAAAACAAATGTAGGTTGAAGTTTTTCAGGAAATAGTGGACTGGGTGTGTTGCGTGGTTTGTGCCAAAAAAACAAACCAACCTTGGTTCAGTGTATAGACATTCTTCATTTCTACCACACATTACATTTTGCTCACTTTCTAATGATAATAGGAATAGTCTGGGGGCAATTAGTGCCACAGTTCTTAACTTTGGTTCTTGGACCTTTCAAGAATGTCTATAGCTTTCTGTAAAATTCTTCATATGAGAGAGACAAATAGCTTACTAGTTTCTTTGTATAAGCGAGAATCTGCATAGGCAGTTTTGCTTATTAACAGCATTGAAAAGTTAACTGTGCACCAGTCTTCTTGTCTGTAAAGTCTTCATCAAATAATTACATTTTTCCTTTCAAACTTTACATGATGCTTATTACTCAGTTTTGGGTTTTTTTCCCCTCCACATGCTCAATTCTGTTAGTGCTTTGGTCAGTCATGTGTTGTCAGTTGCTTTCTTGGTGAAACAATTGTCTTGAATATCAAACTCTGAAAATGCTGAGTAACACTAGCAGATGCCTGCCTCTCAGTCAGCAGTGGTGGAGTTGGGGTGGCGGTGAAAATGCTGTTCACAGTCACGTCGGTAACTGGTGTTTGAGCAAAATGGGCTTTCTCAGTTAACACTTAATCGTACAGATGTTGGTACTGTATCGGTGGCATTCTTTAGAACCTGTTTTAAGCTCAATTTTGAGACCTGTAGAGTTGAAAAGGTAAGTGTAAATGAAGTTTAATGGTTAAATTTGATCAGTTACATAAGTACATGGTTTAAAAGGTAAGTAATTCCATAAGGTTCACGAACAAAGCCCAATAGTGTTTGCACTATTCTTTCCAGAGGCAACTATTTTCAATTAAAATAGACATTTCTTAGGGTATTTGTCTTCTTATTTAGAAGTATTATGTTTATGCTGTTACTTTTTTTTTAAAGTTAAACCAGTATTTATTAAGGACATGCTGTGGAAGACAAGATTTAGCTCTCACCAGCCAACTCTACTTCCTCTACCTTCTGCCTTCCCACATTCATGCAATAATTTTTGGCTTAAATCCATATTCTAATCTCACATTATTGCTATTATGTAAATAGTCATAGCTGAGCCATGTAACAGAACATGGCTGTATTTCCTTTCTACCTTAATTTTTACTTTTCCTTTAATAACTTTTGTCTGACTGTCTTACTTTTCATTGTATAGATCACTAATTCATTCTCATCTCAATTTTATTTAAAGACAATTAACAGGTGTATAAGCACTAAATGCATTGATTAGAGTGAAAATTTAGGAATCAACATGCATACAGATAAATTGGATACAGGAAAAAACCCCAAAAACTTTAGTTACTTTTAAAAGGTTATAAAAAAGATATGTTAGCATTTACACAATTTCAAGTAAAAGTCTACAGTCCATTTCCAGTAAACAATGGTCCAAAGAAATAACTGAAAATAACTACACTTACATAAATATTTTGTATATTAGTATGCCAATATGAGTTTGTATAACCTAATTTTGTTCATCTCCATCATAAATGTTGTATCCTTCCAATTTAATTAACTCAATTTTCTTTGAATCCTGAAAAAATACATCTTTAATTTTGCCAACAAAGTCTCTTTGAAAGATCTCTTGAGTAACAATATTTACCTTTCGACCATATTTAAAGCCCCCTAGATAACTAATACCATCATAGTTTAGAGCAACAAATTTTTTTTGTGTACCAGTATCCTCAGAGAGGATTAGATGGTCATCTAGGAAGGCCTTAATAAGAGTCTGATTTTGAATTACAATTATGTGGTGCCATTTATTACAACAGAGTGCACCATTACTATAAATCATAGGCACAGAAAAGCTTCCTCCTAAGTTAGCTGCTATTTTCAAGGTCTGACTATGGAGACCAATTGCCGGAAAGTCATTTTCCTCATTTTGAGCTTTTCCTATCCATACAATTAAGCCTTCTGTTTCAGTAGTACTAAAATTGAAGGATACAGTAGTGAACTGAAGGTTTCTCATTCTGTAATCTGGATCAGTGTACTTAATGTAAGAATTACCCTTAAATTTTGCAGTTGAAAGTGAAGTTTTGTTTTCACAATACCTTCCTATCCAACCCAAAGCACACAGACAACTGTAAGAAAATGGTTGATCAGGTATACATAGAGATTGGTGGAGACAAAGGCTATTCAAACAGTACACGGACTGGTCACACGTATTTCCAGCCCAATGTGGCAAACATCTGCAAGAAAAAGTTGTGCCGTTTACTATACATTCACCCCTATTTTTGCACACTTTGTACCCACAGGCTGTCCCATCACTGTCACCTACATTTGAGCCATCTTTTGCTCCTAATTCAGTTAATTGTAACTCTTGGTTGTTTATAATAACTTCTCGAACACAACCTTGAAAACCTATGGGTTCATTTGCTGTTGCCATCGGATTTACAAGATGTAAGGATGACACTCCTCCAACATAGAAGTCAGTATTTGTGTCCAGGAAGCTCATTTTAGAGTTGGCTTTTTCTGTTATGTTTATCCCATCCAGGTCTAGGTAGCCTTCTGCACCCACTCTTCCTGCTTTAATAACATGCCAAGTACTTCCGTTAGTAGTTACTTTTTGGATTGTTTCTAGAATGACTGTTCTGTCACCAAGGTTGTAGCGAAGTTGAGCAGAACCATTTACTAAAGAGATACATAAAAAATCACCTGTTGACAAAGAAAACCAGTTTAATTATTAACAGTAAAATGTAACTTCCATAAAAACCCTTTCTGGTCACATGAGTAAGTTTTGGTTTTGGGGGGAAAAAGGCAACAAGTCTTGATTATGATTACATTAGGGAGTTTTGTTTCCTTTTACAAATGAAAATACATGTATATGTTCATGCATATATCCTGTATTCTTTTGTTCAGAAATTGGTCACACAAGATTTCTCTCGTAAATATTTTGCACTGAATAAATGTACTAAGTGAGGTTTTTCTCTAATGATTTTAGTTAAGGGTGAATGTGTAAAAATAAGTAATTTGGATATTTAACTCCAAGCCACTGGTTCTGTTTTGGCAGAGATTGGGGAGGTGAGCGAGAGAAGTAGGACAGTAGGACTGTAAAGCCTCTTGTACTCTCTGCAGAGTTTCAGCCATGCCCTTGGCATCATGTTCTGTCTACAGGTATACAGATCATTAGCTGAGATCCCTGCTTAGGTCTTGTAAAGGCACCTTAAGCTTCAAAGTTCCTATCTAAGTTTGTGACCTTCCTCGCATGCACCTGGCCTCCTCCAGTTTTCCCAAACTCAGTGAGTCACTCATCCATTCCAGCTTTTCAAAATTTTGGGTGTATTCCTTGATTCTATCATTTCTTTGATCCACACAGAATCTATCAAAGATAGGTCTCTAATCAAACATTAGCATTTGGTTCGTTGTAAACATCTTGATTCTGTTCACTTCTCTCCTCCTACCTTATATTTACTGCCTTCTCTAACTTGAACTACTGATAGAGCCTCCCTACTCCTTTCTTTACCATTGGTTTTCTAATCTACGCTGAAGCTAAAGTGATCTGCTGATAATTATGCTGCCCTTTAATGGCACACTGTTGTTGGGATAAGAACCTAAAATCTTTAACGTATCTATAGAGGCTCTTCAGATCCAGCCTTACCTGGAGAGCATTTTCCCTCATCCTCTCTACCCTAGCAACACTGACCTTGTTAGAGTTTATCCTCTTGTTTCAGAACCTTCGGGCATGTTCTCTTGGAGCCCTCTTACTCCATTCCACCTCATCTAGGTATTTCATACCCATCTTGCAGATCTCAGATCAAAAGCCACTTCCTCATAGAAGTCTTCCTTGATTCTCCAGAGTTGGTTAGGTTTGTACTATTAGTGCTTTAATAGCACTAGGTTTCTCTCCTTCACAGTCTTTATCTCATTTTACAATTGTATAGTCCTGTGTGAACAGAGCTGAACAGTTATGGTCCAGCAGTTGTACAAAGCTGCAATGAGGCATTCAGAGGAAAAGTAAATGCAACTACATGCCTGGGAAAAGAATGTAGCCCTTCAGTGTAAAATTGCAAGAGGGTAGCAAAGGGCTTTACATGACAAACCATGTGGAAATCTTCAAGACAGCATTTCCCCTTGCTGCTAACGTTTCACAAGCAATAAAAATTTCTTTCCTTTTTCTTTCAGGGAACATGCTACTCTTATTTCTTTACTTTTTCTCCTCCTGGAGTACCATGCTTCCTCACCTCCCTCCCACAAAGAGTGTCTTTCTACTCCTCTTTGTGGTCCACACCAGGTTATTCTAGGATGGTTGGAAGACCTAGCAGCACTCCAGTCCTACACCTATTGTTTCCACCTGGGAAAAGTACTTGAGCCCATGCAAAATATGGTTCTCTTGCTTTAATCATTTTCTTTGTAGAGAATTTCTAGTGAATATAATCTATGTCATATCTGTGGTTATTTGGTTAACAGCTGCTTCATCCAATAGTTTGGAAGCTTCATGAGAACAGGGTCTGTGTCTGATTTGGTCCGGCTGTTTATCCCCAGAACGTAGCACAATTAGATGCTCAGTAAATAATTTTTGAATTAAGAAATGTTTTTATATAGTTGTGGGGTGATATGACTCAAGAGTTTTTTTCAAATACTGGTTTTAGACTGAAAGCAAAAAAATCAAAAACATCTTTTTCCTATAATAGTAAATTAAAAAATTTCCCAATAAAAGAAAGAAATTCAGTTTATGCATATTTTTCTAACATGAACAACACTTTAAAGGAGTGAGAAGCAGCATTACAAACTTAGGTTATAGAAGAAAAAGATTGAACCATTTAAATTTTGTATACCACAGGAAACTAAGAACAATGAAGTATGATTGATACTAAGTTTTAAATACGCTGCCTGAATATACTTTGTGGCCTACAAGTGGACACAAACCAGTTCTCTTTCACAGGGTTACGGAAGAAGTTTCTCTTGCTACTGTGTTGTAGAGTGTCTTACATGATACACACACAGTCTTACAGGAAGAGCAACATTTGAATAAAGAGTATCTTAAAAAATGATTAAGAAAGTTGAATATATGATCTATAATATCACTGGTCAAGTTGCCAACCAGAAGAAAGTGAAAAAATAGATTCAGCTGAGAAAATCTTATTTTAACAACAGCTTTGCTGATATGGAAGCTCTGCTCTTTTAACTGTATTAGCTTTTTGTCGTGAACCCGGTATTTTAGTTGACTAGAATATGGTACTGTCGGCATGGATGATGAGTACAGATTGGCATTTAGGTAAGTAAATGCTCAAAAATCCATCAGTGGTAGGCAGTCCTTATAAGAAACTGAGTTCATAAGTGGAACAAGGTCATTAATTAATTCACCTTGGCTCTTCAGTGCCTGTTTAACCAGGTCTCGGGGCCAGCCCTCCCTCCTCTCTGCTACCAGTTCCTCCACCCCATCACTTGTTGCTCCTACCGTGTATTATAGATCAAAGAAACCTTGTACCACCTAACATTTGGGAAGAGACTACAGAAGCAGCATGCTAGGGGAATTTTATATATATGTATATATATATATTTTTTTTTCCTAGAAGAGGAAAGCAAAAGTAATGTTAACTGATTTATCTTTTATTGTTTGTTTGAATATGCTTTAACTTTAAATTGTGGATGACTAGGCTTTTTAAAAACATTTGTGAGGATTATAAAACTACATCAAGATGAAGTCAGTCTATCTGTGATTAATTTGTGCCTAATATAATTTTCATGTATCAAAAAAGTCTTTAAGTTATTAAATAGCAGAAACATAAATAGGTGCCAAAGTCTTATCTCTTTAAAATCTCTCTCCAAAATGTAAAATCAAATAGGATAATTTTCAAATTGTCATTTTGTTTTAAATTTTATATTATTTGAGATTATTAAAATTTAGCCTCTAAAGAGACACAGAACACTTGTTAATTAAGAATTTGTTTTCCACATAAGAAAACCTAATTGGCTGCTGGTATATAAATTTGTGGTCTTTTACGTTGTGAATTAAGTGTTTGGGCATTTCTTACTAACAGCTCCTCTTAGCAGAAAATCATTTAGAAGCCTTGGTTACTGTTTACATCAGACATAGCTTAACGAAGGTACAAAGTACAAGATAGTCACCTATACTTATGCAACCTTAAATGAAACATACTTCAACACTTGATTACACCACTTAATTACTAATATAAATAAGTTAATGCCTTTCATTTGATAACTACCTTTAGGTTAAGAATGTGAAGCTTAGATATTTTAATATTAAAGTTGTTGTGATTTCCTTACATAAGTGTCAAGTGCAGCACCAATCATGACATGAAACTTAAATCTATAGTCATCACTCTAAATAGTGTCTAATGACAGTATCTAGAAGGAAAATCTTTATATCATGAACTGACCTACAATGTCATTTCATAATGTTACAAGATGTGCTCTTGCTCTCTAGTGTGTTAATGTTTACAAGATTTTTATTTTATATGTGTAAACACAAGTATGCAGTATACTAATTTTAAACTAGTACAACATTTTGGCCATTCACCATCCTTAATATCTCTTTATTTTTGTGCCCTTATCAGACCAAGGTTAACCTTGGGTTTTTTTATGAGCAATTTAACTGAAGCTGATTGCTTTTAATATCCCTTGATTTATAAATAGAAAATTGTTTGGGCATGATTCTCTCATTTGGCATTTTCACAAGGAGACTTAAGATAATCATTAATTTAGTACTAAAATATCAACTCTCTGGAGAAGAGATCTCTTCTAAGGCATATTTTGTAGCTCAGTCATATTACTGTTTTTCTTTGAAATGATCTTGAAATTATTTGGTTATGTTTCACCAGCACATTGAGATGGAACCACTTTGGTTTAATTCTCTATTTTCATCATTTAGTAGCATGTTAAGACACCTTTAAAAGAACTACTTAGATTGTGAAAATTGGGGCATCATTTTTTGTTGACTGAGAAACAAAAACATTTAATTATTTCTCAATGTCAAAATTTCATTTTCTGAGAAACAAGATGAAAGAAAAAGCCAAATGTATAATTTATATTTTGCAGAAATGTAAAACATGTAAATATCTTTATAAGTTCTGGAGAAAGATATGAAAACGGGAACCAAAGGTAAAATAATAAAAATTCAAAAACGACTTTCAAACTGGACCACAGTACTTGGATATTTTTATTCCCAAATATTTTATGATAATTCCTCAGGTTTTTACAGTTAAAAAACATTTTTATAAACTTATTTTGGAATATAGATCCTAGGTTTAATATTTAGATGACAGAATAACTTGAAGAAAAATGTGGATGGATTTACTGGAAATATATCAGTCATGTCTTCCTTGCCTTCATCTTTTATATGCATATTTTGTTCCTTTTGATATAGGACTATCATGCATGGTTTCAACCTCTGGATTGTTATAAAGCTGAACATATACCGTAATTGGATTTTGCCAAATTTAATTCTCACATAGGTCTTGCTATTTTATTGACAGTTATATTTAGACATAAACGTATACTTGGAGTGTCAATAAAACATGAAAGTTAATTTTTCACATTTTATAAGTTCAGTTGACAAAAAAAATAAGACTCCATGACACTTTACTTAATAGACTATTAGGAATTCACTAGCATTTTTATTTCTTTTGCAAACAAAGATCCTGCCGACTTTACCTGACTGTGCTTTTAAGTGTTGTGCAACGTAGAATAGGATACCATCTGCAGAAAGAGGACGAAACTGCAACTGAATATGTGTCTTTTTTCGAATATGAAAGGCAGCAAAAGACATCCAGGATAGCTCATGGCTTCTAAAAGACGGATCACTTACAGATAAAGCTAAAACAAACCAAAATAAAAACCTGAGTTCCAGAAAACAGTATTGCTCATCAGTACAATTCACATAATTGTGTTATTTAAGAACTTACCTTATCTTCAAGAGTTGCTCCTAGCCAAATAAATTAAACATTGCTAAGTGTGTTCTAATCCCACTAACTAGACTTTTTGTAATGGGGCCAATTACTGGAAATCCTGCTATGACTTCAGGTAACTTCCTTTGGCTGGTACTATAGTACAAGTCCTCTGTTGTCAAATGCATTATAAAGAGATACCAGATGCATAGATTCTGAGAATGTCTTACTTTTATCTCAAGAATGTGAGATTCTTGGGGCTGTCTTACATTAATCTTTCAAAAAGATTCAAATAATGAAGGATAGAAGTCATCACTGAATTATTTGGTTTCTGTATTTATGTAAAATACAGAGGATCATCAAGTCAAGGTACATTTTGAGTGATTATATAAATGGAAATGGCAGTTTATTTGACAATACTTTAGGTTCATATCGTCAGAAAGTGTTAATGCTTGGGTTTGACTTGATGTTAAACATGAGAAAATTTATTATGAATTGAAGTAGGATCATAATGATTTGTAGTCCCTCAGGTAGTACTTGTTTCTTCCAGATGGGACTTAATGAGAGGAAGAAGGAGAGTTCTTAGCATTTGGTGGTTTTTATCTCTATGGAATCTATGTTCCTTCTTTGTTCCTCATTTTATAATATGACAGGGCTTCTTAGAGTGTATATGCTTGTTCACCATGTCTTTGAGCCATTTATCTAGTTGTTACACATTTTTCTCCCTTTGGCTGGGGCTTATACTAAGTTGTCTTTCACTTTTAGATTGATAGACAACTGATAGGTATTTATCCAAGAGGTGTTAGCATTTGTTGACTTTATTTAAAGTAACTATATCATTCATTTTGACTTACTGCAGCACAGAATCATGGAAGTTAGAGTCAGGGTATGGTTGCTAAGAATGTAGGGTCCTATGTCTCATTCCTGGATGGTCTGATTTTTAAAGCTGAGAGGGGGTCTAGGAAGTACATTTTAATAAACACCAAAGAGTTGCTGACGTGGGTGTTACCTGGACCATATTTTCATAAGCACTGAGTTATTCTAAATTCATAAAGTTCAAGAATACAGGGATGGTTCAAAAGGTAAGTGTCCTTTTGAAATTATTTTTGTAGGTATTATTAAAGTAATATTCATTATAAGATGTAATTTTCATCTCATTTGATTAAATGCCAAGGAATGCAGTTGCTGGATTGCTGGTAAGAATATATTTAGTTTTGTAAAATATTGCCCACTGTCTTCCATTTTGCATTCCCACCAGCAGTGAATGAGAGCACTTGTTGCCTTATACCCCTGCCAGTAATTTGGTTTTGTCAGTGTTTTGGATTTTAGCTGTCTTAATGGTTGTGTAATGGTATCTTGTTGTAATTTGCATTCCTTGAAGACATGATGCTGAACTTCTTCATATGCTTATTTTCCATCAGTATAACTTCTTTGGTGAGGTGTATGTTCAAAATCTTAGTGCATTTTTAAATTGGGTATTTCATTTTCTTATTGATGAGTTTTAAGAGTTCTTTGTGTATTTTGGAGTAACAGTCCTCTATGAGACATCTTTGGCAAATCTTCTCTCCAAGTCTGTGGCTTGTCTTATTCTTTGGAGAATGTGTCCTTTGCGGAGCAGAAGGTTTTTCATATTAATGAAGTCCAACTTAATTCTTTCTTTCATGGATTGTGTCTTTGGTGTTGTATCTAAAAAGTCATCACCAAACTCAAGGTCATTTAGATTTCCTCCTATTTCATATTTTAGGTGTTTTATAGTTTTGTATTTTACATTTATATCTGTGATCCATTTTGACTTAATTTTTGAGAAGAGGATAATATCTGTGTCTAAATTATTACTATTTTTTTGCATGTGGACATCCAGTTCTTTCAGCACCATTTGTTTAAAAGACTTTTTCTTTCATTGTATTGCCTCTGCTTTTTTGTCAAAGATCAACTGATATATTTGTGTGGGCTTAATGTTTTATAGAATGGATCTAGGATGATTTTCTTAGTTCCTTCACTGGAGGACATCTAAGGCTATTTCTAATCATGTGCCATTTCTCCTTGTTTCCCATTCCATCTCCGGCTGCATGTGCCTCTGTTTTCTGAATTTTATAATTCTCCAGTGCTTCCTAGTGCTTTTTTTCCTTCTCCCACTCCACTTTGGTGCATTTCTTTCTATTGATGATCTCTCATCTAGTTCATGATCTCAAAAATGATGACTCCTTGAAAATTCATCTTTGTCTAAACCTGTTCTCTGAGCTTCAATTTCATAGAGCCATCTTTCTTGTGGATACGTTGTCTTGAATATCTCAGTCATATCAAGCAATATGTTTGAAATTGTATTGCTCAGAGATATTTCCCCCCCAGCCGTCTTCAGATCAGTAAGTGGACCCACCATTCATTCAGGGCTCCATTTGGAGAATTGGTATTCACCCTCTCCAACATTTCCTCTAACTTTTCCAGTGTAAGTGCATCAGCAGATCTTCTAGATTCTGTATTCCAGATATTAAGATGGGCCTTGCTTTTTTTGTTCTCAAAATACCTTGCTTGAAGTATGTACATAGTCTCACTTCTCTCAATGGTTGAAATCCTTAAAACTCAAAGCTATATATTCAAGAATTTCAGTGTCTATGTTCTTAGGAAAAGAATGGATGTATTTTAATAGATAAAACAGGTGAAGGTGTATTTTTAATGATTGTACTTTTTGAAACAATGCATAGGTAGTTGATACCTTTTATTCCTATTTATGATTTTATACGTTAAATTTTTACAGCTTAAGCAGAGTATTGAAAGTTCTGATGCCTTTTACATGTAAGTGGATCTGCCTGTGGAGACAGGTAGAAGGTACAAATAGGACTTCAAAAAACTCTGATTCACTAAGGAATACCTATCATCGCTGAATTAGGTGCAGAACTTTTCCTCTGTTCACTTTGAGGTAGAATTTTGGAAGAGTCCAAGTTTTCCAGTGACTCATGCCAAGTTGTTCTGACAGTGTAACATCCTTAGGGAGCTACTAATCAATGTAGGTTAATTAAGAAGAAAACACTAACACCTTTCTTCTTGGATAACTGATCTACTGGGTTTTGGCCAATAACTTAGGGCTGATCAGGGTGAGGGGCAGTTTCAGAAAGGGAAGTTTTCTGAGAGGACTAAGAGATAGTAACTCAGATGACTTCCAAATTACACAAACTTGGCTCTTATGACCATCACTTATATGACCTTGTTTATTATATACAGGACTCCAGAGAAATTACTAGTATTTATATTTACCATTGTTTAACAGCTGTGGGGTAGGCTGGTAACAGGCCAGTGCAGTCTGGTGGAAAGGAAGGTAGAAAAGGCTGATCAGTCAGGTGGAAACACTTGGATTGTAATGATGTACCATTTGACTTAGGGAATCCTTAGATTTCTAAAACAAGGAAAATTTTAGTTTTATGAGAAACTGCCGAACTATTTTCTAGAGTGGCTGTATCATCTTTAATTCTAACCAGCAACATGTGAGAGATTAGTTTCTCCACATACTCACCAGCACTTGGTATTGTCACTATTATTTTTAGTTTTTCCTTAATGGATATATCACTGTCCTTAAACTATTTTAAGACTTTTGGGTATACCTGTTCTCAGCTTTAAGGCCTCAGCTGGATCTCTTTAGACAACTAGAATTCTAAGTCCATTGTGATATTTCATTGCACAATGATTCAAATAACCTCTGACTTAATATACACTAAGATCTACCAGGAAGTAATTAGGATGTTAATCAGAAGTCAAATACAGTTCAGCAGGAGTATTAGCTTGAACTTAAGATACATCTTCTGATGGGTTTCATATTTGTTGGGCATATCTTGTGGAATGGTGGAGTGTCTGCCTGAAATCTATTTGTATAAGAGACTGAGAAGTTTCTCCTTGTCTCAAAGAAGAGTCCAACAGACCAGTTTGCCTAGAAACAGCCTTCAGATTGTCAGTTGGAGGAGCAGCACAGATTTGTGGCTGGATATTTGCCAATTGGATTGGTCTGCTGGTTTTATGTCCACTTTTTGCCCAAGTTATATATACCCAAATTCAGCATGGGAAAGTGGTGGAGGCTGCAAATAAAAAAAGTTGTCATTTTTGCAAAGGATTCTTGAAGACATTGAGATTTAAAGAAATATATTGATTGAGCACTCTTGAAACCAAGTACCATATAAAGCGGAAGAGATGTCCCCATACTTCTGCAAAGGAATGACAGCTGAGCTCTAGCACCTGGCTGTCTCTAGCAGGACGGTCGTCTGGAGCAGAACCACAGGGCTGCAGTTAGAGGCAGCAGGAGTGGGGAGGTGGTATGAACATCTGTAGGCAGTAGGAGGCAGCATCCTTTGTTATGTCATCATTTTCTCATTTTAAGTTCTGAAAATGGTTAAGTGTTCTCAAGTAGCAGATACCAGAGTGAAATATGAAAATATCTGGGCTACAGATACATCTCAGCAGTTTCTCTTTTCTTTTTCACTGTAGTATATTTTTTATTGTATGCTAATCTATTGTAGCTTTTTTAGGTTCAAGCATACTTGAATTTTCAATTCATCAGTTGAGCTGTGTTAGAGTTACAACGGTACTGGGCAATATGTCATCACTTTTTTATACCAAGTGCAGTTTTAAAATGGAAAGGCCAGTGTTTCTTGCTTTGTCTTTTTGTTCTAGGGGGAGTGAGGGATGAGTGGGTTACACGTTGTTACACAGAATGTGCTACTGTGGAAGGACCTTTTCCTCCGTCCGTGTTCCTCCCCTCACAGCCACTGATCAGGCTCCAGCAGTATTAGCTTCTCAAATCTGGGGACCCAAATGTACCCATTTGTAGTGCCCTGTCACAGCACTCTTGACTGTCTTCTGTAGGTTTTAGTGCTTTATGCTCATACCAGTCAGAAGGATTGCTCTAAAATAAATCCAATAGTTGACTTCAGTTTTCAGCAGCATGGTAGACTAGAAAACAACTAGGAATGTTGGATGAATTGTTCTAAAACATCTTGTTAAATAAAGTGATGATCTGGCAAGAAAGAAAGAATATTCAGAGGCCAAAAAATAAATATGATAAAGCCAGGTTTTGCCTTGAGTATATTTGCCAAACCCATTAAACCCAAGCTTCAGGTTTCAGTTCCTCAGGGAACAAACATTATAAATTAAATAGAGACTTAATTAAGATGCTGCAGATACTAAAAAGATAGGTAGTAATGGATTTTATAGCAATGAATTGGAAGATTTAAGATAAGTCATCAAGTATATCTAGAAGAATTAAAGCAATTGAACCAGTTACTAAAATTTTCCCACAAAGACACAGTAGGCCAGGATGATTATATTAGGTAGTTACATAAGTTATTTGAAGAAAAATAATTCTCAACTTAATACAAACCCTTCCAAATATATAATACTCCCCAATTAATATTTTGAGTATAGCATAAGCTTGATATAAATCCCTGTGAAGGACAATATGGGAAAATTACAGAGCAGTCTCACCTGTACACAGAATAGGGTCAAACAGAATCCAACTTCATGTGTAAAAAAGATAATATGTCATAACCTAGTTGAATTTATCTCAGAGTTGCAAGTTTAGTTTATCATTAGGGAGTTAAAAATCAGCATAATAGACCACAATAAAAGAAAAAAATTTCAGTTGATGCAGGAGGAGTATTTGATAAAATTCAATATCTGTTAATGATGAAAATTCTTAGCAAATTAGGGCTAGAATTTTGTTTCCCAATAAAAGTAGTTTACCAAATGCCTATAGCAAACATCATAATACTAAAATGTTAAAAGCATTAAGACCAACAACAAGAAGTGCCCACAATTACCACTTTTATTCAGGATTATATAGGGCTTCAGTCATTGCCAAAAGGCAAGAAAAAGAATATGCATAAGGATTGGAAAGGAAGAAAATTCTTAGCTGATATGATTGTTTATAGAAAAAAAGGAATCCTCAGATAAAATATCAGAAGATTTAAAACTTACTGTATATAAAAAGCTATCCATATCAGTGAAAAAAATGTAATAAACGTTTAAATCTCATAAAATTTTTGTAAGATCTTATAGGAGAAAATTGTAAAATCTCATGGAGAGGTGGAGGAGCCAATATGGTGGCATGAGGAGGGCAGCGGAAATCTCCTCCCAAAACCGTACATATTTTTGAAAAAAGAACAAATACAACTATTCCTAAGAGACCAGAGGATACAGTACAACAGCCAGGCTACATCTACATCTGCGAGAACTCGGCATCTCACGAAGGGTTAAGATACAAACCGCAACCTGGTGGGACCTGAGCGCTCCCCTCAACTCTGCTCCCCGGGCAGAAGGAAAGGAGTCAGAGCAGGGAGGGAGTAGAAGCCCAGGACTGCTAAACAACCAGCCCTAGTAATCCACACCGGGAGTGCAGACACAACGTTGCATGTTGTGCTGGATATTAGGGAAATGGAAAAGTAAAATCTGCCAGCGGGTCCCCAAAGCCTGCTCCCCTGGGACAAAAAAAAAGCGAGTGCTTTTTGAAAGTCTTAAAAGGAACGGGCACCTCACAGCTGGACAGAATCATCCCGGCACATTCAGCCCAGCAGGCTGGGAATCCTGAGGAACTTCAGGCACCCAAGCCCCCTGGGTGGCAATGCAGCTGTGAAGCCCCTCAAGGTGATAAGCCACCTGCCATTTGTTCCCCCGGCTGGTGCGGCCCCACCATAGCAGCTGAGCAGCCGGAGAGCGGCCCTGCTCACAGCAACCGCACAGAGTCTCCTCCTGGCATGCAGCTACAAAGGCCAGACCCAGAGGCCACCGCTGGTGCGCAGCTGCCCGGAGCAGGCAGAAGAAGCCGGGGCAAGGCACCAAGGGGTGCCATTGTCACAGGAGAGCACACCTGGTGTGCTTGTCTCTCCCCAAAGGGCTCTGGGCTGCCATGCCCACAGCAGCTCGGGATTAACCCAGACACTGCACTCGGTATGTGATAACCGACACAGGCAGCGGGGAAGGGCAAGGTGACCAGCAAGCAGGAAGGGACTTTGTTCTCCCAGCTGATACATGTGCCACCTACCTGCGACTACCTCTATCTCCATGAAAAGGCAGAAGAGTTTGGTCCAGTCCAGAATTACCCAGACAACCCCTGAGAGAAGGCCTGGGGAGATAGATATAACTAATCTTCCTGAAAAAGAATTCAAAATAAAGGTCCTAACCATGCTGATGGACCTGCAGAGAAATATGCAAGAGCTAAGTGATCAAGTCAGGAGGGAGAATACAGAAATAAAGCAATCTCTGGAAGGACTTAAGAGCAGACTGGATGAGGTGCAAGAAACCATTA
The DNA here is from genome assembly GCF_030020395.1 of Manis pentadactyla. Taxonomy (NCBI): domain Eukaryota; kingdom Metazoa; phylum Chordata; class Mammalia; order Pholidota; family Manidae; genus Manis; species Manis pentadactyla. The sequence goes on along the minus strand of NC_080034.1, from coordinate 14,433,094 downwards.
ATGGAATAGAAATCAGAGAACAGGAATACAGAGAAGCTAGGCAGAGAGAGATAAAAGGATCTCCAGGAATGAAAGAATATTAAGAGAACTGTGTGACCAATCCTAACGGAAAAAATATTTGCATTACAGGGGCACCAGAAGAAGAAGAGAGAGAGAAAGGGATAGAAAGTTTCTTTGAAGAAATAATTGCTGAAAACTTCCCCAAACTGGGGGAGGAAATAGTCTCTCAGACTATGGAAGCCCACAGATCTCCCAACACAAGGGACCGAAAGAGGACAACAACAAGACATAGAATAATTAAAATGGCAAAGATCAAAGACAAAGAGTATTAAAGGCAGCCAGAAAGAGAAAAAAGGTCACCTACAAATGAAAACCCATCAGGCTATCATTAGACTTCTCAACAGAAACCTTACAGGCCAGAGAATATGGAATGATATATTTAATGCAATGAAACAGAAAGGCCTTGAACCAAGAATAATGTATCCAGCATGATTATCATTTAAATATGAAGGAGGTATTAATTCCCAGACAAGCAAAAGTTGAGGGAATTTGCCTCACACAAACCACCTCTATGATATTTTAAAGGGACTGCTCTCGATGGGAGCACTCCTAAGGCTAAATAGATGTCACCAGAGAAAATAAAATCATAGCAAAGAAAGCAGACCAACCAAATACTAACTAAAGGCAAAAAATATAATCAACTATTCACAAAAGCAGTCAAAGAAACACAAGAGTACAGAATAAAACACCTAACATATAAAGAATGGAGGAGGAGGAATAAAAAGGGAGAGAAATAATCATCAGACTGAGTTTATAATAGCTTAATAAGTGAGGTAAGTTAGATGGTTAGAAGGTAAAGAAGCTACCCTTGAACCTTTGGTAACCACGAATCTAAAGCCTGCAATGGAAATAAGTACATATCTTTCAATAATCACCCTAAATGTAAATGGACTGAATGCACCAATTAAAAGACACAGAGTAATAGAATGGATAAAAAAGCAAGACCCATCTATATGCTGCTTACAAGAGACTCACCTTAAACCCAAAGACATACACAGACTAAAAGTCAAGGGATAGAAAAAGATTTTTCATGTAAACAATAGGGAGAAAAAAGCAGATGTTGCAGTACTTGTATCAGACAAAATAGACTTCAAAACAAAGAAAGTAACGAGATAAAGAAGGACATTACATAATGAAAAAAGGGTCAGTCCAACAAGAGGATATAGCCATTATAAATATATATGCACCCAATACAGGAGCACCAACATATGTGAAACAAATACTAGCAGAATTAAAGAAGGAAATAGAATGCAATGCATTCATTCTAGGAGACTTCAACACACCATTCACTCCAAAGGACAGATCCACCAGACAGAAAATAAGTAAGGACACAGAGGCACTGAACAACACACTAGAACAGATGGACCTAATAGACATCTACAGAACTCTACACCCAAAAGCAGAAGGAAAGACATTCTTCTCAAGTGCACATGGAACATTTTCCAGAATAGACCACATACTAGGCCACAAAAAGGGCCTCAGTAAATTCCAAAAGATTGAAATCCTACCAACCAACTTCTCAGACCACAAAGGTATGAAACTAGAAATAAATTGTACAAAGAAAACAAAAAGACTCACAAACACATGGAGGCTTAACAACATGCTCTTAAATACTCAATGGATCAATGACCAAATTAAAATGGTGATCAAGCAATATATGGAGACAAATGACAACAACAACAACACAAAGCCCCAACTTCTGTGGGACACAGTGAAGGCTGTTCTAAGAGGAAAGTATATAGCAATCCAGGCCTATTTAAAGAAGGAAGAACAATCCCAAATGAATAGTCTAAAGTCACAATTATTGAAACTGGAAAAATAACAAATGAGGCCCAAAGTTGTCAGAAGGAGGGACATAATAAAGATCAGAGAAGAAATAAATAAAATTGAGAAGAATAAAACAATAGAAAAAATAAATGAAACCAAGAGCTTCTTCTTTGAGAAAACAAACAAAATAGATAAACCCCTAGCCAGACTTATTAAGAGAAAAAGAGAATCTACACACATCAACAGAATCAGAAATGGGAAAGGAAAAATCACGACAGACCCCACAGAAATACAAAGAAGTATTAGAGAATACTATGAGAACCTATATGCTAACAAGCTGGAAAACCTAGAAGAAACGGACAACTTCTTAGAAAAATACAACCTTCCAAGACTGACCCAGAAAGAAACAGAAAATCTAAACAGACCAATTACCAGCAATGAAATTGAATCAGTAATAAAAAAAACTACCCAAGAACAAAACCCCCGGGCCAGATGGATTCACCACTGAATTTTATCAGACATATAGAGAAGACATAATACCCATTCTCCTTAAAGTTTTCCAAAAAATAGAAGGAAGGAATACTTCCAAACTCATTCTATGAAGCCAGCATCATTCTAATACCAAAACCAGGCAAAGACCCCACTAAAAAAGAAAATTACAGACCAATATCCCTGATGAACATAGATACAAAAATACTCAACAAAATATTAGCAAACCAAATTCAAAAATATATTAAGAGGGTCAGATACCATGATCAAGTGGGATTCATCTCAGGGATGCAAGGATGGTACAACATTCGAAAATCCATCAACATCATCTACCACATAAACAAAATGAAGGACAAAAACCACATGATCATCTCCATAGACGCTGAAAAAGCATTCAAGAAAATTCAACATCCATTAATGGTAAAAACTCTCAACAAAATGGGTAAAGAGGGCAACTACCTCAATCTAATAAAGGCCATATATGACAAACCCACAGCCAACATCATACTTAACAGCAAGAAGCTGAAAGCTTTTCACCTAAGATCGGGAACAAGACAGGGATGCCCACTCTTCCCTCTGTTATCAACATAGTACTGGAGGTCCTAGCCACAGCAATCAGACAAAACAAAGAAATACAAGGCATCCAGATTGGTAAAAAAGTCAAACTGTCACTATTTGCAGATGACATGATATTGTACATAAAAAACCCTAAAGACTCCACTCCAAAACTACTAGAACTAATATGTGAATTCAGCAAATACGCAGGATACAAAATTAATAGACAGAAATCTGTTGCATTCCTTTACACTAACAATGAACTAGCAGAAAGAGAAATCAGGAAAACAATTCCATTCATGATTACATCAAAAAGAATAAAATACCTAGGAATAAACCTAACCAAGGAAGTGAAAGACCTATACCCTGAAAACTACAAGACACTCTTCAGAGAAATTCTAGAGGACACTAAGAAATGGAAACTCATCCCATGCTCTTGGCTAGGAAGAATTAATATTGTCAAAATGGCCATCCTGCCTAAAGCAATCTACAGATTCAATGCAATCCCTATCAAAATACCAACAGCATTCTTCACCGAACTGGAACAAATATTTTCAAAATTCATATGGAACCACAAAAGACCCCGAATAGCCAAAGCAGTCCTGAGAAGGAAGAATAAAGTGGGCGGGATCTCACTCCCCAACTTCAAGCTCTACTACAAAGCCACAGTAATTAAGACAATTTGGTACTGGCACAGAACAGACCCACAGACCAGTGGAACAGAATAGAGAGTCCAGATATTAACCCAAACATATATGGTCAATTAATATATGACAAAGGAGTCATGGACATATAATGGGGAAATGACAGCCTCTTCAACAGCTGGTGTTGGCAAAACTGGACAGCTACATGTAAGAGAATGAAACTGGATCATTGTCAAACCCCATACACAGAGGTAAATTTGAAGTGGATCAAAGACCTGAATGTAAGTCATGAAACCATAAAACTCTTAGACATAAACATGAGTGGCTTCTTCATGAACATATCTCCCCGGGCAAGGGAAACAAAAGCAAAAATGAACAAGTGGGCCTATATCAAGCTAAAAAGTTTCTGTACAGCAAAGGACACCACCAAGAGAACAAAAAGGCATCCTACAGTATGGGACAATATATTCATAAATGACAGATCCAATAAGGGGTTGACATTCAAAATATATAAAGAGCTCATGCACCTCAACAAACAAAAAGCAAAAAATCCAGTTAAAAAAGGGGCAGAGGTGTTGAACAGACAGTTCTCCAAAGATAAAATTCAGATGGCCAACAGATACATGAAAAGATGCTCCACATTGCTTGTCATCAGAGAAATGCAAATTAAAGCCACAATGAGATAACCAGTAAGGATTGCCACCATCCAAAAGACAACAACAAATGTTGGCGAGGTTGTGGAGAAAGGGGAACCCTCGTACACTGTTGATGGGAATGTAAATTAGTTCAACTGTTGTGGAAAGAAGTATGGAGGTTTGTCAAAAAACTCAAAATAGAAATACCATTTGACCCAGGAATTCCACTCCTAGTTATTTACTCTAAGAATGCAGCAGCCCAGTTTGAAAAAGACATATGCACCCCTATGTTTATTGCAGCACTGTTTACAATAGTCAAGAAATGGAAGCAACCTAAGTGTCCATCAGTAGATGAATGGATAAAGAAGATGTGGTACATATACACAATGGGATATTATTCAGCCATAAGAAGAAAACAATTCCTACCATTTGCACCAACATGAATGGAGCTAGAGGGTATTATGCTCAGTGAAATAAGCCAGGCAGAGAAAGACAAGTACCAAATGATTTCACTGATCTGTGGAGTATAAGAACAAAGAAAAAACTGAAGGAGCAAAACAGCAGCAGACTCACAGAACCCAAGAATGGACTAACAGTTACCAAAGGGAAAGAGACTGGGGAGGATGGGTTGGAAGGGAGGGATAACGGGGGAAAAAAAGAAGGGGGGCATTATGATTAGCATGTATAGTGTGGGGGGTGGGCAACGGGGAGGGCTGTACAACACAGGGAAGACAAGTTGCGATTCTACAGCAACTTACAGCGCTGTTGGACAGTGAACTGCAAGGGGATATATGGGGGGGACTTGGTGATGGGGGGTCTAGTAAACATAATGTTCGTCATGTAATTGTAGATTAATGATACAAAAAATTTATGGAGAAATATTAAAGAAGAGCTGAGTAAACAGAGACACGTATCATAGTTACGGATCAGAAGAGAACAGCATGGTGCCCTTAGAAAGGCAGCAAATGAACGAGGTGAGTTGATAGTGGGAACAGATCAAATTGGGAATTACGAATTAGCAAAGACTGCTTTTCTTTGAACAGCACAGGGAAGATCATAAAGCATGTTACCACTAGAAATAGTTGGTTTGATGAGTATTTGATGGAACCAAAAAGGGAAACCAACTGACACGTTGCCCAGATTTACAAATGTGGCTCAGTTTTTAATAATTTTCCTCCAGGTGTAAGTGTATAAACATTGCAATAATTAGTAGTAATACCTACCAAATTAAATTCTTAGCCTGACAGTAACATTTGATGTCCAAATTCTGACCCTAATCAGTGTTTCCAGTTTTAGATTCTTAGATCTCTATCCACATAAACAAATGCCTGCTAACTGGGCAACCGAGTGATAAATGAATATTCTTTCACACTTCCGTCCCTTTGTTGGGTTTGCTGTTCTTTGTATGAAGATTTTTCTTTACCTTGTCAAAATTTTACCTTTATTGAAGGCACAGTGCAATGCCGAATCTTTCATGAAGACTCTTGCAGTGCTTAGCTTGTTCGTTTCCTCCCTTAAGCCCCTTGTTCTGCATTGCCTCCTAGTACTCTCCTTCGGGAAGCCACCCTTGCTCTGGCAGCCACTGAAAGTGACCCACGACTAGGCGCTTAACAGGTCTGAATTTCCATTTCCTCACTTGTAAAATAGAGGTAATAATAGACTCTACCTCAATGTTTTTAGAGTTAAGTGAGATTATGTAGGGCTTTGAAAACATGTTTGCCATAAAATGTCAATTGTTATCACTTCCCACGACTGTTTTCTTCTCTTGCTTGCTGTTCTGGTTATAGATCTAACAGTCCCCTGGAGGTAAATGGCTGCAAGGTAAATGACTTTCCAGCCACCCAACACTCCACCATGCTGCCTTCTGACCCACCACACCTGCATGTTGGAGGCTGAGACCCTCACCTGCTGTCCACATGCTGACACTTTCATTCTGACCAGAAGGGTCAAAACCTTCTCCGACTTCTGTTGCTGAAAATATGCTCAGTAGGACACAGTAGGAGGTTGTGTGGCAAGATTTGTTTCCTGTTTGGAATCGAAGCTGTAGTAGGAGTAACATGGAGTAATTGCAGCTTCAGAGTCAAGAGCCAGGGACATGGTGGCAGCTGTTCTGGTTACAGATCTAACAGTCCCTTGGTGGTAAATGGCTGCAAGTGACGCTGTTGAGATTTCTCTGTCAAGGAAATGTTATTATTTTCATTCACAGTTGTGATAGTGCTAGCCTAGTTCTGCAATTTTTATAGGAAGCTGCATCTAAGAGGACCTTCAGTCAGCTTGAAGATAGAATATGGTCACTTTGATCTTCTTAAAATGTACTTTGCTGAAATCTCAAAAATTGGGGCTGCACTTGAATGGAAATCTATAGGTCATAATCCACTAATTGACTACATGTAGTACATGGTCCTGAGGGGATCTGTACTCCTGTTCCAATTTACATTGTCCAATTCAAGGGTGTCTTAGATGCTTCTGTAGGCTTTGGACCAGATCATCTCTGAGTGATTCTCGGTAAGGGTTATGATCCACCCAGGCTTATGTTAAGGATCCCATAGCTGACACTCAGGAAACTCAAAAGACATAGTCTCCATGAAGAGATCATTGAACATTTCAGGATATATAATCTTGGCTTTTATTATTTTTTAACCATTAAGTTTAAAAAGGTACTTAAGGGGTTAAAAGGACCTCTTCATTATTTCCTCTGTGAGATAGTCTTGTCTGATATTCTCCTCGTCTTTATTATAGAGATAAGAGAGTATGGTAGTCTGTAAGTCTGCTCATCTAACATTTCAGTTCTCCTCTCCTTTTCAGCACATGTTAGGATTGCATTTTCCTGTTCCTTTTGAGGTTAGAAGTGACCTTGTGATTTGCCCTGGCCAGTGAAATGTAAGCAAAAGTGACATATATCATTTCTGGGCCAGAACCAGGGAGGTGATGCAATTTTTTCTACTTAAAACTTAAATCTCTGCAAGATTCCCCTCATGCATTAAAAATTTCATCACCTCCCTACCTTGGATGCAGTAACTGCTTATCTCAGCACCTCTCTTTATGTACTTGAAATTGAACAAGTCCCACTGAAAGTTGCTTGCTATTAAATGTTTCTGTTCTCAGTGGTGGACCTTAAGATTTCTAAAATAGATTAATTCCCAGAGCAATGGTTCTCATGATGGGCTCAAAGCATAGACTGTTCAGCAAATAAATAGCTTAATTTCCACATACCCACAAGCCTGTGAGGTTAAATTGATATATCCTCACAGACGCACATCTACTCTGTTCTCAGCAAATTATAGTTTGGGCTCTCCATTTATACTCTCCATTTCATTATGTATAATGCAAAAGATTGTGGCTTTTAGCTACAGCTCTTCTGAACCATAGCTATGTTCTGTTGAATTAGTAAAGAAAAAGAATAATTAATGACTTTTTGTAGAATTTATTAATCTGTTATTTGCCTTAAAGGTCTGTATGTAAGTGAATATAGTTTACTGTAGCGTCTTAGCTCCTAGATGCTTCTTGGCTTCATCACAGTAGGAATCTAATGGATAGAAGTAACACTTTTTCCATCCTTAATTATGCGAAGTGTTGAGACTTTGCCTCTCCAGTTCAATTTAAGCAGTTGGACAAGTTTCAGACTAACTAAATACACACCAATTGAGACTTTGCCTCTCCAGTTCAATTTAAGCAGTTGGACAAGTTTCAGACTAACTAAATACACACCTAATTATTGTAGCAAAAGGAGAAGCTATTCTTTTTCCTTGCTGGATTATTATGAGTCTGCTGGGAATGGTGTGTATGAGCAATTGAACCTGTTGGCTAATTGCCAACAGAAGGAATGGTTAAGTATCAATTATTGAAAAAATAAAATCATCCCTTTAGGCAGAGTTTCCTTAGCACCCAGATGGATAATGCTGAGCAAATCAATTGACTTGTTTAACTCATTTAGATATTTGGGTGGCTATTTTGTTCTAAATGATCTTTGGAGACCTATCAAGATGAAATGTTGCTTAGAAATTAAGAATTCCATGAAATCACATGATTATTCTATGATAGAGACATCTGGTGATTCCTGCTATCAACATCTTCTGGATGAGGTGTTTTACTCCATGTTTTTTGGAGAAGATTTGGGGGTTTGAACAGATGCCAAGTTAAACTTTGAAACTTTCATAATAAAACATCAACATTGTCACACATAAGTCTGGAAGATAAAGTGTTACTGATCCTTTCACTCAATAACCAGGATACCTGAACTTCTACAAGGATTTTAATTTTTAATTTTTTGCTATGCTTTGATTTACAAAACTTTGACTGATACAATTGATATCCAAGAGTAAAGATCTAATGAGAATGTTCAATAATTATTTCTCAAGACAACCATTACCCCAGTAATATGCCAGGTCATTAGAAATCTACTTTATTCATTTACCTTTGACATAATTATTTTTACAGAACTATGATTTAATATTATGCCCTTAGACTGTATTATATGTCAATTTAAAAAACTGCCATATACAATAAGGTCCCTTCATTTTCTAGAAAGCTGTCATCAAACATAACATATGGTATGCTGTTTAGTTTCAGTTTTAAAAATTGTTGGAGCTCATCCAATACATTTTTATAGGCATTTTCCAAGACACGGTTCTCTATCCTTGACTGGTATGCTCTCTTTATTTAGGCAACAATTGAGTAGCAACCTGTTGTATTTTATGTTTTACTTTGACACCCAGGAAACTCAATTTCACGTTCAGTTGCATGCCGTGTTTCCAACTAGCTTCCCTTACTAGTCCTTCCCTTCCCGTCCCTTCCCTTTTCTCTCCTCTCCTCTTTCCTTTTGTCCCTTGGGAGGAGGGCATATTTATCTTTCTGCCACTATCTTGGCTACTTTTCAAATATATGTATCTTTTACTGTGAGTTCTCTCTTGCGCTCCTTGGAAGTGTCATAAAAAATAAAGTCAGCCCTTGAGTCAGGTAACTTGTGTCTGAAGATTTATGGCTGTTTCAGGAGTTTCAAAGGCTTCTCTATAGAAGTTCTGGCAGACCACATTATTATGGGCATGTATTACCCAGGTTTTAAACCTTGAATAATCATCATCTCCTTCACAAGTCTTACTTGAGCACCATCTGTGTGAAAGGCACACTCTCCAGCTCAGGAAGCAAGACCTGATGATTTTTGAATCCATTGTGCCTTGCCTTGGTCTTTTCTATTCTCAGAGGTATTTTAATAATTTAGACCTTACCTGGCATGAATTTCCTTCTCAGAGGAAGAAGCTGACTCACATCCACAAGTGTGCCCTTCCAGCCTTCTCTATGCTGTGCTGAAGTGGTTCTCACTCTTAGGAGAGTGACCTCACCATCGCAAACGAGTCCATCCAAATCTCACCCATTCTTTGATCCCTAGTTTAATTCCATTGCTTTCTAATGCCTCCTCAAGTCGTATTAGCCAGGAGTAGTGTATGTATTGTGTCATTTGTCCAGCATTTATGGCAGTCAGTGTCCTGGGATATTCCTCATTTCCTTGAACTCTTTTTTTCAATTATATTTTTATTTAATTTTCACACATTTTGCCTGGTCTCGACCTAATTGTTAACTCTTAAAAGGAAGGACCTTATCTTACACTGTTTTGGATCTCTTCAAATTGCCTGAGTAGTTTCTCAATACATACTTTAAAAAAAACATTTAATTTGGTCATTTTGAAAATAACTCTTGGTTATATTTTGAAAAACATTTATATATCTCATATAATGAAAACATCTTTTCACAGTAGGAGGTTTACAATATTTTAAGAGTCTATTTAAAACTAACCCATATTTTTAAAATGATCAAAATTTCTATGTGGACATAGCCTGCATTTAACACAGTGTAATCTAACACATTTTTCCTTCCTCTATCGGATGGGGCTGATATTTATAGGATGCTTCTTATGTGCTCAGTACTGTGTTGGTCTCTTTCATTGCATCCTCATCATAACCCTTATAAGAGACTCTTAGACAATTCTGTCTCTTAGAATGTACGGCTTTCTTAACAGTCTTGTAAGAGTCCTTGGACATTAGGAAAGTATGGTATAGGAAGGTTTGCTCTTCAGTTTTTCTTAAGATAATTTACACAGATTTTAACAAAAGAAGAAATAAAGTAAGATATTTTATAATTTTTATGTTTTCCACTATGGTCATAAGAATCTTAGTTTGCATGTCACTTTTAAAAATTTCTGTCAGAATGTAGAGGGAGCCTGCCGGCAGTTCCCCAAATCAGAAAATAAAGTTGGTGGTCGGATCTCATCACTGTAAACATTGTAGATTGAAAAAAAGGTGGGCAGATCAGCCCCAGCAGAAAGGACAACCAAGTCCTGCCCATAGAAATTGATGGTAAGCAAGCTTTTATTTGCTTTCCTAAGATAGGGGACAGGGTGCTTATGGCTCAATATGCAAAACATTTCAAGGGAGGAAAGTAGCAGTAAAGAACTAAAAATCCAATCTGAGTTCTTTTTGTTTATTACCTGATGTTATCTTGAATAGAAAATAAAAAGGATTTTGTTGAAGAAAACCTCCCATAGGTTTCTGTCCTTTGAAGTTTCTAAACTTTCACTCATTACCTTATAAGAAGTAGTAATCATTAATTCAGGACTTGACCAGGGGAGTGGACTCTCCCTGGACTTTGGCCAAAAATTCGCCCAAATAAAGATTTTAAATATCCTCCTTTCACACACAAGAAGTCCAATGTTCAGGAAAGTTAAGTTACCTGTCCGAAGTCCAAGGCTGGGAGATGGCAGTTGTGTCTGCTTCTTTCTAAGACTCACCTGCAATATCTATTCCTTTAGATACTCAAAAGGCTTAATGTTCTTATAAACCTTAGAATTGTTACATATAATTTATTTTCTCTGTTTCACTTATGATTTAGTAGGTTGTATTGAAGAGCACAGAAAGAAGAGTAAAGAGTTAAAATGTGTGTTCCTAGTAATCATAGCTAAGTGCCTTAGTATTTTTTATAAGTATTATAAAATTGTAGCAGTGGAGAATCTAATACACAGGTAGCTACATCCTTATTAATCATAATGGGACTGAAAGTAGGGAAATAATAAAGATTAAAGTTGATCTTTTTTTTTCTATGAAGAAAACTTGTGCATTACCTGCTGTGTTTCCACATGGCTAAATGCACCAAATATGAGTATCTGAAAACAGGCAAATGGTAACGATTCCTGAAACCATGATCTATAGTTCTGTGGACCCATTTCTTTACTATTAAGAAAACCAAAGACTTGGCAGGAAAGCACCCCATGTATTTGGAAGGCTTGGAGAATTGAACTTCTCCATTAGCTTGAATTAATTTGCATGAAAATTAGGGCAAAGTGGATCATAAAGTATCCTTGGCATCAATAGACTCTGGCTTGAACATTTGCCTGTTTTATTAACGATGCCAGCATCTACGTGGGTTTCTTTACCTTAGGGAATAAGAAATGAGTGGAAGGAAAATTGCACTATGGATGGAAAAAATGTAAAAATATGGAAACATTTTCAATAGTGGTAGTCTCAAAGGTAAAAAACACATATTACGGAATTTCATTTGGCTAAATGTCAATGATATGCAATAGCTAGAATTTAGTAGTGCAAAACAATTCCAAGAAAAAAGCAATTTGGCAATAATGAGAGGGAAAGAATTGAGAGATTTTATGATTCAGGAAAGGCTATATGTGTAGTTGCAAATCATGTAACAGGAAAGACAGCTATAGCATAGAAGAAAAGAGCAAATGAGCAAGATTTGAATGAGAAAAAGAAACGACATAATGTATATGTAACAAAATAATTGTCAATCATAATTCTGCTAGAATAGAACATTTTAACGACTAATTGGGATTGCAAAATATTCTACCCTAGTTTAATCTGATTTGATTTCTTTTAAAATTAAGATCAATAATCCTTGTGAAATATCCACCCCAGGAGCTACTGTTTGTTGGCAATCCTTCTTCTTCAATTTAATTTTTAAAGATGATTTAGGGCCCTTGGATGTTTAAAAAACACACATCTGAGCTAGTTCTTATACAATGCAAATATTGTGGATTCCTGCACTTTTGGGACTTAAGGTATTCTGAATCACTTTTGATGGCTGGGACCTTTAAATCCATTGGGTTCAAGTGATCTGCTCTTTTATTCACCACAGCACCATGCCTCAGTGGAACTCCAAAGGCGTTTGGCGTGGGCCCCAGTGAAAAGAAAATATGTCAGTCAGGAATTCTTCTCTTGCCTTTAAATGGATTTTTCTTTCTATCAGCTATAGGTAGATATTCTAAGGGACCTGAAAGATCGCTTTTTCCCATTAATCAGACATCTTATAAGCAAGGGACAGATAAAATCAGATTTCACTATTGAAGTTATAGTGCTGGGAAAGAAAATTTCCTCCAGTCATCCTCTTCTCAGATATATACACATGCTTTAAAATACTTAGGACTACTTAAAATCCTGGGACAACGATGTTTTATTAACCACTTTTGTCTACCACAGGCTGCACAAGTTTCCATTTATTTTAGATTATATTGCCTCTTTATTAGGCTTCCTAAGACAATTGGAGTATAATAGTTGTTGATAAGTATGTTACTTGTACATCATTAGTTCCTATGCCATATTTACTTAAGGAGTGGCTTTTTTGAGGTATTTCTAAGATCTGGAAATAGTATTTGGGAACTTGTTGATGATCTAATGTGCTTACATTTATTACTAAATGAGCACCTACTAAGTGGATTGTGAATGAGGAGACTTGAGACTGATGGGACTTGAAGTGTGTCATTTAATTTCTCCAAACACTGGGTTTCTCACGTATAAATTGGTGCTGTTAGACTAGAAGGTGACATGTAATTCCCTGTTCACTAAGCAAAATGTATATTTAATTCATCATAGAGTTGAATTATTTTAAAGAGTGTAGGGCTGAGTTCTGGATCTTAAGAATAAGGGGATAAAATAGTAGTGTGTATTTTATAGCACTTTAAATTTTAATAAAGAACTTTTGTATACATTATGTTATATGAATTCTCTTAGGTATGCAAAATCATATTTATTACACAGTGAGCGGCCTGGCAGTTATGAGATGGCACACTCATATAATTTGCAAAGAATGCAATGAAAGGACCCTTTACAAAGGTGTGGGCAGGGTTTAGGCGGACTACAAGATAGGGTGTTACCTTGGGGTTAGTCTCAGTGGGGATCTGCTCCAACTCTGAGGCCTGAAGTGGGGGAAGGTGCAGATCTGACAGAGGTTGTGTCCTTGGGTAAACGCAAATTTTGGTGACCCCATGACCCCATGGCAAGGAATCTAGGGGAATGAATACCCTGTTTCACTTTCCTCCTGTCCTCTGATCACCTGCTGGTGTCTTCTCTTGAGTAAGCTTAACTGGAAGCAGACTGAAAGGGGGTCCACTGATGCACTCCAGTGGAGAGGGCCCCCAGAGGATAGAGCAGGGGGAGGGCGAGAGGTGTGGGGCAGGGTAGGGCAGGTGGAAAACAGCCGGCACACTTACTATTGCCATTTTACAGAATATCAAATCGAATCAGAGAGAGTTAAATGAAACTGAATTGCTAGTTATGAGAAGCACCGGGATTTAAACTCAGGTTTTTTGCTTCTTAGATGAATGCTTACAATATTTATAGTCTTCCTGTTTTCTTAGCATGATATTAAAATTCTATACCATGTTTTCCAAGGCTCTATATGGTCTGGCTTTTGCTTGCCTTTCCAAATTCATCTTAAGATACCACCTCCTATTCTGAGAATACTAGTTGCCTTTCTCTCCTTTAAATATGTAATATTACTTTCCTGTTTCTAGGCTTAGCCCCTATTGTATATTGGCCCCCCTGCACTCCCCTCCCTTGCCATGCCTTCACACATGGCTGATTCTCACTAGATGTCAGCTCAGATGTCACTCCTCATGAATGCCTTTCCTGACCTCCCAACTAAAATGTACTCTTCCAATGACTTTTCATGTCCACTTCTTTATTTCCTTTATGGCATTGACTCAATCTGTATTTTTCCTCATTGATTGGTGGATGTGTTATTTGCCGCCTACTCCAAAATGTAACTTCTGTGGAGGCAGGGCACCTGTCTGTCTTGTTAAGGCAGTATTTCCAACGCTTGGTCTGCAACGAGTAAACAATCTTAATGAGGTCGTGAATAATTCATATGGCCAAGCATTACTCCAAGGAGAGGAGAACAGAACAAAGGACACTAATGCTGGGCAGTATTTTGAGGCAAATGACACCCTTTCACCATCCCTATCCCCCACAGCTTCACCAAGTTTACCAATCAATTGCATTTTGGTTTCTTGTCATTCAGAGATCATAAACATGAGTTTTGATTCTTTTGAGGTGGGGTGTATTTATAATAAAGATGGTCATAAAACTAGGTGGGTGTGAAAGCTGTAAGTCCGGGCTTCCATTTATAGTCAAACTAATTTCCTTTCCAAGATTTCAGGTTTCTTGGAATGTGGAAATAGAATTGGCAGAAGGGGAAAAGAGACATATTAGTTAGGGATTTGTAAGTTTGAGGACATTGGTAACAGATTGCTTGGTAATTTATGTATCAGTTTATAACTACAATAAAGCTGATTTGAACCTTAGGCATTTCTTCTGATTCTAGGTGCCCATGCTTGATCAACAAAGTAGAAATTATGATTGCATGTCACAAGACGGCTACTGGCTTTATTGCAAGTGGGAACAGGCTTTCGGGGAATAAGAAAAATGCAGCCACTGGCATGACACAAGCACACCGATGATGCCTAGTTTCATGGTCTGCTTGCTATCAGTTCTGCTTTCTAAGTACATTTTAGTAACTGTAGCTGTAATGTTGGAAAATTGCAAAGGCAATGGGTCAACAAAGATAAAGGAAACAGACCCTTTTGCAGTCTCAGAGTTTGTCATTTCTGATCAAACTCTTCCTTTATAATTTTTACTTCACCACAAATACAGCTCATAGTTCTTCAGGTCAACTTTACTACAGAAATTACTATAGGAAAATAACTTCCAATTGAGCTAAAACTCTAGTCCCACCCCCACATAATACTTTTTCTTGTCAAGACAACTGCATTTATGATATTATTTTCTATAATTTTTTAAAAGGAACCAACTCTTTTCTTTTTAATAACAGCATTGGTCAGCTTTGTGTTCAGGATCCCATGAGGGTGACACAATTTTTGCTGGTACCTTTAATGAAAATTTCTAGACTCTCTTTTTATGAAATAATTTCATTATTGTCACTATTTCTCTATCATCTGTTTATCATCTCTTGTGATACTTCTGAGAGTTTTGAATCAACTGAAAGGTACAGAAAGGAGAAGCTCAAAGGTGAGCCTTCTGGAATTGAGTTATGAACCCAAGCTCACTTGATTGGACTGCTTTTAGCATAAAACCTTTAGAACATCTAGATTAATAGTGTGTTTAGAGTTAATAAATTAATAAAGCTCTATTTTATCCTACTGAACTTTGAGCACTCTCCTATCTGTGAAATAATATGTCAAATATACTGCAGAGAGGAGAATATAGACTCTTATTATTTTATATATTTGATCTTATTTTCACAAATGGAAACTGACTTAGTGAAATTCGTGGACAGCATGAGTTGAAATTCTGCCTCACCTTGTTCGCAGTAGATCCCAGTGGTTCCCAGAGGACAGTAACAGGTGTGTCCATGAGGCAGCGAGACACACGTTGCTCCCTTGCTGCAGTGGTGGGGAGGGTCATATTCAGGGTCACAGGTAGAGACTGTCTCCGTGCAGAAGGCTCCCTTCCACCCAGAGGGACAGTCACAGCTGGAGGTTGAAGAAGAAAGTTGCAATGATTTGAGCACTTGAGCAGAGATGGATATACACTGTGTCACATTCTGATGTTTTGGCAATTTTGATGGAAATTCCAAGATAGAAAGTATTTTAGATATCAAAGCAAATTGTTATTGAAACTACCAAGTTCCAAACTGTCAAAGGGAAGAGCTAATAACTGGTTATGGGATTACTGGACTCCATAGGAAGGATTTAAAAAGGTTCAGCATATGGGAATTGGAAGGGATTTTTTTACAGGAATAATTTCTTTGGGCAAAACAGCATGGTCAGTCTCTCCCCCAACCCTCCACACCATCACTGGTGGGGAAGGCTGTGAACAGAGTTGTGTCCCCTTAAATCTGGAACCCCTACACTAAGGGCACATTGGGGGAAGGGTTAGCTTTAAATCTCTGCCAGGCCCGGAGAACCATCAGACACCAGTGTGAGTGAAGGAAGCCCATACCAGGGTGTGGTGTGGGGTGCAGTCAGAGCAGCTAGCCTGGGGAAAGATGGCAGCAGACCACGTCCCTGCCTGAGCCCCTCCATTTGTGGGGCAGCCCTGGCTGGGTGCAGGGCAACCATGTTGAAGAGTGAAGTGCTGTTAGTATTACGAAGCAGACCCTTTGAACTAATGAAGTGTATTTGAGAATTAAAGTGACTATTAGTTAAATCAAAGCAGAATATTCAACAGACCTCCCCATGTTTTAATCCAGAACCAAGAAAAGGATGACTTCTGCTAAGTGGATTTACAAAGAGAGTGAGAAATAATGGAAAATTTATAAATACATCCATGAGTCCCAGCTCACGCTTACTTGCTCTCCGTTCATCACAATGGTCTTTACCTAGTGGAAGACTGGACCTCGATGACATTAACAACACTGCTGGAGGTGTTGAAAAACATTTTCAACATGAGCAAGTCAAGAAAAGGCAGGTAGAAAACAGAAGTATCTGTAATTCTGTTTTTTCTTTAGGTTGGAAGTATTTATCATTCTGAGGATTAAAGGCAGCTCATATAGTCCGCTCTAGATGGATCAACATGTACCACATATTGTATGCTACCTAGAGGAGAAGGTAAGGATAATGAACACTCTCCTACAAACATTATTAACAGCTTTCATCATTTTATAAGAACAATAGGTAAGGGCTGCATAAAATTGAAATTAAAAAGAAAATCACAATTACTTGTACCCTCTGACCATGGCGAGTTTGACCATTTTTTTAGCACTTAGCATGTATTTTTCTATTTCCTTTAAGCACATTTCAACATTGAAAATGCTGAGAAAATTGGATCTTCACAGGCAAAAGAAACTAGACCCCTATTTTACACCACTCACAAACATTAACTCAAAATGGATTAATGACTTAAATCTGTAAGACCTGAAATCATAAATGTGCTAGAAGAAAACAGGGCTTTTAGTTTAGCCTATTTTTAAATTTCATAGAAATGTAATGATACTGTATATATTCTTCAACTGCTGCCTTTCACTCAAGACTGTTTCTGGGATTCACCCTTGTTGATGCATGCAGCCATTGCATTGAATGTCAGTGCTATGAAACTTGATAAGCAGAAGTTCATATTTTTTTGTGTAGTCAAAACTTTTAAATTTTCTTTTATGGTTTGCATTTTTTGTGACTTAAGAAATCTTTCCCTAGTCCAAGTTCAGAAAGATACTATTTACATTGTCTTCTAGAACTGTTACAGCTTTTTCCTCTTACATTTAATCCTTCATACATCTGAAATTATTTTTTGTTTCATATGGAGTAGAGATCCAGTTACAGTTTTCTCTATGGATAGCCAGCAGCCCTGACACTCTATTGAAAGGTTCCTCTTTCCAATGTCCATTTACGCATGGTCCTGTGCTTCGATCCCATTCCATTAGTCTCTCGGTCTAACCTTTTACTGGTTTCACGGTCTTCATTTCTCCTGCCATATATATGACAGGTGGCTAAGAGGTATCTAGGTACCTAAGATGGCAAGATCTTCTGTCTTTCTGTTCAGGAGTGTCGTAGCTATTCTTAGCCCTTTTCTCTTTCACATCTTTTCAACTAGTCCCAAATTCAAGACAGGCACACTTCCTTGCTTTGTCCTTGTGTAAAACGAAATTTGTTTTTCACTGATTCCTACCCTGAGGGTATAGCTGTTAGGGGTCTCAGGCCTGTGAGGAGTCCCCTGGTAGGTTTCCCATCTCAGGCAGTCCTTAGCCTTTAAGTTGGGTCCTTTGTGCAGCCTTCAAAGGGTAAATTCACACCATCTCCTGGCTTTTGCAGCAACTCAGGGCAAAAGCCAATTTTAACTCTGTTTCTAGAGTCTTGCTTTCATTTCGTTTGGGCTCCCTAAATGTACTGTTTTCATTTCATGTAACACTGTTCTGAAATATACATTTTGTATTTTATTCAGATTTGAACATTTTCATTTGGGAAGATCATTTAGGATATATAATCCCCCACAGGTCCACAAACAGAACTCCCTATAAATAACCTTAAAAAAACAATACTTAGAAACGTCTTCCTGTATCCATTACCTTCTTTTCCACAGTGTCATATTTAATGGTTAAATATTATTTCACTGAACTGATGAAAAATACTTAATTCCTGTAGTCACCTGTGAGATCTTATGTGGTTTTAATTTTTTTACTTTCTACAATTAACACCACAATAAAACTCTTATAGCTAAATCTTCATACACATCTATGATAGTTTCCTTAGGATAAACTGAGATATCATCATGACTCAGTCTAGGCTTTGGGTACATGTTCCAACCTGCCCTCCATAAAAACTGCACCTTGTATAAGGTTCTCCAAAATGGAGAAAAACAAAAATACTCATGAGAATGCTCCCGAAATAATAGGTGTGTTTATAATTGAAAATATGGGACTTTTTATAGACTTTTTATTGTTTATCAACCCAATAATTACATATTAAAATAAAAATGATTTAATGTGTGCCTACACATTTATCAAGAAAATGTTCATTTCAAATTTCTATATTTTCCTTTACTATTTGGCAGTCCAACAAAATTTATGCTACACCAAAATTTATTATTTTCACTGTTTTTTCATATTTACTACTTGCATAGCACTACCTTAGGTCAGGTGGGATGGGCAGAAGATGTGTAAGGGGTACACTACCCACCTGACCTAAGGTAGTGCTCTGGCCTGGCTGAGGGGAGGTATGGGGTTAAACCTCTGGGCTGCGTACACTGAGGAGCCCCGTGAAGGCACAGAGGATGCTCCCAGAATCCAGAAACCAGCATGGGGAAGAATTTGGGGATGAAAACATAATTAACATCACCACACATGTCCACCAGTGCACTCTTAGACTTTGGTTCTAGGAGGAATTGAAAACAAAAATTCTCATCTATGTGGAACATATAGATAGAGGCATAGACACATACATAAAATGGTAAAAAATGAAAGTTTCCAAGATTGCCATTTCATTAAATGCAGTGTTTAGAAGGGTTGTGATGAAAGAAAATATATATGCTTATTGTATCTAAGCTAATAGGTGTGCATAAAGTCTGAAAAGTTGTATAAGGTTTCCCAAAATGGAGAAAAACAAAACAGACTTAACCTGCTATAAAAATTATGTAATGATTTTGATTATTGGTAGAAGATCACAAAGAGTGTAAACATGTAAACACCTTTTATATAAAAACTAGGCTGTCTTACCAATTTCATAAAAAATAAAAGTATAGGAAAACAACGTTATATAAATCTAAAACGAATTTTATTACTTTTTTATGATGATTGCACCATCTAGTGGCTTATTCTTATGAAAAACAAAACTAAGAAAATATCACTGCCTTATAGATACGACAATGGTAAAATACTTTTTATATTAAATATAGCTTAAATCTCTAAGCATAATATAATACAGATGTTATAAACTCATTTGAAAAAATCTTAAAATCAATTCTGATATGGTTCTTAAGAGTTTTTAGGTCTAAAGCAGTTAGCTCTATGTTTATAAAGATTTAAAAAATTACTTTTGAACACCATATACTGCTTTCTTACATTATATTTTAAGAAAGATCTTCATCAGAATGGTTTTGCTTTTTTTGTTCCTTCCCTGTCTTCTTTAGCACCCTGTGAAATGTAGGTAATAAAAAGTCTCAAATCTTTGTTATTCACCACTTTAGGTGATATTTTTCTAACCCTTGAATTAATTAATATTTCTTCTTTTAACCACATATGTAACTTGAAATACTTCAACTTTTAAGTGACACGTGTGTGGGAAAGAACATGAATGATGAGGCATATTTTAAGAATATTAACCTGGTACGAATATGATGACCCTCTGGTGTAACGGTAAGCTCTCTTAGAGATGAAAGTTGAACCTTAGTGGGATCCAGAACAGGGGATGACAGACGTTGGCAGTGTATAGTTTGCTTTATGGCCATACAGACTCTTTTGCAACAGTTCGACTCTGCCGAATGTAAGCAGCCCCAGAGAATCCACAAGCGAATGGATGTGGCTGTACTGTATCCCAATAAAACTTTATTTACAGAAACAGGTGGTAGACCCAGAGACTAGTTTGCTGAACTCTACACTAGATCATTAATTCCATGGGAACAGAAATCAGGTCTTGTTTTGCTCCCTACTGTGGTCTCAGGGACTGAAACAGTTCCTGGCATACTGTAATTTTTCTTTGAACATCCAGTGAATAAATAAATAAATAAGTGAATGAATGAGTCATGACTGGAATAAGGAAGTGGATAGGCCTGAGCAGAGAAATGACTCTGAGGACGGCAAGTTGAAGATGGAGAGCATCTGTAAGGATGTTTATAACAACAGCAAACATTTACTGAGGCTTCTCATGTGCCAGGCACTCTTCTAAGTACTTTAAATGTATGACTCATTTAATACTCCCTACAGTCCTATTAGGACGGTACTATTAGCATCCTCATTTTGCAGAGGAGGAACTTGAGAACATGAAAGTTAAGCCAATTACATGGCTAGTAATAGGTGAGAGAGTCCACACTTTAACTGCCATTTTACATCTCTCAGTCTTTGGAGTTTCAGGATTAAATGACTGAAGGGATTTTGTGCCATTATTGGGGAGAGGAACATTTGGAGAAGAATATGGCTTAATAAGAAGATATAAAAATCTACTTTTAGCAACACAGAGTTGGAGGTAAGAGCAGGTGATAAAAGGGCTTTTTTTCCCTCTAAGTATCTAGTGACATGGCTGTTACACAAAAGAAAATGTTAGGCACTTCAGAGACATGAGTAACAGCTGGTCATGATGGCAACCGAGTTGCATATTGGAGTATTTCACTGATACAAATATTTTACATCTGTGCATTTAGATGAGACATTAAAAATTTTCAATTGCAGATAAATTGGTTTTTATTATTAATTTTATAACTCAGAAACATCTGTAGATTGGTTTTTTCTTGTAATAGATATTCAACATGAACATTTAATTTTCTTGTAATTTGGCAATTCTAAGACTTCTGAAGTTTAGGATGACCACTGACTTATAAAAACTCATAATGAGATAATAGATTTAATGTTCTAATGAGATAATAGATTTAATGTTCTTTGTCTAAGATCACTTAAATATCATTCACTTGCTTACTAAATATTCACCAAAGTGGAAGTATGGTGCACCACACCAGTTTAACAGAGTGAATACGAAACAGAAAACGTCATTTTGCCTCCCAAGGACTTTGTGAGAACTTATTTATAACGAAGTATTTGTGTGAAATACATGTCCATAAAACACGCTATTCAAAGTTTACTAGGGCCTTACCTTAGTGTCAGGCACTGTTTTAAGTACTTTATATGTAGCAACTCACAGAATTCCCATATTAACCCTATGGGGTAAATGTAATTATTAGTCCTTACTGTGCAGTTGAGACACTGAGACTTAGAAAAACATAACCCTTGCTTAACGTACTTTGTTTCAGTGTACCTATCATTTAAATTCTTACTGCTTTGGACAAGAAAGGTTCCTTTATATATATAGAGGCTGATGAAGGTGAAGTATTAAGGTCATCATCGTGAGATGAGAGCAGAAAGTTCCTAGAGACCATTTCCCTTGAGCTGGATCTGCAAAAACGTTACGGCTAGAGATCTGTGGGTTTTCCATGCATAAGCAAAATCACAGGTACCGTACTTAAAATGAAATCTATGGGATGTGATAATAAAGTCATATGAATAAATGCATGTTATTTAGCAGTAGGTGACCATATGGCCTGAAGGACTCCATTTCTGTCTATATAACCTATTTTTCCACTATTTAAAGGGAAAGAGAGACAACAAACTTTCTCACCTTAGAATATCTGTTGTATAGGATGGCTTGATTCATGTCAATGTGCTTTCCTTTATGATTTATTTCCGTTGAGTAATAAGCTGGGAGACTAAGGTAAGTGTGATATGGTGGGTATCAATTGCCTGCTAAAATTTACTGGATATCCAATGACATGATCAAAATTTGAGCCTTTGAAAAATATACAGGCAAGCACTAAAACAAATGACCCTCACTCTACGTGGGAATGTGATGGCATGTCAAGACTCAACATGCTTACAAGGCAGGGTTGCTGTGATCACTCCACTTCCTTGATACTCACAGACTGTGAGAATGATGACATGAATTACTCTTTAAATACTAATTAAAATTCTGGCAGTTGTCTGTGGACTACAGTCCTAATGGTTCTGTTCTCCAGGTGTAAGGGCCTGACATTGTATTATGCTAACAGTTGGACTCAGTTCCTCTTAGAGAGGAATTGACTTTGGGAAACAATTTAGATGAGCTGGTTAGAGTAGATGGTGGACTCTAGTTCATTTGATATAAGTGTGAGCCTGGGCTACAAAAAGAAGATAGCTAAACTGCCCTGCCTGGGGTTAGGAGGGAAATTTGGTTTGTTCTAACCTAGAGAGTCAGTTGGAGCAAAATGAAGCAATGACAAGAAGACAAAGAAATGGGGTAGAGCAGCCAGGTATTTGCTGTGGAGGTGGGATGGCTAAAACACAGGTTGAAATTTGTTTAGGGGCCCATGGCATAAACCTTTCCCTTCCATATCTGCGTGCATCTTCTCCCCCTGATCTATCTCAAAGTGTGAACGGCTTTGTTAATTTGGTAGAAACCAAAGAAGTTGATTGTCACTTTTAGACATACATAGTAAGGAGTAGAGTCCCTGTGGGTGGAACCAGAGAAGGCTTTGGGAGCATACACCTTCCTCCTGGAATCTGCATTCATCTTGGAAAGGTCTTTGGACTTTCACAGTTTATGCAGAGCTCAAGGGTCTAGTAGAAAGCAACTGACATCGGAGGCTTGAGAAAATCTATTTTGAATTCTTACTTATTTTCTAGCTACTTAAAAAATAAAGGGACAGAAAGTACGAACTTAAGAATTTACGTCCTTCAAATACATTTTCCACAGGTGGCATCAAATAGTGGATTTACACTGTTTTGGCAGCTAAGAACTGAAGGTGAGGAAAGACGGGAATGAAATATCCCCAAATTTTGAAAGTAGTTATCTGTAACTGTTGGGGTCATTTGTATATTCTTTTCATTTTGTATTTTGTGAATTTTATAAATTAGATAAAATACATATTATATGTACTATCGCTTTTAATTCAAATGCATACCGAAGTAGAAAAAAACCAGTTATCAATGAAGCACTTGAACCCATTGCCCAGCTTCAAATGATAAGTTTTCAGCTCTTTAGCTTTCTTTCTTTCTCCACTAAAATAAAAAAATTCTATTTTATCTGTATTCAGTATATATCACTAACAGATGAGAAACTTTTAAAATCACAACCACAATACCATTATCAAACCCCACAAAATTAGCATTAATTTATTATTATATAATTGCTGTGTTAATTATGATCGTCTACAAAAGTTTACTTTTTAAGCGTTCATCAGGATTCAAACAGGTTCTACAAATGCATCTGTATGGTATAGGTCTTATGACTTGTTACCAGGATAAAAATTCTCCCTGTGTTTGTTTCTGTCTGTGCTATTTTTGTGTCATTTTTTCAGTGGAATTTCCTGTACTGTGGATTTGGCTGTCATTTAACTTGTTTCCTCTATTGCCCATATTTTTCATAAACTTGTAAATATGGATGCTTGATTAGATCCATGTTCAGGTGTTTTAACGCATTATAGGAGGTACTGTGTAGTTTTAACCACATGACACTAGAAGGCATATGCTGTCTGTTCCGTATTTAACTATGTTATGATTGATCAGTTGGCTTGAGTAGTGTCAGCTTGCTGCAACCATTATACAGTTTCCCATCAACCTTTGACTAAATGATTCAAGCAGCCATTATTTCTTTGGTGGTTACAAAATGGTGATGTTTCTCATTTCTATTATTTATGCTGCTCTTATTAGCTCAGTTCTATTAAGAACTACTTCTCATCAATTATCTGGCTAGTTCATATTATTTAGTATTAGCTATCTATTGCTTCATAATAAATTACCACAGACCTTAATGGCTTAAAGCAATAATAAACATTTATTATTATTATTATGGACTCAGAATAGTTTCCTCTGCTTTTAGGCCAGCTACCTGTAAATTCAGCCTTTATGTAACTGCCAGAGGGACTATATAAAATACAGTCTGATTTATTAAAAATGTTCAGTGGATAGGCCCATTTAATCCTTAAATTTAATAATTTAAGGTAGGCAGAAGTGGCAATGACTTCTGACCTAGCTTTGGAAGACATTAACTGTCATTTCCAGCCTATCCTATCATTCACACAGTTCAGCCCTATTCAGTGTGGGAGGGGATGTGTCTACTAGAAGGTAAGAATCACTAGGGGCCACTGGAGTCTGGCTACCATAGTTGAAAATACCATTTATAGGAAAGTAGGTTAAACACATTCATCTTTCACTTTATCCAATTTCAGAATAATGAGTGGTGCACTAGCAACCATAGGTGACAAAGGTGTATTGCCTGCCTCCCTGGTTGGGAGGCGGTGATTGTTACATCTGTGTGTTTATATATTGGTATGTTTAAATCCATTAATCCAGACATTATTCTCTGTGATTCTGAAATTTTTCTATCTTTGGTGAGTGGGAGTTGGTTCCTGTCTTCTCTTAAAATAACCCTCACAGTCTTTGATAACTCTCTTGCTTTTGGGCACAAAAAGACATCCAGGCTCATCCTACCCAGAGCAATCTCTAGATTCATGAAATCCCTATCAAAATACCAATAATATTTTTCACTGAACTAGAGCAAGTGATCTTAAAATTTGTATGGCATCATGGAAGACCCTGAATAGCCAAATCAATTTTGAGAAATAAGAACAAAGCTGGAAGTATCACGCTTCCTAATTTCAACCTACTGTATAAAGCCATAGTGATCAAAACAGTATGATGCTGGCACAAAAACAAATGCATAAGTCACTGGAACAAATAGCCCAGAAATAAACCCAAACTTATATCGTCAATTAATCTATGACAAAGAAGGCAAGAATATACAATGGGGAAAAGACAGTCTCTTCAATATTGTGCCAGGAAAAGTGGGTGGTAGGTACATGCAAAGAATGAAATTGGATCACCATCTTATACCACATACAAAATAAACTCTAAATGCATTAAAGACCAAAATATAAGACCTGAAGCCATAAAACTCCCAGTAGAAAAGCATCATCATTAGTATTTTTTTTCTGGATATGTCTCTTCAGGCAAGGGAAACAAAAGCAAAAATAAACAAGTAGGACTACATCAAACTAAAAAGGTTCTACACACCAAAGGACACCACCGACAAAAAGGCAACGGGGGCATATATGTGAATGATGTATCTGACAAGGGGCTAAAAATATAAAATATATAAATAACTCACATGACTCAATACCAGAAAAACAACGAGTTAAAAAATGACCTGAATAGACATTTTTCCAAAGGAGGCATACAGAGACCAACAGACACATGAAAAGATGCTCACATTACTAATCAGGGACATGTAAATCAAAACCCCAATGATATATCACCTCACACCTGTCAGAGTGGCTAATATAAGAAAAAAACATGAATAAATAACAAGTGTTGATGAAGATGTAGAGAAGAGGGAATCCTTGTGCACTGTTGCTGGGAATGTAAATTGGTGCAGCCACTGTGGAAAGCAGTATGGAGGTTCCTCAAAACAACTAAAAATATAAATACCATAGGACCCAGCAATTTCACTTCTGGGAATTTACACAAAGAAAACAAAATTACTGATTCAAAAAGATATATATGCACCCCTGTGTTTATTTCAGCATTATTTACAATAGCCAAGATACAGAAGCAACCTAAATGTCCATCTGTAGGTCAATGAATGGATAAAGAAGACATAGTACATATATACAATGGAGTATTACTCAGCCATAAAAAAGAATGAAATCTTGCCATTTGTAGCAATATAGATCGACCTAGAGGGTATTATACTAAATGAAATAAGACAAAGACTGATACCATGTGATTTCACTTATATATGGAATCAAACAAAACAAATAGACTCATAAACAGAGAGAACAGACTAGTGATTGCCATGGGGGAAGAGAATGTAGGAATGGGGAAGGGATATAAAGAGGTACAAACAAAATTATATACATTTGGTAATATATTGTTGATCATTGTGCTGTATATCTGAAACCAATATAATATTGTGTATCACCTATAGTTCAGTTAAAAAATGAAAAAAAGATATTCAGACCCATATCATACATTTCCTTCGTGTTGAATGTCCAATTTGCCAAATGATATTTGGAGATGATGATTTTGGCACTAGAGCTATTCATGGCTACTGGGTTATTATTATTTCTAGACTTCTTTAGTGGGCATAGCTGGGAAATAAGTTTTTAGAAAAAGAAAATTTTGTCATGAACTTATATGTCATTTCTAGTCCAAATTAAAGATGATAAGATTTTTACTCGATTTTATGTTTATATATCTTTATGCTAAGATCTTACTTTTAAATGAGAAATAGTCATATAATTACTCATTATGTAATTTTTATCTGTAGTTTTAAAATGACTATACCAATGATCCCACTAACATCGAGACCATAGGCTGCAATTTAGGATGTCTTTATGGTTCATTTTGTCCTTAGGATATAAATCACTGTATAGCCAAAATGCTTTTTAAAATCAAGTGAATTAAATCTCTAGTTGGTATGCCACCAACTTGAAATACAGTTGGATTCATTTATTTTCTTATTTCACTTCAGTGTTTAAGAATCACTTTTTCTTGTTTGATTTACCAGGTGAAACATTTACCTAGTTCCAGATAAAAAAACTATAAAGTAAATTGTATTTTTAAAAGTCTAACTTTCAGCCCTGTCATTTCTTCTTCTTCTCTTCCTCACCCTATAGGTAATCATTTATATTTTTTTTCTGTAATCTTCCCTTGCTTTTTTTCTTAGAAAAACATGAGCAATATGTATATATGTGTTTTGTATATCTGTGTATGTATTTATATTTACCTATCTCTATCATGCCCTTTTCTTTCATGTTCATTACACTACTTTTTTCACTTAATATATCCCGAGGATTGCTCCATAGCAACATATAAAGATTCTTTTTTTTTTATTGCTGCCTAATCCTCCATTGTATAAACATTCTTCAGCTTTGCCGATGCATTTCTCCTTTTACATCCACATTCTCTGAGCTCCTATTTACTTATTTTGTCTGTGCTGCTCATTTTTGCATCTAACTTGTTTTTGTGAGTTTTGGTTTTCCTCCACTGTGCTTTTCTTAAAGGAACACATCTGCATATCACCCTCCGTCACAGTCAGGATAAGAGTGTGTTAAAAGAAACTAAAGCTTATTAAAAATTTTAAGAGTTCACTTGAGTGAAAACCAGTTGAATCAGCAGCATCCAATCTAGCTGATGGACAGGAGCTCTGAGAGCTGCACAAAACCAAAGCCTACAGCAGAAGGGGCTGCGAACGAGGAAGCTGGTCTTTGAAACAGGAGGTTGGTTACGGCAGGGTTACCTGCCTTTAGGGGCCAGGCAGATTGCCAAACCCGTGCTCACCGGGCAGCCCCTGACCGCCTGGCCTAAGATTCCGTTTCTGGAAGAGCGGAAACTAAAGGGAAGCCTCGGTCTGGTGATGTGCTCAGCATAAGCCGCTCCATTTCGGGCCTGTTGTCTTGTTTCTAACAAAGGTCAAGCAAAGCGCAACTTAAATGAAGTACAATCTGCTTAAAAACATGTACGAAACACATGTACCTCTAGGGGCAAATTAGCACTAAGCAGACTTTTTTTTAACCTCGGCTGCTGACTCACTGCAGGAATGGTTACTGTTTGTACTGCGCCAGGGCGCATCCCAGGAGCTTAAAGACCTGTGAACTCTGCCTTTTTAGTATACTCTCAGTTGAGAAATTACATTAGAACACAGCTGGATCTGTGCATGCTCACGTACTTGGAACGGAAAGCAAGGCCTCGAGCAGTTCCCAGGAGCAGAGCGCACGGACAGTCCCAGCCTATGCCTGCCTCCCTCCTTCCTTGGTAAGATTCTGCTGTGCTTCCCAAACCACACCTCCAGCCCCCAGCTGGGAGGCGAGAAAACTGATTTGCAAACACTGGAATTTATGCTTCTGTGTTGGGACTTGGCCTCTTGAACATTTAAAAACTATTGTAGCATGTGTGTTATTTTTCAGGAGGAGACTAGACTTCAGCCTTGCTCTGTCTTTAATGTTACCTATAAATTCAACTAAATATTACTCTGCTTCTGGTGAAAAATGAAAGTGTTGAGCCATATCAAACTGAGAGCCTGGGCTGAGGAGAAAGACAGGAAAACTTCTTACACACTATTGAAAAGTCTATTAAGAAGAATGCATCTTTTCACTTTAAAAGGGGGATTCTCGTTAAAAGGGGATTGCTTCAATCTGAGATTTAAGCAGAATTGCAAAATGTCAAAAGAATAAAATTCTCCTTAAACTTCTGCTGCTACTGGAGCTGAATGTCTATGAGGGGAAACCTTAATATTTTTAAACAGCTTTGTTGAGGTGTAATTTACTATCATGAAAGTCACCTTTGTTAAGCTCAGGAAGCTATACGTCTAATAAATCATTCTATAATAGTCACAAGAGCTACTTCTCTTTTCTAAATAATTAGCTGCTTTTAAATTCATTTCTTATTATTTAGGTCCGGGACAGAATACTGACCAAGGAACTGGAAGATTTGGGTTTGGGTCCTGCTTTCTTATGTACAAGATGATGGTACGTGCTCTTGACTCTTTCACAATTTCTGGGGCTTAGTTTCCCACCCATTAAATTGGGACTAGGATACCTGCCTTGACTAATTTAGGAAGTTTTAATTAGGAGTGGTGGGAATAATATATGCAAAAAATTCTTTGTTAGCCACAAGTGCTGTACAGTTGTAAGGCATTACTTTATCACAATTCAAAAAAATTTTTTTTATTAAGCAAAATAATCTGCTAATAGTTCTGTCTAGCCATCCCTGGCACTATATATTCCAAGGTAAGCATTTGTGACTCTTGAAACAGGCCCTTTGTTCCTCAAGGAACAATGAAGATCTGGGATAGATTTCTTCCTTGCACCTTTAACTTCATGTGCTTTCTTACGTCCCCTCCCCAGTCTTCATTATTATCACATTAAAAGTAACACAAATACTGAGTAGGTCTCCTGGAGAATGTCCACATTTCTTTAGATAAAGTGAGGTAAATGCGTGCTTCTGAATACTTAAGCTTAGAGCACTTAGAATACGGAAGTGTAAAGCAAACTTAAAAATTGTAAAGAAATAAGGATAAATCATAATGGTTAAGGTAATTCCCCGGAAATATTGCCCTGTGATGGTAGCATCCCAAGGCTCAGGTGTTGTCCTTAGCACTTTCATGGGCTTGGTCAAATTACATGTTTTCTTAAAAAATTTCCTAATATTCAGCTAACACTATTAACTTACTATTTGGCATATTGCCTGTAATATGGAGCACATCAAGCCTTTTCATAGTTGGATTAATTGAGACTTGACTCATCACTGATGGTCATCTGACAATCTCATACTCAGTAGTTCACAAAATACTACTTCTCTGCAGTATCTTCTAAATTAATTCTTTCCTTTCCTTTTCTATGGCTATTTCTTCAAACCAGGCCCTTTATAATGTGCTTGGATTTTAAAACTGTCTTCCTTGTGATTCCCTAATATTCTGCAAAGGGATGTCAAGGTGACTTGAGAATATCTGTCTTTTCCATGGCTATTTCCTGCCCAGGAACTGTTTGCGTGTCTTTCTTGAAGTAAATAAAATCCATTATCTACCCTGTAAGTTTCTCATCCTTCCATTCCTCCTGTCATAGCCCTTTCTCACAGCTAATGCATAAAATATTCCATTAGTCAATTTGCTCCATCTCCATGACCATAGGGACATCTGGCTTGTCTCACATTGGTACTTCTGCTTAGAAACTTCAGCATAAAGAGTCCTTCTACTTTTTCATCACACATCTATTCAGTGATCCATTAACCCAACAAATACTTAATGAATGCATATTCTATGCTGGGCACTTGGCACTATTCTAGGTATGAGAGATACAATGGTAGCACAAGAGAGCAGGCCTATTGTGAGGGAAAAATAATAACTAATATATAAACAAGAAAAAACAAAATAAGAGAATGATGTATTATGGAGAAAGTAAAATATGTCATAGAGAATGATTAGAGGGAGGGATAGTTTTGGGTTAATGAAAGGAGCACGCCTCTGAGTTGGTGAGCCATTGATAGGATGGAGGCAGCCAAATGGAGGCTGGTGGCAAGGGTCCCCCAGGCAGAAGACACACATAGCAGAACTGAACTTGGTGTGTTCAAAGGACAGAAGGAGGCTAACTGGACTTGAACATAGTGTGGAATAAGAGAAAAGGCCTAAGAGCCTATTCCCAGAGCTCTGACAGGCAGTGGCAGAGGCAGAGAAAAGGTCTAAGAGGTGGCAGGGGCTGGTCATGGAGGGCCTTGCAGGCTATAGGGATGAGTTTAGACATTACGTGTCATTAGAAGTGACTTTTCTTCCCACTCAACAGGTTCACATTTGATCTCATACCAAAGTAGTTCAGAAATGTATCACACAGCATTGCTAGGCCCACTGAGAGAGGGCCCTTTGAGAAGAGACTCGAACCTAAATGTGAAAGCAAATCCTTAGTAAGCCCTAGTACGATCACCATGGCTTGTCTCAGTACCATGAACCTCAGACATGTTTTCCGTGGTGCCTGGAATGAGAAGTAGTGGTTCATTTCCATTGCTTAAAGGAATTGAGAAGATGGCATAAATGCTATGCTGAGCCTCTTTCAGTTGCCTTTATTTGTCTGTCTACAAGCCTACATACAACAGGACATCTAACAAGTCTACGTAGAAATATTTTAAATGTGATCATCAGTCTGTCTTCCCAGTTTGTGAGAGTGGAATACCAGTTAGAATGCAAGTAACCTGCTACTATCTCTCCTAACAAAATCATACTTACCGAACAGTAGCTCCACTCACTGTGCAAGTCCCACCATTGCGACATTTCATTAAACTACAAGGAGAAACATCGCACTGGCCAATGCTGCGCCCAGCAGTGGGGTGGCCCTCAGGGTGCCCCAGGCTTCTGAAATGGCCATCCTTCTCAGTGCGAACTTGAAGAGTAAAAATACAGCCTTGAAGAAAGGGAAAAATGATTCATATTAAAAATTGTAAGAAATAGATAAAAGAAGAACATTTTTAAAGTAACTTTTTTCAACATAATGCATGTCAATTTTTAAGGAAAAAAAAAAAAAACAAGCACAGAGCGGAAAAAATAAACCTTCTACAATATCACCACTCCAGGGAAGACAGTATATTTTCCTATGCTTAGTTGTATTTTCTTTTAAACAAAAATAGAATCCTGCATTAAACTATAGAATATATAGTATTACACCAAAAGTTTGAAATTCATAAATACCATTAACTCTTTTCTCATGGCATTAACTATTTTTAAGTGATGGTATAACATTCTTTTATATTTAACTAACCTTCAATTAGTGGACAATTGACTTATTTCTACTTTTTTGCTCTTAGAAATAATACTAGAATGAATATCATTGTCTGTATATCCTTATACATTTCTAATTATTTTCTCAGTATAAATTCTAGCAGTGAGACTACTAGGGTGAAAGATATGGATGCTTTGAAGTGCACCAAATGTCATAGATATTTTGCACAATTATGTCTCCACCCCCCACACTGAAACATCTGCTTCTTCACAATCATTGTAACACAAGAGATCATTGTTTCATTTTTTAAAGTGTCATTGATATACAATCTGATGGTGGTTTCAAATACACAATACAGTATATCATGTTTCATTTTTAAATGAAATAAGTAAAATGGTTTTTTTTTTGCTATTTTAAATTGGGATATAACCTTTTAATAAATTCTTTGTTGTGATTTTTCCTTTTGCTTATTTTGTACTGATTTTCTCTATTCACCCTTTTTACCATTTATTTGAAAGACCTTTTAATATAGTAAGTGTATCAGTTACTTGTCATATATTGCAAATAATTTCACAGTTTAATATCTGCCATTTCACTTTGTTTACGGTGAGGCTTTTGTATGTGTGTGTGTATGTGTAGAGAAGTTTGTAGTATTTATGTTCTCACATCTATCTTTTGTCCTCTTAGGGATTTTGCCTTCACATGTGTCCTTATAAAAGTGTTTTCCAGACATATACATAGAATCTCACTTATATTTGGAATCCCCAAATGTCAAACTGATAGAAGCAGAGTAATGGAATGGTTGTTGTCAGGGACTGGCAGGGGTGGTGGGAGAAATGGGGAGATGCTAGTCAAACTTTGAGTTATAAGATGGGTGGTTATGGAGGTCTAAATTACAGCATGATTATAGTTAATAATACTTTATTGTATACTTGAAGTTTGTTGAGAAAGTAGATCATAAGTGTTCTCACCACATGCACACACAATAAATAACTGTTAAATAACAGATGTGTTAATAAACTTGACATGGTACTCTTTTCATAATGTTTTTACACCAAGCCCTCAAAGATGATTCAGGGAGTTGATCCGATAGAGTCAGAGAGCCAGAAATGACTCAGAGAGGTAATCAGATGAAGCCACAGGGTCCCAGAGTTACTCAGGAAATGTCCAGGGTTCCCCCAGATAAGAAACATCAGAAGCACAGGCACAGCACAGCCCCTGTCCTCATTCCACCAATCAAAACAAGCCTAGAGAGCTGACAGCTGTCAATCAAGGACCTCTCTGCCCTGCGAAAACCACATAAAAGAAGCCTCAGAATGAGCACCCACGCCTGCCTGTCTCATCTCAGGCAGGCCCGCTCTGCTGCTCTGTGCAGGGTGCATTAAAACTTACTTTGCTTTCTTGACTTGGTTTCTTGTCTCACTATATCTGACTTCCCTGCAACACCGGGCCGAGTCCCTTCCTTCCTAACACCATCATGTTGTACTGTCGCGCGCCCCGTCCTCGCCGGCAAGAACAGCACGCAACAACAGCAGGATTCTTCTGCAGAAAGCTTTAATCTTCAGCTCTTTTGTGATACAATCATCAGGGGAAGAACCCAAAGGGAAAGACTGGGCTAGCTATATAGTTCTCATGCTCCAAGCTGATTGCGCGCTGCCTGTGATGCTTCATTAGCATAGCTGCTACGATACGCCGATTGGTTAGCAGGTGAAGGTCTAATTAGCATGTGGTATGCGGCCAGGAAGTACGGGACTTTCTAGTGGCGGGATTATCCAGAAGTAGTCTTTGTTTTACCTACAACTTTCTCTTAAGCCGGGCGCCATTTTTGGGTGCGGCGGGTATGGCTACCAACATCTCCCCCTTTTTTGTTTTGTTGAAACTCAGGGCGGAACTTGTCAGCTGAGGTGGAGATAGAGGCCTAATCTCCAGAAACTTTAGTGTCCAATTAGTGGAGAAGGGTATGCGGACACTGACCCTTATGCAATCAGGCATGTCTCACAGAGGGGCCCATGACCTCCTGCAGTGCAGTGCCTCGCACCCTCTAGCTGACGGACCGCCCGGTACAAAGGGTCTGGGCCTGTGCAATGACCCTCTTGCACCGAGTTTCGTATGTGAAGCTTCGGGTAAGCGAATAGGTACCCAAACCTGGTGCAATGCCACAAGGGCTCAGGGTGCGAGGGCTACCTAAGCTAAAGCTGTGCTTCTTTCTTGAGCATGTTAAGCCATACTTGGGGAGAGGCGCCCATTTCTACTGCCATCAAGGCTTGAGCAATTACCACCTTATCTCGCCGTTGTTGGGCTTTGAGCTTGCATAACAACCAGAGTAGGAGCATGAGACCTCCAAGCATGAATACACTTATCCCAGCTATGCCCGCCCACTCCTTGACGTGGGAGAGAGCTCTGTGGAACCAGGAAGACAGTCCTTCTGCCACGGAGATATCTATTCTCGTGGAATTGATGTGGATTATCTCTCGCCGCAGCTCCTCCAACGCTCCTTCAAAATCTTGGGACCAGTTTCCTGAAAGATACTGAGATAGGCCTCGGGACAGATTAGCTGCTCGCGTGAAATTTGCATATTGTATGCTAGTAATGCAGAGAGCACGGAATTTCTGCTCACAACCTAATTGGGCTAATTGCCACAGCACATCTATTTGTTCCTCTACAAGGTCAACTCGCTGATTGAGGACCATTATTCCTCCTTTCAGCTTACCATCAAGCGTGGATTGATGGTCAAGGGCAGAGGATACTGATTCCGCAAGGTTATTGAGTTCTGTAGCTGATTTGATAGAGGTGTCTAAAGCTATGCCAGCTGCGGTGGCTGCAACTGCGGATATGGAGATTAGAAGCACTATAGCGGCTGTAGCACCGAAGTCACGTTTCTCCCGAAACAGGGTCATGGTGTTAGGTGCGTCTACTGGGACGGGGACCCAACGAGGAATGCGGGCTATTAAGGCATTGGTGAAGTTAAGCGCATCCCAGCATTGCGATAAGAAACAGGTATCATTGGTGCAGAGGTCAAAACTACTATTGGACAAAATAAACAGAAATGGGGGGTGGACGCATACTGGAGTAGGTGGAAAAGTTGTAGAAATTTGTACTTCATTTACTGTTGTACAGATGAAGGCGTCGGGGTCATTCTTTACAGAAATTTTGGACTGATTGAACTGGCAGGACACATTACTTATACCACCGATTATTCCCCCAAGAAGGGCGGTGAACGGGGAAAGGTCAGTACATGAACCATTAACTCCACATAGCATCCATTTGTGAAAAGGATTCATATCCATCTCTTGCAGGTAGTCTCCCTGTTTCATGTTGTGATTATTAGGCTTGCTAGGCCCTAAGGGCCCTGGGGCATGCATATCCGGGGAGATGGTATATGTCTGTTCTGCATTTGCCCAGGTTGCTTTATGGGACTGGCAATCTGTCCAGGGCCATAACTCTCCCTCATAGTCACCCAAACAGTGAGGGGCATACTTAGGTTGTAGGGGACTGGTGGTAGAAGCACTAGTATTAAGAGGGTCTATAAATGTGCCATTGATCCAGATGACTTGACGGATTGCTCCTAGGATTGTGTAGTTTCTATTTGAGCTATTTATCGCCCACTGGTTGACCTCGCTGAACCACCCATACTTGCGCACTTTCAGGGAAATACAGTTAGTTAGATTTTGAGTGGTGAAGCATAGTGATCCAGTGGTTACAAAGGACCGGTTTTCTCCCAATGGAGCCATTATAGTATCTTTTGCTAGGTATGGCAGGTTTATGCTAGAGTTGGTAGTGAAAAAACGTGGAAAAACTGCTGCATTGAAGCGGACTGGCATAGGCTTAGGAAAGGCAGACAATATTCCCCATCTCAGTACTCCCTGAATCGGGGTTCCCAGTGATGAGAGCAGGATCAGTAGGCACAGAGTGGTCATCTCCTTTGTCCAGGACCTTCCTTGTCAGGCGCTCTGGGATCCAGAAGGGGTTTTCTTCACCCTGGGGGAAAACACATACAGCTCCCCTGGATCTAATTATAATTGGATCCGGGCCTTTCCATTGGTTAGATAGTACATCCTTCCATTTTACCAGTTCTTGTGGGGCTTTTGGCCACTGATTATGGCGGTCCGCCGCTGTATGGCCTTGAGCGTCCAGGTTCAAAAAATTGAGAGTGAAAAGTGCTAGGGCTATAGCTGTTTTGGGTGTGGGGGGTATGTCCTCAATTCCCCCTTTTTGTTTAATTAGATAGGATTTGAGAGTGCGGTTCGCGCGCTCCACAATCCCTTGACCCTGTGGGTTGTAAGGAAGACCAGTGATATGTTTAATTCCCATGTGATGACAAAATTGAGCAAATTTGGCAGAAGTATAGGCGGGACCATTGTCTGTTTTGAGGATTTGGGGTAACCCCCATGCGCTCCAAGCCTCAAGACAGTGGTGAATGACATGGGAAACTTTCTCTCCAGACAATGGGGAGGCAAAGATGACTCCCGAACAAGTATCCACAGATACATGTACATATTTCAGCTTCCCAAAGGAAGAAATATGTGTTACATCCATTTGCCAAACCTGTAAAGGCTTAATACCTCTAGGATTGATCCCAACATGAGGTGTGGGAAGAAAACTGCAGCAGTGTTGGCAGCTAAGAACAATGTTCCTAGCTTTGGCTCTGGTTATACTAAACCGCTTGCGCAGTGTTTCAGCAGTGACATGAAATTGTGAGTGGAATTTTGAAGCTGTGGCGACAGGGTCTAGCAGAGGGAAAGCTATACTCCTAGTCGCGAGGTCTGCTAGCTGGTTGCCGCGGGCCATAGGCCCGGGAAGGCCTGAGTGTGCTCTGATGTGGGTTATATATAAGGGTGATTGTCTATTAAGTAATTCTGATTGTAGCTGCTTGAACAGAGTGGCTACTGTGCTGGATGCTTTGATTAGCCCGGCCACTTCCAGAGATTTGACTGCATTAACTACATAACAAGAATCTGACACAACATTCAAGGGTCCAGGGAAGGTTTGTAGAACCTCTAAAACGATGTGGCATTCTACTATTTGTGGAGTATTGGGCGTATAATTTTTTGTTACAATTTTGCCGTTATGGACATAGGCACCCGTACCAGTCTTGGATCCATCTGTGTAGACTGTTTCTCCATGTGGCAACGGGGTTAGGCTAGTGATCCGAGGGAACACTAGGGGATGATTTTTAGCAAAATTGATGAGGGGATGTTTTGGGAAATGATTATCAAAGGTTCCCGGGAAGCTATAAGCAAGTATGGCCCAATCATCATTCATAGCACATAATATTTGTATCTGCTCCATATTGTAAGGGGTTATGATTGTTGCTGGAGCTTTCCCAAAATGTGTTAATGAGGTTTTTACTCCC
Source organism: Manis pentadactyla (assembly GCF_030020395.1). NCBI lineage: Eukaryota > Metazoa > Chordata > Mammalia > Pholidota > Manidae > Manis > Manis pentadactyla. Next base: position 14,395,920 of record NC_080034.1, on the reverse strand, counting down.
CTCAGAGCGAGATTGGCTATGGCAGCTGGGTAGTATTCTATCGTTCTAGCCTGAGAGGCTTGGGGATGGATCCAGATCAGTGGCCCTCGTTGCCACAAGACTGCAGTTGGCAGTCCCGGAGTAGGGAGGATGCATAACTCAAAGGGTTCATTTAATTGTATCCTATTCAATTGTGCTGTCATTAAGGCCTGTTCTACCTTGTGGATGGCCTGCACTGCCTCAGGTGTAAGGGAGCGCGGAGATGTTAGTTGTGAGTCTCCTTCTAGGATTTTAAACAGTGGTTTCAAGTCAGTGGTAGGTATCTTTAAAAATGGCCGCAACCAATTAATGTCTCCTAGGAGTTTCTGGAAATCATTCAAAGTTTGCAGTTGATCATGTCTTATCTCAAGCTTTTGGGGGTAAATAACATCTTTGGAAATAGTGGTTCCTAGGAATTTGCTAATACTAGATTTCTGGACTTTCTCACTGGCAATATTCAGTCCCCATGATTCTAGGGATTTAGTGAGCTTTACATAGGCCTCTTCTACCTCTGCTGATTGTGGGGAGCAGAGAAGGATATCATCCATATAGTGAATAATTTTTAGTTTGGGGTAGTTTTTGCGAATTGGTGCTAGCGCTTGCTGAACATACAGTTGACATATGGTGGGGCTATTTGCCATCCCTTGAGGGGGGACTTTCCACTGAAATCTGGCATCTGGTTGCTCATGATTAATAGCTGGCAGGGTGAAAGCAAACCTTTCTCTATCTTTGGTGTTTAGGTGTATGGAGAAGAAACAATCTTTGATGTCTATTATGATTACTTTCCATTCTTTGGGTAGAGCAGAGAGAAGCGGCAGTCCTCGCTGGACAGGTCCAAATAGCCTCATTTGAGCATTTACTGCTCTCAAGTCATGAAGCAATCTCCATGATCCTGACTTTTTTCTGATTATAAATATGGGCGTATTCCATGGAGATACAGAGGGTTCTAAATGTCCTAATTGGAGCTGTTCTTGTACTAAATGGTGAGCTGCTTCTAATTTCTCAGAGGATAGGGGCCACTGAGGAACCCATATGGCCTCCTCTGTAAGCCAAGGTATGGGCATGGCATCTTCAATGGCCCCTAGGGAAAACCCAGGCCATGACGGTCATTTTTTACTTTGGGAAGGATAGGCTCTGTGCGTCCCTGTTGGTGTTTCCCTAGCCCTTTACCAGGGATATATCCCATATCCATCATCATGCCTAGGGCAGGGGTGGAGCATTCATTAACGAGTTTAAGGCCTAGGCCCTGCATAACATCTCTCCCCCACAAATTGATTGGCAGTGGGAGCACATAAGGGGTAACTGTACCTTCTTGCCCCTCAGGCGCTTGCCATTTCAATGGTTTGGCACTAATGGTAGGACTAGACTCATATCCTAAACCTTGTAAAGAGTGTGAAGACTGGATTACTGGCCACTTCGAAGGCCACCAGGTGGCGGAGATGATACTTTTATCCGCTCCAGTGTCTAAAATCCCTTCAAAACTTTTTCCTTCTATCTTGAGGGTTAATTTTGGTCTGTCTGCTAAATCTAATACTATGAAAGCTGAATTGTAGTTAGAGGAGCCGAAACTCCCTTCTCCTCTCTCAGTGGTGGCGGCTGGGTAATTGGCATGGAGACTGGGCAATACTAGGAGTTGGGCTATGCGGTCTCCCGGGGATATAGGGTAGATTCCTCTGGGGGCTGAGCACATAATTTTTACTTGTCCTTCATAGTCCTGATCAATAACTCCGGAATGGACTACAAGGCCTTTTAAGGCAGCAGAAGAGCGCCCCAAAAGCAACCCAACTGTATCTGGTGGTAATGGGCCTTTAAAGTCTGATAGAATGGGTTGAACTCCCATCTGCGGGGTCAGCACTATTCTGGTGGTGGCACGGATGTCCAATCCTGCTGAACCTGGAGTAGCTCTCCTTGGGGGGCTGTGCTGCTCCTGAAGGACACTGGTGTGCTGGCTGCCCCATATATTTGCGGGCCCTGGCGGCGGGGGCCCCTCTGGGAGTTTTTTGGCGACTCTAAAGGTTTGCCTTCTATGTCTTTCACAGATCGGCATTCCTTAGCCCAATGCCTGCCTTTCTTACATCTCGGGCATACTCCAGGGGTTCTTTGGGCTATCTGTTCGAAGGCCGGGCCTCTACAGTCTCTCTTCATGTGACCCAGTTGCCCACATTGAAAACACTTAACATTCCTATTAAGGTTCTTAGCTTGTCTATGACTCTGCAATATAGCGGCGGCTAGGCCTGCATTGGTGAGGGGCCCTCCTACTTCCCTGCAAGCTTTCAACCAAGCAGTCAATCCTTTCTGCTTCCAGGGGGTAATTGCCTGTCTGCATTCTCTGGTGCATTGTTCAAACACTAGTTGTTGGATAAGGGGCATGGCCTGTTCTTGATCTCCAAACACTCGGCCTGCAGCTTCCATCATGCGAGCAACAAAGTCTGAAAATGGCTCGCTTGGCCCTTGAATAATCTTTGTTAAATTGCCTGAAACTTCCCCTTTGTTAGTGAGAGCTTTCCACGCTTTGGCTGCGCACGCATTTATCTGCACATACACTTGTACCGGGAAGGCGGTCTGGTTAGCAACCCACTGTCCCTGACCTGTTAACATGTCAAAATTCCACACGGGCTGTCCCTCAGCAGCATTGGTGCGTGCTTGTGTCAGGCTAAGATCATGCCACAATGCTTTCCATTCTATATACTGCCCCATGCTAGAGAGACAGGCTTTTGCTACATACTGCCAGTCTGAGGGCGTCATAGCTGTTTCTGTCAGCCTCTCAATTTGTGCTAGGGTGTAATTAGCACTGACTCCATAGGTCCGAACGGCCTCTGCTAGGTCTTTGACCTCTTTATGGGTTAGGGGCTGATGGGCACGTACTCCATTGTCTTCGATTACGGGGAACATCTGTCTGATTGCCCTTAAATCCTCCGGAGCACAGAAGGAATGTGCGCCGTTCGCATAGGGCGGCGGGGCTAAGGGCGATGAGGAGCGTCTCGCTTTCATTTTCCCTTTAGTTTGCGTCTCCGCTTTGCTGGCATTTGTACCTATGCACTTAGCAGTTCTAGAGACTCTGGTCTCTTCCTCCTCTTCCGAGGACATTAATTCATCTTCTGATTCCCTATTGGAAAGTTGGAGTTCCCTCAACTCTTTCCAGGGGTATTTGCTATTTTCTCCGAGGCAGTCGTCACCTGCTTCTCGGGGCTCTTTCGCTTTTGCCCTGGACGGGCTCTCTCCCTCACTCTGGGGCTTTTTAACTTTCGTTTTAGCGGCCCTTTTTCGGCCGCGAGCTAGCTCTGTCTCCCGTTCCGTTTCTGACATACTTTCTTGGATGTCTGACAAGGCTCTCTGACCTGCTTTTATCACCTTTTCACACTTTTCATCCTGCAGGCAAGCTCTAATCAGTTTCCACAATGGTCTAATGCCTCCCCTCAAGCGTCCCTCTTCTTCCTCTCTATCAAGATCTTTCCCTAACTTGTCCCAGCTTGGGATGGAGAGGGACCCTGAACAGATAAACCAGGGGGCAACACGGTCTACTTCTTTTACAAATGATCCTAAAACTTTGGTGGAGACCTTCAAATTTCGCTCTTTGAGAACTGCCTGTAATGCTGAGACTAACGATGGTGCGTTTCCCATGGTGCCTCTTTATTTACAGAGAACCATCAGCCACCACCCTTAAAAGCGCGTCTCTCGGAACTTACCTCTCCGGGCTTTCTTCTGTCCTGCAGTTCTGAATCCTCTCCAGATGTCTGAAGGGTCCTCCCTGTGCCAGTGATGTTCTGGTTCCCGGGTTTCGGCACCACTTGTCGCGTGCCCCGTCCTCGCCGGCAAGAACAGCACGCAACAACAGCAGGATTCTTCTGCAGAAAGCTTTAATCTTCAGCTCTTTTGTGATACAATCATCAGGGGAAGAACCCAAAGGGAAAGACTGGGCTAGCTATATAGTTCTCATGCTCCAAGCTGATTGCGCGCTGCCTGTGATGCTTCATTAGCATAGCTGCTACGATACGCCGATTGGTTAGCAGGTGAAGGTCTAATTAGCATGTGGTATGCGGCCAGGAAGTACGGGACTTTCTAGTGGCGGGATTATCCAGAAGTAGTCTTTGTTTTACCTACAACTTTCTCTTAAGCCGGGCGCCATTTTTGGGTGCGGCGGGTATGGCTACCAACATTGTACACACCTTAAATAGATACAGTTTTTTATTTGTCAATTATATCTCAGTAGACATGGAAAAAAAAAGGGCTTTTCTACCCCAAGATTGGATAAATATAAACAAAAGGGCAGTTAAGGAAGAATGTATATGGAACTGTTTGGAATCCTGAAATGCACTGTCATTTTATTCATGTCCAGCACTTATTCAGAGTTTGTTTACAAAGTGCTTTCAAATCAATATGGACATCAGCCGTACATGTAATCTTGACAATGGTAAAAGAAAGGCTAGATTAGATTTTATTTCCAAAACATGTCAGAAACTAAAAGCATGGAATAATTCCTTTGGGTGGAAAAAAGGGTTCAGCTTTGAAACCTTGTTCTCTCTTGTTTTCACTGGCATTTTCACTGACAAGTACTGTTCTCAGCATGCATGGATATTTTCTTAGTGTAAGAGAACAGCGATTTTTCCTGCTTAATCTTTGTTACTCCACCAAATACTGCCATCCATTATTACACAAAAAGCACTAAAATGCTGTACTGACTGAAGATACTAATGCATGCTCGCTGCTTTATACTGAACAACCAGGTAACGTAACTAAGGAAACAGGGTTTCCCATGCCTTTTGCAGAATGAAATGCACTCAGCAAAGAACAAACGTGTAAGCAGAGGATGTGTTTGTGGGCAACCACACCTGGGGAGGTATCCCGCTGCCCACTAGGTGAAACCTCAACCCGGATGCGGTGGGTTCCTGACTGATCAGGAAGAATTCACAAACAGGTTGGACGAGGGTAGATGAGGCAGGAATTCGTTACGGGGAGAGAAGGAGTGAATGTCAGCATCCCTGGAGGCTGTGGGATCTGCCCCGGGCTGACTCCTAGAGCCAGAGTCGAGTGTCCTCTTGAATCTGCACTGCGTGGGAACTAAGCCCCACTACCCCAAGGCTTGGGGAAGCCACAGGGCACTGGATGGAATGAGGTTATGTTCAAAAAAACTTCCCAAAGCAAAGAAAGGAGATTTTCAGGCAGGCTGTGAAAGAGCATGATCATACACCTGCCGTCCCATCCGGGTCACCCAGGTGAGGGGAACTTGCAAGCCCAAATCAGAGAACTTAGTAGCCCTTCCCTACTTGTCTGAAGTAGAACAGCGAGAGGGAAGACTTGTGCTTAAATCTAGAAAACTGAATGAAGTAGTGAAGTAACAAAGATGCTTAACCACTGGGAAAAAGGGCTTCTTATTAATCTCCCAAGAGGGAATGGAAGAGCAAGGAGACAAAGAGCAATAAGTTGAAGGAAAAATACACACTTAAAGAAAGGGGAGTGTGGGCAACCTCAGAGACGAGGCATGCTTGAAGGCTTAGGATCTGTGTCTTTTAAGGATTCAAGAATGGGTGAAGGGCCAACAGAGCGTAAGGCTTGATGTGTGGTCTTGTGATGTCTACCTCTGCTGAGAGGCCTGTCCCCATCCACAGTCAGTCCTCTAGACACTCTGTAAGATAAACTTAACACAAGGAATATATTGATCTGTTCTCCAAGATAATGGTTACCACAGAAATGGAAACATACCATTTAAGAAGGCTTGCCCTGCCTTAAGATAGGTCTTTAGTTGGCTAATTACCATGAAATATGTTAGGAATATTACCTCCTAACTCCTTGGTTTTTAAAATGGAATCTGAGCCTTAAGATGGAGTCCCTCCTGTTCTTACTATACTATTTATATCTGGGCATTTTTCATTATAGGCAGGAAAAATTAATCATGATGCTTGTCCCGTGTCCCTGCTCTACCTGAGATGGAGTCGGATGGGCCTAGGCTCAGTACAATCTCTGCCATATAACAGCTAGATGACCCAAACCTGACTGTGTGCCAATCTTTACACCTTTAAATGGGGACAAAAATAACTACTCCATGGGTAAGAGGAATAAGATACATACATAAACTGGCCAGTATAACGCCTGGCAATTAGTAGGTCTTAAATTCTGCACTCCCGCACCATCTACCATACTGTGTGAGAAATCATTTACAAAAAAATCCTTTATATAAAAAAGGTTCTTTTAAACAAAAAATGTGGGATGCTAATATTAGGTTTTTGTAGTATTTGTAATCATACACTGAAAAAAACTTTGTTAAATGACTATGATACGTATTAAGACTGAAAGTGTTCATTTTAAAGCATTTCTCTTTATATGGCTGTATGAAATGCTTTTGTCATAAGAAACCACTGAAATATATTTTTGGCTAAAAACATGGCAATGTTATTGTGATACAATTATTTATTGACCAAAATATATTTCTCAGAGATACAGGATCTTCATCCACAGTTCCAGAAAACACGTCAGAAGCCATAAAGGTGAAATAGGTGTCTTGTCTTGTTAATGATGAGACTTTTGGAACCCACCCAAGAGTAGGGGCTTGTTGCCAGGGGGACCAGCCTGTGATTAGAGGGTGGGAACTCTCAGCCCCCAGTCCCCAAACCCTAGGAGGGGAGAAGGCAGAGGGGTAGGAGGTTGAGTCAGCCAATGACTAATGACTTGGTTAGTCATGACTATGCAATGAAGCCTTCATAAAAACCCCTGAGAAGAACATTTTGCTGTCTCTTTTGTATCTTGCTCCCCTGTTGGAGAGAGAGCTTTCATGTTTGGGGAAACAGAACGGTGTGGGGAAGCACAACACTTCCACATGCCACCAAGCCAGGCCCCAAGCTCCACAGGACAGAAGGTCCTTTATTTGGGACCTTGCCCTCTGTCTCTCTTCTTCTGGCCCTTAACTGGTATCCTTTACAGTATCCTTTATAAACTGCTAAATGCGAGTGTTTTCCTGAGTTGTGTGAGCTAGAAGCACATTAATTGAATCTAACGGGGAGGTCACTGGGACCGCCAGCCTGTAGCTGGTGGGTCAGAAGAACAGGTAATGGCCTGGGGCTTGTACCTGGTGTCTAGAGGGCAGTCTTGTAGGACAGAGAACTTAATTGGGGGAATCTGGTGCTGTCTCCAGACATATAGTGTCAGGATTGAGTTGGCTTCTCAGACACCCTGTCAATATTAAAGAATTACTTGGTGTCCTGCATGGGAAGACCCTCCCCACTAGCACTGAAATTGGGTCTGGAAACCAGAATGGAGTTGGTGTCAGTGTAGTGGGATTTGCCTGAATGGAGCTAGATTTAGAGAACTATTAAGTTAATACAAATAGTTAAGTTTATTTTACAGAGAGATGCCTCATGTCAGTCAACATATCATGCACTTTAAAGGCAATCACAATAGCAGCAGTTGCAGAACATACATTGTATAATTTTATTCCTATTAATATAGCAAACTGTACTCTGCTCAGTATAGCACTATGGAACTGGTATTCAATAAATACATCCTGCATGTGATACAAAGATTACGATAAAGACCTTTGGAGCCATGAGCTATGTGTATATTGGGAAGCAGGACTGGGTTAAGTAAGTGATAGCTTTTCTTTTGACAGTAAAAGAATGTTTAAATTGTTGCAGTGAACTCATGTTTTCCTCTGATGGGCTCTGGTTTGAAGAGTATCATACAATTAAAAAGAGAGAGAGAAAAGTTGAACTAGCAAGAAACTGACTGTACTGACAGTGTAGGGCCCTTGTAGGTTGGGATAACACCTTTATGGTATTGTTAATGAATTGAATGTATTTCATGTCCACTCTATTCAGTTGAGTAATAAATATTTGATAATCTCTATATCACAAACACTAGTGGTGGTAACATTAGAATAGTAGATGGAAGGGATAATAGATTTCCTCATGTTCACACTACTCAAAAGAATTTTAAATTCTACATCAGGACTACGTAGGTCTGTCAGCGAAAGTAACAGACCTGAGAACAGGGGTGAAAACTATGGATCTTCTTCCCAGAAAAATGCACACAGGCACAACCAAAATTGTATGTGTGATTGCTGAAGATGCAAGGATCCGCTGAAACCTATCCATGAACTTCAACCAGACTCCCTGTAGCTTGTGAAGGGCGCAACTATGGAGAGGAGGAACAATTCCTCTTAGGTGAGATAAAAGAGTAGCACCTTCTTTGCCTGGCACATATAGATTATTTAACTTGGAGAAGGGTTAGACAACTCAATATCTTCATAAACATTAAAGGTTATAGGGAAAATAATGGCTCATTATAAACCATTTCTAAAACAGAACAAATGGGCGTTGTCAACAGTAAAGATTTGCATTTTATTGAGAACTTCTGTATTAGAATTACTTACCAGGAATATTTATAGAAATGTGAAAGCCTAAACCAGGTAATCTTTGAGTATATGATTTAATCACCATTATAAAGACAAAGTGAGTGACAGACAGCAAGTTCCACTTCATTGCGTGGATGACGTGCTTCTTCACAATCATCAGTTTATGCATCCCTTTCCTTGAATACAATGTTTTTAAAAACTCACTGAGTTGTTAGTCTTTACAATCCTTTTCAGATTATCTCCTGCTGTGAAAGAGTGGGTTGAGCCATTCCATCTAGTGCAGTGCCTCATTACACTTCAAACTATTCCTTCAGATGCCCTTCTGAGGACCAGCACTAATGACAGATTTAAAGAAAAATTTTCTTTGAGAGCCTTGGCACAATGAATTAGCTTTATTGGACCCTGACCTTGTCTTATTTTGGATTAGCTTTGTTGCTGTCATATTTTTCATGTACATTTAAAAGTTGTTTTTGTTTCTCAGATTTTGAAACAAGTAGGAATAGTGTAAAAACCATCCATGCCTTACCTTCAAAACCGTTTTTAAAATTGGCTCCATTTGGTAGGAGTTCTGGAGTGTATTCACTGTAGCCACTATATAAAACTGGCTGAAGACATTGAGACCGACCAGTCTTCCCGGTGAGATGGTGGATTTATTTTTACGATCATCTACCTTTGAAAGGAGAAGAAGTTGCAACCCGTTAAAAAAGGAATTAATTTCCCTGGGTCAACTATTAAGATACCTCTTTTGTTATTTCCCATTAACTTGGCATGAAAATTTACAAAGACTTGAATTTTGAAGAAATGAAAAATACCACCACTTAATTCTTTGTTTCTCTGCTGGTATCTGTTACCATGGATATATTAATATAGTAGTCGTGGTTTTGCATTTCAATCAAAATCTCAGTTTTTTGAAGACTGAGAGCTGGCATGCAGCTGGCCCTCCTCCATCCAGCCTTGTCCCTTCTCCCACCCACTCTGCATAGCACCACCAGGGTCATTCATCAGAACATGGAAATCGACTGTGGTATCCATCCGCTCTTACATTTCTCAGTAGCTCTCTGGATAAAAATCTAAACTTCTTAGCATGGCATCTAAGACTTTTGATGAAACAGATCTTTTCCATGTCTAACCACATCTTTTGCTTTCCGCCACCTTCAGCCACCACAAACTTCTTGCCTTAATTCCTTAAGCCCACACTGGTCACTGTTCTTTTTCCCAGCTCCAGTTTACTTCAAGTTACACTTAAGCATCGCCTTTTGGGGGAAGCATTTCTGAACCGTCCCTCTCACTGTATGTCATCATCCCTCTCATTTATTCCCACATGTGCAGCTGCAGCCACCACTCTGGTCCTTCGTTTTGGGCAGCTGTCTGTGGGGCAGCATTGTGGCCTTCTTGCTTCTGTACCTCAGCCCAGAGCTGACAATACTTTGGTGTTCAGTAAGGTTGTGGGACAGATGGTTTTACCCACTCGGAAGGACCTCCCCAGATGCACCGTGTGGATCCCGAGGCTCAGATCAAGGGGATCGCTGCTGATACTTGCTGCGCCAGATCCCAGGTCATAACTGTAAACCACACTGCCATTGCGCAGACCCAGTGCCAGGAAGTCATTGCCGTTCAACCCTGGAATGAGAAGATGCAGGGGCCTGCTCACCAAGGACAGGCAGGAGCCCAGTCAGTCTCTTTGCGGTCTGGTTCTGAGTCACAGACCAGTCCCGTAAGCCACAGCAGACATTGAGCTTCTCATCGGTACTCGGGTATGTGTGCATCTGGGTAGTACTCATACTCCCAGAAACTGAGCACAAAGAGCTTTTCATGAAGCTCTGAGGGTCTGGTCAACCTAGGAGAATGATCAATGCCTAAAAAGTTAGCATTAAAATCTCCTTTTTATCTGAGTGAAATTCAGTGCATTTTATAGTAAGTAGAACTTCACAAGAGTAGAACTGCTCTGTTAACGAGATTCAAAATAACCTAGCTTCAGCTTTGGTGTTCTCTCTACGGTTTGAGAAGAGTATAAAGATTTAGTTCCCTGGTAGCTCAGGGTATGTTACCATTGTTCTATTGCAAAGCTCTTGGCCATGACTAAAGGCGGGTTGTTTCCATGTTCCCTCCTGTCTTCCTGTATCTGTTCAGGGCCCTCCAGGCAGAACTGCGAGTTGTAAGATCCAGAGGACTCTGGGGATCCAGCTCACGTAGACCCACGGGACAAGGCAGGTGGTGGGGAGAGACCCAGCATCAGACACTAAAGGAAGCTCGTGGTGTCGGTTTGGTGGCATTAGGAAGGTTGGGGATGGTCAGCGGTGTAAGTCCCAGCAGGTGGACAAGAACACACATAGGTCAAGGCAGAGATTCTAGCACCGGGTGGAGGCAAGATGTCTATCCACACGGAGGAGGGACCTAAATATATCATCAGTTTCTGAAACGTGTGTTTGTGGACCTTAATACAGAGGGTTTTGCCAGTAGGGAAATGAGGAAAGGACTTTTGCTTGGAGGAAAAATATAAAGACCCAACAGGAATGAAATGTTTAATCACAGGGCAAAAAACAGAAGTGATGCCTTACAAGTGGACAAAACTTGTTATGAGTGTGTACAACCCCTCACCCGCCCCCAGGCTGCTCTTGGCTTGTTTGACAGGCCAATCAGGTTAAAGGAGACAAAGATCTGTAAGCGTGGGGGTTTCCAGATAGCAGGGAGGTGGGCTTCCTGAGGCACTGGAAAGCAGAAGACAGAAATATTATGTGTTCATATTGAACTCTACCTCTGCTTTTGGAACGGTCAGCCATGGGCCTTGAGCTGAGTTATTTTTGGAAGCTCCTTAAGTGAATATAATATGCAGCCAAGGTCGAAAGTCGCCGTGTTAAGTGCCACACCATTGGCTAAGCATGTCTGGAAATTACAGCTTAATTTCATTTTCTCTCTCTCTCTTCTCTCTCACAACACTACAGCAGGTTAGCTGGGCTGTAAATTTAAAATAGGAAGAACTCCCAGGAGAAAAGAGATTCAGGAAGCAGGCAGAAAGGAGAAAAACCATTCCTAGGGATTGGAGACCATCCCTCAGGCAGCTTTTGGATTATAGAAGACGTAGGGGGAGAGGGCTGAAAAAGGAGGATTTAAGAGATTTTTCTGTGGGTTGTGAATGAGGATCTTTTCAAGAAATTGTCATGGGCATCTGAATTGTTGTTATAATTGTTTAGACTGTTGGAGATGGTATTCTGCCAACTGAACTGGAGGCAGAAGAGGATTTACCTGAGCCACACCCTCTCCGTCCTTCCCTGTAGCCCTTCTCCCTTCCTTCAGCCCCCGCGAGCCTGTATCATGCCAGGGCCAGCATTACCCCAAGGTTCTCCCAGCCTGGTTGGGAGGAGACAGGAGGGGTGTCTCAAGTTCATGGGTGGCAGAGGAGAAGCTGCAGGGGGTGGGGGGACAGAATGATGACAGGGTGGGGCAGAGGGTTAGGAACTCTGAAAGGAAGTGATTTTTTGTGTTGGTTTCTGGGCTAAGCCATAAAACAACAAACGACAATTAGCTAGCCAGTTAGATGAGGGATGGGGAGGTGCTGAAGAGGGCCGCTCAAAGCAGAGGGAGTAACGTCATGAGCCCCTCAGGGGCAGCAGCCCAGTTTGCTTGCAGAACTGCTGGGAGCTGGGCCGGGTGGGCACTTAGTGTCTTTAGACAGTGGCAGTAAGAGCCGTATCTTTAAGGCCTAATGTACTGCAATGGATGGTACAAGTATTTTACTGGAGACTTTCAGAAGCCTTGAAAGGATTGTGAATGAGAGAAGCGTTAGACCTGGAATTTAGAAGACTCTCACAGTAATGACGAGGGCAGAACATAGAGGCAGATGAGTCCTGGGAGGTCATTCAAGGTCATTCTCTTTCCAGGAGAGGAAAGATAAAGAGCTAAATAAATCAAGGCGGTGGCAGAGGGTCAGAAAAGAGAGGAGGACTTTGTGTAATGTGGGAAGAAAATTTGAAGAGAGATCAGTTTGGAGGGCAGAGTTGAGAAAGAGGGAGGAGTTGAAGGCGGTTCTATAGAATCTGGTTTAGAGATCCAGGTGCAATGACGGGCGGATATGGAAACAAGAGCCTAGAAAAGGAGCAGCCTGGGGTAAGAGGCTGACTTTGGTTTACCAGTACTCCTGCCCACGCATGGGTCCCAGAGAGCAGAGTGGGGCTGCACCAAGAGGTGGGGGCAGGGAGGGCCCGAGGAGAGCCATCGGATGACCAGGCAGGTGACCGCACCTTACTTACGGTCCCTGGGCCCTCCAGGGTTGCTTTCTCCCCTGGCTACTCCTTCCTCCTCGGTCCTTCCCTCAGTGTCAGCCCCAAAGGTGGGTGACGAGTAGATGAGAGAAAGGAAGGCATGTAACTACCAGGGCCTGTCCTGGAAGTGGACAGTCTTTTGGGGCCTTGAAAATGCTCTGGATCTGTTTGGTAAACCTGGAAGTCCACCACAGTCACCCGGGGGGCTTGTCACAAATACAGGTTCCAGACCTACCTCATACCACTTGCGTGAGACTCTTTGAAGCTAGGTCCTGGAAATACATATGTTTTTTAACAGGCTCCCCATCTCTTTATGAAACCTGACCGATGTTAGTACCTCTAGGAGGGCCAGGGCACATGAACTGCATCCTTGGTTTAATGCTCTGCTGTCACTTCTTGAAATCTTTTGAACTGTATTTTGGAAGCGAAGTCTTGGGATTGTGGCATCTGAGTGGGGACAGAGGCAGTACATACGTACACAATGCACCTTGCTGCTTCTTGTCCCCCGACCCCATTCACATGTAGTGTTTGCGATACCCCGTGAGAAACAGAATGCCCCCAGTATAAAGACTCCAGTGGGACTCAGAATGAGTAAGATTGAGTGGGTGGCAGTGCTGACAACCTCAAGAGGCTGTGCTTTTCATCTGACCCAGAACTTGCTTCAAGTGCACAAAGGCAGAGGTGGTCTATGAAACATGGATGACCAGGAGGCCTTAGCATTCTTTCTTGGCCTAACAGTGCAGCACAGAGTTCAAGCTATGACACGTTTGAAACCGACACCAATGGATGGATTTGTCAGCGTCAGTGTTTCTTTAGCACATTATTCAATGAGCAGCTCTGAGAAACACATGGGCAATTGGTATTTTTTACATTTGTCAACTCACCAAGTAACATGATATTTTGTATTTATTTTATTATACAGAGGTTTTTAGTGATTGACACAGTTGAATTTTTCAGGAAGAGACTTGGAACTAAGCTCACTTGGCATGCAGAGCCCGGCGCCACAGTGAATCTTAATGAAATCGGGTTTAGGAAGATTTTCACACAAAGCCAGGGAGGCTTGTTGGCTATCCCCTGGGACCTGCTGCTAAGGAGGGATTTAGAGAGATTATGTTGTATAAGCGGTGAGAAGGGTAAGGAGGAAGCAATAGGAGATGACTTCAGTGAAGAGCAGTTCAGACTAACAAGATCTAGGAAGTGCATACAAAATCCTCTTAGAAGGTACAGAAGAAAAAGAAAATATGGTCTCTGGCTCGAAGGGAAAGTTCCGCAGGGAGCTGTTCAGGGCTTTGGCATTATAACGACAGCCGTGACTGTGGTCAGAGGGAACCTCATGGGGAAAGAAGATGAGGCACAGTGGTCAGAATAGCATCTGGCCTCCTAATGGATAGGGGACAATGACAGCCGACAGAAGCAAGGACTTGGTCTAGGTGAATAAGGGATGGTGGCAGGTGTGATGATAAAGATGGAAACAAGGCAGAGGGGGCCACTACAGATATTCTGGAAGGAAAGTCCCAAGAGGCTGAGACAAGGAGTTGCTGGGCCAGTCAAACTGTCTCAGATGGTTCCTGTGAGTGTGTGACGCCTGCCGTGGGCACGGATAGTGGTGGTGGTGATAGATGCTAAGTACATAAAACTTTGGGAGGAAAAATAAAATGTGTCACAAGCATGTGATTACAGTTAAGTCTGTGACATTTTGCTCTCTTAATTACTTACAAGTATTTATTGGATTAATTTGTTTTTAAGCATAAAGGTCTCCATATTTATATCTGGTTCTCCAACCTGGCTGGACCCTTCCAGTCTAGCTTCTGATTTAATGGGTAGGTATGGACAAGAGCATCAAAGGTTTCAGACCTTTCAAAAGAGACAAAATGGAGAGAGAAAGTACACTGAAGTGTCAGCAATCCTGCCCACTTTATGGCAATTGCGAAGGAATTCTTATGGGGAAAAAAAAGATGCAAAGTAAGTAACAGTAATTAGAGGTCAGCTAATTAGCTTCCCCTTGCAGGAAGGACTGGAGAAGAAGAGCTGGTGGTTGAAACCATTGCCTCATGAGTGAGGTCCTCACAAGGAAGAAAGACTTGTGTGGAAAAGAACAAATGCAGGCCTGTGCACGGGAGAGAATTTCTGGGATCACCTGCCCTGCTGTTTCTCCGGCCGATTCTGGTCAGTCATTGCACGTTGTTAATCGTGAAGCCACACACACTTGCTGCTTGGCAGGACTCCCCCGAAATCAGAACCACTGGCCTGGGAAGAGCCAGAGGCCCAGTCTCAGGGGTCCTGCGTAGGGTTCAGAGCTGCAGGAAGGCTGTTTCTTGGAATACTTGGAGGGGCATTTTAGACGCATAAAACAGACGTAAGAAAATGCACAGAATTCCCCGTGCTTTCCAGCATTCACCAGTTAAGCCAAAGTTTATTGTGTCACAAAGATGTTGTGACTTTTCTCTTTGAGTTGAACCAACAGCATTTTAATTCCAATACGAAAAAAAAAGCTTTCTGAGTATTTTAATTTAGAAGGAAATTTCGATTTATTAGTAGAGAAAGAATAGATGTGATGTGTTATTATTTCTTCAAACTGTTCTTCCAATACGCTTAAGTATCATCATGTATTACATCTGACTTATCCCTCTATAAATGATAGTGGATCTGAAGCCTACAGCCGCCAGCAGAGCCCCTTGCAACAGGCGCGTTTGACCTCGGCTGCTTTGCTGACTGAGCCTCTGGCCTCTCACTTCCTCTCATTTCCCTCTTTTGAAAAAGTGGTGATACTAACACCTTGGAGGATTATCGCTAGCAATAACTTAAACTATTTTAGAAGGTCTTTCCAAATGGATTCAGAAATTCTCGGTGACAGTGGATTTCTCCTCTCTCTTCGTCCTGTTCGGCCCAGGGCCTCCACGGAGACAGCGCCGTGACTTTCCGGCCCAATGAGTCTTTCTTGGGGAATGGCTCCTGGTTGCTGCTTGGAGCCAGCCCCCTTCTGGAGGAACCAGTCCCTTTGCAGACACTGTGTGTGTATATCTGGCTATAGTTCTAGGGCCTGTAAATCTTTTAGCTTTCTGAAAGAAGGAATTACCTTTTAATTAGATATTTCTGACATTGCTGTACACGAGGGTAAACCTAATGGAGCTGCAGCTGCCGTTCCAGTGGCTGGGAAGTCGTATATTAGGTTTTTAGAAAGGAAGCTAGGTTACATATGAATGACAAGTCAGGTAAGTGTGAATTATTTTAGGAAAATAATAGAAGAAATTTATGAAATTAGAATCAAAGCTAAAGTGATGCAAAGGAAATACGTATCTAGGGTATTATATCAGAAATAAGACTCCAAAGAATGGAAGTCTCAGGGACCAGACCAAACCATACTGGGCAGGACGATTCTAAACAGGCCATTCTTACTCCATATTCAGGAACAGATTCTGCTTTAGTGGCTGCCAAACTAAAGTAAAAACGTGGAGATTTTGAATGAACTTTTAAGGAGCACATGGCCTCTGTGTAACACCTGCACACCTTCTAATCATAGTGGAAAACTTCTGGCTTCCTGGCCTATTGATACAACCATTAAACGTGAATATTCCAGAGCTTTGAAAGCATCAGAACATACACAGCTGTGGTCTGGAAGCTTCCTCGTTAGCCATTGTGTGTGGTGGAGACCACACAGTGTCTTCCTCAGTGGGTGACATGATTAAAATGTGGGCAGTGTGAGCTGGCTGCTGTCTGTGGACCAATCAAGATGGTGCCCTGCCCTCTAGCTGTGTCCCTGGGCAGACAGTGGGCCAGCGGGGATGGTAACAGAGCATGCAACCTGCAGCCGGTGGGCCTGCAAACGTGAACAAAGCGAGTTCCCGGTGCTGCGCACGGCCCACATTTTTCTCTCTCTTGAGCAAAAGAAGCTGAGGCTAGAAAAAGTGGGAAGTCTGGATTTCTCTTGCTGTTTGTCAGAGATGAGACCATGAAAACAAGGGATGTAAGTGCCAGTCTGTGGGTAAACTCGAATTTCCACGGGACGGACCATGTGTGCTTACAGGAAGTGTGGGACAGAAGGAAGAGTGGGTGGCTGTCGTCGGCTGAGGGGCCTCTGCAGAAATCTCCCCTTTCTTCTCTCCTCTGGGTGTCCTGTGAAACCAACTTTACCCCCCTCATTGAACTATGCTTAAAAGAACATTCTTCCTCCATATCAGTTTTAAAAAGAAGGGGGATTTGTGAGACTCTACATATTCTTGTCATTTTTGACTCTGTTTAAGCTCTGGTCGAATGTGATAACTTTCATGATTCTCAGTAGAGTGAATTAGTTTAACTTGTTTTTGAGTGACCTTACCTCAAATTTTTAATAGTTTAGGCAACTGTGACATTACAGTCCAAGATATTTAACTTCATAAAAGCTAAGATTTGATAAATGGAGGTTGTCAGGAAGAAATCACAATTTCTAGTCACTGACAGGATTACAGAAGAAAATAATGAACATTTTTCTATTGTCTGAGATACTGAATCTGAGCATACACTGTCAGTTATGTTTATAAACTGCACAGCACAGAGGAATTGGGGTACGTGTTCTATTAAGGAATTGGCTACAGTCCACTGTCCCATTCATCAGGCATCTCCTTGTGCCTCATCTGTACCAAGGCTCTATAAAGAACAGGCTGATAGTTTTTGTGACACTCCCATTTCATTTTTCTTTTTCTGTACTGTACATGACATTAGTTTCATTTTTTTTCCCCCAGAAAAAACATCAAGCTATATTTATGTGCTTTGGTTTCTGTTACAGTTAATAACTAACGGCTTGAAGTAAACAAATTATTTGGCATGAAATATGAGTTAACCTTTCATAATTGCCACAGCATTGAAGACCTACATGCTGTTGACTGACAGAAAGCCATGCACACTAAGCCCTTAGGCACATAGATCAAATATCCAGAAAGTTGTCTGTTTTTTTTCCTGAAAAATTACTTCATGGTATTGTATGCTTTTAGTACAGGCTAATGTTGAGATTTTAACTGACATTTCAATGATGTGAGCAGTGGTGCATGTCCCCTGCTCTGCCCTTTATTTAAGTCCTATCTTTTTCACCAAAATCCAGATCAATCTATGCCTACAGAGTATTTTTAGCTAAGCAGGTTAGCCTCTGTCTACAGAGAGTTTTTCAGTTAGTGAAAATTCTGATATGCATGTAATTATTGATATCCCACATGGTACCCACCATGTGAATGAGGCAGTTGGGGATATAAAAGAAATTGAAGGCATGGTTTGTCCAAAAGAAATTTCAGATTAATCTTGTTGAGGGACAAGATTAAGATTATGAAGCTGCCACTATTGTAATGGGTTTGACTTGACTTATGAAACTGGTAACTTAGTATGATTCAAAGTAGTGATTATGAGTGACAAAACAGTATTTAGATACTGAATTATGGGATATAATAACAAGTTCTATACAGGCTTTGTGTTGATAGGCTATAAGGAGATTTGCATTCATCAGAGAACGTTGCATGGATGGGTCGTATTGGAGGAGGTGAAGGGAAGTGGGCGGGAATCCAGGCAAGAGGAAGTGGAATGGGGCAGAGGGAATACGCGCTGATAGATTTGGCTGGAGTAAGCTGGCTGCTCACACACTTTGGGGTGGGCCTCAGCGGGGCTCGGGGCTGGGAGATACGGAGCTGTGAAAGCCGGTGGGACTGCTGTCACACTCACTGTGGGGGGCTGATTGGAATGGAAAGGAAGGGATAAGAAACACACTAAAGGGAACAAGTTCTCTGACTCTTCTAGCTGGATGAGATTTCTACTTTCTGAATTCCATCATTTCTATTTTTGTCTATATTCCAGATACATATTAGATGCTGTAACAGATGCTGTGTGTACCAGACTCGGTTTCCTATTGAGTTAGTGTCATTAGTTCACAGTTTAAAGTACATGTGTTGTGCCTCTTTAACCTATTGTAAGTTTTAGTGTAACAGACACCATGGATTTTTGTATCCCTTCTTTCAAAAACTGTAATGACTGTCTATATGTGACAGCTACTGTAGACATAAAAAAGAAAAGGCATAGTTCTGGTTCCCAAAGAGATCCAGACAGTTAAAATATGTCAGTTGTTACCAGCAAATTGTGGTGAGATTAATTCTTAAGTGTTCCTAGAAGTAAGACTCCAAAGATGATCTCTTGAGCTGAGCTTAACGCATCAGTGTTTTGGAGGTGTGAAAGTGAAGTGTGGGTGGCTCAGGAAGATGGAAGAGCTTGTGCAAAGGCCCAGATGTGGAAGACATAGTGGTAGGATGCACCATGTGCACACATGCTGATATTGCTGAGTGTGAGTGGAACAAAGGAAAAAGATTGTGCAAATGGGTGAGGGATGGATAAACAATTGTGCATAGTAGGCAAAAGATCCCAGGTGTTCTGACCCTGTTTTATTCATAACTGTATGCCCAGCACCTAGGGGAATACTTCTTCCAGGCTCCCAGTAAATGTTGGTCAAAATGAACGAAAGGGAGAAATCCAGAGGACTCCTGAAGCACAGTGTTAATGCCAGTTGCCAACAAAGGGGATACCAGAGGGGCAGAGAATGGATTTCTAGAAGATCCAAACTATGAGACCTGGATTCTAAGGGAGTTGGGGTAGGACAGGAAGAAGAGATAGTAAAGGAAATGTCAAATATGGCTACAGGAACTGAGGAAGAGGGTTGGTTAGGATGACATCACAAATCAAGGGGGACACTTTAAAGCTGAAATGTTCAATTAGAATGTTCACTGAGAGAGTTAAATGAGAATGAGGCCCGGCAAAATCAGCATTCAGCTTTGGGGGACTCTCGGGAGAATATCATCAGTTTTGGAGAATGAAGTTTCCTTGCCTTATATATGGGCATGTGGAAATTAGAGGTTGGCTTTCATTCCAAGTTTTCATATTAACTCTGTGGCTCTGTGCATCCTTTAACCAGACAGAATTAAAGGCAGCATATGAAACAGTGATTCTAATAGTAACAACTAATATGCAGGGCAGAGATCGATGTTCCTAAACAATCACACCTACATGTGGGGATACCACTGTTAAAAACACTGACTTGGGTCACAGTTCCTTGTATATTTTGTATATAGATAATCGCAAATTATGTGGTTAATATTAATCATAATAATGTTTTAAAGGAATATGTATTTCTTTAATAACTTTATGCTACATAATTTGATGAATCACTACAACTTGATATTATGGGTCATTACTTACCTTAGTCCATCCCCATATATAGTCTAATTTTGCTGGTCCCTGGAGGTTTTAAGTCATTGCTCTCAAATATTAGTTCCATAAAAAGCACCTAAGGTGCTTTAAATCCTATTTTTTGATCAAAAGGGTCTGGGAATTGGTATTTTAACAAGCACCCTCACATGACTTTGATAAGGGGTGACAATATCCTACTTAGAGAAACACTGCCTTAAAAAGAGGCTTAGCGCTACTTGCATTTTTAAACTGGCGTTCTTGCTCCCTCAGGTGGCAGAATGAGGAATTGCACATCACTTTTCGGATTTCTCATGTTCACTGTTCAGAAAATAAAGCTGCAATTTATCTACCTGTTATCTAGCCTTTAACCGTTCTGTAACCTAGAAATGCTATCACAGAATGAACCTTCATCCTCTTATATATAAAGCATATGGAGAAGCCCCCAAAACGTCACATGTAAGATTGTACAATTTACAAATGTTGTGGCCAAAACATTGCTTTAAAATATTTTCGTTTTGAGGATTTTGAAGGAATCTGTAGCAGAAGAGTGCTGGAAAGTCATTGGGTGGCAGCAGTATTTATGGACCAAGTGTTTGTCCTGTACACAGGTTCTCCCTCTGCGAATCGTTCAGGATCTACAAGATTTGTTTTAAAACAAGACGGACCCAGGATCTGCAATGCTCATTTGAATTTTTCATTTGCCAGTTTTGTCGGTGTGTGTGCGCGCTAATTAGAGGACATAATCGGTAAACGTGATGAAGGGTGTGTGGAGTAGAAATGATATTCCTGCTGAGAATTCCCCCTCTCTCCTTAGATATGGAACTGAAAAGACAGGAAGGGACCAGCCAGCCAGTTCACGTCGCATGGGACGTGGTCACTTTCTCTGCCTGCGTGTTCGCCTGCAGGAGTCCTGGCCCTTGATTGGAAGAGGGGGCCCTAGTGGAATGGGGCTCCCGCAAAGAGTCAGGGAACCTCTGACCTCAGACTGGAAGGAACACGCTCGAGGCGGAAAACCGGGGGAGGTTGCGACTAGGCACAAGTCCCCTTCGCCCGCAGCCAATCAGGGCATCCCTGAACACCTTCTCAAGTGTTTTTAAAGGAGCTGAGCAAGTCCTGGAGGGTTCAATGAATCTTACCGTGGCCCTTCTGTCCAGTGAAAAATATCAAGTTATTTTCTAGTGCCGAGGGACTGTTTGCCAGCTGGAACTTCAAGTGGAATTCATAATCAGAGATGGTGTCTGGGATCCGTGAAAAAGCCAGGAACGAAGTGTATCCGTGGGAATCTGTGCTGCCGAACCTGGGCTGGGTAATATTAATAGCTGTGGAAAAACCCAAACCAAACAATTAGAATAGACCCGGGGATGTATTTGCAAAGGGAGGGTTCTGTGTCGCTGTGCATCTTGCCAGGCAGTCTGTTTACTATTGCATTAATTATACTTAAGTGCCCTTCAGCATTGAGCAACCGAGCGACTCAGTAGGGAATTTTGAAACCAGAGCGGAGGAAGAGCACGTGTTTTGAGATCCGGTGCATAACCCTTTCGCTCACATACTCTGTCCGCATAATGAAGAATTTATTTAAAAAGCAAAACCCTACATTTTGAAGATTAATTTTAGAAATAGAAAACATCACCAGCAGCTCAAATATTTGCCCAGGAGTCCTGTAAACGTGACTTGGCATCGAGACACTGGATATGACCTGGAGAGGCGCTCACAGCTTGGAACAAACTGTGCGTTTCTAATCCTGCGTCCTCCGAGGAGCCAAAGCCGTGGGTCAGAGGTGAGAAAGCCACGAAAACGGGCAGGAAACTGATGAGTTTCCGTCATCACATTATGAGTGAACAGAACTTTTCTTTAAGGAAAAATCATAATTTGAAAGTAGTATTTATCCTAAGTCAGCTGAGATGCTTGTTAAATAACAAAGGCATGGGTTTCAATAGAACTGAACCGACAGAAGTGGAAAAGCAAACAGAAGAACAAGAGACAGTGTGGAGGAAACAGAATTAACTGGAAAGGTACCAGCTAGCCTCTCTTTTTGTCCCGCCTCTAACCTTCGTGTATCCAACTTTTCTCCTTCATTGCTGTTTCCTTCATAAATAGTCCCAACTGGCTTTTATTTCCCCACCCCAAGAGGATCATGGGAAGGGGGCTTTTGGCCCTTATTCCTGTCTCTTATAGACGGTATTGCCAGATTAAAGGATGTTCATAGGATCTATTTTTATTGGTTGGAGACACTTTGATAGTGGGAAGAAGAGCTTGTCTTGATTATCTTATATTGTTCCCTTCCTCTCAAGAGATGTTGGCTTTCCTGGAAAGTTGTAAAACTACGACTTTTATAAGCTTAAGAAATATCCTCACTTTGGTACCTAACATGTGAAGCAAAGGAGCTTGTTATGTCTGGCTGTAATTGTTTATGCAGCAAATAATTGTGCTGTCCAGGGAAAAATGATTCTAGTTAACAGAATTTTATTTCTGTTTGTTTCATATAACTATTCAAGTAGGGTCTTTGTGTGGAATCAACTGAATACTTTGTTTTGATATTTTATTAAAATCTTATCAGTTTCTTTCTTGAGATATGTGGCCCAGGATAAGTGTAATTTTCCTCAGAACTCACCAGAATCTGAAGTATGATTTTGAGACATATCACCTCTTATATTTTTTATCTAATCAAGTAAGTTATTATTTGTGTTCCAGAGATAATAAGACTCTTCCTATCAGGAATTTCACTTGCTCTAGTTTTATAGGTAGGGTGGTTGACAGAAATTAAATGTATTGGAATTGAAACTAAAAATACACTGTTTTTAATGTCAGCATTAAAAAACAGTGAAAGCAGAATTCAATTACATTTAATACTAAAATAGGAAGAGGAGACTTTCTTTTTTAGCATTTCTTCCTGTTAATAATTTACAACTGAGTCTATTTAAAGGCTTAGCCCATTTGGGTTATGTCAATAATACATACCTCATATGTATTTTACCATCAGACCCCGTGTTAGATGCTCGTGACAGAAAGATAGTAAAGCGCAGTCCATACCCTCAAGAAGCTGTGTGTGGTCAATTAATCTGTTCAGCTGACCTGGACAGGAAGTTGAGACTTGGCTGCTGAAAGGGAAGGTCACTTCAAGTAGAAAGGACAGCGTTTTCTAAGGCAGGAAGGCCAAGACAGCCTGCCATTCTCTGGGAACTCACAGAATTTGCAAATTTTCAAACACATACAAAAAGGAAGAGTGGAAGCAAATGAAATGAAGATTCATGTTGACAGAGGTCAAATTATGAAGGGCTTGATATTTTCTCCATGATTTTTGAGCAGTTGGGCAATGGTCAAAGATGCCTTTTAGAAATACCACTCTAGTGGTGAAATGTGAAGGTCAGATTAGATGGGGAGACCTGGAGGACCAAACTTTGGTCAAGAATGAAAATGAGGACTTTGATGATACCAAGAAACCTGACAATGAGTTAAGCTTTCACTGAATTGTAAATGCAAAGAAATTTTTGGGAACTCACTGAAAAACGTAATGGTGCGGTATTTGTCTGAATAAGTTAATTAATAGAAATGTGTTGCCAGAGCTAGTATCCAATCAGAATTAAGTTTACAACCTTCTACTGCTGAAAACAAGTACAAAGTATACTGTAGGCTAAGGGTAAGAACCCACAGGAAGGAATCTGTGCTCTGGCATCTCTTAGTCTAGACCTATGCTGTCCAATGATACAGCAGCTCACCACATACGGCTGTTAAGCACTTGAATTGTGGCTACGTCTGACTGAGATGGGCTTAGTATGGAGAAAAGACTGTAAACCATTTAATATTTTTATGTGCATGAAATGCTGCATTAGATAAATTGTCTTTTTAAAATAAATTTCACCTGCTCCTTTTTACTTATAAAAATGTGACTACTAGAAAGCAGAATTTCACAGACAGGTCCCATTCCGCTGCCAGTGAGTAGCACTGCAGAAAGAACCCCAGAGCTCTTGGCAGGTAGGTTGATCCTCTAAACCTTTAGTTGTGACAGTCTTCAAGCAACTTGGTCTTTTGGTAACTCTGAGCCTCTAAAAAGATCAGGCCTTTATGGGACATAGAAGGGGCCAAGGAGTGTCTTCCCTGAGGCTAGAGACGCCTGTGTCCGGCTGCCGCCTCTCTGGGTCCAGCTGGGGACACGGAGGAGCTCAGACTGCAGGAGGACTTTGCACCCTGCAGGCGGTTCTTTCCAGTCCTTTCCCGTAAGCTCTGTGGGACCCTTAGCCAGGCAACATTTGGTTCATTTGATTATTATACGTATTTCCAGACCAGACTTGGGGGAACATCATCAAATCAGCAGACTGAACAGATGGTAATGGAAATATTTTAGGGCCATTAAATGCGTTTTTTCTTTTGTGATCCCTGGTTGCCTCAGGGCTTCCACGTGTGAACTCTGCATTTGTGTTCTTCAGTTCTTGTAGAGTCACAGCAATGGATTGGGGACATGGGGAAGGAAGGGGAGGTCTGCATGAAAAATTAAAGATACAGTGTGTGGGAGAAGGAGGCAAAATCACTA
The DNA here is from genome assembly GCF_030020395.1 of Manis pentadactyla. Lineage (NCBI taxonomy): Eukaryota > Metazoa > Chordata > Mammalia > Pholidota > Manidae > Manis > Manis pentadactyla. Next base: position 14,371,577 of record NC_080034.1, on the reverse strand, counting down.
AGGGCAGTCTGGGAGTGTTTCAGGCAGTCAGAAGCCTGATGGAGCTCAACATCATCTAGAGTCATTCAAAATTCTACGAGCCTTCAGTGAACAAACCTTCATTCTGCAAACCTTCAGTAATCTCTCTAATAATACAGTGCTCTGTTGTAGGCTCCATGCAGAAAAGTTACCACAGAAAGACATGCGCTTCTTCTAGAAAATGTACTAAGGCAACATTTTCTTATCCCCAAAAAGGGCAAAGAAATAGGCATTATTGTTTTAAATGTAGCCGTATTGTTTTCTTTTAAAAATATTCTGTAGTTAGTCCTCTTAATCTGAAATACTGAAGTTTTATGCACAGATGTGATCGAGGTGGACTTTTGAGATCTGAGAACACATATAAAGAGCTCAGATTCTTCGCAGAAGTGGATCTTTCCTTCTACTCTGCAATCAGCAATGCCTCCTGCAGCCACTAGGGGGCAGAAAGACACGAGCTACGTGACTACGTGTCCCAGTGATGGAAGGGAGGCCACTGGAGGCCACCGACTTCCACACTTCCTCTGTAAACTCAGGCAAAGAGACTTCTTCATTTTGGTTTCTTAATATGTGAAATGAAGATAGTAAGAGTATCTAACTTTTTGAGAAGAATAAGGAAAACGTGGCTCAAGGAAACACACCTGGGCTAACCGTAGATGCAAGTGGACAAGGCTCTTGCACCCGCCCTGCAACCCTACCACGTTTTCCCAGTCGGGACGAAAGTCCCAAGTCCAGTTTCTAAGGCAACTAACTGATGTCTCCTCTTTCCTCCTCTAACATCTAATGTTCACTTTCTTTCTCTCAATTAATGATCTTGCTTCTTATTTCACTGAGGAAAAAGCAAAAACCCTCTAAGAACAGAACTTTTCTATGCTTCCACCATCAAATCTTTCCATTTTGATCCGTATGTTCTGCCTTCCCTCTGGTTACCAGGCTGACTGCCCTGGGCATGGGATCCACCCCTCATTCATTCAAGGGCGGTATTTCAGCAATTCTTTCCTATTTCTCAGGAGACACCAAACTCTTCTCTACCAGACTATTCCCTTCAACATCAAATATGCTAGAATATCTCCATCTGAAAAAAAACTGGACTTTCCTTCAGTTCCACATTCCTCTCCAGCTACTGCTTGTTTCTCTGCTCATCATGATAGTAAGAGTCTTCCAAAGAGTATCTCTACTGACTCATCCAATTCTCTACCCCCATTCCCACTTGATTTCATTGCAATCAGGTTCTCTCTTCTCTTACCTTTGGAACTTCTTAGGCCAAGGTCACCGGTGACCACCATCTTTCTAAATCCAGTGTCAGTTCTCTGCTTTCATGTTGTTCACTGTCTCAGAAGCAGTTGACGTGGCTGATTATTTCTTTTCTCTTGAAATGCTTTCTTTACTTGGTTTCTATGATACTCTATGATATTTTTTGTACTTTAAACTGCTTCTCATTTCCCCTTTCTTCCAGTATCTTCATCTACCATCACTTCCTGTTTCATCACGTGCACCATCTACGGGCGGGTGACTCCTGAATAATAGTCTCCAACTCTGACTGCTTCCCAGAGCTCCAGAGCCCTGGACTCATTTATCCAAATACTTACTAGATATTTGATACACATTTGCATTTCCAACAGGAAACAAACCAAACATAAACAAGACGAAACTCCTTATTCTCATAGTTTTATAACCTAATTTCCCGTTGCACCCCCTTCCCTTCCTTTCCCTAAATGAATCTCTTCCCCAGTCTTCTGTCTTTGTGTAGAAAAACTAGTCATCGTCCTCAAATTGTCTTTTCTCTGCCATTTCAGTCAGTCAATGGGCAGATCCTGTTGACTTCAACTTCAGAACGTATCTTGAATCCCACTACATCTCAGGACCTCCGTAAATGCCATGAAGGCTCAGTGCACTGTTCTCTCTAGCTTGGACTGTATTTGCTTCTCAACTGGCTCTCTTGTATTACCTTGGTGTCTTTACAGTCTCTTTTCCATATGGAAGCCCGTGAGGTCCTTTAAATATTAATTACATATTAAAAGGCCTCCAGTAGTTTCTCTTGGATTTTGAAATTAAAACCAAAACCAAAAACTGCTTAGCATAGCCTAAAGCCCCTACTGTCCACATTTATTTTACACCCATTTCTTCTTGTGCACACTGCTCTAACCATTCCAACTTCTTTGTGTTTTTCAAACAAACCAAACATGCTCCCAGATCAGGCTTCTGCTCCTTCAGTCTCCAATGCCTGAAACATATTCTCCTTAAAAGGTGCATGGCCTGCCCCTCGCTTCCTTGAAGACTCCTCAAGCGTCCTCTCTCTTCCCAGGGCTCTTCCCGGAGCCCCTATTAAATTATTCATTTTCTCCTACCCCATCATTTATCCCCCACATTTCCTTAACCTGCTTTGCTTACTGCAGCCTAATAATATTAGGTGCTATTTATTTGTCTACTTTTAATTGTCTGTCTCCCCAGTTAGATTGAAGACCCCCATAAGGGCAGAGAGCTTGCCTGTCCTTCATGAACTCCAGGACATGCACCGGTGCTGGGCTCAAATGGGGCACATATTTATCAAATGGTTGAATGGATCCATAGAAAGAGCTTAGCCGAGTTGAAAACATAGTGACATGTATATGTTCTTTTTCTGCTGTTACTTAGTCTCCTAACAGTTCTGTTCTTATGTGACCAAAGGAAAAACTGTAACTATTGGATGAAGTTGGGGAAATAGAATTTCTACCCCATCACCCATGCTAGTCATTGTTTGAATTGCTAAAAAAATGTTTCTAGTCATCTGCCTCTACAGATTAAGAATGTTCCTGGATTTTTGCAAAGATATTAGAATCTTAATTCTTCTAGTATAGGCAAAAATTCAGATAATGTATTACATGCTGTACTAAAAATCAAGGCAGAGACTCCGAACTTGACAAATCAGTTTTTTTCATAATTAAGTTGTCCTAATACAGCTACAGTTTCATGAGATTTATCTTATAAACATTATTATTTTCTGTTTAACATTTGATACTATTGTCTTCTGTGACTTGTACACTAAAGATACTAAATATGTTTCTTGGGGATAGTTTTTGATAGAAATCTCAGGCTTTGACCTGATGTCTGTATGATTCCTTCACAATCTTGTTTAAAATTTTACAATATAAACTTGAAAAAAGTTCTTTAAGTTCATTAAAGGAATTCTTGAAAATGTGTTTTCAGGATACATTGTGTTGCCTAAATCTATTAAAAAAAATAAAGCTCATTGCTCTGTTTCTATACAGATACAAAAGACAAAAACATTGTGGTTGATTTTTACTTGGATTCTGTTTTCTATATAGTCCGATGTATATAACTTCAGCCAACCGGACACCAGGGAGTGCTGAGCAAGTGAAAACACGATTCAGTTGTTCCTCTGCTATTATGTATTTTAATGAAGCAGGCAGATGGTAGATGGATTTTCCCCTGGAAACTGCTGATTTTGAAAGACTCCAGTATGCCAGTTTTGCAAGCATGGTGTTCAGCAGTATGTAGTATCTCAAAATATACATCTAACTTTGCCAGGAAAATTAATGTGCCCTTAGGCAGATGGACAAATTTTGCGAAAATGTAAGACCACCACTTGCCTCTCCAACTTTCTTGTGTAGGTGTGAGTATAAAATCTTCCCTCTCTTTTTGTTCTTAACTTCTTCTGTGTAAGAGAGCAATAGATGCACAAATGCAATTAGGTTGTAAAACCATGTACATGATCGTTACTGTTTCTAATTCTGTTGTTGAATGAGCTCCTTGAGGAGTATGCTCCCAGACTGTTCAGCATTATCACCTAGAATTAAAAAAAGTGGTAACCTACAAATGTGACTTTCATGTAAAGGGAATAGAAATAAGTGTCTTCTGAGATGTTACCCAGTAATAGGTGATGGTAGCTTGCACAGGAAACATATACTTACAGGTTATTTCTGAACCAAGATGATACCCAATACATCAATAAAATCCAGTTCTCTACTCAATGGCTAAACAATGGCTATAATATTCAATTCACCCACGGGTAAAAACATGAAATAAATACCACAGCTTCAGTACCGATTCCTGCTCATACTAAATCAAACAGTCTATGTAATATGTATCATTCCTACCATTCTCACTTTTCCTTCTAATTGTCAGGAGAATTAAGAACAAGCAGAATTTTACATTAAGATAAAAAACTGATGAAAATGTAGACTATCATTATGCCTACCAGCAAAAGAAATGATAAATGCTTAAAATCTGAAGCCGCACATTCTTTTTAGATGCATAATTCTTGGAAATTAGTGCCATCTTCTGGCTTCTCAAAGTACTGTTTTAAATCTAAACCAGACACTGCTAAGATTTTTATAGTACCGTGAAATGTCAAAAGAGAAAAAAAAAATCCCCCAAACATATGGGTTCCATTGTAATATCTGCATTTTCACTTATGGCATAAACTTTGAGAGTCGTATTATACATCATGGATCTCTACCATTCACATTACATAGACTGCAGATTTATATGGGATTAAATAAGCTTTGCAATTTGTGAGAAAGTTCCCACATATAACACACATGCAATATTCCACAGCTCATGTGTTTGGAATGCTTTTCTCATTCCTAACTCATAAGTTTCTTCATGCCAATCAGTTTTTAGTTAAGAAATTAAGAAACATCGAGGTTGGAGTGGATCATTACTTGATTCAGTGGAAATTTTTTTAGCTTTTGGATCCATTATTTTTTAAGCCATGGATTTAAACATGTAGTTTTATATACTCCAAAGTAACAAAAACAATTGCAATCATAATACGTAGAATGTTCTAGTTGCTAGATGCCCTATCTGAATCATTTTATTCATTTCACCACCCCTGTGAGGTGTTTCTATTCTTACATTCCTGTCTTATAGATGAAGAAACTGAGGCTCAGAGAAGTGAAGTCACACTTCTAAGAAATGGGAGACTCAGGATTTGAACTCAGGCTTGTTTGACCCAAAAGCCTGTGTTCTCTCTGATGATGGCCGGGATGTTCATGGTGGCTAATTCACAGCAGTTGGTAGATATTTTATGTTCTTGAAGTTTGGTGGACCCCTCACAGATTGATTTCATGCAACTTTATTATATTTTCCCCCCAAGTCTTGGGCCATGGATTTATGAAAATTGGTAGGACTCTTATATTCCCTCTTCCATTATTTCATAGAAATTGTAAATTCATATTAATTGCCTTGCAGTAACAAGCACTTAATTGGTATTCAATATATACCAGTGAATTTATCAGGTAGATTTTAATAGGATATTATTTTCCAAAGTGCAGAGAACTTGAATGAAATATAGTGGTTAAAAAAAAACAGTATGTCATTAAGAGTTCCTAAGTGTTTGAACGTTAGGACACATACACACATGTATACATATATATTATGGATAATTAACTATAATTTTAATTTTTGGTTCAGATATTGTGTAGAATCAAATTAGGAAAAACAAAAATCTAACAAGGACCCAAAATAGTAAGGCTGATTTATCAAAGAGCAGCAACATGTACTCTGTGAGAGAAAAGAAAGCAATTTTTACTAGAGATACTAGATATTTTTAAGATATCTGTGGTTTCGCTGTCAAGTGCCAGAAGAAAAGCAGCAATGTCCTGCAAAACACTCATTTCCAGGGACCACAACACAGGATGCTTCAAATGCGTATAATAAAGGGAAGATTTTATGTTAATAAGTTTGGCTTGAGAGATTATTCTAAGTCATATTACTAACAAAACAAAGGAAAATCATAAGCCATAATTTGTGAGGTTTTTAAATTCTAAAGTGGTAAAAACATTTAATTATGAACTATTATGATAGGGGAAAAGAGATCTCTGTATAGAAATGGGCTTAATTTTTTTATATTGAAGTGTAGTTGATATACAATATTATATTGGTATCAGATGTACAACATAATGATTGGAAAACTGTTCACATTACTAAATGCTCACCACGATAAGTGTAGTTACCTTCTGTCATCATACAAAGATCTTACAATATATTGACTGTATATGAGGTTTAAAATTCATACTGGAGAATTATTTTTTAATGGAAAAGACCTTGTTATATGTCATACCCCCACAACTTCATTTACTAATAGTAAACAGGTGCCTAATTCAAACTATAATGGCATATAACAAAACTGCAAAAAATGACTGAAGGATTAAGAGCTAGAGATACAGGAGACAAACAGCAATCAGGAAATATAATGAAATAAAATATTTATTACTATTGCATGAACTACCTGTAATAAAACTTTACATATTAGGTTTCTTGGTTATAGTCAACAGAAACCACCTCTGACTGCCTTAAGCAGGGAGAATTTATGGGCAGGTCATAGACCAGCTCACTGAATCAGATGGGAAGATGGAAGAGCCAGCAGGTGGAAACAGGCAGAAGTAAAGGAATCTAAGCAGGTCGTATCTGAACTAGCCAAGTTCAGATTGTATGAACAGTATTGTCATGATGCTGGCACCTCTTAAGACTGGGGACAGCTGTGCGGCCACCCCAGCTACAAATAATTTCTAAATATAACCCTGTGTTTGTATCATTTCCTCAGCCTGTCAGCCCTGGGGAGAGTATGTCTTTGGCCTCTCCCAGGTCTGTGTGTGCACACAAATTCGAGGGAAGTTCAGGGGTGTGCGGCCACAGACAGAAATGAAAACAGAACACAATACCCAATAAATGTCCCCTACAACTGCATGGCAAAGGAAACCATCAATAAAATGATAAGGCAACCTGCCAAATGGGAGAAAATATTGCAAATCATCATCTGATAAGCAGCTAATATTCAAAATATGTAAAGAAGTCAGACAAGCTGAAAGCAAAAAACCAAATGATTTGATTTAAAATTGGCAGCAGATCTGAACAGAGATTTTTTTCAAAGAAGACATACAGATGGCCAACAGGTGCATGAGAAGAGGTTCAGTATCACTAATCATCAGTGAAATGCAAATCAAAAGCACAGTAACATATCACTGCATACCTGTTAGAATAGTTGTTTTCAGAAAGAGAAGAAATAACAAGTGTTGGCAAGGTTATGGAGAAAAGAATGTAAATGTAAATTGGTGCAGCCAGTCTGGACAACAGTATGGAGGTTCCTCGAAAACTAGAATGAGAACCAACTATATGATCTAGTAATTCCACTTCTGGGTATTCATTTAAAGAAAATGAAAATACTAACTTGAAAAGATCTGTGGACTCCCATGTTCACTGCAGCATTATTTACAGTAGCCAAGATACAGAAATAATGTAAGTGTCCATCAAGGGATGAATAGACAATATGTGATATATCATTATTATTATTCAGCAATAGAAAAGAAGAACATCTTGCCATCTGACAACACGAATGGACCCTGCAGGCATCGTGCTAAGGGAAATGTCCAGAGAAAAAGAAATCCCGTGTGGTCTCACTTACAGGTGGAATCTACAACAAAACCAAACAAAGGTCACCTCACAGACACAGAGAACAGTCAGGGGGCTGCTAGAGGTGGGGGTGGACGGTGGGTGGACTGGCTGAAGGGGGTCTAAAGGTACAGACTTTCTGTGGTAAAATAAACAAGTTATGGGCGTGTAATGGAGAGCATGGTGACTAGTGTTAATGACACCGTATTGCGTATTTGAAAGCTGCATGGAAAGTATGATAGATCTTAAAAGTTCTCACCACAAGACAAAAGCTCTGTGACTGTGTGTGGTGACGGGATGTGGACTTGCTGTGGTGATCATTTCACAGCGCATACAGGTATGGAATCATTATGCTGCACATCTGAAGCTACGGTTCTATGTTAATTCTACCTCAATAGAAACAACAAAACAAAAGTAGAAGCTTTCTTTTAACATAATGCAATAATCCTATTTATAATTTTTAAAAGCCACTCTCTTTTCCAAAATAGAGCTTTATTTCAAGTGCAAGATCTCTGCACAGCGGCCATCCTCCTTAGTTTATGTTATGACCCTGTCCGGTTAGGGACTGTCCCAACATTCCTAAATCTGAGACCGTTACACGGAGACCAGGCTGCATGTGACAACTGTACGTGTGGTTTTTCTTGGTGACAAACACCAAAGGTACCGCTAACACTACTGCAGTTTGCTGCTTATCATAGTTCATAAGAGGTGGTCCAGAGGAAAGGGACTTGATAGAGGCAGCTGGGTAAAAAGGGGGAACAGGAAAGACAATGGGATGGCGAGGTCAGCAGAGGCCAGCAGCAGCCCAACAGCGGAGGGCAGGTGCCTCTGCTAAGGCTGAGAGGACAAAGGCCAGACGTGGTGTTACGAAAGCCCAAGAGCCACTGGGCAGGAACTGGACTCATGCCCGGGGCCGCTCATGGGGATGTGGGAACGCAGGTCAGGGGGCTGGGAACCAACAGGAGAGGCAGTTACCGCGGGCCTGGCACCGGAGATGGGCCGGCAGAAACACCCTGGCCTTTCTCTCCAGTCTCCTGGCGGTGTCTTCCCTTGGCAGGGGGAACTGTGGGCTGCACGTGTCTGAGACATGACCTCAGGCGAACAGGCACATGACTGGCGCACCCAGGAGGCCTCCATGAACCCCCCTATTCTAGAAGTGGGATGTGGCAGCCCAGAGCACACTTGTCACCTTGTGTGTGTGAGGCATGGGCGTGCACGTGTGCATGAGTGTGTCTCTACACTCGGGAGGTAGCATACATAGGATTAGAAAATAAACCAACTCTTTTGAAATACTGTTAATGAACTATTACAACTGTGTAATAAGTAAAAGTGTGCTTCTTTCACAGTGCAGTTTAAATACCAAGGTTAAACAGCAGGTATAATAACTGTAGTAACTTTCAACTGTGAGGAACACAAAACTATTTTAATCCAGTGCGTGAGAAATTGTAATGTGATGTAAAGGGACCTGATTTCTCTGGGCAACACTGCTCACAGGTACTGCTGATTCTACTGCAGCTTGTTGCCAGCATTCAGAACCGGGAATTTGTTAAATTCTGTTGGAGGGGGTAAAAAGATGCCATTTTTTTTCTCATGCACTTTTGCAGCTTCTCTGACCTAGATAGAGAATTACCTGAGTTCCACCAGAATGCTTCCCCGCACCTGCTGCCTAATCCTCCCCCTGTTAGTGTTTTCTTCACCGCCCCCCTTACTGAGGCCGACCTTGTCCTACTCTGTCCACCGTATTTAGTTGCACCTTTCCTCTGTAATGTAACTTAAAATACGCTATAGTGACCCAGTTTTGAGGCTTTGGTTAGAGGATGGTCAGTCCTATCTTCAGCAGCAAAGTCCACAGGCCCAAACACTTCCCCTCTCGGGCGCCAGACCACTCCCCGAGGCCCTGATTGTCTGGGCCAGGTATCAGCCAACAGACGGGGACAGCCCCTGTGCCCCCGGGGCCCGAGAAATTATTCAAATTAGCCAACCCACAGGGAGCCCTTGAAATCTAACCCCACCTCCCTTGCCAAATAGAAACCGCCCTCTACAGTTCCAGCGTGCTGTTACCCCGTGCCTGGCACAACCCCAGGGGTGCCCTGCGTGGTAACCTTTCTTTGGATTGTCAGTACCCTGAAGGCCTGCCTGTCATCTCTCTGAGTGTTTGCTCTTGCCATCAAAAAGAGATCTTTACATCTTACAAAACACCCTGATCCCCTCTCTGGCATTCCCTTTCTCCCTTTTTCTTCTATGTTCTTCTGGCTGTTGTTTTGTTTTCCCCTCACACCCGTGATTGTCTAACGATTCACTAGAATGTCTCAACTGGCACGGGAACAAAAAGGCCCACGGAGACGGGCTTCCGTCGTTTTCATTTTCTGCTGTGTCCCAAGCACTGGAAACGGTGTCCGGCACACAGCAGGCTCCCTATGCACGTTTGCTGAGTGAATCATGACCGTCCTCCCTGGGCCTGTCGTGGCCAGACACTCTGGGCAACACCTCCGGTCGAAAGGCGACAACTCTTTTGCACCTGTTTGTGTTGTTACATGAAAAGCCAGAACTGGGAGGGGGCTGTTGCAGTTTCCAATCCCGTGGGACCCCTGCTGGTCTCCTGGTGAGAGCTTTTCTCTTTGGGATGTCCAAACCTTCTCAACTGGTAGAGGTCGGGGTCACGGACAGGGCAGCGCTGTGAGTGGGCCTCAGGGCTAGCCACCAGAGGCACCACCCTTCTGCTGCCCGTGGCTCTGAACTCCGTAATCTGCCCTTGGAAGATCCAGCCCTGTGTATCAGGTAGTTTCAAAGCACGCATGGCGTATGGTGGGACAGCATCATGATCCTAGAGGGGTGGTGTCATTCTGAAAGGCCAACAGCTTTTGGACGGTAGATTTTTTAATAGGACCAGTATCTGCCATTGCCTGATTTCTTTCCTGTAAGGCAAGTCCATGGATTAGAAGTAATATTGTGCAGATATCAGGGTGGTTTGTACTGTGTTGACTAAAGTCATCAATAGAAGTGCTGGGAGAAACATGACTGGAAGTGCAGGAAGTGATCGGGAAACAGGACACGTTTGTGCCATTACCACAATGTGACCAACCTGCCACCGTGGCTGGGTGGTGTCCGTGAGCCCCGAGACTGGGTCAGCAGTCAGAGTTGTTCGTAGCCATCAGGAAACAAGGATTCAGCGGGGCCTCATCTGGGACAATCAATGTCGAGGCCTTGCATGGCCTCAGATGCCATAGCCATTTCCACGTGTTGTCAGACTGCGTTTCTAAAATCCTCCAACAATCATATGTCTTCCATCAAAAATATCTGGTAACATTTTTCTTACATTCCTTCCAGTAATAGATGATGTCATTGCTCTTTTAGGTTTTGACATCCTGAGGAGAATAATTTGTCTAGATACTACTGTCATTATGTTTCCCCGATTACAGCTGAGCTTGAGTAACTTTTACTTGGCCATCAGCAGACTCCTCAGTGAAATACCTGCTAATATCCTTCATTCATTTTCCTTTTGAGTTTATCTTTATTTTGACAATTTTTAAGAGCTCTCTCAGTACTATGTGAAGCTTTTGTCACATTGCAAATAGTTCCTCCAAATCTGTTGTTTTTCTACTGACTTTAGATGTGACATCCTGTGCCCAACTCAAGAGTGTATTTTGTAAATATCATCCAAATATTTTCTTTGACAGCCCAGAATTTTCTGTCTTGGTTAAGAATCCTTCCCTTGTCCTTAGATTGGACATGTAGTTTCCATGGTTCTCAGATATTTCCTGGTTTATATTTTATATTTAAGTCCTTAGTAATTCTGGATTTTATTTTAGTACATTATGTAAGAGAAGCCTAACTTATATTTTTCCCAGCTGGTGAATAGGTTGTGACAGCTCCATTTATTACATAAAACATTCTTTCACTACTAAATCAGACAGCCTTTCTGGCATCTATTGCACTCTTGTACACATACTGGGATCCTTTCCTGCATTTCCTCCTGTCCTGCTGGCCTATGTGTATCCTACTATGCTAGCACAGTATTCATGACGATAGTGATTTACTGTGTATACTTATACCTGGCAAAGCAAGTTCTCCTCACATTTCTTTTTTTTAAACTATTTTACTGAGTATTAGTTGGTTGCTATTATATTATTCTATATCAGGTTCAAAAACTTCAAAATCTTAGTGGAGCTACATTTTTATGTACTGTATTTAAGAAAATCAACATCTTATTATATTTTCTTCTCATCCAGGAATGTGGTATTTTTTCCTAGCCATTCATCTATCCTTTTATCATCATTAAGGTTTTATTATTTTCTATACAGAAGTCCTGGACATTTCTCATCAAATTTATTCTAAGTATTTTGTGATTTTTAAAATTAGTTAGGTCCTAATTGTCAGTGGGAATTTTTAAAAATTTCTACATCTAGATAGGTTTTGCTAGTGAAACAGGATGTTAAAATAGAAGTTCGTTGAAATACAAAAAAAAAGAAAAAATTAGAGATGACACACGGAGGTGAGGTGACCAGGATCACCAGGATTTACAAAGCAGGTGGCTGAGAACCAGCCCATTACAAAAGGCCATACGTTAAATGATTCCATTTATATTAAATGTCCAAAATAGGCAAATCCATAGAAACAGAAATTAGATTACCGGGTGCCAGGGGCTGGGGCCAGTGAGCAATGGAGTGAAAGCCCATGGGTTCTTCTTAGGGTGACGAAATGTTCTGAGATTAGATGGCGGTGGTGGCTGCACTGGATTGTACATTTTAAAGGTGAGGAAATGGTGCGTATATATATTTTATGGTGAGTAAACTGTACCTCAGTAAAGCTATTATTTAAAAAAAAGGCAAATGGAGAACAGCAAAAATCCTTTTTAGCACAACACACATGACAGCTGAAATGCATTTTTCCTAATTACAAAGAGTTCATTCAGAAATACAAGGCAAGGATAAACAATCCAAGCAGCAAATGATTAAGAAACAACCCTCTGGAGGGGGCAGGGCTGGCCAGGGAGGCCCTCGTTTGCAACTTCAGTTGATTTCCATATTGGCAATATTCCTACCTTGGCTGGTCTCAGGCTACTGTGAACAACATTGGCGTCAGCTCTCACTGCATTCAAGGGCATGAAATATGGATGGCAGTTTTATAGGGAAATACAAATGCCCAGTAAATGTGCTGCTCATCCTTATAAATATAGCAAGTTAAAACAATGCTGAGACGATTTTTTTAATCCTATGGGATTAAAGAGTTTGAGGAAAGTCCCTCTCATATTTTGGTGGGAGCATAACTTGTTTGAAGGGAAGTTTGGGAAAACCTTTCCAAATTAAACAAGAGCCTATCATTTGACCCAGTAATTTCAGGGGTAGAGAATTTCCTTCTGCTGAAGACTTTCCAGGGGAAATAGAAATTCTGTATGTTCTTGGAACATAAGTTGTAAACATTTTGTCTTTTACGAAAAAGAATGTAAAGCCTCTAATAAAATTAGAAGAAAAAGGACATAAGGCTCACAGAAAGTTATTGGCAATAGCATAGGCCGTGATTAGGAGCATAGGGTTTTTGTGAAATATATTTGGTTAATGTAGGAACAAGAAGGACCAAAGTGAAAAATATCGAAATAAACATGGCTTATCAGAAACTAATGCTGAACAATGGCAATAGCCATTGTTCTAAAAAGTGGAAAGAAAATATCAAATCCATTTACCTACATAAAAAAAGTACACCTATAATTACTGTGTGGAAAAGAAACTAAAGTGATTTTGATAAAGTAAAGATTTTCAAAATAGCAACAGAGGGATTCAATTCATTAGGATCCCTGTGGAGTAGGGAATGATCACATATCCGTCAGTGAGCAGCAGCACATGAGCTTAATGCAATTCATTCAGCAAGTATTTATTAATCTACTAATAGAGTATGAAAATCACAGCATCTAAAAGCTCTGAGGGATATAAAGATGAATAAGACATAGTCTTTGGCTGTAACTCAGCCTTGTATCATTGTCTGATTACTTTTTTTTGATGAAAAGAATTTTTTCCCTCCCTTCATTCTATCCCCATCTTTCCAAATTATAAATTTGAAGGTAAGGACTATACGTTCTGTATTCCCACAGCGTCTGCTCCTATGACATTCCATCACTTCACATGTGGCGTTCAACCTGTATTTGTTAATAATAATGTGATGACAATTTGAATGAAAAAAATACAGAAATATTTTATAGAAAAGAATACCCCATTTGAACATGCCTTAGAACAACTGTAACTTTCCTAGTGACCAGTTGCATCTTTCTTTTTCTATTTGCTAACACATACTCTATCCTTGAACATCCTGGTTAAAATTAAAAACCAGTTTGCGAACTGATGGAGATTTTCTTTTCTGAGAGGAGAATCTTGTTACTGTTTTTTTTTTCTGTGTTACATAGACAGAAACTACAGTCATTCATCTAAAATAAGGCAGGTTATCTCTGTCTATAATCACTTCCATGATTAGATTTTGCTGTAAAGACAGTGTCACTGAACCTGTGTGTCTGAGTAACAGGAAAGTTAAGAGCTCTGCAGTCAGGCTTTCAGGGTTCTGAGTACAGCTCTGCCACTAACTAGCCATTCCTCAGACTAGTTATTTAACTTTAAATTGTCGATGTCTTCACCTGTACAATGGGGATGATAACAGTACTGTACCCTCCGTGCTCTTTGGAGGATTCAGTGAGATATCCTGTATGAAGCACGTAGAAGGACATCTAGATTCAGGCACTCACTACCTGCTGACCCTTATTAGCCATTTCATGATAACGTGCAATGACTTGTAATGAAGGAAGCAAAATAAAACTGCATTTGAATTGGTAGAAGTAACTCCAAATTCACTTTCCCTGTTGTCATCTAAGGGTTCTGACTGGAAAAAAAAAATGGCAGAAGAGGAGGACCCCCTCGCCCAGCTCCATCATTTGCTGGGCAGCCAAGGGCTTGTTTCAGCTCAGCCAGCTGGCTTGCTCCCCATCACCGGCCTCGACGTGGCCCTGTTTTCCAGGGGTGGGGCCTTCCTCTCACACAACGCTACAACGTTAACGCTGCCAACTTCCATTTAATCCGCTATAAAGTGATGTGAGGATTTGGTAGCTAATAAAAACAGTATCTAGTTGACTTGGCTTCAGTGGTGAGTGAAGTTCCTTAACAGTATGAAGGTGTTAAAGGAATAAGGAGTTGACCAGGATATAGGAGCCCACCCTACGCTGGGGAACAGAGGATGCGACAAAGAGGGGCTGTTCCTTGGCTTTCTGTATCTAAGAAATGCTTTGGGCAACACTTCTCTTCGATTTTACAGAGCAGCGCATTTGGGATATTATCATTTCCAAGTTTGTTCTTACAAAAGCTGCTTCTCTGGAAATAGCCTTTTGTCAAGGGGATTACTTTTTTATCAAGTTATAATTAGACTTTGCTTAATGCGCCCATAAATTTGCAACCCTTTGTGTACTGCACAGGTGTGCTGTGTTCTCTTATCCCACCAGGGCAAGTGTTGAATAACCAAAAAAAGCTTTTAGATGTTCGCAGGGAGGCACCTTAAGTTCTTTGATTTGCAGGATGGCAAATTGTGTAATTCCCTAATTATCATAACATGTGGGAGAAACGGCTGTTGAGGTTTTCCATTTTCCCTTTGCTATGCTGATTTAGACTAAAATTTGTAAGTTCAAAATTCAGGATCCTAAAGATGCACTTTCCTCAAAAGGGTTTGCTTATTATATCAAGTTGTGGAGGACAGAAGCAGGCAATGCTGTAAAGTGGACTTAGTATCCATAAAAAGACCTCCAAAATACACATTTCTTAGCTATTCTGTTTTTTGAGCTTACATGGGCAGTCAAACTTAAAATGCAGTGGACACAGACATTTCAGGAAATATTAGCTGCACCACTGTTAAAATAGCCACCCTGACAAGTCCTTGGGGGACTCACTTGGCCGGGCAGCCACAGGGATCCGCCTTCAGCAAAGCCCCTTGGTGTCTGCTGTCAACAAGGTGTGTGTGAAGCCGTCTACCTGGAGTCTGACAGGGACACACTCCAAGAGGCAGACCTGTCAGCCCCTCACCCTGATCACAGCTTTGCTTCCCCCAGAGCTTAAAGAGTCTCAGCAGAAAGACTCTTGGAGCGAAAGAGTCTCACTTAACAATTTCAGGTTGATTTAATACACAAGAACAGAAAAGATGAGATTCAAAAAACCCTTGGCCCCTGTCAAATGGCAAAGAGAATTACAAAATGTCATTTCGGAGACTGACTCATTAGGTGCAATATTTAGATTTGCCCTCTGGAAAGGATTGAATGCTGCCTGCCAGGTGTTAAGTCATGGATGCAAATCCAAATGGACAGTAAAACGCTGACTTTCAAAGACCTGTTTTAACTTGAAAAGCCTCTGACATGCCAGTTAGGCTGAAAGGTGTTGGAGAGCAAGAGAGGCAGAGAAGAGTTAATTTGCTCCCAGCAATTTCCTTACTCAGGACCGATGTGCTACCAGTAGGTCAGGGGGATGAAAAATGCATCTACATTTGTCTGTTGTGGAGCGCATATGAAAAAACTTAGTTTAAACTATTTTAATAGGTGAGCTTTTACAAGGTATTATTGGTTGCTAAGCATTTCTGGATTTTAGAAATGCATGGGCAGCCCAGTTCTTGTGATCCCTAAAACCTGCCCTCCTTAGAAAAAGAAGGACTCGAAGGGCCCTTTCAGGAATCCTTGTTCACATTAAGTAATCCATACATTTTGAGACATGAGCCACACTTCTGATATTGGGTGTTTGTAATTCCTATTTGCAGTTCACATTCAGGTCCAGGGGTCAGGATGTCAACATGACAGCCAACTTGGCATCATGGCATGATCGGCTAAGACTGCCTACCCTTGCCTTTGGGTTGATGCTTTATTTCTCAAGCACAGGGGCAGGGCAGGCAGGGAAGGACATGGAACGCTCAGGATCGGGGGGAGCACGTACACACTGGATATATGGGATAATCTTAACCCAATGTAGGTACAAAGGGAGTCAGGACTTGGCTACAACCTATAAGTAATTTCCAAAAACACTCTATTTTTCTCTCATTATTCCTCTATTTAATCTTTGTCTCACAAATGCAATAATGATAGGAATCCCAAGCCTCCTTGGCTAAGTCACTTAATCATACCCAAAGGCTAGGATAGTATTGGAGTTGTCAGTTTAATTACTTTGACCAATTCTACAGTAATTGTTACACTTCCTAAAAGTACTCTTTTGCTGGATTAATGTTTTTCCCTGATAAATTGTTTATTTGTCTAAGTTGAGAAAATGATGCCTCTAAAAATGTCCATCTTTTCAGGTTCAGTTGATCTTATCAAACATATGAAGTGTAACTTGCGTCTATCCAATCGGATGAGTGGCAAGTCAGATTAAATAATCATGTGTTTCTTTATCAAAGTTGAGCACTTTCAGGACACCTGCAGTATTGAAGGGTCATCATTTGGTAAAAGGACAAAGAAGAAAGCAAAGATCAGTTCATCTGGGTCACTGAGAAAGGTCAAAACCAAACCCTAAGTGGTAAATGCATAATATAATTTTATGGATGTTCGATTTTTATTAAGTTGCAGTGCAGAGAAGGGGGTAGAAGAAGCTCTCACTTAAACTTGCTCTGCTGAGTTTAGGCCTACGTGGCCTCAGCGGGTTGTTCACGTCTGGGCATGCTTACTGCAAATGGACACTTTCCCATAAAAAGGCCGTAAGGCATATGCACGTTTCTGCAGTGAGATCAGCTGAGGCTGTAGTCACTCTGCTGCGTCCATGGCTCGGTTAGCACGAGCTTAGAGAATGCAACCTTGAGCAAGTTTAACTGTATTGGGGGGGGGGGGTTTCAAAGTACATTAAGAACAAGAACAGGCAGCTTTTGAATATGTCCCTCCATTGTTTGCTCTAACAATGTCAACCAATTGGAATTATATAAGAAATCATATATATATTTCCCAGGCATTGCAAGTATAATTTGGAATCAGCTTCTCTACATTACTGCTACAAAATCAATGGAACTAAAAACTCAGGCTAGGTTTGAAAGGGAATTGTCTAAGTCAGTGGTCTCTAGCCTTTTTTGATCATGGCCTATATATATTATTTATTTAAGTTTATATACATACACCAGTATAATAGAGACACCGTGAAACACAAAAAATAGAAATTAAAAGATTGAGGTGAAAAAGAGAGAAGTAGTATTATCTTTCACTACCACAGTGGAGGGTACGTCCATCACTTTGGGCCATACTCTAGGGTATGCTGTGAAAGGCTTGTTCTGTGAGAAAGAGTTCTTTGGTTTCATGCTGTGGTATTACAGGACTTCTCAGAGCCTTGGCTGTGCTACCATACACTGAATTCCTAAAAGGGAAGTGGAGTGTTAGTTCATGTTTTAAGGAATGGCTGAATTCAGAGAGTTCTGGATTCCAGATCTACCCACTGCTCATGCACTATATCACTTCTGTTATTTAAATTCTCTGAGCCTCAGTTTCTCTATCTGCACAATGGACATAATGACATTCTTCAGGTTATTATGTGGGTCATGCAGGAAGGTGAATGTAAAGCTTAGCTGAGGGCCTAACAAACAGTAAGCACTCAGTAGGTGTGAGTTCATTTCAATATACTCATTCTTATGGGCTACTTTTTACACTAGCGGGCTGTGGAGCACACTCCTGGAAGTGTTCCAGATCAGACTATGAAATCGTTGATCATTTTAGTAGTTTATTTTTTCAGTTTGACAAATACTTATTGACTGTCTCCTGAATAATAGGCCTGGTAGTAGGCCCAGGGTAACCGCTAAGATCAATATCCTGAACTTGCAAGTCATTTTCAGTTCAGCAAAAATTGGAGAGCCTACTATGTGCCAGGCAAGGCCTGCCACTCGGCAGATATGTGATGGTCAGAGCGTATGTGATGTTTACCTTTACGGAGCTTACAGTCTGAGGAAAGGATGGTGCAGTTTATGACCAACATTTAAAAGATAACTACAGAGTAGTGTGAACTGATAGAAGGTGGGTGAGTGGGGTAGAGGATAAGGGGGTCTGCCCATGTCAGGTTTGCATATCATTGTAAACAGCTCTTATGTCACCCTAAGGAAAATAGAAAGCCGTTTCAAGCTCAAAGTTATGGAATGACAAAATATTAGAAAAGACACAATAAGAGCATGTCAGTGGATATGAACAAAAACCCTTGACTGAACGGCTGCTGTCACTGTGTCGAAAGGTAGGCAATTTACATCGCAGACAGGCGTCTGCATCCCTGTTTATTTCATTCCTCACAATCAATAAATTCCATTACCTCTTCATAAAATGTTGACTTCACAGGTTTTCATGTAGCATCAATTTACTCAGACCCCAATCAATTTTCCGTTTCTGTGAAGAATTATTTTAATGGACACCGAATGTGTTGGAGCTCTCCATTGCTGGGGAAATGAATGGCAGCTGCGTCCCATTAGCACAGCTTTTAAACGGACCGAGCGTAACCTGAGAGGTGCGGCAGGACCCGACGGTGCAGGCCCCGTACCTGGAATTCACCCTTTGGGGGAGGCCCCGACTGACGGGCCTGCCCCGCTGAGTTCTCTGGTGCGCTCCGGGAGAAGCGGGGAGGCCCACACTTCCACACAGGGGCTACAGAATCAATTTGCCATCAATAGGTTCAGGACAGACAATTCTGCTCCTGGGCAGAGTCTATCCATTTTAAAGACATTTTTAATAAGCAAGAAATGCTTGTGTGGGATGGAGAACTGGGTGCAGTCGCTAAACAATGGCAGAGTCGTGGAGCAAAGGAAAGGAACATTTGGCCTTTAGAGTTTAGTGCTCCACTGACAGTGCTGAAGAAGCAACAGTAAGAGTGTGATAGTGAATGTTCTTTGTTCTTTATATAGCAGATGTGTGGCTCCCTAGGAATAGAGATGTGAAGATCTACAGACTAATTTGATTTTTCATTTAGTGTGATTATTAGAGATTGCCTCATGGCAGTTTTAAGATTAGAGGTAATGTTTTAAAAGTAAGATCCAAAATGTGCTTTTTTATTATTTACCTAATTCAGAAAAATACAGTTTTTCATTTTGTTGCTTACCTTGATATTTCTTTCATCATACTGGAATAATGTTCATACCATACTTTCACTGGGTTGCAAAAGAAATTTTATAAACTTACAATTTATTACATTTTCTAGACTGAAATAAGATAAATGAAATAAAGGAATCCTGTATGTTCTTTGTTTTTGAGAAGGAATCTAAAGGCTCATGAATAAAATAAGAAATGTTTGAGAAAACATGTCAGGATATAATGTTCAGGTAAATCTTGACACTGTTTTGATAAGCTACATATAACATATAACAAAATGACAAAGGTTTAGGCAAAATAGATAGTCTCTACTTCCTTCACAAGAAGTCTGAAGGTGGGCAATCTTACTGGAATGGTGGTTTTTTTTAGTTACCAGGGATTTAAACTTACAAAAGAAGGAAGGCTGGGGGTCATGCCACTCTCAAGGAGTTTTTCCAGAGGTAAATACAATATTCTAACACTTCTGCTTACTTCTGATTGTTCATAATTTAGCTCCAGGCTAAGCTCTGCTTTAAGGAAGGCTGGGACATTTTAGTTGGGTACATTAGTGCCCCAAATAAAATTAGGAGTGTATTAATAAAAATGGAAAGAATATACTGGTGATACAACTAGCAGATTCTGCCAGAACTAATATAATTCCCCAAGTCAAAATACCTTATTATGCTGTTGTTTTTAATTGATATGTGTGTGTGAATCTGTTTGTATGTGTGTGTGTGTGTGTGTGTGTGTGTGTGTGTATACATATATATAACTAAATCCAACACCAATCATTGGTAGGATATATAATGCCTTCAGAGAAAGATTGGAACATTAACTATAAGCACATGAGCAGTCTCTACACCTAATGAAAGACTTTGACCAGAAAATAATTCTCACATACATGTATATCTATTTAAAGCTACATTTGCTTATAAACACAAAGTACTGGTAATAATTACTGGAACAATAACCTAACTTTGCTCTGCTGGGACTGCCACTTACATAGATGGATGAAAGGTGCTAATTCAATAGGCCAATGGATCGGAGCACCAGAGTCCATCAAAGCTATTTTGCAAGGGCATTTTAGTGTACATTGAAGTACATATTTATTCTAGGTGCTGCTTTTTTATATACTCCAATCTAACTAACTTTTTCTCTTTATAGATGCTGAAGTAGAAAAAAAAAAAGCAGAAAGGCAGGTAATGCACACCTCCCCACCGAGCAAAAAGGAGAGGCAATTCCGTCGGTCCTTAAGAAAAAATGCACATCACTCAAAAATTGCCTTCAACCCAGAGCAAGAGGAATCTCTTTCCTGAATACTTTCTTGTGTGGTCACAAGTACCTCTGGGATTGGCCTTGATCTTTTGACACTTCTTTGTACCAGGGGCTGGCAAAGACTGGATTTAAACATGGTGGGAAATGAGGGATATTGAGAAAGGTTGAGCAGCAGGGTCATCAAACAGCTGGTTGAGTTGGAGAGAAAAAGCTGGTTCATATCAGAATGGCTGCTATCAAAAGAGTTATGAGCTTACATGACAGAAAATTACACGTACTTGAAATATGCCATTACAAAATGCCAGCCTGACATTAAGCTGCTTTATAGACGTATCGCATCCTTAAGTAGCCTGGTGATTATTTGTGTCCCTGGAGCGCTGCTCTCCTCCCTGATTCTGTAATACCCTTGCTTGTCTCTGATCACAGCAAGAAGTGCCACCAACTTATAAAAATTCTTAAAAGAACATTAATTTTTATTTCCTTTGATGTCCCAGAGAGGCTTCTTTCTGGCTGGGATGGAGATACAGCCTTCTTTCCCACAATGACAGGATGTGGTGGTTCCCTGTGAAGGTGAGAAGCCTGGCTTGACCACCCGTAAAAAACAAAAGCATTTCCTATATGACCAGAATGTGCTAAGTGCTTTGCATGAATTATTTTCACTTAATTCTCATGACATCTATAATTAGGTGTCTGTTATTAGACTCATTTTACTCCAGTTTAAGTACAGAGAGACCAAGTGACTTGCCCAGGTCCCTCTGCTGACTAGCTAGCAGTAGAAGGGGGATTTTAGCCCAGCCGCCCTGATACCAGGACTGTCAATCAGTATGTTCCGTTGAGAGAGAGGTTGGGAGGATAAGGTAAATTAAGCAATATTTACAGAAGGAGCACAAGAGAGCAAGAGACGGGCTAAAGTGTCCACTCTCTTTGTCTTTAGAATGATGTGTTTAAGAAAACAAGAAGAGGTTATTTCTGCATAGGAACAGGAAACAGGAAGTGTGGATGAGGAGCACAAACGCGAACGGAAAGCACTTTAGAAAGGCAGTGGCCACAGGTTTTCCATTTGCTGTGCTTGCTTATCTTGGCTCCAGTCATCCCTGCTACAATCAACAAGGTAGGAAAGGCCGTATGATATTTTCTATTATTCCATAAAGCATATAGTAGTATGGTAGATATGGCTACAATTTGACAGGAAAGTGCTATGTAGCAAACACAACTGCTGATGAAATTAAAGTAGCTGATTTCTCATCCTTTGGTATTAACAAAAAAAGGCAAAGATAAAAAAAAGAGAGTCTCAGATATATTACTCTGTGCCTGTCCTAATGTTCCCAAGGTATCATTGTAATCGACCTGGTTTTTCTCTGTGCTTTTCTCTGTTGAGTAAACATATATTCATTATGTTCTAGACAATCTCCAGGAGGTCACACTGTAACACTGAATGGTCCAAGCAATGATCTGGGGTGCCAGATCATTTTAGGGAACTGATGGGGGAGAGAAATCTACGTTAAGTACCAATCCCAACCTCAGATAAACACCCCCTCTCCTCTTTCAGCTTGGAAATACCGCTGCTTTCACGATGTGGCATTGTCTTAGCCTCGGTTCTCCATCAAAGCAGAACTTGAATACAGAACTGCATTCAAGTCATTTATTTTGGAAATGATCCCAGGAAATAGGAGTGCAGTGAAGGCCTAGAGAGAATAAAGCAGAGAAGGGAGAAAGCCAGTACCTAGGCACCTATGGAGTTGGACCTTCCCATGGGCAACTATGCTTGATCCTCCTGGGACCTGTGAGCCGCTGTCTAAAATGAGTCTCAGAGTGATACCTGAGGACCTCCCACCTGCCTGATGCCGAGACGGCTCCTGGAGGGGGGCACTTTGGTGATTGACATGGGACGTTGATGCGTTAAGCTCTCCTTCCCTGACCTTCAGTTTCTCTGGCGCCCTTGCCTGGGATGTCTAGACGATCTTGCACTTGCCAGTCTTGCATGTCAGTCTAGAAAGGTGAGCAAATTAATGTCCTGTGGCGAAACTCTCAGTGAAAAGGAACCAGGAGTCAGTGGCTAAATGCTTCTTTCATCTCTTGAGCAGACAATTCTCAGACTCATTCTGTACACTTCCTCATCGAATCAGACAATTCTGAGGCTCATTTTAGACAACTCAGCTCCTCATAAGGCCCCATGGAATCAAGTTGCCCACAGTGAGCTTCAACTCCATAAGATGCCTTGGTACTGACTTTCTCCGCTTCTCTGCTTTATTCTCTCTAGGTCTTCACTGCACTCCTGTTTCCTGGGATCACTTCCAAAATAAATGACTTGAATACAATTCTTTATTCAGGTTCTGCTTTGATGGGGTTCTGAGCTTAAGACAATGTCACGTGATGAAAGAAAGTATTTCCAGGCTGAAAGAGGATGGGGGCGTTGTCTGAGGATGGGATTGGTATTTAACATAGATTTCTCTTCCTCATCAGATCCCTAAATTTTGGGGTCCTGGAGGGCTTGGTTCTCAGCCCTCTTCTCTTCTTTATCTACACTTTCTGCTCAATCTCTGGCTCTATGGTTCTAACCACCATTTCTATCTTGAGGACCCCTCACATTGTGTCTTTAATCCTGACCTCTCCCCTGAAGGAACACTGGCATCATTTATCCAACTTCCTATATATCCTGTCTGTTTGTAATCTGACAAGCATCTTTTCCTTCATTTGTACAAAATAAAACTCTTGCTTAACTCCCAATATGCTATAAAAACACCGTCATGCCCCTAATCTTCCTCAAGGCACCACCATCTCTCTATAGTCCAAACACATAAAATACCGAAATCATGATGCTGTTCTCGAATTCAACTTTGGTCACACACTTGCCATGAGTTCTGTCAATGTCCTCTCCAGAAGAGATCTCAGGTTCACCCGCTTATTTCCATCTCCACTGCCATCACCCTTCTCTCCGGCAAAATCATTTTAGGTCAGGACCACCGACAAAGTCTTCTGAAATCAGTCTCTATACTTCAGGCAGAATGGTTTGAAGGAATACACGTCACACCACTTGCATCTTTCAAACTTTCCAGTGGCTTCCTAAGGCATGGAGGAATAACAGTCTATAACCTTCCCATGTTCCCAAGGCCCTGATATATTTTTTCTCCTGCTCCCTTATCCCCTGCTTCAGTAGCCCCTTTTCATTCCTCCAAGAGCCCAGGTCCTTTCTCTCTTCAGTGTCTCCCATTTTCTAAAGCCTCTGCTTGCTTACTGGTGTTCTGCTCGCAGAAGGCATGGCCCCTGTTCTCTAAGCCTTAACACCAATCTCTCCTGGAGGCCCCTATTGTGAGCGTATGTCTAAAAGAGAGCCCCCACTCTGGTTATTCTCTTATTCTTTGTTTTTTTTCCCTTCATAATTCTTTTCATAAACTTTATATTATGTCTTCAGTCATCTGTTACTTCCTTTTTATCTTCTCAAGGAGATGGTAAGCTCTCTGGGGGCAGGAATTGCAAGGGGATCTGGCACATTTGTGGAATATGTTAATGGATAGGCTAATTATTTTGAGAAATTTCTCTGGATAAGTACATATAGGAATTTCTTCTTACCCACACTGAAACAAAGGGCCTAATGAACTTTGTCTAATATTTCCTGTCTCAATAATCCATAAATCTCTGTGTCTTTGGAACCCTAATGAGACCAAGAGATGAGAGTGAACAATTATATTTTTGTAGAGGTGTGAAGACATTCTTATAAATCTTCATTTCTCATTTCGTATGGGTGGTTTTCAAGTAGGAAGCAAGACTTATGATTCATCCCTTAATAATCAAATTTATTGTAACTGAATTTTTCAATAGTTTTTATCTAAAAGGAATGATTATGTCTAAGAAGCATGAAGTTTTAACAGGAGAGGAAAAGACTTCAATTCTATCAGTCTACGTTGTTTTTTTTTCATTACTAAAACGAGTTGGCTAACTTCTAACATAACCCTTCCACACACAGAATGAAATTCCTTGTACTTCTCACATTCCCTTCTCCCAGCTGCACATAAATCTATTGTCTCCATTCCCTTAAAAGTATATGTATCCAAAATTTCAATATGTTTTAGTTATAGATTCTCCTTTACTCTAGTTTCAGTTTTCATACACATTACATCAGGGTGCAGTACGCCAGCTTTCTAAAGAGTCAGCAAGGGCTGGATTTATTTGGTTCATTTTGGGGCACAGGGTCCTGTGTGCACATTGGCAGCCTTATTCTAAAATTTGGTAACAAATACTAGTGCCAGAGGGATCAACTGCTTTTCTATCTTTATGGTGAAAACAAAGATGAAACAAAGGTGAGTTCTGAGTTGATAAAATATTAATACCAAATACTTTAAATTATTTCTGAAAGCAATTATAGATGTATTTATTTCTGTATATCAAAGCTAACACTACATGCTCGGGCAATTTGCTTCTTGAAGTGATCTTATATTACAGCATCTTGTACCTTTCGGTAATTTAGGGTTTCCACATAGTGGAGTTTTCTTACAGAGAGGCACATGGCTACTACTTGTTATTTTGTTTCTTGGTATATCATAACTGTGTCATTATTGTTATCTTTAAGCAAAGATGACTGGTCTACAATGCATAGATTTGTTAATATATCTTGGTTGCTAAAATAATAAAATAATTTGATTTTATGCATTACTCCTGTTTTTCTTGTTATTCTTTAAGCATTAGGATGACTTTGAGATTTTTTTCTTTTTTTTTTTTTTAAATAATTATTTTTTATTGAAGGGTAGTTGACGCACAGTATTACATTACATTAGTTTCAAGTGTACAACACAGTGATAAAACATTTATATACATAATTCTAGGTTCCAGCTATCACCCTACCAAGCTGTTACAATATCTTGACTATATTCCTTATGCTATACATTACATCCCGGTTACTTATTTATTTTACCATTGGAAGTCTGTCCTTTTTTTTTTTTTTTTTTTTTTTGTGAGGGCATCTCTCATATTTATTGATCAAATGGTTGTTAACGACAATAAAATTCTGTATAGGGGAGTCAGTGCTCAATGCACAATCATTAATCCACCCCAAGCCTAATTTTCGTCAGTCTCCAATCTTCTGAGGCATAACAAACAAGTTCTTACATGGAGAACAAATTCTTACATAATGAATAAGTTACATAGTGAACAGTACAAGGGCAGTCATCACAGAAACTTTCGGTTTTGCTCATGCATTATGAACTATAAACAGTCAGTTCAAATATGAATACTCATTTGGTTTTTATACGTGATTTATATGTGGATACCACATTTCTCTCTTTATTATTATTATTTTTAATAAAATGCTGAAGTGGTAGGTAGATACAAGATAAAGGTAGAAAACATAGTTTAGTGTTGTAAGAGAGCACATGTAGATGATCAGGTGTGTGCCTGTAGACTATGTGTTAATCCAAGCTAGACAAGGGCAATAAAACATCCACGTATGCAGAAGACTTCTCTCAGAACAGGGGGGGTGAGGTTCTAAGCCTCACCTCTGTTGATCCCCAATTTCTCACCTGATGGCCCCCCTGCGACTGTGCCTGTCTTAGGTTGTTCCTCCCTTGAGGAATCTTACCCGTCTCTGGCTAACCAGTCATCTTCCGGGGCCATACAGGGAAATGTGAAGTTGGTAAGTGAGAGAGAAGCCTTATTGATGAAAAGGTTAGCTTTTTACCTCTTTGCATATTTATGCCCTGTGGCTTCTATGCCCAGCATTTGTCTTGAGGTGTCTTTACCACTTGGAAGACTTATGATGCTCGGTAAATTTGATATGAGGCACGAATTCTATTTAAGGGTTGTAATTAGGAAGGAAGAAGAAAAGCTATAGAAGTAGCAGGCGGAAGAAAACATGGGAAGATTGATTATTTCTTTGACATATCTTCTTGTAGAGTAACTTCAGCATGTATAGGTTTTAAACTACTAATTAAATTGCACACACACATTAACATAATAGGAGTATAGTTACATAACCAAAGCATACCTGTAATAACCAGCCATCTCCAGTGAAACCAAGAAAACCAGTTAGGCACCTGAGGCATTTGTGAAAACTTATGTATGATATGGTGGATATTGTCCAACTGAACTTGAACAGTCTGAGAGAAATCAGATAAATTAAAACAACCCATTCCTGGGGAATGTTCACATCCCTTATGTTCTTTTAACAGTAAATAGTCTGTAGTTGTAAGATTTTGGAGCGCTGCAATTTGCACTTCTCCTAATTCTTGGTTGAGTTCCAACAGTATAGATCCAGTCAAATTGGTTGTTTTACTGTATGCACAGGCCAGCTTAGATATCTCCTTCCTCATTCCCATGGCAAGTCCAGGAGCTGGTGGGATGAGTGCATCTACAGCTGTAGCAGTGCGTGGATCCTTGTTGGGGTTTTTTGATGATCATCTTCTGGCATGAGTCTTCCAGAGAGTGCTGATGTTGGAAGTTCTCTTTCATATCGTATCTTAGTTCATTTTTGGGGTAGCACAATTAGGCTTTGATCTTCTGTATAGACGCAAACAGACCCTTTGCCTACACTTTTATATGCCCTTTATACCCTTGTGTAGAACTCGTTGGAGGTTACCACACAGGAACTGCCCTTTTTTTTTTTTTTTTTTTTGGTATCACTAATCTACACTTACATGATGAATATTATGTTTACTAGGCTCTCCCCTATACCAGGTCTCCCCTATAAACCCCTTTACAGTCACTGTCCATCAGCATAGCAAAATGTTGTAGAATCACTACTTGCCTTCTCTGTGTTGAACAGCCCTCCCTTTTCTCCTACCCCCCATGCATGTTAATCTTAATACCCCCCTACTTCTCCCCCCTCTTATCCCTCCCTACCCACCCATTCTCCCCAGTCCCTTTCCCTTTGGTACCTGTTAGTCCATTCTTGAGTTCTGTGATTCTGGTGCTGTTTTGTTCCTTCAGTTTTTCCTTTGTTCTTATATTCCACAGATAAGTGAAATCATTTGGTATTTCTCTTTCTCCGCTTGGCTTGTTTCACTGAGCATAATATACTCCAGCTCCATTCATGTTGCTGCAAATGATTGGATTTGCCCTTTTCTTATGGCTGAGTAGTATTCCATTGTGTATATGTACCACACCTTCTTTATCCATTCATCTATCGATGGACATTTAGGTTGCTTCCAATTCTTGGCTATTGTAAATAGTGCTGCGATAAACATAGGGGTGCATCTGTCTTTCTCAAACTTGATTGCTGTGTTCTTAGGGTACATTCCTAGGAGTGGAATTCCTGGGTCAAATGGTAAGTCTGTTTTGAGCATTTTGATGTACCTCCATACTGCTTTCCACAATGGTTGAACTAACTTACATTCCCACCAGCAGTGTAGGAGGGTTCCCCTTTCTCCACAGCCTCGCCAACATTTGTTGTTGTTTGTCTTTTGGATGGCAGCCATCCTTACTGGTGTGAGGTGATACCTCATTGTAGTTTTAATTTGCATTTCTCTGATAATTAGCGATGTGGAGCATCTTTTCATGTGTCTGTTGGCCATCTGTATTTCTTTTTTGGAGAACTGTCTGTTCAGTTCCTCTGCCCATTTTTTAATTGGGTTATTTGTTTTTTGTTTTATGAGGCGTGTGAGCTCTTTATATATTCTGGATGTCAAGCCTTTATTGGATGTGTCATTTTCAAATATATTCTCCCATACTGTAGGGATCCTTTTTGTTCTATTGATGGTGTCTTTTGCTGTACAGAAGCTTTTCAGCTTAATATAGTCCCACTTACTCATTTTTGCTGTTGTTTTCCTTGCCCGGGGAGATATGTTCAAGAAGAGGTCACTCATGTTTATGTCTAAGAGGTTTTTGCCTATGTTTTCTTCCAAGAGTTTAATGGTTTCAGGACTTACATTCAGGTCTTTGATCCATTTTGAGTTTACTTTTGTATATGGGGTTAGACAATGGTCCAGTTTCATTCTCCTAAATGTAGCTGTCCAGTTTTGCCAGCACCATCTGTTGAAGAGACTGTCATTTCGCCATTGTATGTCCATGGCTCCTTTATCAAATATTAATTGACCATATATGTCTGGGTTAATGTCTGGATTCTCTAGTCTGTTCCATTGGTCTGTGGCTCTGCTCTTGTGCCAGTACCAAATTGTCTTGATTACTATGGCTTTATAGTAGAGCTTGAAGTTGGGGAGTGAGATCCCCCCTACTTTATTCTTCTTTCTCAGGATTGCTTTGGCTATTTGGGGTCTTTGGTGTTTCCATATGAATTTTTGAATTCTTTGTTCCAGTTCATTGAAGAATGTTGCTGGTAGTTTCATAGGGATTGCATCAAATCTGTATATTGCTTTGGGCAGGATGGCCATTTTGACGATATTAATTCTTCCTAGCCATGAGCATGGGATGAGTTTCCATCTGTTAGTGTCCCCTTTAATTTCTCTTAAGAGTGACTTGTAGTTTTCAGAGTATAAGTCTTTCACTTCTTTGGTTAGGTTTATTCCTAGGTATTTTATTTTTTTTGATGCAATTGTGAATGGAGTTGTTTTCCTGATTTCTCTTTCTGTTGGTTCATTGTTAGTATATAGGAAAGCCACAGATTTCTGTGTGTTGATTTTGTATCCTGCAACTTTGCTGTATTCCGATATCAGTTCTAGTAGTTTTGGGGTGGAGTCTTTAGGGTTTTTTATGTACAGTATCATGTCATCTGCAAATAGTGACAGTTTAACTTCTTCTTTACCAATCTGGATTCCTTGTATTTCTTTGTGTTGTCTGATTGCCGTGGCTAGGACCTCCAGTACTATATTAAATAACAGTGGGGAGAGCGGGCATCCCTGTCTAGTTCCCGATCTCAGAGGAAATGCTTTCAGCTTCTCGCTGTTCAATATAATGTTGGCTATGGGTTTTTCATAGATGGCCTTTATTATGTTGAGGTACTTGCCCTCTATTCCCATTTTGCTGAGAGTTTTTATCATGAATGGATGTTGAACTTTGTCAAATGCTTTTTCAGCATCTATGGAGATGATCATGTGGTTTTTGTCTTTCTTTTTGTTGATGTGGTGGATGCTGTTGATGGACTTTCGAATGTTGTACCATCCTTGCATCCCTGGGATGAATCCCACTTGGTCATGGTGTATGATCCTTTTGATGTATTTTTGAATTCGGTTTGCTAATATTTTATTGAGTATTTTTGCATCTACGTTCATCAGGGATATTGGTCTGTAGTTTTCTTTTTTGGTGGGGTCTTTGCCTGGTTTTGGTATTAGGGTGATGTTAGCTTCATAGAATGAGTTTGGGAGTATCCCCTCCTCCTCTATTTTTTGGAAAACTTTAAGGAGAATGGGTATTATGTCTTCCCTGTATGTCTGATAAAATTCCGAGGTAAATCCATCTGGCCCAGGGGTTTTGTTCTTTGGTAGTTTTTTGATTACCGCTTCAATTTCGTTGCTGGTAATTGGTCTGTTTAGATTTTCTGTTTCTTCCTGGGTCAATCTTGGAAGGTTGTATTTTTCTAGGAAGTTGTCCATTTCTCCTAGGTTTCCCAGCTTGTTAGCATATAGGTTTTCATAATAGTCTCCAATAATTCTTTGCATTTCCGTGGGGTCCGTCGTGATGACTTTGAGATTTTATAGTACAGAGATATTCTGTAGTCTAACTTTTGGGAAAACTCATTACCTCCTTACCTCCTTTGTAGTTACTCAGGGAGTATGAGAAGTATCTGCTCATTAATGCATCTTGTCTCAAATGACTTGAAGAGAACCAAGCAAAGGATGTGACGTATTTGGTCAGTGTGGTCCCTGTTTCCACTGAATTACTTCTACCTTTGTGACCTCCTCCCACCTGTGCCCATGCTTAGTAAACAGATGCTCTTACCGTCAGCGCAGAGCGGTCCAGACCTCCCATACGGGCAGAGGCAGGCAGCATCTGTCTCGGAGTCAGGAACACAGGTGGCACTGTTTCCACACGGGTTGTGTTCACAAGTTGCAAACTGGCACAGCTTGCTTGAGTACGGCCGTGGACACTCACAGAACCAGGTTTCATTATTGCTGAGAAGGGAAAAGGGATGATAAAACCAGTGAGAAACGATTGGTCTTTTACACACACACACACACACACACACACACACACACGAAACTACAATTGCTGCTTGTCTAATAAGTGGAGGTTTTTCCTCTCTCTTTCTTTTTCTGTTTTTCAACTTTTAATATTTGTAGCTGTGAATTGTACACTGAAAGTAGATTAACAGCGTTATAGATTTCCTGAAGCCATGAATTTGAGTCTAAGCCATCTACTTTTATTTTTTATTTGTCTCACCTTCTACTCCACACCAGGTGCCTTTTCAGAGCTTCATTCAGTATGTGTGGTGTGGCCTCCATAAAGAGCTTCAAATGTTTCTTAGAAAACCTTTAGGATTGAAGCTCAGAGGAGAATTTCAAGCAGGCGGTAAGTTTCCTCCGGTGAGGACAAAGAGTTTCAAGAGCCACCCTAGGGGTATTTTGGAGAGAAAAGCCCTGGCGGGAGCTGTAATAAGTACACAACTCTCCAGATTCCAATACTATATGGTGGCCCCAGGCTGAGAGCCTGGGAAAGCAGAGCCCAGGAAAGTGCTGCCTCTCACCTGCAGGGGAAGCCGCCCCAGAGGGGAAGCCCCCGGGAGGCTGACGCTTCTCTCTTCCCCAAATCTAGTCCCCCTTCAAAAGGAAAAGTAGCTCCCGTTTTCTGTGCAGACTCACTGCTCCGCCGTTCTCAGGCCCCGCTGACTGGAGGGCAGACTCCAGTCCTGGCGTCAGCCAGGGACTGGGGCAGGCTGGGCGCAAGGGCCAAGCCTGGCGGCTGACTTGCTGCTGGGGTTGGCACACTGCTAGGCGCAGGTGGGACCTGCCCCTCCAGAGAGCCTGTCTGAGACTAATCACTACCACCTACTAGTGCAAATACAAGAGACTGGGGGACAGAGAAGGATTATTGATATTACTCTGTAGACGTATGAGCCGATACATGTTAATTCCCTTTTAAGTTGTGAAGCCAGTTTGAGTTGGGGTTTTCTCACTGGCAGTTAAATGAATTCCATCTAACATTGATCGCCTTTCATTCCCTTTTTTATTTCTCCTTATTACTGTAGTCCACATCCCTTGCCATATAGGGATCTTCAGGATTTTCTTTTTTTGTCTGCTGACATCTTATGTTCTAAATGTGACTGTTAGCTCTTCAGGGTGGTGCCAGGACCGTCCTGAAAATTAGGGCACCAGCATCTTGTGTGGCCATGACTCAGCTTCCTAAGCTAGTCGTAGATCTGTCCCAAACCAAGGACTTTGTCTCCTGTCCTCATCTTCCGGGTTTCTTGATACCTACCTTCCTTACATCTTTCAATCCCCTTAGTCCAGAATAAATTTGCTTGCAGGAAAGTATCAGATTCTTTTACATAATGAATCCCTGACTTTGACATCTGAAGAGGTTTCCCTTCCCCGAATGTCTATACTTTTACATTAGTCCTCTGTGTCGATGGCATGAAACCCTGTGGAGAATGGTTTTGCACCTGACAGTGGGTAAAGCTAGCGTGAGTGGGGCGTGAGGCTTTGAGACCCTCAGATTGTGCTGACACTTAGATGATCTTGTAAGTGGTCGGCAATTTACTCATTTTATAACTTACATGGTCCATTGAATAGTGCTTTACCCTAACAGACAGAGAAATTCCTAGAATTTCAGAGTTGGGAAAAAAGATCAATGTCACTAAGATGGTTATAAAGCACTCCAGACAAACTGCTGTGTCTGGGCTACAGAACAATTCTGAGGGCCACTGAGCCAATACCATTTCTTCTTGCCTGAGAACAGTGGTGGAAGCCAAGCCAGACCACCTGGGAGGTACAGAGACAACTGCCCGTGTGACTTAAAATGTTAGTTAGGAGCTGAATGTTGTTTGGGGCTGTGCATAGATCTACTGTATCTTTGCTTTCATTCACCTAACTTGGTGTTAGAGCTCTGGATGAAGCATCTGTATTCTGGGAGAAAGTCTAGGAGTATAACACTTCTGAAAGCTGCATTCTGCAAAGACCACATAGTCTTTTTATAGTAAAGGAGAAAGCTCAACGAATCTAAATACTGATTGCTTTATGTGTTTTAGTCATAGAGAGCTAACCAGGTTTGAAATGTGGGAAAGGTGCTTTTATGTTGAAGACCAAGGAAAACACTAATTTGAATCGTGTCTTATGGAGAAACCAAGCCTCCTTCCCTTTGTGCTTTCATCAGGTGTTGGGAGAAGCTGGTTGTTATAAACTCACGTGGAGATGACTAACCACGTGCATCTATACATCAGCAGGAAGTTAGAGCAGAGAGAGAAATAGAAATCAATAAAAAACACTCCATGAAAGGGGACAATCACCTTATCTGGCTAACCAAGTGCAAGTGTCCAGAGCCCCCCAGCCCATTTTGATATCTGTTGGCACTTCATTAGGAAGAGAGCTTTAGCCAACTGAGGTTTTGCCAGATGGTGGTGCCTTTCTGTTTATCACTTCATATCATCCTTCTGCACTCCCAGATACTTCCTGGAGTGCCAGCTATTGCATCAATAGTTATTTAAAAAAATCTATCTTTGCCACCAGCAGCATTACACCCAGGTTTAAAGATTTGTCCTATTCAGATCTTGCCAAAGATCCCATTGCTAACCCCCAACTTCTGCAAAAGCTAGGCAGTCCTCTGTTTTTGCTGTCACTTAACTCATTTTGATGTCTCTCCAGCTCTTGATGCAAATGACAAGGCCCAGGAAACTGTGTGCCCCGAGGGTGAAGGGCATTCTGTAATAGCGAACTTTTGGAAACAGTGATTGAAACAATGTCACCCTCCTTAACCCACTTTACTTTAAATACAGCATTGCTGTGAATTTATTGGGCATTGTTTAATTAGTAGGGGAGAATATATTCACATGCAATATATATTTTTTTCATTAGAGAACGTTTTAAAAGTCTTACCCTTTGCAGACCTGTGAACTAGATAGAAAACTGTTTTGCAAATCCTCCACTAATGAAGTCAAAGCAGTTTTCAGAATTAAAAGTAGGTTTGGGAAAGAACCCAGATATTGGTGAATATTTTCCCTGTACACCAGAACACCGTATTTCTTGCCAATTGCTGTCAACCAATATTGGCTGTGTACCCATGTCACAGACAGAGCCACGTGCCAGGGGTTAGGTAAATATGGCTCCCTTCTGCTGCCTTTGGGGGAGACTGCACAAGTGGGCATGCTAATCTTTGTAAGACACAGCATAAGTATATGACCAGGGTGTTTAGACAATAGCAAGGCTTTTAAGGCCTCTGCTCTTTACTATGTGGATGCGAATGTCAGTAGCCCCTGAGGGCTGGTCTGCAGAGAATGTTACCACTGAATCTCCCAAGGGGCTTTTTTTTCTTAAAACAAGTTGTGTGTGTGTGTTCCTGGGACCCAGCTCTCTAAAACGTCACTAAGGGAGAAGTTCAATTTATAGTAGTACACATAAAGAGCTCAGCACTGCAACAAACAAAAAGCAAATAAGCCAATTAAAAAATGGGCAGAGGAGCTGAACGGATACTTCTCCAAAGAAGAAATTCAGATGGCCAACAGATACATGAAAAGATGCTCCACATTGCTAATCATCAGAGAAATGCAAATTAAAACCACAATGAGGTATCACCTCACACCAGTTAGGATGGCCAACATCCAAAGGACAAACAACAACAAATGCTGGTGAGGTTGTGGAGAAAGGGGAACCCTCCTACACTGCTGGTGGGAATATAAACTAGTTCAACCATTGTGGAAAGCAGTATGGAGGTTCCTCAAAAAACTAAAATAGAAATACCATTTGTCCCAAGGGGCTTTTAAATGCAGGTTCCTATCCTCCCCTTTGCCCACTGAGATTCTGATTTAGGAAGTCCAGGGTGAGGTCTAAGACACTGTATTTTAAAAATGTTGTCAGGTGATCATTTTGCACAGCTTATTTTGAGTTTAAGCCAATTGCCCCAAGGCAAATTATTTTTTTACAAATTATTCCACCAGAGTAGAAACTCAGTGGGTATTAGTTCATTCATGTCCTCAGCAGGATGCCAGGGTATTATAATTTTCTCTTTTCTGAGTTACATTTTGATTTTTGATTAGCATATATCTGAAAACACAATTATTTGTCCCCTAAAGAACAAAGATTAGAGGGTTTTATTTTACTAGTACCATATATGGTTTACTGCATGTACATTACACTTAACAACCGCATGCAGTAGGGAAAAAGGCACTGCCATTTTAAAGCTTAGTTAAAAAAACCTCACCTACCTAAGTGGATGAAACATCTGCACATTTTGGCTACAGCACATTCAGTTACAAGTCACAATATGGTTAGTATATCAAATGATTGTCATTAAGTTTCTTTGGTTATTACAAATTATCTTTAGAAAATTTAACTGATTAAAAAAAAAATCAAAGATGCTGTCTTGAAAAGGATGTTCCCTGTGTACATAACACAGCCAGATGCCTGAAAACCTTCTAGAACTAAAAGGACTCCTGCATGTATTAACTTCAAAAAAATAAATAACTCTTTCTGCACTCTCTGTATCTAACGGATCATCAGCGGATTTCAAAGTTGACCACATACAGTGTCAAGAGAGGGAGATTCTCAGCAGGAAAGTGTATCGAAGTGAATCCTTATGAATAATGTCTCGAGATACTTCTAAAACATAAAATTACTTTTGGCAGAAATAACCCGTCTCTATGTATAGGCTCTTCTATTTATAGCACCCCAGCCTGGGCTTGAGAATGCAAATGAGATCCGGAGTAACTGGGGTTCAGGAGCAACTCTCATTCTGTTGTCATGCATTTCACAGCAACACGGTAAGAGTCTGCTCATCCGCAAAGCAGTACCTCCCCTCTCCCATCCCCTGGAATCGTCCTTAAACTTTTTGAACTCATTTCAAATGAATTGTCATCTGTGTGTGGAAATTTGCTCCAGTACCACAGAGTTTTTCCTTTGTCTCCAAGACAGAGCTGCCTCAAAGGACGTTATTTCTAGCAGTAAGGCATGCCATCATGTTTGACATTTTTTCATTTGTAACTTTTTCTTTTCAAAAGTATTTCACAGATGTGAAAAATAATAGAAAAAAAAAAAGCAAAACCAAAATTATCTTAAGGGGGCCCTAGAAAGTGACCTTGGAGAAACAGTCTGTATAACTGTGTTTGGTCAGAGAGCCCAGGGAGAATGTCCTCCTGCTTCCGGAGCTTTTTTCTTTATATAAGAAGATATTACTAAAGGCAGGAACAGAGAAGATGAAAAGGACAAGATAATAATAAAAGTAATAGAATCACATGTGAAGAAAAAATACATACAACAGGGATAATTCAAACCAATGTAAAGGTATTTTTGTTTCTTGTTCTAGGATCTGTCCAATTCAATCTCGTGGTGGACCTTTTATGAAGAAAATGAATATATGTTATAATCTCTCTCTTCCCTGTTCCCTTCCTCGTTTTCTCTCTCAGAGCCATGATTCACCCTACAAAGAGATTTTCATTGTTGAAGAAGGATGACCAGACATTTTCTTCCCAGCAAGAGGTGTCTTTTGCATTTCTTATGTCTTGTGACCCACTAGTCCTTAAGAAATGGAGTTAAATATTTGCTTCCAAGGGAGGAGCCTCAGAAAATATCAAATTCCAAACAGGGAGCTAACATCGTAAAGTGCCCATAACCTAAGCAAGTTAAATGAGATATGCATGAGAATGTGCCTAGCACGGTGCTTGGCATTGATCAGCTGCTCATTGTATGTAAGGAAAGGAGGTGCGCATAGATGACACATACATTAGTTGAGTCTCAATCAGTTAAAGGTGGGATAAGAGCAATAGATGGGAATCGGGTACAAAGAGAAGTGGTCTGGGAAAGAAGGATGAGGTGGAGGGCACTGATGAGTGAGAAAATAAAATGATGCAAAAATTACCTCTCCCTCCCCCGAAAATTAGGTCTAAAGGTCTTAAGATTAGACTTTGTGAC
Organism: Manis pentadactyla; assembly: GCF_030020395.1. Taxonomy (NCBI): domain Eukaryota; kingdom Metazoa; phylum Chordata; class Mammalia; order Pholidota; family Manidae; genus Manis; species Manis pentadactyla. Next base: position 14,334,932 of record NC_080034.1, on the reverse strand, counting down.
CAACCAACAATTTCATAATAGATTTTTACACTGTGTTCATTGCAAAATGAGCCAGCCTCTAGTCCCCTGGCCTGTAAGGGTAATTTGGGCAGGGCTTTCTGTCACAGAATCAGTAAATGTGCTACTTATGTAGCTCTGGAGCTCAGGATAATTTCCTGGAAAGATAATGTGCCGCTTTGGAGGCTATTTAAACTAGAAGAGTTGGTATAAAATTTTAAAATGCTATTTTAACTCCTACTAAACAGAAACAGGAAAATTCTTAAACCTAGCCAACAATGTGCTGCTTCACCCATCCTCCTGACCCGAGTAATGCTCATGTACATACAATTTCTACCCAGCAGTTTCCATGGGGAATTCAACTGTTGTCAGGGAGGTGGAAACACGGCACACAATGTTGATGGTTGTTCTTTCTGACATTAAGAACTTTTACAAAATTGCTGTGGGGGGAAACTTTACTCCTCACAGACATAAGGAATAGTTAATCACAACCGTCTGGAAAGATACACATTTACGAACAGTCCCAGGAAGTTTCAGCACCACCTCCTCAGGTGAATTCTCACTGTGACTGATCAGCTCATGTCCAGCTGGCTTCTGAGCAAGACTCAGGTGTCCCATTGGGGGACTTCCAGCATGTTTTCGGTGGTACCGCCATGGGTGGCTTTCCGGTGAGTTCTGCTGGCTTTCAGTGGGTGGCTTGTCATGGAGTTTCACAGGCTCCCAGTGGGCAGAATTCTGGTAAGCTGGGCTGCAGCTCCGTGGTGAGTCCCTGACATTCCAGAGGGCAGCTGCCCATTGAGCTTCAGCAACTCCCGGCAGGCTGTCTCCTGGGTAAGTTTCTTCAGCACCCCAGTGGACAGCTTCCTCTTTCCCAGTCTGGCCTGTGGGAACTCAATGAATTTTTCTCCATCCAATGACCACACACTTCCCAGCATGGTCTGAACACCAGCTGGTGTGTGTGTGTGTGTGTGTGTGTGTTTCTTACATATTCTTGGATATTCTTGAATATTCCTGCAGGGAAGGGTTGCTCCCTACATTCACTATACCTGAACTCTCTGATGTATGCTTTACTTTTTTAGTAGTTAATCCTTTTATCAGCTAATAATTTTTTTGTATTGAACTTTCCTAAATCACTGTGTGGCTTCTGTCTCTTGACTGGACCCTGGATTATATACAGAGAAACCAGTTGGGAAGAGATTATTAAAGAAATCTAAGCAGAAGTGTAGATAAGTCTAGTGAAAGTGGCCAGGGAGAGAAATGATTTGATAGCTGTTTAGAGGAAAAATATCATCTAACTTGATGATTTGTTTCTGGTTCAGATAACTGAGTAGATTTTGATGCCATTCTTGGAGCTGAAGAATATAGATTTGGAAGTAGAGAGAGAATATAATGAGCTAGTTTTTGTACATATATTATTTAAAGTATCTCTGGGTAGCCTATGTGTTATGTGGTGTCAAAAATGTTCTGAACTTAAAAATAATTTGGTTTTGATGAAAATTAAGAGAACCTATGGGTTACAATGCTAGCTGGTGGACCAGTTACTTACCGTATTAGTGAAATAAGAACATTTGCCTTAAAGTATTTATCCTTTATACTTTTCTTATCACCGCTTGGAAAGATACCCAGGTGCTGGGAACATGGTAAGCCAGAGTTCTCTTTAAGTGTAAATGAATACATACTCTTTCTTTTATAAATAATACAATGTAATAAATATAAATGCATGACACAGCTGTTCTTCCTGAGGGCAAGTGGGTCAGCTTTCTGGGGACAGTTGTGAAGATGAGAGCTAGGTGCACGAGGTAGAACTGACTGAACAGAGAGCATCCCAGCTCATTTTTCATGCAACTGTTGTTGGTGATGATGATGAAGATGATTGTAAAATGAAACATCTGGGATGAGTGCTAACCCAGACAGGATGCCAGGACACGGGCAGCAGGGACGGTCCCAAGTCAACTGGAGGTATGATGCCCTGGGTTTGGTTCTTAGGATTTTCCTGTGTAGCCTAATTTTATGCTGAATGTATTAACTAAATGTAAAGAATTCCCACCTTCAATGAATTCTGAAGTAGAAAGGCTGTACTTTTATTTTAACTGCTGTATTACCTGGAAACTCGTTCTATTAGGGTTCAAATGTGCATGTATTTAGGACATCATCTTAGAGAAATATATTGTGTTAAGTTGATAAACCCGACATACAGAGCTCAGAGAATTGAGAACAGCTCTCCTGAAAAAATAACTACTGATAATAAATCATTGCTTTGCTACTTCTGATAAAAGTGTGTCTTTTTTTTTCTCTTTAATCCTGAAAGGGATAATTTGAGTTTTAAATATAAGAGGTTGAAAGTGGCTTCAGGCTTTTTCAATTAAAAGTTCAAGTTTTCAATGTCTTGGCACTGGAAAAGATGAAATCTCCTCTTGGAATCGGATGACATGATGTTAAAATGGACTGTGCTATTTCTTTGAAAATGGTGTACAATAGCCAACCTTCATCAAAAGGTGTTTCGGCTGGAGGCAGGCTTCTCAGTTCAGTGACCTTATGGATGGTAAAGGATAGTTTTAAAAGACATTTATACCTAGTTAACACTTTTTTTTGGACACTCTATTAGATGTGACAATTTTCTTTTACATTAAATGGATAAAAAAGGAATAGTCAACTTTCCCTGCTGTTTCAATAGTTTCAATTAGTTTCTTTCCCCTCAATTGCTCTATCAGATGGGCGAGATAAGATTTCACTATTTGGGGGGATCATTTTAAGCCTCTTTTTCAGCAGTTTGTTATTTTTACAGCTCCAATGATTCACCATAAAATGCATCTCCATCTGCAGGAAGCAATTCCTAAATTGCTTTACTCAACAAATCCAGAAGTGCAGGGCTCACTGTAGCACAGAAATAGAACTGGCTTGGAGAGGGATTACCAACAGGGTTCAGAAAACCTTCGGAGACAGGTTACAGCACGAAGCAGATCTCTGGATGCTAGAGGCAACTTTCACTTTTATTTTTTGTGGTAAGAATCATTTGAAGTTTTGCTTCATTGATCTGAACTATTTCCTGGTAAAAAAGTTGTATTTCCTGATAACTAACAAAATCACTTTATTCATTCTTGCAAAAGCTCCACTCAGTTCAAACTGAATTAAAATTTTCTATGCAACTTAAAACTGCATTTGAATGGACACATATTTAAATGCCTTTTTCTCAGAAGAGAAAAAGGGGGAAAATATTAAGTTTATTCATTAAAATCTTAACTTGAATTCATATCTGAATCCCTCTCATTTAAAGTTAATCTTTTACCTCTCCCTCCATGGCACTAGATGTGAAATATTACCCTTCTGCATAGAGGAAGTTATTTCCACTACTTATAATAGTAGTATTTTTGAATTTTTGGAATAGCTTTTATTTACACTAAAGTATACAATGGGTTAGAAAATCTTGATTTATCTTAGTTGTTTTAAATCCAATTAAAGTAATATATAAACCCAAAATGCAGGTCAAGAGACAAAGAGTTGTTTGCTAGCACATGTAGGAAGTTATTGTTAGCCTTGGGACTTGAGAGCCTAATTATTCTACAGGATTTTTAAAGATAGGGCACAATTTATCTTAACCCTATGTCAGCATTTTCTTTTGATGTATCCTTTCACACTGGAAAGAAGAAATGTACTAGAACTTTTCATTGAAAGATCCTAAGCTACTTCCTACCTCTGATAACTAAAATCAAGTTATCTCCTAAAAAAACAAAAAGGAACTGGCTAATCTGGAAATAGTTCAGGAGTCATTTATTATCAGATGCATTGTTAGTGAGTGTCCCAGTTCCCCTAGGAAATCTCTAAGTATGAAGGTGTATAATACTATATAAAACAGACTATTTAAGGACACTTGTTTTTTACAAAAGACGTCACTCAAACCTCCAATAAATAGCTTCATACAGCTATTTTCAGGGATACACAATTTGCCCAAATCAAGATCATCACATCGTGTCTGGCTTCACACTGAAGTTCCTCGATGGTGTTTCGTATGCTTCCATGCGTGGCGGAGGGGCAGGCCTTCCCCTCAAGCTGCCATACTTTAGCCAAGGCTAGTTGGCTCTTACCTCCAATTACTCACTCATTCACTCACTCAGCAAACACTTAATGGGCTTGTGTATGTCAGGCACTGCTAGACGCTGTAACACGGTGGTGAATGAAATAGACATTGTCCCATTTTGAATTGACTTTACAATCTGAATGGGGAGGTGGGAATTAAGCAATTGAATGTAAATTACAAATTATGTTAAGTGCTAAGAAAGAATCTCACATGGTGGTACAGGAGAGGACTCCAGGGGCCTTCGTTTAGATGGTGGTTGGGGGGAATTTTCAGTGGAATTAATAATTGAACTGACATATAAAAAATAGGGAATTGGCCTAGGTGAAGAATGGGGAGTGTATCAAACAGTGATCATGTATGAAGGACAAGATAGAAGAGAAAGCCTGACATCTTCCAGGGCTGCCAGAAGTTCAGAAAAGGGAAGGAGATTTGATGAAGTAGGCAGAGGCTAGATCATGCAAAGATGTGTCTGGTTTTGTAGCAAAATATATTCAACATTTAACTGGAATATAATTAGTGTGATGTGTTCCCCTATCAGTTGATAAGGCAATACTCTAAAAAAATTCCTACTATACATCATAACATGGTATTCACCATTCAGTGGATTCATTCAGTAGTCATCAGCCACAACACTCCCTAGCGTTTAAAGCAATGGCTTTCCAGTACATTTGGAACAAAATTTCCTTTTTTACCATGGCACATAGGGCTGGAGATTAATTGGCCCCTGCTGCCCTCTCTGACTCACTTCTTCCACTTAATCAGTTCCTGTTTCACCTGTCCTCGATATGCCATGTCCACTCCCCTGGGCTCTGCTGACCTCAGATGTGGCTACACTGGACAGTTCCCTGGCAACTCAGACCCACCACAACGACAACTTCTCACCATGAGAAGAGTGCAAATCATTTTTGCCTTGGACCCCGGACTGCTCACAGGCCCCTTCTATTCCTGCACAACATAGCCTGAAGGAGCAGAGTCAGTGGCCCAAGGGACAACCTTCAGGAGTGGAAGCTGCACTGCTTCTGCCTTTCACCCTTCAGGGGACCACTTTTTGCAGACCTTCTGTGTGCTCCTCGGGAGGTTTCTGAAGAACGGAGCCCCTATCCGCCCAGAAGCGGTACCATCGTGACTTCCCTTTACGTGGGCTTTCTGCCTGCTCTGTCTCCCTGTCTCCAGTCCTTGCCCTTTGGGATCACCTCCAGTAAGTTGCTTGTGATACAACCTTTGCTTTTGTGCGGACCTCAAGCTATGGCCCTGATTGTTCTGTTTTGCAAACTTTCTGCATTTGCTCTGCTTGGAACCTTCTTCTCCATTGGTATGATCTTTGCATGGCGGGTGCCTTCCATCATTAAGTTTTAGCTGAAATGTCTCCTGAGAGGAGAATTTCCTTGAATCTAACATTTGTCTCTTTTTCTTACATTGCTTTTAATATGTTTATCAACTGATCATGTTCAAAATGTGTCTATTTACTTTCTTATTTATTTATTTGATTAGTCATTTACTGTCTACTACCCAGAATGTAAGCTCCCAGGGAGCAGAATCCTTACTACGCTACGAACAATTGTGCTCTCATGAACACAATTCTAGAACAATGGTTGGCTTATAATGATTACCCAATAAATGTGTGTTGAAGGAATTAACCATGAAATTTAACACGTTTTCAAGGTGAGATAATAAACTGTAGACTGCTGTATTTTTCCTTTTAAGAACATATACCTGAAACATTGGACACATTTTTACATTTAAGTTATCATTATTAATATTTAAGTTTCACTATTAATATAGTGAAAGATCAATATTTACTGCATACTCCTGGAGAGGAGAAGTCTTTCTTCTATAAAGACTTGTTTTTGAAAATATAACTTTGGTTAGTGGAGATTACACATTCATTTAAATTACCTTATCAGCTGTTATGCAAATGATCTCTCTTAAAGTCCCTGGTATCGGTCCTATGAAACACTCTGTTGGCAATGCACAGCACTACCATTTTTATTACATTTGTATTTTCCTGTTCTTTCCATTTGGGGCTCATGTTAAATTACATGGCTAAATTAACACCAATTTAAGTGTAGTTTCTAAATGGAAGTCTAATATCCTCTGAAATCTTAGTCACAAATTATATGTTTTATAAATAGCAATTAAGCCTTTTTTTGTGGTGATTCGTATATTTCACGAGGCACTGAAAGCCTAAGGCTAATTCAGGAGCATCAGGGCGGACCTCAGCTGCTGGCCAAGCAGGCCTCTTCTTTTGTGATGTGGGTTGAGAGACTGGAAGTTCTCCAATCCAGAAATATCTGCCCATTGTCTTATAGCTGCTCCATGAAAATCTATTCTCAGTGCTTCATTCTTTCTAGGTAGAGATGTAAACCTTCTTCTCTTATTTAAGGACTACTTCAACTCCACCTTCTCAATGATACTCAGGGTCAGAAATTATTTTTTCTTTGACACATTATGCCATTCACTTAGCTATTCTGACATTCAGTAAATATGAAGTCCTGACATGTGTCAGGTGCAGAATGGCCTTGTGGTAGGCAGACAGGTAAGACATGACTATTATTTTATCAAGATTTTAGCTTAGATTGGTGGTTCTTAAAATGAGTTTTGCAACAGAATTGCCATGGGAGCTTGTCAAAAATATAGACCCATGGACGTGGGAATTAGGCATGTATATTTTTAACAGTTTCCTAGGTAATTACGGTATACCTCCCTGGTGACCAGATTTTCATTGTTTCACAGTATTTCCACTGCAAGGACCTGATCCACTTTGGGAGTAAAATGGGAATCTTTGTGTTGAGCTGAATCTCTCCAACTTTTTTTTAAAAGTAAGCACTGGTTATGACTGTACTCCTTGGGGGGAATATTCCTCCAATGTGAATGGCATATAGTTAATGTCAAATATTTGTTGAAGAGCAAATGAATAATTGACAGTCTTTTTAAACTGTGCTGTCTGCAGATGAAACATCTCTTATATGGCATGGCTTCAAGACCTGTAAAGGAACTTAATGCTGGCATCTGAGATTCTCGGTATCTAGGGTGAAAAAAGGAAATGCTTCTTGAAAATGTCTTGATTTAACAGTGTCTAAATAATCTATATACTTATTTTTAATTGAGCATAAGGAAAGAAATAGCTCTTTATTTACTGGCCTAAGTCATATAAGGACCATCTTAAACATGTTTTATTTCAAGGAGATATTGTATTTTTTTGAGTACATTTTACATGATTAAAATTTGACATATTTTAAGTTTGTATTTTAAGGTATTTTGTCTATAAAACAAGACCTATTTCCATTTTCTAGGTCAGATAATATGAAATAAAATCACAATTGGAAATGCCATAATCTGTACAGGCTATGCAAAAAGAGAAAAAATGCATATATGTGGTTGCACACTAAGGAAATATTGAAATTATTACTTTAGATCACTGAGATAAATATTTGGAAGATTCCAAGAATCTTTATAATAATTTATGAAGTTACAACATAGCACATTGTCAAAAGGATAAACTCTTCAGGAATTTGGTAATATGGTGGTAATGAAATGATGAGGTGTTAAAGTAGTTTCTGCTTTGAATTTTATTTTTTAATCCATTATCTTTATTGATGTCTTAGAGCACTTCAGTCTATATATTGACCTTTCATTCTGACTGCCACCTGAACTGTGCCTATCAAATATTTTTGGGAGATGGCTATAAATTATGAAAGGTTGAAAGTGCCCCTAAAAGCATTAAATCAAATGCTATACAACTGAGTGTTGACATTTTTCAAAAGTGCAAGAGATGTGACAGCAAGAATTTCAGAGTGTTGAATATCACCATGGAAGGAACTTGAAGCTGGCAAAATTTAATCTGAGTATAGAGGCAATTTTTATATTTGGCATGAAAGGTTGATACTTTTGCTAATGGAATATAATTAAACAGTTAATTGCTTTTATTCTCCTTCAGATCAGACATTGGTCAGGACACTATCTGGCTCATTTATTACAATAAAATGCAAACAGTCCACCTAGAAACAAATTAAGCATCTATTAGATATTTCTCTAAATATGTAAATACACTATCTTGTTCTAACGAAATGTTAATACAGTTTTATTTATGTTGAGCATGGAGCACCTAATAAGAATATTAAGCAGCCCAAATGGAGAGGACCTTAACTGAAAAGGAAATAAAAGGTATTTTTGTTGGTTTTTGAAAAAAGAATAGGGGTATCGAACATAAATATATGAAGAGATGTCGTATTTAAAGTCTACATAATATCACTTTTTCACAATCTCAATAATTTCATTTTGCTTCCATTGTTAATCAAATCAACTGACAGTGTATCAAGCTATTATAATATGAATTGTATTACAGTCTTCATTATTGCATGATATAAGAAAAAATGGAGGCATAATCATCAAATGAGCATTTTTGGTTTTAAGAGACATAAAAAATCATTTAATTTAATGCCTGCTTTGTTTTAGAGATAAAGGAACCGAGAGCTATGAAGTCATCACTGCTAGTGAGCAACAGAGCTGGACGCAGACACAGCCGGTTCTCCTGTCCCAGTTGTTCCATGAATCTCTGTAAGTTCTGGCTGATCTCAAGGCTAATGTTGGGCTTTATCCATTCTGAGCTTAATCTTATTCTGCTCTCAGTCTGCCCAGTGTCTTTCGCTAAGGTGCATCTACCAACCAGTTCACCACTTACCGAGCAAAGTCTAGTTGCCTCTGCTTGCCCTTACACAGTTTTCAATCCCCTATTCAGCTATCCTGAACCTGACATTTGATCCTTCTTTCAATGATGTATTGAACCACATACAGTTCCTAGTCCCCATCAACACTTTCGTGCCTTTTTATGAGGTCTTCCCCCTGCTTAGCACACCCTTCCCTCAAATCTTCCTCTTCTTTACATAGGCAATTGTTACTTAATCTTCAAAAATCAGAACAGTTGTTTTCAGAATGCTTTCCATAAACTTGATGGGCCTTTGGTTGGAAATCGGTTGCACACGTGGGCTGTGTAAGAACGGGCCTTGAGCCTGGGACTCCTCCTTACCGAGAGATGGAGCCCCACAGCCTGAGCTGAGGGTTTCACCTTGGGTGAGAATATCTTTCCCTGTGAGTTCTCTTCTGTTCTACTTAAGCATGCATGTCAAAGGCCCTTAAGCAGACCCCTAGCTTTCAGTATTTCTGATTCCACAGGGGAGGAGCTGGGGTCCTTCTGCTGTAGCACAACAGAGGTGCACGTAGGCCAACTGCATTCAGTCAGCTGCTGGAATGGGGAAGGGAGACTGCTTAGCTGTGAGAGGTGGATGTGCCCTAGTGGAGCTGCTCTTGCTGTGTCTCCTCTGTAGAGAAGGGAAAAGAAAGAGTAAGTAAAGTAGCTTTTCATCTGGTGCTTGACCATGGTGTTTTCCTTGGTGACGCCTACACCAAGAAGCAATGGCAGGAGGAGTTTGGAGTCCTCCGCTGGTACTGGAAAGTGTTGCATACTACTCTGCTCTACACCTTCCAAGAACTTGGGCTAAGTGTCTGCATCACCCCAAAAGCACTTTGTGCATATTTTTATATAGTATTTACCACATTACTGGGAAATGTATCTTTCTGTCCAACTATGTTGTAAATTACTCAAAATACCAGTCCACTGGACTGGAAGAGCTGCCCTTAACAATTTCCTAAACTGTTCTCATAGCTTTCATGACCCCAGCCATTTTGTACTTGATTATGATTCCCATTCAAGATCTTTCTCATGAGCACCAAGGTTTTATCACCATTGCACTTTCTAAGCAGTTCTTCTCTATTATATATATCACAGTAATTGAGTCATTTATTGATAGGCCAGGCCCCTCTGTATTAAATAGTGTGTAAGTCATTTTATACCTAATTCTTATGTACTAAATACATGCATCTGGTTGCCCAGTTACTTTTTTATAGACTATTTTTGAAAGCAATTTAAGTTCATTGCAAAATTGAGTGGGAAGTACCAAGAGTTCCCATGTATCTCCTCCCCTCACCTGGGCACAGTCTCTCTCCTTACCACATCTTACAGCAGAGTTGTGCATTTGTTATAATTGCTACACCTACATGGACACATCATTATTACCCAAACTCCAAAGTTTATATTAATGCTCACTCTTGCTATTGTACATTTTGTGGGTTTTGACAAACATGTCTAATGACATCTGTCCACCATTACAGAGTTATACAGAATAGTTTTACTGCCCTAAAAATTGTCTGTGCTCCACCTATTCATTTCTCCCTCCTCCCAGATTCCTGCCTTTGTCTAGAAGTTCATATAGTTGGATTCATACAGCATGTAGCCTTCTCAGATCAGCTTCCTTTAATTAGCAATATGCATTTAAGGTTCCTTCATGTCTTTTCATGGCTTGATAGCTCATTCCTTTTTGGTGGTGAATAATAGTCCATTGTCTGGATGTACCACAGTTTATTTTTCCATTCACTTACTGAAGGACATCTTGGCTTGGAAATTATGAACAAAGCTGTTATTGCTTAGTTATTTTCCATAATGCAAAAAAATATTTTAAAAGTTATTAAAAAATATAACAGTGTTTAAAGCAGTAAGTATTCATATTGAGTCTTTTCTCTTTCCCTCACTTGTGTCCCACCCACCACAGATGAACTCTGTTAAGAGTTTGATACATATTCTTTCATAATAAGTTTATTACATGAATGAACCAGTTTAAAGGCAAAGGTGTTAGTTCATTAAGTTCAAAACATGTAATGGGTTCTGTAGGGGGCTGAATAAAGGCTCACAAATATATCATCTCCTAATTTCTGGAAACTAAATTTTATCTTACATGGAAAAAGTATCTTTGGATACAGCTAAGGATATTGAGATGGGAAGACTATATCTTGGCTAATCTGGATTATTATTATATATAATATATATAATAATCTTGGATTATTATAAATGTCATTACAAGCATCCATATAAGAGAGAGGCAGAGAGAGGGATTACTCAGACAAAAGAGGTGAAGGTGACGTGACTGTGGAGGTAGAGACTGGAGTGATGTGGCCACAAGCCAAAGGATGCTGTAGCCACCAGGAAGTGGAAGAGGCAAGAAACAGATTGTCTCCTACAGTTTCTAGAAGGAGCATGGCTGTGACCTATCTTTGATTTCAGTCTAGTGCTACTGATGTTGGACTTCCAGTTTCCAGAACTGTGAGAGAATAAATTTCTATTGTTTTAAGTCACAAAGCTTGTGGTAATTTGTTATAACAGCCATAGGAACTAAGACAAGATCGTACCATATTTCTGCACAGGGTCATATGGTGCAGGTAGAAAGACAAACAGGACATTGGCACTGCCCTTGGACAGTGGGCGTAGGGTGTGCATGACAGGTTGGCTGTGGCATGAAAGCTTATATGCAGTTCCCACTAACGAATAAAAAGCCAGTAGAAGTTTGAAAGCAGGGGAGTGGCACCATCCTCTTTGTTCCAGACGTAGCTGGAGAGTCTGAATTAAGGACACTAATGAGGTTGTTGCTCTGATAAGAGTTTGTTGAGTTTGAACTGTGACAGTGGCAGCGACACCAAAGTGGAGAGATTTGAATTTAAGAGACTTTTCTGAAGTGGAATTGAAAATATTTGGTATTTACATTACATTTGGCTATGTTGCCCTTCCGGGCTTGGTATCTTGTTCCTAATAATGGTCTCTGCTTACATTTTTGGGTTTTCACTACCTCAATCATAGCAGTTCAAAAAAATGATTTGAGTATTATTTTGAAAAATTTTCATCAGAGATAATATTCTCTTAAAAATGTCATTTTAAACAATCCTTCCCTACAATCTTGATGGTGCCTTTTTTTTTTAAAAGTGTGAATCTATGGAAACTGAGTCAACACAAAAATTTACACCACACACAATTCCCATCAAGTAAATATCCATAATGTAATGCTTTATTTTAAGCAATCTTAAATAACATTTGAATGACGAATCAAATAATTGTAAATGGACATAACTATCTTTTCAAGTGGTAAATCCCATAAAATATATAAGATTAAATAAATAGCATTCTAACTATACATTGATGGAATCATTTTCCTAATAATCAAATAGATTATGAAGATTAAGAAATGATGAGCTTTTAATATATCATGCTAAAGAATAAGTGCAACTCTTGTTCAAATGAAGTGAATGAACATGGAGTAACTACAAAGGCTGCTTCATACTAGTAATTATTACTCTATAGAAGGTTAATAAATGTCAAGTAAAAGCAGCTATGACTTGCTGAAGGTTAAGCTGAAAACAGCTAAAATGAAGAAGAAAGTGCAGATTATTACATTTATTGACTGATGCTGACACCCAGAGAATAGATAATTCTGGAATAGTTAACTAATAATTAAATTCCAAACAAGCATCTGTAACCTCTAAACATGAAGATAATTTTAGGATCCTGCCAGGCTCCTACTGCTCACTAATGTACTTCCCTTCCCCCTGGTTCCTGAGGCTCAGCAAGATCAGTGGCTAGTTTTATTTGTATCTTCGTTAACATGTGTTGAGTATGTGGAGAAAATATCCACAAATAGATCTTCATACCACAGGTGGGGCCCCCAGTGCCACTCCCCTCTCCAGCCCTCACAGGCATTCCCAGTCATGTTGAGTGACACCAAACACTCAGCTTGGGACGCAAGTACTTTATGATGGATCCTGCCTTCTCTGGCTTTCCCTTTTATCACTCCTTCAAAATCATAGGCTCCAGCTCCTAAAGTACTTGCAGTTCCCCCAAACACCCCATGCTTATGCCTGTACCCAGAACACCCTACCCCTCCTTCTAGTGCTCGGCTCATTCCTGTTCATGCTTCAGGACCCTTGCATGTCCTCTCTTCTGGGAAGCATTCCTGGATGCCTCCGTGTGGGATTCCTTTATCAAATAACACAGACTATAGTGCATTATATTTTAAATGTGCTCATTTGTCTCCCTTGCTCAACCGTAACCATCACTCATACACGCCAACTATCCAGTATTTAGCAGAGTGTCTGGCCCATGGCAGGTGCTCAGTGAATGCCTGTTGAATCAACAAATGGATTTCTTAGGGCTAAAGGGAGAATATTTGGTGATGGAAGGCTGGAGGGGGTAGCCTTTTAAAAAAATTTTGGCTGAAACCTAAATTTTATGTAGTCTGGTGTCATGAGAATATTTTTCAGAGAGAAGGTGCCCATTTATTTATTTATTTTCAGTTGATATTGGCTATTCTTTTTCCTTTAAGCAAAAATCAGAAAAGAACCAGATTGAGTTATATAGGTTGCTTTGCACCATCTGCAAAATCAAACTTGTGTTGTTTTTTTTTTCACCTGTTTGCTACTTTCTGTCATGTTTTTGATGACGCTGAACAGCCTGCAGGGGTCATCCATGTTTCTTTTTTCTTTTTCTTTATTTATCTTTCCTTAGCACAGAATAACAACATTAATGAATGCGTCGAGCTCCTTTAGATGTAAATGTTTAGTATATTAAACTATACACAGTTTTTGGTGGCATCCTGCTGGGAAATGCCCTTGCTTTGTAATGAGGTTTATTATCTATCAGAACATAAGGGTAATGAGAGGTAGTCCCTGAGAAATCAAATTACTCTTAATTTCTCTTAATAGCAAACAAGAAAACGACACTTTTTATATAGCACACAACTTTTTTCTTATGCTCAGGTCTCAAATAGATCCTAAGAGTTGAGGCCACCACGCACACATACAGCAGAGGCGAGAGAGGCCCCAAGTCCCCCATCTACCCCTGGTTGGCAGAACCCGTATACGGAGGCGGAGATTACGGGAGAGAACCTGGTGGAAAGTGAAAAGCAAGGGAAGAGTTGAAAATGACCTAAAGGTTCAGTATCACCCCCAGCTTGCCTTAGATCACTTCCATCCGTCAGAAGAAGAGGGAAAAGCTGAAGCGGCCTGTGCTGTCGGAGAACAAGCGATGGGCGATCGTTGACCGACCGCTAGGCTATGCAAATACATGGACCATCTCCAGGAAGGCAAGATTAACAATGAAAACAAGGAAAATAATAAGTGAACAGTAGTGGGAGTAGCTGCACATTTTGGGGGGAGGTAATACTTTATAAACTTACTCTAGGCAAGTTTACTAAACTACCAAAGAACACAAAACAATAACCCCCAGGGAGAAAATAGAACCCAGAGTTGCTACAGTATATTATCTAAAAAAGGCCAATATTTAAAACAAACAAACAAACAAACAAAATAAAACCAAAAAAACGATGAGCAATGCAAATAAATAAAATATGACCTGTATTTAGGGAAAAAAGTAGTAAATAGAACCTCTCTCTGAGGGTCTTCGATGTTGGGTTTAAAATACAAAGAGTTAAACTAGGTATTATAAAAAGCTCCAAAGAATTACAGGAAACTATGTTTAAAGAATTAAGGGAAAGAATAATGATAATCACTCAGTGAATAGAAAATTCAGTAGAGATGGAAATTATTTTAAAAATAGAGAACCAAATGGAAATCCTGTAATTGAAAAGTTACATATACAATTATAATGACTGGAATGAAAAATTAACTAGAGGGGCTCAACAGAAAACTTGAGATGCCAGAAATAATCAGTGAGCTTGAGGATATAGAAATTGTACAAGGCAGAAGAACAGAGAAAAAACAGAAGAAAAGTAAATAAATAAAATTTGAAAAGAAGAACAACAGCAAAAAAGGAACAGTCTCAGAGGCAAGTGGGACAGTATAATTCATATGTACACAGGTGTAATGAGCCCTAGAAGGAGAACAAATAGGAAAAGGGGCAGAAAGATATTTGAAGAGAAAAAAAAAAGGCTAGAAGCTTCCCAATATTATGAAAAATATTAATTTAAATATCCTAGAAGCTCAATGAATGTCAGGTAGGATAAACACAAAATTATCCACATCTAGAGACATAACAGTGTAACTTGGAAAGTCAAAGCCAAAGAGAAAACCTTGAAAATAGAGAAAAACAACTCATCAGGTATAGGAACAATAATATGATTGTTAGCTAACTTCCTATCAGAGACAATGAGGTCAGAAGGCACTACAATAAGATATTCACAATGCTAAAATAATAATAATAATAATAATAAACTGTCAACCAAGGATTCTACTCATGGGAATTCAAATATAAATAAATACACTATTTATATTTATTTACCATAAAAGAAGGCATTAAAGGAGAAACAGAAGAATAGTTCATCTATTGAAAGAGGAGGAGGATAGGAGCGTACAGCTAAAGATGCACATTGCTTGGGGAGGTATGATGGCAGAAATATGTGTGAGTTCCCTTCTGATTGCTGCTATTACAGTAAGATAGAATAAGAGTAAGATATCAGCTAAGCATTACATAGGGGAGGAGGTGCTAGATATTTGAGGAGAAAGTAGAAGTGTGGAATGTCACCTAGGCAAAGAGAACAGTGAACACAGCTGGGGAATGTGGTAGGAGTTTGGAGTTGCACTAAGATCTGCTGGAAATTGGTGATTGTGTGTTTGAAGTCCAGCCAGTCATCATGACCCTATGCTTTTCTCTGGATAAGCTCAGCTACACAGATGTAGGGGAAAGAAAGGCAGGAAATTTGAGGTTATGTGAAGGGAGTGAGTGTTCTGTTTAGGGATGGAATCTAAGCTGGATGTGGAAGAGAATGAGGACATGGCATGGGCATCAAGGTCACTGGGTCTGAGATCCAGGGTGTTTGTGGAACAACATGAGCAAAAGCACAGAAGCAGAAATAAGTATACATATGTAAAGAAAAGTAAGGAGTTAAACTGCCTGATGTGGCAGACAGGTAATAGGAAATTTGTGAGACTAAAACTGGCTATGGAACATAGATTCAATTGCCATTTAGATACCCTCTGATCTATCTAACAGCCTTTGCTGGTAGTGAAGCTGGGGACAGGAGTCAAGACGGCCGCGTGCCCTGGTCAGTAGCGAGCCCAGCTGTACCGCAGAAGGCACCACGCTGAGGAGGGGAGCTCCCCCTTCTCCCAGCCTGCGTGTGAGTCAGAGACCTTTCTGTGTCCTCCAATGCCTTGCAGCTCTTCACGTCCTAAGACTCTCCCTTTTGCTCTCTTAGCTCCAGCCCACTGGTCTCCCCAGGGTTACTCACACACACCAGACCGGCCGTGATTCTCCCTGATATCCCCAGCTCCTTTCAGTCTTGTGCAAATGACGTCATCTCAGTCTTCGTCTTCTCAGGCTGACTTGACCCTATTTAAAATGGAATATTCTCCCCTGGCCACCTGCTCCCTTCACGGCACCTCTCAGCCCCTTTGCCCTGCTTCTTTTTTCTGTCCTAACCTTCCTACATTCCCAATGATCTATAGATTTAGTGTGTTCAGGGCCTCTTTCCCACCGCTTAGAATGTAAGCTCCATGAATGAAGGCAGGAACTTTTTGTTCAGCACCTAGAACAGCACCCTAGACCATAGCCACACTCCGTAAATACGGATGGAATGCATGTGAGAGGTGTCCTCCCAACAGCATAGCCGCCAGCTGGGATAATTAGGGTACAGGGATGATGCCCTTTCTTAGTCTCCCTCACTGACCATGAGAGGACACAGAACACTGCAGGACCTAAAATACTCCGGAAGGGCGGGATTAGACAAACTATTTCATTTGTAACCCCAAATTTCATCCCTTTTCTCACACACAGCCCATCCCTCCGCCCCTTGCTCCCACAGTTTACCCCATGGTGAAGATAACTAGACCAGTATTGCTTCACTTCTATTGACTGTTTGCTTTTCTGTAGTTTTTCTCATGCAACGTCTTTAATATACCAAAAGAGTCCTAACTGTGGCAGCTGGGAGTGGGCCTGCATAGCTCAGACCTTTGCTTGCCTGGCCTGGGTTCTGGACCTCCACTTCATGTTCTTGGCAACATACACAATGTGCAGCCTCCTCTTTCTTACCTTTTCTATTTTCTCTGAATGATTTCTTGACCCAAATTGTTTCCAGTAATTCAGCCTGAGATATTTATTTCCCATGTTTAGCATTATAATTGTAATAGATTCTCATTTTGACTTAGTATTTCTTTTCTACCTTCACACTGCATTCGCTTCTGCAACACTTAGCAACTAACTATCCATCAATAGGGCCCATACCAACTAATTTCTATGACCAGGAGTGTTAACATGAGGTCCAATGCAGCTGGAAGCAGGCACACACAGCCTAGGGGAGGAGTGTCAGACTGTGGGCTATTCATCTTACTCAGCAAAAAGAGGAAAGCTTTCAAAATTGATCCAGTGGTATGGAACATGGCGACCTTCTAATGACCTCCTGGGAGGTTGGCAAGTATGGACTGAGTGGGGAAGCTGACCGAACAGTCAGGCTGGAAAACGCAAACCTCCCTTTCGCAGTTCTCACGGAAGGAACTGAGAAGTGTGTGCGTGAAGCTGGGGGAGCTTCAGCCTCAGGTCCCCGCAGTTGCATAGGCCCCTCCCAGAGAAACCACAGGTATTTTGTATTTGTAATTCTGAGTTATTTTTCTCAGAAGCCTCCCCAAATTACAAAAGCTTCAGGGTCCCCCCAAATTTGGATCCTAGACAACTTAGGTCTATTCCTAGAAAGAAGCATAATTTCAATGGGACAAATCGGGCAAATTGCACAGGCCTCTTTTGGATATGTGGTAAAATACAATTTGTCATTTTAAGCATTGAAGCGTACAATTCAGTGGCATTTAGTACATTCACAGTGTTTGGCAACCATCACCACCAGCTGGTTCTAGAACATTTTTATCACCCGAGGAAATGCCTTGCCCAGTAAGCAGTCACTCCCGATTTCCATTGTCTCCTGACCTTACCATCCTAATCTGCTTCCTGCTTCCATGGAATTGCCTGGTCTGGGTATTTTATAAAAGTGGAATCATACAATGTGCGGCCTTTTATGTCTGTGTGTCACTTCTTTCACTTAGCATAATGTTTCCAAGGTTCATTCATGCTGTAGCAAGTATCAGTGTTTCATGCAATTTCACTTGGAATGGCCTTTTAAATAAAGACAGTGTTAGAGAGAATGTGCCAATGGAATAAGAGAATTCCCAGAGTAAAATTGGGCAGAATGACTCAACTGCCATGGGCAGAACTTTTCATATTACTGCATAGCGTTCAAGTCTGTAACCCAGTCGACTAGATTCCACCTGTCTGTTCTAGCCTTTAGGCTGACTTCAGTCAAACGATCTTGACTTCCTCCTAAGCCTTTCTTGACTCATATCTATTCTACTCAGAAATAATTCTGCTGCCACTTGCCTGTCCTGCGCTCAGCCTCTCTGCCTGACCCCAATTACTGCCTTTCTCGTCTGGGTTAGCATCCAAATTGCCCACTGAAGTTCCAGAGAAAAAAACTATTTTCTCCTGATTTTAGTGAGAACATTTGAAAATAACCTGTTCTCTGCTGAATCCCTGCAGCTCACTTGAATGTCTGCTTTCAGATTTAAAAAGTTATGCATGCTACCTACAGGCAAAAAATAACTGCCAGGTTCAGTCCTGTTACCACTATGCTGCCAATCTCTAATTTGCCATAAAGTTGGGAGAAGTTTTGAGTAAGAGAGAGTCTATGCAAACAAAATTATATCCAATTTTTCCTGTTATGAGGTAAAATTACCTTACATAGCTATAAAATACCTTGCAGTTTTCATCAATTTATTTAGCATTTTGTTGACTCTATTTTTAGCCTACTGCACTGCAAAGGTTGAAAGACCTTCTGTGTTTTATCTTAGGTGCCACACACAAATTGCTGTGCTTATTGTGCAAACAACTCCTGCAGAAAGAAGTCTGCTGCATTTATAATAGGACAGCCTGTTGGCATTTTGCTTGATTTTCTTCACATTTTGCTTCTTATCTCTGCCCACAACTAAGTCCATTCTCAGTAAGAAGTCAGTATGATCTTCACATTTATTCAAACCCAGAAGTCTCTAAATAACACCTTTTAGGCTTTGGATGCAAATGGTGGCCTATTTTGTCTTCTGTCTTAGGGCTTTAGTGCTCTGTATTTGAACCTTGCTGAATGCTTCTGAAAAGCTTTTAGTTCTAATGTTATATTTAATCTTATTTAATTTCATAACATTTCACTTATACCTAGCTTAGAAAGTCTCCTGTCTTGGTTGGGTAAAGGAGGTATGATAATAAAATCAGCCTTTGCCTGTCCAGCTCATGCATTCTCAACAAAGCAATATTGTCCCCAAGAGGTGAAAACTGTTTCTCAGGGGTCACAGAAAACCTTGCTCTCTTTATGTCTAAAGCACAGACATGGATGCCCCACATCAACAGACAGACAGCAGATCCACGGTATTGAAATTTCATGAGAAGGGCAATTAGGAAAGCAATGTCTAAAATAGCACTGTAGGGGGCGATAATGAGAATGGAGGACTGAGAAACCCTGGGCTGGCTCTTCCATGTTTAATAGCGTGTTGCTATTCCGCTCCCTTCGGCAGGAAAGGCCAAGTCACACAGCACGCACGTGGCAGGTCCATGCCCGGACCCTGGTGTTCTCTCTGCACATTTGTGCCCCTCTAACTGTGGCATCTTGACGTGGGTGGGGCTTGATGGGCTCTTGCCGGGAAAAAACACCTTCCTTGTTAGGACTGGTTCATAAATGAACAGAATGTTTGGTCCCCCAACTTGATACATTTATCCAGTTTCCCCTCTCTGTCCAGTGTGTGTGAAACCTATACCACTTCCTTGTCCTAAGGGGGTGCCCACCACCCTGCAGGCCGTGGGTGAGGGAAGGTGGTGACTCAGGTGGGGGTGGGTGGGAACCGTTTCCGGTCCCCGTGATTCAAATCACATTCGGTCTGCAGAGCCAGGGATTCCCGAAGCTTTGAGGTTCATTCATTTTTGTCTGCTTTCCATCTTCCTTCCCCTCAAGACCTACCAGGTCAGCTTCTAACATTAGTAATCTGATTCTAAGAGCCCAGAGGAATTGCTCCTCTCTGGACAGGTTTACCTGGGAGATTTATTATTATTATTACTATATTGGCTTTCCCTGGGAGATACGATTATTGCTGACCATCATCTGAGCTTGGAGCAAGCCAGAGCCGCTGATCACAGACCACCACAATGCGAATAATAACTATGAAAAACCGAAACATTGTGCGGAGTACCGAAACCCGACAGAGAGGCGTGAAGTGAGCAAATGATGTTTGAAAAATGGCACCGACTTGCTCAGCACAGGGCTGCCACAAACCTTTAATCTGCAAATAACAGTAGTAGCAAAGCGCAGTAAAATGAGGCCTGTATTCCTCTTTACCATGTTCCAAATACCTCTAACTTTCTACTCTAAAGTAACTTCGATATGTATTAGTACAAAAACATTCATTTTTTAAAAAGCCGTTATTTTTCAACCTGCACAGCAGTAGCATCAATGCGGACCTCACTCCTCAATGAAGGGCAGACAAGGGGGCAGGAAAAGGCATTTCTTGGAATGAAAGAAAAGTTCTCTTTCACATAATTTCCTAGCAAACGAGGGATTGTTCCAAGGGACTTGTGGGATCTTTGAATTCCATGGTTATTTTGGGAAGACGAAGGAGAATATAAAGAGCACACATCTGGTTACCGGCTGTGCTTGCAGTGTAAAATGTGAGGTGGGACATGGAGGAAAGGAGTGTGGAAAGTCAATGCAGTCCGGTTACAAGAGGCTACATATAGGAGGTGAGACGTATGGATTTAACTATCGCTCAGTGGTTCTTGAAATGCCCTCTGTGTAGCCTTCTGGCTTCCGGGGAGAGTCCCTTAGATAATTCCCACAGCGGGCGAGGAGGAGGAGCCACATATGAGATTCTAGTGCATCTTATAGAGAGGTTCTGCTTGCGCCTGGTTCCCTCCCTATTTCCCTTCCTTCCTTCCCCTCTTTCTCTCTCAGTTCCTTTTGTCACCTATCATCTCTATCATCTACCTATCAATCATTTACCTATCCTTAATTTACTGGTCTTCTACATAAGAATATCTTTGAAGAAGAAATCTCTGACTTGTCAAGCCCAGTGGATCACCTGGCTAACATATTCAGCAGGAATCCAGATGGAGTAGTATGCCAGCTCCAGTGGTGTGTTGGACCTGGTTCAGACCAACTCACCAGGGCTGACTGCTAAACTTCAGGAATTTGGGGAGCTGGTTGATATCAGTTAGGTAGCTTGAAATTGATGTGAAACTTCAATTCATGAAGCTTTAATTCACAGTTGGGGTATTAAACCAGTGACATCAGCCGCGCCCCACCATCCTTGCAGAGAGTTGGTTTTTAAATGTTACTAGCACACCATGGCTAGGTCTCAAACTTCAGTGCACATTAGGATTATCTGGGGAGGTGTAAAACTCTAGTGGCTGGGCACCATCTCCAGAAGTTTCAACTAAACTGGTAGAAGATGTCATCTGTGCTTTCGGACTATGACAGTATCCTCAGAAAGAGCTCCAGGGGACACCACTGTTTAAGGTGTGGGTCAAAGAGCAGGAGGACCTTACAAAGGCTGAGAAGTGGGAGAAACAGAAAGAGAGTGTTACAGAAACCAAGGAATTAGAGAGTTTTCAGCTCCATAAGGCAGAATTAGACAATGGCAGGAATGTTTTGCTCCCTATAAAAACTTTCTAACCATTAAGACTTTCTCAGTCACTTTCAGAGGAAACCTGGAATCTGGATGACTGTCAGTGTTGTTGAAAGCAGCCCTCACTGAAGGGGAAAGTGGGCTTGACAAAGAATTGTTAGACTATAGGGATGCTGAATTTAATGTCTATCCAGTCAGATGCATGAGATTCTAATTTGTGACAGATCCTGTGGACAAAATGATCTTTCTGAAAAAAAAAAAAAATAATAATGGAAAAAAATAACTATTCAAATCTTTAGGACTCCATGCCCTAGCTCTTGATAAATATATACCTTGCCCAAATGGCCACCAGTTTAGCCATTTTTCCTTTGGTTCAATGTAGAAACACTAGTTTCTACAGCTTTGGTGTTTTATAGTTGGTGTTACTGTCATTATTGTTACGTTTTTAGTTCTTATCACACAGAAGTTGTTTTAGCTGGATATCAGGACTAAAATTCTTTTAAAGGATGCTGATAACTTAGATAGTTGTGAATGGCAATGAATTATTTTAAAATTTGGCACAGGTCATTTCCATTTCCAATGTGTCCATCTTCTAATACATTTCCAAAAAGTGGAGATTTCCAAGAGAATGAGATAAAATACTTACATGTTTACAATCTTTAAAGATTTTTCCTGCTACTATTTTGTACATTTGTTTGATTTAAGAGTTTCCCATTATGGCACGATTATCTCAGATGGCAGTTGTTAATTACTCAACATTAACTGGAGTGAAAAAATAAAGATATTTCTCAGCATGACTTCCACTCATGGCAAATTACTTGGTTCGGGTTTCATTGGTTTAAAAAAAAAGCCCTAATGTAAATGCATCTGCGTACATTTCAATCTCAGTCACTTTCCCAACAAATCAGCATCATCAGCTCCATTAGTGGTTGAAACTGATAAAAATCTGAAGCTGATTTCCTGCTGCTTAGTCTCTTTAAGTGTCAGAAGTAATATATTCTGTGTTACAAAAGTCCCAGAGGTGTACATTGTCTGCCGCTTCCAACACTGCTATAACCTATTCTGCAGGATAAACACCTGCCCTTACACTCGTTAAAAATTGCTTTTAAAAATAGGAAGTTGAATTAAAAACAAACTAATAAGTGAACAGCCTGACACGGGCAAACTGCCAAGAACAGACTTGTTCTGTACTCAGAATGCCCACTGACATTGGATTTGGCTTGGCTTTTATTTATATTAGTTTCCACTTATGTATTTGTTTATTTGGTCTTTTACATCATCAGTGATAACCCTTGAGCAGTAAAAGTAAAAATTATCAGAACTTTGGCTATTATGACCCTGAGTTATTCCTTGCAAGTTATTATGGTTGCCTTTTTTCTATCTTCATTTGAAGATATAGTCTGGCATCAATTCACATTTTTTTTAGATTAAATAAAATATTACTTTTCCTTTGGAAATTTTTTTATAATTCATTGCACTAATTGGAGATACCACAGTGGGTTTTTTTTCACAACTCCAAGTTTGGAAATAAGTCACACAGTAGCTGCTGAGAAGGACACAGACTGAACAGTGTACGCTTGGCTAGCTATGTTCATTCCTAGCAATTTTAGCTTTAACAAGTATTTATTGAGCACCTACTGTATGCTGGGTGTGTGCAAAGATGAATAAAATATATGCACTGTCCTTAAGGAGTTAATAGTTTTGTGGAGAAGGCAGATGTACACTAATAATTACAATGAACACAATCATAAAGATATTCAGGAAGGCCAAGGTTTAGTTACTTACTTTTTGTCAATACTAATGAAAATCCAAGAAGTCCTAGGGTAGGATTTGTCTCTCTTGTGATTTGCAAAGTTTTAGAGAAGAAGGAAGAGAGAGAAAGGGAGGGAGAGAGAAGGAGCAAGAACATTGGCAACAGCCTTGCACTTACTATTCTGACCATTTTATGCCTCTTCCAACACCTGGATAGTGAGCACTCTTTCTGTCCTAGGACTTTTGATGGGCTAGTCTCACGGCATCATTTAGTATTCAAGGCTCCAGGCCAGGGCTGTCCAATATATATATACTTGGAGCCACATAGGAAATTAAAAATATCCAGAAGCCACAGTATAAAAAATAAGAAGAAACAGGTGAAATTAATTTTAATAATCCTATTTAGCCCAATATCTCCAAAACAGTTTCACTTCAAAGCATGATCAAGAGAGAAAACCTTGTTTATGAGCTATTTTAGTTTTTAAAAAAACCCCACGTGTATTTTGCACTTCCAGCACCAGTCCCTTTGGGCTGCCTGCCTCCTTGCCAGCACTCGAGGCTGGAGGTGGCTGTGGGGGTCGGCACAGCCCTAAACACCTAGAGCTGTAGGGCTCCCCTTTATCTACTCAATCCTTTGTGTGTATATGAATCTTGACAACGTATTAGACAGTTGTTCTCAGGCCGAACCAAGGAAAGTCATTTTTTTATATTCCCTCAGGGGAACCAGATAGGAACTCTCTGGAAGTTATAGACGGCTCAATTGTTTTAGCTTGAAATTCTTGCAAACACTGGGGAATTTTCCTATTTCCTTTTCCAAACCATGAAATTGCTCCAGGGGCTTGGATGTGAGGGAAGGAAGAAAACTGGCATGAGAACCATTCATTATATATATATATATAAAATATATGCATATATAAAATATATATATACAATAAAATATGTAGAAAACACACAGTTTTACTGTGATGTAATTTATATACATACAACAAAATTCACTCATTTAAGGTACACAATTAGTATCTTTACAGAGCTGTGCAACCATCACCATAATCCAATTTTAGAACACTGTCATACCTGAAATAGAAACCCCATGCCCATTAGCACTCACTACCTACTCTCCCCCACCCCCAGTCCTAGGCAAACACTCATCTATCTGCTGTCTCTATAGATTTGCTAGTCAGGATATTTCATGGAAGTGGAACCATGTACTATGTGACCATTGGACTGGCATCTTTCATTTAATATTATGTTTACAAAGTCTATCCTTTTGTAGCATTATAGCAGTAGTCCATTCCTTTTTAATGGCTAAATAATATTCCATCGCATGGACGCATTCTTTTCTTCATGCATTCATCAGCTGATGGACTTTTAGGTCATTCTCATTTTTTTTGGCTACTATGACTAATACAGCCATGAATATTCATGTACAAGTTTTTGTGTGGACATACATTTTCATTTCTTTTGGGTCTAAACCTAGTAGTGGAAATGTTCTCCTAGGAAGCTGCATCATTTTACAGTCCCATAAGCAAAGTATGAAGATTCCACTTTCTCTACATCCTTGCCTCCACTTGTTATTACCTGTCTTTTTGATTATAGCCTTTCTAGTGGGTGCGAAATGTTATCTCATGTAGTTTTGGTCTTCATTTCCTTAATACTAATGTTCAAAAAACTTAGTGTTCAAATTCTTTGCCCATTTTTAGTGGGACAACTCCTCTTTTTATTGTTGAGTTGTCAGAGTTCTTTATATATCCTGCCTCTGAATTCCATCAGGTATATGACCTGTAACATATTTTCTCCCATTCTATAGCTTATCTTTTCATTTCCTTGATGATGTCCTATGAAGTATAAGGTCCTTGATCTTGAGGAAGTGCAAGTTATTTTTTTTCTCGTTATTTTTGCTTTCGGTATTATAGATGCATGATGTTTTCAGCTCTGTTGTGAACAAACCAGGCAGTGCCTCTTTTTCTACGTTGCTGATAGAGAAGAAAAGCAGTTATATAAGCAGTGATAGTAAAGCAAGAAAGGCTGGGTTCATGGGGCTGTGGCTTCACGCGCTCAGAGCGACCAATGTTGGCTCCTGGTGGGGAGAGGCCAGAACAAGTTTGAGAAGCAACAGTTTAAAAACTGACGGGTCGAGAAGTATTATTGAGCAGGAAGGGAAAAAAAGAACCCAGGCATGTTTACCATTCATGGATGCAATTTTTAAAATACGTTGTGATGAAATTCTCAGATTTTTTGATAAAGGGCGGAGTGCCACGTCATGAGTGTTTGAGTGTTAGGAGAGTAGAGTCCAGGGTCCTGCAGCCTATCTTAGGTCATCCTCCTAAAGGTCAGGTCTGGTCTGGCTGAGCGGAGATGCGCTGGCTGGTAGAGGCTGCTGATTGGTAGAATGGAAGATAAAGTCTTGGAAGGACAAAGCTACATAATCAGCTTGCCGTGTAGTTCAGTTTTTAATACCTAGACCAAATCCAACTGCAAACAACCTCTCTATTCAGAAAAATACACCGTGTTCAGGAGTCTTTTGAAGGCTTTGCAGTTCCCTTCTGCCCATGCTAATGAGGACGAGACCAGGAGGAGGAACAGCAGGTTCACCCCCAGCTTTTGCACTTGACCACCTCAGTTCTCACCTTTCCTTTTGCATTTTAAAGTCTGTTCAGCTAAGTGCATAACTTACCATGAACACTGGGCAAAATTGTAGATAAAATGTTAAAAAAATTACTGCATGTACCAAATGTCAAACGGCAGGAACTGAAATCAAAACAGATGTAGAAGAGGCAATAAAGGTAAAATCAATAAAGTTGATTTCACAAAAGGCTGAGTTACACAGCTTTTATGACGAGTCCAATTTTTAGAGAAGACAGAACCCTGGGGATGTATTCCTCTATTGGCGGGCATGCCTCACTCCTATTTACTTTAATGAGACTTATCAGTGGGAAACAAGGGAAAAATAAATTCTCCAGCTCTCCTTTCCTATCGCTTCCTCCAAAGCCCTTAACAAAGCACATGCCGTGTGTTAGTTCTGGGTGCTATTCAGATAAGAGATACTTGGCAAAGGAAGCATTCAGAATTCTGTACAGCCCTCTTTGTGCATATTGAAAAGCAAATCCGGTTAATACATAAACAGTTCTTCTTTGCACTGGAGTGTCTTTATTCCAGGCTGTGCAGGTTTAAGAATTACCTCAAGGCAATCCGTAATGCAGATGATTTCGACTAAGTGCAAATGCAAATAATATACTGTTATATAAGTAAGACTGATGATGAAAATTACCAGATAACATTTACAGGCTTCGTGCCATCCTTTGCAATCTGGTGTTACATAATGTCACGAGATTTTTGTGATTTATTTGAATAAGCAGCATTACTAAAATATTTTATGGTTGGCTGCTATATAAAAGGGAAACGGTCTCCTAAAATCTATGATGGTCTGTTAATATGAATACACTGATTGTAACTTTGAGTATTGTGTGGTGTGCCTATTTAATGCAGTAATTCCTCTTGCTTCTTTGACCCACTAGTTCAGTTCAACAAATGAACATTGCATATCTACCAAAGAGCATAGACACTGTGCTAACTGCTAAGATGCAAAAGGAAATCCTGAACGTGTTTCAGTGGTGCTGGGTGGGCAGGCGACAGGAAGCTCCTCTGCAGATCTGTGTGACCTGTAGCCAAGCCACACAGTGTCGGTCAAGGCTTCAGGAGATGACTTGCAGCCAAGTCTTAAAGTCTACGGTGGAATTAGTCAGGTGGCAGGAAGGGTCTCAAAGCCAGAGGACTCACTTCAATTACTGTAAGTGCTGCCTCTCAATTTTTTTTTTTTGTAGATAATTATTTTTTTATTGAAGGGTAGTTGACACACGGTACTACATTACATTAGTTTCAGGTGTACAACTTAGTGATTCAACATTTATATACATGACAATTCTAGGTACCAGCTATCACCATACCAAGCTGTTACAATATCTTGACTATATTCATTACATCCCGGTTACTTATTATTTTACCATTGGAAGTGTATACTTTTTTTTTTTTTTTGTGAGGGCATCTCTCATATTTATTGATCAAATGGTTGTTAACAACAATAAAATTCTGTATAGGAGAGTCAATGCTCAATGCACAATCATTAATCCACCCCAAGCCTAATTTTCGTCAGTCTCCAATCTTCTGAGGCATAACAAACAAGTTCTTACATGGAGAACAAATTCTTACATAATGAATAAGTTACATAGTGAACAGTACAAGGGCAGTCATCACAGAAACCTTCGGTTTTGCTCAAGCATTATGAACTATAAACAGTTCAAATATGAATACTCATTTGATTTTTATACTTGATTTATATGTGGATACCACATTTCTCTCTTTATTATTATTATTTTTAATAAAATGCTGAAGTGGTAGGTAGATACAAGATAAAGGTAGAAAACATAGTTTAGTGTTGTAAGAGAGCAAATGTAGATGATCAAGTGTGTGCCTGTAGACTATGTGTTAATCCAAGCTAGACAAGGGCCATAAAACATCCAAGTATGCAGAAGATTTCTCTCAGAACGGGGGG
Organism: Manis pentadactyla; assembly: GCF_030020395.1. NCBI lineage: Eukaryota > Metazoa > Chordata > Mammalia > Pholidota > Manidae > Manis > Manis pentadactyla. The sequence continues at coordinate 14,307,081 of NC_080034.1, read as the reverse complement.
GTGAGGTTCTAAGCCTCACCTCTGTTGATCCCCAATTTCTCACCTGATGGCCCCCCTGCGACTTTGCCTGTCTTAGGTTGTTCCTCCCTTGAGGAATCTTACCCATCTCTGGCTAACCAGTCATCTTCCGGGGCCATACAGGGAAATGTAAAGTTGGTAAGTGAGAGAGAAGCCTTATTGTTTGAAATGGTTAGCTTTTTATTTCTTTGCATATTTATGCCCTGTAGCTTCTATGCCCAGCATTTGTCTTGAGGTATCTTTACCACTTGGAAGAATTATGATACTCGGTAAATTTGATATGAGGCACGAATTCTATTTAAGGGATGTAATTAGGAAGGAAGAAGAAAAGCTATAGAAGTAGCAGGAGGCAGAAAACATGGGAAGATTGATTATTGCTTTGACATATCTTCTTGTAGGGTAACTTCAGCATGGATAGGTTTTAAGCTACTACTTAAATTGCGCACACACATTAACATAATAGGAGTATAGTTACATAACCAAAGCATACCTATAATTACCAGTCATCTCCAGTGAAACCAAGAACACCAGTTAGGCACCTTAGGCATTTGTGAAAACTTATCTATGATATGGTGGATATTGTCCAACTGAACTTGAACAGTCTGAGAGAAATCAGACAAATTAAAACAACCCATTCCTGGGGAATGTTCACATCCCTTATGTTCTTTTAACAGTAAATAGTCTGTAGTTGTAAGATTTTGGAGCGCTACAATTTGCAGTTCTCCTAATTCTTGATTGAGTTCCAACAGTATAGATCCAGTCAAAGTTGTTGTTTTACTGTATGCACAGGCCAGCTTAGATATCTCCTTCCTCATTCCCATGGCAAGTCCAGGAACTGGTGGGATGAGTGCATCTACAGCTGTAGCAGTGCGTGGATCTTTGTTGGGGTTTTTTGATGATCATCTTCTGGCATGAGTCTTCCAGAGAGTGCTGATGTTGGAAGTTCTTTTTCATATCGTATCTTAGTTCATTTTTGGGGTAGCCCAATTAGGCTTTGATCCTCTGTATAAACACAAACAGACTCTTTGCCTACACTTTTATATGCCCTTTATACTCTTGTGTAGAACTCATTGGAGTTTACCACACAGAAACTGCCCCCCCCTTTTTTTTTTGGGTATCACAAATCTACACTTACATAAGAATATTATGTTTACTAGGCTCTCCCCTATACCAGGTCCCCCCTATATACCCCTTTACAGTCACTGTCCATCAGCATAGCAAAATGTTGTAGAATCACTACTTGCCTTCTCTGTGTTGTACAGCCATCCCTTTTCTCCTACCCCCCCATGCATGCTAATCTTAATACCCCCCTACTTCTCCCCCCCCTTATCCCTCCCTACATACCCATCCTCCCCTGTCCCTTTCCCTTTGGTACCTGTTAGTCCATTCTTGAGTTCTGTGATTCTGCTGCTGTTTTGTTCCTTCAGTTTTTCCTTTGTTCTTATACTCCACAGATAAGTGAAATCATTTGGTATTACTCTTTCTCCGCTTGACTTGTTTCACTGAACATAATACCCTCCAGCTCCATCCATGTTGCTGCAAATGGTTGGATTTCCCCTTTTCTTATGGCTGAGTAGTATTCCATTGTGTATATGTACCACATCTTCTTTATCCATTCATCTATCAATGGACATTTAGGTGGCTTCCAATTCTTGGCTATTGTAAATAGTGCTGCGATAAACATAGGGGTGCACTGATCTTTCTCATACTTGATTGCTGCATTCTTAGGGTAAATTCCTAGGAGTGCAATTCCTGGGTCAAATGGTAGGTCTGTTTTGAGCATTTTGATGTACCTCCATACTGCTTTCCACAATGGTTGAACTAACTTACATTCCCACCAGCAGTGTAGGAGGGTTCCCCTTTCTCCACAGCCTCACCAACATTTGTTGTTGTTTGTCTTTTGGATGCAGCCATCCTTACTGGTGTGAGGTGATACCTCATTGTAGTTTTAATTTGCATTTCTCTGATAATTAGCGATGTGGAGCATCTTTTCATGTGTCTGTTGGCCATCCTTATTTCTTTTTTGGAGAACTGTCTGTTCAGTTCCTCTGCCCATTTTTTAATTGGGTTATTTGTTTTTTGTTTGTTGAGGCGTGTGAGCTCTTTATATATTCTGGACGTCAAGCCTTTATCGGATGTGTCATTTTCAAATATATTCTCCCATACTGTAGGGTTCCTTTTTGTTCTATTGATGGTGTCTTTTGCTGTACAGAAGCTTTTCAGCTTAATATAGTCCCACTTATTCATTTTTGCTGTTGTTTTCCTTGCCCAGGGAGATATGTTCAAGAAGAGGTCACTCATGTTTATGTCTAAGAAGTTTTTGCCTATGTTTTCTTCCAAGAGTTTAATGGTTTCAGGACTTACATTCAGGTCTTTGATCCATTTTGAGTTTACTTTTGTATATGGGGTTAGACAATGGTCCAGTTTCATTCTCCTAAATGTAGCTGTCCAGTTTTGCCAGCACCATCTGTTGAAGAGACTGTCATTTCGCCATTGTATGTCCATGGCTCCTTTATCAAATATTAATTGACCATATATGTCTGGGTTAATGTCTGGATTCTCTAGTCTGTTCCATTGGTCTGTGGCTCTGCTCTTGTGCCAGTACCAAATTGTCTTGATTACTATGGCTTTATAGTAGAGCTTGAAGTTGGGGAGTGAGATCCCCCCTACTTTATTCTTCTTTCTCAGGATTGCTTTGGCTATTTGGGGTCTTTGGTGTTTCCATATGAATTTTTGAATTCTTTGTTCCAGTTCATTGAAGAATGTTGCTGGTAGTTTCACAGGGATTGCATCAAATCTGTATATTGCTTTGGGCAGGATGGCCATTTTGACGATATTAATTCTTCCTAGCCACGAGCATGGGATGAGTTTTCATCTGTTAGTGTCCCCTTTAATTTCTCTTAAGAGTGACTTGTAGTTTTCAGAGTATAAGTCTTTCACTTCCTTGGTTAGGTTTATTCCTAGGTATTTTATTTTTTTTGATGCAATTGTGAATGGAGTTGTTTTCCTGATTTCTCTTTCTGTTGGTTCATTGTTAGTGTATAGGAAAGCCACAGATTTCTGTGTGTTGATTTTGTATCCTGCAAATTTGCTGTATTCTGATATCAGTTCTAGTAGTTCTGGGGTGGAGTCTTTAGGGTTTTTTATGTACAGTATCATGTCATCTGCAAATAGTGACAGTTTAACTTCTTCTTTACCAATCTGGATTCCTTGTATTTCTTTGTGTTGTCTGATTGCCGTGGCTAGGACCTCCAGTACTATGTTAAATAACAGTGGCGAGAGTGGGCATCCCTGTCTAGTTCCCGATCTCAGAGGAAATGCTTTCAGCTTCTCGCTGTTCAATATAATGTTGGCTGTGGGTTTATCATAGATGGCCTTTATTATGTTGAGGTACTTGCCCTCTATTCCCATTTTGCTGAGAGTTTTTATCATGAATGGATGTTGAACTTTGTCAAATGCTTTTTCAGTATCTATGGAGATGATCATGTGGTTTTTGTCTTTCTTTTTGTTGATGTGGTGGATGATGTTGACGGACTTTCGAATGTTGTACCATCCTTGCATCCCTGGGATGAATCCCACTTGGTCATGGTGTACGATCCTTTTGATGTATTTTTGAATTCTGTTAGCTAATATTCTGTTGAGTATTTTTGCATCTATATTCATCAGGGATATTGGTCTGTAGTTTTCTTTTTTGGTGGGGTCTTTGCCTGGTTTTGGTATTAGGGTGATGTTAGCTTCATAGAATGAGTTTGGGAGTATCCCCTCCTCCTCTATTTTTTGGAAAACTCTAAGGAGAATGGGTATTGTGTCTTCCCTGTATGTCTGATAAAATTCTGAGGTAAATCCATCTGGCCCGGGGGTTTTGTTCTTTGGTAGTTTTTTGATTACCGCTTCAATTTCATTGCTGGTAATTGGTCTGTTTAGACTTTTTGTTTCTTTCTGGGTCAATCGTGGAAGGTTGTATTTTTCTAGGAAGTTGTCCATTTCTCCTAGGTTTCCCAGCTTGTTAGCATATAGGTTTTCATAGTATTCTCTAATAATTCTTTGTATTTCTGTGGGGTCCGTCGTGATTTTTCCTTTCTTGTTTCTGATACTGCTGATTTGTGTTGACTCTCTTTTCTTCTTAATAAGTCTGGCTAGAGGCTTATCTATTTTGTTAATTTTCTCGAAGAACCAGCTCTTGGTTTCATTGATTTTTGCTATTGTTTTATTCTTCTCAATTTTATTTATTTCTTCTCTGATCTTTATTATGTCCCTCCTTCTGCTGACCTTAGGCCTCATTTGTTCTTCTTTTTCCAATTTCGATAATTGTGACATTAGATCATTCATTTGGGATTGTTCTTCCTTTTTTAAATATGCTTGGATTGCTATATACTTTCCTCTTAAGACTGCTTTTGCTGCGTCCCACAGAAGTTGGGGCTTAGTGTTGTTGTTGTCATTTGTTTCCATATATTGCTGGATCTCCATTTTGATTTGGTCATTGATCCATTGATTATTTAGGAGTGTGTTGTTAAGCCTCCATGAGTTTGTGAGCCTCTTTGCTTTATTTGTACAGTTTATTTCTAGTTTTATGCCTTTGTGGTCTGAAAAGTTGGTTGGTAGGATTTCAATCTTTTGGAATTTTCTGAGGCTCTTTTTGTGGCCTAGTATGTGGTCTATTCTGGAGAATGTTCCATGTGCACTTGAGAAGAATGTATATCCCGCTGCTTTTGGATGTAGAGTTCTATAGATGTCTATTAGGTCCATCTGCTCTACTGTGTTGTTCAGTGCTTCCATGTCCTTACTTATTTTCTGCCCAGTGGATCTATCCTTTGGGGTGAGTGGTGTGTTGAAGTCTCCTAGAATGAATGCATTGCAGTCTATTTCCCCCTTTAGTTCTGTTAGTATTTGTTTCACATATGCTGGTGCTCCTGTGTTGGGTGCATATATATTTAGAATGGTTATATCCTCTTGTTGGACTGAGCCCTTTATCATTATGTAGTGTCCTTCTTTATCTCTTGTTACTTTCTTTGTTTTGAAGTCTATTTTGTCTGATATTAGTACTGCAAACCCTGCTTTCTTCTCGCTGTTGTTTGCTTGAAATATGTTTTTCCATCCCTTGACTTTTAGTCTGTACATGTCTTTGGGTTTGAGGTGAGTTTCTTGTAAGCAGCATATAGATGGGTCTTGCTTTTCTATCCATTCTATTACTCTGTGTCTTTTGATTGGTGCATTAAGCCCATTAACATTTAGGGTGACTGTTGAAAGATATGTACTTATTGCCATTGCAGTCTTTAAATTTGTGATTACCAAAGGTTCAAGGTTAGCTTCTTTAGTATCTTACTGCCTAACTTAGCTCACTTATTGAGCTGTTATATACACTGTCTGGAGATTCTTTTCTTCTCTCCCTTCTTATTCCTCCTCCTTGATTCTTCATATGTTGGGTGTTTTGTACTGTGCTCTTTCTAGGAGTGCTCCCATCTAGAGCAGTCCCTGTAAGATGTCCTGTAGAGGTGGTTTGTGGGAAGCAAATTCCCTCAGCTTTTGTCTGTCTGGGAATTGTTTAATCCCACCGTCATATTTGAATGATAGTCGTGCTGGATACAGTATCCTTGCTTCAAGGCCCTTCTGTTTCATTGTATTAAATATATCATGCCATTCTCTTCTGGCCTGTAGGGTTTCTGTCGAGAAGTCTGATGTTAGCCTAATGGGTTTTCCTTTATAGGTGACCTTTTTCTCTCTAGCTGCCTTTAAAACTCTTTCCTTGTCCTTGATCTTTGCCATTTTAATTATTATGTGTCTTGGTGTTGTCCTCCTTGGATCCTTTCTGTTGGGGGTTCTGTGTATTTCCGTGGTCTGTTCGATTATTTCCTCCCCCAGTTTGGGGAAGTTTTCAGATACTTCTAAGATACTTTCCATCTCTTTTCCTCTCTCTTCTTCTTCTGGAACCCCTATAATACGCATGTTCTTCCTTTTGGATTGGTCACACAGTTCTCTTAACATTGTTTCATTCCTGGAGATCCTTTTGTCTCTCTCTATGTCAGCTTCTATGCGTTCCTGTTCTCTGATTTCAATTCCATCAATGGCCTCTTGCATCCTATCCATTCTGCTTATAAACCCTTCCAGAGTTTGTTTCATTTCTGCGATCTCCTTTCTGGCATCTGTGATCTCCCTCCGGACTTCATCCCATTTCTCTTGTGTATTTCTCTGCATCTCTGTCAGCATGTTTATGATTCTTATTTTGAATTCTTTGTCAGGAAGACTGGTTAGGTCTGTCTCCTTCTCTGGTGTTTTCTCTGTGATCTTTGTCTGCCTGTAGCTTTGCCTTTTCATGGTGATAGGAATAGTTTGCAGAGCTGGGACGAGTGACGGCTGGAAGAACTTCCCTTCTTGTTGGTTTGTGGCCCTCCTCTCCTGGGAGAACAGCGGCCTCTAGTGGCTTGTGCTGGGCAGCTGCGCGCAGACAGGGTTTCTGCTTCCTGCCCGGCTGCTATGGAGTTAATCTCCGCTGTTGCTGTGGGCGTGGCCTGGCTCGGGCAGCTGCTCCAAAGTGGTGGAGTCGCGTTGGAGGGGGAGCGGCCTCGAGGCTATTTATCTCCGTAAGGGGCCTCCGTGCTCCCTGCAGCCCAGGGGTTAGGGTGCCCAGAGATCCCCGGATTCCCTACCTCTGGATTAAGTGTCCCACACTGCCCCTTTAAGACTTCCAAAAAGCAACCGCCAAAACAAAACAATGACCACAAAAAAAAAAAAAAATTTAAATTAAAAAAAAAAAAATTTTTTTTTTTAATTAAAAGAAAAAAAAAAAAAGTGGCCGCTCGTTTTTCTTTATTCTCCGGTGCCAGCCTCAGGCATCTGCTCACTGGTCTTGTTGCCCTGTTTCCCTAGTATTGGGGGCCCTATCCCTTTAAGACTTCCAAAAAGCGCTCGCCAGATCAAAACAGCAAAAAAAAAAAAAAAAAAAAATGGTCGTGCGTTTTTCTGGTGTCCTCCGGTGCCAGGCCTCCAGTGCCTGCTCACTGTTCTTGCTGCCCTGTTTCCCTAGTATCCAGGGCCCCCTGGGCATGTACTGTGTCTGCGCTCTGGCCAGGATGGCGGGGGCTGGGTGCTCGGCAGTCCTGGGCTCCGTCTCCCTCCCGCTCTGCCTGCTCTTCTCCCGCCGGGAGCTGGGGGGAGGGGCGCTCGGCTCCCGCGGGGCCGGGGCTTGTATCTTACCCCCTTCGCGAGGCACTGGGTTCTCTCAGGTGCGGATGTGGTCTGGATATTGTCCTGTGTCCTCTGGTCTTTATTCTAGGAAGGGTTGTCTTTGTTATATGTTCATAGATATATGTGGTTTTGGGAGGAGATTTCCGCTGCTCTACTCACACCACCATCTTCCACCCCTCCGCTGCCTCTCATTTTTATCTAAATAGTACTTACGGAAGAAATAAGCAAAGCATATCTTTATTCTCTTGGTTCTGTAATCATACAGAAGCTTTCAGAAGGGGCTGCTTCCATCAGTCCAGTCCATTTCATCAGAATTTGTAGAGAACCTTCTGTGAGCTTGCACTAGGCTTACATTCAGGGCTGCTGGGCCCTTGGGGCTGTCACCACACTTAACTCTAGGGGGGTACTTTCTTCAAAGCTGTGCTCCGTGACTGTTTTGCTAGTCCAAGAAGACTAGGGCAGGGGAAGAAGTCAGTGTGAAGGGGAAAGGAGCAGCTCAGGCAAGCAACCACGGTCCCCCCAAAAGGTAGCGGTGAAGGTGCTGGGGGAGGTGGAGGGGAGGCCAGATGGGGAGATCACAGGAGGAGTGGTGGGCAGCGGGGGGCGCGTGGAGGAGGCTCAGAGGTGGAGGAAGCAGGAGGGGAGAGAGCGAAGACATTTTTGTCCAGCACGGGAGGTCGCTTTAACCCAAGTCCATAGGATTGAAATACTCTGTTCCAGATTTTAATGGAAAAAACCCCACACATCCTTCTTCCAGCTGGATAAAGGTATAATTTCTAGTCCTCTTCGTATTTAATTCAATTGTGATTTTACTGCCGATTTTCCTTGATGTCACACTCCAGACGAGAGGGATTGGGGTACAGGCGTGATGTTTTACTCAATCCCACGGACTCAATCTAATCTTGGGGGCCAGCTGTGTGAGGGGGCCATGTGGAAGCTCTGACAGTGCACAGCTGGGCCCAGTCAGGCCTGCGTCCTGGGTTGCGCCCGCGAGGTGACGTGAACGTGGCAGAGCCACAGTGGCTACTGGCGCTCATCTTCACACTTTTCCACGGTGCCACACGAGTGTTCGCTCTGCACGTAGCTTGGGGGGGGAGGTCCAGGGTACTGTTCCCATAATTCCCCGCGCGCTACATCCCATCCTCTTTGTGTGGCTGAGGTGCCACAGTCCACTGGAACATGCAGTCACCCACCTGTCTCTAAACATACGGCGCTTGGCACTGAGTGCACAGGGCAGATCAATTCGCTGTCAGTTCGTTTGCGGAATCCTTTGGCAAACCTGAGCCTGTTTTGTTCTTTGTTACCAATGACCTGAAGACAAGTATATTGATCTACATCTAAACCTGTACCTCTCTATCTTCCTACTTGCCTATCTAGGCAGATTTTCATGTGTGTGTGTATAAAATCACTACTGGGTTTAGTAAAATATGGAATCACTATAGATTTGATTAGTAACATTCCAAAGTGGTCCATTTTTTTAATAGAAAGAGTGTTTTTAGATGCTAAAGATAAGGGATTTAAAGATACGGGATGGGCAGCTCACTGTCCTTTCCAGTCCCTTGGAATTAACTAGCTTTAACTGTCACAGAGTGTTAACAACTCTTAAACTTCTTCAGATCTAGGGAGAAAGGATAGGTAGGCGTGTCCTCAAGGGCCATGCTTTAGTGAGTTTAAATAAAAATTAAATTTCTCAGAACTTGCTTGCAAATTGTCTTTTCATAAGAGGCATCATCATTGATGGCACTCATTGTGGGAAAATCTATCAAAATTGGTGGAGTGAAATTTTGAGATAGGGATTTTGTAAAGGAAATCTTTCTATTAACCTGGCGTAGGTCATTTTACAACCCTAGCTCTGACAGCTAATGAAAAAACAGGATGGCCGGTGGGAAGCACCGAGAATTGGGCACTGGCCGACCTCATTTCTGCTCCTGCCTTGACAAAGAGCTGGCTCTACGATTTTGAACAAGTCATTTTATCCCTCAGTGTCCTCATCTGTTAAAAAAAAAGAAACAAAAAAAGGGAGCAATACTTGAATGGTGTCTGGGATTCCTTTGAATTCTTACACTTTATAAATGTGTTTTTCAATGCGTTGTAAGTTTGCTAACTTTAATATATTGGTGTGAAAGATTCTTGTAGGCTTTTAGAGAATGCTGCTAAACGTGCTTATGAACCTTCTAATGATAAGCAAATATAGTTACTAACTTATCGTTTTTCCAGTGTGCTGTTTTCATTCCTTCAGCACAGAAAACAAAATACTGTGCTTTTTAAATAACAAGACAAACAAAAGAAACAAAATCCATATGCTATATAAACCAAGATTCCTTTTCCTAACATTTATGCAAATAGTCATTTTTGAAACCTGCTATACTAGCAATGGTACACTAGGTGGAAGCAAAGAGTCAGCTAACATGCTGAAAGGTTAGGAAAAGGTATTTCGTGGGCTAAATGAACCATTTTCTGGAGAGCAAAGGTCACTGAAATTATAGGTTACATCCATTTTTAAACGATGCTGACTAGAAAAGAAAAACAGCAAATAACATTACTTATTTCAGCCATTGAAATAATACTGAAGCAGACCATTGTTTTTATATACTGTGGTTGATAGTGTAAGAAATTAAATATTGAATCATTTCTCATAATTTCTGATATTTAATTGATCAGTAAGCATTATACCATAACCAGTCATATGGTGCTGTACATAGGCCTCTTTTTTTCAAATGTTCACAGAGATAAAAAATGATAAATTGAAAATATATTTCTGGATTGTATATTATTTGAGTACGGTGATGGGAAATTTATCTTATTGCATACAATTTTATATGTCACTTCTTTTAAGAATTGTATTTCTTCTCCTTTTTAAAAAAATTAACTGTGTCTTATAGTTTCTAAAACGTGAAATGATGTGATGATTTCCACATTTAGGCTTGCAGCAAGTCAAAACTCAGTTTAGTCCCATAGTCTTTATGCAAAGTGTATCACTTAGAGCTACTCTTGAAATGAACTGCACTGCAAAGGAAAAGCCTTTTATTCTAGAAAAGCATTTGAAGTTGTTTGGGTAGTCAGTAAATCACAAGTGATACATTCTGTGCAACAATAATTTCTACACAGGTTTCAGATAAAACCTGTCACTTGGAGTACAAGATGGCCCTGTCTGTGAAACACCTGCGTAATAAATACAAGGTATACTAACAATTATGTAATGGTGGTGAAACTGTAACTAGGAAAGAAAATGGTATTCAGAGAACCCTTTCCTGGCTGCCATCAGGAAAAGCAGCCCTTAAACAGCCTTAGTAGCCGGGGGCAATCGTTGAATCTCTTATCGGGGCACAGATTTCTGATCTGTAAAATGTGAAGACAAGATGGGAAAATCTCTAAATTCCGGTGACTACTTACTAAGATGCTGTAGCACTTGTTTCATGAAGACCAAGTTAGAATGAACAAGCTAGATCTCCTGAATTAGAGTTTATGCACTTAGCTTTGTGTATTTCACACTTCGGTCGAAAATAGAGGAGTGAAAATGGGAAGCTTACTTAGAGTTACTCTTGGGAAATAAATGACATACATGAAGAGATTTGGAGTCATTGCTCTATTCTTTGGTTATTGCTTGTCGAATTGAAAAGTGAACTTTTCTTCTGTCACCTACCACTACCCAGCAATGCTGATAGAGGACCTAAGGGTAAAGCAAGATGGTCCATATGTACATTTTGGGTTGACAACATTAGATGCTCAGGGCAGACAAGTTTATGTGTTGGATATCTTTGGGCAACCTAGTCTTCAGCCTCATATGGCATATCTGTATAATGAAGATATCAATGATTTAAGGAGTCCTGAGGGTTAAACAGAAGATGCAAACATTCACTAATAAATTCTGTGTGTTAAAGGGAAAATTTCTGGGCAGTGCGGTCAAATACGTCTGAAAAGAGGTATGTTTCTAGGCAAAATTAGCAACTCTGCTAGTTACTCATGTTTTTCAGGTCTAAATGTCATCAGTCCTGCTCATTAGCAAGAACAAACAAAATAGAAGGAAAATATAATGTCATATTCAAGAAAATGAGTCCATGTTACTCATCTTAGGCAACAGATAATTCTGAATATTCTTACATGAAAAGTCAACAAATTTGATTCTTTTGACTGGCTTGTATAAAATGGAAGTCGTGGTCCTTTTCATTTGGTATTCAATTACTTCTGGTATCTCTGTCATTGTACTTTATCCGCATGGATCATCCTCCCAGCATGGGCTTGTCAACAGGCACATAATTCTTTAAGCACCCCTTGACCGTCACCTTTTAAGATGTCTAGTTAAATTCTGTGGAAATTGGGAGTTAATCTAGTCAATCATGTCCTTAACTTTCAATCACTCCAGAAAAAAACGTCACAGAATGAAAGAATCCTTACCCCGTGCTCTGACAGGCTGTACAAAGGGAACAATTGGACTTTTCTACTTAGACTATAATGGCCTAGCAGGAAAGGCCGTTAGCATTCTTATTTTTTGTGCAGTTGTTCACCTCATAGCATACTGCATGGAAAAGTTAAATATTAATACCACCTGGGACTTTCACGGTGCATTTAATGGGCTCAGCGTGTCTCCTATCTAGTCTCTGAGAACTGCAGTATCTCGACACCACACCGAAAGGTGGTTTCCTCTTTCTCCATTATATGAAAGGCAGGAGGTGAGGGGACGGAGAGAGTAATCAGCAGAGGAACTAGACTGAGGACGGGGGTCACATTTTGACAGTTAGCAAAGAAGTGAAATCACAGCTTTGTGAGTCGGCACTGACGCCTCTGATGGTAATGACAGTCACATCACGCATATTGTGGAGTGCGTAAGGGGGCTTCTACTTGTAACGCTTCCTGAAGCAACAAACACTTAAAACATAAGGAAGTTATTTGCTGATGACATTATCATTATGTACAAATGACAGTGATAATAATGACTTCCATTTGGGCAGAGGCTGTACTACATACTTTCTAATTAGCTCAAATCTGAACAGAAATAAGATTTCAATGAATATTTGTGGATTTGTTCAAAAAGCTTTAAACCTAAATATTAGTTTGCTTCATTTCACAACAGCTCTGTGAGAAAGAATGGGTGGGTGTCCCCATGCCAGAGCTCAGGACTTCTAACGTGGGCTCATATGCTCTTTGCATTAAGGCAGATTCAAGGCAATAATCTACTCATCATTATATCACAAACCATGCCCAGAGCACCTGACAGGCTTTGAAGATTTGTTATTACTTTGCCTTATGGAAGCTTAAAAAGTCACGATCATAAAACAATTAGTGATTCTGCTGATCTGGAAACAGTGTCATTTGAATTAAGATGGATTTTCCTCCTTTGTTCCCCCTGCAGGCTGAGTGTGGTCAAGCTGAATTTTTTGAGATGGCATTTCTTAGACATTGCTTTAATTCAATATTCTCTATCCCCCCCAAGGCCAGAAATGCCCAGTAGTTCCGTAGCTTTAATTCTGACATATTATCAATGTGTCAGAATGCAAACCAGTGGCTGCAGAATCTCTGACAGAAGATATTGTTAAGCAGAAGCGAGGATGCTGGGATGGGTGCTGGGTGGGGGACACATCAAGCCACTCACTGGGCACAGGATGGCTGTGTCAGGTAGTGGAGGGAGCAGTGAAGATCTTTACTTCTAGACAGGACTGTTCAGATCATCTTCACGCATGAACTTAAAAGAAAATAAATGAATTGCAGCAGTTATAATAAACTGTCTGGACTTTCTTTTCATGCTCCAACTAGTTTCTCTACTGTCAATTAAAGTCTTGGGCATTTTCCACTAATTTAGGAAACAGTGTTTTAATTAAGGAAAACAGTGGCATAATGGAAAAGAGCCCAGGTCTCTGGTGAGCCCATAAGCTGAGGAGGGTCACCTACTCTCCCTGTGTCTTTTTCTCAACTCCACAATATGGAGAATAAGAATGCAGCAGTTGAGAAGATCAATTGTGTGGATGTGTATGAAATGTTTTGAAAATTTAAAGTGCCAGACGGTGCTGGCTCATAAAATAACTTTTATTATTAGCAGAAAGAGGAGGTTTGCATTGGTTTTTGACTGAGCATGCTGCATGCCTCTCCTATAAAGTCAGCTGCCTGTAGGTTGAGTTTTATGTCCATCTGAGAAAAAGGTGGGATACCCTCTCACTCTCCACCTTGCTGAGGATTGCCCTTGAAAATAAGCTCCGTGAGAGCAGTTATTCTGATGTGTTTGGTTCATAGGTATGTCCAAAGTGCCTAGGATAGTACCAGGCACACAACCTGTGTTCAGTGACTATTTGTCAAAGGACTGAAGGATCTGAAGGAGGGAGGCGTAGGCATCAACTGGCTCGACTTCTAACTGCATGTCTGCGGGTGTGGAAGGGAATTGGGGAGGGCTTGGTGGTAGGGTATTCCTCAGATATAGTCCATCTCACCGGAGCAGGTAAACATTTTACCTTCTGACTTTGAATTTGGGGTCAGGTGGCATCTGTTCAAGGATAAATTTCTTCCTGATATTCCAGTTCAAGTCACAATTCAAGGCCCACAAGCTCTGGTTGCTTCTGGATCAACACATCAGTGCACTCTGCCCAAGGACGCCCTGCCCAGCCCCAGAAGTCTCAGAGACACAATGAGCAACACCCACCTGGGAGGCCAGCACATTCAAGGCACCACTAACGGGATTCAAGAGGGAGCGCTGACCATACAACCAGTCTTTAAATGAAGAGTTTCTTATGTCAGAGCTAAATCCAGTCAGAGAAGCAGGAGGCAGTTTTACGATGTATCCAAATTCGTGAGTGCATCAGTAGGGATTGGAGGCTGGCTGAAACAATCGAACATCCAGTTTCTATTGAGTCTTGGGAGGATGTTGCCTGGATTTATCTAGGCAAGCACAGTGGGTCAAATGGGATCCACAAGTGAGTAGTCATCAATAATGTTTACTGATTTGCTATTTAAGGAATTTTAATGGAAAGGAAGTCAGATGAAATGAACTGTTTCTAATCTGATTTCACTGCATCAAGCTAAGCCCTTCTTTACTAAACTAAAGCCCGGGGAATCTAACAAAAACAAAAGTCGCCATCAGTAGACTGTAGGAAAACTGCAGCCTGCAGGTCTGTGTCAAGGCTAATGCCGTTGGTGTTCTTGCTTCCCACGTGCCTCAGGATGCAGAGAGCTGTTCTGTGCAGCTGGAAGGTGATTGAGGGATCTTTCTCTCCCCGTAGGTCAAGGAGGATAACATCTCAAGACTGGATTTGCCATCGAAAAGGATCATACCTCTGATCTCTTAGAAACATTTGGTCACTAAACCCAACATTTTGTACGAATAAATTGACAGTGTTGTCAGCATGACTTGGAGTCCTGAAATCACGGAGTGCACCAGTAGGATACTCCCTCAACTGTTTGGAAAGGAAGGGGTTCTGTCACCTACTATTACTATTAATATTTTTGTTCTGTTTAATATTTTACCAAAGCAACATACGCTCAGGGTAAAATTTTAAATAGAATGGAAGGACTTATAATGAAAGCTGGTTCCATTCTTTCCCACTCTTGTGTTCATTTCCCAGAGAGAGCAGCTTTTTCTGTGTTTTTAGTTCTTCTGGTCTTTTTTTCTCATTGTTATGATTATGGTGCTTTTTCTTGGTTAATCAAATTCAGACACGATCTATTAATTCTTAGCTAGGAAGGAGTTTAGTTAATTTAAGCGATTCTTTCCCAATATTTGTGCCTCATACTTGATTTATCTTAATAGTTATCTTTAAACCATTATATTATACACCTAAATTTGTTTGTTTACATACCTAGTTTACCCAGTATTTCTTGCCTTCCTGCTCTGCTAGATCAAAGTAATAGCTCTTTGCCCCATTTGCTCCCTGTCCTCATTGCCAGCTCCTGGCTGCTGTCAGCTCCACCTCTGTTTTAAAAGTATCAAGATCGATCACATTTGCATTGTGTTGTAACCATATTTCAGTTTTACGTGTTTTACTGATAGGCGACTGTTAAAAATTGGGAACCGATAAACACTCATTACATCACCACAATTTAAATGTGTTCCTGCATAGATTAGTCCCCTCATAGTTCATTCTGTGGAGGTCCAGTTTCAGAATCTCTGCTCAAACTATCAAAGGGATCTTCACGACTCAAAACAACGAACAGATTGCTTTTTCAGTAATTGTTTTTTTAATCTAATGATCAAGGTAACGTTCCTTTTAGCAATCCTCAGCAGGGGAGGAGTGGGTAGTCTTAGTTCCTAGGCACCTCAGAGAGGCTGCTGTCCCCCACACTGCAACCTCTCCTCTATCCTATTCCATATGCTGTTAGAGAGGTGAAGCTGATGTGACTGGACCCCAAAACAGTCTGGGTCATCAAAACAACATTGCCTTGTGTCGTCACGTAATTTCTTTTTCTTTCTTGCTGTCTCAGAGAGTGTTTCTCCTTTACCTTGCCAGCCATACCAAAGGTATTCACCTAACTGATTATATTTGATGAGTGAAAGGTTATGCTTTTAGTTATTCACCTGAGACGAGGGGCATGACTGGGCCCCCCAAGATCAGCTTCCATAAGGAGGAAGTGTTGCCAGTGTAAAGCTGGGACTCTTCACCCTCACCCTTATCAGTAGAGGAATCTGCTTCCCCAGCTGGCTTCCCTTTGCCTCCTCACTGGGCTGCCCTGTACACCCGGTTTCTGTGGTCCGTCCTACTAAATCTGCTTTCTAGAGTCACAGACAAATTCTTAAGACCCAAACAACTCTCCCCACTTCTCCCCATCTCGCGGCTCTGCACCATCCAGGGTTGCTGCCCACAGCCTCTTCTTAATATTTTATCAAAGCAACATACGCTCAGGGTAAAATTTTAAATAGAATGGAAGGACTTATAATGAACAAACACGTTCCTTCCCTGTGTTTGTGACACTGGCCTCATCAGGTCCTGTGGTCTTATAACAAAATCCCAAAGGCTGGGCAACTCAAACAACAGAAATGCACTTCCCATTGTTGTGGAAGACAGCGAGACCAGGGCTGGCCTGTGGTGGGGGCCCTGTCCCCAGTGTGCGGGTGGCCGCTTTGCACTGTCTTCGTATGGCAGAGAGGGAGAGAGCCTCTCTCTCTCGTGTCTCTCCTGATAATGGCGCTAATCCCATCCACGAGTGCCCCACCCTCGTGACCTAATCACTTCCCAAGGCACCATCGCCTAATACCGCCCAGTGGGGTTTAGGGATTCAACATCTGAGTTCTGGGGAGACGTGAACATTCAGTCCGGAGCATGTACCTCCGATGGGCTCTTTCTTCTTTCCTCCTTTTTCCAAATTGCTCTGCTACCCACTTTGCTCCCTTCCTCCAGTGGTCATTTTTCCATAAAATGCCTGCTTGCTCTGTGCCCTTCTCTTTCTGCTTCCTTTCAGCGATCACATGGCTCGATCTTAAGTTCTACATAGTGGACCTCATATCTATGAGTTTGCCATTGTTCGCACCTATGCATGTTTCTGGATAACGCCATTTGATGTTCACCAGGGCCCTGAGGACAACATGGCCCAAGTGGAGCCCGTCCTCTTCCCCCTGCTTCCTGCAATGACCCCAGCTTTCTATTCGAGACCCAGGAATCATCCTGTGCCCCTTCCCTCGGCTCCCTGCCTTCTGTGGCCTTTCCAGTCCTGGTCTAGCTCCTCTTGATGTTCTTTTTCCTCCTTTCTATATAACAAGTGCTGCTTTGCTTTCTTAGTTCTGAATCTAAGAAAAATTCTGTTGTAAAGGGTCGAATGCTCTATATGAAAGCTTGAGAGAGAGACAGAGTATAGTATCCTGTGAAACAATGAGCAGTCTTACCTTAATCATCACTAACTATCTACCTGCTTTTTCCTTGGCCTCTTCCAGAAGCACAATGCCACACCCCTTCCTTACTCAAAAATAGACATTTCCCCCATCACCTAATTAATAAAATCCAACACCTAGACTAGTGTTTACAACTACTTAATTGGGGACCAATAAACACTCGTTACATCACTACCATGTTTAAACCTTATGTTCTATGACACATGGAACAAATATTTTTTCAGTAGTCTGTCTGGCTTTCCCGTCCCAGCTCCTCACCTGGAATGGAAGCTTCCCGAAGCAGGAATTTGTCTGCCTTGGGCATTGCCGTATGTTCTGTGCTTAGTACAGGGCCTGTACATAGTATGTTCTCAGTATGTGTTAACAAATGAATGAATTATAATGAACAGACAGTTCTGTCTGCATTTTATGCCTTGTGACTTCTGATCTCCTTGCCTTTCCATGTAGCACTCACATTTATTGAGTGCTTACTGGATGGACTACATGTGTTCCCCTAACATTCATATGTTGAAGCTATAACCCACTCCCCCTGGTATCCCAGAAGATGACTGTACTTGGAGATAGAGCTTTTAAAAGGGTGATAAAAGGGGGGTTGTGAGGGTGGGCCCTAATCCAATCTGAATGGTATCCTCACAAAGAAGACAGTTGGAAGCACAAGAAATGACACACCAGGGATCTGTGTGCATGAAAGAAGGGCCTTGTGAAGACCTAAAGAGAAAGCAGACATCTGCAAGCCCCGGGGAGAGGCCCCAGGAGAAACCAAACTTGCAGGTGACTTGATCTTGGATTTCTAGCTTTCAAAAGAGTGAGAAAATTAATTTCACTTGTTGAAGCCACCCAAGCTGTGGCATTTCGTTATGACAGCCCTTACAAACTAATACATTTAGTATGGTCAGATACTCTGTTCAGCCCTTTACAGGTAATGCTAGCAGGAATCCTGTGATACAGATATTTGTATGATTTCCATTTCACAGAGAAATGAAAGCATTGAGATGTTAATTAACTTCCTTGTGGTCACACAGCCAGGATTTGGAATGTACACACCTTGACTTATGTTGTTCCTTCTGCATGGGACACCTTTCCCCTCATTTCTGAACATCCAAACTTTACTTGTCTATAAAACCAGAGAAATGTCCTCTCACTGAATTCCTGTCCTTTGGCTCTGAACTTGCATTCTAATAATTGTTCTTCTGCCTTTTTTTCAGCTCAAACCTTGTTCTAAGGGCCTGCCAGGAACCAGCCTGGCTCTCCAGGACCAGGGCTCTGCATTATTCATCACAGTCTTTGACATTAAACTTGGACCCCTTCTGGGACAAGAGCCTGTCCACAGACCTGCAGCCTGGCTGCCGGCTGACAGGTGTCCCTGGGGATAAGCACAGACCAGCTGACGTGTGCTTATGAATTCACTTGTCTCCAAATGCCATGTGGCTATTCTGTTAGATACGCAGGAATCCCTGATAGCCAGGCATTGATGACATCCCTGGATCACCATTGTTTATATTGCCATATAGCTGTCATATGTAGTGTTCTACCCTGTTTTATGCATTTTTCCCCAGAATTAGAAGCTGAATCTCTCCTAAAGTCCCAGGTTTACCAGGAATAGTTAGTTCTGTTTCCATGCTTCTGCTTATCTTAGCAATGACGACTATTCAGCAGGGACTATCCAGGCACGACTTGTGATGGACAATCCTGAGATTATGGTCAATGATCTGCACTTTCATTCGTACATGTATTCGTTTGTTCTTTCACTTACTCATCTGACGGAGAACTTTTTGTATTCCAGGCATAATACCAGATGTGCCAGTTCGAGGTCCATTTCTCTGATACTAAAAACAACAACAAGCTTTTGATGCTATTAGCAGCCTATAAAACATTTTCCCCAAAGCAACCTACACTAAAATGTAATTTCAAGACATGTTCTTGATGAGATTCAGGTGTCTTCCTACATGTCACAGGAAGCAATCTGACATGAAATCCATGGAAAATAATCTGGAGATGGGGAAACTGTAACATGTCATGAGGACACGTTAAATGAAGGAAAGTGATGGTATAATGCTAAGGGACATCAGAAATTTCTGAGGATCTGGAAGGAATGCTGAAATAGCAACACTGTTGGACAGGATTAGCTTAGTGCCACTTCAGGTCTGCCCGTGAGAGAGAAATGCCGGCCACTACCAGAGTGTTAGCAAAGGATGGCATTTTAATAGAACGATTAGTCTGGCCTGGCAAATATTTTTGAGGACCCACTGCATGCCAGAAAACTGGAGGACAAAAGTGAATCAGATGTGGTACCCTGCCTGCAGGTTGTGAAGAAAACAGACACATGACACCCTAACCCTCCTGAGTTGAACAGGGCTAGTGCGGCTGTTCGCGACATTAAGGGCGCTAGTATGACAAGTTCCAGCAGACACTGCAAGACCCAAACTTCCTATTCTCCTCTTCTAACAAAAAGAAACATTGTACAGTCCCTAGAATGCTGCCTTAGGGTGGGGAACAGAAAACAGGAAATAGAGACTGTTACATTTTGATGAGTGACAGGGGAACTCAACTGTATATTTTATGTTTTCCTCTCCTAATCAACTCCATCTTCCTCCACCCTTCCCTCTTCCCTGAAAGGCTATATGAGCACATCCATCAGACGTCCTTACCCTTGGGCCAATGGGGATCCCCACAGGGAGATCAGAACAAAGGAAGAAAAGAAATTAGAATGCGTTCCTGGTGCCTCTCTCGCTGTCCTTGTCAAACTGGCTATAGCCCTCAACTGGAGCCTGCCTCTTTCCATTTAGAGCTCTTTTCTTCTGGACCCAAACAGCAGCCTCGCCCCTGCCTCGCTTTGGCCTGAGGGTGGTAACAAGTTAGTTCTTACTGTCCCTGGGCTCTGCACATTCATCACGGCTCCCCTACAACCCGGTCATTTCTTCATAAATAGTTCTCTTCACTGGATTATCCCGGGTGGAGGGTGCACCTGCTTTCTACTTGCAGCTCTCACTTGATTCACAAACCAATCTAAAGAGCTAATGAGGGGCAGGATACAGGCCAAAGCCTGAGCCTGATGATTGGGAGATGTGGAGAAGTAGTCTAGGAAGATAAGGAGTCCTATGGCTTAAGTGCCGTGTAGGTAGGTCCCCGCAGGACCTGTGTAGGTTGTGCTGTATTTGGGAGCCTGGCACCTGAGAGACCACTCTTCATGGGCCTGAAAACCGACCACGCCACTGTTCTGTGTACCTGGGGCTGCAATGCAATTTCAAATCCCACTGAGCAAAAGCTATCAGTGTTCGGGCTCTTTCAAAGGCCAGGGGCTGACTTAAGCCCTTAAACAGGGCACTGCAAATGGCATCAGCTTTCAGAAAAAGGTGCAGGCAGGCGAAGGCAGACAAGGCCTCAGCTTGGTCAGAATAACTTTAACTCCATTTAACTTCCTTTTCAAAAGTTCCCATATTCAGCAAACCGCTTTCTGAATTTAAGCACATTTCCACCGTATTTCTACTGGGAACAGGATGCACTGCCTAGCTGATGAAACTTTTACCATCTAATGGGGATTTTATTTCCCACAACAAAATAATGAGGTAGGAATTCAATTGATAAATCAGTCCTAGGCATTTAGATTTCTCAATCAACTGACTGTCCCAGTCAACGAGTAACCTTGCAGTCGAAGGGACCCAGGAGACTTGTCTAACTAGAAAGCCTCTCCGCCTCTTTCAGGAAGGCTGAGCATTTAGAACTGCCAGTGGAGTAGTGAGGGTGTGACCCAGCCACAGTCTAATTCCCAGGCTTGGGGTGCAGTCCACCACCGTCCGTGATGCAATGTTAAAATAACTACGTTTTGATAAGGTTTCAGGATCATTAGGGCTGAGCTCACACATGAATGTGCTCCGGGTGCTAAGAAAACAAGCCTGCATCGAGTTACCACCAAAGGCCAGATGGGACCAAATGGTTTTAACATTTAAAAATTCCATTAGTCAACTTGGCCGTCCATTGAGGCAGCCCTGATGGTCATGGATGAACCAAAGTTATTTTCTAAATACATTTTCTAAGGCAGCTTAAGCTTGATAGAAATATGAACTGGAGTTTAATTCTTTTGGTTGAAAGAATAAAGTAAGGAATCAAGTGATGCAACATAAACTACTGACTTTATTTCCTTTAATTTTTCACCAGTGTATCATGGATGATTCATTTAGCCCGACCTATACCATTTGTGAATTAACACATCTATTTTAACCAAAAATCATAGCAGGATGAGTTGGATATGTAAAAATATTTGAGACGTTTAGCCAGTGGGTCCAGTAAGAAAAAGCCTAATGTGTAAGACACATACATGTACCCAGGAGTCCTGAACTGGATGAGCACATATTTTACAAAGAACTGGACAGTTTGGCCCTTGTTTTATCAAGGGTCAGAAGCACAAAAGTGAACCAACTAACAGAAATCAAAAGGCAAACACTGACACCGGAAGCTCATAAGAGTTAGCACGAAACACATTCTTAAAAGTCATTACACAGTTTTGAAAAGAAATTCAAGCTGTGGGGACTGAGCTCTGGGATCAGAACAATAAGCTCCGTGGATCGGAACAGAGGCTTTCTAAAAGAAATGTCTACAGTTTTGAAGAATACTTTTTCCAGACAAGCTTCTTTGTGAGAGGATTTTTTTTTTTTTTTTGACAAACATGCCTATTTTTGACTCGGCTCAGAAATGAAATATTTCAAAGCCCTTTCAAGCTCAACATCCCTAAAATTACTCCTTCAAAGTTACACTTTAAGGGGTACTAGTGAGATTAAGAGGAATACCAAGTTTGTGAAATTCTTCATGATAAAGAACCACAAAAATACCCACCACCTTCCTTATTTCCTTTAGTGTTTTAAACCAAACAAATAAAAATATATATTTATATATCACTGGGAAAAGATGGCAATATTGGCAGAGTTGGGAAAGTGTTTCAAAGCTCTATTTTGACCAAAAAAAAAAAAAAAGCATAAGACAAGACTGTCTTTTCCAAGTTTAAGAGTTTTAAAACGAGTTTCTGTGAGTTCTACAAGTTTTGTTTTCGGAAATAAGATCACAGTTCTCCATAATACATGACAGTGTTTGCCAAAAATCATCTCCAAATAAAAATATTTTCTGAAGAAATTAAATCAAACTCAGAATTAATTTACTCAGGTAGCCCCTGATGGTCTTCTCTGTGCATCCCACTGAGACTTGATCATTCTGATCACAGCTGTGGTTGGTCTGATTTTCATCATGTGCCAAAAGGCCACGTGAGGTACATCAGTGAGTCAGGATCACAGAATATTTTGTGCAGTTGGACTGTGTGTGGAAATACGAAGAGATCTGCAAAGTTATGTATTCACATGTATCTGTGAACTTGAACATCATATATGAGAGAAAATATTTTTTCTTGATAAAAAGACATATGCAGACAAATAAGGTGATTTTAAACAATTCAGTTTCAAAGTTCAAATTTGAAAGTATGAATTAGACAAAAAAAAAATGGTATTTTGTTTTAAAGGATGAGGTTTAAAGTGGTCCAAGCTTGTCCTATTTTGGAAGGGTGTCCCTCCCTGCTAATTCTCAGGGGGTACTGTTCTTAGTTCTCTACAGCATTTCATGTTCTCCAGAGAGCGACCTAACCAAATCACCGTTCTGCCCACAGATGGTCTACAGGTGGGTTTTGCCCATCAGGTTCCCTTTGGTGGTGTGGGACACCAACCCAGGCTGGCCAGTCAGATCTCCATGGAGATAGTAATGCTTCCATGAGAGGTGTTCTTACATTTGCTAAGTGGATTCAGGAAGGGAGGATTTGTTTTTTGGTCCCGGACCACATGCTGTGAAGCCATTTAGCAGGAATGCCAACAGTCTTCTTTTCTAGCTGCCTGAACAAAATGCTTCCCAATGAAGCCAGAAAGACAAACAAAACAAAGAGGGAGAGGGATGCAGAGCCAGGACCCCAGGATGCCAGAAGCCTAGAACTTCCTAATGAGAGACAAACAAGGATAATCCTGGCTAATCCAACAAATAAGCAATAGAAAAAGCTAGAAGGGAAGTAATTTGCAGCAAATTATAAGACAGCACATCTTGTTTGCCACATGTGGCAGAAATGGGCTTTCTCAGAGTCCTCATGTATTTAACAAGAGAGTAAATAAGAATTCCTGCGTTAATGTATCTTAAACAAAGATACTGTTCCTTTGACAAAATCTGTTATTGGTTGACATGCTTCAGTCTACTAGCTAATTTATAAGGATATTAAAAGAGCTACCTTTAAATATCAAAAGCATGTTCACCTTAGTAAAAAATACAGCATTAATGACTCAAGTTTTTGGTTACATGGAAGCAAATTCACTGGACTGAATTATTTAATGCCACTTAGTATTATACAGCCATGTAGATAGGTAGTTTTAGGTAAAGATCAGAAATATAGGAAGTTAATAGCAAAAGCTTTAGAGTAATCCATCTGAAATACATGCAAATACACTTAATTATTGTACATTACAAATACACATGATTACAAGTTCAAATTCATAGTCAATAAAACAAGGAAAATTAAATTGCATAAAGAAACTTGGACATAATTGGACATTCACAGTAAGAAATCCTTGGATCTCAGGCTGTGACTACATGATAGATCAATTTGCCTTTTCTGATTGAATTGAATATGAGCTCATTTCCATCAACGTATTTGTCTGAACTGATTTTTTGAGTTGACACATTAAGTCAGGTGAACTGGTTTATATAGGTAACCACCCCCTCCATGACTCAGAATACCATACCAATTAGATATACTCAAATGGCTTTGGGAGTATTTCCAGCAATTGTCCTTTGGAAATGAACCCAGGAATGGAACCTGGAGCCTTTGACTTTGAGTATGCCACTCTGCCAGCCATTCAGAGTTCTCTTTATAATTTGAACTTAACTGCAGATCAATTCAAGAAATGCATAATTTCACAGTTGGAAGAGACCATAAAACACGTACTTCTCCTAGCAATTCTATAAGTGAAAACTCATCAGGGCTCTAATGCACATGTCCAAGGATTTAAGTGGCCGACTGAGGCCAGGACATGATCTTCAGAGGCCTAGACCAATGCTTCTACTGGAAAGCCATTTCTTAGTTGCTTTGCAAACAACTTGGCACTTTCCATTGTATGATTTGGCTTTATGCTTGATTTTATGTCTGAAAATAATATCATAAATCTGGACCAGATACTCAAATGAACTGAATGGATATTTTTCAGTATGTATTTGTTATAGTAAGTAATCAAAAAGTTAATACTATTGAACAATACTAGTTCTCAATATGAGTTTTGTTTATGTGAAGTAATAAGAATATTTTATATATATAAAAATATACTAATGTCTTTTAGATTCTTTAGTATGAAATATTGCTAATCATTCTTCCTGGTAATCTTATTAGTTTCATTAAGTCCTCTTTATCTAGATCTTTGGCAACATTTTGTATGTTTACTTATTTGTTTTTCAATTGACCCATCAAGTAAGGTGAACTGATTTGTGCAAGTAAATACCACTACAGTAACGTAGTAAACATAGCAAAATATATTATATTGAATAAAGGGTTTTGTGTAAAATCCTAAATAATAGTTTTGTTGTTTGTGTTACCATTCTTTTAGGCTGCAAAGAGAGCTGGATGAAAGTCTTCTGTTGTCCAAAATGAAATATCTTTTTAGAAACTGTAAAGCGACAGACCTTTAAGCGTTCTGGATAAAAGTGTCTGTGATGGAATGCTAAGTGTGCCCCGCAGGCAATATTTTATTAAAACCATGACATATAAATTCATGATTTGGGAAATCCTTATTTTGTAAGGTGAGGGAAATGGTACTCTGCAACATAATTTTTAAGGAAAATATATTGAGTTGGAACAAAATATCACAATAAAATTAGTGTATTTTAGCAGCTGAGAGCTTGAGAGCTTGCTTATAGAACTACACGGTTTTAAATCTTAGTTCCCAACTTTTCTAACTTATGTGATCTTGGCAAAAATATTGAAACATTTTGTATTTCAGTTTTCTCATCTAAAATAATGGAGATAATAAGCAGTTCTTATCTTAAAGACTTGTTGCAACAATTGAGCAAACTAATACATGAAAAGCACTAAGAAATGCTCAACTTAATAAATATTAGCTGTTTTTAGGAAAAACAGAAAATTACTTTATATATTACCCTTTAAAAATGATGCATAATTTCTGCTATTAACTTATATTTTGCTACATTTCTATTGACTTATTTGAAGAGGAAGTGATATTGTTTACAGAACAATGATTTTTCTAGTTAAAAAAGGATCTGGAGCCATGTCACTAAGATGGCAACGTAGGTCATTCCTGACTCTTCTCCCATCCCAGGAACAACGAGCAACTGTTCAAGAAAAGGACACCATCGAGAGAATCCTAGGACATGAGGGTGAGGCTGAAGCAGCCCCTTGTGCCTCAGAGACACATTAGAAGGATAAAAGGAGCAGCTACAGGGTGACCACATTGCCCCTCCCCCAGGCCAGTGCAGCACCACATGGAAAGGTTTGCCCTGAGCCCCCAGGTCCTCTGGTGGAAAGGAAAACCCAGGGGGACAGTCAGCCTTGTGCATTTACTTTGTGGGTGTCCCTACTCTGATGTTGCACCAAGGGAATTGCAGGGGGATCTGTAAACTGTGGGGCTTAGTTCATAGCTACGGGGCTCAGTGTACAGACAGAGTTCAGACCTGTGGTGCTCAAGTAATAATCCTCACCAGCAGCTTTGCGCAACTGCAGAACTAAGTTGGGGGCATGCTCTGATCAAGGAACTTGGTGGGGTGCAGGTCTGGCTGATTTGGATCCTTGAATAAGAAGTTTTGCTGGCCCAAAAACCTGGTTTTCCCACACCCAAGAAAGGTTCCGAGTCACAGCCCAACCCATGCTATAGGAAGGTCTTTGAGTAGAAGTAAAAGACTGCATACTAACATCATAAAAACACAAAAAGGTAGCATAAATCCCACTGCTGATATATAGTTATAGTTAGATTATGCAATATGGTAATAGTGATACCTAACTCACAATTTTAGTTTATAAGTTAAAAAAAGAAATGCATTTAGCAAAAAATAACCATAAGTACAATAATCTGTTATCAGTTATACTAAAAAAAACACATGTTGTTGAAAGAGCAATCACCTAAAATGTGAGAAGTAAAAGTGCAAGATATATAAATTCTACTGAAATTAAGTTGTTATCAGTTTAAAATAGGGTGTTATAAGTTTAAGATATTTTATGTAAGTCTCATGTTAACCACAAGGGAAAATCTTGTAGTAATTACACAAAAGAACATGATAAAGAAGTCAAAGCATCCTGATAAAAGACATCAAAACACACACTAAAAGGCAGAAAGATAAGAAACAAAGAATGGATCTACAAAATAACAGAAAACAATGAATAAAATGGCAACAGTATTAAGTCCTGACCTATCAAAAATTACTTTAAACATAAACAGATTAAATTTTTCAATCAAAAGAAGACATAGAATGGCTGGATGACAAAACAAGATCCAGCACTATGTTGCCTACAAGAGACCCACTGTAGCCTTAATGACATACATAGATTGAGAGTGAAGGGATGGGAAAAAGACATTGCATGCAAATTGTAACCACGAAAAGCAGGGATAGCAACACTTTTATCTGACAAAACAGATGTTAAACTAAATATGGCAAAAAGAGACAAAGAAGGCCATTATATAATGATATAATGATACATCAAGAAGATATAATAATTATAAATTTTAGGCACCCACCATCAGAGAACTGAAACACATAAAGCAAAAACTAACAGAACTGAGAGAAGAAATAAACAGTAACCCATAACAGTTGTGGATTTTAATGCCTCACCTGAAACAATGGATAGATCATCCAGACAGAGAATCAATAAGGAAAGAGTAGATCGCAATAACACTATAGATCAAATGGACCTGAAAGACATATACAGAACATTCTACCCAACAAAGCAGAATACATAGTCTTCTCAAGTACATAGGGAACATTTTCTAGGATAGACCACATGTTAGGTCACAAAATAAGCCTTAGCAAATTCAAGAAGAAGATTAAAATCATTCCAAATATATTCTCTGACCACAGTGGCAAGAAACTAGAAATCAGTAACAACAGAAAGACTGGAAAATTAATGAATACATGGAAATTAAGCAACATTCTCCTGAACAATCCATAAATCAAAGAAGAAATTAGTGGGGAAATAAAAAAGTTTCTTGGGACAAATGAAGATGGAAATGAACACACTAGAACTTATGGAAAGCAGAAAAAGCAGTTCTAAGAGGGAAGTTCATAGCAATAAACACATACATTATCCAATGGGTAAAAGACTTAAATGTAAGACCTGAAAACTCTCAGAAGAAACATAGGAATGAAGCTCCTTAACATGGTTCTTGGTAATGAATTTTGGATATGATGCCTAAAGCACAAGTAACAAAACACGTGGGACTTCATGAAAGCAATAAGCTTCTGCACAGCAAAAGAAACCATCAACAATATATCTGATATATCTGATAAGGGGTTAATACCAAAACATATGAAGAACATGTACAACTCAATAACAGAAAAGCAACCCAATTAAAAAATGGGCAAAGGACTTGAATAGACATTTCTCCAAAGAAGATAAATGAAAGGACAACAGATACATGAAAAGATGCTCAATATCACTAGTCGCTATCGAATGCAAATTAAACTCACAAGGAGATATCACATCATACTTGTGAAAATGGCCATTATCAAAAAGAGATAACAAATGCTGTTGTGAATGTGGAGAAAAATGAACCCTTGTGCATTATTGGCAGAATTGTGAAATGGTGCAACCACTATAGAAAACAATATGGAGGATCCTCAAAAATTAAAAACAGTGCTACCATATGACCCAGCAATTCCACTGCTGGGAATGTATCTAAAGGTAATGGAAACATTACCTTGAAGAGACACCTGCACTTCTATGTTCATAACAGCATGATTTACAAAAGCCAAGATGTGGAAACAACCTAGCTGTCCTTCAAGGAATGAATGGATAAAGAATTTGTGATATATATTTACAATGGAATATTATTCAGCCATGAAAAATGAGGAGACTCTCCCATTTGCAACAGCATGGATGGACCCTGAAGACGTTATGCTACATGAAATAAGGCAGACAGAGAAAGACAAATACTGTATGATCTCACTTACATGTGGAATCAAAAGAATAAAGGAACAAGGAAAAGTAACTCAGGAAAAAAGAGATCAAATTTGTGATTACCAGAGACAGGGGAGTAGGGGAGGGGGAACTGGAGGAAGGTGTCAAAAGGTACAAACTTCCAGTTATAAGATAAATAAATTTAAGGGATGTAATGTGCACCTGATGGCTGTGATTCCTGTAGGCTATACACGAACATTGTTAAGAGAGTAAATCATAAGAGCTCTCATCAGAAAGATAAAGCTTTTTTTCCTTTCTTTTCTCCTTTTTTTAAAAAAAAATTATATCTACATGGATGTTATCTGAAGGTATTGCAATCATTTCACAATATATATCAATCAAACCATCATGCTGTACCCCTTTAAACTTGTACAGTAATTATGTAAAAAAATAATTTCTCAATAAAACAGGAAAAAAGGATCTGTAATTTGCTTATGATTAGGGAGATACATGTGTGATTGGTCTGTTCATGTTACCCCAATGCTTTTGAGATCTGCTTGAGTAATTCAAAGCTCTAAGCTCTTGCCTTTTCTTATTATTGTGATCAACTCTTTTCTGAATGCCAGTAAAATCAGTGGTAAAGATGTTAGAAATTTATATAGCAAGCAGGAATATTGTCATAACAGCATAATAAACAATTAATCAGGAAAAATGCCCTCTGACAGAAAGCTCTCCTTGATTATGTTTTACGTTAAGCTCTTCTGTTTTATGATATTGATTAAACGGTTCTTTTCTATTGAATCATTGTAGAGAAAACAGCTGTTTCATACTGAGGGTCATGACATGTTATTGTTTATTTAGTCCAATATAGCAAAGTTTTCAATAGATTCTTATGTGGAATGCTCATTTGAAAGTGCAGCTTTTTGTTCACATCAAATTCTCTTGAGGCTTTATTAAGATGGAGTGTTAAATGCAGTACTAATGGCTCGGAAGTAAAAATGCACTGAATGAAATGATGCAAAAAATGCATCAAGCGTTTGATTAAAACAATGTTAAATACATATGCACAGCCCAAAGACTTAAGAAGATGGGAAAGGTCTTGTTTTTATATTGGTTCAGAGCTTCCAGGCTTTTCCTATCATGATTAATCATACTTGGCTGCATCGAACACTTGTGCTCTGTCATTTCTTTGCAGTAGCTGCCATTGTGTGAAGATGGATGAGCTTTTTTCCTTTCTCTTCTCCCAAAAGATGAATTCTCAATTTCAGTCGCTCCTTATAGCATGTGCACTTATCTTTGCCTTCCATGTACTGAGGAGAACTTGTTTCTCTATTTCTTTGTCTCCCAGAAATGTGAGACAAGTACCTTTCCCTCTATCCTGTAGCTTCTCTTGGCATTGCCAACCACACTGACACCCGCCTTCAGTAGCAAGCTGGTGACCCCATGGACACGTAGTCGCTGAACAAGGTGCTGATATCTCTCCCTCCCTCCCTTCCCCTTCTCATTCTCTCCCATTCTCCCTCATTCCCTGCTTCCTTTCTCCTTTATCACTTTTAAAGGACTAAATTTGAATCAAACTTTCGATCAAAACCATTCTATTAACTTAGCTTCAGAGAGAAGAGTGCATAATATTCAAGGGACTAGGTTTAAGTTCTTTACTGCCTTAAAGAAGCAATCTTTTTGCATGTGGGCATTTAAGTAGTATTCTATAATTCCTAATATATATATGTATATATATATATATATATATATATATATGGAAAATTAAGAACCCATCAATGTACAATTTAAAAACCAGATGCAGGCAAACATGGTTCTGTTAGGAGAAAAGACGAGAATAGGAAAATGTTCATGTCTTACACATTTCATTAACCCCATTCATTGCCTTTAGGGTATAATTTAAACTCATTAGTCTAGCTTCTTGCCTATCTCAACTCTTACCATTCTCCTGCAAGTATCCTGTATTCTATCCATACTGATTTCTTTGGAATTCCTTAAACTTTCTAGATTATCTTCCTTACATACTTTTATACATGCAACTTCTTTTAAAAGGTAACTTCTTAATTTGTTACATAGTTCAGTGGGCCATTCCTTTAGGAAGATGTTCTTTATTCCCATTCTCAGGCTAGGTTAAGTTCCTCCTATTGCTCTTATCTTATGCATATTTTTTTCACTGCCCTTTTATTCCCTCTTTCATTCATTCATTCACAGAAAAACTATTTATTGTTTGCTTAATGGGTGTCATTTTTATAACTGCTGAGATGCCTCTCATCCACTAGAGTGTGACCTCTGGAGCTAAGAGACATACAGTTGATTCTCATTATTTCTGGTACTTATGTCCTATAAAGTTGTTGAGAACACTAAATACTGAACTATTGTTCCAAGGGGAAACACAGGGTTAGGTTCCTGTAAACCTCTGGTCAGAATATTTTTATCAACCAAATTGCCATTTGCATTAAACAGATTCATCTGTCAATGTCCTTATAAAACAAGCCAGTCTCATCAGTACTGAAAACCTGCCCTTCCACATGACCCCTTTTCTGTATGACACTTAGTGGGTCTTTTAAAAATTGTCCCACAGCCTCCTGATCTGCAAAACCTGTTTTGCCTGAGAGTTTAACATTTTCCACACATACCACCTTTTGAAATGGGCAAACCGCCCAGCCCTGGCAGAGAACAGTTGAACGTTTTCCTGACCTGGATAATGTTACTGATTATTTTTGGCTTTCAGTCTTTCCAGGATGCTCTTCTCTACATTTTTTTATTGGTTATCTCAATATATGTAAATCAAACCATCCACAAATTTAGTTGCTTTTCCAGCTTTTTCACAGCTGCATTGTGCACTACAGATGTTACTTCAGCCCTTTCTAGAGTGGCCTTGCACACAGATCAGTGAATTTCCCTTTCCTTTTTGTGGATGTGCCATATTATTGATCCATTAACATTGAAACAGCCAACAGCACTATAAATTCGTGGCCGAACAAAACTTATCTAACTCATGACCTTCTTGCACTTATGAACACTAGACAGAACAACAGCATGACCCTTGAGGGTCGTTTTAAACAGTCAAATCACCAACAGAAAGCAAAAAATGTGGCACCACATTGGCCACAGAAAAGACACTTGTTTCTATTATGAGAGCTAAACAAGAAGGCGGGGTACCATCCCATCTGGTCTGGCTGTCAGCTAAGTGTGTACACCAGGTAACTCAAATTTTTCACCACTTTGTACCAGTTGGTGAATGACTGTGAATAGCTGCAAAGTGCCACCCAAATTGATTTTGGGGGTTGCAAATCAATTTTATTGAGTAGTTGAATTTTTAAAATATGGAATCTATGAATAATGAAGATCAATGCTATTTCTTTGCTACTAAATAATAGGAGTTCAATAAATGTTTGCTGACAGGATGAAGAGTGCATGCTATAGGCAAAGCTATTTCTTAAGAGTCAGTGAATTAAAATTACTTAATAAACTATAGATTTGACAATTTTTTTATACCAAAATTCCAAAATTTAAAGAAAAATCTTGTATGCATACTGTACATATCATGCGCTCACAATATTCTTAAGTGCTTTCTTCAAGGCATACTCAAACCAATATTCACTTCATACAGTAATAAAGGATTTTTATTCTGTGTATCTATAAATGTTGATCATTTTCAAAAGAAAGCAACTAGGCACTCTAGAATATTGTTCTCTCAAGTGCAAGCTATCAAAAAGTAGTTTTTAATAAAGAAACAAAGTCAGGTGAAGGCCATCATATCACAACTTGCATTTACCATAAAAGATAAATATGACATATGGAGAGACAATTCTTTATGTGTGATAATGCTATCTTTTACCCAGAAGTCAGTGCAACCCACTGCACATAAACTTGGGGTTAATTTTCAATTAGCAGAGATTTTGAACGGCCCACACTTAGTCTCTTGCTTATTTCTCTTTATGTCAAGGACCTTTCAAAATGTTAATAGATCTAGTGATGTGGTCTATAAGCACAGCTAAAGGTCAAGCTAATGTGCTGAAGTGGGGAATCTAATCTGTCATCACCACCAAATGATATAATTCATGCATTTATTTAGGGAACAAATATTTATTGACTATTGATGGGTATTCATTAAAAATATTTCAGGCCTGTGTTATGTGCTAGGAATAAATTGTGAATAAAGCAGGTATGGATACATCCCCATGGAATGAGTAGTGTATCAGAAAAAGCATACAGTCAAGTAAAAAGGAAAATAATATAAATACATATTGTGAAGGTTACCATACAGAGAGAATGTCTATTGAAGGGAGAAAATAACGGTTGTAGTGGGGTGGGGACATATGTTAGATGGGGTTCTTTAAGAGCTTCATTAGGAAATACATTCTTGAATTGAAAGTTTACAAAGAAAAGGATCTTCCTATGTGAAGAGCAGTGGGAAGCCTACTGCAGGCACAGGGCACATGAGGGGAAAGGTCCTGAGGTTGCCATGAACTTGCTTTGCTTTAAGACCCGTTGAAGCCATGGTGAGCAGAGAGCTCCTGGGGATTTGGCCATTGGCAGACCACACAGGACCTTGCAGGACACGGAAAGAGGCTTGTAATCTATTCTAAGGATGTTAGGAAGCCACTGGAGAGTGTTGGAAAGGGGAGGCATCATTATCTGCACTGCAGCTTTAAGAGACCATTTAGGTTCCTGGATGGATTCCTGGTGGAGGGCAAGTTAGGAGTCAGCGAGACTACTTAGGAGCTGTTGCAGTAGTTAAGGGAGGAGAAGGTGGTGACCTTGATTTGGTTCATGGCAGTGGAGGTAGAGAAGAGTGTGTGGACTTTTGTTATATATGAAGGTTACATCAAATGGACTTACTGTTGGACTACTGAGGCGGTGAGAGAAAGAGACAGAATGGAGATTTACTCCTAGATTTCTGGCTTGGTGAGCTGGGAAAATGGTGCTGCCAGGCTCTAAAGAGGGAAGACTGCATGTTTGCCTTGGAGACATCCAACAAGAGTTGACGGTTGGCTCATACAATAAGGGTGAACAAAATGGGCATTACAAGCAGAGAGGTGGCTTTTGAAGTTTAGGAATGGAGGGGATCATCTTTGGAGAGAAAGTAGGACATAATGAAAAGTAGCTCCAGGGAACTTCAATGTTTAACAGAGAGGCAGCATCTCACATACTCATGAAAAGCTTAGACAGAGATATGACAAGCAGTATGATATAAGGAAAATAATGTTTCTGGTTCAGTTAATTGCTTGGGGACCTGAAATTGGGCTCTAGCTTCACCTTTACCCAGAACTAGTGAGAAGCAATGTATTCTAACAGAAGAATCCTCTATTTTGGAACCATGTAAATCTGGGCTCAGATCTCAAGGTGGGAATTTACTGGCCAAGGGCAAGTCTCCTTAGCTTCCTTAATCTTCTAAACTCCAGGTTTTACTGTAGGATTGTTATAAGAGGTAGATACAATAAAGATAAATCCCTTACTTTGGTGTTTAGCACATAATACACCCTAATTTTAAACTGTAGGTGCATAGTGTTACAATGACTTAAGAAACAAACTTGAAATTTCTAATTAAAAATTTTGTTACTAAGATGTGCTTTATAAAGCTTAAGTACATTAATATTGTGTGGATGGGGCAAAGCCAGGAATTCCATCTCAGCATCAGTTTTGGTGGTTTGGATTAGCTATTAATAAAAATATAGCTTAGATTTGTTTGAGTGCTTTCCATGTGCTCAACACCATGCTGAGCAGTTTAAATATATTAACTCATTTAATCCAGGCAGCAGCCCTATGAGGCATGTAATGTATCATTCCATTTCACTTGAGAGAAAAATGTAATCAATAAATTAAACAATTTGGCCCCCAAACCACCCAGGTGGAGGTGTGTTCTTAGCTAGTATCTTTTACTTCTTTGATGATCTCCAATGTTACTTCATAAATATCTCCCTGTGTACTCTCTTATTTTTTTTTCCAAATCAACATTTAGACTTGCAAAAATGTAATAAATACATGTTTGAAAAATCAAGAACACCAAGCATTGTAGGTGACGGGGTTCAGAACAAATCTCCCCTAAAATGTGCCATTTTGCCAGTGGACTATTTTGAGCTGAAGGCAATCAAGATCCTGAAAGCTCAAGAGAAGCCTCTGGTCCTCCCTCAACTACCTAGAAAGATCTAAATAGGGGTCTTTCCCAAAATACGGGTCATGACCAGTGAAGGGGCCAAGGGCGGCCACGCCAAGATGAGCCATTGGGACATGCAGATTTTTTGAGCTGAAAACCATCAAGGGCCCAAAGACTCAGAGAGGTACTTTGATCTTCCCCCTCTCCCCAGCAACTGCATACCAAGAATTCCAATGGAAGAACCACCCAAGGAGGGCTTTCACCAGACTAGGATCTGATGTAAACTCAGAGTTGAGTTTAGGGAGGGATGTGACAAGTCTATTAAAATTCCTCTCTGTGTCCCATCAAGTATTTTGTTTACCAAACATTTACTCTCTTCATATCCCCATGAACTATTTCCCTTTTCCTCTGAAGTCTCAGACCATTACCCCTTCTCCCTGGTTCAGGGTGACATATGTACCTCATTCTCTCCATCTTTGGAGCCCATGTCTACAGTTTCCTGGTATGTAGGTAATTCAACTTTTCTTTTCTCCTGTTAATCTGTCTCATGTCAGTTTGATTCTTAGATTGGCTAGAACCTCAAGGGGTAGAGGACATTTCTTCCTTCCCAACACCAGAGATAAATGTTATCTGAGTGGCCTATCTGTAAGGCAGAGCAAACATCTAGTTATCACACATCTGCTCTTATCACCCTGTGAGCTGCCCTCCTTGGGACCCTCTGAAGCCCCAGGCCCCAGCCCATTCCTTAGCACAGGATAGCATATTTACCTTGTTTTCCTTTTCTGTCTTTGCACCTCTCATGTTTGTGGCATTCACATACGTACACAAATAAATTTTATTTCCTACTGTTAATCTGTCTCATGTCAATTTGATTCTTAGATCAGTGAGAAGAACCATGAAAGGTAGGGGAAAATTTTTCCTCCCTAACATAGCAAAGGCATATGAACTTTTATTTCATGAAAGGAAGTAAGTGATTAGGTGGACTGAAAAGTAAGTGCAAGGATACTACATACAAGGAGGAAAAAAGTTCAATTAATTGCACACTGAGAAATAGGGGAAAGGAACTCTGAGACACTTAAAATATGACCCCAGGAAAGATACTGGGATGTGACTTCAAGAAATAATAACACAGGAATGGCATTACTTTCTGCTCCTGGTGCAGCCTGTTCACAGGACACAGAGATGGCATATCAGGCTCTGGGCGAGGAGACGCTGGCTGGCACGAGGCTTGTCACAGACTCAAACTGTACCTGACAGCTCACTGTGGTTATGAGGACATTTTTACAAGAAGAAAATGGCTTGAATATACTATTGGAGGATCTGTGTTTCCAGTAGCTCTCAATTCATTCAAATTGCATAAACTTCAAGCACAGCTAATTACCAATGGTAGGGAAATATTCATTTCTTGCATCTGATACCTGTGAGACCTGTGTTCTGCGACCCATGGGTCTTTAGTGGACTCCCGGTTCACCTTTCTTGCTACTAGCAGGCATTTCCAAAGTCTTATCTCCCATCTGTAGGTGGCAGTAAGTCACTACTGTTTCTGCTACTCTGCCCAGTGGAAGGAAGATTAAATTCAGTTTAAAGAAGCAGAATATAAAGAGAATACTGTTCTACCTTTGGGCCAGTATAAAAAAACAATACTTCTCAGGTTTTTCCATGGAAGTTTGATTCCTTTCCCCATTTCAATTTGAGGTAAAATTGAAGCACTTATGTATTCTCAGCGGACTCTCTTTGGCTGCTTGGCTGGGATGAACTTACGTTCACATCAGACTAAACACATCTAGAACAAGAGAGTACAGGGTTTTGTGCCGATCAGCGGCTCAAGAAACCAGCTGTTTCTTAAGGTGATGGGTCCGAGCAAGATTAGCTCAGATCTTAAAGCCTGTTTTCTGTTTAGATTAGACCCTGGCATTTTTCTTTCGAGTATATGCATATAGTACTTCA
Source organism: Manis pentadactyla (assembly GCF_030020395.1). Classification (NCBI taxonomy): domain Eukaryota; kingdom Metazoa; phylum Chordata; class Mammalia; order Pholidota; family Manidae; genus Manis; species Manis pentadactyla. The sequence continues at coordinate 14,270,895 of NC_080034.1, read as the reverse complement.
AATAATTATGTTTCCAGTCCCACAATAAAAAGAGATCGCTCTCTAGATGACTTGCTGATTTCCATCTTCAATGTTTAAAAGACACAGAAACGACCACACAAAAGAGAAGGTGATTGTTGAGTTGCAGTTCTTCTCTGCATTGTCTTCTGCCCGGTGGTTGTTCACATGCAAAGTGTGTCTTCTTACAGATGGAATCCTCCAGTCCTGGCTGTTAAGGGAAACACCGCAGGACCCAGCGAGGATTTGTTGCAGCTGAAAACCGACTTTATAATTTAGCTCCTGAGTCTTGCAGCAGCGTCAGTCACACTATAAATCAGAACACTGGATCCACAAATGTAAGGCAAATAGAGTGAAACATGAATTTCCCCCCTCATTCTTCTCCTCTTGTTGGAACAATTAAAACAACAACCAGCTCCTTTATTGCTTGTGATTTAGCAGTTAGCCAAGTAAAGTGACAATTTCAGGCTGCAGTGGACAGAGTCGTAGAAAAAACAAAACACAGCCAGTAAGGTGAGGCGACTGCTGTCACACTGAGCCAGCAGAGAGTGCCAGGTTTCTAAAATAAAAACAATCTTCCTACCACGGTGAATACTTTGCACTTTTGTTTAGCTTCACTTTATGGACCTTTCCTATTGGAGAAAACCAGCTTATACTTCTATTATCTGTTACTGGCTTCCTTTAAAAACATTAACTGAAGTCTCAGATTCAGTGGGCTATTCTAATTTTTTTAAATAGCTGGGGGATATTTACTTAACATTACCTTGCTTGTATAGCTGAATGCTTCTGGCCTACGAGACTCTTTTTATTTACGTATTCACTATGTATAGGGTAGGGTTCTGACTTGTACAAGACAGCCTACTGTGTATAAGTTTTGCTCCTCACGAGTTGAGAGGGCAGGGATTCTGTGATATTCCATCTTTGCTGCAGCAACTGGCTTGTAGCAGAAGAAAAGACAGTATGATACTGAGGTGTTACAATGTAGGATCTTCTACACCAACATTCTCAATCAAATAGATAACATTTCTGCATAGTTGTAATTCTTATTTTTAGGTGATTTGTTTTCCATTTTAATAGAATGGTTGAAAAATTCAAAACACATTTTATTTTTGATTAGCAGGGAAGGCCTAACCCTTTAACAAGTAACCAGGTACCAAATTATTCTTTCATAAGGTCAGCTGGTAATATAATGGGTCTGCAGGGCGATGGGTAACAACCACCTCATGATTAAGGCCCTCTATTCATTCCACTGCATAAATGATTTCCTTGTGGAGGTGAAAATGGCGCTGTGTTATTAGCATTGAGTGACCTGACTTCAATAGAAAACATCAACAGCTTCACTGTTTAGCTTTTAGACCTGCCTTGGTATTTGTAATTCTGGAGGAATAGCTGGAATCTTCTCATTAACCAGGAGCTGGACAGAAGGAATAAGTTTAACCCAGAAGACAGAGCCTGTAACCGAGCATGTCATGTGCACCATGTGAAAATGATCATGTGGGTTTAACAAAACATCATTGAAAACATATGTGGTGTAGGACTGAGCGACTTGGGCTAAAATTCCAGCCAAGTATGTCACTTATTCTGTGAACCTGAACAAGCTGTTGAACCTCTCTGAACTGCAGTTTCCTTGTTTTGTAAAACAGGGGCTGTAATGCCTACTCAAAAAAGGTGTATCAACTGAGATAAAATGTTCAGTACCATTAGTAAAACATAGTAAAGCACTTAAAAAGTGGTAGCTGCCCCAAACGACAGTGGGAACAGTAAGCTCTTTCTGCAGAACAGTCTACAGGATGCTCCAGAGGGTGGGCGTGTGAAGTAGCGGCTGAGTAGATTACCTGAGCTTCAAGGTCACTGGTGTGACCTTGGGGACATTGTTTAATCTGTCTGTGCTTTATTTTTGCCATTTAGATAACGGAGGTAAACACAGCATGGACCTTGCAGCATTATTGCAATGATTAATTGAGATAATGCATAGATGGTAATTAGGGCAGTGTGAGCAACTAGTGGCATTAGCTATTTTTATTATTGCCGACCTCTTCCTAGGGGTGCTATTTGGAAATAGTATAGAGGTGGCCCATGTGGTGCTGAAGGACAATAGAATATGTCTTAAAAACTCTGGTCTAGTCACATACTAGGATTCCCTGGAGGGAGAGGGGCAGTGCCTCAGTGACTTGGGTGACGCTACCCAAGGATCACAGGAATTTACCTTGTTCTGAATATTTGCTTCATAAGCATGGATGTGAGTCTGACACAAGTGAATATTAAGCAAAAGGCTGGAGATTTTGTTTGGACTTTTGATCAACTCACCATGTTCCAATAGGTTCTGAATCACTCACTATTTAAATAAATCAGTGAATATTTTGGAAACGTGGGAAGTCTATAATTAATCCCCATGGGATGTACAGAAGCTGCTTGTTCAACTCAAAAAGTCTTCACATTCTCCCTTGTTCCAAAATCCTGTGCCTACATCATAAAATGTCTTTGCACGTGGGTGGCGCTTCGCAACGTAGAGCAGTCCCACACCCGTGGTTTTATTTCAGCCCTTTACGGCTCCGGGGAGTTGGCCTCATGGGCCTTGGTATCTTCTCCATCTTATGGGCCAGAAATGTGGGAGGTTAAATGACTTGCCCCAAATCAAGTAGCTTTAAGCAGCAGAGTAAGTTAAAGAAGCTACATGGCATTTTTTCATAAGGCTGACTGCTGCTTAGTTTCAGGTTGTACAAGATGACTGTCATGGTGTCATTGCAGTTACTCTCATGTCATGACTGCTTTTTTATTCTGCTTTCACTGATTATTATAAAAGGGGACCATTCTAACACGGAGACGTGTGCGTCTTCTGTACCCACCCTCTACGTGTCTGTCTGCTCTCTGGGCTATTTCAGTTTGACATTTCTTTGCTTTATCTCAGAATATTCTCTGGGAAAGAGTCACAGAGATACCAGAAAAAATATTAGGGATGCAAAGAAGAGAAGAGAGTGTTAGTTTAAAATGCAGATGAGTAGCTCACACCGTCATAGTCCCAAGGACAAATAAAGTTCTTTGTTTTTGTTGCCTCACTTATGGCTTCTTGTCTGCAAAACAACAAAAGAAGCACAGCTGGATTTGCAGAGGCGTCTGATGGGGGAAAATGCACGGGTGTGTGTGGAAGCATTTTTTTTTCTTATCTTAAAAAGTGAACTAAAAAAATAAAAGCCTCTATAGAATTGAGATTGGAGCCGGAAAAGCAAGTGTGGGAAGATGTACAACCTTTGATATCAAGTTGATTTCTCATACTTTTGTGGTCCAATTTCAGTTTGAATATTAGCTACGAGATCTGCAGTCCCCTGTTCTACGTGGCTGGCAAGGTGAGGGCAGAATATTTCAGGGCTTTCTCAGAGCTCTAATAAAAATCTCTCCTGCCAGATGACCCCTGATAAACTTCAGTCTCCCTTTCAGTAAAAAGCTCCTCAAGACGGGCTCAAAACGGATGCTGTTCACCACTGTTTATTACGTCTCCAGTCAGCCATGTTAGGCAGATGAGAAATTTCACTGGAGTTTTTCCTTCCTTGGCTGTTTTAGATGTTTTAGTCAGTAATGAAAATTGAACAGGAGAAGAACTTGGTAGGAGTATGTGAAAGTTAAGGCTGTATTACATTAAATGTGCTTCTGGTTGTATATAGGCAAGATGTAATATTCACCTAATGGTGTACTATATCAAAATTGAGCTTGCCAAGACGGTGCACAGCATGACGCTTGTAGGTTCCACGCTCCTTGGGTTTATGTCACACTTATGCTTCTGGTTTCATAGTGATATATTTTTCAATAGTACATCAATATATATAGTTCTGGATTCCAGCACTTATACACCTTGTTGTTGTGTCCTCATTCTCCTTAAACTTCTTGAGTATAGAGTTTATGACTTATTTATTGTGCTGATTTTATGCCTTGGAAAATGACTAGTTTATGGAAGGCGCTCTCTCCTTCTTTGCTTGCTGAACTGACCTGAAGATGAATGTCTCCTTGTCAAGGAAGAATTTCAGAATACACATCCATAAAAATCAGAGAAACACACCTTCCAGGGAGTTCTAACCTGGCTTTGACAAGTTTGCATATTAAAGTGAGAGAGCATGAGAAAATTTTGTGTATTTCATTTCTATCCTTAAATCATCTCATACAATACTACAAAGATCTATTTTGTCCTCTAAGCGCACATAATTATGAGAGAAAACAAAGACTGAAGCTAAACAAAGATCCGAGGATCCACAATAAGTGGAAAACCACGTGTGTCACACCATTATCGGCTCAGTATATCTGCAGCGGTCACTCCGAGCGTGCGGGGCTTGGACATCAACAGTGTCTTTGAGAACCCCTGTTCCTCAGTCCTACATGATTTGTAGGGCTGGGTTCACAATGAACATGCAGAGTCCCGAGGTCAAACAGCAGGAGCCGTGCTGTTACTGTCCTCAGGCGCCTCCGTCTTTCCAGCTGTCACCCTGTTCTTCCTATTTGATGGTGTGCCGGCTGGGCCACGAGGACACTCACACAGAGAGGCAAGGCTTGCCCGGGCACCTGGGCCTTGCCCCGCGTCCAGCTCAGGGGGCGCGCTGTGTACGTGCCTCTGACCGTCCCTGTGCCCATGCCCGGGCCCCTGCTGGGCACGGAGTGGAGTGGGGGGGACGTGCCAGTGGTCCCTGGGTGGGGGCCGGGAAGCAGGTGATTGAGAACTTTCCCTGGAGAGATGGGGAGATGGTGGGGCTGCAGGCCTCCAAGGCCCGGGCACATGCTTCATGGTCTCATCTTTCTTTACTTACAAAAGTCAAAATCAAAGATGATATATTAAGAATCTCCAGACAGCAGCATTGGAGCATGAAGCCTCTGTGTCAGGCCCTATCGAGCACGATCCGCGCTGGCCACCGCGCCGCTTCGCACCCACACGGCTCTGGTCCTCGGCGCAGATGATCGGTGGGGCGGTGGAGCCCGTCTTGCTGCGGGAGGGAGGTTTTTCCTCTCTCCTCAATCCAGAGGCATTGCCTTTCTCCTCCGCTGTGACTGTTTCCTCCCTTGGGCTTCATTTTAATCTACTTTCTTTTTTATAAAAAATGAGGGAAAGGAAAGTGAGCAAGCAGTTTGGATAAAGTATAATTTATCCCAGTTAAACTGTGACTCTCCTGCAAATATAATATGAATGCCTGTCAAGGTTTTATTTAACTCAGTAATTAAGGAGGGAATCAGTATGATGTCCAACTCATTTGGAGAATATTTGAGAATATTAAGGTCAGATCGCTTGATTAGATGTAAAACTGGGTAATGTCCAACAGGGCAATCAACTGTAACATTTAGGGTACTTTTTACTGGAAAGATAACATTCTTATCTCTTTCTGACCAAAATCTACAAGTTAATCTCTGCCCCTACATTGTAAAAGAGGCCAGACAATAGAAAGTCAAGCCCAACATCGGAGAACTACACTCAGAGAGCAGCCAGTCAATCTCTTTTGCCTGTTCCAGGTTGAGGATGATTTACCTGTCAATGTGATTTGCCTCACCCTAGCATTCTCAGGACTTTTACTCCATCTAATCATGATATTAAAAGATTTCCTCAGTTGCCTTCCATATGCACAGAAATAGATGTTTAATATACACGCAATGGTAATGTATAAGAAAATATTTCTTGATATATTTAAGTCAGCATGCATTTAGATTTCCCTTAACATTTAAACTAGATGATACACTTCTAGACTACAAACAATAGGACCGGAAGGGCCTTTATTTAGATGCTTTGGTATTTAGAATTAGGAAGGTCTGGGTGATCGTCAGTCTAAGGAAAAAAGAAGCTTAGGAAGGATATGTGCCCACATCACATGGAAGAGCAGATGTGAGACTTGAACCTCAGAGTCTAACATTGCTCTGGCCTGAGGGGGAGGTCCCCAGGGGTTCTGAGTCCCACCACATTTGGAGAGCAAGTTCCATTCATGCCTACACCCCTGTACAAGGTCCACAGTGTTTTACCGTCTGTTCAAGCATCTAGGACTCCCGAATAAGACAGTGGGTAGTCCACATTCAAGACCAGCTAGGCACTGAGTCCCTTCACTGTCCTGGTCCTGAGACAAAGGTCCTTCTTTTTTGGAGCACATGAATTTGCAGAATGAATCTCTGTTCTTCTGACCCTTTTCCTCTCCACCATCCCTTCCCCAGCCCAGTTCTCTCCTTGGGGGCAGAACATGTCACTCTGCAATCACGGATATAAATATTGGTGGCTCACATTTAGGACTAAAACAATTTCAAGGCTTTAATTTCTGTTTCTGTGTGAATGGGTAGATTGCAGAAGGGAAGAAAAAAACCTAGAGCATTAGTGAGAGAGCAAAGGGGAGGAAATTAGATATTTACATATAGCCTTACTATATAGGTCTAATGCCCAGATAATTTCCTACCTCAACACTAAACTCTAAGAGTTAGGCATGATTTTCTGTCAGTTCTACTGAACTTAAACCATATTTGCTTTAAATCCTATTAATCTAGGATAGAAGAAAGAAAACTGCCTACCTTGGAGCCCATGGCAAGTTAAATCAGGTTGAAGAAAGAATTCTTGGTATTGAAGCAAATAAAACTCAACATATATCCCCAATTGTTGTACGATCTTCTACTTTGGAAGTCTTTTTTTTTTTTAAATAATTATTTTTTATTGAAGGGTAGTTGACGCACAGTATTACATTACATTAGTTTCAAGTGTACAACACAGTGGTAGAACATTTATATACATAATTCTAGGTTCCAGCTATCACCCTACCGAGCTGTTACAATATCTTGACTATATTCCTTATGCTATACATTACATCCCGGTTACTAATTTATTTTACCATTGGAAGTCTGTCCTTTTTTTTTTTTTTTTTTGTGAGGGCATCTCTCATATTTATTGATCAAATGGTTGTTGTTCAGTGCTTCCGTGTCCTTACTTATTTTCTGCCCAGTGGATCTATCCTTTGGGGTGAGTGGTGTGTTGAAGTCTCCTAGAATGAATGCATTGCAGTCTATATCCCCCTTTAGTTCTGTTAGTATTTGTTTCACATATGCTGGTGCTCCTGTGTTGGGTGCATATATATTTAGAATGGTTATATCCTCTTGTTTGACTGAGCCCTTTATCATTAGTAGTGTCCTTCTTTATCTCTTGTTACTTTCTTTGTTTTGAAGTCTATTTTGTCTGATATTAGTACTGCAACCCCTGCTTTCTTCTCACTGTTGTTTGCTTGAAATATGTTTTTCCATCCCTTGACTTTTAGTCTGTACATGTCTTTGGGTTTGAGGTGAGTTTCTTGTAAGCAGCATATAGATGCGTCTTGCTTTTTTATCCATTCTGTTACTCTGTGTCTTTTGATTGGTGCATTCAACCCATTAACATTTAGGGTGACTATTGAAAGATATGTACTTATTGCCATTGCAGGCTTTAAATTCGTGGTTACCAAAGGTTCAAGGTTAGCCTCTTTAGTATCTTACTGCCTAACTTAGCTCGCTTATTGAGCTGTTATATACACTGTCTGGAGATTCTTTTCTTCTCTCCCTTCTTGTTCCTCCTCCTCGATTCTTCATATGTTGGGTGTTTTGTGCTGTGCTCTTTCTAGGAGTGCTCCCATCTAGAGCAGTCCCTGTAAGATGTTCTGTAGAGGTGGTTTGTGGGAAGCAAATTCCCTCAGCTTTTGTTTGTCTGGGAATTGTTTAATCCCACCGTCATATTTGAATGATAGTCGTGCTGGATACAGTATCCTTGGTTCAAGGCCCTTCTGTTTCATTGTATTAAATATGTCATGCCATTCTCTTCTGGCCTGTAGGGTTTCTGTTGAGAAATCTGACGCTGCCTTTAACACTCTTTCCTTGTCCTTGATTTTTGCCATTTTAATTATTATGTGTCTTGGTGTTGCCCTTCTTGGATCCTTTCTGTTGGGGTTCTGTGTATTTCCGTGGTCTGTTCGATTACTTCCTCCCCCAGTTTGGGGAAGTTTTCAGGAATTATTTCTTCTAAGATACTTTCCATCTCTTTTCCTCTCTCTTCTTCTTCTGGGACCCCTATAATATGGATATTGTTCCTTTTGGATTGGTCACACAGTTCTCTTAATATTGTTTCATTCCTGGAGATCCTTTTGTCTCTCTCTATGTCAGCTTCTATGCGTTCCTGTTCTCTGATTTCAATTCCATCAATGGCCTCTTGCATCCTATCCATTCTGCTTATAAACCCTTCCAGAGTTTGTTTCATTTCTGCGATCTCCTTTCTGGCATCTGTGATCTCCTTCCGGACTTCATCCCATTTCTCTTGCGTATTTCTCTGCATCTCTGTCAGCATGTTTATGATTCTTATTTTGAATTCTTTTTCAGGGAGACTGGTTAGGTCTGTCTCCTTCTCTGGTGTTGTCTCTGTGATCTTTGTCTGCCTGTAGCTTTGCCTTTTCATGGTGATAGGAATAGTCTGCAGAGCTGGGACGAGTGACGGCTGGAAGGACTTCCTTTCTTGTTGGTTTGTGGCCCTCCTCTCCTGGGAGAACAGCGGCCTCTAGTGGCTTGTGCTGCGCAGCTGCGCGCAGACAGGGTTTCTGCTTCCTGCCCGGCTGCTATGGAGTTAATCTCCGCTGTTGCTGTGGGCGTGGCCTGGCTCGGGCAGCTGCTCCAAAATGGTGGAGTCGCGTTGGAGCAGGAGCTGCTGGGAGGCTATTTATCTCCGTAAGGGGCCTCCCTGCTCCCTGCAGCCCAGGGGTTAGGGTGCCCAGAGATCCCGGATTCCCTACCTCTGGATTAAGTGTCCCGCCCTGCCACTTTAAGACTTCCAAAAAGCACCTGCCAAAACAAAACAACGACCACCAAAAAAAAAAGAAAAAAATTTTTTTAATTAAAAAAAAAAAAAAAGTTTTTAATTGAAAAAAAAAAAAAAAAAAAAAGGTGGTCGTTCATTTTTCTTTATTCTCCGGTGCCAGCCTCAGGCCTCTGCTCACCGGTCTTGCTGCCCTGTTTCCCTAGTATTGGGGTCCCTATCCCTTTAAGACTTCCAAAAAGCGCTCGCCAAAACAAAACAGCAAAAAAGCAAAAAAAAATGGTCGCGCGCTTTTCTTATGTCCTCTGTCGCCCAGCCTCCAGTGCCTGCTCACTGTTCTTGCTGCCCTGTTTTCCCAGTATCGAGGGCCCTGCACTCTGGCCCGGATGGCTGGGGCTGGGTGTTCGGCAGCCCTCGGCTCCGTCTCCCTCCCGCTCTGCCTGCTCTTCTCCCGCCGGGAGCTGGGGGGAGGGGCGCTCAGCTCCCGCGGAGCCGGGGCTTGTATCTTAGCCCCTTCGCGAGGCGCTGGGTTCTCTCAGGTGCGGATGTGGTCTGGATATTGTCCTGTGTCCTCTGGTCTTTATTCTAGGAAGGGTTGTCTTTGTTATATTTTCATAGATATATGTGGTTTTGGGAGGAGATTTCCGCTGCTCTACTCACGCCGCCATCTTCCGCCCCTCCTCTGGAAGTCTTTTAAAGTACAAAAAATTCCACTCATTGGACCTTGTCTGTGTAGTCTGGTGCAGAATTTCCTAACACTGTTGCTAAGAGAGAGCTCTGGGGGATGTTCCTAGGTAGTCTCGGAAAAATATTCTTTTGGGTGGAATAAGTCTAGAATCTTCTATTAAGCCGAGTTAAGTGGGTTATTTTTCATAGGAATTCTTTAACATATTGGAATACATTTTAAAACTCCAAGAGGGGAAGAGGGCATGTGATTTTTATGAATTTGTCTTAGAACAATTTGCCCCCTCCTATCTTTCTTTCTGAGGAATGCTTATTAGTATACCTTGAAAAATAATTTCAGAAATTCCAGTCTAGTTTAACTCCCTCTTTACACAAAGTGATGAAAGTGAAGTTCAGAAATGGTTAGTGGCATATTAAGAGTAAGAACAGACTTCCTATTTGTTAGACTGGCCCCCAACAATGAATCTTTATATGTAATCAGTATATAATCTTTATGTATTGCCTAGTTCTTCCATATTATGCCCAAATCAGAGAACTGCTGAAAGTAATAACCAAATCACTTAGTTTGGACAACTCACTTCTTTCGTGTGATGGAGCAAATAGTTGATTTATATTGCAAAGCTTAGGAGAGGAAGTATTAACTTAAAGTGTAGAGACTGTGATTTATCCTGCCTGTATTATCAGTGTTGATGTGAACAAATCTCTTAACTCATTTACACCCCATTTTCCCACTTGTGAAGCAGAAATCTAGACCTATGTTCCAAAGATATTTTAAGTATTAACGTTATTTGAAGATAAAATCACTCCAGAACAAGGCCACTATGTCATTTTCCAAAATAAAGGGAGCCCTTGGTAATCTTTAGGTCAGTGGCAATCTGCAGTGTATCTTGTACTTATTTGAAGCCACTCTTGTGTTTTAGTGTCAATAAACAGTAATCAAATATATTTTCCAGTGTTTTTCCATCTAGGCTTTACACTTGCAAGTCTTTAGCAAGCTTTAACTTCTGGCTCCAAAACACTTGAGGTTTAGGTAAGCAGGTGGTAACAATTTTTACTTCATTTTCCTAGAATGAACGGGTAAGCAATTTTCCTAAGGTCCATAATATGCCAGCAAATGGGACAGGAACAAAATGTAAGACTTGAAAACTTTGTTTGTGGCTGAACTAAAAGGGCTGGTTTGTATCCTTCTTGAGTTAATGATTCAAACTAAGTCAGGGGATTCTGGATATCTTGCATTATATTCCAGTTTTAGCTTTGCTCTGTTTTCATTGTGTTTGTCAAAGTTTCTGAAAAACTTTAAGAGTGGCATGTTTAATTGTATTTAAAAATCCTAATGATGAACACAATTTATCAATTCTGTTTGTGTGTGTGTGTGTGTGTGTGTGTGTGTATGAATGCAATCTGTAAGTGTAGGCCATGTAGGTTTAGGACAAGAATAAATACTTGTAGTTACAAAACAGGTTTTAACACATAATGTCCTATTAAAAAACCCCATGAATCAATAGTTTTTAAAGGGAAGCAAGGAAAAGAAAACATATTAGCAGCTTATATTTTGCTTGCTTGTTCTTTGAAGGAGAGAGAAAAAAAATGTTAGTATTCTATAAGAAAAGGGGAAAGAAAGTTTTCAGATGGGATTTAAGCTGGAGAGGTCTCTTATGCCCAGGAAGATCAATCAGGGTAAATGAGTTCTCCATGTATTATTACCTAAGGGTAAAGAAAATTGAAGATGAGATTTTTTCCCCCCTACTTGTTTGACCTTGCTGCATAAATATGATGTAAAAAATGTGTGGAATTTGACAGTGGTCTTTCCCATTAGTCAAACCCTGAAACACTGAACTCTGCGACTTTTCAAATTTTGTGTAAACGATGCAATTTCTTCCATGTTTAATCATATTTGTTCTCATTTAAATATAATTGTATTTGCAATCATGACTTCAATGAACCTCTGATTTGCAGAGGACCTAAATGCTTTCTGCTCTGGAAAAACAAATGCCCAACCCTTGTTGCTGCACTCAAGGATGGCAGTAATAAAAGTGGTTAGAAAATCAATTTCAACTGCATTTGTACTTACCAAGGGCCCTGTGACACTGACATTGGTAAGAGTTATGTTTTCCAAACATGTGATCCCCTTTTATAAGCAACTAAAAACCCTGCAGCTTCAGTCACGTTTCCAGGCAAGAATAAATGACCCCACACATCAATCCATTTTCATGATACCCGGCACTTGTAGAATGGGCAGGGGGGGAGGGGAGGAAGAAATGAGATAAAAAAGATAAGCGACCAGGCTGCAAAATCTAGGGTGTTTCAACCTAAGATTGTACTTCATGTATATACATGAAAAAACACATTTTATTCCACGACTCTTAATATTTTATGAACATGAGGTTATCATAAGCAAAAGGTAGGTAGAGAAAAATACCATGTTTTATTCTTGTAAATCCTGCACTCAATACACTGCTTAATGCTTGTGGTATAAAAGAAGAAACAGATGGATGGACTTAAAGATACAGGGTGATCATATGCTCTTTCAGTGTCATACGAGAGCATCGTGAAACAGGCCTGCTCAAGGGTTGTGTGATTCTCTGCTGGAATGCATTTTCATTTGGCTCACTGTTTGCTATTGATTAGGCCCAGTCTCTGTGAACTTACATGCTAGCATGTAGATTCTTGTCTGATGGAGATATAAGATATCTGACTGATGGAGATTGGTAGAAAAGAAAACCACAAAAATTACATTTTCATTCCCCTGTAGGATACTAACCAGTTTTGCCTCTAACCCAGCAATGTTATTTCAGCATTCATTCAGTGCCTGTACGTGCTCAGTCTCTCGAATTCGCTTTGAGGCAGCCTTACCATCATGCTGGTGCCTTCATTAATGAGATAAATAAATCTCTGGCATGTGTTTATTATATCCTTGTATGAGAGTCAGGTTTATAACTTTTTGAAAATTAACCTTTGACACTGGGCTTGCGATACGTAGCCAGGATCCTGCTTAAGAGGATTGCTGAATGGGCAGAGGCAAGTCTAGATTTTTTGTAGGGCCCACAGCTAATGTAATATTTGATCCTTTATAACAAGAAGGATTTGAAGGTACATGTACAAGTTGTGTGTGTTCATTTATTTTCAATGAGAAAAGACATCACAGCAAATTACAAGGAAACTTGGAGATTCAGGTCTCTTTCTTGGAAACCTCTTGAGGTTCTCCACAGGAAATGTGAACACAGAAAGGCTTCCTGATTGCAACCTGGTTTCCCCTCTGAAAGAGAACCTGAATAATTCACTGCGATTCCTAGCAATTCCCGGGTCTCAGAAGGACATGTGGGAAGGTGGAGACCTCTTAAGCCTCATTAGTTCCTAGTAAGCCAGTTCTCTCACTAGGAGAGGGACACCAGCAGGTAGGGATTTGTTGAGTAGAAGGCTGAGAGAAGCCAGCTAGAGAACTTTCTCTGCCTCAGGCAGCTGGGACATGGAGTGGCCCCTGGCGCAGGGCTTGGTGAAGACTCATGCGTGTGTCAAGAGCTCCAGCACTGAGCTCCTGTTGCAGGGAGGACCTACAGAGCTGTAACGGCACCAGCTTTTAAGTTTTGTTTTTTTTTAAGAAAACTTTGGAATCTTTTTCAGTCAAATCCCTCCTGCTCCAAGATAGCCTCAAATCTGGAGAAACTAGAAGCAGAGGAGAGAGAGGCTTCAGGAAGAACACAATGTGTTCCTTCTCCATTCAGGTTCCAACTGGGTGAAGGACTGGTGACCACTGAACTGGATATGAGATAGAACTTTTGAACAGGAGTCGGCTGAGCCAGATGCTCTTGATAAGTGAACATGAATAGAAGGCTCTGGAACCTGCATGATATTCCACCAAGGGAAAGTAGAGAGAGATCCTATAGAGCATGTTTGACCCCAGAAGAAAAATACAACTTTTTATAATTGTGCCCCATAAAGTTTAAGCCACTTTTAATGAATGGAATATATATAAGATAATAGCCTTAATTGCTCAATTAATTAGCACCATGAGAAAAATGGAGAAAAGCACATATACTTCTAGATTTTTACCTGAAACCTGTTGGATATTTTCCCCTCTTCCCTTTGTTTCTAGCAACAGGGGCTGCCTGCAATTGAGATGTTTGGATGTTCAGTTACAAACTTATTTGGCTGTGTCTAATTTAACCAAATACGAATTAGTCCTTTAGTACAAGAGACACTTAAGGATCTAGTATAATTTCAAGGATGTTGATGGCAGACAGAAAGAAGAGCACCTAAGAAGAAAGGTTAAGTATTTGAAGATGTTAGTCTAAATGTGTGGTGAGGAACTGATCTGAAATAGGATCTTTTTGCCCTGTATTCAGAAGACTAGGGTAGACTGCTGAGCTAGAGGAGGGGTAATCTGGCCTGGATACAGAGTAACAACCAAATGATCTCAGCAGGTGATGCCTAGCCACATTCCGCTGGGAAATGACAAGACAAATGGACATTTTGTGGGGTTTGTCACTCATTACAGAACTGATGGAAAAGCTAAGACACGATATCCTGGTTCTTTGTACTCTGTCATGGTTGTTACTTTTGCAATTTCAAATTCAATTTATGGCTCCTACCTCATTTTGAAGTGCTAAATGATTTGAAAACTAAATACTTCAGAAATGATATAAACTGACCTCTTTTTATCAATGTCGAAAAGATGTCTATGAAATGAAATAATAGTGAGAAATGGATTGAAAGCAAAGGAGGAAAGAAACCAACCTTCACTTCTATTCACATGGGACTCTGTGAACAGTGAAAGTTCCCTAACATTAAGAAATACATACTTTTTTTTTTTTTGAGGTTGCTTGTTACAGTTAATTTTATGTGTCAACTTTCCTGGGCCCCAGGATGCCCAGATAGATGGTTGAAAATTACTTCTGTGTGAATCTGTAAAGGTGTTTCTAGAAAAAAGGAGTATTTGAATTGGTAGAACTGAGTAGAGCAGGTGACCCTTCTCAGTGTGAATGAGCATCATTCAATCCCTTGAGGGTCCGGATGGAACAAAAAGTAGAGAAAGACTGAATCCCCTTCTGCCTGACCACCGAGCTGTGATGTCAGTCTTGGGTCATCCGAGATCCTCATTCCCAGGCCTGCAGACTCAGCCTGGAATCTACACCACTGGCTTTGCTGGCTCTCCCGCTTGCAGGTGGCAGATCAGGGCATGTCTCAGCCTCCACAACGACATGAGCCAATAGTTTATAGTGTCTCTACCTATCTATATATAATGTTTAATATGGAAAAATTAAATTGAGTTGGATTTTTCCTGGTCAATGAATTGAACAGAACTATTCTATCTATGGGTTGCCCTAGTGGTCTGCAAACTGTGGCCCTTGTGCCAGATCCTGTCAGTCACCTATTTCTTAAGTAAAGTTTTCCCTGAACACAACCATTTCCATTTGTTTTACATATTGTCGATGGCTGCTTTGGTGTTACAACAGCTGAGTTAAATAGTTGCCATGCAAAGTCTAAAATATTTGCTATTTGGCCTTTTACAAAAAAAGTTTGCTGACCTCTGCCCTAACACATGGTGGATAGCACTGGTTAGTGGAATACAATCTATGAGAACAATTAGAGGCACAGACAACACATTCATTCATATATGGGAATTATTGACTTTCATTGCATGATAAAATACATTTATACTTGCTTAGCTCCTAGAAAGTTAAGACTAAGTCTAAAATTCGTGTCTCAGTAATTATTTATTATAATGTCAATGACATAAGTTCTGAGGGCAGTTGTTGTATAGTGTATATTCCCAAACCTGGTGCTCCTTGTTAATTATTGTTTAACCTATTTTAAAACATCTGGCATGGAAAGGAGAAAGTAATTTAAATATTATCTGTTTAATTTGCTGACCTTCCTATGCCCTTTTGGAAACAGCTCGTTCAAAGTCCATTGAGATTTAGATACTCAGAATAACCCTTCTGTATCACTTTTCTAAACTGAATTTCACTACATGCAGTTTGGATTTCTCTGAAATGAACAACCACAGGGGTTTGAACATTCTAGTACAGATTTATAACAAAATGAAAAAAGGTTGGATACTGTCCAGAAACGTGAGGGTACTCAAAGCAGAATGACATTTGCTCAGTAAAGCTGCTGAAGTATTACTCCCTTAACACTTTCCAACATGAAATTTGTCTTTTTCATAAGCAGATTACCTTCATAGACAAGGTAGGAACAGCCCTTAATAAAAGTGAATCCTATCAACCCTGATATTCAATTTAGTGATGCTTTTGTTTATAAATAGCTATGTAACTCTTTTTTATTTTGTGAACCTAGCATGTCGCTCTCTGGTGCTACACCTCTATCTACTTACTCTTGTTTCGAGCACACTTCTTTAAAGGTATCTCTTGTTAAACCACTATTATTCTTTACAGGTTGGGAAAAGTGGGCATGCATTCCCAGGAGATAGGGATTAGAATGCTCAAATGTGTGCATGTATATTTGTAGACTGAACAATTTCCCCCTGCCCTGGGTTCTATGTGCCTCATTAGCAGGCCTTCCCCAACCTTTAGATGAGGGTCCCTGGACTAGAGCAGTTACACTGTGGTGAGAAATCATTTGCTTTTTCAAGTAGAAACATCATGAAAGCATGCTATCATATTAAAATATTAGTGTCCATCTTGAGACAGGAAAGCAGAGAGGTAAAAGAGCTTTCTTATTGTCTTTGTAATGAGGACATATTTAATACTGAACACAGATGGTCTACTGCTTTGACAATAAGATAATAAAACTTGCAGATCTAAAAATAATTCCATCAGGTCACTCTGTCTATTCCCTTTGGATCCAGAAATGCTAAATATTTGTATATCTTATTTAAATTGCTCTGCTATTTCTGTCTTAATTCTAATCTTCCCTTCTGGGAAAATAAGAGAAAAGAGGAGGGGAGTGTAAAGTTGGCCTGGATATGCTCAGGGGGTCAAGTCAGACAACACAGACGGTGAGTACGGTTGGAAGAGAATTTGGAAAGATCCATTTTATGAGGAAAGGAACCTTTGACTTTGGCCACGAGCACAGAGAGGAGATGAGTTGCCAAAGGCATTAAGCCAGTTCAGATCATTAAGCCAAGTCAGGGTTGGGCTCAGTAGCAGCAGGTTTCTCTAGGCTCCTTGGATGGAAAACTTTACCCCCCTCAGTATACTCTAAGTGTGAGTGTGTGTCTGCTGGGTGCAAGGTGCTGGCCACAGCAGTTCTTTATTTTCTACTTCTTTGATCTGTGCTCTTCATGATGGGCTGAAGCTCCCCATGGCCTCATTCAGAGCTTCCTTCAGTGCATATTCTGGTTCTTTTGAGTTAATGCACACAGTGCTGGAATGCTTTTTATGATTATGCATTGGTGTTTTAGACAGAATAGGTGAGGGTGAAAAAAACATTCTTATTCTGATGACTTTCTTTGTGGCCCTCTAGCTACCTGTACTCTTCTTGGTTTAAACTTTTGACTTCCTAGAGGCTGTTCTTACGTTCCTTCTAAGAAGTCTATTTCTCTTGTTGTTCTGGAACTGGCCACCTCCGGTGTGTTACAATGTTGGTCCACACAGGGAGATGCTGAAAAGGAAGCCATATCTGCCGTGGACCCGCATGTCCTGGATGCAATAATGCCGAGGGTAGTATGAGCGAGTTCAGAATTGGCAATCAGATAGAAATCATGTGGCTCATAGGATGTGAAGACATGTTTTATTTGCTGGGTACCTAGCTGGCAAGTCTCCATCTGGCTAGAAATAAAAAGGCACACACAGGTCTGGAAGACATTAAATAATGCATGCCAAAAGCAGTTGACCTTTGAGTGGATTTCTCTGGAGAAGAGGTTGACAGGTTCAAAGATTGAGAAATGGATATGGAAGGCCAGAATAATGTAGGTGACAGAAGACAGATACTTTTTTTGTGAGAAAATTCACCCTAAAGCTTGAAGAGCTGATAAAGCTTCTGTACAAGAGTGAAAACTCCTTGTGTACAGGATGGTGTCTTGAACACACATCTTTGTTTCAAATACTCCTTGGCTCTTAGTTGGCCCTCAGGCAATGTTTGCTGAAATAAATCTAAGAGAATGAACATACAAGGTATAAATAAAACTAGGACTGCTTCTATCTATCTTACTAGGCTGAGGGTCTTTACTTTTATTTTCAAATATATAGGAAAAAGCTAAGATTGGAAGTAATGTGAGGTTCTTTAATTTAGAAGAATAAGAGGTTAATTTTATTTAACACAAACTTGGCTTACAATACCTCAGGTAGTTAATAGTCTAAAGAAAAACTACTTTGTCTCACCTACTTTTCCTAGTTGGTGATGTCAGGTACTTAAGCAGAAAATTAGAGCATATTTGTTTTTTATTGCTGCATAACAAAATTATGACAAAATTAGCAGCTTCAAACAACACACATTTATTATCCCTTTGTTTCTGTAACTTAAGAGTATGGGTAAGGCTTCATTCGGTCCTCTGTATAAGGTGCTCACAAGCTTAAGTCAAGGTGTTAGCCAGGCTGGGGTCTCATCTTGAGGTTCAGCTGGGGAAGGACCTGATCCCAAGTTCATGTAGTTGGTAAAATTAAGTTTCTTGCAGTGGTAGAACTGACGGTTTCAATATTTGTTGGCTGTTGGCCAGTGGCCACCCTCAGGTCCTCTCTGGTTGTCAGCTGGAGCCTTGTCACATAAACATTTCCCAAACTGCTACATTCTTTATCAAAGCCAGCAAGAGAGAGTGTCCTTGCCAGATGCAGCTCACAATCCCACGCAGTGTAATCATGAACTAACATCTCCTCACCCTAGTGTATTTATTATTCTGTTGGTTAAAGGCCAGTCATGGGCCCTATCCACACTTACGGGGTTCATGGTGGCTCTGATAGAGTTGGTTCTCTGCATATAGGAAGGGAGTAAACACAGTTTCTATTTCTTCTGTAATTCTATCGATGGTAATGCTTCACTGACAATACTTATTTACATGAAATGACACAAAAATTTTAGACATTAGAAGGTCAGGAAAAGCATTTTTCCTGTTTCTATCTCACTTAATTAGGCAAAAATGCATTTTTTGAAGGGTTTTGAAGGTTGGCTAGCTGGATAATTTTTGCGTGATTATAATTTTAAAAATAATTGCTATTCATGGGTTCATTATAACACTGAATACTTACTAAGTAAAGCCTTGATTTTGTTTCCTTCAGAAAGGACACTGTAACCAAGAAAGTCATCTTTGCTCTTAGCTTCAAAATTTAAAACTTTAAAACTTTGTTACACTTCTCCTGTATGAAATAGGTCTATATTACTGCCACTATTTTACAAATGTGTCAATCAAGTCATAGTCCTAGACACAGTTGTAGCAAGGGTTTTAGATACCCTATGAGCTGATATCTTCGTTTTCCACTAAACCATGTTTTTCTCCTACAATTTATTACAGTCAGTCTGTGATTGTCTGGTGAATATATCACCTTGGCTTTATCACACCTGCCCATGCCTCTGTTCCTTGCATCTGCTGTTTGGTCCCCCTGCCCGCTCTTCCCATTTTCTACTCCAGTGATTACTACTGTCAGAGTCCATCTCTGCCTACACTACTGTTTTGATAGAATTTTTCTCTTTCCCACACTATGCAGACAGATGTTTACTTTCATGGAGTTATTACCTACTTGATAGCTTGTCCCTTAGAAACACTGAGGTGAATTAAGATATTCCCTGTGAGCTTTGGTCAATTTCCCCTTAACTTGAGTTATTATAATCTGTACATTTTTAGCTTCTACTCTGTCATAATTTGTAGCCCTGAAATAAAGATTTCCAAGAAGACTGAAGAAATTTGGGAATATGTTCTACTGTCCAGATGAGACTTCCTCAGGGTTAATTCACTTATGACATTTTAGTAGAGCAAAAAGTAATTTTAATTAAGATCTTAAGTTTGTAAGCATGACAAATCTTTGCTTCAAGGAGAGAAAAAGTTTGGATAACTTTTTCTCTCCTTGAAGAAAAGATTCAAATAAAAAAGAAGAAATAGATATAGGGATTTTTCTTAATCTTTACTCTTAGAGATCTAAGTAGATCTTTTAATGAAGGTGAAGCAAAAACAAACACAATTAAAAAAAGCATCAAAAACCATTATCAATGAATAACAATCTCTCATTCATATTTTTAAAAGACAGAACACCTTGGTAAAATTACACTTGGATCCATTTTGAAATTGACAAAATCAGGCTCACTTACCTAGTTATTTTCAGAGGTCAGCAATTTCTTGACACTGGAGCCACAATCTATAAATTTCTCTAAGCAAACAAGTACCCACCACATGTGTGCATCGCCTAAGTGATGTATGCAAAAACTTGGAAGTTCCAGAGCTTTCTTCCCCATTGCCTAGATGACAATGCTGCTGTTTTTTGTTGTTTTAAGACTTTGGACTCATGCAATACAGGTTGAAAATCAGGAGGCTAATACTCACCCGATACAGGTGCCATTGTTGTGGCATGGGTGATGGACACACCAAGGGACATGGCAGTTCTCAGTGTTCTTTCCACGCAGAGCTTCGCCAGTGATGAGGAATTCTTGGTTGTTTATATGAAGTTCTTTAATGCAGCCCTTGAACCCGTAAATGGGGCCCGCATTCTTATGGATCTTAACATTTGAAGGAATATGGCCAAGGAACATTGACTCAAAATGTACCTGAAGGAAAAATAACAACAAAATTGTATAAGGTTCTGTCAGATTCTATGGGAAAGACCTAAGATGTTTGCTCTGTAATTGCCTGCTTTAATGTGGTTTTCTGTGTAAAAGAGGTTGCAACTGTTGCTTAGTTTTCCT
This sequence comes from Manis pentadactyla, assembly GCF_030020395.1. NCBI lineage: Eukaryota > Metazoa > Chordata > Mammalia > Pholidota > Manidae > Manis > Manis pentadactyla. Next base: position 14,250,656 of record NC_080034.1, on the reverse strand, counting down.
ACCTCTACTAGGTTGTCAGATAAGTTACTTTTGAATAGGGCCCTTAGTTCACATTTCTTTCTCATATCCCGCAATGCCTAATAAAATTTAGTTAAAAAAATGGGCATTCAACAATACTTGCTGAGGGTGACTTTGAAATATACTTCGGAGCTCAAGTATTTGCATTTCAGTGTGAACAGCACCAGATCAGAACTGATAAAGAAAATGAAGTCTTGTGAATTTACTGTTAGGAATTGAAATGTGTCCACCCAAATTCAGATGTTGGAGTCCTAACACCCAGGATCTCAGAATGTGGCCCCATTTGGAAATTGAGCTTACACTCTTTGCCCAGGATGATGGTTCAGTCACTTACATGACGTAAACTGCTCCTTGATCTCTCCTTTCCCACGTCTCAGCGACATACCTAAATTGGACTCTCATTATTTAGATGTATACCAAATGTGACTCCCCTCAGTGGAAATTTCTGAGCTATAATTGAAGTCTGGGTGAACCGGAAATGAGACCCTGAGCTTCAGGGCTGTTGGGCGCATGGCAGGTGGCAGCAGCAACATTTTTGTGCACTTTACATCCCTGACGTCCTCATCCCCAAAACACACTCACACACTCCAAGCTGATGGCCAAGTATTTAAATCGGTATTACAGACACATTAAAGTGGAAAGCCATCATCGAAAGAATTAAAAAATTAGAGCCAAATAATTAAGTTAGAACTCTAGGGGGAGGAAAGGATGGGAGATGCCTAATAATATCACTTAGTATTTATACAAAATATGTTCTGGCTTGATATAAATGTATTTTTTTAGAGAACAGAAGCATGTTTAATTCTAGGAACACCAAAATATCGCCATGACCTGTAATAGACGGAGCTAACTCTATTATTTGAACTCTTGTTCTTTTTTAGTGACTCAGATTCTGTTCCTAAGGACGTCTGTTAATTTTTTCTTTTCTGAGTGTCTCATATAGGATTCGGACCTGTAGTGACCCAGAGGAATTCCATCTCTGGGTGTAGTCGGGTGGGAGCTTTAAGGTGTATTAACAGAGCCCTCACACCGCATGGGAGTACGTCTGTGTTTTCACGTCCTTCCTCACATGCTAAGTCCTCTTAGACTAACTACTCACAAACTGTTAGCAGAGCTCTTCTATCACCTAAGATAAGTGACTTGCTGCTAATGCAATCTGGGCCTATCATGAACCTGCAGACTCAGTGAGGCCAAGGCCATGACCTTCTCTCACCCCTCAGATCTCTGAGGTCTCTGGGTATTGATCACACACCTGGGACAGCACACTTCTCTCACTGCTTTGACAAGTGTGCTGTTTTAGCACAAAAGTGATAGAGGATGGAAGAATATCCTCTTCTCTGTCAGCAGTAGGCAGATCAGGGGGGAAGTCTAGAGAGCTACCTATGATTTATTAGACCATTAGAAAATACCCAAACAATGGCAATAGATGGCTCCTCTATTTCTTCTGATCTGTGGTCCAAGCTTAGTTGGAGCCCTGAAATGCCTCAAAAAGCTGCTGCCACTGACTGCACATAGATAATCATTAAAATGGTTGACTTCCTCTATCCCCAGACTCTCAATTATCCAAGAGCTGTCTTTGTGTGTATAATCATTCCTAAGGAGACAAGTCTTTAAAATAAGTCTTTTCTAATAACTCCTTGTGAATCAGACTATGGAGAATAGAGTCTGACATCCAGATATGATCTTACAAGATAAAACCACAGAGAGCAGACATGGACAATGAAGGCGGAATCATCAAGGTAATGAGAAATATGAATGGCGACCGAGGGAGAAGGACTCCGCACCTGCGAGAGTGAAGTGAGCTTCCCTCTCCTCTCACAGTTTCTCTTTACAGGGAGAATAGACTTGCATTTTTTTTTTTTTTTTTGTAATATGTTGAGTAAAATAAGAAGATAGGCAAAAGGGAACAAA